>NC_092716.1:145383653-146735700 GCF_047496885.1 Scyliorhinus torazame | reverse complement strand
ACACCTCACCTCGGTTGGGCACATTAGTGATGAGGCGTCTGGTACACTCACTGGTGCGCACAACACAGCCGTACAGGTACAACAGGTGAAGGTAGGAGCAGCAGAGGGGCCGGGAGGTCGGAGGGCATCCTGGCGCAAGCGAACATCTGCCGCCCAGATGGATCCCGGGTTCCTGGAGTTACCACACCCACCCATAGCCCCAATGCAACCACCGAACCTAGGACGAGCAAAGAGGGTGACGGTCGGCTTGCAGTGGCTGCAGCCGCAGGTGGAGGAGTCCACCCGCGTCCAGGAGCTGGAAGTGGTGCCGGTCATGCGTGCCACCCAGGCCGACACCGCACGGGTGGCGTCCGCGGTGGAAGCAATGGGTGCGATGGTGTCAGACATGGGAAGCAGTATGCGAGGCCTGGGGCTTACCGTGCAAGCGGCGTCTGTGGCCCAGGACATGGCTGCCCTCTCACAGGAAGCCATGAGCCAGCGGCAGATGGCAGAGGTGCTCAACGCTGTGGCCCTATCAGCAGGCCATGGCCGAGTTTCAGCAGGCAATGGCCCAATTTCTGCAGGCCATGGCCCAGTCTCAGCAGGCCATCACTGAGGGCATCGGCGCCATTGCCCATGTGCTAGCCGGCGTCGCACAGTCACAGACAGGGATGGCCAACTCCCTGAGCCCCATGGCTGCAAACCTGCAGACCCTTGTCGATACCAGCATGGGCCCTCCAGGACTGGCAGCGTCAGGTGTCGGAGGGGCTTCGGATGGCTGGTCCGTTCGCACCCCCGACCCATGTAGAGGCCTGGGGGCCATTGGGCACCCCGAGAGAGGAGGAGTTGCTGGCGCCCGTCCCTGGTCCCCCTGTAGGGGAGGTCCAGGAACACTGTAGCACCTCGAACTCCCCCCTTCCGTCCCAGGTGCATCGGATGGGCAAAGGGCAGGACAGGCTGGCAGCTCGCCATCCCAGTCGCCCGAGCCGCAGCCCTGGCCCATCTAGGCCAGGACACCCCAGGAAACGGCCGCCAAAGGGATCCAGTGTCAGAGGGCAGGAATCGCAGGAGTCCACCTCCAGTTCTGCTGTACCATCTGGGGAACCACCTAGGCATAGTCAAAGGGCCCGTGAGGCCAAACAATTAGACACTGAGTAAGTTGGCACGGGTGCAGGGCACAGACGAGTTTTAGAGGCTCGGGCACGTGTATGCACTGTTGCTATTAAAATCACTTTAACACCTACAGAAGCTGCCTTTGTGCTCTGTCCGAAGCATGCGGGGGTGTCGTACGTTGAGCGCCAGTGTGTGTGTATGAGGGGTGGTCTTACGTCGGCCTCATTTGAGTCTGCCCCCTTCCCCCTGGGCCGCCCTCACCAACCCCCGGGCAGAGGACGGGACCGTGCGCTGCAGTGTCACAGCCGCATGCAGGGATGGTCCAGGTGGATGGTGGTACTGTGGCCATGGGTCAGACATCGTCCAACAATGTGGAGCCAGGAGCTCATTGCAGAGCGGGTTGTCATCATTCTCAATGGCCTGCAATAGACACGCTTCCACCGGCGCCCGTGAGAGCCCGGCCGTCGTGCCGCAGGTGG
This sequence comes from Scyliorhinus torazame, assembly GCF_047496885.1. Lineage (NCBI taxonomy): Eukaryota > Metazoa > Chordata > Chondrichthyes > Carcharhiniformes > Scyliorhinidae > Scyliorhinus > Scyliorhinus torazame. Next base: position 146,734,129 of record NC_092716.1, on the reverse strand, counting down.
ATCTGCAATGGAGGGGTGGTGTGCATGTGGGTGGGGTGGGTGTGGTTTGGGGGGGGTGAGGGTGCTGGGTGGGTGGATGGGTGGGGGGGGTGAGGGTGTTCGGGTGTTGCCATGGTGTGCGGTATGTGGCCATACTCGCCAATTCCCATGCCCCCTAGTCAGTGAAGCGGGCGGCTATCAGCCTGTCCCGTGCCCACTGGCCCAGCCGATAACGGTGGACAGCCATCCGCCCATGTCTAGCCCGTCTGCCCTGACCATTGCCCCATCCCCCTCATCTGGGGAGGACTGTTCCTCTTCCTGCTGCTCCTCCACTCCGCCCTCCTCTGCCTGCGGAATATCGACCCTCTGCTGGGCTATGTTGTGCAGAACGCAGCACACCACAATGATGTGGCCGACCCTATCTGACGGATACTGGAGGGCGCCCCAGAGAGGTCCAGGCACCTGAAACGCATTTTGAGCATGCCAAAGCACCTCTCTCTCACACCCCTTGTCGCTGCATGGGCATCATTGCAGCTGTTCTCCGCGTCATTCTGTGGCCTCCGCATAGGCGTCATCAGCCACGACCGCAACGGGTAACCCCTGTCGCCCAGCAACCAGCCCCTCAGCCAGGGGTGGCATCCCTCGTACAAGCCAGGGATGTAAGGCCGCGACAACATGTACGAGTCATGTCCACTTCCCGGGTACCGGGCGCAGACGTGCAGGATAATCATGCGGTGATCACAGACCACCTGGATGTTCATGGAATAGGTCCCCTTCCTATTGGTGAACACGGCCCTGTTATTTGCAGCTGGCCGCACGGCGACGTGCATCCCATCGATCGCGCCCTGGACCATGGGAACCCCGGCCAAGGCAGAGAAGCCCACGGCCCGGGCATCCTGGCTGGCCCGGTCCACAGAGAAGCTGATGTAGCAGTCCGCAATGGCATATAGGGCATCTGTCACTGCCCGGATGTACCGGTGCACCGATGTCTGCGAGATGCCGGACAGGTCTCCACCTGGCGTCTGGAATGACCCCGTGGCATAAGGGTTCAGGGCCACCGTAACATTGACGGACACGGGGAGAGGGTGTCCCCCACACGGTGCCAGGTGTGCCAGCAGGTGGCAGATGTGTGCCACGGTTTCCCGGCTCATCCGGAGTCTCCTCCTGCATTCCCGGTCCGTGAGGTCCTGGTACGACAACCGTGGCCGGTACACACGGGGCCGCCTCGGGTGCCTCCATTGCCATGGCGCCGCGACGTCCTCCTCTCCCTCCTCGTGTTCCTCCTCCACTACGTGCTCCCCTACTCCTCTTCCTCGTCCTGTCGGGCGGGTGTCCCTCCAGCCTGGGCAGCTGCTGCCTGCCCCTCTGCGGCAAGCTCCTCTGCGGCAGCCTGCGCCGCCTCTCTGGCACGCTCCTCCTCCTCCTCCAGGGCAACGTGGAGAATAGTGGCTGCCGCCACAGTGGCCAACATCGACAGCTGATCAGAAAACATGACGGCCTGCGGGGTTGGGGGGGGGGGGGAAACGATGACATGTCATCATTGCCCGTACCCCCCCTCCCCCCAGCTAGGTGGCATGTGCTGCGTGGGCGCAACTGTTGGAGGATGGCACCTGGCCAGGCGGACAAACTCCCTTGCCCTCGCACCCCCCTCCCCGGCACTCTCTCTCTCCCCCCCCCCCCCCCCATCCCCGGCACTCATCACCCGTCCCTGGCACTCACCCCCCCCCCCCCCCCCCCCCCCCCCCCCGTCCCCAGCTCTCATCCCCCGTCCCAGTCCCAGTCCCCCTGGCCGGCACTCACCCCCCCTTCCCCGGCACTCTTCCCCCCCCCCTCCACGCCGCGCACACACCCACACACACCTCTCCCCCACACACACAGACTGCGGCCACGCCATCACCACTCCTGCGGCCACCCCCAGGCCGTGACATACCTCCATGCTGGACGGTGTCAACCATCAGCACTGGTTGACGCCGTTAAAAAGGTGTTTTGATTTACACCGATGTGACCCGTGGTCACGTCGGCGGGACTTCGGCCCATAAGGCCGGGAGAATATGGGCAGCCCCGGAGTCCATTGTCTCGCGCCCGCCCCTGCCATTCTCCGAGGGGGGCGGCGCGGTTGACACCCCGCCGACTTTTCACCCTTCGGAGAATTCGCCGGGCGGCGGTGGCGGGATTTACTCCACCCCCCCAGCGATTCTCCAACCCGGCGGGGGTCGGAGAATCCCACCCCTGTTCAGTAAAAACAGACAGATTTGAAATGACGACTGAGATGCCAGGAAGATATATGAAGTGATTTTCAGGGTTGTGAGATTTTACTACTGTCTGTGGAATGTGAGTTAAAATAACTATTGAAATCAGTGGCTGGATCTCAAGAGTTGGTGTAGAAGTCGATAAGACAAATAAATCCTATTAGGGATGGTGTAAAATCTTGGATTGGATTCGCTGTTAAAAGTGGAGCTGAAGCCTTGTTTGAAAGTTTAATTTGTAAAACTTGGACTGGATTTTGGAATGCAAGCCACCAAGAGAAATCATTATTATGAGAGAAAAATTTAAAGTGTGTTTTTGGGAGTGGAGTTTGGAAACTCTCCCGTGACAATCATCTGGGAATTTCTGAGGAGAAATCCAGACACTAACTTGGATTCAGAGTGGAATGTGTGTATTTGACCACAGTCATCTTGTGTGCTTAAAGCTGACTGTTGTGTTAATGAGACCACTGTAATTTAAGATGTACTTTGTAATCCATGTTAATCTTTAAATCTATGTGTATTTGCTAAGGTGAGGGGAAGCAAAGGAGTATTGTATAGTAATCCAACATTTCATGTTTAATGAATGTTTCTTTTCTTATTGTTTAAACTAATTTGCATTCCTAAGACTATGTTCCTCCAAGTTTTATAAAAAAATATTGAAGTTACAGTCATTTAAGAGTTCTATTCTGGGATCTTCCCGTCCAGATATAAGATAAACTAGGATTGTGACAATAGACAGAGGGGGAATTGGTTACTGCCAGACAGCCTAGGAGGTTGCCAGCAGGTTGTGCAGGAGTCTCCTGAATCTATCTCGCTCACTAACCTGGGGCGTCATTCTCCGCCGGTGGGAGTCTCCGTTTTGCCGGCGCCCGGGGGTTTCCCGACGGCGTGGGGCTGCCCCACAATGGGAAACCCCATTGACCGGCCGGTGTAACGGAGACTCGCGCCGGCCGGTCGGGGCAGAAATGTGGCGGGGCGGGTAGGAGAATTTCGCTCCTGGTTTCTGTTTTGGATACTTGTGATGGCAATGATTCCTCAGAGGAGCACAGCAGGGCTCAGCTACACAGGGTGGGAGGAAGAAGAGGAGACAAGTAATACTGGTAGGGGATCAATAGTTAGGGGAACAAGCAAATAATCTCAGATGTGACCCAAGGATGGTATGTTGCCTCTCTCACCAGGGTCAAGGATGTCACCGAGCAGTTGCAGCACATTCTTATGGAGGAGGGTGAACAGCCAAAGATCACAATCCACAGATGGAAAGAAGGATGACATCCTGAAAGCAAATTTTAGAGAGATTGGAAAGATATTAAAAAGCAGGACTTGAAAGGCACAAATCTCAGAATTATTACTCTGTAGAAGGAGGCCATTCAGCCTATCGTGTATGCACTGGTTCTCCGAATGAGCAACTCTCTTAGTGCCATTCTTCTGCCTTCTCCCATTATCCTGCACATTCCTCCTTTTCAGATAACAGTCAAATTCCCTCCATGAAGACAGACACAAAGTAATTGTTTAAAATTTCTGCCATTTCCTTATTCCCCATTATAAATTCTCCTGACTCTGCCTGGCAAAGTTACAAGTCTATCCTGGGGCATACCTAAGGAAGGGTATATTTTCAATAGAGGGAGTGCACAAGCATTCATCAGACTGATACCTCCAATGGCAGAATTGTTCAATGCAGAGAGAATGAGGAAAATTAGACACATATACTCTACAGTTCAGAAGAATTAGAGGTGACTTATTTGTAGCAGACATAATTCTTACAGGTGCTACGATACCCTGGGCTAGTGTGTGGTCAATTCCAGCCCCACTTGACCCAGAGTCATAACACAAGTGAAATAATCAATAAGTCTCAGAGAAATACCCAAAGTGTTTGACCCTTGGCTTCCCAATAATTACAGTCGCCAGCTTTGTAAATGTAAACACAGTTACTGTTTATTTATAACAAGAACTATAATTAAATATGCAGTAAATACAACTGGTTAACTATGATCTAATTCTTAATTCCCCACTTGAACTTGGCCCCCACTTTCTACACACTCACACACAAGACAGACAAACACAGAAGGGAAGCAAGGGGTAGAAAATCATAAGTAAAGGGAACAAAAGAGTCTTTGTTTCAGTTGGCAGTTTCTATCACCTCACTCCTCTTCAAACCTTGCTTTCAGTTTGTGGCTTTATTGTAGATTCATTCCAGTCTCTAGTTTCTGAAATACAGCACACACAGGCCTTTCGTGAGAGAGATAGTAGGTTCTGGTCTTTGTTTGCAGCCTGTAATGGTTTTCCTGTAGATGGATTCATTCAGGTTCTTGCAAGTTCAGAAAAACTTCACTCACAGCTTTTCTGGGGAAAACATGGAGGAGAGAAAATAGCAGGACCTTGTCTCAGTGCTGCCAGTATCAAACTGAAAGTCTGTGGGACTCTGAAAATCATTCCACTGGGATAGGATCCAATCACCTCATGTTATCAGGCAGAACAAACCCACCAGAATTGAACACTATACTACAAGTGTGACTATACAGCTGCAACGTGACTTGCCAATTTTTATACTCAATGCCCCTGCCAATGAAGGCAAGCATGCCGTATGCCTTCTTGACTAACTTCTCCACCTGTCTTGCCCCTTTCAGTGACCTGTGGACCTGTACACCTAGATATCTCTGACTGTCAATACTTTTGAGGGTTCTATTATTCACTGTTTATTCCCTACCTGTATTAAACCTTCCAAAATGCGTTACCTCACATTTGGCCGGATTAAACTCCATCTGCCATCTCTCCGCCCAAGTCTCCAAACGATCTAAATCCTGCTGACTCCCCTGATGGTGCTCATCACTATCCGCAATTCCACCAACCTTTATGTCGTCCGCAAACTTACTAATCGGACCAGTTACATTTCCCTCCAAATCATTTATATATACTACGAACAGCAAAGGTCCCAGCACTGAACCCTGCGGAACATCACCAGTCACAACCCGCCAATCGGAAAAGCACCCTTCCATTGCTACTCTCTATCAAGTTAGTGAGACACGACCTCCCCTTCACAAAACGGTGCTGCTTCTCGCTAATACGTCGACTTGCTTCCAAATGGGAGTAGATCCTGTCTTGAAGAATTCTCTTCATTAATTTCCCTACCACTGACGGCCTGTAGTTCCCTGGATTATCCTTGCTACTCTTCTTAAACAAAGGAACAACATTGGTTATTCTCCAGTCCTCCGGGACATCACCTGAAGACAGTGAGAATCCAAAGATTTCCGTCAAGGCCTCAGCAATTTCCTCTCTTGCCTCCTTCAGTATTCTGGGGTAGATCCCATCAGGCCCTGGGGACTTATCCATCTTAATATTTTTTAAGACGCCCAACACCTCGTCTTTTTGTTCTCAATGTGACCCAGGCTATCTACACACCCTTCTACAGACTCAACATCCACCAATTCCTTCCCTTTGGCGAAAACTGATGCAAAGTATTAATTTAGTACCTCACCCATTTCCTCTGGCTACACACATAGATTCCCTTGCCCATCCTTCAGTGGGCCATCCCTTTCCCTGGCTACCCTTTTGCTTTTTATGTACATGTAAAAAGCCTTGGTATTTTCCTTAATCCTATTTCCCAATGAGTTTTGTGACCCCTTTTAGCCCTCCTGACTCCTTGCGTAAGTTCCTTCCTACTTTCCTTATATTCCACACAGGCTTTGTCTGTTTCCAGCCTTCTGGCCCTGACAAATACCTTCTTTTTCTTTTTGACGAGGCCTAAAAAACCTTTCGTTATCCAAAGTTCCCGAAATTTGCCATATTTATCCTTCTTCCTCACCGGAACATGCCAGTCCTGAATTCCTTTCAACTGACATTTGAAAGCCTCCCAAAACCAGATGTTGATTTACCTTCAAACATTCACCCCCAATCTAGGTTCTTCAGTTCCCACCTAATATTGTTATAATTAGCCTTCCCCCAGATTAGCACATTCACCCTCGGATCATTCTTATCCTTGTCCACCAGCACTTCGAAACTTACTGAATTGTGGTCACTGTTCCCGAAATGCTCCGTTACTGAAACTTCTACCACCTGGCCGGGCTCATTCCTGAATACCAGGTCCAGTACAGCCTCTTCCCTCGTTGGACTATCCACATATTGTTTTAAGAAGCCCTCCTGGATGCTCCTTACAAACTCTGCCCTGTCCAATATTGAGTCCCAATCAATATTGGGGAAGTTAAAGTCTCCCATCATAACAACCCTGTTGCTTTTACTCCTTTACAATATCTGTCGACCTGTCTGTTCCTCTATCTCCCGCTGGCTGTTGGGAGGCCTGTAGTAAACCCCCAACATTGTGACTGCACTCTTCTTATTCCTGATCTCAACCCATATAGCCTCGCTGCCCTCTGAGGTGTCCTCCCACAGTACAGCAGTACAACCTAACCAGTAGCGCAACTCCTCCACCCCTTTTACATCCCCCTCTATCCCGCCTGAAACATCTAAATCCTGGAACGTAAGGCCTTTTGGCCAATTCATTTGCCTCCGGCCAATAAATCAAACCATGTCCCATTCCATCTCTCTCTCTCTGGTGCCGACAAGTCTGCAGCTCCTGTTCAAACCAGCAGAGATTAGCAGAGTTCCCTCCTTTAACTTCTGAATTCTGTTGCTTGCCTGAAAGATACATGTCCATTAATCATTCATGAATCAAAAATAGTAACGGCAAAATTAAAGAAAGGGGATGTCAGGTAATAAACAGGAAAGATCCTTACACATATCTTGATAAAGGTGGATGTTGCCTCTGGCTGGTGGGGGTGGGCATGGGGAGGGGCGGGGGGTGTTGAAGAATCTAGATTCAGGGCACACAGTCCCGGAATAAGAGGTAGGCGACTTATGACTTAGATGAGGAGGAATAGCTTCACTCAGAGGGTAATAAACCTTTGGAATTCTCTATCCCAGAGAGCTGTGCAGTCATTGAATATGTTCAAGGAAGAGATTGATATATTTCTAGACACACAAACACAAGAGATATGGGGATAACACAGGAAAATGGCATTGGCGTAGATCAGCCATGGTTAAATTGAATGATGGAGCCGGCTCGAGGGACCAAAAGGCTTACTTCTGCTCTTATGTTTCTAAAAACTGATAAAAAGTGGTCAATATATATTCCAGCCTTGTGTTATGCCTCTCAGCATTTTTAACCCTCTTTTTTACTAATAGGCCCCACCCCACCTCTTACTGCCTGTTGACCATTTACATGCCCTTCACTGTGAAACTCCAGCCTCCATTTCACAGGTAGAAAAAAAATCTTTACATCTCCTTCCGTAAATCATGTTGCCTTTGTCTAATTGCATTGATATTTTCCAAGTGTCCTCTTGTCACATCCTTGATAACAGATTCAAGTATTCTTCCTGTTACTGATGTTCTGCTAACCAGTCTGTGAGTTCTTGTTTTTCCCTCCCTCTTTTCTCAAACTGTGGGGTTACATTTGCATGCTCCAATCTGCTGGGACTGTTTGGAACCAACAGAATTTTGGGAGATGACAACAACACATCCATTATTTCCATGGCAACCTCATTTAGTACCCTGGGATGTAGATTATCAGACCGTGAGGATTTATCAGCTTTCAGTCCCATTAATTCCTCCAGCAATTTCTTTTCCTAATACAAATTTCCTTCAATTCCTTCTTCTCACTAATTCCTTGATTCCCGAGAATTTTTGTGAAGTTACTTGTGTCTTCTTCCATGAAGACAGAACTAAAGTAGTTGTTTAATTGCTCTGCTGTTTCCTTGTTTTCCATTACAAATTCTCCTGTTAAGTAACCTGAGTTTGTCTTCAAAATTCTCCATTTTATATACACACGGAAGCTTTTTCAGTCCACTTTTATATTCCTTGCGGATTTGCTCTCACACTCTATTTTCCCTCCTCTTGATCATTCTCTTTGTCATCTTTTGCTGCATTTTAAATAGCTCCCATTCCTCAGGCTTGCTACTTTTTCGAGAAATTTTATATGACTCCTCTTTGTATCTAATACTATTGTTAATTTGTTTTGTTAGCCAACTTTTCCTGTTGCGGTAGATAGGAATGTGTAACTGTTGCATCATTCCTTTAATCTGAGCCATTGCCTATCCAGCATTATGCCATATATATATTATATATATATATTTACACAATTTATATAATTTTTTGCACATTTCGACTTTGCCACAAGGCATTACTTCATCTCGCTATTGATATACACCGTTCTATTTCATTCTGTTCTATTCTTTGTTCCTCTTCAACACCATATGAGCAGTTAAGTCATGGAATGTAATTTGTTCCTCATGCCATACCGAAGGGCCATAGTACTGAGATGTAACCAATCTCATACAATTGGCTTCTAACCTGAAGCTGCTCCTGGTTGTATCTGCACTATGTCCTTGTTACAACCTGTATGAGAACTACGGAGATGGACCAATTAGTCTCCCTGTCAACTTTGTGGAATACGAGCTGCCACACTGAGAAGCATGGGCCCATCAGCGGAGTAAATGGACTCTAACATAAAAACCAACTCAGATGAGAATCGAGCATATGTCGTCCCGGCTGGGACCTGAAGTGAACTATGTATATAGTTTACTTTGCAATAAACCAGCCAGTTTCTTTTATACCTGTCGTTTGGTTTCCTCTGTGGCCACTAAAGTCCTCCTGGACAGTCTTGTCTCACTTCCTACATTCAAATAGAGTGTTACTGTGAGAGGGTTAGCCAAAAACTATCCCAAAAGACATCAGCAGGAGTCACAATGATCAAGGATAGCTGATCCAATTACACCTGCCATTTAATACTGAAAGCATTGGCATACCAATAATGCCCTGATCTGGAAACAGCAATAGTCACGGGATTCCATTCTACCCCATGTCTCCAATGGTGAAGTCTATATTTGCATCAAGGTGGAAGCACAAATTTGATTCTGGGGCACTGCTGCCACTAAGTTAAATTTCTGTGGGTAAGATACATCTTCGGTGATGTAGGCCTGAGGATCATATTTTTATTTTCACAATTTCTGCAAATTCTCAGAGCTTTAACTCAGAGTTGGGTTATAGCTATTTACCATCATGACCATTTTTGTATTTTAAAAAGCATAAGGAAATACATGCTACTTTGAACATTTAGATGCTGATCATTCTGCAGTAGGCCACACAACTTTTTTAGAAAATACCTACTGAACCGATGCCTTTGCAAATAAAGCACTTTACTGAGATGTGAATTACTTATTTCATGCATGAATAGTTGGACTGCTCTGTATTTCATTGTTGATGTTCTATTCTGATGCTGCCTAACTTCACAAGCATTCAATAAATCTTATTCTCTTTCTCCACATAAGACAATCGAATATCAAAAGTGGTCCCATTATAATTGGCTTTTTGTGCTTGCCTACTATCTTGAATAATTTGCATATTTGGATTTGCCAATCCCTTTGCTTCCCTAACGTTCCTTGTTTCTCACCATTGAGAAAATACTCTGATTTATCCTTTTTCTGTCCAAAGTATGAATGGTCTCATACATGTGCATATTGGACTCGGTTTATCAATTGAACATCAAGCTAAAAATAATGAAATGTACCAAGCTTTATTATTCTATATTGCAGCACTGCTTTTACAAAGAATGGGAAACCCACTATGATACCAAAACCAGATCCCAATGTGGAACTTGGACAAATTCGAGGTCTTTCCACCAAAGATGTTTTAAAGGTTAACAGGTTGTATAACTGTGGTATGTGTAAAACATATACTAATTTGAATAGATTTTCTTTGGAGTCTCCATAACTGGTGAAATTTCCATGTAACCAATTATAATGTTCGTCTGAAGTTGAGTAGCATTGATTGCATACCATTTTACAAGTTTTATTTACTTAAATGGATATTTAGAGTTCCTTGGACGGATGTCATTTTATAAAGGGGACACACCGAATGAGAGGGTAATTTCATGGGCGGAGACTGATGACCATATGTGATAAATTTGTGAAGACATAAATTGAATATTGCTAAAAAAGGAAACATGTTAAAACTTTTTTGTTTTGCATTCATCAGGACAATTGGCAAGAATACCAATGTAAGGGAAAACAAAAAATTATACTACAAGAGAAGGGATGCTGATTGGTTGGCAAGTGGACTCTGGTAGTCACATTGCCATGAAGAATACACAAGTTGATAGTGACTGACAGTTAACTGTCAAGCATTATTTAAAACTTAAATCACACAGCTTGATCTTGATTGGTCAGTACATTGCCTTGGGGAATAAATCAATCAATGGCTGTCATTTATTTTGTGGAGATGCTGTCGTTGGACTGGGGTGGATACAGTAAGAAGTCTGACAACACCAGGTTAAAGTCCAACGGGTTTATTTGTAATCACTAGCTTTCGGAGCGCAGCTCCTTCGACTTCTTTCTGTCATTTATTTTATTTAGCTGAACCACATGCAATGAGTGTATATGTTCTTTCTGCCTGCAGAACCCTATGTATTGTTATATATAACTTTAAGGACACTCAAAAGTGCCACACTGAGCCTGACTGACAATTTTTAATTGGTTGTCAGCGTGATTCTTAGCTCATTGAGGATTATTTAGCAAACGTTGTCCAATCATGAAATCACATCCAATATTAGACTCTGTGGGTGGAATTTTAGTCTCCCTGCGACATTGTTTGTGGCCGAGGATGCAGCCTGCCATTGGTCAATGGCAGTCTCTTCTGGTTCCACCACTATCAAAGGGGTCTACCATTGTTTGCTCCCTCCGTCGCCAGGGAACCTGAATGCGGGGTTGTGGCCAGCGGGGCCAAAATATCCCACCGGCGGGAAATGCTTGAAAATCCTGCCTTGTGTTTTCTTTTTCTTTATAAATTTAAAGTACCCAATTCATTTTTTCCAATTAAGGGGCAATTTAGCATGGTCAATCCACCTAGCCTGCACATCTTTGTGTTGTGGGGGTGAAACCCATGCAAACACGGAGAGAATGTACAAACTCCACATGGACCGTGACCCAGAGTTGGGATCGAACTTGGGACCTCGGCACCGTGAGGTATCAGTGCCACCGTGCTGCCCTCACCCTTTGTTTTGAACTTGGAAAGCACAGGCTAATTGGGTATGGCCTATACCTTGCCTTTTGAAAACAGTGGCTGGGTGATGCTGTATGATATTACTCCACCAATCAAAGTCCACTTGCCAACCAATCAGCACTCTCATTGGTAATCTTATGAAGTGACCTGATGAGCACAAGACAAAAAGCCTCAACACGTCTCCTTTCTTAGCAATACTCAAGTTCTGTACTATCAATGAAGACATAAATTCAATGAGTTTTCATAAGAACTAAAACCAAATTCATTAGCATCCTTTGAAAAGGTATTGTGATAAGAAAGTGTGGAAAGACCATTTGAAACAAAAAACTGTGCAAAAAAATACAGTGTGAAGGAAATAAATAAAACGATCTGTTTGTAAATGACTGAGCAGAATTTTACAGTGCCCGCTGCGTTGGGTTTGATTGCAGGCGGGTTGGGGGATACAATTGCAGCAGAAGTCAATGGCATAAAATGATGTCTGGAACATGCACTTCTGTCCCTCAGTGCAGGTCACCATTTTCCCCGTCAGAGAACAGCATAAAACGGCTTAGCATCCTGTTAATGGATGCAGATATGCAGTGAGTTAAAACGCAAGTCCAGAACATGTCTGCACCAATGTGGTGTGCAAATATCAGACATAGTTGAAATGGACTGGGATAGCCTGTGGAGATTGGAGTGGAGGCCTCCAGTGACAGTAAACACTGGAACACAGCATTCAGCCATGGATGGGTACAGGACCAAATATGAAGATCTTCCCAGTCCAATTTCTTCCAGGGGGATGTTCTTCTCACAGCAGCGTTTTCTAGAAGGAGGATCATCAAACAGAAACTTCTTTGGGGAAGGATCTGTGACATTATGGGAAATGTTCAGAATACAAAGGGTTAACTTCCGGTGGTGGCCATGGAGTGAGTGGTCGCTTATTTGGTAGCTTCCGCTCGTGGTGGACCTTTGGGACCTGTTTCCCCGATTTACGATAGATTTGATCGAGAACACAGGAGACTGGTGAAGTAGAGGAGAAGGATTCCCACCAGTGTATGGATTCATGGACCAGAAGTGGTCTGAAAAGGAGAGATCGTTGGTTGAAGACCGGAGTGGAGTCCACAGAACAGGAGAATATGGCGGAGGGTCAGGGACCGAAATTGCCGGCCCAGTGGTCAACGGAGCAACTGGTGGCCTTTCTCCTGAGGATTGTTGGCCTCCCAGAGGGCAGCGAGGGATCGGACGCAGGGACATATGTGGCGCGTATGGGCAGCACGGTAGCATAATGGTTAGCACAATTGCTTCACAGCTCCAGGGTCCCATGTTCGATTCCCAGCTTGGGTCACTGTCTGTGCGGAGTCTGCACGTTGTCCCCGTGTGTGCGTGGGTTTTCTCTGCGTGCTCTAGTTTCCTCCCACAGTCCAAAGATGTGCAGGTTAGGTGGATTGGTCATGCTAAATTGCCCTTTGTGTCCAAAACTGCGCTTAGTGTTGGTTGGGGTTACTGGGTTATGGAGATAGGGTGGAGGTGTGGGCTTGGGTAGGGTGCTCTTTCAAAGAGCCGGTGCAGACTGGATGGGCTGAATGGCCTCCTCCTGCACTGTAAATTCTATGGTTCTATGTATGTTCGAGAAGCTGCTGGGGGAAGGTGCGTTTGCTCGACACTTGGAGGTTGGCAGGGCGCATAGAGCGCTGATGGGGAAGCCGCTGAGGAATGAGCCACCGAGGGTGATGGTGGTACTAATGCACCGGTTCCTGGACAAGGAACAGATCTTGAGGTGGGCCAGGCAGACGAGGAGCTGCATATGGGAAGGCAATAAGCTGCGTATTTATCAGGACTTTGGTGCGGAACTGGCTAAAAGAAGGGTGAGTTTCAACAAGTTGAAATCGGCCCTCTTTAAGAAGGAGGTGAAGTTCAGCATGCTGTATGCAGCAAGATTGTGGGTCACTTATGAGGGCCAGGAACTTTATTTTGGATCGCCAGATGAGGCGATGAACTTTGTTAAAGACAGGGGACTGGCAGGTGGTGGAGGACATAATAATAATAATAATCACTTATTGTCACAAGTAGGCTTCAATTAAGTTTCTGTGAAAAGCCCCTAGTCGCCACATTCCGGCGCCTGTTCGGGAGGCTGGTACGGGAATTGAACCCACGCTGCTGGCCTTGCTCTGCATTACAAGCCAGCTGTTTAGCCCACTGCGCTAAACCAGCCCGTATACATTGAACTTGAGGGCGAGTAGTTGTGTTTTTGATATGCTGCTAAATTTCGTTTCTCTTTGGGGTCTGTATGTATTGTGTTGCACTCGGCATTTGAGCCCTTGCTCAGTTTTGTATGCAGGTTAACTTTGTTCTTAATGGGGGATCATGGGTGGAATTTTCTTCTTTGTGTTTATTGGGATTCTGATGTTTTGCATATGTATATTCGTGCGGGGGAGGGAGATCAGTGGAGGGTAGGATGCTTGGCGCCATGGGCGGGGGCTACCAGGCTAGCTGGACGGGGGCTAGCTCACTGAAGCGCAGTTGGGGATGAGCAGGTGCTAAGTTTGTTGAGGGGGGTTGGGATTGTTATTTGGTTATGTGGGGGGGGGGAGGTGGAGGGAGGGGGGTATTGATCTGCTGACAGGGGAGGGACTGACGTTGGAGACAAATTGGGGGTCGATGACGGTGGGCTGCAGTCTGGTCTAAGAAGGGTGATGGCTGATTGGTTGGGAGGAGGGGGTGCAGAGTGTGTCCCCCCCCAACCAGGCTGATCACATGGAACATGAGAAGACTGAATGGGCTGGTCAAGAGGGCTCACGTGTTCGCACATTTGAAGAGTTTGAAGGCGGATGTGGCAATGCTACAGGAGACACACCTGAGGGTTGTGGACCAGACTAGGCTGAGGAAGGAGTGAGTTTGGCAGGTATTCCATTCGGGGCTAGACTCTACAACTAGTGGAGTAGCGATCTTGATCAATAAGCGGGTGTCATTTGAGGTAGGGAGCATAGTAGCGGACTCGGGGAGGTAGGTACGTTATGGTGAGTGAGAAGCTGGAGTGGATGCCGGTGGTATTAGTGAATATCTATGCACCAAACTGGGACGATGCGGAGTTTATGAGGTTGGTATTGGGGAAGATCCCAGACTTGGACTGACATAGGTTGATCATGCGGTGGGGGAGGGGGGACTTTAATGCCGTTACAGATCTGAGGTTGGATCGGTCGAGTTCAAGGACAGAAAGGGTGCCAGCCACGGCGAAGGAGCTAAAAGGGTTCATGGAACAGATGGGAGGGTAGGTCCATGGAGGTTCGGACGACCAAGAGCGAAGGAGTTTTCTTTTTTCTCCCATGTACACAAATGGTACTCCCGGATTGATTTTTTCATTTTCAACAGGGCTTTGCTGGCAGGGATGGAGGATGCAGAATATTTGGCGATTGTTGTGGGGGACCATGCCCCACACTGGGTGGATTTACGGGTGAGCAAGGAGGGGGGGTCAGCGCCAGCAATGGAGATTGGATGTAGTACTGTTAGCGGATGCGGACGTGTGTGTTTGGGTGAGGGATGCCATCCAGAATTATGTGGAGATAAATGACACGGGAGGTTTTGGCAGCAACCGTATGGGAGGCACTGAAGGCAGTAGTTAGGGGGTGCTGATTTCGGTACGCGCTCACAGGGAGAAGGTGGAGCTGGCAGAGATGGATCGGCTGGTTAGGGAGGTTCTCGAGATGGTGTTATGGGCCAGGTTTAGAGAGCCCCAAAGTGTATCATGGAGTTCGCCTGACCCACAACTTTAAATAGATTGTGGTTATGGGAAAACACACGGGCCGACTCTGCAGGTGTGATGCACCAGAAATCTACAGTACTTTTAAATAAAAACAATGTTTATTTATGAAACCAGTTAACACTTTATAAACCCACAGTAAACATCTTAACAACTATCAACACCAATAAATCCCCAAAGAATACAGTACTCTCTAAGAAACTTTTAATCCTTCCTTGCAACATCCATAAACAAAAAGGACCCTCTTTACAGAAACACATCAGGTTTAACTGAGAGCAGTTATCACTCTGAATACACCAAATGATCTAGAGATAGTCCTTAGATGGCAGAGAGATCAAAATGACACCTTCTTTGGCTGGCTGCAGCTCCAACACTAAAATGAAACTAAAAAAAACAGACACACCCAAGCTTTTCCTCAAAGCGAAACTAAAAAGCAGAGCCAGAGCTCAGCTCTACCCACACTCTGACATCACTGCAGCCACTTGAGCAGACAAACATTTCTGAAAGTGACATTTCCATGACAGTGGACAGAAGGTATTCGGAAGCCCTGGAGGCAGGGTTGTTGAAGGAGCGGCAGAAGCTGCAAATGGAGTTTGGTCTGATATCCACAGGGAAGGTAGTGGGGCAGTTGAGTAAGGCGAGAGGGGTGGTATATGAATAAGGGAAGAAGGCCAGCAGGATGTTAGCACACCAGCTCAGGAAATGGGAGGCGGCCAGGGAGATAGGAAGAGTGAAGGATAGAGGGGGAACACGATTTTGGACCCGGCAGGGGTGAACGGGGTGTTCAAGGAATTTTACAGTCGGCTGTATGAGTCGGAGCCCCCAGGTGGGGTGGAGGGGATGAGCCAATTCTTGGAGGGTTTGGAGTTTCTGAAAATGGAGAAAGGGTTGGTGGAGGGGGCTGGGAGCCCCAATCGGAATTGTGGAAGTAGTAGACGGATTGGAGGCCATGCAGGCGGGCAAGGGCCCGGGACCGGATGCATACCCAGTGGAATTTTATAAGAGGTTTTCTGGTGGTGCTGGGTCCGCTGCTGGTGAGGGCATTTAATGAGGCTAGGGAGCGGGGGGTTCTTCCCCCCCCCATCAATGTCACAGGCTTCAATCTCATTGATCCTGAAGCGAGAGAAGGACCCAGAACAATGAAGGTCATACAGACCAATCTCCCTACTAAACATTAACACCAAATTGCTGGCCAAGATTTTGGCCTCGAGAATAGAGGATTGTGTTCCGGGGATGATAGGGGAGGACCAGACGGGATTTGTCAAAGGTATGCAGTTAACGGACAACGTTAGAAGGCTCCAAAATGTCATCATGATGCCCTCCGAGGGGAGGGAGGTGGAGATGGTGGTCGCTATGAACGCGGAGAAGGCCTTCGACTGGGTGGAGTGGAAATATTTGTGGGAGGTCCTGGGCGGTTTGGGTTTGGGCAGGGGTTTGTACCGGTTGTTGTACCAGGCATCGGTGGCGAGTGTGTGGACGAACTTAGAGAGCTCAGAGTATTTCAGACTGAGCCGGGGGACGAGGCAGGAATGTCCATTCTCCCCACTGTTCTTTGCCTTGGCTATAGAGCCATTGGCAATGGCGCTGAGAGCGTCAAAGGACTGGAAGGGGCTAGTTCGAGGTGGGGGGTGGAACATAGGATCTCATTATATGCGGACGACCTACTCCTGTTTATTTCTGACCCGCTAGGGGGATGGGAGAGATTATGCGGATTTTCGGGGAATTTGGCAGGTTCTCGGGGTATAAATTGAATATGGATAAAAGTGAGGTTTTTGTGATCCAGGCAAGTGGGCAGGAATGAAGGCTGGGGCTGTTGCCATTCAAAATGGTGGGAGGGAGTTTTCGATACTTGGGAATTCAGGTGGAGCGGGGATGGGAGCAGTTGCATAAATTAAATCTGAGCAAATGAAGGAAGACTTTCGGAGGTGGGACATGCTCCCGATGTAATTGGTGGGGAGGGTATAGACCATAAAGATGACGGTTCTCCCGAGATTTTTGTTTGTTTTCCAGTGTCTCCCTATTTTTATACCAAAGGCAGGTTAATGCAGTGATCTCTGGGTTTGTGTGGGTAGGTAAACCCCAGCAAGTAAGGAAGGTGCTGTTGGAAAAGAGCTGAGGGAGAGGTTTGGCCCTGCCGAACTTTAGGAATTACTACTGGGCGGCAAATATAGCCATGATCAGGAAGTGGGTAGTGGTGGAGGGGTCGGTATGGGAGCGGTTGGAGGTGGTATCATGTAGGGACACAAGCTTAGGAGCGCTGGTAACTCCTAAGTTAGGAGCTCTGCAATTCTCGCCAGCCCGGTACTCCACAAACGCGGTGGTGTTGGCGTCTCTGAGAGTTTGGGGGCAGTAGCGGAAGCATATGGGAGTGGAGGGAGTGTTGGTGTGGGCTCCAATTTGTGGCAATCACTGGTTTATCCCGGGGAGGTTGGATTGGGGGTATCGGAGGTGGCAGAGAGTGGAGATTGAGAGGCTGAGGATCTGTTTAGCGATGGGAGCTTTCCTTGTTTAGAGGATTTGGATGAGGAGTTCGAATTGCCGGGTGGGAATGGATTTCGCCATCTGCAGATAAGGGACTTTGTGCGAAGGCAGGTCTCGACCTTTCCGCTTCTACTGCCAACAGGGGATACAGGATAAGGTAGTTTCTGAAACGGGTGGGGGAGGGGAAGGTCTCGGAAATTTATAAAGAGCTTATGGATGGGAGGGAACCCAGATAGGGGAGGTGAAGCGCAAGTGGGAGGATGAGCTGGGTAAAGAACTAGAGGCAGGTCTGTGGGAGTATGCTCTGAGCAGAGTCAACACATCCTCATCGTGTGCCAGGCTCAGCCTGATACAATTCAAGGTGGTTCACTGGGCACACACGATGGTGGCCCAGATGAGCAGGTTTTTTAGGGTAGAGGACAGGTGTGTGAGGTGCGCAGGAGAGCCCGAAAATCATGTGCATGTGTTTTGGGCATGTCCGAAGCTTAAGGGATTCTGGCAGGGATTTGCTGATGTCAAGTCTACGGTGCTAATAACGAGGGTGGCGCCGAATCCAGAGGTGGTGCTCTTTGGAGTGTCAGAAGACCCCGAGTCCTGGGGGCGAGTGAGGCTGATGTTTTGGCCTTTGCCTCCTTGGTAGCCCGGAGACGGATCTTATTAGCGTGAAGTGACTGGGAGCCCCCAAAATCGGGTATGGGTTAGCAACATGGTCGGGTTTCTCAGGCTTGAGAAAATTAAGTTTGCCCTGAGAGGATGAATGTTAGGGTTTGTCCGGAGGTGGCAGCGTTTATCGACTTCTTCAGGGAAAACTAAACTGTTAGCAGATAGAATAACGGGTGAGGGAGTGAGAAGTGGTAGGGGGAGTTAGTTTAGTCTAGTTCAGGCAGGATCAGCGAGAGGAGATGGAGAGACTTGGGAATTGTGTGTATAAGCTATGGTGGCAGGGTATGGTTGTTGATTGGGGGATGGTTTACGGACTGAATTATGTTTACATTTGTATTTGTATCTTTTGTTGTTATAAAATCATAAATGCCTTGATAAAATGTTTGTTCAAAAATAGAATACAAAGGGATAATGTCATATCATAATTAACCACTAGATTGAGCTGGATGCAGAATTATGTAAAGCACTGACTCACAGACTTCTGGGAGAATGCTGGAGAGGAGAGCATAGGAGCAGTGACAGAGATCAGAGTACAGTTACAGATAGAATGTAGAGCCTAGTGTAGATTGTAGATTACTAGATTATTGTTTACTATAGGTGTAAGTGGTCGAGCTTTATTAAGTAATGTAACTAAATGTTAGCTTTGTTTTTAAAAAAAATCTTTTTATTGCCATTTTCCACATTTCTAAACAGTTATATACATTTTTTTTAATTTACTTTATTGTACAGAAAGGTTTATCCTGTCCTTCCTTTTATAAACTTTATATACATCTCGCCGCCCTCTGGCGCAGGCTATGGTCCCTTCCATCCCCCCCATCCCATGCCCCCCCTCCCCCTCCCTTGCGCCTTCCCCCTATCCCCCCCTCCGTCAGCTTCGGTTGTGTGTGATCGGCCTCCCCCCATCGACTTTGGTTGTGTTTGCTCTGTGATCGGGCTCTTCTTCTTTGTGACTTTCCAGCTTTTCCTCCTGCCCTCCTCCCTCCCTCCCCCTGGGTTGCGCATTCCTTTGGTTCCCCATCTATCTTGGTTTTTTCCTTGTCTTCCCTCTTTTTCTTCCTCTCTTTCCCATTTTCCTATCTTACGCCTCGTTGCTGGCCTCGAACAGGTTTTCGAACAGGCTGGCAAACTGCCCCCATGTATCTAGGAAGCCTTCCTCCAACCCTCGGATGGCATACTTAATCTTCTCCAGGTGGAGAAATTCCGAAAGGTCAGCAAGCCAGTCTGCAGCTGTGAGTGGTGCTGCTGATCGCCAAGATTTCAATTTACGTCGTCTCTCTGGACTCATGGTGCTCCTCTTCTGGAGTCATAATCTTCACTATTTCAATTGGCATGATCTCTCTGGACTCTTGATGTTCCTCTTCTGGAGTCAAAATCTTCAGGATTTCAATTGACGTGGTCTCTCTGGACTCATGCGTAGCCCTCCTCTGATTGTTGAGTGCTTCTGTGCAGACGAGCTGAGATCTGACACCCTTATTCTATGTCCTTCCCATGAGCTTGATTTCATCTGGCAGGCCACCTTAAGATCTTTTCTTGGTCTTGGAACTGGTGCAGCTTCACGATTATCGCCCTTGGCTGCTCCCCAGTTTTGGGCTTGGGCCAAAACATCTGTGTGCCCTATCCATTTCTGGGGGGTTTGGAAAGTCCTCCCTCCCCACTAGCCCAGCATTTTGGCGATGTAGCCCGTTGGATCCCTTCCCTCTAGCCCCTCTGACGGACCCATTATTCGGACGTTTTGCCGTCTGGACCAGTTTCCCTGGTCCTCGACTTTCCCTTTTAGATTCGGCCTTTAGGCTTCTTAAGTGGGCAAAGACTCTGGACCTTTTCACTGGGTCGTTAGTCCCCTTATGTTCCAGGTGACAATCCTGGTGGGGGCCACCACCAACCTTCTCACTTCGGATTCCAGAGTTACGTGCCGCGTCCTGCTCCTGCTCCGCTGTTCGGTTCGCCGCCCTTTCCCCCTCCTGGTTCGTATGAGTCTTCACCTCGTCTTGTGGGGCTGCCTGTCTGCTCGCCCGTTGTACCTACCCCTTTCCTTTGCTGCTGCTCCTGATATCTCGTCGTCCCCTCGGTCTATTGTGGCCAAGTATGTTCTTCTCCTGTGTCATTTGTATTCGGATGGGAGGAGAGCCATCTGATGTGCGGTGGCTCAGCACATTGCCGCCACCGGAAGTCGATGTTAGCTTTATCAATGAACTTAGCTTCTGTGGTCTTTGTGAACAGTACAACATCCACACTGATAACAAAAATCACAAAGAACACCATATGGTACCACGGCTGGAGGGTGGGTGGGTGTCAGGGAGGGGAGGTTGCCTGGAGAGATCGGCAAAGGGTCTGGGGGTCAGCTCACATTGTGGAAGAAAGTGACAGAGGCATCATAATGTTTGACCAAAACATTGTTTAATGTGCTGCACAATACCCCTTCCTGATAGTGCCAGACCCCAACCCCCTACCTCATCCCCACCCACCCCCTATCTAACCCCTAACCACGATGCCCCCAGTGATGCTCAACATGTCTGGTCCTCCTAGCTCTACCACTACGTCTAGTGTGTCTCCAGGATTCACATCTGAGGTGGAGGCAGCCAGCTGTTTACCTCATCCTGTGGCCTTTGATTCCCCTGGTGGGCGTTCTCTGGGGGCTCTGGGGCCAGAAAAAGGCTGCAGCTCAAAGGACAATCGAAAGATTCATTTCTAACTGATTTAAGAGTGGGAGTGCAGTCCTGTAATTTTTCCTCCGTTGCAGATTCAATGTTGCGGGATCAAATAATGTTTGGTAGATAAAGATTGCGAGAAAGATTATTAAGATCAATTTTGTCGTTAGAAGAAGTCGTAAATCTTTTCAAGGTCACTGAGCAATCCACAAACGAATGTGCAGAGATCAGGGCTAAAGAAAAAGGCGCGAACTAGGGAAACGTGGCCAATGACACGTGGCGCAGTCCAGAAAACAGTGCGCCACTGATGGTGGCCATTTAGAAAGTGACATCACGGGCATGATGACATGCACACGCTGTGGCAACACCCACTGTAGAAAAAATTGTCCTGAGAAAGGAAAGAAATGCTCCCGATGCAACAAGTTCATTATTTTGCTTCACAATGCTGTTTTACTTAAGCGATACCAGCAAACAACCCTAAAAAATTGTTCAATACACATAAAAAGATACAGAGTATACAAAATGAAGGACATGAAGAAAACATTTGACCTTCAAATAATGATTCCTCTAAGTTTACTCTGCAGGATCATTTCATGGTGGAAGCGATAACCAGAGTTAATGCACTGGACAGTGATCGTAGAAAAATATTTCAAATTTCCTATTTAATTAAAGATTGGACTGTAACACTTAATATTAATTGATCTGATGTTCCATTCAAGCTGGATATGGGTGCACATGCAAATGTAATCACAGAGGCATACATAAAACAAGTGCACAAGATTCCCAGAATTAAAATATCAAACTGGAGGCTGACAGACTACAATGGGAAAGGAAAACTGACAAAAGGTTCCTGCTGCACCATGGTACAGAATGGTGACCTGTGTATGCTATTGGACTTTGAAATTGTGGATGATATGAAGTCATCATTAATTTAATTAAATTTGGTGCAAATAAATCAGACTCCCAATGCATCTCAGCATGAAGCTGAGGGCAAAGAACTATTGTTGCAGATGCATTGTCACAAGCTACAAGTTGCAATGATGAGAAAGCATCAGAAATAGTACTCAATGTGGAAGCACACACCACATTTGTCGCAGACATGTTACCTATGTCTGATGCAAAGCTAAAGTTAATACGGGATGAAACTGAAAACGACACAATACTTCAATGAGTGATCAAAAACCTAAGAGAAGGATGGCCTAATGGCAGTTGTAACAGTTTTCAAAGCATCAAGGAAGACCTGACTGTTATAAATGGATTCCTGTTGAAAGGAGACAGAATTGTAAAGCCCTCCTGCCTACGAAGAAGTATTCTGGTAAAGATACATGAAGGGCATCAAGGGGTAGAGAAGTGTCGAAGACATACAGGGAGTCAGTACATTGGCTTGGCTAGAGATGTCGACAACTACGTGCAAGAGTGTAGTGCCTGTCAAACACATCAACTATCCCAGTGTAAAGAATCCTTTGTAGCAAGTGAGATCGTTACAAACCCATGGTCAAAGATTGGGATGGACCTGTTCTATTTCAGAGGGCATGATTATTTAATAACCATTGATTATTATTCCAATTATCCTGAAGTCATAACGTTGTCAGATTCGACTGCTCACTCACTGATAAGAACGGCGATGTCTGTATTTGCTCGATTCGGAATTCCATTAAAAGTCGTGACGGATAATGAACCCTGTTTCAGTCATTGGGAATGTTTGTCATTTGCAGAAGGGTACAACTTCCACCATGTCACTTCCAGTCCATTATATCCCCAATTTAATGGGAAAGCCGAGAAAGGAGTTGGAATAGTAAAACTGTTCAAAAAGACATTTGATGATAAAACGGATTTGTCGCTAGCACTGTTAAGCTATAGAGCTACTCCTTTATCGTCAGGATTGTTGCCTTCCCAGATGCTTATTGGAAGGAAGATTTGTATAATATCGTCTGCCATGGCAATTCCAAACATGGATGAGCAGTTCATTCATCAAAAAATAAAGCAACAGCAGTGCAAGCAAAAAGCATACTATGACAGGCATGCAAAACAATTACCACCATGGAAGAAGGAGATGTCATCAGGATACAAAATCCAAATGGTGGTTGATCAGACATTGCGAATGTGTTAAATGAGATTGCACCATGATCGTATGGTACAAACTGCGGCTGGACTGATGTCTCGTATCAATCAACGAGCATTGTTAAAAGTAAAGAATTCACTGCAGTTTCCAGAGCCAACTGTAACAAACCCAAACACCATGTTTTGTAACATTGACTTACCAGAAAAATTGTTATTGACTACACATACAGAACAGACAACCGACAACTCCAATGACACTGCAAGTGCATTGAGAAGGTCAGAAAGGACAAGCAAACCACCAAATCGATTAAACTTGTAAAAACACGAAGGATTTTAACTCTGTAATTACAATTATGATATGTAATATAACATTTGAGCATGAACTGTGTGAAAGCATTCTCAACAATGTATGAAAAAAAAATGTTAGAAAGAATTTCAAACATTTTTCTCAAAGGAAGGGGATGTGACATTATGGGAAATGTTCAGAATACAACGGGTTAATGTCGTATAATAATTAATTACTAGATAGAGCTAGATGCAGAACTATATTAAGCACTGACTCGCAGACTTCTGGGAGAAGACTGGAGAGGAGAGCATTGGAATAGTGAGAGAGATCAGACTACAGTTATAGATAGAGTGTATAGATTAGTGTTAGTAGAGTGTATATTGTAAATTACTCGATTATTGTTCACTATAGGATTAAATGGTCAAGCTTTAATAAGTAGTGTAAATAAATGTTAGCTTTGTTAATGAACTTAGCTTCTGTGGTCTTTGTGAACACTACAACATCCATCCTGATAACAAGAATCACAAAGAACACCACAGGATCTTCAAATAGCAAATGTACTTCTGCAGGAGGTATCTTTGTGTGGTGAATGTTGGACGAGGGAGAAGAGAATTTAAAAAATGGTGTCAGTGTGGAGGCCTAAAGGATGACGGGGAGGTTGCTGGCAATAAGGGAAAGAGATTGATGCTGCAGGGATTGTGGAATGGGTGATGTGGTATGGGTGGGAAGGGCTGCACTGGAGTACTGGCAGGTGGAGGGTGAGTTGTGCAGATATGAATGGATATGTTGGGGAAGAGGGAAAAACGGTACAGAAGGATGGGTATGAAGTGTCCGTTGTTCAGTCCCGGGGGGGGCATAATTAGGTAAGAGGTGAAAGGAAAGCATGCTGAGGGTTAAAGGGTTCAGTGGGAGCCAATGGGGTGAAACTTCGGCGATGATGCATGAAGGGATGCTGAGGGTTGTTGGAGGAGGCAGGAGGGCATGAAATCAGGACTGGCACCGGGTCCGCGATTCTCCGGGGGGGCCTCATACGCGACTGGGCCTTTATTATGCGGACGCTCTGGGTCGGGCGAGCGGCCGATGCGGGGCACTATTTTGGTGGTCGATGTCCGCGGTCTGAGTCCACCATGGAGCACAGTGCAGCCGCTGGAGACCGCCGCTGTGCTCATGCGTGGCTTCTGACCCGGAAGTGCGGGGTGCCGTATTGGCAGCTGGAGCTGGGGGCTCCATGACAGCTTCCTGCTAGACCCCAGCAGTGCTGTGAATCTGTGGTCTTTTGATGCCAGTTTTTCTGGCGTGAAAGACCACAGTTTTCACGACGGCACGGGGACGTCGATCATCCCCTATATGTCCCGTGCAGGTTATCACATTACTAACCCCAAAGTCCAAAGACCCCCTGAATGATGATGAGAAAGAGAAGAAGGAGACAAGGTAAAAATTACCAATGAAGATGACGAAGAAGAATTACTGGACCGATCTTCGTGTAGCTAGCCAGGGAAGGATGTTTAAGTAGGAACGCCTGTGTGGGGAACCAGATGGAGGTGGCAGAACCACAGCTTTGGCACCGGAGACTTCAAAGGTCTCTGACTCCATGTCGGAATCAGAGGACAGGATGTCTGGCATCTCAGCATTGCAAGGAAAAGGGGAAGATGTAGTAGGTTGCACTGGCTCTGGGACAGAAGAATCCAGGGCGGATATCCTCTGGGGAACCGCCGAATCGTAGACCTCTGAGCTCTGAGGTGATCCAGGTGCCACCGCATTAGTTGTCCATGGAAACAAACCTGGAAAGATACAGGACTGGATTGACAGACAACAATTCTAGGGACCCAGCGAGATCCTTCGCCAAAGTTTCAAACATAGACCGCTTCGTCAGGTGCAAAGTGTCAAAGAGGATGGTGTCATGTTCTGTGGACTGGCCGAAGTGAATGATGAATTACAGAACATCTAATTTAAATAATTTATTATGGAACAACTGCGTGATAAGATAACGAGGATAAATAAAATAATAAACTACTGACACTAATTAACTATTGTAGAGCTACTGCAAATTATGTCTATCCTCCAGCACAACCTACTTTAAACTCCCCAGCCACAGGGTCACATGGTGGATTTACACTGCTGACTAGTGGTCAGAGTTTGTGCATGACATTGTGTAAAACTTGCTTTATGCAGATCATCACGGCCCCTTTCCTTTGGAAAATTAAATTATTTACATACATTAATTTACTTTTTTACATTTCCCCATGATATGCATAACTATTTACATGTTCAGAATTTTTCACAGTCTATCATAAGTTCAGTCTTTCGTGCTTGTTCCTTATCCTTGTAGACCTTCTATTTCCTTTGGTGTTTCTACTCTCATCGTATCCTCTGGCTGCAGAGATTGAAGTCTTGGCAGATCTATCATAGAATCCCTTCTGCCTCCTATTCTGAGAGATCAATTGTCTTGTCAACGAATGGTTCACGGGCTCATGAGGAAAATGAGATAGAGTCGTTCGCAGTTGCCTGTTCATCAGCATTTGAGCATGCGAGAGGCCATTGACTAGTGGCACCGAATGATAGCTGAGAAGCGCAAGATATGTACCATTGTAACTGTCACGTGCTTTCTTTAGGATCTGCTTGGCGATATGCACTCCCTTTTCAGTCTTGCCGTTCGACTGAGGGTAATGCGGACTGGAAGGAACATGTTGGAAATCATACTGCCGTGCAAATTCTGTCCACTCACAGCAGTCAAAACAAGGACCATTATCGCTCATGACCACATTAGGAATGATATGTTGCGCAAAAATGTCTTTGACATTCTTAATAATACATCTTGCCGTAGAATTTGTAGCTATCTCTGGGTAGTTTGAGAAATAGGGCGCGATCTTGTGGCCTCTTTACACTTGCAATCAAGAGTAATGAGGCCGGTAAATCGCGGGAGAGGCCAAAAACAGGAACCGTGCCAGGCGCCAAACAGTTTGTTATGCAACCGGCCTGCTCTCGTAAGCGAATTCGTAATCTCGCCGTAACTTGTCGAGAAAACAATTATCAGCACTTGAGCTCCATTTCCATTCAATTAATGAGAACCACCCATCATCCAATGGCCTCCTGTCATTCAGCGGCTTCTCCAGCAAGTGCTCACGCTAGCGCTGATTAGTACTCCTTTTTAAAAACGGGAACCTGATGGAAGAGCTTCTGTGGGGAGCTGAGGAGGTAAGTAGCCACCTCTGCTCAGAGGCAAAGAGCCTGGCTGCACTGGGCTCGCTGCCCCTGTGCTCGGTGGGGGATGGGGGACCCTCGGCTGGGTGTGGGGGGACCCTCCGTAGGGGTGGGCTGCCATGGGAGCTTGCGGGGGCAACCGGAGAGGGGGGTGGTTGTTGGGGGCGGGCAACCATCATGCCAATCCCTGGATCATGTGTAACCGTTCCGGGGGCAACCCTTGTCCCTGTCTATCTGCCAAGGACCACCCATACCCCTACCAACTACCGAGGCCTCTGGCCGTGCAGCTGAAGGCTATTGTCAATGGGAATTGGCAATCGTGGTTAACTGAGCACTTCACACACCCCAAGTGTATTTCTGTGGATGGGCGGGCCATGTAGAATGCAGGAGTCATTTCCTGGCATCCCAAACAGACCGTGATGCCTGGACAGTATACCTGAGCACTGCGGGAGGCAACACCATACACGCAACAGCCAATATCCGGACATCCAGGAGAATGGGCACAGCTCCAGCGACATGTCCACGGCCAGAGGATTGGTGAGTGCCACGGGAGGGGGCCAGCACACGGTCCGGGTGGTGTTGTGAGCAGATGTCCGGAGTACAGGGTCTGGGGCCCGGTGAGGAGGACCGGCAGCGGCATGGGGTACGTGGGTTGGGCATTCCGAGTAGGGTGTTGGGGGGGGGATCAATGGGGGACGTGGGAATCACTGTTGTTTGTCAGTGTAACACCCTCTCCGAATGCCTTACAGACATTGAATGCTACGGCAGGGATTTTGGATGCAGAGGTTGCCCTAGTGATGCTGATCCAGACGGCGAAGAAGGCGGCAGCAGCAGCAACGTCTGCAGATACTCAAGGCAGCTGCCCATGTGCAGGATCCCACCCACACCATGAGGACCGGGCTGCCCATCAGACCAGGGAGGGACCCAGAGGGGAAGTCCCACAACGGCCCAGGGTGTACAGGAGCCACTGGTCATTCAAACAAATGACGGACGGCACGTGCCGCAGAAGGCTCCGCATCAACAAGAAGGTGTGACTCCTTTGCCATATCCTTGCGGACTTGGCACCACGTGGAGGACGTCGCCCGCTCCCTCTGGCCACCAAGGCCACTGCAGCCCTGCAATTTTACGCCACGGGATCGCTCCAAAGCTCTGTGGATCTGTGAGGTATCTCACAGGCCACAGCCCACAGGTGCATCCGACAGGTCACGAATGCTCAATGCCCGGACGGAAGACTACATAATTTTTGACATGGATTAGACCCAACAGGATGCCCGGGCAGCAGGTTTCTCCACCATCGCTGGGATGCCTTCAGTCCAGGGTGTCATAGGTGCCAAGCATGTTGTCCTGAGCTCAGCGGGCTATCTGGGGGTGCCCTATGTTAACCAAAAGGGGTTCCACTCCCTGAACATGCAGCTCGACTACCAGATGCAGATAATGCACGTGTGTGCCCGCTTTCCGTGGAGTGTGCATGACAGCTACATCCTGGGGCAGTCAGTCATCCCTGCCCTCTTCGAGGAGCACACCAGGATGGATAGCTGACTCTTGGGGGATAAGGGATAGCCGCTGAGGACCTGGCTAACGATGCCAGTATGGAGGCCGGAGACTGAAGCAGCAACCCGCTGCAGCGAGGCCCATGCAGCCACGTGGATTGCGATTGAGTGGTGTATAGGACTCCTCAAGATGCGGTTAAGATTTCTCGACCGCCCCGGAGGTGCCCTCCAGTACACTGCCCGGAGGGTTGCCCGCTGTATTGTAGTCTGCTGTATCCTCCACATCCTCGAACAGCAGCAGGGCGACGAGCTGAAGGTTGGTGAAGAGGAACATGTGGCATCACCACACTAATGATATCTGCCGCCTTTTCTGCCTTCACGCCAACAAGCTGGAGATTCAGTGGGCTGAGCTGCTTTGCAGCAAGCTCACTAGCGTGACATATTTGAATCGCACTTTCAAATTGCAGATCACTTTCCTGCAGAAGCCACTCGCGCACTTTATCACTGAAGATTACGTAAACTACCTGATCGTACATCATTGACGACTGGAGTGTGCTGAAATTGCACAATGGCACATTTAGTCACAAGTCAGTGAGAAATCTATCAAATGCCTTTCCTGCATTCTGGGTGCACATATGGAATATATAGTGCTTGAAGGTTTCAATTTTTTAGGGGAGCAATGGCGATCAAATTGTTTATGAATTTTGTGAAAGCTTTTGCTGTCAGCCTCATTTTCAAGACAAAAGTGTTGAAAATTTCAATTGCTTGGGGACCTGCTACAGTGAGAAGCAATGCGATATGCCTCTCATCAGGCTGTGCCTGTAGATTAAGGACTGCAACATAGAGTTTAAACTGTTATTTAAACACCCTCCAATTCTCATCTATATTACCAGTAATCCAAAGTTGTTGAGGTGCCTTGATGCCTTCCATCTGTTTTTGAAAACTCACCACTATCCTTAGAAGTCCCCCTATACCAAAAAGGGCCGACATTCTAAATGGTGATCAGGGATTCTCACTCCCCGACTCCGATGCAAGCTTCAGTGGGTGCTATTCAGGTCAAACTATTTTTCCAAGTTATCCCCTGGTATAACCCATACCTTCACCGAAGATTTCATCTACTTACCACTTAGTAGCATCGATCCTGTGTCCCGCATTGCTAAGTAAGTAAAGTAGACTTTGGAATAACCACTGTTTCAGGTTAAAACTTTTAAGTTATTTTATTATTATATATTTTTTTTCTTTTTAAAAGATGCAATCACTGTCTTTACAGAAAAGGATAAAGATCTTGCTTCTGGATCCTTCTGGTTGGTTGAAGGGACCTTCAGGCCCAACTTTACAATCAATCTTCTTTAAAGTCTGGTCTTCTTTAGATGTATCAGCTATTTTAGCTCGGCTGCTCTGCCCTGTCCATTTCCCATGGCCGAGCTGATTGTCATCTGAGTCTAGCTGCTTGTTCCTTCTCTGCTTCTCTCTCTCTCCCTCTGAGCTCTGCTTCTGGATCTGGTTCTGAATCTGATAGTTCCTGCCCTGGTCTCGAGGTTTATATTTGCTTTCTGACAATTAAGTTTTTTGATGTTATTGTAAAGTAACTCTTAATTTTCTTTGATTGTAAAAAGTACCTTTTGATCTAAACCTTTTAATCCAACTAAGTATACATTTTGACATGACTTCATCTCATAGATCTGATTACATTGTTTCCTTTGTGATGTTCAAAATGCTTTGGTTTCAATAGGTGTTACTTTTAATTCCTGTCATTTCTATAGTTTCATTTTCCAATTGTGTCCTCGCTCAATTTTGACTTTGATTTTGACTTTGATATTATGTTTCTCGTAGACTGAGAGCCTCCAGTTTTCTTTAATTTAGCAAATTTTCACACTTAGAATCTCATCCTTTCTTTTCCAGATCCTTACTAAGTTAGTTACTTTCAATGAAGGTGTGAGCCATTGTCTTTGGCTTCATTCAAAATCCTGTTTGTCTTGTTTGCTAAGCCTGCTTGACCAAGGATATCTGCATTTTACAATCCTTGCCTGACAGCTGCTGTTAACCCTTTGTGGGATATTTCCCTGTATCCTATCATGTTTCTCTCAGACCAGATATTGCCAGACGTCCATGTTTCAAATGACACATTTTTCCATATTATCAATTACACCCCATCTTGACATTTGAAACATAACTATATCATTTGGTCAATTATCTCCCCATCTAATTGTATTGACTAACATTTATCCCCGAACTTTCTCTTTTGTATGTACATGTGTTGTGATTTTAAATTGTGCACCAAAATCAATTTGTCAATGTATCCATATCACAGACCAGTGTTTTTTTTTGTTCTTTCCTCAAGTCCAATTACCGTGAACCATAGCCGCAGTTGCTCAGGAAGGTAACACAATAGCTATATCTGTGTTCCACTACCTCCAAAGCATTTTACTTCCTTGGGATAGCAGCACCCTAGAAGCTTCCTCATGTCCCTTAGAAACAGCACCCAACTCAGTCCATCAGTAACCAAAAAGGTCTTTTGTCCATCACTGGCTGTTAAGTGTCTCATTTTTCTGTCATCCAAATTGCTTACCGTTTCTCATTGGAATGGTAAATTATGATATCATGTACCACCTCTTGCTTCATTCATTTAAAAAGGTTCAATTGAACCTGCTTCTATCCCTGACTTCTCCCACATTAATGTCTAATATTGTCCTGAACCATGTATGTCTGCCAACCCCTGGTGTACATGAGAGAATATCTTTCTGACGAACCTCCTTCAAATCTCTTTCATCTGTTATCATTTCCCTTACAACATTTGCAGTACAATATGCCGACAGTATTCACAAAACCATATCGAACTATCATTATTTCCGAATAAATTCTCCCTATTGTTAAATACACAGTTTATAAAAATTAAGTCTTATCTTAACACATTACTCATCATCTAACCACACAAATAGACCATGTGTTACAACTTTACATATTTGCAACTGTTATCACAATTTCAATACTAAAAATAAAGTACAATATCGACACGTCCCTTCGAGGCTTTGGGACCAATAGTCATTACATACTAAATATGGCGTGTAAACAACATCAATATTATTTGTGATGTTCTATGTAGTTAAATCAAGAAAACACACTAAACTACCACTATACCCCTCTATTAAAACATTCACACAGTTTAGAAATGCTGATCAAGGTCCTTGAACGGCACACATATCCCCATTATCATACATAACAGTCCCTACCAATTCACATGACATTTCTTCCTTAATAATGTTTACAGCTCGTCAATGCAATATTGTTTGCTGCATTGGTAATAATTTTCCCGCCGTGGCATCACGCTACAAAAATTCTTAAACTTTTATCATTTATCATATTGGGGTTCCTCGTCAGTCGCTGCTGTCTGCCGAGACCCTTAATAACTCCACCGCGTAGTACCTACCCCATGGAGACCACAGATCATCCATCAGCTGATGTCCAATTAGAGATGTCTGACCGGAGGTTTCACTGCCCAGTAATAATTTGAAATTTTGATTTGTTTCTAACCCGTAAAGTTTTCCTACGGGCTCTTGACATTTAATTCCCTCAAATATGTAGCCAATTGTATCATTAGTTTCCCCCCAATCCTGTCTAAAACATTCTTCACTGGAGAGCAGTTCTCTTCCTTCTTGTGAACTGGCTTGTCTGTTATTTACTTTTTCCATCTGAAAAATCAAATGAACAGGTCAAGTGTGGAGAGGGCCCTGTTCTTTAATTTGTACTTGCTATCTTCGATTGAACACTCCAGAAATGCCCTCTCCAGGACTTCCGGATTTCTTTTGCTATCATTTCTTTCCTTTTTTCTTTTTGAACTGGTTTATTTTCCTTATCCTTGATATACATCATACAATTAAAGCCTGTTAAGCCTCCTCCTTCTGTCATTGCACCCCTGAGTGAGATTCGAAGAATCTCAAACTCCTCCCCTTTTGCTCACTCAGTGATCCAATCATTGAAACCTTACCCTGATACATTCCTGATATTGCTACTGCATTTACTTTAATTACTTTATTTTGATTACGACCAGATTTTTATGAAGGTAAGTTCCAAACATGACATTTTAATTTCATCATCTGTCCAATCAATGCTGCTAACGGGTTTTAATTCACTGTCTTCCCACCAATTGGTTATGTGTCTTCATTGTGATACAATTTTGTTTGCTCCAGACACCATGCTTCTCTAAGTCAACTGTATGTTTACCCAAATTCTGAACAATCTTGTCTTCACATTTTATAGCTTCACTGATTATTTTTCCTGCAGTTTTAGTTGGTAGCTTCACCCAAACTTCCTCTGTATTATCAATTGGTTTTAATATCTTAATTTTACCTGCAACTATTTTTATCAAATCTATTCCTGCCATCAGATTCTCTTTTCCTTATACTGCTAGTAATTCTCTTAATTTAACTGTTGATCCAATATCTTTATTCTCTAAAGCTCCCTCTTCCATGTATTTTTTCTAAACATCATTATTTTTGCTGGTGACATTCTTGAGCTCATCGGGCACTAGGACCCTGCGGAGCTATGCAGTGTCAATTTCAATGCTCAGTTTCAAAGCCTGCTAGCAGCTGACTGCTGGCCAGTACTAAATCTTTATCCATTTATTCTAAGACTAATTTAGTTCTGAAAATACGATTTCCTACCTCATAATACTGATCACATTTCTACCTGCCATTTATAACTTCCAATTAATGTGAAACTCAGTTTTGCAAAATACAACATTTTTTAAAAATACAAACACCAAAGGAAATTCACAATTCCTTATTAGACATACACACATTCATTCATCCACACAGATCTTGGATCTCTACTTTGTAGGATTTCACAAATCCTTATTAAACACACACTCATTTATCCACTGAGATCTTGGACCTCTATTCAGTGGGGTTTTAGTTACTTTAACAAAAATTGAGACCCCTCCGTGCTGATAAAGTTTCACTTATGCAGGAGTTTTTTGCCTATGTTAATTTCTTCCACTCTTGTTTCATTGCTTCAACTCTCTTGACTGTGTTTCAGAGCAAGAGGATTATTCTAATTGCCATTTTTCAGAATTCTAAGTTCTGTTCCTGGTTGTCCCTTTCAGTTGCAATCTGAAATTAAGGATAAGTACCCTTTCTGGGCCCTATCCAAGGCTGACTAAGGCACTATCTTCCTGTTTTAGTTAAGGGTCGATTGGTTATTGGTCTCTAAAGATTCTAGGCATCCCCTATTTCTCTCGGCTTTAACCTCACAATCTGCCTTACTCTAAGGATGATTTATTTTTTGGCCTCTTTTTACCAGTAATGGATGCAAGATTTTTAGTGCTGTCACCAAGATGTCTTGCAGACTTTATCTCAGGGTCAGCATCTTCTAGTCTGCTGATTTTACACACACAACCTGAGCTTCAGTCCCCTCGATCCACAGAATATCCTTACAAAAGTCAATCACACATGAATTTCCAGACCAAACTTGGCAGGTAAAGTCTGACTCACACATAGACCAGAAACTTCTAATATTCTAGCCTTTGTGCCGGTTAGAAACTTCTCATATTCCAACCGTTTCTTGGGAACTAGAAGCTTCTAATATTCTAGCCCCCACTCTAACCCCCATTCTGCTCAATTAGAAACTTCTAATATTCTAGCCTCGCGTTACCTAGAAACTTCTAATATTCTAGGTCCCTGTTCGGGCGCCATGTTTTTGAAAACTCACCACTATTCTTAGAAGTCCCCCTATACCAAAAAGGACCGACATTCTAAATAGTGATCAGGGATTCTCACTCCCCGACTCCGATGCAAGCTTCAGTGGGTGCTATTCAGGTCAAACTATTTTTTCAGGTTATCCCCTGGTATAACCCATACCTTCACCGAAGATTTCATCTACTTACCACTTAGTAGCATCGATCCTGGGTCCCGCATTGCTAAGTAAGTAAAGTAAACTTTGGAATAACCACTGTTTCAGGTTAAAACTTTTAAGTTATTTAATTATTATATATTTTTTTTCTTTTTAAAAGATGCAATCACTGTCTTTACAGAAAAGTAAAAAGATCTTGCTTCTGGATCCTTCTGGTTGGTTGAAGGGACCTTCAAGCCCAACTTGACAATCAATCTTCTTTAAAGTCTGGTCTTCTTTAGATGTATCAGCTATTTTAGCTTGGCTGCTCTGCCCTGTCCATTTCCCATGGCCGAGCTGATTGTAATCTGAGTCTAGCTGCTTGTTCCTTCTCTGCTTCTCTCTCTCTCCCTCTGAGCTCTGCTTCTGGATCTGGATATGAATCTGATAGACCCTGCCCTGGTCTCGAGGTTTATATTTGCTTTCTGACAATTAAGTTTTTTGATGTTATTGTAAAGTAACTCTTAATTTTCTTTGATTGTAAAAAGTACCTTTTGATCTAAACCTTTTAATCCAACTAAGTATACATTTTGACATGACTTCATCTCATAGATCTGATTACATTGTTTCCTTTGTG
Organism: Scyliorhinus torazame; assembly: GCF_047496885.1. Lineage (NCBI taxonomy): Eukaryota > Metazoa > Chordata > Chondrichthyes > Carcharhiniformes > Scyliorhinidae > Scyliorhinus > Scyliorhinus torazame. The sequence continues at coordinate 146,699,830 of NC_092716.1, read as the reverse complement.
ATGTTCAAAATGCTTTGGTTTCAATAGGTGTTACTTTTAATTCCTGTCATTTCTATAGTTTCATTTTCCAATTGTGTCCTCGCTCAATTTTGACTTTGATTTTGGCTTTGATATTATGTTTCTCGTAGACTGAGAGCCTCCAGTTTTCTTTATTTACCTGGTATTAGCAAATTTTCACACTTAGAATCTCATCCTTTCTTTTCCAGATCCTTACTAAGTTAGTTACTTTCAATGAAGGTGTGAGCCATTGTCTTTGGCTTCATTCAAAATCCTGTTTGTCTTGTTTGCTAAGCCTGCTTGACAAAGGATATCTGCATTTTCCAATCCTTGCCTGACAGCTGCTGTCAACCCTTTGTGGGATATTTCCCTGTATCCTATCATGTTTCTCTCAGACCAGATATTGCCAGACGCCCATGTTTCAAATGACACATTTTTCCATATTATCAATTACACATCCCAGGCTTCAAGGTTTTACCACATGTTAAGCACCAGATGCCAGGAACTAGCAAGGTTAGTATCAAAGATGTGTTTTCTTCCTTATTCTTCAATGTTATCTTTAGTGGTTCGGATTTTCCGTACAGAATCTTCGAGTACTAGGTAAATCATCAATCCTGGTACCATGTCATGTGCTGTAGACTGGCCGAAGTGAAAAATTAAAATGAAATATAAATGAAAATCGCTTATTGTCACAAGTTGGCTTCAAATGAAGTTACTGTGAAAAGCCCCTAGTTGCCACATTCCAGCGCCTGTTCGGGGAGGCTGGTATGGGAATGATGAACTACAGAACAGCTAGTTTAAATAATTTATTATGGAGCAACTGCATGATAAGATAACTGGGATAAGTAAAGTAATAAACTACTACCAATAATGAACTATTGTAGAGCTACTGCAAAATACATCTATCCTCCAGCATGACGTACTCCAAACTCCCCAGCCACTGAGTCATGTGATGGGTTTACACTGCCACCCAGTGGTCGGAGGTTATGCATGACATTATGTACAACTTGCTTTATGCATATCATCACAGACGGGTCAATCAACGACCTTGCAATTCTTGGGTACGGTGCACTTGTGTGCCTCTGTCGGGAAGCAGCAAGCTCAGCCGAGTCCAAACTCAGAGACCCATCAACATTTTGACCGGGGCACCCCAGTCACTGCCTAAGTGTAGTCTTGTACGAGAACAGGAATGATGCCAGCCTGGTGCCAATCGAACTGGTGGTGTTAAGTAATGGGTTAAGAGACATTGCAATTGCAATTAGTTGTCTCATTTATGTTAAGTATCCATTAATTGACACATATGTAAAGGGGCTTCAGGTGGCCTCTGTCAGGTGGTGTGTTAAGAGTTTTGAGCAGAGGCTGTGGAAGTGAAATAAATGGTGTTTGGTGAAAAGGAACAAGAACTTTAGACTCTTCATATCACAGCAACTAAAACGGCTAACAATTGGTAGCAGAGAATGGTTGCTGTGTAAATGTGAAGGGTTGAAAGATACAACATTTCCAGAGTGAGTGAGAAAAGGAAAAAATAAAGGGATATATGGCTGAACCGAGGATAAAGATGGCTGGATATGACTATCCTCCCTTATTTTCTGAAAGGGAACCGTACAACCAATGGAGAAGTGCAGTAGTTATGTGGACTAAAGTAACTGCTTTGGGAAAGAGAAAACAAGGTGTAGCATTGGCTCTTTCTCTACCATATGGCAGTAAAATCCGAAACAAAGTGCTTTCTGAGCTGGAATTGGAAGAGTTAGACTCAGAAGAAGGTCTGGAGACTTTATTACATTATATGGATAAGATTTATAAGAAAGATGACTTGTTAAGTGCGTATGAAGCATGGTCGGATTTTGATAAGTTCCGGAAAATGGAGGATATCTCCATGGAAGACTATATAATGGAATTTGGCAGACTATATAAAAGGCTGCAGAAACACAATCTGGAATTTCCACAGTCTGTGTTGGCCTTTAAATTACTTGACTGTGCGAGAGTGAGCAACATGGATAGGCTCCTGGACTTGACAGAAGTTCAGTTTACTGATAAGGATACCTTATACGAACAAATGACAAAAGCTTTGCAAAAGTTTCTGGGGAAACATTCGATTCCGATGGCTCTGATGACCCAAATAGGTCAGCCTGCAATAAGGCAGAATATGGAAGATACACTAGTAACAGGATGGCGAAATCGTATGGCTACGCACAGGGCTCAAGACTATAGACGGAGACCGAGACAAGGAAATTATGAAGACAGAAACCCAGTTAGAACCTACAAGAGTAAGATGAACCCCAGAAATGCACGGGGCATGATAAATCGATGTTTTCGATGTGACTCTCAATACCATTATGCTTTCAACTGTCCAACTCGTTATAATAGAGTGTTTGAAGCGACACATGACACGGAAGAGTCAGAAGCGGAAAAAGATAGTGACCAGAAAGAAGGCATTGTCCTATTGACAAGCAGTTTTACGCCGGTAATGAGGGTGTTGGTTGCAGAATCCTTCAACTGTGCTGTATTGGACAGTGGCTGCACATCTACTGTGTGTGGAATTGACTGGTTAAAATGTTACCTGGACTCTTTGAATGCTGAAAATCGTAACAAGGTTAAGGAATTTGAAAGTTCCACAAGTTTCGGGTTTGGGGATGATAATACTCTGAAGTCGCTGAAAAGAGTGGTGATCCCATGCAATATTGCCGGAGTGAATCATTTCATTAGCACGGATGTTGTATCAAGTGAGATACCTTTGCTTCTGAGCAGACCGTCAATGAAGAAAGCACACATGAAACTGGATATGGAACAGGAAAGTTTTTGGAAAGACTGTGGACTTACAATTTGCACAGCTGGGACACTATTGTATTCCATTACTGACAATTAATTTTTCAAGTAGAGTGGTTAAGGATGTGTTAATGGCAGTTGAAAATGGGACTTTAGCTGATAAAAAGCTTGTGGTATGAAAACTGCATAGGCAATTTGCACATCCGTCTCCTCGGAGGCTGAAAAATGTATTAAAGGATGCAGGGGTAAGGGATGATGACTATACTAAACTGATAGAACAGGTTAATGACCGCTGTGAAGTTTGTAGGAAGTACAGAAGGACACTAGCACGACCGATTCTAACCCTACCTTTGGCCAGGGATTTTAACGACATTGTGGCCATGGACCTTAAGATCTGGGATGAAGCAAATAATGTATTTATTTTGCATTTTGTAGATTTAGCAACCAGATTTAGTCAATCAACAAGTGTACAAAGTAAAGAAAAGAGCGTAATTCTGGATCAAATCGTGGAAAAATGGATAGGGACAGGAATGGGTCCACCGGCAAAATTCCTTACGGACAATGGGGGAGAATTTGCAAATGATGAGTTTCGGGATATGTGTGAAAACATGAATATCAGAGTTATGAATACGGCTGCAGAAAGCCCATTTAGTAATGGTGTCTGTGAAAGAAATCATGCTGTCATCGATGACATGCTTTGAAAAATTTTGCAGATCGACCAAATTGCAGGCTAAATTCAGCTTTAGCATGGGCAGTACATGCAAATAATTCATTGCAGATGGTTGGGGGCTATAGTCCTTATCAAGTAGTGTTTGGTAGAAATCCTAAAATTCCGTCCATTTTGGATGACCAGCCTCCAGCTTGGGAGGGGACTACAATTAGCTCTGGTTTTGCTGAACATTTAAATGCATTACATAGCAGTAGAAAAGCTTTTTTGGAAGCAGAAGTCTCTGAAAGAATTCGCAGAGCTTTAAGACATAGCGTACGGCCATCAGATGCCGTTTTTCAGCAAGGAGGCATGGTATACTATAAGAGAGACAATTCTAATGAATGGAAAGGCCGAGGGAAGATCATATGCATAGATGGCAAAACAATTATTTTGCAACATGGTAAACAAACTGTTAGGGTCCATTCATCAAGGATAATGGGTACAGATTACAAATTTTCTAATTTAGACAGAGCAGACAGACATGACGAGGAACCAGAGTCATCTGGTACGCATGTGTTACAGAACTATGAGGACCAATTAAATGATATAGACAGGGTTTCTGTGGAGGAAGACAACACTTCTGGTGAATTAAAACAGGCCATTTTTCCGAAAGGGCAACTGCCAAAAGTTGGTACAAAAGTGACATACTTGCCTGAAGAGTCTAGTCAATGGAAGGATGCAACTGTTATTAGTAGAGCAGGGAAGGCCACTGGAAAGTATAAACATTGGTTGAATGTACAGCATTCAGGGGAAGGAGTCAAGACAATGGATTGGGAAAACGAATTTCAAAAATGGAGGGCACAGAAACGCAGTGCCAGTTCAGATAGTACATTGGATAGTGAACAGGTCCGCAGGAAAAGGTCGAGAACTATTGAAAGGACATCCCACAGCAGAAGGGAAAGATCAAGCAGTAGCAGTACAGAACGAGATACCAGGCGGCAGAGGGGACGGAGTTTATCGAGATCTCGGAACATGAGTAAGACTACGAATACTAATAGGAGTAGAAGCCCACATGCATGTGAGATTTTGGTGGCTTCAAATAAATTAGATGAAAACGTTATCAAAGAAGCTAAACAGCAAGAATTGCATAGTTGGAGTGAATTTGGGGTATACACGGAAGTACCGGATAGGGGACAAAGAGCTCTATCCCACAGATGGATTTGCACGGAAAAGGTTCTTCCGGATGAAACCTATAAGGCAAAGGCCAGGCTCGTGGCAAGGGGATTTGAAGAAAACTTAGAAGATCAGGATTTAAGGGTAGATTCACCGACAGCAGGAAAGGTTATTTTCAAGAACTTCTTGGCTCGATGAGCCACAAAGGCATGGGAATGCAAATCTACAGATATAAAAGCTGCCTTTCTGCAGGGGCATCAGCTGCAGAGAGACATTTTTCTCCGTCCTCCTAAAGAAGCAGCTAACACAGAAGGGGTACTCTGGAAGTTGAACAAATGTGTATATGGATTAAATGATGCATCTAGAGTCTGGTATTTTTCGGTAAGGTCAGTTTTGTTAAAGTTAGGCTGTTGCCAGTTGAAAACAGATCCTGCAATGTTTTACTGGCACTATATAATAAATCTTTCTGGCATTTTTATGATGCATGTCGATGATTTTTTGTGGGGTGGGACTAGTGATTTTGAAGCTATTGTAATCTCTGGTTTGAGGAAAGAATTCAGGGTTGGAAGTCAGGCTTCCGGTGCATTTAAATATATTGGACTGGAAATTGGACAGACTAAGCTAGGGGCAACTTTACGTCAGCAAACTTATTTGGAAAGCATCACTCCAATAGCAATTAGTCGTGGCCGAGTTTCACAAAAAGACGCAATGGTTTCAAAGATAGAAAAGGAGCAACTGCGAAGTTTAATTGGGCAACTGAACTGGTTAGGTAGACAGACTATACCGGACGTGAGTTTTGATGTCTTAGAGTTGAGTACAAAAATGAATGATCCCAAAGTGGAAGACATAATAAGAGCAAATAAAACGTTAGCCAAACTAAAAATGCAGGAGTGTGCTTTGAAGTTCCCGGTTTAGGTGACCGTAAGCACTTGAAAATCATAGTTTATAGTGATGCGTCCTACGCAAATTTATGTGATGGGGTTTCAAGCGCAGGAGGTTTTATAATTTTCCTTTTGGGGAACAATGGTAAATGTCGCCCGCTTGTGCGGGAAACAAAGAAAATAAGGAGAATGGTAAAAAGCACTTTGGCTGCTGAGACGTTAAGCCTTGTAGAGGAGGTGGATATGGCCTTTTATATAAGTATGATATTGACAGAAATTTTGGGATTAGGGGATTTGGGTAATATACCTATTGACTGTCACATTGACAATAAATCCCTGTGGGAAAATGTGCACTCTACAAAAAGTGTCAATGAAAAGAGGTTACGGATAGACATCGCAAGTTTGAAGCAGATGTTGGACAGAGGGGAAATATCAAAAATTAAATGGGTCGACAGGAGCTATCAACTGTCAGACTGTTTTACGAAAAGAGGGGCGAGTTCACAGAAACTTTTGGATATTGTTAATGAATGGCGCTTGTTTCTGTGACTGTTTTTTTTTTTCTCTTTCTCGTCCAAACAAAAAAAAAGGGGGGGACATCATGTGTGTGTTTTTGAGTTTCTTGAAATTTTGTTTTCACCTAATTATTATTTTTCTCCAAGGAAGGGGAGACTGTTAAGTAATGGGTAAAGGGACATTGCAATTGCAATTAGTTGTCTCATTTATGTTAAGTATCCATTAATTGACACATATGTAAAGGGGCTTCAGGTGGCCTCTGTCAGGTGGTGTGTTGTTAAGAGTTTTGAGCAGAGGCTGTGGAAGTGAAATAAATGGTGTTTGGTAAAAAGGAACAAGAACGTTAGACACTTCATATCACAGCAACTAAAACGGCTAACATTCAGCCCCCGCTTCACCATCTGTACGGCTCTCTCTGCCATGCTATTTGATGCCAGATGACAAGGAGCCATAAGACCATAAGACAGAAGAGCAGAACTCGGCCCAACGAGCCTGCTCCGCCTGCGATCATGGCTGATATTTTTCTCATCCCCATTCTCCTGCCTTCTCCCTATAATCCCTGATCCCCTTATTAATAAAGAACCTACTCATCTCTGTCTTAAAGACGCTCAGTGATTTGGCCTCCTCAGCCTTCTGCGGCAAGGAGGTCCACAGATTCACCACCCTCTGGCTGAAGAAATTCTTCCTCATCTCTGTTTTAAAGGATCGTCCCATAAGTCTGAGATGGTGTCCTCTGGTTCTAGCTTTTCCCACAAGTGGAAACATCCTCTCCACGTCCACTCCACCCAGGCCTCACAGTATCCTGTAAGTTTCAATAAGATCCCCATTCATCCTTCTAAACTCCAACGAGTACAGACCCAAAGTCCTCAACCATTCCTCATACGACAAGCTGTTCATTCCTGGGATCATTCTTGTTAACCTCTTCTGGACCCTTTCCAAAGCCAGCACATCCATCCTCAGATATGGGGCCCAAAGCTGCTTACAAGACTCCAAATGGGGTCTGACCAGAATACAGCCTCAGAAGTACATCCCTGGTCTTGTATTCTAGCCCTCTTGACATGAATGCTAACATTGCATTTACCTTCTTAACTGCCGACTGAACCTGCACGTTAACCTTAAGAGAATTGTGAACAAGGACTCCCAAGTCTCTTTGTGCTTCTGATTTCCTAAACATTCCCCATTTAAAAATAGTCTATGCCTAAATTCCTGCTTCCAAAGTGCAGAACCTCACACTTTTCCACATTGTATTTCAACTTCCACTTCATTGCCCACTCTCCTAGCCTGTCCAAATTCTTCTGCAGCCCCCTTGCTTCCTCAATACCACCTGTCCCTCTACAGATCTTTGTATCATCTGCAAACTTGGCAACAGTGCCTTCGGTTCCTTCTTCCAGATCATTAATGTATATTGTGAAAAGTTGTGGTCCCATCACAGACCCCTGAGGCACACCACTAGTCACCGGCTGCAATCCTGAAAAAGACCCTATTATCCCCGCTCTCTGCCTTCTGCCAGTCAACCAATCCTCTATTCGTGCCAGAATCTTACCCTTAACACCTCTTTACTCTCGGGCTTTTAACTTAATCTCTTATGCGGCATCTTGTCAAAGGCCTTCTGGAAATCTGAATAAACCACGTCGACTAATTCTCCTTTGTCTAACTTCCTTGTTATCTCCTCAAAGAACTTTAAAAGATTTGTCAGACATGACCTCCCTTTAACAAAGCCGGGCTGACTCAGTCCTATTTTATCATGAACTCCACAAAAAAAATTTTATTGAAGCATTTGTAATTTTCACAATTTAACATATTGACATTACTAAGACAACCGCGCGGGTCGACGCACAAAATGCCCCCTAAAATAACAACACACAATAAACCACGTACCCCACTTCTCCCGCCCTATCCCCAATTACCCGTATACTAAATTCCCTGTCCTTAGAACATAGAACATACAGTGCAGAAGGAGGCCATTCGGCCCATCGAGTCTACACCGACCCACTTATGCCCTCACTTCCACCCTATCCCCATAACCCAATAATCCCTCCTAACCTTTTTAGTTACTAAGGGCAATTTATCATGGCCAATCCACCTAACCTGCATGTCTTTGGACTGTGGGAGGAAACCGGAGCACCCGGAAGAAACCCACGCACACACGGGGAAGATGTGCAGACTCCATACAGACAGTGACCCAGCGGGGAATCGAACCTGGGATCCTGGTGCTGTGAAGCCACAGTGCTATGCACTTGTGCTACCATGCTGCCCTTATTTAACATTACCATGCCTCCTATTTTCCTCCTCCCCCGCCCTTTTTCCCTTTCCCCCCTTACTGCTGACGTTCAGTTTTTGTTAAAGAAATCGATGAACGGCTGCCAACTCCGGGCAAATCCCTGTATTGATCCTCTTAAAGTAAACTTGATTTTCTCCAGACTGAGAAACTCTACCATATCGCTGACCCACACTCCCGATTTCAGGGGCACCGAGTCCCTCCATCTCAGCAAGATCCGTCTCTGGGCCACCACGGAGGAAAGGCTAGAATATCGGCTTCCCTCCCCCCCTTTGTCCCCGGATCTTCCGACACCCCAAATATTGCTAATTCTGGACTCGGAGTTACCCTACCTTCCAGGACTTCTGACATAACATCTATAAATCCCTGCCAGAATTCCCTCAGTTTTGGACATGCCCAAAACATATGAACATGGTTGGCCAGGCTACCCCCACACCGCCCACATCTGTCCTCCACCTCTTCTAAGAACCTACTCATCCGGTATACTGTTATGTGGGCCCTGTGGACTACCTTGAACTGAATCAAGCTGAGTCTAGCACAGGACGAGTATGCATCTACCCTTTTCAAGGCGTTTTCCCACAGTTCAGTTTCCAGCTCCCCTCCCAACTCCTCTCTGATAGGGGCCCCTTCCCACTCTAACAATTCCCTGTACATGTCCGAAATTTTCCCACCTCCAACCCCTGTTTTTGGCAACATTTACGAGGAAAGCTTTGTACCTGACTCCGTACAAAGTCCCGCACTTGAAGATACCAAAACCCGTTCCCTCCTGGCAAGTCAAACTCCTCCTCTAATGTCTCCAAAATCGGGAAGCCCTCCTGGATGAATAAATCCCCAAACCTCTCAATCCCTGCCTGCTGCCATACCTTGAAGCCCCCATCCAGCCCCCCCGGGACAAACCGGTGATTGTCACAGATCGGTGACCACACTGACTCCAGTCTCAGATGCTGCCTCCATTGCCCCCACACCCTCAGGGCTGCCACCACCACAGGACGTGTGGAGTACCGAGCCGGCGAGAACGGCAGGGGCGCCGTCAGTAAAGCCTCCAGACTCGTACCTTTGCAGGATGCTGCCTCCATCCGCTCAAAGACCGACCCCTCCCGCCCACTACCCACTTCCTGACCGTCGATATGTTGGCAGCCCAGTAATAGTTAATAAAGCTCGAGAGAGCCAATCCTCCTTCCCCGCGGGTCCGTTCCAGGAGTACCCTCTTTACTCTCGGGGTTTCATCCACCTATATAAACCTCGATATCGCCACATTAATACTTCTGAAAAAAGCCTTTGGGACAAAAATCGGGAGACACTGAAAAAAGAAAAGCAGTCTCGGAAGGACAGTCATCTTCTGAACCCTCCCCGCCGGCGTCAGTGGGAACATGTCCCATCTACAAAAATCCCTTCTCATTTGATCCACTGCTTTGCCCAAATTACACTTGTGAAGCTGCCCCCAATCCTTGGCCACTTGAATCCCGAGATACCTAAAACTATTCCTAACCACTTTAAAAGGTAGCTCCTTTAGCCTCCTTTTCTGCCCCCGTGCCTGAATCACGAACATCTCGCTTTTTCCCATGTTTAACTTATAGCCTGAAAATCGCCCAAATTCTCCTAATACCTCCATGATTTCGGTCATCCCCCCCCACCGGGTCTTTGATATAAATCAGCAAATCATCCGCATAGAGAGAGACCCTGTGGTTCTCCCCCCCCCCCCCCACCCCCCTCACTATTCCCCTCCAGGTATTCGCTGCTCTCAGAGCCATTGCTAAGGGTTCTATGGCCATGGCAAACAGTAATGGGGAGAGCGGGCAACCCTGCCTTGTCCCCCAACAAAGCCTAAAGTATTCTGACCGGACTCAGTTAGTTCTTACCGGGACCTGGTACAGTAGCCGGACCCACTCCGCAAATCTCTGCCCGAACCCAAACCTACCTAAAATATCCCATAGATACTTCCACTCCACTCGGTCGAAAGCCTTCTCCGCGACATGGCAACTGCCACCTCAGCCTCGTGCCCCTCCACTGGTATCATAATTACAACGTCTAATGTTGGATGTCAGGTGCCTGCCCTTTACAAATCCAGTCTGATCCTCCCCAATTATCTCCGGGACACAATCCTCTATTCGAGTGGCCAGGATCTTTGCCAATAATTTGGCATCTACATTCAAGAGGGAGATTGGCCTGTACATCCACAGCTCTCCGGATGAGAGAAATTGATGCCTGTGATAACGTTGGGGGGAGTACTCCCAGCTCCTTGGACTCGTTGAAAGCCTTAACCAGGAGCGGCCCTAGTGACTCAGAGAACTTCTTATAAAATTCCACTGGGAACCCATCATCCCAGGGCTTTACCCGATTGCATCGGCCCCCAGTCCATCCATCACTTCCCCAAGCCCAATCGGGCCCCCCAGGGCCTCCACCAGCTCCTCATTTACGTTCGGGAACTGTAGCCTCCCCAGGAATTGCTTCATGCCCTCCTCCCCATCCGGGGGTTCCGACTCATATAGCTGGCTATAAATTTCCCAGAACACTTCATTCACCGCCCCCGGATCCGTCACCGTCTTCCCCCTCAAATCCTTTATTTTCCCTATTTCTCTCGCTGCCTCTTTTTTCCTCAGCTGATGTGCCAGCATCCTGCTAGCTTTCTCCCCATGTTCATATATTGCCCCTTTTACCCTCCTCAGCTGACTCTCCGCTTTTCCTGTGGAAAGGCGCCCAAACTCCATTTGAAGTCTCTGACGCTCCTTCAGGAGCTCCTCATTTGGAGACTCCGAATATCTCCTGTCCACCTGTAAGATTTCTCCTACCAACCTGTCCAGCTCCGACCGCTCAGTTTTAGCCCTGTGGGCTCGAATTGAAATACATTCCCCTCGAATGATAGCTTTCAGTGCCTCCCAAACCACCCCAACTGCAGTCTCTCCCGTGTCATTGATCTTTATGCACCCCCGAATGGCCTCTCTCACTCGCTCACAGATCTCCTCATCCGCTAACAGCCCTGTATCTAGTCTCCACTGTGGGCATTGGGACATTCCCGTGTCTGCCCGTAGGTCTATCCAGTGTGGTGCATGATCTGAGACCACAATTGCTGAGTACTCTGTGTCCTCAAGCCCTGCTAACAGTGTTTTATCTAGCACAAAGAAATCTATCCTGGAGTATGCCTGATGTACATGGGAGTCGAATGAATATTCCCTTTTCCTTGGTCTCTCAAATCTCCACGGATCCATCCCTCCCATGCGCTCCATGAACCCCCCGCAGTTCCTTTGCCATTGCTGATAGCTTACCCAACCTAGCACTCGACTGGTCCAGCCTCGAGTCCAGGACCGTATTAAAGTCACCCCCCATGATCAGCCGGTGCGAGTCAAGGTCTGGGATCTTCCCCAGCACCTTCCTGATAAACGTGATATCATCCCAGTTTGGAGCATATATTTTCACCTGCACCACTGCCATTCCCTCTAGCTTCCCACTCACCATAATAAGTCTGCCTCCCAGGCCTACATCTATCCTCCCCACCTCGAATGTCACCCTTTTATTAATCCGGATAGCCACCCCCCTTGTTTTAAAGTCCAGTCCTGAGTGAAACACTTGCCCGACCCATCCCTTCTTTAATCTAAGCTGGTCTCCCAGCTTCAAGTGTGTCTCCTGTAACATAGCCATGTCCGCTTTTAACTGTCTCAGGTGTGCGAACCGGCCTGTTCAGTCCACGAACATTCTATGTAACCAGTCTGGTCAGGGGGCCTTTTGCCCCCCCTCCCCTGTCAGTCAACCATGACCTTTCCTAGGCCAGCTCCTGGCCCATGTTCCACACCTCGCTTGATCCGCTCCTCGGCGGCGACTGCCATCTGATCTCCATTTCCAGTCTCCTAACTGTCCCTTACCCATCAGCAGTACCCCCCTCATGCACCCCCCTCCTCCCCCACTTTGTCTTTCCTCAGCTCTCCCCCACTTTGTTCCTATGAACCAGCTATCCAGCTAGCTCAGCATCTCCCACCCTCTGGCGTCAAAAAGCCTGCCGACTGCCAGATTCTATCATACCTAACAATAAAACAAGCACTCAACACAGTAACAACAATCCCAAAAAGCAAACATCCCAATGCGCAGGCAAAGATGCAAACCCCTCCCCCTTCAACCGATTCTTATCAGTCCTATCGCCTTCAAACAGAATCCAACACAAAGTAAGAAGCTTCAAGCAGTTTAAATGAAATTATGCATGCAAGAATCAACCATCATTCTTGCAGAGACTAAAACAGCCCATCGCATCTTAAACGCTCTTCCCTCTGTGATATCATACATAAAGCAATAAATCAAAATCAAATTACACAAGAGAGGAAAGATTAAAAAAAATATTAAAACTCCGAAATCCTTTTCTTTGCGAACATCACAACTTAACTCACAGTATTAAAAGACTGAAATTTTAAACAAGACATAGCAAAACAGAGAACCATTTTTCTCACCTCCCCGCATCCTGTCTCCTCCCCCAAACTCAGACCCCCACAGTTTGAGTTTAAAAGTCGACACACCAGATTGCCAAGTTCTACCCCTCCCCCTTTGACCGATTCTTATCTGTCCCATCACTTTCAAAGAGAAACAAAATAGAAGAAGCTCCCAAGCAGCTTAATCAAAATGATGCATGCAAGAATCAACCATCTTTGTTACAGAGACTAAATCAAAATCAAATTACACAAGACGAGAGAAAAGAAAAGAGAGAAAAACATTTTTAAAAAATAAAATAAAATACCCAAACCCTTTTCTCCCCAAACATCGCAACTTAACTCACAGAATTAAGACTGAAGTTTTAAACAAGACAAAGCAGAACATAGAACCATGTATCACTCCTCCCCGCCACTCCATTCCATCCCTCAAACTCAGCGCACCACAGTTAGAATTTAAGAGTCCTTAAGACAGATTATTGTCTTTCATGAAAGTAACCACCTCTTCCGGAGAATTGAAGTACAGCTCCCAGTTCTCATAGGTCACCCAAAGACGCGCTGGGTATAACAGTCCGAATTTAATGTCTTTCTCAAACAGGGCCGCCTTAACTTTGTTGAAACTTGCTCTCCTCTTTGCGAGTTCTGGTCCCCAGTCTTGGTACACCCGGATCTCTGATTCTTCCCACATGTACCGTTTTGTCTGCCTGGCCCACTTCATGATACGCTCCTTGTCGAGGAATCGATGTAGCCGCACCACCATGGCCCTCGGGCTCACGACCCTGGGGCTTACGTGCGAGCACCCTATGTGCCCGGTCCACCCCCAGCGGCTTGGCAAACACATCGGCCCCGATCATCTCCTGCAACATCTTCCCCACATACGCTCCCGCATCTGATCCCTCCTTCCACTCTGGCAGCCCGACGATTCGGATATTTTGCCTGCGAAACCGGTTCTCCAGTTCTGCCACTTTATCAAGCAGTCGTTTCTGTCTGTGCTGTAGTATGCTAATTTCCAAAGCCATTGCAGTGCACTTCTCCTCGCATTCAGTCTCCAGCTCCTGCAGCTTTAGAATCTCCTGTCCCTGGGTCGTCATTTTCTCCTCCACTCGGTCAACCACCTCCTTAATCGAGGCTATCATCTGGGTTACATCTTTTGTACACTCCTTGCGATGCCGGACGAATGTCTCATCCAGGTACTCGACCCATTGCTCCATCGACCAGTGAGCTGACGTGGACATGCTTTGTCTCGTTACCATTGAGCTCGATGACCTCTGGTTCTTGCTTCCATTCATCTTTTGGTTTCTCCTTTCTCGACTCTTATTTGGACACGATTCCATAAATTGAGGGTCACCTCCTTTTCCTCTCCCTTCAATCAACTTACGTTGAGAAATTTTCTGAAAAATCCGGCTTAAACACCATTAAAAAAGACACTAAAGGTGAGCACTGCTGAATGTACGTTTACTCCATGGCCGCCACCGGAAGTCCTCAAATTCATCTTTAATAATGGACTCTAAAATCTTACCAATGACTGAAGTCAGGCTAACCAGCCTATAATTTCCCGTCTTCTGCCTCCCTCCCTTCTTAAACAGTGGTGTTACATTAGCCACTTTCCAGTCCTCTGGGACCCTTCCTGCCTCTAGTGATTCCTGAAAGAACACCAATGCCTCCACAATCTCCTCAGCTATCCCTTAGAGAAACCTGGGGTATAGTCCATTCGGTCCAGGTGATTTATCCACCTTCATACCTTTCAGTTCCCCAGAACCTTCCCCTTAGTGATGGCCGCTGCACTCATCTCTGCCCCCTGATTCTCTGGGAGCTCTGGCATCCCACTGGTGTCTTCTACCGTGAAGACTGATGCAAAGTTTGTGCCATTTCTTTGTTTCCTATTATTACTTCGCCAGCCGCGTTTTCCAGTGGTCCAATGTCTATTTTTGCCTCTCTCTTACCTTTTATATATTGAAAAAAACTCTTCCTATCTTCTTTTATATTACTAGCTAGCTTGCACTCATATTTCACCTTCTCTCCCCTTATTGCTTTTTTAGTTGTCCTCAGATCACTTTTAAAGGATTCCCAATCCTCTGGCTTACCACTAATCCTCACCACAATGTATGCTTTTTCTTTTGCTATTATGCTGTCCTTGACTTCCCTCGTCAACCATGGATGCTTTGTCCTGCTCTCAGCATGTTTCCTCCTCCTTGGGATGAATTTCTGCTGTGCCTCCCAAATAACCCTCATAACTCCTGCCATTGCTGTTCCACTGTCTTCCCGGCTAGGCTCCTTTTCCAATTAACCCTGGCCAGCTCATGTCTTTGCAATTACCATTATTTAATTGTAATACCATTACATCTGATTCCAGCTTCTCCCTCTCAAACTGCAGGGTAAATTCTATCATATTGTGGTCACTGCTCCCTCAGGGTTCCTTCACCTTAAGATCCCTAATCAAGTCTGCCTCATTACACATCACCAAATCCAGAATTGCCTGTTCTCCAGTGGGCTCTACCACAAGTAGCTCAAAAAAAAATCTCTTAAACATTCCACAAATTACTTTGCTTGGGATTAACTACCAACCTGATTTTCCCAGTCCACGTGTATATTGAAGTCGCCCAGGATTATTGTGAGATTGCCTTTATTACATGCTTGCTCTATCTCCTGATTTATTTTCTGCCCCATATCCTGACTACTGCTCATAACTCCCATCAGGGTCTTTTTATCTTTGCGATTCCTCAACTCTACGCACACAGATTCTTTACCTTCTGATCCTATATCGCTCCTTACTATGGATTTAACTTCATTCCTTACTAACAATGCAACCCGCCCCCTTTGCCCATCTGCCTGCCCTTTCGACAGGGCACGTATCCTTGTATATTTAGATCCCAGCCCTGATCCCCTTGCCGCCATGTCTCTGTGATGCCCACAACATCATACCGGCCAATTTCAATGTGCGCAACAAGCTCATTTATGTTTTTCCATATACTGCGTGCATTAATGTACAATATCCTCAGTCCTGCATTGACCACCTCCCTTCTCAAACTTGTCACATTTTTTCTCTGCCTGAGTTGTTCTCTTATTTTTGTCCTCTATTTCCCCTTCAGTTATGACACCTTCTAAGCTAACGCGGTGCAGACATGGCGAATACCATTCATTTTTGCAAAAGCAGCAAACTCCTCGCTCGTAAACAAGGCACCATTATCGATGACAAGCACTTCCGGGATTCCATTGGCCGAAAAAGAGACACATAGCTGCTCTATGGTTGTGCGGGAGGTAATGGCACCATTTTGTGTACCTCCAGTCACTTTGAGTGGGTGTCACCCAAGATGAGAAACATCAACCCTAAGAAAGGACCGGTGAAGTCAACATGAATGTGAACCTAGGGAGGTTCAGGCCATTCCCAGGGGTGTAGGGGCACTGCTTCCAGTAGTTTCTGGTGCTCCTGACAGACATGGAAGCGCTAGGCCATTGCCTCAACATCAGCATCCAGCCCTGGTCACCAGACGTAACTCCTGGCCAGCATCTTCAACTTGGGAGATGCCAGAAAGTCCCGCATGAAGGTCCTTCAGAACCAAAGCCTGCCCTTTTTCAGGGATGGTGCCCTTTGTGCCCCACAAAGGTTACCCTCCTCGATAATCATTTCCGACGTTTTGGAGATAAAAGTCTTCAACTCCCCTGAAGCTGTTGCCATTGCCCTCAAAATGCAAAATCAAATGATGCACTTTAACCAGCACAGGGTGGATCTGCATCCAATTGCAGATACAGGAAGTAGTCACAGGCAAAGAATCCATAAAATTAAGGATCGCAATGGTTTGGGCAACAAGGTAGCACAGTTGCTTCACAGCTCCAGGGTCCCAGGTTGGATTCCTGGCTTGGGTCACTGTGCATAGTCTGCACGTTCTACCCGTGTCTGCGTGGGTTTTTCCGGGTGCTCTGATTTCTTCCCACAGTCCAAAGATGTGCAGGTTCATTGGATTGGCGAGGATAAATTTCCCGTAGTGTCCAAAGAAAAAAAGGTTAGGTGGGGTTACGGGGTAGGGTTGAGGTGTGGGGAAGTGGTGGAGATGTGGGCCTAGTTAGGCTGCTCTTTCCAAGGGCCGGTGTAGATTTGATGTACCGAATGGCCTCCTTCTGCACTGTAAATTCAATGATTCTATGATTCCATCTGCTGTTGGCGGATCCACCGACACCACCGGCAGAGCGAGTCGGCCAATTCATCCGCATTCGCTATCTATGTTTCTGGGCGATGCTCAAAGGTGGATTGAAACGCGGTCAGAAGCAAGGCCCATCGTTGAATTTGAGCAGATGCAATTGGCAGGATCACCTTGTCTTTGAGAAATAGGCCATGCAGTGGTTATGGTCAGTAATTATGAAACAAATGGCAGCTGTAGACATACTGATGGAAACAATTAACTACAAACACAACTGCCAGACCTTCTCTTTCTTTTGTGCGTAGCTGCATTCAGCTGCCATCCTGGCTACAAAAGTTGTCGGAAGGTCATGGCTGTCACTCATCTGGTGGGTCAGCACAGCTCTGATTCCGTACGGCGAAGCATCACACGTCACATACAAAGATAATCACAGGTAATCGAGGTGTGAATTGTCTCAAGCCAGGACAGTTAGTTGCATTCTGCAAATCCGGGCAGTATGTAATGTGACATGAACCTGAGATCCTGATTGAGGCCGTCGTCATACATGCGGAACTTGGCTACCAGTTTCTGCTCGGTGATTTTGCGTAGTTGTGTGTCTTGAAGGCTGCCTTGGATAATGTTTACCCGAAGATTGGAGGCTGAATGTCCTTGACTGCTGAAATGTTCCACGAGTGGAAGGGTACACTCCTGCCTGGCGATTGTTGCACGGTGTCCGTTCATCTGTTGTCGTGGCATCTGCATGGTCTCGCCGATGTACCACACTTTGGAACATCCTTTCCTGCAGCGTATAAGGTGGACAATGTTGGCCGAGTTGCATGAGTATTTACCGTGTACCAGGTGGGTGGTGTTCTCACACATGATGCTAGTATCCATGTCACTGGTCCGGCATGTCTTGCAGAAGTTGCCGTGGTCAGGTTGTGTGATGTCGTGGTCACTGTTCTCCTCAGGCTCGGTAGTTTCCTGCGAACAATGGTCTGTTTGAAGTTAGACGGTTGTTTGAAGGCAAGTAGTAGAGGTATGGGGATGGCCTTGGCGAGATATTTGTCGTCATCAATGACAAGTTGAAGGCTTCGAAGAAGATGTCAGAGTTTCTCCGCTCCGGAGATAATGAACGGTACTCTTTTGGTCTTGTCCTGTGTTCGTCGTCTGCGGAGGTCGGTGGGATTTTTTGCTGTGGCGCGTCAGAACTGTCGATCAATGAGTCGAGTGAGGGCATTTTTCAGGGTCTGCAGGTGTCTGTGGCATTCCTCCTTGTCCAAGCAGATTCTGTGTACATGGAGGGCTTGTCCGTAGGAATAACTTCTTTAGGGTGGAAGATGGAGAAGTGGAGCATCGTGAGGTTATCCGTGGACTTGTGGTAGAGTGAAGTGCTCAGGTGTCTGTCCTTCATGGAGATGCTTGCGTCCAAGAATGCAATCGATTCTGGAGAGTAGTCCACGGTGAGTCTGATGGTGGGATGGAATTGTTGATGTCATGGTGTAGTCGTTTCAATGATTCTTCACCGTGTAGCCAAAGAAAGAAAATTTTGCCGACTTATCTTGTGTTTTGTGTTGGTTGAAGGTCCCGTGCGACAAAGAGGTCTTTCTTGAACTTATGCATGAAGATGTTGGCATATTGAAGTGTGAACTTGGTCCCCATGACTGTCCTGTATGTCTGGATGAAGAACAGTTTGTCGAAGGTGAAGGTGTTATGGTCCAGGATGATGCGGATGAGTTACAGGATTGCATCTGGAGATTGACAGTTGTCGGTGGTGAGTACTGAGGCTGTTGCAGCAATGCTGTCATCGTGGGGGATTAAGAGTGCCGAGATGTCCATTGTGATGAGGAGTGTTCCTGGTTCAACTTACCCATGGGTGCTGAGTTTCTGTAAGATGTCAGTAGTGTCACGACAGAAGCTGGGGGTTCCTTGTACGATGAGTTTCAGGATTCCCTCAATGTGGCCAGAGAGGTTCTCACACAGGGTTCCGTTGCCTGATATGATGTGACGGATGGGTGTGTTGGCTTTGTATATCTTTGGAAGGCAATAGAGATCTCTAATGTGGGGAGTACATGGGATGAGAGCATGTGGGATGATCAAAGGTTTTGATCAGTCTGTTGAGTTGGTGGGTGTGTTCTTTGGTTGGATCGGTGGGTATCTTATGTCTGTCGTGTTCCTGATTGTTCAGTTGTCGGGACACTTCTTTGCAGTTTTCCATCCTGTTCAGTATGACGGTGGCTCCTCCTTTATCTGCTTGTTTGATGACAATGTTGTGGTTAATCTTGAGAGCACGGATGGCATTGTATTGTGCGTGAGTGACGTTCAGGGCTATCATGTGAGTGCGGCTGATAAGTCTGGTATTGACCCAACTCCTGACGGCTTGAATATACATGTCGAGTCCAGGGCAGTGGCCTTCCGGAGGGGTACAATTTCCTCTTCGGTTGCTGCACTGCGGATCTCTCTGTCGTCTGTTCCGGTTTCTTGGTCGTCTCATTGGGTTCGCAGTTGACATCTTGGGGTTAGTGGAAGAACTCCCGGAGCCTCGTTCGCCTGATGAATTCCTCTGTGTCTGCCTTGAGACTGATGCGGTCCATTTTGGTGGTGGGGCATAATTTGAACCCTTGGCTGAGAACTTCGATTTCACCTGGTTGAAAGGTGTAGCCCGACAAGTTGACAATGGACTTCGATGTAGTGGTGCCGGTTTCAACTGTGGTACCAGGGAGGCTCGGTTGTTGCTGGTGGTGAGGCCTAGTTTCTCAAGTTTTCTATTCTTGGTGCGCATATGGGTGGAGTAGTTCCATTGTCTCATCTGCTTGGCATGTCTCGCAACTGGCCTGCTGCGCCCTGAGCACAAGCTGAGAATAAGGACTCCACCTTGGTTTCAAGGTTGCGGTGTCTTCTGTAGAGCTGGAATACAAGGTGGTTGAGGAGTGTGAGAGAGGTGTGGCAGCAGAGTCTCTCAGTGTAGTCTGTGTTGTGGGTTGACTTGAGTGAGTTCTTGATCTGCAGTACTTTTGGAATCTTGTCTGCTTTCCTGCATCGTTGTAGGAACTTGATGTCTGTGTTGAAATGCACGATCTTCCTTGAGATCCTCTCCACTTTGAGCCAACGATTTGTGGTGTCGATGGTAGCCATGATCTGGAGTTGCCGGTGCTGGACTGGGGTGGGCACAGTAAGATGTCTCACAACACCAGTTTAAAGTCCAACACATTTATTTGAAGTCACAAGCTTTCGGAGCCCTGCTCCTTCATCACGTGAAGTGGAAGCAGGTTCACAAACACAGCATATAGAGGCAGAGACACAACTGAAAGATCATTACAAATTGGAATCTGAAGAATGGTTGGAATGCGAGTCTTTACAGGTAAACAAGTCTTTACAGTTTCACACAGTGTGAGTGGAGTTAGGGATAATCACAGGTAATCGAGGTGTGAATTGTCTCAAACCAGGTCAGTGAGTAGAATTCTGCAAACCCGGGCAGTATGGTGGTGGTTACATGTAATGTGACATGTCATGTGAAACATTAGCAAACTTTTACCAAGAAGCTTCTTTTGAACATCATGATTGTTTATGCCGTAGATCAAACGGTCATGGAGTATACAGCATCACATTCACAACATTAGGCGATTTTCCGCAGACGGGAAACCAGCAACGAATTCCCCGTTCGACCATTCCTCCATATTAAATCTGTATATCTACATGATGATGGATTGAATCGGGTTAACATGCTGTCCTACCAATGTAAGGAGCTGGTCGAATGATGTCATATCCGGCGCCACTGGAAACATGAGGCCTCTGATCACTCCAAATGTGTACGTGCCACCGGCCATCAACAGAATTGTGATCTGGCACTCGTTTTCCTTGATGTTATTGGTTCTGAAAAAGTACCGCATTCGACCTGCATACAGATTACAGGGTTCCATACGGGGGTCAAAAGCATCCAAACGTCCAAACAGAGGCACAACAAATTATCGAACACCATCCCTTCGTCCAAAAGAAGAAGAAATAAAAGTTGCGGGGAGGCGGTTCAGCTGGATGAGTTGCGTGTCGACAGCTCCAGTTTAATCCATGTGGCCAGTTTAATAAAGGCAAGTAGAAATAGAAGATATTTAGTAAACAACAAGTATTTACATGATGGCTGGTTAAACCTCACTGGGTCCTCTCCCTCTGTTGGTTGGTTCCACACAGGCTGACCTTTTATACAACTGGGGGTAGCAAATCCCTCTCAGCAGGAGAGCTCATATTCCTTGAGCACAGTAGGAAGTTTTACAACACCAGGTTAAAGTCCAACAGGTTTGTTTCGATGTCACTAGCTTTCAGAGCGCTGCTCCTTCCTCAGGTGAATGAAGAGGTTTGCTCCAGAAACATATATATAGACAAATTCAAAGACGCCAGACAATGCTTGGAATGTGAGCGTTAGCAGGTGATTAAATCTTTACAGATCCAGAGATGGGGTAACATCAAGCCAGGACAGTTGGTAGGATTTCGCAGGCCAGATGGTGGGGGATGAATGTAATGCGACATGAATCCCAGGTCCCGGTTGAGGCCGCACTCATGTGTGTGGAACTTGGCTATAATCTTCTGCTCGGCGATTCTGCATTGTCGCGCGTCCTGAAGGCCGCCTTGGAGAACGCTTACCCGGAGATCAGAGGCTGAATGCCCTTGACTGCTGAAGTGTTCCCCGACTGGAAGGGAACATTCCTGCCTGGTGATTGTCGCACGATGTCCGTTCATTCGTTGTCGCAGCATCTACATGGTCTCGCCAATGTACCACGCTTCGGAACATCCTTTCCTGCAGCCTATGAGGTAGACAACATTGGCCGAGTCGCACGAGTATGTACCGCGTACCTGGTGGGTGGTGTTCTCATGTGTAATCGTGCGACTTGGCCAATGTTGTCTACCTCATACGCTGCAGGAAAGGATGTCCCGAAGCGTGGTATATTGGCGAGACCATGCAGACGCTGCAACAACGAATGAACAGACATCGGGCGACAATCACCAGGCAGAAATGTTCCCTTCCAATCAGGGAACACTTCAGCAGTCAAGGGCATTCAGCCTCTGATCTCCGGGTAAGCGTTCTCCAAGGCGGCCTTCAGGATGCGCGACAACGCAGAATCGCCGAGCAGAAGCTTATAGCCAAGTTCCGCACACATGAGTGCAGCCTCAACCGGGACCTGGGATTCATGTCGCATTACATTCATCCCCCACCATCTGGCCTGCAAAATCCTACCAACTGTCCTGGCTTGACACAATTCACACCTCTTTAACCTGGGGTTACCCCATCTCTGGATCTGTAAAGATGTAATCACCTGCTAATGCTCACATTCCAAGCATTGTCTGGCGTCTTTGAATTTGTCTATATGTATGTTTCTGGCGCATACCTCTTCATTCACCTGAGGAAGGAGCAGCGCTCTGAAAGCTAGTGACATCGAAACAAACCTGTTGGACTTTAACCTGGTGTTGTAAAACTTCTTACTGTGCTCACCCCAGTCCAACGCCGGCATCTCCACATCATATTCCTTGAGAAACACGGGGAAAACAATCATCCCCACTCCTTATGTCACGTGCAGGTTATTACACTATGTATGCCTTTCATAATTTTGTACACATCTATCAGATCCCCCCTCAGTCTCCTCTGTTCCAGGGAAAACAAACCCAACCTCTCCAGTCTCTCCTCATAGCTGAAACATTCCATTCCAGGCAACATCCTGTTGAATCTCTGCTGCACTCCCTCCAGTGCAATCACATCATTCTGATGATGTGGCGACCATAACTGCCGACAATATTCCACCTGTGGTCTAATCAATGTTTTAGAAAGTTGTACCAAGACCTCCCTGCTCCAATATTCTATGCCCTGGCAAATGAAGGCAAGCATTCCATATGCCTTCTTCACTGCCTTATCTACCTGTGCTGCCACCTTCAGGAATCCATGGATTTGTACACCAAGGTCCCCTTGTACTTCAGTACTCCTTTGGGAACAACCGTTGATTGTGATTATCCTACCCCTATTAGACCTCCCAAAATGCATCACCTCACACTTATCAGGACTAAATTCCATCTTCCATAGCCCAACTTACCAGCTGATCAATATCAGTCTGCAGGCTAAGACTATCCTCGTCACCAATTTTCATGTAATCTACAAACTTATTAATTGTACCTTCTACAATCAGATCCCAGTCAATATATTTAACGAACAGCCAGAGGACCAGCACCGATCCTTGTGGTACACCGCTGGTCTCAGGCTCCCAATAAAAAAAACAATCCTCTACTATCACCCTATTAACAAACCAATTTTGGATCTAATTTGCCAACTTGCCTTGGATCCCATGGGCTCTTACCTTTTGGACCAGCCTTCCATGTGGACCTTGTCAAAGGCCTTACTGAAGTCCATGTAAACCACATCAACTGCACTACCCTCATCAATGTATGTAGTTACCTTTTCAAAGAATGTAATTAAATTAGACAGGACTTCCCACTGACAAATTCCTACTGACTATCTCTGATCAGTCCCTGACTTTCCGAGTGTTGATTAATCCTGCCCCTTCGAAATTTTCTGAATAATTTTCAACCACTTATGTCAGACTAACTGACCTATAATAACCTGGCTTATCCCTGCTGCCTGTAGGATCTCTTATTCTATTTTCTAATAAGAGTCGATTGTCCGATTGATTGGAGGTGTCCAAAATACAACTTTATTGCTAATTATTCACTTCAACACACTTCCATAAGAACTAAATCAAAACTTAAAAACAAAATGTTCAAATACAGGGAAAAGAGTTCATTAATCATCAAAACACAAAGAAATCACTTTAAAATACACAAATGAAATGAGTCAAGTGTTCGAGAAGGCAGGAAGTCAGGAACGAGTCTTTGACCACAAGGTCAAGGTTAAGGGAATCCTTTTCTATGGTCAAGTCCCTCATGTCTTCTCATTGGTTTCTAATTCTCATCTGAGATCTCCTGGTTCATTCAAATAGATGTCTGTTACTTAGAGGACAGTTTATTAATTAAACATTGGCCATTACTTAAAATTGACTGGTTTCCATCAGGAATAATTCAGTGTCTATGTGCGCCACCTTACGATAATGGGATTCTCACGATACAGCTAGCCATCAACCTTGCTGTAATTAATTATTAATTATTTGATACATTCTTATTTATAAATGCACTGGAATATAATGGTCTATTCATTACACAAAACATTTTTTAAAACAATGTCTGAATTTCTGCAGACATGACTCTAAAGTTCAATAGTTTATTCATTATTTGAAACAATGACGTCTTTTCACAGTCATGGCCTTTTGAATAATTCCAATCTCTAGCTAATCACTCAATCAGTTCCAAAAGACATCAATCAATCAATGAATCATTAAATCAATAACCTATCATTCCACCCTTTTGATTATTCTAAACCCAATAGAATAAATCAATTAAAATAAAGTGAAGAGCAAGGCAAAAAGTAAAGTGAAAAGGAAAATGCAATAAAGAAATAAAAGCTAAAAGAAACACATTTACAGTTATATTTGATGGTCCCTTTGTTTAGGAACAGCCTTCAACACTGGTATGGGCAATTATTAAAAGAGTTACAAGCATTTAAAGCTGGTAATAAGCTAGTAGTAAGCACTCATATCTTGCAAAGATATTTATGTATGTGAACACATATGGACTGTTTCAGGGCTTCTTGACATTTTCTTACAGATACACTTAGTTGTCAGAAAAATAACATACATTGCAAAACAAATACAAAGAACATGACCAAACCTTACACTCTGAGGCTCCCCAGGACCCTTGCCAACCAGTAGCCCAACCCCAAAGGGTGCTGGTCTTGGGTTGCTTAAGTTTTTCAACCACTTTCTGAATGTATTTTGCCAAATCAGTAATCTCTGGAGTTTTCTGGAATACAAGTACAAAATTCTGATCCAATCAGAGCACATGTCCTACCTTTCTCGGTGAGAATATAATCAAGAGCCATTCAATTTTGCAAGGCCACAGTATGGATCGCTGACATTTCAGCGGAAATCTTGAACAGGGCTATGGAGGTGTCATTGGTACCTTTTCTATGATGACTGCCATCTGATTAAACTCTTTGGTTACTTTGGCATCCCACTAAAAATGAATGAACTGAGCAAGAAATTATCTTGTACAGTAATGGCACGTTTACTTCTTACCGCTGTTACCTCTAATAGAGAAGGGAAATGAGGAATAGCGGGTATCACATACCCCAGATAACGTGATCTTGACCAAAAACGTGGAAGCCAAGGGTAGGCCCGGTCGTTACAAACAAAATAAGTACCATTATAAGAAGTTAAGTGAGCAACATCTGGGTACCAATGGTCTGAGAAATTCCCAACATTGGTAGAAATGTGTAGGCCTGTCACTGGAGAGGAACCAGAAGTGACCTGTATTAATGTTGGAGCACATTTATATGCCCTGCTAACATTGAAATAAAAGCTAAAAAAAACACATTTACAGTTCTATTTGATGGTCCTTTTGTTGAGGAACAGCCGGCTGCTGAATTCTCTGGGGCCAGTTTTTTTTTGGGGGGGGGGGATAACGTCGCGCCGGTCGGGGGCAGTTGGCAGTGGCCCCCCGGCGATTATCCGGGCCCCGATGGGCCGAGCAGCCGCCTGTTTACCGCCGGTCCCGCCGGCATGAAATGGACAAGGTCCATACCGGCAGGACCGAGCTCTGAGGGCGGCCTGCGGAGTCCTCGGGGGGACGCGGCAGGCCCCCATGGTGGCCTGGCCCGCATCGGGGCCCACCGATCTGCGGGCGGGCCTGTGCCATGGGGGCACTCTTTCCCTCCGCCTCTGTAAAGCTCTGCGATGGCCGGCGTGGAGAAGAAACCCCCTGCGCATGCGCAGGGATCACGCCAGCGGTTCTGCGCATGCGCCATAATACACTCGCGCTGCCGCGCATGCTCCATCTCGCGCCGGCTGGCGGAGGCCCTTCGCCACCGGTTGGGGTGACGCCAACCACTCCAGCACCGACCTAGCCCCCAGAAGCGCGGAGAATTCCCCACCTTCTGGGCAGCCCGACGCCGGAGTGGTTGATGCCACTCTTTGGCGCCGGTACGGCCCGCCCGCCGGTTGGGGGAGAATCCCGGCCCTGGTTCCTGTTGTAACTGGGTTGATACCACCCTGAAAAGGTCATCAGCAGGTAACCTGTTGATAACTGAATCATCTTTGTCAGGAAAACTTGAGTTTTGGTTCCCCTGCAGGTATTAGCTCCCTCACAAGCTTGGGAAGAAAAATTTACCATTCTACTGTTTCCGAAGTACTAAAAGTAACAGACAAAAAGGGAATACCTTTCCCTGAGTGGGTGGGGATTGCGATACATACACAACATTTGGAAACATTGAAATTTTTGGCATACACCTTGGTAAGAAAAGTGTTTTCATTTAACTCCTTGTGAGCCTTTGTGAGCTGCCATGGTCTGTTAAGCTAAAAAGACAACCAAAAACCAAAATGGCGGCAAACATCTCACAGAAATTAATCTCAACCAAAATGAGCTCTATTAACGTTGAAGCATGGGTTCGTTATTCAGGGAAGTTATGGATAGTTTAGGAGTAAGGATGGGCAGCACAGTGGTGCAGTGGTTAGCACTGTTGCCTCACAAAATCCCCATCCCACCCAAATCCCATGGCCTGATTATTTAAGTTTAAGTTACCTACTTTCCAAAAATCATAACAAAGACCATGAGGTTTGCCCTATTAAATATAAGCATGGTTTTAAGTAAGGATTATCTGATTTTACAATGCTTTAATTATCTTTCTGTAGCCACAGTGTTGGCCTGTCTGCTAAACCAGGATTTTAAAAAACATTATTGCAGTAGACACACACTCACTAACCCAGGCTTTTAACCATTACTGCATCAAATACATACAATAAAATATATATCTGAAATTCCTACTATCATCACAATTGATTTTCCTATAATGCACAGAGAATCACTGCATTCCATCTGGGTTTGAAATCATCATAATAGGTAAGCCCCAATAACTGCAATTCACTTCAATAATATCATTCTTAAGCATGCTTTCAATATCCTTTTGAACCTTTGGCAACTTTAGTGGATTCAGTCAATATGGATGTTGCTTAATTGTAGTCGAATTTCCTACATTTTTACGAGGCCTTCCTGAAATACCTTGGGGTATTTTCCGATGACCTCATATAGACTGTCAGTTCCCATTTTGAAAATTTGCCACCATCCCAAATGGATCCGTTGAAGACAGTCTCTTCCCAGAAGACCAGGCCCTGACCCTCATACGACGATCAGAGGGTGTAGGACGATGGGATGCCCATGAGTAACTATGGTCACTGTGATTCCGATAATCCATAGTTGTTTCCCTGTATACGTGGCCAGCCTGGTGTTTCACAGGCTCAGGGGCATGATGCCTGTTCTGAGATGCCTGAAAGCCTGTTATCGAACAATGGAGATGGCGGCTCCTGTGTCCATTTCCATTCTTCCATTTCCAGAGAGTGCCCATTGACCTGGAGTTTGAATTTAACACTCCACTGGGGCAGTGTTACAGTTCAACTGTATCTTCTCATCCTATTCGGGCTGGTGGATTTGTAAGGCCTGGGCCTGAGCTGGCTTTCTTTTATGACGTGGGTGGCACGCATACTGTCGATTTTGGCAGCCTTGCCTCGGGCGTGTTCTTCAGCCACAGGTACAGCAGCCTTGCGACTATTTTCTCAAGTCCTCTGGGGAAGCTTCCCAAATATTTTGGGGATTTCTCGACCGTGCATCCATATTCTTGATTGGATTGGATTTGTTTATTGTCACGTGTACCGAGGTACAGTGAAAAGTATTTTTCTGCGAGCAGCTCAACAGATCATTAAATACATGGGAAGAAAAGGGAATAAAAGAAAATACATAATAGGGCAACACAACATATACAATGTAACTACATAAGCACTGGCATCGGATGAAGCATACAGGGTGTAGTGTTAATGAGGTCAGTCCATAAGAGGGTCATTTAGGAGTCTGGTGACAGTGGGGAAGAAGCTGTTTTTGAGTCTGTTTGTGCGTGTTCTCAGACTTCTGTATCTCCTGCCCGATGGAAGAAGTTGGAAGAGTGAGTAAGCAGAGTGGGAGGGATCTGTGATTATGCTGCCCGCGTTCGCCAGGCAGCGGGAGGTGTAGATGGAGACAATGGATGGGAGGCAGGTTTGTGTGATGGACTGGACGGTGTTCACGACTCTGAAGTTTCTTGCGGTCCTGGGCCGAGCAGTTGCCATACCAGGCTGTGATGCAGCTCGATAGGATGCTTTCTATGGTGCATCTGTAAAAGTTGGTAAGGGTTAATGTGGACATGCCGAATTTCCTTAGTTTCCTGAGGAAGTATAGGCGCTGTTGTGCTTTCTTGGTGGTAGCGTCGACGTGGGTGGACCAGGACAGATTTTTGGAGATGTGCACCCTTAGGAATCTGAAACTGCTAACCATCTCCACCTCGGTCCCATTGATGCTGACAGGGGTGTGTACAGTACTTTGCTTCCTGAAGTCAATGACCAGCTCTTCAGTTTTGCTGGCATTGAGGGAGAGATTGTTGTCGCTACACCACTCCACTAGGTTCTCTATCTCCCGCCTGTATTCTGACTCGTCGTTATTCGAGAGCCAGCCCACGATGGTCGTATCGGCAGCAAACTTGTAGATGGAGTTGGGACCAAGTTTTGCCACGCAGTCGTGTGTGTACAGGGAGTAGAGTAGGGGGCTAAGTACGCCATGACTGAGTGGCGAACAGGCGGTGGATGGGGCACACAGAACATAGAACAGTACAGCACAGTACAGGCCCTTCAGCCCACGATGTTGTGCCAACCATTTATCCTAATCTAAGATCAACCTAACCTACACCCCTTCAATTTACTGCTGTCCATGTGCCTGTCTAAGAGTCACTTAAATGTCCCTAATGACTCTGACTCCACCACCTCTGCTGGCAGTGCATTCCACACAACCACCACTCTCTGTGTAAAGAACCTACCTCTGACATCTCACCTATACCTTCCTCCAATCACCTTAGAATTATGTCCCCTCGTGACAGCCATTTCCACCCTGGGGAAAAGTCTCTGGCTATCCAGTCTAACCATGCCTCTCATCACCTTGTACACCTCTATCAAGTCACCTCTCTGCCCTCTTCGCTCCAGTGAGAAAAGCCTCACTTTTCCCTCAACCTTTCTTCATAAGATAATCCAATCCAGGCAGCATCCTGGTAAATCTCCCCTGTACCCTCTCCAAAACATCCACGTCATTCCTATAATGAGGCGACCAGAACTGGACACAATATTCCAAGTGTGGTCTAACCAGGGTTTTATAAAGCTGCAGCAAAACCTTGCGGCTCTTAAACTCAATCTCCCTGTTAATGAAAGCCATCACACCATACGCCTTCTTAACAACCCTATCAACCTGGGTGGCAACTTTGAGGGATCTATGTACGTGGACCCCAAGATCCCTCTGTTCCTCTACACTTCCAAGAATCCTACCTTTAACCCTGTATTCAGCATTCAAATTCGACCTTCCAAAATGAATCACTCCACATTTACTTAGGTTGAACTGCATCTGCCACTTCTCAGCCCAGCTCTGCATCCTGTCAATGTCCTGTTGTAACCTGCAACAACCCCCAACACTATCTACAACTCCACCGACCTTTGTGTCATCGGCAAACTTACTAACCCACCCTTCCACTTCCTCATCCACGTCATTTATAAAGACCACAAAGAGCAGAGGAACCAGAACAGATCCTTGCGGGACACCACTGGTCACCAAACTCCAGGCGGAATGCATTCCATCAACTATCAATCACTGTCTTCTTTCGGCCAGCCAATTCTGTATCCAGACAGCCAAATTTCCCTGTATCCCATGACCCCTAACTTTCTGAGTGAGCCTACCATGGGGAACTTTATCAAATGCCTTACTGAAATTCATATACACCACATCCGCTGCCCAACCTTCATCAATGTGTCTCGTCACATCCTCAAAGAATTCAATGAGGCTTGTGAGGCATAACCTGCCCCTCACAAAGTCATGCTGGCTATCTTTAATCAAGTTATGATTATTTCTAAATAATCATAAATTCTATCTCTCAGAATCCTTTCCAATATTTTGCTCACCACAGACGTAAGACTGATGGGTCTGTAATTCCCAGGGATTTCCCTATTCCCTTTCTTGAATAGGGGAACAACATTCGCCTCCCTCCAATCATCCGGTACTACTCCAGTGGAGAGTGAGGGCGCAAAGATCATCGCCAACAGCGCAGCAATCTCCTCCCTCGCTTCCCGTAGTAACCTTGGGTCTATCCTGTCAGGCCCAGGGGACTTATCTATCCTGATGCTTTTCAAATTTTCCAGCACATCCTTCTTAATATCAACCTGTTTGTGTCCATTAACCTGGTTCACACTGTTCTCATGGGCAACAAGGTCCCTCTCTCTGGTGAATACTGAAGCAATGTATTCATTTAGGGCCTCCCCCATCTCTTCAGACTCGAGGCACAAGTTCCCTCCACTATTCCTGATCGGCCCTACTCTCACTCTGATCATCCTCTTATTTCTCACGTAAGTGTAGAACGCCTTGGGATTTTCCATAATCCTTCCCACCAGGGCTTTTTCATGCCCCATTCTAGCTCTCCTCAGTCCATTTTTGAGTTCCTTCCTGGCTACCTTGTAACCCTCTAGAGTCGAGTCAGATCCTTGCTTCCTCAACCTTACGTAAGCTTCCTTCTTCCTCTTGACTAGAAGCTCCACTTCTCTTGTCATCCAAGGCTCTTTCACCTTACCATTCCTTCCTCGTCTCAGTGAGACAAAACAATTCAGCACTCGCAGCAAGTGCTCCTTAAACAATCCCCACATTACCGTTGTGCATTTCTCCAAGAACAATTGTTCCCACTTTATGCTCCTCAGCTCCTGTCTGATAGCAGTATAATTTTCCCTCCCCCATTAAATACCTTCCCATACTGTGTGTTCCTATCCCTTTCCATGACTATGGTAAAGCTCAAGGAGTTGTGGTCACTGTCACCGAAATACTCTCCCACGGAGACATCTGACACCTGGCTTGGTTCGTTGCAGAGCACCAAGTCCATTGTGGCCTCCCCCCTAGTCGGCCTATCTACGTATTGAGTCAGGAATCCTTCCTGTACACACCTGACAAAATTCTGCTCCATCCAAACCATTTGCACTAAGGAGATTCCAGTCAATATTAAGGAAGTTGAAGTCACCCATGACAACAACTCTGTTACTTCTGCACTTATCCAAGATCTGCCGCCCAATCTGTTCTTCTATCTCTCTGCTGCTATTGGGGGGTCTATAGAAAACTCCCAATAAAGTGACTGCTCCTTTCTTGTTTATGACTTACACCCATACTGACTCAGTAGACAAACCCTCCTCAACTACCTCCTTTTGTGCAGCTGTGGTGCACTCCCTAATTAACAGTGCCACTCCCCCTCCTCTTTTACCTCCCTCCCTAATCTTCTTAAAACATCTAAACCCCAGAACATCTGACAACTATTCCTGCCCCTGTGAAATCCATGTCTCCGTAATGGGCACAACATCATAGTTCCAAGTACTGATCCATGCTCTACGTTCATCTCCCTTATTCCTGACACTCCTTGCATTGAAACAGACACACTTTAACCCATTCCACTGAGTGCAGCTTTGCCCTATCAACTGTCTATCCTTCCTCTCAGACTTGCTGCATACTATTTCTGCCTGTTCACCAGCTACACTATCCTCTGATCCATAGCTCTGGTTTCCATCCCCCTGCCAAACTAGTTTAAACCCTCCAGAAGAGCTCTAGCAAACCTCCCACCCAGGATATTGTTGTCCCTCCAGTTTAGATGCAATCCGTCATTGATGTACATGTCCCACCTTCCCCGGAAGATATCCCAATGATCCACATATCTGAAGCCTTCCCTCCTGTACCAGCCCTGTAGCCACGTGTTCAGCTGAACTCGCTCTCTGTTCCTTGCCTCACTTGCACGTGGCACCGGTCGCAATCCTGAGATCACTACTCTGCTTGTCCTGCTCTTTAGCTTCCAACCTAACTCCCTAAAATCACTTTTTAGATCCTCATACCTTTTCTTCGCTATGTCATTGGTGCCTATGTGCACCACGACTTCTGGTTGCTCCCCCTACCCCTTAAGAATCCTGTGGACTCGGTCCGAGACATCCCTGGCCCTGGCACCCGGGAGGCAACATACCTTCCGGGAATCTCGCACGCGACCACAGAATCTCCTTTCTTTTCCCCTAACCATTGAGTCTCCTATCACTATTGCTTTTCTATTCTCCCCCCTTCCCTTCTGAGCCACAGAGACAGACTCAGTGCCAGAGGCCTGGCCACTAGGGCCTTCCCCCCGTATGTCATCCCCCAACAGCATCCAAAACGGGATACTTGTTTTTGAAGGGGAACAGCCACGAGGGATCCCTGCACTGTCTGCCCGTTCGTTGTCTTTCCCCGATTGTAACCCAGCTATTCTTGTCCTGTTCCTTGGGTGTGGCTCCCTCCCTGTAACTCTTCTCTATTACCCCCTCTGCCTCCCGGATGATCCGAAGTTCATCCAGCTCCAGCTCCAGTTCCCTAACACGGTCTCTGAGGAGCTGGAGTTTGGCACACTTCCCGCAGGTAAAGTCAGCGGCGACACCAGTGGTATCCCTCACCACCCACATCCTACAGGAGGAGCATGCAACTGCCCTAGCCTCCATCCCCTCTTACCTTACAGAATATAGTTGCCCTGTAGACCAACTGGAACTCCACCCTCCGACTCTGCTCCCAGTCAGCTGCACTCTCTGTAAACTCCCGGCTCCCTTCTCGCTCTTTGAGGAAATGAAATGAAAGGAGCACCTTGTTCCATCCTTACCTAACTCCCTCAGTCACCAAACTCTCACTATAGCACTCAAATGCACCCAAATTCAGCACTCAGCGCAAACAAAGTCTGCACTGTAGTTGGCTCACCTTTATACTGTGAATCTAGCCTCTGAAAACTGACCTAATCCAATTAACTAATTAGCAAGCTCCAGCTGCAAGTAGCTACAAGTAGAACCTTTGTTTGACGCTGATTGAAAATTTACCTTCTAAACCAAACAGCAACTTTTAAGTTAATTAATTAAATAAAAGAAAGACTAGACTTGAGATAAAAATGAACCCTTAATATCACTCAGTCACCAAACTCTCACTATAGCACTCAAATGCACCCAAATTCAGCACATGAGTTCTCTCAATGGGGAAACTGGTCTTTCTGTGCAGGGGTTTTCCTACACTGAGCACACTACTGTACTGGGCTCCTTTTCAACATTCTTCAGGGTCAATGCCAGTTCTGCTAATAGCTTTCTCTGTATTGCGATGTTGTTTATCCTGCATACCATGTCAGGAAGGGATTGCACATGCTCACAGTGTTCTGACAGTTTCCTGATGTTCGTCAGGAATTTTGTCACAGTTTCTCCCAAAGGTCTTTCCAGTCATGTTAAATCTGTAACGCTGGAGAATTATTGATGATCTTGCATTATAGGGTTTGCCACTAACTCTACCAGTTTATTAAGTTTTTGAGTCCAGGGCTGCTGGGTTTGACAAAATCTTAATGATGTTTAATGTCAGAGCTCCTCAAGTAGTTGGAAGGATTACCTTGTGATGTTCGACAACTTCTATGCAAAAAAAGCACATTCATTTGGCGTACTGGGGCCAGTTCTCTACACCCACATCAGATGGCTCGAGTTTTCTGAATAGAGAAATTTCCAGGTGATCCCTGCACTTCATTCCTTCCCGGAGTTTCAAGGAAGGCTGTCCAGAATCTCGTACTTTTCAAAAAATAAATTTAAAGTACCCAATTAATGTTTTTTCCAATTAAGGGGCAATTTAACGTGCCCCATCCACCTACCCTGCGCATCTTTGGGTTGTGGGGGTGAAACCCATGCAGACATGGGGAGAATGTGCAAACCCCAAAAAGACAGTGACCCAGGGCCAGGATCGAACCTGGGTCCTCAGTGCCGTGAGGCAGCAGTGATAATCACTGTGCCACTGTGCCGCCCCGATTCTCATACTTGATTCTCATACTTGATACTTGAACCAATGGAGAAGGTTAAACAGATTTATTTTAACTCAAGAGATCAGCCGTTCCCCAGTGGTCCTTGTGAGGGTCATCATATCGTCTAAACAACAGTATGGCAGTATCTAATTTGCCTTGAATTGATTTTTTTTAATACAATACAATCTCCTGCTTGATTTAGTTTAAACTTATTCACATTTGCCGTGGACCTTCAGTGGTCTATGCAATTAGCACCCAGATTATTTTCTCTCTCAATGACTTTCAGGATCATTCCATGTCGATGATTATACCCGTATATTGTGTAATGCATGTCTTGAATGTATATTTTGTGATAATTGACCCTTTAACTTGCATTTTTTTTAGATGTATGTGGAAACACATTAATAGCTCCATCTGGAAATATAAGCTCTCCAAATTTCCCAGATTTTTATCCGAACAATGCTGAGTGCAAATGGCTAATTAGGGCTCGCAGTATGTTCAAGGTATGCAAAAGCTCAACAGCTCATACACAAAGTTAAAAAGTTGGAGGAGATGTAACAATATTTATTAAGACAACTGTGAACAATCCAGTCTAACTATTCAGAATTGTTGAAGTCTCCTTTTTCTGAATTTGTTTGTGCTTGTCATACTGTATGCTATCAGTAGTAGCAAATTTAGTATTTTCTACAGTTTTCAGTGAATGTCTGTTATATCATTAAATAAATGCTATGCAGACCTAGCCTTACACCAGGGGCGTCATTCTCCGACCCCCCGCCGGGTCGGAGAATGGCCATTGGCCGCCGTGAATCCCGCCCCCGCCCCCGCCGAAGTCTCCGCTCCCGGAGATTGGGCGGGGGCGGGAATCCAGCCGCGCCGGTTGGCGGGACCCCCCGCTGGATTCTCCGGCCCGGATGGGCCGAAGTCCCGCCCAGGAATTGCCTGTCCCGCCGACGTAAATCAAACCTGGTATTTACCGGCGGGACCAGGCGGCGTGGGCGGGCTCCGGGGTCCTGGGGGGGGCGCGGGGGGATCTGACCCCGGGGGGTGCCCCCACGGTGGCCTGGCCCGTGATCGGGGCCCACCGATCCGCGGGCGGGCCTGTGCCGTGGGGGCACTCTTTCCCTTCCGCCTCCGCTACGGCCTCCACCATGGCGGAGGCGGAAGAGACTCTCCCCACTGCGCATGCGCGGGAAACTGACAGCGGCCGCTGACGCTCCCGCGCATGCTCTGGGAAACTGACAGCGGCCGCTGACGCTCCCGCGCATGCGCCGCATTTCCGCGCCAGCTGGCGGGGAAACAAACGCCATTTCCGCCAGCTGGCGGGGCGGAAATCCCTCCGGCGTCGGCCTAGCCCCTCAATGTTGGGGCTAGGCCACCAAAGATGCGGAGCCTTCCGCACCTTTGGGCCGGCGCGATGCCCGTCTGATTGGCGCCGGCTTTGGCGCCAGTCGGCGGACATCCCGCCGTTGGGGGAGAATTTCGCCCCAGGTGTTTCCAAATAGCAGAACATAGTCCAGTACTGAACCATGAAGCACAATTACCTAACATTGTAGGATGCAGATGAATAAGATGCCGTGATTCAGCCTTGAAATAGAGGGTTTGTGGCAACTCCTACATTTCTGATCCTTTTCCAATATTTTCACTGAGCCATTTTGGAGGATACAAAAATTTCTGGAAGAAGCAGAGTATACGAAGAAATGAATAATTTAGAGCAGTGTTTTTCAAAGGAGGTACTCGTGACCCACGGGTAAGTCACAGGATTATGTAAAATGGGTCCCCAAAAAGTCTCCAAAAGTGATGCCCAAAGATCGCCTGACTTTTTTTCCCATTTCCTCCCTGGGTAAATTCTTGCTGCAGTACGGTGTATGACCACATCAGACTGATGTAGAGCCCAGTGCCGTGGACTTTCTTGCCTCTCTGGGTCACTGTTACAGTCACCGCCACCAACACAGCCTCCAGCAGCGACTCCCGTCTCTGCAGCAGCTGATCAGCCAGGTTAGTCAGCACCTACAATTGAAGAGTTTAAAAGAAAAAAAATCAATTATCTTTAAATTTCTTTCCAGAAGATACTCCTTCGGCAAAGAGTTAGTTTCCAGTAGTGCTTCACGCTCTTTTTTCCAGGCCTGCATAGAACATAGAACATAGAAAATACAGCACAGAACAGGCCCTTCGGCCCACGATGTTGTGCCGAACCTTTGTCCTAGATTAATCATAGATTATCATTGAATTTACAGTGCAGAAGGAGGTCATTCGGCCCCCCGAGTCTGCACCGGCCCCCGGAAAGAGCACCCCACCCAAATTCAACACCTCCACCCAACACCAAGGGCAATTTGGACATTAAGGGCAATTTATCATTGGCCAATTCACCTAACCCGCACATCTTTGGATTGTGAGAGGAAACCGGAGCACCCGGAGGAAACCCACGCAGACACGGGGAGGACGTGCAGACTCCGCACAGACAGTGACCCAAGCCGGAATCGAACCTGGGACCCTGGAGCTGTGAAGCAATTGTGCTATCCACAATGCTACCGTGCTGCCCTTGAGAACAAATAAATCTACACTATATCATTTAACCGTAATCGATGTACCTATCCAATAGCTGCTTGAATGTCCCTAATGTTTCCGACTCAACTACTTCCACAGGCAGTGCATTCCATGCCCCCACTACTCTCTGGGTAAAGAACCTACCTCTGATATCCCTCCTATATCTTCCACCTTTCACCTTAAATTTATGTCCCCTTGTAATGGTTTGTTCCACCCGGGGAAAAAGTCTCTGACTGTCTACTCTATCTATTCCCCTGATCATCTTATAAACCTCTATCAAGTCGCCCCTCATCCTTCTCCGTTCTAATGAGAAAAGGCCTAGCACCCTCAACCTTTCCTCGTAAGACCTACTCTCCATTCCAGGCAACATCCTGGTAAATCTTCTTTGCACCTTTTCCAAAGCTTCCACATCCTTCCTAAAATGAGGCGACCAGAACTGTACACAGTACTCCAAATGTGGCCTTACCAAAGTTTTGTACAGCTGCATCATCACCTCACGGCTCTTAAATTCAATCCCTCTGTTAATGAACGCGAGCACACCATAGGCCTTCTTCACAGCTCTATCCACTTGAGTGGCAACTTTCAAAGATGTATGAACATAGACCCCAAGATCTCTCTGCTCCTCCATATTGCCAAGAACTCTACCGTTAACCCTGTATTCCGCATTCATATTTGTCCTTCCAAAATGGACAACCTCACACTTTTCAGGGTTAAACTCCATCTGCCACTTCTCAGCCCAGCTCTGCATCCTATCTATGTCTCTTTGCAGCCGACAACAGCCCTCCTTACTATCCACAACTCCACCAATCTTCGTATTGTCTGCAAATTTACTGACCCACCCTTCAACTCCCTCATCCAAGTCATTAATGAAAATCACAAACAGCAGAGGACCCAGAACTGATCCCTGCAGTACGCCACTGGTAACTGGGATCCAGGCTGAATATTTGCCATCCACCACCACTCTCTGACTTCTATCGGTTAGCCAGTTCGTTATCCAACTGGCCAAATTTCCCACTATCCCATGCCTCCTTACTTTCTGCATAAGCCTACCATGGGGAACTTTATCAAATGCCTTACTAAAATCCATGTACACTACACCCACTGCTTTACCTTCATCCACATGCTTGGTCACCTCCTCAAAGAATTCAATAAGATTTGTAAGGCAAGACCTACCCCTCACAAATCCGTGCTGACTATCCCTAATCAAGCAGTGTCTTTCCAGATGCTCAGAAATCTTATCCTTCAGTACCCTTTCCATTACTTTGCCTACCACCGAAGTAAGACGAACTGGCCTGTAATTCCCAGGGTTATCCCTAGTCCCTTTTTTGAACAGGGGCACGACATTCGCCACTCTCCAATCCCCTGGTACCACCCCTGTTGACAGTGAGGACGAAAAGATCATTGCCAACGGCTCTGCAATTTCATCTCTTGCTTCCCATAGAGTCCTTGGATATATCCCGTCATGCCCGGGGGACTTGTCTATCCTCAAGTTTTTCAAAATGCCCAACACATCTTCCTTCCTAACAAGTATTTCCTCGAGCTTACCAATCTGTTTCACACTGTCCTCTCCAACAATATCGCCCCTCTCATTTGTAAATACAGAAGAAAAGTACTCGTTCAAGACCTCTCCTATCTCTTGAGACTCAATACACAATCTCCCGCGACTGTCCTTGATCGGACCTACCCTCGCTCGAGTCATTCTCATATTTCTCACATATGTGTAAAAGGCCTTGGGGTTTTCCTTGATCCTACCCGCCAAAGATTGTTCATGCCCTCTCTTAGCTCTCCTAATCCCTTTCTTCAGTTCCCTCCTGGCTATCTTGTATCCCTCCAATGCCCTGTCTGAACCTTGTTTCCTCAGCCTTACATAAGTCACCTTTTTCCTCTTAACAAGACATTCAACCTCTCTTGTCAACCATGGTTCCCTCACTCGACCATCTCTTCCCTGCCTGACAGGGACATACATATCAAGGACACGTAGCACCTGTTCCTTGAACAAGTTCCACATTTCACTTGTGTCCTTCCCTGCCAGCCTATGTTCCCAACTTATGCACTTCAATTCTTGTCTGACAACATCGTATTTACCCTTCCCCCAATTGTAAACCTTGCCCTGTTGCACGTACCTATCCCTCGCCATTACTAAAGTGAAAGTCACAGAATTGTGGTCACTATCTCCAAAATGCTCCCCCACTAACAAATCTATCACTTGCCCTGGCTCATTACCCAGTACTAAATCCAATATTGCCCCTCCTCTGGTCGGACAATCTACATACTGCGTTAGAAAAGCTTCCTGGACACACTGCACAAACACCACCCCATCCAAACTATTTGATCTAAAGAGTTTCCACTCAATATTTGGGAAGTTAAAGTCGCCCATGACTACTACCCTATGACTTCTGCACCTTTCCAAAATCTGTTTCCCAATCTGTTCCTCCACATCTCTGCTACTATTGGGGGGCCTATAGAAAACTCCTAACAAGGTGACTGCTCCTTTCCTATTTCTGACTTCAACCCATACTACCTCAGTAGGCTGATACTCCTCGAACTGCCTTTCTGCAGCTGTTATACTATCTCTAATTAATAATGCCACCCCCCCACCTCTTTTACCACCCTCCCTAATCTTATTGAAACATCTATAACCAGGGACCTCCAACAACCATTTCTGCCCCTCTTCTATCCAAGTTTCCGTGATGGCCACCACATCGTAGTCCCAAGTACCGATCCATGCCTTAAGTTCACCCACCTTATTCCTGATGCTTCTTGCGTTGAAGTATACACACTTCAACCCCTCTCCGTGCCTGCAAGTACTCTCCTTTGTCAGTGTTCCCTTCCCCACTGCCTCATTACACGCTTTGGCATCCTGAATATCGGCTACCTTAGTTGCTGGACTACAAATCCGGTTCCCATTCCCCTGCCAAATTAGTTTAAACCCTCCCGAAGAGTACTAGAAAACCTCCCTCCCAGGATATTGGTGCCCCTCTGGTTCAGATGCAACCCGTCCTGCTTGTACAGGTCCCACCTTCCCCAGAATGCGCTCCAATTATCCAAATACCTGAAGCCCTCCCTCCTACACCATTCCTGCAGCCATGTGTTCAACTGCACTCCCTCCCTATTCCTAGCCTCGCTATCACGTGGCACCGGTAACAAACCAGAGATGACAACTCTGTCTGTCCTGGCTTTTAACTTCCAGCCTAACTCCCTAAACTTGTTTATTACCTCCACACCCCTTTTCCTACCTATGTCGTTGGTACCAATGTGCACCACGACTTCTGGCTACTCCCCCTCCCCCTTAAGGATCCTGAAGACACGATCCGAGACATCCCTGGCCCTGGCACCCGGGAGGCAACATACCTTCCGGGAGTCTCGCTCGCGACCACAGAATCTCCTATCTATTCCCCTAACCATTGAATCTCCTACAACTATTGCTTTTCTATTCTCCCCCCTTCCCTTCTGAGCCCCAGAGCCAGACTCAGTGCCAGAGACCTGGCTGCTAGGGCCTTCCCCCGGTAGGTCATCCCCCCCAACAGCATCCAAAACGGTATACTTGTTTTGAAGGGGAACGGCCACGAGGGATCCCTGCACTTTCTGCCTGTTTGTTTTTTTCCCCCTGACTGTAACCCAGCTATTCTTGTCCTGTACCTTGGGTGTGGTTACCTCCTTGTATCTCTTCTCAATCACCCCCTCTGCCTCCCGGATGATCCGAAGTTCATCCAGCTTCAGCTCCAGTTCCCTAACACGGTCTTTGAGGAGCTGAAGTTGGGTGCACTTCCCGCAGGTTTAGTCAGTGGGGACACCGGTGGTATCCCTCACCACCCACATCCTACAGGAGGAGCATGTAACTGGCCTAGCCTCCATCCCCTCTTACCTTACAGAATATAGCTGCTGTGTGGACTAACTAGATCTCCGCCCTCGGACTCTGCTCCCAGTCAGCTACACTTCCTGTAAACTCCTGGCTCTCTTCGCACTCTTTGCGGAAATGTCGGAAACAGAATGAAAGGAGCACCTTACTCCCTCCTCACCTAACTCCCTCGGTCACCAAACTCTCACTATCGCACTCAAATGCACCAA
Organism: Scyliorhinus torazame; assembly: GCF_047496885.1. Lineage (NCBI taxonomy): Eukaryota > Metazoa > Chordata > Chondrichthyes > Carcharhiniformes > Scyliorhinidae > Scyliorhinus > Scyliorhinus torazame. The sequence continues at coordinate 146,659,435 of NC_092716.1, read as the reverse complement.
ATTCAGCACTCAGTGAATATCTCACCTAAAACCAAATGACTACTTAGTGGAATATGTTTCCACACGTACCCCAGTCAGCAACTCGTAGCTAGAGGACTCCCAAATGTTATATTGCTCTTTGGTAATATATCATTACTCTTTGCTTTTGTAACCCAGAATGGTCTGATGGTATGATTCTGAAGAAACCACCAACCTTTAACTTAACCTGGCCGATCAGCTGCTGCAGAAACAGGAGTCACTGCTGGAGGCTGTGTCAGTGGCGCTGACTGTAACAGTGACCCAGAGAGGCAAGAAAGTCCACGGCACTGGGCTCTACATCAGTGTGATGTGGTCATACACCAGACTGCAGCAAGAATTTACCCAGGGCGGAAATGGGAAAAACTGATTTATTGAATAACGATTGATTAATATTGAGTTCATACACGCCACAGAACTATAACTAGCAATCAAGTAAATTATATTAAATAATAATTAACTTAAACTACACGTGCTGAACTATGCTGTGATCTATCTCTAAACTCTACTGTCTAGAAACACCTGGTTAGAAGAGCCCCAAGATCCTTTGAGTTCTCATATTTATAGTGGGAACTAGTGGTGCCCTCTCATACTCGTGTTACCCTGAGATGTAATAATTAACCCTTCACTTGTCTTCATATATACAAATCATTACATCCCCCTTTTTTTAACATTTCTTTCTTATGTGTAACAAAAGGAAAAATGTAGAATAATATTATAACGAAACATGATAGATATATCTATGTACATGGCAAAATGAGTAACGATCACACAGTTTACTGTAAATTATTTACAAATTCAATCTATTAGGTTTTCTTCTTCTCGTTGATCTTCTTAATGCACGAGGAGGTGACATTGAGGTTTTTACAGTTCTTTGTGTGTCATCACAACTTTGAGTGTTGGTTAAAGTATCATGAAAGATTGTTTCATTAGGTTGTAAGTCTGGAAAAACTTTTTGTGTGTAGCTTAATTTTTTGAAGTGCTCGACGATTTCTTCGAAGTACGTTTCCTTCAGCCGTCTGAACTATGTATGAATGTGGTGTTGCTTGTCTGATGATTCTGGCAGGAGCAGACCAACCTCCATCAGCTACCTTGATCCCGATGGTATCGTCTGGAGGCAATGAGTCCAGAGTGGTTGTATGCATATCATACTACATTCTTTGGCATGCACGTTGCTGTTTCATTTTCTGTATCACTGGCAATGATCTGGATTTGGAAGTTGTATTGATGGTAATGTTGTTCCCAAATCTCTGTTCATTAATATCTGTGCAGGTGATAGTGCAGTTGAAAGAGGAGTTGCTCTGTAGGATATTAACGCAAGATGGATGTCTGACGCAGAATCCAAAGCTTTATTTATTAGTTGTTTTATTATGTGTACTCCTTTTTTTACTTTCCCGATCGATTGTGGGTAATGTGGACTCGATGTAGCATGTTTAAAGTTGTAAAGTCGTGTAAACTCGGCCCAGTGGTTGCTGTTGAAACACGGTCCGTTTTCTGACATGACAGTGGTAGGTATTCCATGTCTGGTGAAAGTTTTTTTGCTTGCTTTGATGACAGATTTGGATGTCAGATCGAGTAACTACAAAACCTCCAGATAATTCGAGTAATAGTCAATTATCAGAACATAATCACGACCATTGGAGTGAAATAGGTCTGTACCAACTTTGGCCCAAGGAGAGGTTTCCAACTCATGTTGCTGTAGTTCTCCTTGCATTGTGCAGGCTGAAACTTCTGACACGTCTCACAACCAAGTACCATGTCAGTGATGTCCTGATTAATATCCGGCCAGTATACTGCTTGTCTCGCCCTTCACTTGTACTTTTCAGTGCTGAGGTGACCTTCATTAATTTGGTTCAGAATCGTTGGTCTGAGACACAGTGGTATGACTATCCGATTGAGTCGAAGCAGTCGCCCATCCTCCATTGTCAAATCTGCTTGAACATTTTAAAACTGAAGACAATGCCCTTTCGGCCACCCATTGTTGATATGGTGTATGACGCGTTGCAGCATTGCATCCTCTGTCTCTTCTCGGATAAGGTTCAGCTTTTCATCCGAGGCTGGACGTTTTCTGCACACCACTGCACTTGAGATTCAACATGCTGTATGAACTCAAAAGGGTCACTTTCTGAAGTGGGCTTCCGATCGGCGGGCAGCCGCGACCTGGAGGGGGCCTACCTCCTTCCGCGCGGGCCCGCTGTTCGGTCGCCGACATGTTGCCCCATGCTGGCGCGGAGACAGCAACCACGCGCATACAGGGCCGGCTTTCGGCGCCGGAGCAGCGCATGGATTTGCCGCCGCCGTCAACACTTGGCCGCGATATCGGAGAATCCCACCACAGATCTTTTCCTGGTGTATAGATGAGGTCGAAGTTGTACCTTCTGAGCTTCATCAAAATTCTCTGGAGTTGTGGAGTCATGTCGTTGAGCCCCTTCTGTATTATCTGCACCAACGGTCTGTGATCCGTCTCTACAGTGAAAGTGGGGAGTCCATAGACATAGTCATGGAACTTCAATATGCCGGTTAGTAGTCCAAGACACTCTTTTTCAATCTGAGCATACCAACATTCTGTTGGTGTCATCACTCTGAATGCATATGCGACAGGGACCCAAGATGAGCTGTCATGATTTTGCAACAGTACTGCTCCACAGTAGTCACATCAGTCAAAATTTTCATCTCCCTGTTCGGATAGAAAAATGCTAAAAGAGGTGCAGTCATTAATTCTCTTTTTGATGATCAGTTGTCCATTCGAAAGAGGTTGACTTTTTGACCAAGTTCCTCAGAGCTGTTGTTCTGGTTGATAGATTAGGTATGAATTTGTCAAAGAAGTTTACAACCCTTTTTTGTCCTCTGGGACTTTCATTCCGTGTATGGCTGCAATCTTGTCAGTGTCAGGTCGCACACCATGTTTAGAAATCTGGTCTCCGGACGTCCGGGTGCGGCGATGACCAGCTAAGTCGCACGTTTCGGCAGCTCCCGGTGGAACGGACTTTTGGGCTCTTAATAAGAGCCCCAACGGCAATTTTAACGGCTAAAAGCACTGTACGGTAAACCAGAAGGGAATCCCCCCTGGATACGGATGGAAAAAGGAGAGGAAAGTGGCCGGATTGCGGTGGATCCTTTAGAGCAGCGGCAAGGAAGGCAAGCAAAAACCAAGATGGCGTCGGAAGGTGGCAGTTTAATATGGGCCCCTGAACAACACGAGTTTTTGAAACGCTGCGTGGAAGAGCTTAAAAAGGAGATGAAGAAGGAGCTGTTGGCCCCGATATTACAGGCGATCGAAGGGCTAAAGGATGAGCTAAAGACCCAGGAGCAGGAGCTTCGGGTCATGAAGGCAAAGACTGCCGAAAACGAGGACGATATACAGGGCCTGGTGGTGAAGACGGAGATGCACGAGGCACACCATAAACGATGTGTGGAAAGATTGGAGGTGCTGGAGAATAATGCAAGGAGGAATAATTTAAGGATTCTTGGTCTTCCTGAAGGTGCAGAAGGAACAGACGTCGGGGCATATGTGAGCACGATGCTGCACTCGTTAATGGGAGCGGAGGCCCCGGCGGGTCCGCTGGAGGTGGAGGGAGCATACCGAGTGATGGCGCGAGGACCGAGAGCAGGAGAAATTCCTAGAGCCATAGTGGTGAGATTCCTCCGTTTTAAGGACAAAGAGATGGTCCTTAGATGGGCAAAGAAAACTCGGAGCAGTAAGTGGGAGAACGCGGTGATCCGCGTCTATCAAGACTGGAGTGCGGAGGTGGCGAGAAGGAGGGCGAGCTTTAATCGGGCCAAGGCGGTGCTTCACAAAAAGAAGATAAAATTTGGAATGCTGCAACCGGCAAGACTGTGGGTCACATATCAAGGGAGGCACCACTACTTTGAGACGGCGGATGAGGCGTGGACTTTTATTGTGGAAGAAAAACTGGAATAAGCGGGTTACTAAAAAAGAACGGTTGAAACAAAGTGGTGGGACGAGTATGGGGGGCGAAGTGGGGGGAAAAGGGGGGGGAAAGATGAGTTTTATGTTATTAATCCTGCGATGCGGTAACTTTTCTCTCTTCCACAGGTGGTGGTGGAGGGAGGAAGGGAGGTGGAGGAGATGGGGCGTTGGCCATGGGGGGCGGGGCCAAAAGGGAAGCGCGGGCTTTGTTCCCGCGCTATGATAATCATGGCGGGAATAGGGAAGCAGGAAGGAGGGGGCGTCGCACGGTGCGAGCCGAGGTCACGGGGGGAAGCCGAGGTCGGCCAGAGTTTGCTGACTTCTGGGAGCAACATGGGGGGTGTAACTACGCTAGTGGGGGATCTAGCGGGGGGGTGGGAGGGGGGAGTTACTGGGTTGCTGCAGCTGGGGAGAGGGGGGTGCCGGAATGGGGTGGGGTGGGCGGGGGGGCGCCGCCTTGGGGGGACACAGCTGCGTGGGAACCGGGTGAGGAGCTGGAAAAAGGGGATGGCTAATCGACAAGGCGGGGGGGTTCATTCGGGGCTAGATGCGAAAAACAGGGGGGTGGCTATACTAGTGGGGAAGCGGGTTATGTTTGAGGCAAAGACCATAGTGGCGGATAGCGGGGCAGATACGTGATGGTGAGTGGCAAATTACAGGGGGAGGCGGTGGTCTTGGTAAACGTATATGCCCCGAACTGGAATGATGCCAATTTTATGAGGCGCATGCTAGGACGCATCCCGGACCTAGAGGTGGGAAAGTTGGTAATGGGGGGAGATTTTAATACGGTGCTGGAGCCAGGGCTGGACAGGTCGAGATCCAGGACTGGAAGGAGGCCGGCTGCAGCCAAGGTGCTTAAAGATTTTATGGAGCAGATGGGAGGAGTAGACCCGTGGAGATTTAGCAGACCTAGGAGTAAGGAGTTTTCGTTTTTCTCCTATGTCCACAAAGTTTATTCGCGAATAGACTTTTTTGTTTTGGGAAGGGCGTTGATCCCGAAGGTGAGGGGGACGGAGTATACGGCTATAGCCATTTCGGATCACGCTCCACATTGGGTAGACTTGGAGATAGGGGAGGAAACAGAAGGGCGTCCACCCTGGAGAATGGACATGGGACTAATGGCAGATGAAGGGGTGTGTCTAAGGGTGAGGGGGTGCATTGAAAAATACTTGGAACTCAATGATAACGGGGAGGTCCAGGTGGGAGTGGTCTGGGAGGCGCTGAAGGCAGTGGTTAGAGGGGAGCTGATATCAATAAGGGCACATAAAGGAAAGCAGGATAGTAGGGAACGGGAGCGGTTGCTGCAAGAACTTCTGAGGGTGGACAGGCAATATGCGGAGGCACCGGAGGAGGGACTGTACAGGGAAAGGCAAAGGTTACACGTAGAATTTGACTTGCTGACAACGGGTACTGCAGAAGCACAGTGGAGGAAGTCACAGAGTGTACAGTATGAGTATGGGGAGAAGGCGAGCAGGTTGCTGGCCCATCAATTGAGGAAAAGGGGAGCAGCGAGGGAAATAGGGGGAGTGAGGGATGAGGAAGGAGAGATGGAGCGGGGAGCGGAGAGAGTGAATGGAGTGTTCAAGGCATTCCATAAAAGATTATACGAAGCTCGGCCCCCGGATGGGAAGGAGAGAATGATGTGCTTCCTGGACCGGCTGGAATTTCCTAAGGTGGAGGAGCAGGAGAGGGTGGGACTGGGAGCACAGATCGCGATAGAGGAAGTAGTGAAAGGAATTAGGAGTATGCAGGCGGGGAAGGCTCCGGGACCGGATGGATTTCCAGTCGAATTTTATAGGAAATATGTGGACTTGCTTGTCCCGATACTGATGAGAACCTTTAATGAGGCGAAGGAAAGGGGACAGCTGCCCCCGACTATGTCGGAGGCAACGATATCGCTTCTCTTAAAGAAGGAAAAAGACCCGCTGCAATGCGGGTCCTATAGACCTATTTCCCTCCTAAATGTAGACGCTAAGATTATGGCCAAGGTAATGGCAATGAGGATAGAGGATTGTGTCCCGGGGGTAGTCCATGAGGACCAAACTGGGTTTGTGAAGGGGAGACAGCTGAATACGAATATACGGAGGCTGCTAGGGGTAATGATGATGCCCCCACCAGAGGGGGAAGCGGAGATAGTGGTGGCGATGGATGCCGAGAAAGCATTTGATAGAGTGGAGTGGGATTATTTGTGGGAAGTGTTGAGGAGATTTGGCTTTGGAGATGAGTATATTAGATGGGTACAGCTGCTGTATAGGGCCCCGATGGCGAGCGTGGTCACGAATGGACGGGGGTCTGCGTATTTTCGGCTCCATAGAGGGACGAGGCAGGGATGTCCTCTGTCCCCGTTACTGTTTGCACTGGCGATTGAGCCCCTGGCAATAGCATTGAGGGGTTCCAGGAAGTGGAGGGGAGTACTCAGGGGAGGAGAGGAACACCGGGTATCTCCTTACGCGGACGATTTATTGGTGTATGTGGCGGACCCGGCGGAGGGGATGCCAGAGACAATGCGGATACTTGGGGAGTTTGGAGAATTTTCAGGATATAAGCTGAACATGGGGAAAAGTGAGCTGTTTGTGGTGCATCCAGGGGAGCAGAGCAGAGAAATAGAGGACTTACCGCTGAGGAAGGTAACAAGGGACTTTCGCTACTTGGGGATCCAGATAGCCAAGAATTGGGGTACATTGCATAGGTTAAACTTAACGCGGTTGGTGGAACAGATGGAGGAGGGCTTCAAGAGATGGGACATGGTATCCCTGTCACTGGCAGGGAGGGTACAAGCGGTTAAAATGGTGGTCCTCCCGAGATTCCTCTTTGTGTTTCAGTGCCTCCCGGTGGTGATCACGAAGGCTTGCCTGAGTGAGTACTACTGGGCCGCCAACATCTCAATGGTATGTAAATGGATGGGAGAAGAGGAGGGAGCGGCGTGGAAGAGATTGGAGAAGGCGTCCTGTAGGGGGACTTGCCTACAAGCCATGGTGACGGCGCCGTTGCCGTTCTCACCGAAGAAATACACCACAAGCCCGGTGGTGGTGGCTACTCTGAAAATTTGGGGGCAATGGAGACGGCATAGGGGAAAGACGGGAGCCTCGGTGTGGTCCCCGATAAGAAATAATCATAGGTTTGCTCCGGGGAGAATGGATGGGGGATTTGGAACATGGCAAAGAGCAGGAGTAACACAATTGAGAGATCTGTTTGTAGATGGGATGTTTGCAAGTCTGGGAGCGCTGACCGAAAAATATGGGTTGCCCCAAGGGATGCATTCCGGTATATGCAACTGAGGGCTTTTGCGAGGCAACAGGTGAGGGAATTCCCGCAGCTCCCGACGCAGGAGGTGCAGGACAGAGTGATTTCAAAGACATGGGTGGGGGACGGTAAGGTATCAGACATATATAGGGAAATGAGGGACGAGGGGGAGATTATGGTAGATGAGCTGAAAGGGAAATGGGAAGAAGAGCTGGGGGAGGAGATTGAGGAGGGGCTGTGGGCTGATGCACTAAGTAGGGTAAACTCATCGTCCTCGTGTGCCAGGCTAAGCCTGATACAATTTAAGGTGTTACACAGGGCACATATGACTGGAGCACGGCTCAGTAAATTTTTTGGAGTAGAGGATAGGTGTGCGCGATGCTCGAGAAGCCCAGCGAATCACACCCACATGTTCTGGTCATGTCCGGCACTACAGGGGTTTTGGGTGGGGGTGACAAAGGTGCTTTCGAAGGTGGTGGGGGTCCAGGTCGAACCAAGCTGGGGGTTGGCTATATTCGGGGTTGCAGAAGAGCCGGGAGTGCAGGAGGCGAAAGTGGCTGATGTTTTGGCCTTTGCGTCCCGAGTAGCCTGGCGCAGGATACTGTTGATGTGGAAGGAAGCCAAGCCCCCGGGTGTGGAGACCTGGATAAATGACATGGCAGGGTTTATAAAGCTGGAACGGATTAAGTTCGTCCTAAGGGGATCGGCTCAAGGGTTCACCAGGCGGTGGCAACTGTTCGTCGAATACCTCACAGAAAGATAGAGGGAATGGAAAAGAAGAAGACAGCAGCAGCAACCCGGGGGGGCGGGGGGGGGGGGGCGGAACCAGAGGGATTCTCAGGGATGTTAATATATAAGTATATAAGTATAATATGTATAGGTTGTTGTTATAGATAATTGTATATTGGACTGTTAAAACATATTTTTGGAGAATATTTATCTGGGACAAGGCAGTTGCCATTTAGTTTTGTTTTTGTTTTTGTTTATATATTATTTATTTCTTGTTTATAAAACTGGCCATTGTTATTTATATTGTGATATTACTGTGTAAAGGATACACAATGTACTGTGATGGTTGGCCAAAAATTTTCAAAAAAATATTTATAAAAAAAAAAAAAAAAATCTGGTCTCCAAGGAACTTGAGCGTGGAAGTGCTAAAACTACATTTGGATTGATTCAGCTTAAGACTATACTTGTGTCTGCGCTGGAAAGCTTTTTTCAGTCTATGATATCAACAAGGGCATCTATGTGCAGAGCCACAAGAGTTGGGTGAGATCCTGAATGAATATTTCTCATCGGTATTCACGGTGGAGAAAGGCATGGATGTTAGGAAACTAAGGGAAATAAATAGTGATGTCTTGAGAAGTGTGCATATTACAGAGGAGGAGGTGCTGGAAGTCTTAAAGCGCATCAAGGTAGATAAATCCCCGGGACCTGATGAAATGTATCCCAGGATGTTGTGGGAGGCTAGGGAGGAAATTGCGGGTCCCCTAACAGAGATATTTGAATCATCGGCAGCCACAGGTGAGGTGCCTGAAGATTGGAGAGTGGCGAATGTTGTGCCCTTGTTTAAGAAGGGCAGCAGGGAAAAGCCTGGGAACTACAGACCGGTGAGCCTAACGTCTGTAGTAGGTAAGTTGCTAGAAGGTATTCTGAGAGACAGGATCTACAAGCATTTAGAGAGGCAAGGACTGATTCAGGGCAGTCAGCATGGCTTTGTGCGTGGAAAATCATGTCTCACAAATTTGATTGAGTTTTTTGAGGGGGTGACCAAGAAGGTAGATGAGGGCAGTGCAGTAGACGTTGTCTACATGGACTTTAGCAAAGCCTTTGACAAGGTACCGCATGGTAGGTTGTTGCAGAAGGTTAAAGCTCACGGGATCCAGGGTGAGGTTGCCAATTGGATTCAAAATTGGCTGGACGACAGAAGACAGAGGGTGGTTGTAGAGGGTTGTTTTTCAAACTGGAGGCCTGTGACCAGTGGTGTGCCTCAGGGATCGGTGCTGGGTCCACTGTTATTTGTGATTTATATTAATGATTTGGATGAGAATTTAGGAGGCATGGTTAGTAAGTTTGCAGATGACACCAAGATTGGTGGCACAGTGGATAGTGAAGAAGGTTATCTAGGATTGCAACGGGATCTTGATCAATTAGGCCAGTGGGCCGACGAATAGCAGATGGAGTTTAATTTAGATAAATGTGAGGTGATGCATTTTGGCAGATCGAATCAGGCCAGGACCTACTCAGTTAATGGTATAGCGTTGGGGAGAGTTATAGAACAAAGAGATCTAGGAGTACAGGTTCATAGCTCCTTGAAGGTAGAGTCGCAGGTGGACAGGGTGGTGAAGAAGGCATTCGGCATGCTTGGTTTCACTGGTCAGAACATTGAATACAGGAGTTGGGACGTCTTGTTGAAGTTGTACAAGACATTGGTACGGCCACACTTGGAATACCGTGTGCAGTTCTGGTCACCCTATTATAGAAAGGATATTATTAAACTGGAAAGAGTGCAGAAAAGATTTACTAGGATGTTGCCGGGACTTGATGGTTTGAGTTATAAGGAGAGGCTGGATAGACTGGGACTTTTTCCTTGGAGCGTAGGAGGCTTAGGGTGATCTTATAGAGGTCTATAAAATAATGAGGGGCATAGATAAGGTAGATAGTCAACATCTTTTCCCAAAGGTAGGGGAGTCTAAAACTAGAGGGCATAGGTTCAAGGTGAGAGGGGAGAGATTCAGAAGGGCCCAGAGGGGCAATTTCTTCACTCAGAGGGTAGTGAGTGTCTGGAATGGGCTGCCAGAGGTAGTAGAGGCGGGTACAATTGTGATTTTTAAAAAACATTTAGATAGTTACATGGGTAAGATGGGTATAGAGGGTTATGGGCCAAGTGCGGGCAACTGGGACTAGCTTAATGGTAAAAACTGGGCGGCATGGACTGGTTGGGCCGAAGGGCCTGTTTCCATGCTGTAAACCTCTATGATTCTATGATATGTGCTTCCTTCATTGATGACCTTATGTTAATGTCATTGACGTAGACATGAACACCCTCTATGTCCTCAGTCGTCTGTTCCAAAATGTGGTGGAAGATTTCAGGCGCAGAGATTATTCTGAAAGACATTCCGTGAAAGCAAAATTTGCCAAAAGGTGTATTGAAGGTGCAGAGCTTTTTGGAGGAACAACATCTCATCTTCTGGTTAGGCACGCTACAGCCTTCCAGTCTCAACATCGAATTCAACAACTTCAGATAATTAACTCTCCCTCACCTCAATCCATTTGTTTTCATCCCATTTCATTTTAACTGCTTTTTACCATTTCTTTCTCTCTTGTCTTTCTTTATATATATATATATATATATATATTCACCCCCCCCCCATCTTATCCACCTTTTGTTATCCTTTCTCCCCTTTGTTTCCCCCTTCCCCTCCCCCCATATCTACAGCTGTCACAGTTTACCCTCTGATGTTAGTTTCTCTGCAGTTTGGCCTTTCACACCTTTTGTTCTCTCTAGGGACTGCCATTAGCAGTCTTTCCCCTTGCTTTCTGTTGCTATTAGCAGCCCGTTTCCCTGAGTTTCTGTGGCTATGACTCATCTTTCATTCTCACTCCGCAGTATAAATATTTCCCACTTTCTCTGTCTTCGCTTTGATAAAGGATCATCTGGACTCGAAACGATAACTCTTTTCTCTCCCTACAGATGCTACCAGACCTGCTGAGATTTTCCAGCATTTTCTTTTTGGGTGCAGAGCTTTCTGCTTGAGTCATCCAATTGCATTTGCCAGAAACCTTGCAATGCATTTAATTTGGTGAAGATGCGTGCATTAGCCATCTCGCTAGTGATCTCTCGTTTTGGAATGGGATAGTGTTTCCTTATGATGTTCTTGTTGAGATCCTTGGGGTCTATATATATCGCAGATCACCTGACGGTTTCTTCACGCAAACCATCGAACTGACCCAGTCAGTTGGTTGAGTGACTCTTGAAATTATTCCTTCTTGCTGTAGCCTTTCGAATTCTAGTTTTAATCTTTCTCTTAGTGGAGCAGGAATTCTCCTAGGGGGATGTCCCACAGGTTTGGCATCCGTCCTTAACAAGATATTGTATTTGGATGGAAGCGTACCCATGCCTTTAAAGACGTCTGGATATCGGTTAGTATACCTTGGATATCATCAGGCAGTATGGGTTGAGATGATGTTGCAGTATAAATTTGCTGTATTAAGTGTAACCCATTGCAGGCTTGTGCACCTAAGAGTGATGATTTATCTGACTTGACAATCTTGAATCTTAATGAAGTCACAAAATCCTTGTTGGAAACTATCAAATAGCCATGATCCAATTGATAAGATTGAATTGCCATTGTAGTCTTTTAATCTACAGGCTGCTGGAAGTATCTTAGGGGTTTGCTTCAGCTTTGTGAGATCACGCTTTGTAAGCAAATTAGCTGAAGCGCCTGTATCCAACTTGAATTTAATTGGACAGTCGTTTACTTTCAATACTGTGTCCGAATTAATGGAGTTTATTAATTTGGAAGGTGATGTTACTTCAGTGGAGTTATTACATTTTTTTATGATTCCTACAAAGAAAATGTTTTCCAGAGAGTAACCACCTGTAACAGTCGAAAAATTCTGTTCAAAATCCTCTTCCTTGGATTCAACACTTCATACTTTCATCTGTCTTGAATTGGGTTTGGCAGATTTAAATGCAAGTGAGGATCTGCACTGAGCAGCAAAATGGTTTAATTTGCCACATTGTGAACATTGTTTTCCTCTGGCAGGGCATTTTTGTTGAAAGTGAGTGGTTCCACACCTTGAATACGTCATGACGTTGACGTCATTACGCACGACACTTCTTCGCGCATGCACAGATCGGCTTTCGATGTCTCGCATCTTTTGACGATGTGCGCATGTACAGGGTTAAAATGCGCGCATGCAAGATGGCTGCCATCCGAAACGTGCATCTTCTTCATCTGCCTTAACACACTCTACCTCGTGGTGAATATTCGCGCCTTTTTCACAGAGATAATACTCTAAGTATTGATTTTTTGATTGTTGATGAACAACACATTTCAATCGTGATTTCTAGAGTTAGATCCTTTTGCCTAAGTAATCTTTCTTGAAGCTGTTCGTCATTAATACCAAGCACTATTTGGTCCCTAATCATAGAATCATTCAGTGCGGAGAAGTTACAGGATTGTGCTAATAGTCTCAGATCAGTAACAAAGCTGTTAAACGATTCACCCTTGTTTTGCAATCTCTTTTTAAATATGAAACCCTCAAACATTTCATTAGTTTAGATTTTACAATGGTTCTCAAATTTTGCAAGAATTACATCAAACTTTGTTTTATCTTGAACCGTCATGTACTAGAAGGAATTATAGATCTCAATTGATTGTGGACCAGCCATAGTTAGTCACAAAGCAATTTTACGAGCATTGGTAGCATTATTCAAATCGGAAGCTACTAAATAAATTTGGAATTGCTGCTTGAACAAACGGCAGTTTACATTTAGGTTACCAGTGATTCTTAAATGTCAAGGAGCTTGAGCTTTATCCATCGATCCTGGATTTGTCGAAGTTCTGCAGTCTAAGGATGATGCTTCGCAAGTCGAGTAGCTTCTCAGTTTTTTATTTTTTCTTATCTTACTAGATTATGCTAGCTAGTTTCTGTAGCCAATGACCTAGTACCATGTTATATTACTCTTTGGTAATATACCGTTACTCTTTGCTTTGTAATCCAGAATGGTCTGATGGTGTGATTCTGAATGAAAACACCAATCTTTAACTTAAAGCAAAACTGATTTATTGAATAACGATTGATTAATATTGAGTTTGCACACTCCACAGAACTATAACTAGTAATCAAATAATCTACATTAAAGTAATAACTAACTTAAACCACAAGTGCAGAACGATGCTGTGATCTATCTCTTTCACAATCTACTGTTAAGAAATCCCTGATTGGAAGAGCCCCAAGATCCTCGGAGTTCTCATATTTATAGTGGGAACTAGTGGTGCCCTCTAATGGGTGTGTTACCCTGAGATGTAATAATGAACCCTTTACTTATCTACGTATATACATATCATTACACCGTTTACAAAATTTAGCAGATAATTCCTGTGTCTCCTGTGGGGATCTCCCGTCTTTCAACTGGTCCACTGTTACAAAGCTGATTTATGTTTGCCCCATTCTGAACTCAGTTCTGGGGCGACGGGTGTGGATTTTGGAACTCCATCTCTCCTAATGAGGAGTAAAATGCATCTGGTCAAGTACAGCTCATAGAAAGCACGGAGTCAATGATCACACAAAGAGACCGACTTCAGGATTAACGTTCTGAATCAGATGCATATTTAATGTCTGTCACTGTTACAATTGTCAATGAACCTTGAATTTCTGTTCCTACTGATGTTGTCAGTGTTGGTTGAATTTCTTTAACTATGAACCTTGAAATGAAATGAAAATCACTTATTGTCACAAGTAGGCTTCAAATGAAGTTACTGTGAAAAGCCCCTAGTCGCCACATCCCGGCGCCTGTTCGGCGAGGCTGGTACGGGAATTGAACCCGCACTGCTGGCCTGCCTTGGTCTGCTTTCAAAGCCAGCGATTTAGCACTGTGCTAAACCAGCCCCTTGTTAATCAGATCTAAGTTTAAAGCTGCGTTGTGTGTGCAGAAGGGGTTTTATGTATGTTTAAAATGGGGAGCCGCTCTCCAATCACTTTCTGAGATCAGTTACTCTTTCAGTGAGACTGACTTTTTAAATCAATGGTGAGCCTCCTGCCTTCCCCATCAGCTGAAAATTCAGGCATGGGATTCTCCGTTGGCTGACGATGGAATCGGGAAACAGGATTGAGCGGAGAATCAGTTCCAAAGTCGAAATCGCGGCGGGCACCGATTTGACACCAAATTGCAATTCTCCTCGACAGCGGCACCAATGCGTTCTGGAACGCACATACAGTAAACACGGTTTGCATATCATTAGCGGGCCTGACCCAATATTCTCTGAGGCCACCGCGATTCTCCGCCTTCGATGGGCTGAGTTCCTGATGGCACGGTTCACTTGTGCTTTTGAAAATCATGAAACCGGCGTCGTGACTGATGGGTGGGATCATAGATCATGGAATTTACAGTGCAGAAGGAGGCCATTTGGCCCATTGGGTCTGCACCGGCTCTTGGAAAGAGAATCCCACTTAAGCCCTCACCTCCACCCTATGCCCGTAAACCAGTAACCCCACCCAACCTAAGGGCAGTTTAACATGGCCAATCCACCTAACCTGCACATCTTTGGACTGTGGGAGGAAACCGGAGCACCCGGAGGAAACCCACACAGACACGGGGAGAACATGCAGACTCCGCACAGACAGTGACCCAAGCTGGGAATCAACCTGGGACCCTGGAGCTGAAAAGCAACTGTACTAACCACTCTGCTACCGTGCTGCCCATGGTAGAGAGAGAGAGGGGGTAGTACACAGATAGGCGCATCCGTGGGCTGCCAGTCCGGATTCAGGCCAGGCTGACTTGGATGGGGGGGTGGGGGAAGCAGTGTACCCTGCCATGGCTGAAGCAGGGGTGATGGGGGAACGGGCCCTGGGGCTGGGGTGAACCCCACAGGACTGGGGTTGTGCCGAGGCACAGACCGCCATTGCTGCGGCCTGCAAGGCAGCCATCTTGCTGCGCACCCGACTGACCACCCACCTTGGCCCCTGGTTCTGCAGAGTGATACCACCATACGAGTGTCCCCATCCTCCACCCCCGAAGGTGTTCCTACCTCCACCAGATGTACTGGATTAGCTGTGTGGTGCCTGCCAGATAGTGTCCCAGGAGCCTCTTCACTATGCCCGACTGAGGTGAAGGGTGTTGGAGACAGCTGTGACAGGAAGTCAGTGTCATCCTTGGACTCAAGCTCTGGGGTGTCCTGAGCCTTAGGTCGGGGGCTACCATCTGGGCTGCTCTCCTCGTCACTGCCCAGCTCACCGAGGGAGGAGGGGGGCCTCTGGCTGTGGCACTGGCTGGGGGTGAGGGACCCGTCCTATCACCAGCAGGTCCTGCAAGGCACAAAAAGTAGCATGATTAGACCGTGGGTCAGTGAATAGTGAGAGTGGTGGGGTGAGGGTGGTCATTGAAGACCCCTGGGTGGTCAGTGATACTGAAGGGCAACCCATGACCCTCCCCCTGGAACATGGGCACCTTGGCACTGGGTGCCCAGGTGGCACTGCGGTGGGTCATGGCCCTAGGGGGGAACATGCCCGGTGGAGGTGGGCAGGGCAGGAGTAGGGGCCTCTGGTAGGTTGGAGGGGGTGACGGGTGGAGTCCTGGGGGGGTGGGTTGCTCTCAGGGAGCTTGAGGGGGGTTATGAAGAGGGGGTACCCCATGGCGGGGTATCCTTACTTGGGGGTGTGTGGAGTAGTGCTCATGTGTGTGTGGGGGTGGGGGGTGATATTTCCCATGAATGTGGCTGTGGGGGATCCACATGCTCACTTTGAGATCGGGGCACCCTTTCAAAATAGCGGTGGTCAGGGATACTGACAGGTGACTCCCTGACCCTCCCGCTGGATCATGGGCACCTTGGCACTGCCACCCTGGCCCGCCACTTGTGTGGACTGCCCACTTAACCATGATTGCCAATTCCCTATTCCCAAAGGCCTTTAGCCGCATGGTCTCCGCGGTCACTGGGAGTTATGGGTGATCGGTGGGGGCAGACAGGCTTGGACACGGGCTGCCCCCCCCACCCCGGTACGGGTACACAGGATCCAGGAGTTGGCCCATGGATGGCTGCCTTACCGCCCCCCCCCCCCGCCCCCCCATCGCCCCCATCCCCAGAACCCATGCCCCCAGCCCATCATGCATATTTTTCACCATCAGATATGCACTAACCCTACAGGATGGACTGCCTGGCCAGTGATTCCTCCCTCTTGACAGAGGTACCGGAGCCAACAACATCACCAGGGGCACTCGGGGTTGCATTGTACTACCCCAGGCCAGGATGTCATTGGGGATTATTTCGCAAGGTTGGCCTGCAAAGAGTTGCTCCATGCACAGCAGAAAGACCTCACTGCCAGTGGGGATCCCAAAGGGCATATGAAGAAAACAATATCTGCTGATCAGAGGCATGAATGTGATAAGTTGAGGATTCTTCATCCAACGGGATTTGCCAAAACCAGTATTTCACATCCAGGGCACGTCCACTATCATCTGTTCAACCATCTTCATAGGGTGATGAGGTCTGAGCAGCATCTTGTTTCAGTGCACTGGGTTAATTTAAATGCTGACCCTGCCATCTTTCTTTACTGCAGTCACCATTGCTGAAACCATTCTGTGGCTTTGTCTATCGGAGTTATGACACCCAGTGTCATCATCTGATGCAGCTGATTGACTACTTTCTGCTTCATGCTATTTATACCCTTCTTGGAGAACAAACTATGGCACTGAGTCATCTAGCCTCATATGGTATATTACAGGTATCTTACCAATTACATCACAGGTGAAGAGGTTTTTCTGCACTATCTGCATTTCTGGGGCCTGGGTTTGCAGAGCCTGTAACTTTAGATCAAGGTGGATTAGCCCCAGTGTAATGCTGTCCCAATGACCTAGCGTTATTCTGGTTGATTATGTGAGACATGAAGCTTCCCTTTGTGCAATGGAGAATGGCCATACCTGCACTATCTGCATTTCTGGGCCTGGATTTGCAGAGCCTGTAACTTTAGATCAAGGTGGATTAGCCCCAGTGTAATGTTGTCCCAATGACCTAGCGGTGTTCTGGTTGATTATGTGAGACATGAAGCTGCCCTTTGTGCAATGGAGAATGGCCATACCTTTTGTGTGGATGATTTGTTTGCCATGAGCCACAAGGCCCACCTGGATGTTAGGATCTGGTGCTGCATATGAGTCTATTCCTCATACCATTTGCTTGGGTAATACGTTACACTTTGCTCCAGCGTCAATGTTTACCTTCAGTCTTGCTTTTCTGAAAATCATATCCAGGACGGTGAAGATCTCACCCTTCTCTGTGATGGTGTTGACACCCTCACAGTGGAGTTTTGTTGGAGGCTCAGTGGTTTTGTTAGTCTAGCTGAGCTTTAGTTCATTCACCTTGCTCATACTGCTAACTTTGGAGGACTGACCAGCTGCAGTGTGCCTTGTGGCATAGGAAGACTGTTGTGGTTTCAATCTGCAGCATTTTGCAAAATGGTTCCATTTGCCATGTGTATCACAACATTTGTCAAATGCCAAGCATGCTGTTCTGAAGGTGATGGCCACCGCAGCTGGGGCATAGTGTGCCCTGTGTCAGGTGGATGTACCTTTAAGAAATGGGTGTTTATCAAATAGCTGCAGTGATGTCAGTATGTGGGTGGAGCTGGGCTGCCTGTCTTTCACTTTCATTTTGAGCTGGCAGCTGCAGTGTGCTTTAGTTTCGTTTTCAGAGTTGGAGAGCTGTATTCAAAGCAAGCAGATATGTAAAATGATCTTTCTCTCTACAAGCTAAAGAATGTCTTCAGCTCATTGATGATTTCAAAGTAATACCTGTTTCTGTAGAGAATTTAAACCTGCTGTCCTTGTTTAAAAACGATTTTAACTTATGGATGTTTGGGAAGTTATTAAGGGTTATCTACAGAGTATTGTGTCTGTGAGGTTATCAGGGTTGGTAGTTGATAAACTGTTTATAAAATGTTAACTGGATTCATAGAATAAACATTGTTTTGTTTAAAAATACTTTTAGTTCTCTGTTGCATCACACCTGTAAAGTGGGCCCTTGTGCTCCCCATAACCAAAATCTATTAAATGTTGTGGGTCGGGTGAACTCTACTTTGGGGTTCTCTAAACCCTGGCCCATAATACCTGTAACTTTTATTTCTCTTCTGAACTCCTTGCTGAGTTTTTCAGAGTGCTTGTCCAGCATGCAGATACTGATGGTTGTTTACAGTATTACATTTTACGAAGGTTTAAATTAGAAGTTAGTGGCGGTAACAAAAATGAAAATAAATAATTAAATAACATTCAATAATTTGGTAATTATGATGCATTATAAATGGCAAGGCAGGTGATGTGGGAGCTTTTGTATATCAGTATGATCCAGGACAAACACATTTGCATTCAGTGTCTGCACCTGTAGGAGCTTTGGCTCATTGAGTTAGAGGCTGTATGACTGACATTGTGATACATCAGGGGGGGAGTTGTACTCGGAGGCAATCAAACTCCTTTGGACATGGTCTTCTGATTTGGTTATTGGTCTGGGACACAAAAGTGTGACTGTGTGTGAGGTAATAAGGGGATATAGCGTAGAAGGCATGAATACAGGAGGCTCAGCCCTTGCAATTGTCCAACAAATTTGATATTCTTTTAACTTGTTTGGATGAGAGCACGAGCTGCAGGGTGGATATGCTAACTGACCAGGTATTTTGGTGCAGGAAGCCATTTCAGCATGAGAATAAACAGAAATGTAGCAGTAGAAGTGCATTGTATAGTCAGGGAGATAGACACAGGTTTCTGAAAGTGACAGCGAGTGTCCAGATGGGCTGCAAGCACGGTACCTGGGTTAGAGACATCTGCTCTGGGCTGGAAAGGAACATGCAGTGGGAGGGGGAGGATCCAGTTGTTGTGGTTCATGTGGGTTCGAATGACAGGAGTAGAAAACATATTATGTTGAAGGAGTATGAGCAATTTGGGGCTAAATTAAAGAGCCGAACCTCAAGGGTAATATTACCTGAGCCATGACCATGTTGACATAGAGTAAATAGGATTAGAGAAGAATGGACGGCTCAAAGACTGGCATGGGAGAAATGAGTTTTGATTCATGTGGCACTCGGATCAAGTACAACAATCACCATTACCAGTGAAATGTTCCTGGGAAAACTATTAGACTTAAACTTGACAAGTCCCCAGGACCAGATGGCTTACATCTAATTTTTAAAAAGTGGTGCATGGCACCCAGCATTTTCTATATAAACTTGAGCAACAACAGCAATAGAGGGAGCGGTGCCATGGAAGAAGAAACCAATAAAGGCGTGAATGAAACTCACAGAACAACTTATACTTTATGGCATAATATCAGTCAATCAATTTGTGTACGGTGTCTCTGAGGGGCAGTATGTAAATGAAAAATAGGAGGGTGTCCAATGATAGATCTTTGGAGAACAGTAACTGCAGAAATGGACAGAGGAACCATTGAGAATTCTTGGCTACAATTATATAGATAAGAATGGAATCAGATGAGTGAAGCCCCCCCCCCTCCCCCATTGGCAACGTGAGCTTTAAACAGGTAAGAATGGTGAAACGAGAAAAACTAGAGGAAGATCCAAGTTCAGAGGTCTAAGGCAGATGGGGGAGGCTTAGGACCCATCGGGATAGGAGGAACAAGGGAAGTGGCAGAGGCAACTGACATGATGGTCCCACTTTTAGTGAAAAGAAATTCATGATCTCCTTGCCCTTAATAAAAGTGGGGGGCGAGGAGACAGATGAGAGAAATGTGCAAATGCAGCTTTCAGTATAAAAATAATATGGATTATCCTGGAGTAGTTAGCACTTTTCATCATTGAAGTGTTAGGACTATATCAGAATCCCAACAATTTGCAATTTGTAAAACTATGGTGAAGACTACTAAACCATAGGAGAGGTGACACTGACCAATGGATATCTTTTATGGTAAGACAAACTTTAATTTAAACAGAATAGACCATAGTAACAAGAAAGAAATGAAATGAAAATCGCTTATTATCACAAGTAGGCTTCAATGAAGTTACTGTGAAAAGCCCCTAGTCGCCACATTCCAGCGCCTGTTCGGGGAGGCTGGTACGGAAATTGAACCGTGCTGCTGGCCTGCTTTAAAAGCCAGCTATTTAGCCCAGTGTGCTAAACCAGCCCCTGGTATATAACATTGCAATTAACAGTTCAAACAGTTCTTAAGTAGAAGGGAAAAAAAACTTTAACTCACTATCTAGACCTGCTACCAGATATTCCAATTAAACAATCTAATTAAGTTCAAATGACACTTCTAAATAAAGTAACAATCAAGGTTACTTGCTTCTCTGTGCAGACCTTTGGAAAGAGACCCTTTCAGGAATAGTCTGAAAATCCTTCTATCTTGTCAGACACTTCTGTTCAACTTAAAATCCTGTAGCAGGCTGCCTCACTACAGACATGGCTCCTCCCATTAATTGCATCATCTGCATCCCAAGCATCAAGCATTCTCCAGTCTCCTCCCACTAAAATGTCCCATGACCTGCTTAGCTAGAACTAAACACATTCCTATATGAATTATCTACAGGGATCCTCCAAAATCAAACAATGTTCCAGTAGCAATCTCTGTGTAAACAAGTAAATAGTTAAAATCATTAATTATCTCGCCTTTATTGCCCCTTAATCCCAGCTTCAGCAGACATGCTGCCTATATGTATTTGCACCCAGGGTTTTTTAATAACTTTACTGTGAAAAATTAAAATATCTAACTATTTCCTCCATTTATCAGAGGGGGCAGAACTGCCAGTGCTTTATCTGGTCCAGCCAGTTCTGGCAGTGAATGGTTAAACCAGTTGTCCAAGATGACATTCAAGTCCGTTAGAATTTCGGGAGCAGCTATGAGTACACAACCTGGATAATGGCTAAGTTTGGGGAGAGTCATGATTTTAATGAGTACTAGAGCATTAAAGGTGGTTCAGTAAATATGTCATGGAGAATGAAGAACCAAAGGCTCAACAGATGGGATTTTGTGAGTACCGTTTTAAGTAAATTGGCAAAGATTTTTTACAGGCACTGATACAGAAGAAAGGAGGTTTTAGAAGGGGAATCAGAATGTGGATCAGAGATCTGTGATTGATACTATTTAAATAGAAATTGTACATGAGAAGGCAAGATCAAGCTGCTGGTCATGAATATGGATCTGGGAGTTAAGTGGAGGGAAAGATTAAGGAAGAATAGGACATCAGTAAACTCAGGAAAGAGAACTTGATTAATTAAAATTAAGGTTGAAATTACAAAGGGCTACAAAGTTACTCAAGAAGAAGATAAAATTAACATGGAACTGAGTGGCCAGTGGAGAACCAGGATTTTCAATGAGAGGTGAGAGCAAAGGAACAATGTGAGATGCCGAAAGGAGGAGAAAGTGCCAGAGGCATAATGTGTCAGACCAAGATGTGGTTTGGTTATCGGAGACACACCATCAATGCAGCATTCTGGGAAATGCAAATTACCCAATCAAAGGTATAGATTGAGGGAAGGTGCCATCGCCCCTCAGCCATATTTCTGTCAATCCCATGATGTTAATATAATCATCCACAGTAAGCTAAGGAATTGAGGGGACTTTGTTCACAAGTGAATAGACATTCTGGCGGGAGATGTGAATAGCTGCAGTGGGAACTGAATCACTGACAGAGTTCATGGAATCAGCATTGAGTGAGGTGTGCTGAACAGGGAGGAGATTCACAAGAACATTTGTAAGAGGGTAGGATGTGGCATTTGGGACAGATGCTCGGAAGAACATAGTGCCAAGTGCCTCAATGCCCCTTCAGAGAATGCCAAGAGCAGCATAGAGGAAAATTGTAGGATTAACTTAGAGGAATGGTGACAGGAGAGTCAGAAGATTTGGGAGCACTGAAGGATTGGAGCAGCAATTCGTGAAGCCAGGACATCCAAGAAGAAATGAAAGGATGCAGAGTAACAGGAAAACAGGGTCAGTGAGTGGTGGAAAATAAATGAAAGTAAGGAAGAAAATAATAAAGTCGAAGTGGAAATGATGGGCTCGAGTCTGGAGCAGCAGTCAAAATGTGTACATGAGTGGACATAGAGGAAACTGAACTTCAAAAAGCCAGGTTACATAGCATAAATCATATATTGTAGTCAGCAGGAAATAGAGATGAGACAATAGAGGAGAGTCTAAAATTAAAGTTGTACTGGATTAATATTGACGTGGAACGCATGAAGTTTTAGTAGCTTGAGGAAGCCAGCGGTAGTGGAACAAATATTTATTGAATTACTTGCAATCTTTTTCCCGTGGCAGTGACTCGCTCCCAATCCAGTCCTTGCTGGGAGAACTAACCACACCAGGCCCTGCTTGGGCCAGCTTTTATGGTAGACTTTAACGAGCTCCAGCTGGATGACCTCATGGTCCTCATTGGGGTTATAACAGGAGTATCAATAAATTGTTGTGCAAGTCCGGAGACAGGTGTGGCTGTCCATTGGAATGAAGACCCAGGAGACATTTGGAATCAGTTGCAGGCCAGAAAGATAACTGCAAAATTTGAGATCATAGTATGATTCAGAGCAGCTTTGTTCCGCGACAGAGTAACTCGGCAGGAACCGGACTATAGCTGACAAACCAGAACAACTAGGCTCAGCAAGGACTGAGTTTCCCATTATGGCAGCAGTGGGGAAAGGGCTAAAGCTGGTGACAGTTGTTTAAAATACAAGCAACAGAGACAAAGCAACTGTAATCATGAGCCTTGTATTTCAGAAGCATAATCTTGCAGTCCAGAACCACTTCTGGGTAAATAGGGTATAAAACAACAGACTAAATATTTTAATTGCGTATGGGCGAATGGGGAGTTGCTCACCCTGATCTTATATTTCAATTCACAAATCATGGAGGAGAAAATCACACGAGCCTAAGTTTGACCAACAGCAGGCTGCCCCGGTGCTTGGAGGAACAGCTTTGCTCTCCACATTCTCCACAGATGGGGATATAAAATTCTCCATTATTTACTAACTTCAGTGAAAGGATGCTCTTTGGTCTTCCCAAAAGCATTTTGGGGGATGGTTCAATAGAGCAATTTCTAAGTGTCATTTTGGGCACAATTGGTTGAGTGCTTCCCGGCACCCACGTTAGTGCGATCGTGGCCCATATTTAATGGCACTTAGTGCCGGAAATAAACCTCCACAAGCTTCTCGCCATTACTGGCTGACTCACCTCCTGAGTCGTTAGACTCGCACCCCAGCAGCTCGCTGCTACCAAGGGGGAGTTGTTTTTGAAAGTTCCCTCAACACTCACTCCAGTCAACACACAATCATGGCACCACGCAGACTTGCTCCTCGCCTGGCCAGGTTTCTGGGTGCTGTGGAGGTGAGATGGACGTTCTGTTTCCCCAAGGGGGTTGGAAAGCTAGCAGCAGGACTACTGCCTAGGAGGTAGTGGCGACGACTGTCAGTCCGGGCAGCATGATTAGGAGGAAAACCGTTCAATGTAGGAAGAAAACCAATGACCTCCACCAAGCTGTAAGAGTAAGTTCCCACCTCTCGCCTGGCATCAATTCCACCTGCTACCCCTCAAATTCCTTAGCTCCCACCCTCACAAATCATCTTGCACACTCCCCATATTTGTTCTTCATGCTTGCTCCTCAGCACCCTTGGCACCTACCAGCACAACCCTTATATTCCCAGTTGCGGTGACCACATGTGGCACCTGCCATAGACACCCCCTGACCCCATCAAACACATGGCTCACAAACATAAATAAAAGGAAATTACTGCAGATGCTGGAATCTGAAACTGCTAGAGAATCTCAGCAGGTGTGGCAGCATCTGTAGGGAGAGAAAAGAATTAACATTTTGAGTGCAGATGACCCTTTGTCAAAGCTAGAGACAGAGAAAGTGGGAAATATTTATACTGTGGAGTGAGAATGAAAGATGAGTCAAGGCCACAGAAACCCAGGGAAACGGGGTGCTAATTGCCACAGAAACCACCGGGAAAGAGTGCTAATGGCAGTCCCCAGAGAGAACAAGTGAAAGGCCAAACTGCAGAGAAACTAACATCAGAGAGTAAACTGTGACAGATGTAGATGTGGTGGGAGGGGAAGGGGGAAGCAAAGGGGAGAAAGGGTAAGGAAAGGTGGATAAGATGGGGGGGGGGGGGGGGTTAAATATATATAATGAAAGACAAGAGAGAAAGAAATGGTAAAAGACAGTTAAAATGAAATGGGATGAAACCAAATGGGTTGAGGTGGGGTAGAACTAATCATCTGAAGTTGTTGAATTTGATATTGAGACCGGAAGACTGTAGTGTGCCTAACCGGAAGATGAGATGTTGTTCCTCCAGTTTGCGTTGAGCGTCACTGGAACATTGCACCATAGAATCATAGAATCATAGAAGTTTACAGCATGGAAACAGGCCCTTCGGCCCAACCAGTCCATGCCGCCCAGTTTTTACCATTAAGCTAGTCCCAGTTGCCCGCACTTGGCCCATAACCCTCTATACCCATCTTACCCAAGTAACTATCTAAATGTTTTTTAAAAGACACAATTGTACCCACCTCTACTACTACCTCTGGCAGCCCATTCCAGACACTCACTACCCTCTGAGTGAAGAAATTGCCCCTCTGGGCCCTTCTGAATCTCTCCCCTCTCACCTTAAACCTATGCCCTCTAGCTTTAGACTCCCCTACCTTTGGGAAAAGATGTTGACTATCTACCTTATCTATGCCCCTCATTATTTTATCGACCTCTATAAGATCACCCCTAAGTCTCCTACGCTCCAGGGAAAAAAGTCCCAGTCTATCCAGCCTCTCCTTATAACTCAAACCATCAAGTCCCGGCAACATCCTAGTAAATCTTTTCTGCACTCTTTCCAGTTTAATAATATCCTTTCTATAATAGGGTGACCAGAACTGCACACAGTATTTCAAGTGTGGCCGTACCAATGTCTTGTACAACTTCAACAAGACGTCCCAACTCCTGTATTCAATGTTCTGACCAATGAAACTAAGCATGCCGAATGCCTTCTTCACCACCCTGTCCACCTGCGACTCCACCTTCAAGGAGCTATGAACCTGTACTCCTAGATCTCTTTTTTCTATAACTCTCCCCAACGCCATACCATTAACTGAGAAGGTCCTGGCCTGATTCGATCTGCCAAAATGCATCACCTCACATTTATCTAAATTAAACTCCATCTGCCATTCGTCGGCCCACTGGCCTAATTGATCAAGATCCCGTTGCAATCCTAGATAACCTTCTTACCAGGCCTAGGACAGCTCACAATGCCCACTCTTTTTCCCTGCAGGAGAAGATAGTGCATAATAAGTGGGATAGGGCCAAGATGGGGGGTGGAGTACTAGAGATCCAAGTTCTCATCCCCTATGAGGAACAGGCCCTGGAGATTGCGGCGTTGACCAAGATGAGAGCAGTCACCAACAACGAAGTTGTCCTGCTTCAGAGAGGTGGGGGCCCAATGTCCCTTCACCCAGACGACCTGCCTCAAGTGAGTTGTTCAATGAGACAAAATAATCCTACCCTCTCACTGACCACGTGTCAATTCTTTTGCAGGATCTCCTGCTTATGGGCCCAGACCATCTGGAGTTACTATTCCCCCGCCACGCAAGAAAACACCGGGGAGGAGAGCACTAAGGAGTCCACCATCGAGATGTCACAGCTATCGCCGCTCCTCCCCCTCCACCAGCACAGGGACACATAACTCGGTGGGCGACATTAGTTGGCAGGCTTCTGGGGCACAATCTGGGCCAGTCAGTTGCTGATGCACATTGGTGCAGGTGGGAACATCGAAGGGAGTCAGCAGTTGGAGGTCTGTTGGATCTAAGTACTCAGCTGAGTCGCAGTCAGATGCCGAGCGCCTGGCCAAGGTTATCCCAGAGCTGATGCAGATGGGAGGACACGGCCATCAGATTCAAGAGGGGATTTCAGGGACATTCCAGGAAGTGCACAGCCGATTGGAGGAGTCCCAAAGGCTATAGGCACAGGAGATGATGTCGACAATGCGTGGCACTGATGCAAATAATGCTAGGGTGGTGACCACAGTGAAAAGCCTGTAGCACAATGCCAGTGACTTGAGTGGGGGTGTCCAAGGTATGGGGCAGTCTGATGACCATGATTGAAAACCTCAACATCATGTCCCAGTCACTGAGGGACGTGTCCCAGATACAGGTGGACATTGTCGGGGCACTGCAGAGCAAGGCCCAGTCACTGAGGACCATCACTGAGGGCGTCAACACCATTGTGCAGACAATGGGTAGCCACCAGGACTGGCCGAGCCAGATGATGCAGAGGCTGATGGAGCTCACTCCAGCTGCCTCTCTGTCCCATGGAGATCTCAAAGGCCCTATGGGAAATATCAGGGTGGAGGAAGTGCTGGAGGCCTACCCAGAGCATGCCACCAAGGGTACAGCAGTGGTCTCCAGTTCTTCCGAATTCCCCCACTCCTGACACTTGCACATCTCAAAGGCAGCGGACAGAACAGGATGGCATGGTGACACCAGAGACATCGATGAGTCGGCTTGACCCTCCGGTTCCAAACCCATCAGAGGATATCTACCAAGGGCATCAAAGGTCACAGGGCATGAAAAGCAATAGGCTGCCTCCATCTCCTGGGGACACACCTAGATGTAGCACAACACCACGTAAGATCAAGAAGATTGCGGATTGAGTGTGCAATGCGGACGGAGGGAAGTGGGCAGTCACTGCCTGATACATGTGAACCCTCTGACACATTAATCTTCACAACGAGCCTGTTTGCACACACACACCTTGTTGCCCACTGCTCCCCCTACATCCTGTCCTCTGGGCAGAGTGGTCCAAGATCAAATACCTCTGATACAGACCCTGTTCAGAGAATAGGTGTGAGCGTGCTGTCAGCAGAAAGACAGGAGTCAGACTTTGGCATAAACTGAGCAGCACCAGAGCTTACCTCACAGCGAGTGATCATCGCTCTCCTGTCTTGAATATTGACTCACTGAAAGTACCGACACAGGCCCATCACCCTGGGGTGATATTCCACAGAGTGGGGGTGTGTGATAGAAGTGTCGGAGAATGGGGGGGAAGATGAGGAATGGGGGGAAGGGGGGAAAGGGAGGGGGGTGTGGATGAGCTGACTGACAAAGCCTCGTCCACTGAGAAGCGGGCAAGGATGAGGGCCTCTCTGGTCCTCTGGGTATGCTGGACCCTTGCCGCCTGTCCTCCGTCCTCCGGCTGCTCCTGCGGGTCCTCCCTGGGTCAGTCCACCATCCCCTCCTGGTCCACCTCGTCCTCCCCAGACAAGGCCGCATGTCCTTCCTCCTCTGCCTCCAGAGTGTCACCCTGCTGCTGTGCCAGGTGGTGGAGGGAATAGAAGGCCTCCACAAAGCGGGAGATGCTTTAGGAGGTGTACTTTAGTGCACTACCAGAGTGGTCCAAGCATCTGAACCGCATTTTCAGCAGACCAATGCACTACTCAATGACAACACAGGTGGAAACATGGGGCTTGTTTTATTGGGTCTCCGACCTCTGCACTGACGTCATCAGTCAGGACCTCAGCGAGTACCCCTTATCCCCCAAGAGCCAACCCATTATGCTGGGGTGTCTTTGAAGATGCTAGGGATCGTCGTGTGTCCCAGGATACAGCTGTCATGCACGCACCCTGGGAAGCGTGCACATACATGCATTATCTGGAGGCGGTGGTCACACATGAGTTGAACATTCAGGGAATGGAATCCTTTCAATGAAGTGCACTCCTTGGTCACCCCAGAGTTATGGTGACCTTAACGGCCACTGGAAGCAGGTGTCCTCCTCCTCCACTGGGTGCCAAGTCCGTGAGGACATGACACAGGTGTTGCGTTGTCTCTTTGTTGAGTCGGAGTCTCTTGCAGCACATGCTGTCCATTATCGCCTCAAAAGACCAATGACGGGAGTCAGCACAGTGGTTTAAGTGGTTAAGTGGTTTAAGTGGTTAAATTGCCCTTAATTGGAAAAAAAAGAATTGGGCACAATTAAAATAAAAGAGAAAAAAAAGACCAACGACGCATGTACACCCTGGGTCATCGCTGACATCCCCTCTGGGTTGCTCCTTGGCCTATTGGGCGGCCGGGTCTTCAGTGTATGGCAACTCCCTGTACATGGGGTGCCACCTCCAGTCTGCGTCGACACTGCTGCCTTTTCCGGCGTCTGGCCACCTGGGCTGCCACCAGCACTGCCAGGGCATCCTCTGCGGTATCAACACCGCCATCCATTTTGGTATCAGTAATGAATTGGAGAAGGAGACAGACCAACAATCAGTTAAGACTTCCACTCAGGGACCACAAATCCCCCAAGCCTCCCCCACCTTACATGTCCTGCCTTCTCTCAGAGTGCCATCCAGCGAGCAATCGTGCTGGAAAACGTTGCTCTGAACACTCACCCCTGAACACACCAGGACCTCTCTCGACCTCAGACTCCAGATCCCTGCTGGCAACATAAGGGAGACCATGCTCATGTGCCCTCTCATGATCCACACACTCACCCTTTGGTCACAAGGATATCTCCAGTGCTGAAGCCCAGCTCTTGTTTGATTGTTGGCTGCTGCGTCAAGAGGTCAGGCAAACTGTTCAGGCTTCAAAGCTTGATTGAAATGTGATGCAATAATCATTGTCTGAGACATGGCACATCTACTCACAAGAATGGTCAACCGTAACAAAGATCTTAAAATTAGCTAGGCAATATTCTACATATCATACTTGTCATATTACTTTGTATAATACAGTATATTACTCTTTTGAACCAGCCGAGTTGTTGAAATGAACAATAGTCTTCTTGTAAAGATGAACTCATTTATTGAGTAATGTAAATAATATTTGTGAGTTATTTTTACTTAATACTCAACTAGTAAAGAAATAGAATATAGTAAAGATAACTAACTAACTATACAATGTAATAATGAAATAATAGCTATTCTATCAGCGGAATTCTCCCTTCTGGGGGACTAAGTCCCCACGCCGGTAGGAGAACCGGCGCCAACCACTCCGGCGTCATCAGCCACCGAAAGTATGGAAGTCTCCGTATTTTCGGGGGCTAGATGCACGCCAGAGGGGTTGGCGCCACTCCAGCTGGCGCCGAAAGGACTGCGCATGTTTGCGCACACGCCGAAGGGCTGGCGTGATCTCGCGCATGCGCAGAACCTCCGGCATGGTTTTGCGCATGCGCAGACCGACCGGCGTATTTTGGCTCATGCGCGAGGGGTTCTCTTCTCTGCGCCGGCCATATCGGAGCCCTACAGGGGCAGGCACGGAAGGAAGAAGTTCCCCCACGGAACAAGCCTGCCCGCAGATTGGTAGGCCCCAATTGCGGCCCAGGCCACCGTCCCCCCAGGGGTCGGACCCCCGCGCCCCCCCCCGAGGACCGCCCCCGCCGACTTACCTGCCAGGTCCCGCCATGTGCGACCATGTGTAACCCATGCCGGCGGGAGTGGCCAAAAACAGACGGCCGCTCGGCCCATCGGGGCCCGGAGAATTGCCGGGGAGGGGGAAGAGGGTCGGAGAATCCCGCCCTATGTCTTGTCTCTTTACTCTCCTGATGCACACTCTCTCAGAAAGAGCGGGAAAGTCCTTTTTATATCACCTGCTAGTGAGACATCTAGTGATGACTTGACTGTACTAGTTTTACATACATTGATCATGTATATTGATATACAGAGATCACTACAATCCTAACCATTAAACAAAATGGAAACACAGCCATTCCATATTGGCACATCAGCTCATTTTCACAAAAGAAACACACGGTATCACCACTCGCAGGTTCCTCGACAAAACAGAAGATAAGCGGTAGCACAGTGGTTATCACAGTTACATCACAGCTCCAGGGTCCCAGGTTCGATTCCCAGCTTGGGTCCATGCCTGTGTGGAGTTTGCATGTTCTCCCTGTGTCTGCGTGGGTTTCCTCCGGGTGCTCCGGTTTCCTCCCACGGTCCAAAGATGTGCAGGCTAGGTGTATTGGCCATTCTAAATGTCTCTTAATGTCCAAATGGTTAGGTGTGGTTACAGGGTTGAGTTGTGGACTTAAGTGGGGTGCTCTTTCCAAGGGCCTATGCAGAGTCGATGAGCCGAATGGTCTCCTTTTGCACTGTAAATTCTAAGCCTGACAATGTGTTATCATGTCCAGAACGTTGTCGTAGAAATGACCTGTCCATTAATGTCTGACTTGTTCAGCAACAGCAGCCTCCAGACATCTGCAGCCACCAGCAGTTGCAAGCAGAAAACACAAACAGCAGCTGTGAAGTTGTGTCACAACTGACAAGGCCAAATCCTTATCAGCAACAACCTTCTGCTGTGAAGTTAAAGGCTGCTCACAGTCAAAGGGTGTTAAAGTGACCTTCAGCAGAGAACCAAGAACAGGGTTCTGCCCTGGAAATATTGGGTAAGACAGACAGACAGCAACTGTTGTTGCCCTTGTTATGGGTTTCCACAATATTTAAGGATGGTGTGAAGGCCTCACAGATTAAAAGCCCCTCAACCCCACCACTCCAGTACCAGGGGCAACTTTAGATCTGGGATTTGTCAGCCCCTCAGACCAAGCCCAACTCCCTTAAAGGGTACCTCCTCCCCCTAGCACTGGAGCAGCAGCTCCACTGCCCTTGAACTGCATGTCAGAAAATGGATATGACTACTCACCTATTCAGCAGCCATTGCACCGGATTCATTTTTTTAAAAAAGGAGTGCTAATCGACCAGAGAACCATAAAATTCCTACAGCACAGAAGGAGGCCATTTGGCCCATCGAGTTTGCACCAACCCTCTGAAAGAGCTCCCTACCCAGGCCCACTCCCCCGTCTTATCCAATGTCTGACTTATGCCCACAGTAACACCTTTCACCTGAGTGATCCCTGCATGCGAGTTGGCCAGTCCATCACACGGTCCCGTTGAATCCCTGGGGAGGGGGTGCTGGGGACGGTCGGGGCATGGGGGTGGGGGGGGGAGTAACACGGTCCACCCACTGGGCCTTCACTCGTCTCCCATATCCCACTGGCCAGCACTGACCGCCCCACCACCACACCCATCAGACAGAGCACCGAGGCAGATTTCAACAGGTGTTTAATGTGAAGAGGTGTACACAGTCTGTGCTCTACCCCCTATAACTAAACTGTGCCCTGCAACCGTGCCAACTTAACTGGCGTCTAACTTTCTCGCCTTACGGGCCCTTACACTGCGCCGAGGTAGTTCCCCAGATGGTACAGCAGGAGTGGAGGCAGACTGCTGTGACTCCTGCCCAGCGACGAGGGTCCCTGTTGACGCCTGTTTCCTGGGCGGCCAGGCCTGGGTGGGCCCGGCTGCTGCTCGGGTGTCCCAGGTGGCGTGGTGCCGCCCTGCTCTGCGCGCTGCCCACCAGATGCACCAGGGACAGGAGGAGGGGATTCTGAGGTGCTGCGCAAGTCCGGCACCTCCCCTGCGAGGATCACCGGCACAGGCCCCAGCACCTCCTCCTCCCTTGGGGTGCCTGATGGCCCCCGAGCTGCTCCCACCCCCTGATGCGAGCGGAGCCATCCCCTGAGGCCCACCCGCCACCTGGCGCTGCCAGTCCTGAAGGCCTGCTCTGGTCTCGACAAGGGTCTGCACGTTTGCGGCCATGCAGTGCAGTGAAAGGCCCATCACCGTGTGGGACTGCGTCACATCACAATGCGACTGTGCCACCACCCTGAGGGTCTGTGCCAGATCAGCCAGTGAGTGGGCTGCGTCCCTCAGGGGTGGGCCACATCCCTCTGGGCTGGGCCATGTCCCTCTGAGACTAGGTCCCCTCCCTCTGTGTCTGCGCCATGCCGGCTTGCAATAGCATTTACACTGGGCAATTGCTGGGCAATGCCGCCGATGCTCTCAGCAATGGCCTGCTGCGGCAGGGCCACGCTGAGGAGGGCCGCTGCAATTTCCAGGTGACTCTGGCACATGGTTGCCTATGAGAGGACAGACCTGTCTGGGCCTCGACCCCCGCCTGCACAGAATGCCCCAGGCCTTGCACACTCTGACCCATATCAGACGCTGTCGCCCCCATTGCCTCCACCACAGCACCCGTGCTGTTTCGGCTCCTGCACGTGGATGGACTCCTCCTGCCCCCGCAGGTGCTGGATGCCCGCCGTCACCCCCTCCCGTAGTCTCTGGGTCCCTGCCTGCATCTACACTATGGTTGGGACTGGATTTTCCAGGAGCCCGGGACCCGTTTGAGTAGCAGCTAGTTCCTGGGACCAGACTGCCCTCCGACCATCCGGCTCCTTGGCTGCTCCTATCTCCACCTGCTGTATCAGATCGACTGTGTGGTGCGCACCACATTGTGTCCCAGGAGCTTCTTCGCTAGTTTGCCCAACCGAGGTGATAGTCTCTGACATGGTGGAGGGTGTTGGAGACAGCTGTGCCGGAAAGTCAGTGTCCTCCTCTGACCCGAACTCCAGGTTCTCCTGGGTCTTGGGCAGAGGGCTGGTGTTCAGGCTGCTCTCCCCATCGGTGCTCTGCCATCCGGGGGACCACCAGCTCTGGCACAGGCTGGGTGCGGGGTGCCCCGGATGGACTGGCCCATCTCCGGCATGTCCTGTAAGACACAAGACGACATGTATGGTTAGGCAGCCGGACGGGGGTGAGGCGTGAGGATGACGGGGGTGAGGCGTGAGGGGATGGGGGGGCACACGTGTCATGAGGATCCATAACTAGGCAGGGGATCTCACTTCCTCGCTCACCGCCCATCTCCACCTCGGCGACCTCCCACTCTTCTGGACCGCCGACCACGTCCAGTGCCCTCTGCTCAGGCGCGGTGTGGAGCCACAGATCTGGTGGTCCCCTCCTGTCTTCTCCCGCTCCCGGCAGTTGTGCGCAGCCTTGTCCTGGGGGGAGGGGGGCGGAAAAACAAACATCGACACTGTTAGACAGTCCGGCGCATGCAGCCTTGAAGGTTGGGTAGATGATGGCATCAGTGGCCAGGGCACCCGTCCATTGCGGCTGGCATGGGTGCAGGCATGTGGGACATGGTTGAGAGTCCAGCCTTCCCCCGGGGTTGGGGGGGTCCAGGTTACATGTGTGTGGGGGGTTGGGGGAATGGTGCCGGGGCACAGCACTGCCTACTTACCCTGGCCGCCCTGAGGAGGTTGTACAGTTTCTTTTTGCATTGGATGGCAGTCCGGGCGACTTCGCCCACGGCGCTGACGCCATCTGCCACCTGCTCCCAGGCACGGCGAACGGCGCCGCCTGATGACCTTCCTCCCGGGCCAGGGTGCAGGATCAACCGCCGCTCTTCCACGGCATTCAGGAGGGTCTCCAGCTCTACGTCCTGGAACCGCGGCGCTGCTCTCCTTCCAGCCATGTTGGCTGCGACGGTGTGTGTGTGTGTGTGGGGGGGGGGAAGAATCGCTTAAGTGCAGCTGCAGCTGTGCGGCAATCAAGGAACCGGCGAATCCGGCGCCATTTTGTGTGCAAATGGTGGCCTTTCACGTGACAACCGTGCTAGCCCCTTTTTAGTTGGTGAATCGGTGCACCTGTCACGCCGTTTTTGCCGTCGTAAAAGTCCACACTTTTCATGAAACCGTCAGCACTTAGTCTCAGAAACGGAAAATCCAGCCCCTCGATTTTGGCCTGTCCCACTATTTAACAGGCGTGCCCAGATCCACGCAGGGCGTAATGCGGTGGCTAAATTGCGCCCTTAGTATTCCAATGCAAAGAGCAGCTTGCTTCTGAGGTCGTGATTCAGTGGCCATGTTTCGCTCGAGCATGAGCTTGAGGAGGCCACTGAATAGTGAGAGAGGCCAGAAGCGAGAACGACGCCGGACGCCAAACCGTATGCATTGCAACCGGCCCACTCCTGTAGCCAAAATCGAATCCCACCATAGCGTTGCGAGAAACCAATAATTACCACTTAAGCCCAAGTTCCATTCAATTAACAGGAGCCACCTTATATCCAAGGGCCTCCCGTGATCCAGCGGCCTCCCAAGCAAGTGGTCAAGCTGGAGCAGATGAGTACTCCTTTCGAAAAACATGAACCTGGTGGAAGGGCTGCTGCAGGGACCCTCGGAGGTGAGTGCCGTCTTAACTCACAAGCAATGAATTTGGGGGCACGTGTTTTTCTGCCACTGTGCTCAGAGAAGGGTGGGGGGACAACCGGGGAGGTACAGTGGGCCACCATGGGGATAGTGGGTCTGAGGTGGGTGAAGAACAGGGCTGGGGAGGGTGGGAGACCATGCGCAGATCCTCCATACCAGTCCTGGATTGTGAATTCCAGCAGTTCTGGAGGCAACCCTCGTCGCTTCTTGTCTGCCCGCACCCATAACTCCAACTGACTGCGGAGGCCTTTGGCCATGCGGCTTAAGGCTTTTGTTAATAGGGAATTGACAATTCTGTTTAAGTGAGCATGTCACGGCAGCACCGTGGCACAATGGTTGGCATTGCTGCCTCATGGCGCCAAGGTCCCAGGTTCGATCCCGGCTCTGGGTCACTGTCCATGTGGAGTTTGCACATTCTCCCCGTGTTTGCGTGGGTTTCGCCCCCACAACCCAAAGATATGCAGGGTAGGTCAATTGGTAGGCCATGCTAAATTGCCCCTGAATTGGAAAAAATGAATTGGGTACTCTATAATGTAAAAAAAAAAGTGAGCATGTCACACATCCCAAGTGGATACCAGTGGGTGGGTGGGCCATGTAGAAATTTGGGACTCATTGGCTAGTATCCCAATCACACTGATGCATGGGCACCGTGCTTGAACACTTTGGGAGGCAGCACCACAGGTGCAGAAACCAATCACCGAGCACAAGGGGATGGGCCCCAGCTCCGGGCACATGTCCTCGGTCGGAGTTTGCGACATTCTTTCTGTTCAGGTGTCTGGGGTGCGGGGACTGGTGAGCAGGGCCCCACTCTGCCACGGCCGGGTGTGCATGGGCAGGGCGTGCCGTGTGGGGATGGCTGGGGGGAGGGGGCCAGTATCCCTGTCTGGGGCGTTTAGGGGGATGGGATTGGGGGTCGGCCTGCATCACAGAGCAAAGAGCCAGAGGCATCATACTGGTTTATGTGAGGGTATTTTAATGTGTCTTGTACGGGTCCCACTGTTCCAGCCTCTCTCCCCAACCCCAATACCCCACCCCATCCCTACCCTCCCCCCCCCCACAGTGCCCCCTCAGTGATCCTCAATGTGCGTGGCCTTCTTTGCTCTACTACTGTGTCTAGGTGTATTCCCTGTGCACATAAGAGGTGGAGGCAACCAGCTTTTTCCCACAACCTGTGGTCTTCAATGCCCCGGCGGGCATCCTCAAGGGGCTCTGAGGCTCTCTGCCGCACTTGACGGCGGCACATGCACAGCCGTGATTATGAGACGCAGCTTCGTCAGAAGAGGTAGAATTCAGGGGAGATGGTGGCTACAGTTGCCAGTCCATAGGATGGGGTCCAGGTTGTCACCCAGAATCTCCTCCTCCTGGTGAGTGCCCATAGGGCTCTGGGGTTCACCTTGGAATGGAGGGACATCTGGATTGAGCCCTAGCCACCCCTGCATCATCTGGCCCTGCCAGCCCTGACGGCTCCCCAGTGTCTGCACCATGGTGCCGACGCCCCTCAGTGACTGGGACATGTTCTGCAGCACCTCAACCATTCCCACCTGAGACTGAAACATGTCCCTCAGCAACTCATCAAGAATCGTCTGGTTCTAGGTCACGATAGAATCATAGAATTTACAGTGCAGCATCTACCGAGTCGGACACTGAACCGAGGCCCTCAGCCATGGTTGTCACCAACTGCAACCCGCCTTGGACGCCTCCACTAATGCTGCTGTCATTGTGCACTAGGATCTCCACTGTGGTTACCACCCCAGCAGCATTGGCCTCATTGCCACGCATTTTCGGCAATATCACCTGCGCCGGTAGCCTCTGGAACTCCTCCAATCGACTACGCTTGAGTGTCGCTGACATCTCCCCCTGGATGTCCCAGCTGAACCCTGAAGTCTGGATCAGCTCCAGGTAAACCTGTTCCAGAGGCTCAGCATCTGACTGAGATACAGCTGGGTCCTAGGATCTAGCAGACCTTCAACTGCTGTCTCGCCTGGGCATTACTGCCTCCACCTGATGTGCATCAGCAATTGTGAGGTGCTCACTGTGAGATGCCCCAGACGCCTGACCACCAACGTTGCTCACCGAGGTACATGCCTCTGCCATGGTGTAGGGTGGGAATGACAGCTGTGACGTATCATTGGTTGTACTTTTAGAGCTCTCTTCCGAGGTGTTCGTCTGAGAGGTAGTGGGAGGAGAGCAACCCAGATGGAAATGGCGCCGTCGGCTGGAGGTCCTGCAGGAGAATGAAGACGTGGTCAGTGGGAGGGATGGGTCAGTGTGTATGGCATTAACAACTCACGTTTGGCAAGTCCTCCGGGGGGGGCATGATGAATCCTCACTTCTGCGGCGTGTACCGACTTCCACGGTGGTGACCGCTCTATTCTAATCCACCCTGTCACCTCCAGAGCCTGTTCCTCGAAGATGTTGAGAATTCTTATGTCCAGCACCCCACCACCAGTCTGGGCTCTCTCCGATGATTCTGGGACAGCTTCTCCTGCATAGGAACAGAGAGGGCTTTGTTCGCCGGACGTGCGGTTCACTGTAGTGGGGGGAGGGTGTGAACGAAGGGTTGGGGGTGGGTGAAGAGAGGGGGATAAAGGGAGGGTTTGGGGTGTAAGGGAAGGTCGGGGGGGGCTGTTCGCGTGGGGGAGGAAAGGTTTCGGGGAGATGTCAACTCACGCGTGTGACCGAGCGTTGGTCATTGACCTTCTTGCGCCACTGGAGGCCTGTCCTCCTGCTCGCACTTCCCGAGCTGACAGCCGCTGCCACTTCATCCAAGGCGGCTCTGGCTGCCCTGTGGATCACCTTCTGGGAGTCTTGGGGAAATCCCTGCTCGACCACATCTAGGAGCCTCCCCAGGTCCACGTCACCAAATCTGGGGGCCGGGTGTCTCATCGCCAGGACTGCGAGCTGCGACTGTTGGCTGTGCAAGAGCTATTTAAGTGCTGCTTGACCTTGTTAGCGGAGGGCTGGTGAGCACGGTCATGGCGAATCAGCTAGCGAGCATTCAGTTGCAGCGTGAAGCCCAAGGGGCCTCATTAAGTGGACCAACTAACATCGTATTACATTGCCGACCTCACTGGGCCAAGCGCTGGGAAGCTCGTGGCAGTTCCTGCTAGCTATCCACATTATGATTCCGAAGTGTTCTAAAGATGCATGCTGAGGGAGGCAGTAAAAATTGTGGTAGCTGCTGCAAAGACTCAAGGGGAAAAAGCCAGTGTTAGGGCCTGCTGCCCTAATACACCACGGGGATAGAACCCACTTAAACACCTTGAACTATATACACCAGAGAATATTTGATATAAAATGTAAATGTATATTGTAAATATGTGGGGGGGATTCTGCCGTAATCGGCAGGGCGGGCAATTCCGGCGGGACGGAGTGGCGTGAACCATTCCGGCGTCGGGCGATCGGGGCCCACCGATCCGCGGGTGGGCGTGTGCCGTGGGGCCACTCTATTGTTCCGCACTGGCGGCTGTAGCAGTCCGCCATTGCCGGTGTGGAAACGAAGCCCTCTGCGCATGCGCGGGGATAACGCCAGCACATGCTGGCGCTCCCGTGCATGCGCCAATTCGCAAACCACTCCGGGGCGGGCCTAGCACCTGAAAGTGCAGGGGGGGGCTAGGCCCGCCCCGGAATGGTTTGCGCCCCGCCGGCCGGAAAGGGGCTTGGTGCCACGCCAACCGACACCGAAGGGCCTCCGCCGGCCGGCGCGAGTTGGCACAGGCACGGGAGCGACAGCATGTGATGGCGTCATCCCCGCGCATGCGCAGAGGGCTTCGTTTCCGCACCAGCAATGGCAGACTGCTACAGCCGCCAGTGCGGAACAATAGAGTGGCCCCACGGCACAGGCCCGCCCGCGGATCGGTGGGCCCCGATCACGGGCCAGGCCACCGTGGGGATACCTCCTGGGGCCAGATCCCCCCAAGAACCCCGGAGGCCGCCCGCGCTGCCAAATCCTGCCGGTAAGGACCTACTCCAATTTATGCCGGCGGGACTGGCAAAAGATGGGCGGGACTTCAGCCCATCGCGGGCCAGAGAATTCGGGCAGCCCCGGGGCCCATTGAGTCGCGCCGGTCCCCGCCATTCTCCGAGGCAGGCGGCGCGATTAACGCGCCGGAGAATTCGGAGGACGGCGGGGGCGGGATTCATGCCGACCCCCAGAGATTCTCCGACCCGGCGGGGTGTCAGAGAATCCCGCCCCACGACTTCTGAATGAAGGTGCAGTGAGGCATTTCAGATTGTCCCGTACAGTAGTCACAAACATTTAACTGTGCTGCACTTAATATAATGTTAAATTTGAATTGTTATCTTGTTCACTTATACAAATTTTATGATCAAAGTATTTTTAAAAAATTCTTCAGTGACCTCCAGCAGCCCCTTTAAGGATCATTCTTTAGGAAACCATAGAACCGGAGAACATTTCTGACCTGACAAGGCGCACACTGTACCTAGTTTTTCACAAGTTTTATTGAATATTCATTCAGTAAGATCCCTCCCTGCATACTTTAATTGATATGTCTCTAATTGCAGGCTGACACTGGACAGGCTTTAAAATGATAATGACCAATAGAGCAGCAGATCTCGCAGATCAGGTGCCAGATCTATGCTTAACCATGTTACGCCAAATTGAACAGTGCAAAGCATATTAATTTCAGCCCCAGAGTATCCAAATACCTTTTACTGCTTGTGACCCTCCCTTGACAGGTGTCAGGTTGTTAGATCAGGTCCAGCATGTAAATTCATGAGACATATCAACTCCATACTCCCAGAATCAGAAGATACATCAACTCTAGACTCCCAGAATGCCTTGATCCATTGCAATTCGGATATCGCCACAAACAGTCCACAGCAGATGCCATCTCCCTGTCCCTACACTCATCCCTGGAGCATCTCAATAACAAGGACTCCTACGTCGGACTCTTATTCATTGACTACAGTTCCACCTTCAGCACCACAAGCCCAGCCAAGCTCATAGCAAAACTCCAAAACCTAGGGCTTAACTCCACCATCTTTAACTGGATCCTCGACTTCCAGACTCCTTGACCACAATCAGTAAGGATAAACAACAACACCTCCTCCACGATAGTCCTCAATGCCGGGGCCCCGCAAGGCTGCATACTTAGCCTCATACTATACTCCCTATACACACACGACTGTGTGGCAAAATGTGGCTCCAATTCCATCTACAAGTTTGCTGATGACACAACCTTAATGGGTCGGATCTCAAACTATGATGAGTCAGAGTGCAGGAGGGACAGAGAGAACCTAGTGGCAGGGTGTAACAAGAACAATCTCTCCCGCAATGTGAGCAAAATTAAGGACCTGGTCATTGTCTTCGGCAAGCGAAGTATCGTACATATCCCTGTCTGAATCAATGGTGCCAAAGTGGGGATGGTTGACAGTTTCAAATTCTTAGGTGTGCACATTACCAACTATCTGTCCTGGTCCACTCATGTCGACATTATGACCAAGAAGGCACAACAATGCCTATACTTCCTCAGGAAACTAAGGAAATTCGGCATGACAACATTGACTCTTACCAATTTTTATAAATGCACCCAGAAAACATCCTATCTGGCATCACAGTCTGGTATGGAAACTGCTCGGCCCAAGACACTAAGAATCTTCAGAGAGTTATAACACAGCCCAGTCCATCAGGAAAAACCGCCTCCTATCTATTGGCTCTTTCTAACCTCCCACTGCCTTTGGAAAGCAGGCAGCATAATCAAAGACCCCTCCCACCCACGTTATTCTTTCTTCCAATCTCTTCCATCGGGCAGGAGATGTAAAAGTCTGAGAACATGCGCTAACAGGTTCAAACACAGCTTCTTCCCCACTGTTACCAGACTCCTGAATGACCCTCTTATGGACTGAACTAATCTATTCACACATCTCCTGTACTGAGTGGTACTACACTCTGTATGTCCACCCGATGCCTGTGCCTATGTATTTACATTGTGTATTTATGTATGTCCTATGTTTTTTTCATGTATGGAACGATCCATCTGGACTGTACGCAGAGCAGCACTTTACACTGTACCTCGGTACACGTGACAATAAGTCCAATCCAATCCAATCTAAATTGAGTTTGACAACCCTACATTATGCTTCATTAAAATAGCATCTTTGTTCCAAATGTAGCACAAAAATGTACTCCTGTGAAATGTGGCATTTTCTGTGGTTATGGATTTTCATGGAAATTATTGGATTGATTTTGTGATCTAATTTTTTTTATAGATTCTCTTGACATTTTCTGAACTTCAGATACAAGAACTTGCAGCATGCATTGGTGATCATTTAACAATTTATGATGGTTCCAGTATTCATGCAAATATCCTTGAAGGTCCAACCTGTGGTGCAGAAACCCCAGCTGTGATATCGACACGAAATGAGTTATTTGTTTCATTCATCTCCACCCGGATATTACCTGCAACTGGTTTCACTGCTAACTATAAATTCAGTAATAATCTTAAAATGAACAATTTTGCTTTCTTAATTACAAATGTACTTCCACATCACTGTAATTTTTAACTCTTTATTTTGTACTTTTTTTCAAATCTAGTTGTTTGTGGCTATATGCTGATGACCAAAACAGGAATAATTAAGAGCAAACCTGATCGTACCAAAAATGGGCACTGTTTTTGGGTCCTGCTGGTAAAAAGATTGTATAAGGTTCGTATTGTGTTTTGCACTTGCAGGACAAAAGAATGTAAATGCTGAAGCATGTGGGTTGAACGCAATAATCAACAAGGGTTTATTAGATGGTTGTTACTTGGACAAAGGCTTAGTCGAGAATGACGCTGAGCCTGTGAAGTAGCCGATGACATCATGACTATCATGTGACTCAACTTTTAAAGTGACCATGCAACGACATAAGAAATATTAGCCCACATATAACATCCCTCCCCCTTTAATTCTGAGGTCCAACACAACAATTGACTGTAGTATTTTTACATAGTCATTAAAACATATATACAAAGGCAGGCATTAAATTATTACACAGTGGTAATAATGGCAATAGGAAACCAACCTGGTGGGCATCTATTCCGCACTGATTGCCTGCATACTTTAGGGATTTGGTTGTTCTCACCCTCAGATGTATTCTCAGGTTCTTTTATGGATGTCTCTACCCTGGAAAACGTTACAGTTTATTTTATGAAGACTAATAGCAGCAGGGGATTCTTCGGCAATCTCTGCTTCAGCGGATTAACCAGAAGTTACAGTCATACGATCTGGTTGTATAGATGATGTTTTCTCTTGAGGTAGTTATGTCATTCATGGTATTGGCACATAGATATGTGTAGGTAACGACTGATCTGCATGTCATATCACACTAATATCATATCATATCTCCAGTTTGTACTGTATAAGAGATTGATCAAGTGTGAGCCAATACATTTGCAGGAATCCACTTCTCACTAGTGGTATACCTGTGTGCCAAAACTTGCTCTCCTTATTTAAACAAGCACCTTCTTCAATTACCTTCTTTTCTCATGCTCTCTGACTGCTGATTGTGTTCTACAATCTTGGACGTTCTACTATCTTGGACGTCTCCTGCAGTAAGAGTAGATCAAATGTAGTTCTCAGCTTCCTCTTCATTAGTAGTAAAGCTGGGAAACTTGGTGTAGTTGCATGTGTAGTGTTGTGATGCGTTGCCATGAAACCGTTTAAGTGGCAAAGTAATGAACCTTGATCCTTGAAATCTTTCAGTGTATGCTTCAAGGTCTAAACAAGTGCTCTCTGCCAAGGAATTCGTGGATGGGTGGTAAGGTGCTGATTTTATGT
Organism: Scyliorhinus torazame; assembly: GCF_047496885.1. NCBI lineage: Eukaryota > Metazoa > Chordata > Chondrichthyes > Carcharhiniformes > Scyliorhinidae > Scyliorhinus > Scyliorhinus torazame. The sequence goes on along the minus strand of NC_092716.1, from coordinate 146,617,746 downwards.
GTTGGATACCACTCATCTTAAAACTCCTGAATGTAAACGCTCTGGTTTCCCAAATCTGGTGAAAATCTTATCAATTTTTTTGACGGTTGTTCCATAGAACATAGAACGATACAGCGCAGTACAGGCCCTTCGGCCCACAATGTTGCACCAACATGGGAAGTCAAAAAACAAAAGCCATCTAACCTACACTATGCCATTATCATCCATATGCTTATCCAATAAACTTTTAAATGCCCTCAATGTTGGCGAGTTCACTACTGTTGCAGGTAGGGCATTCTATGGCCTCACCACTCTTTGCATAAAGAACCTACCTCTGACCTCTGTCCTATATCTATTACCCCTCAGTTTAAGGCTATGTCCCCTCGTGCTAGCCATTTCCATCCACGGGAGAAGACTCTCACTGTCCACCCTATCTAACCCCCTGATCATTTTGTATGCCTCTATTAAGTCTCCTCTTAACCTGCTCTCTAACGAAAACAACCTCAAGTCCATCAGCCTTTCCTCATAAGATTTTCCCTCCATAATTATTGACTTCATCAGGCCCACCTCAGGCCACTTGGAGTGTGCATCTGCTATGACCATGAACCTGTGCCCCTTCAGACCAGAAGACCATAAGACATAGGAGCGGAAGTAAGGCCATTCGGCCCATCGAGTCCACTCCACCATTCAATCATGGCTGATTTCAACTCCATTTACCGCTCTCTCTCCATAGCCCTTAATTCCTCGAGAAATCAAGAATTTATCAACTTCTGTCTTAAAGACACTCAACGTCCCGGCCTCCACCGCCCTCTGTGGCAATGAATTCTACAGACCCACCACTCTCTGGCTGAAGAAATTTCCCCTCACCTCTGTTCTAAAGTGACTCCCTTTTATTCTAAGGCTGTGCCCCCGGGTCCTAGTCTCCCCTGCTAATTGAAACAACTTCCCTACGTCCACCCTATCTAAGCCATTCATTATCTTGTAAGTTTCTATTAGATCTCCCCTCAACCTCTTAAACTCCAATGAATATAATCCCAGGATCCTCAGACGTTCATCGTATGTTAGGCCTACCATTCCTGGGATCATCCGTGTGAATCTCCGCTGGAACCGCTCCCGTGCCAGTATGTCCGTCCTGAGGTGTGGGGCCCAAAATCGCTCACAGTATTCTAAATGGGGCCTAACTAGTGCTTTATAAAGCTTCAGAAGTACATCCTTGCTTTTATATTCCAAGCCTCTTGAGATAAATGACAACATTGCATTTGCTTTCTTAATTACAGACTCAGCCTGCAAGTTTACCTTTAGAGAATCCTGGACTAGGACTCCCAAGTCCCTTTGCACTTCAGCATTATGAATTTTGTCACCGTTTAGAAAATAGTCCATGCCTCTATTCTTTTTTCTAAAGGGCAAGACCTCGCACTTGCCCACGTTGAATTTCATCAACCATTTCTTGGACCACTCTCCTAAACTGTCTAAATCTTTCTGCAGGCTCCCCACCTCCTCAATACTACCTGCCCCTCCACCTATCTTTGTATCATCGGCAAACTTAGCCAGAATGCCCCGAGTCCCGTCATCTAGATCGTTAATATATAAAGAGAACAGCTGTGGCCCCAACACTGAACCCTGCGGGACACAACTCGTCACCGGTTGCCATTCCGAAAAAGAACCTTTTATCCCAACTCTCTGCCTTCTCCCTGACAGCCAATCGTCAATCCATGTTAGTACCTTGCCTCGAATACCATGGGCCCTTATTTTGCTCAGCAGTCTCCCGTGAGGCACCTTATCAAAGGCCTTTTGGAAGAAAAGATAGATAACATCCATTGGCTCTCCTTGGTCTAACCTATTTGTTATCTCTTCAAAGAACTCTAACAGGCTTGTCAGGCACGACCTCCCCTTACTAAATCCATGCTGACTTGTCCTAATCCGACCCTGCGCTTCCAAGAATTTAGAAATCTCATCCTTAACGATGGATTCTAGAATCTTGCCAACAACCGAGGTTAGGCTAATTGGCCTATAATTTTCCATCTTTTTTCTTGTTCCCTTCTTGAACAGGGGGGTTACAACAGAGATTTTCCAATCCTCTGGGACTTTCCCTGACTCCAGTGACTTTTGAAAGATCATAACTAACGCCTCCACTATTTCTTCAGCTATCTCCTTTAGAACTCTAGGATGTAGCCCATCTGGGCCCGGAGATTTATCAATTTTTAGACCTCTTAGTTTCTCTAGCACTTTCTCCTTTGTGATGGCTACCATAGTCAACTCTGCCCCCTGACTCTCCTGAATTGTTGGGATATTACTCATGTCTTTCACTGTGAAGACTGACGCAAAGTACTTATTTAGTTCCTCAGCTATTTCCTTGTCTCCCATCACTAGATTACCAGCGTCATTTTGGAGCGGCCCAATGTCTACTTTTGCCTCCCGTTTGTTTTTAATGTATTTAAAGAAACTTTTACTATCATTCCTAATGTTACTGGCTAGCCTATTTTCATATTTTATCCTCTCCTTCCTTATTTCTCTCTTTGTTATCCTCTGTTTGTTTTTGTAGCCTTCCCAATCTTCTGACTTCCAACTACTCTTTGCCACATTATAGGCTTTCTCTTTTGCTTTGATGCATTCCCTGACTTCCTTTGTCAGCCATGGCTGCCTAATCCCCCCTCTGATAACCTTTCTTTTCCTTGGGATGAACCTCTGTACTGTGTCCTCAATTACTCCCAGAAACTCCTGCCATTGCTGTTCTATTGTCTTTCCCACGAGGCTCTACTCCCAGTCGATCACTGGCAGGATTTAAACTACTTACTCTGACAGGTATGACTGCCTCCTGAAACACAGTGTCCAGGTAAGTCTCCCCCTCCCGGATGTGCCTCAGTGTTTGAAGCTCAGACTCCAGCTCATCAACTCTGAGCCGGAGCTCTTCGAGCAGCCAACACTTACTGCAGATGTGGTCGCTGCAGCTCGCAATGGGATCAGCCAGCTCCCACATTAAGCAGCTCAAGCATATCACCTGACCAGCCATCTCTAATTAATTAATTAGTTTAATTTAAGTTTACGGGTTTAGCTGTGTTTTTTTAAAATTTGGGGCAGATTTGCTATCAACCAATCAGATCAAAGCTTCCCTCTGACGGCACATTTGAAAAAAAAAAGTGGAAAACAGGAAGTTACCGTTAGGTTTTTATACATACACAGAGACTGCTCCTCCTCCTCCAAACGGCTCCCGAAACTAGGCCGCGATCCCCGGGTTAAAGTAGGATTTTATACTCACACAGAGACTGCTCCTCCTCCTCCAAACGGCTCCCGAAACTAGGCCGCGATCCCCGGGTTAAAGTAGGTTTTTATACTCACACAGAGAATGCTCCTCCTCCTCTGAACGGCTCCCGAAACTAGGCTGCGATCCCCGGGTTAAAGTAGGATTTTATACTCACACAGAGACTGCTCCTCCTCCTCCAAACGGCTCCCGAAACTAGGCCGCGATCCCCGGGTTAAAGTAGGTTTTTATACTCACACAGAGAATGCTCCTCCTCCTCTGAACGGCTCCCGAAACTAGGCTGCGATCCCCGGGTTAAAGTAGGTTTTTATACTCACACAGAGACTGCTCCTCCTCCTCCGAACGGCTCCCGAAACTAGGCCGCGATCCCCGGGTTAAAGTAGGTTTTTATACTCACACAGAGACTGCTCCTCCTCCCCCGAACGGCTCCCGAAACTAGGCCGCGATCCCCGGGTTAAAGTAGGTTTTTATACTCACACAGAGACTGCTCCTCCTCCCCCGAACGGTTCCCGAAACTAGGCCGCGATCCCCGGGTTAAAGTAGGTTTTTATACTCACACAGAGACTGCTCCTCCTCCCCGAACGGCTCCCGAAACTAGGCCCTTGTATTGGCCAGCAAGGTTAATATGCAGATGTTGCCGAGGCATTTTCGGCCACTCCCTTGGATGCAGTGGAGACAACGGTGGTGCGACCTTACACATGCACATGACTGGCACAGTCATGCTTTTTCCTTGATCTGGGCATTGATATCTGGCCACCAAAAGTAGTACATGCAGGCTCCTTTATCAAACTGTACCTGGGTGTCCTTTGTGTAATTTTTCCAGTACTGTTTGTCGAAAATTTGGAGGAATAATTACTCTCATCCCCACAACAGGCATCCTGTTTTATACGTCAACTCAATCTCCCTGGAAATATGCAGTTTTAATGCAGGATGCATACCCTCTATCATCCCCTTTAATACCACTTCCAGTATCATCCCCATCACAGGATCATTTTTGGCATGTCATTGGACCTGAGCTGCAATCACTGGAATGTGTTCTATCTGAGCACAGTAAAAGATATTTTCACTTCTGGGTAGTATCTAACCAGCAGGCAAAGGCCAACGTGACAATGCATCAGCATTGGAAAAGCTCTTTGACTGTCGGTATTTGATCTCGTAGGAATGTGCAGCTCACATTAAAGATCATCATTGGAATCTATTGGCTGCCCATGAATAAATACCTTGCGGTGGCCCAAAAATAGCTGTTCAGGGCCTGTGATCTGCCAACAACGCGAAGTGATGACCAGATAGGCATTGGTGAAATTTTCTCACACCAAAAATAATACTCAGTATCTCCTTCTCCAACTAAACGCAGTTTGATTCAGCACGTGTTAAGGCATGTGAAGCAAAAGCTATTAGTCTTTCTTCCCCTGAAAATCGTATATTTGACACCACCACTTCAACTCTGTTCATCAAAACATCACAGGCAAGTTGTAGTGGTAACTTCAATTTGAAATGTACCAATGCTTCTGACTTCTCCGGTGCTTGTGTAACTTTTTCTCATTCTGGTGTCCATTATCATGCTTGTTTTGTGCACAATAAAGCGTGTACTGGTTTGAGTAGGATTGCTAGATTCAAGACGAATTTCCCATAATACTTAATTAACCCTAGGAATGTTGTTAACTGTTGGCCGGGGAGCTTCCATTGTAGCCTACATCTTCTTAGGTGCCTTGTGGAAACCCTTGCTATTGATCACATGGACTAGATGTTGAACAGATGTTTTAAAGAAGTCACACTTATCTTTCCTCACATGAAGACCATGCATCTGAAGGTTTTTCTAAGTTACTTTAGTGTTCCTGCTCATTGGTACCTTGAATTAGTATGTCATCAATGTAACATTGCGCCTCCTGTAAACCATTAAGGATATGGTCTGTGGACCATTGAAATTAAGCGGATGTCGATGTTATCCCGAAAGGTAATCTCTTATTGTGGAAAAGACATGCATTATAATCGTGAGCAGGTGTTGAGTTTCAGCTGCATCATTCATTCAGACAAGACGCATGATTGGACTGAGGGTTAGGGTGGGTGCGGTGGTAGAGGGTCAGTGTGGGGAGGGTGTGAGGTTGGTGGTGGAGGGGTTAGTGTGGGGGTGGTTGTGGTGGTGGGACAGTGTGGAGGGGGTTATGCAGGTGGTGGTGATGGGAAAGTGTGGGGGTGGTGGTGGTTGACGGGTTAGTGTGGGGGGGGGGCTGGAGGGGTGCTGGTGGATGTGGGAGTGGGGGTAATGACGCATGTCCTATGGGGCACCTCAACTCAGCGGAGTATCACTTGCTTGCCCAATGCCAATCTCTGCCTCGGTGACAGCTCTTTACCCAGGTCCAACGATCAGGTCCAGTGCTCGCTGCTCAGCTGGGGTGAGGGGCTGCAGGTCCGGCATCCCCGCCTGCGTTTTTTTCCCCCTCTTTCGATCATTGTGCACCGCCTTCTTCTTGGGAGGGCAGGGGGTGGCGTGAGACAGCTATGGTTGCCGGTACAGGTGCTGGTAGGTGCTGGAGGGTCGTCGTAGCCCGCCGACCTTCCCTCCCGGGTAGGGGAGGAAGGGTGGGGTTATGGGTGTGTGAGACAGCGGTTAGTGCTCAGGACAGGGTGCTGCCTACTCATCCTGGGCGTCCTGAGGAGGTTGTGCAGTTTTGTCTGGCACTGCTGGCCTGTCCTGGTGGTGTTGCCCATGGCGCTCATGGCTCTCCTACCTGCGCCCAGGCCCGGTGCACTGGGGTGGGTGGCAACCGCCTTCCCATCCCGGGATACAGTAGGGTCTCCAGCCCAGCATTGGTGAACCGCAGTGCCGCTGTCCTTGCTGCCATCTTGTTGGCTGGGATCGTGTGTGTGGGGAGTGGAGTGCTTATATGCGGCTGCAGCCTCTCAAGAATTAATCCCGACTCCGGCGAATCAGACACCATTGCTCATTGGAATCGGTCGTGTTCCACGTGGTGCTGGTGCTAGCCCATGAGCGGTCAATGGATTGATTTGGGAATTGCGCCAATTTTGCTGTTGCACAATGCCACCGATTCAGTTCCTGTGACAGCACTTAGTTTCTGGTGCGGCGGATTTGGACGCTTTTTTTTGTTGGTCCCCCACATTCAGGCCAAATAACATTTAATAACCTTCCCTTGTTTACTCATGAAACCATTGCAAACTGGAGAAGCCCTCTTCTTCTCTTTGACACTTAACAACTGAAAACAACAAATTCTTAGGTACCTCCAAATGCAGATTTTTAACCCTAACCTATTTGCTGATAACCGCTTGACCAGGCAAGTCTCCTTACAAATGCATCCATCTGGTACATTTAGTTCTTTTCCCTCAACTCTTCCAGTCAAAAGGTCTCCAATAATCTTTCCCAGTTTAATTAAATCATTTATGCATACACATACACACACATGCACACACAATAGCCATCTTTACAGAATGACACTATTTTTGCCCCAAAATATAAAAAAATGCAATATCCAATCTCACACTTGTTGCTAACTTGCTGTTGTCTCTTAATTTGGCTCTGTTTAATTACGTTTGCTCAAGAGTCGCCAGGTATCTTTCGACACCGCCACAAGGTTTAAAATCGAATACTGATCAAAGACTCGATACACCAGTTAGTAAGTTCAAAAGCAATGCTCATTTATTTACACACAGTCAAATCTACTCATGCATAAAACTCTACAACCTAAACTATCACTATTACTAAAGCCTATACTTAGCTTCGGGTGCCCACTCAGTCAGAGGAACAATGGCTGTTGCTCGGTTCTGAGGCTGCTGGATTGAGCTGTTTACAGGATAGCAACTAGGAGCGTCTATCTCGTAGCATGCGTTGACTTGGAACTTACTTGGTCTGGGGTAGCTGCTAGGCTGGTCTCTCTTCGCTGAGAGCCAAGGCCAAAGAAGAAAGATTCTCTCTTGGGGAATACTTTTTATACCCGAAAGGGTTTCGCGCGCTTTTGGGCAGGCCTTGAACTTGGCCTCAATTAATTGGACCTTTCCCAATCATTCTTATCGATCTTCCTCCAATAGAGGGGTGGGTTCCCTGGTTGCTGGGCGTGTCCTGGGTGGCTGTTGGTTTGCTTTGTTTGAGTCTCCTCTGGCACCGGTGTCTGCCTTAACATTGTTTATCAAAATGTTTCCCTTTTGTCCCTGGAGATGGCTCATTAGTATGTAGATGTCTTAGCAGTACCGATCCTGTCTGAGAGCCACTGCTCTAATAAAACAGACAGACCTTGCACCTGCTTGCTTTTCAGTATTGTCCAATTTTCCCTGCATTCTTTGCAAGTGTCCATTTTGTAATCGGGACGTGGCCATTCCAGATGGCTACACACTCCTCCTGGAATCTTGTAGCTATCAGTGCGACATTGTATGTCTTCCATGTCTTCCCCAGTAGGGAGGCAGTGGTACTGCAACTGGATGAGTAATCCAGAGATCCAGAATAAGGTCGTGGGGACCTTGGTTCGAATCCCACCAGAGCAGATGGTGAAATTTAAATTCAATAAAAGTCTGGAATTAAAGTATAATGACGATTATGAAACCACTGCTGATTGTCTTAAAAACTCATCTGGTTCACTAATATCCTTTAAGGAAGAAAATCTGCTGTCGTTACCTGGTTTGGGTTGCATGTGACTCCAGACCAACCCTTAAAAAAACAAATATTGTATTCTGTGATACAACCATTGTAATGATGTACACAGAACATATTGTTGTTTAACTGTAAAGATGATTTATTAACAAGTATGTGGAAAAGATAACTGATTAACTATAATATAGACAATGGCTAATAAATTAATTCAATGAATTCTCCTGGAGCTACTCTCAGTGCTACTATCTTCTTTTTTCACAGAATTTACAGTGCAGAAGGAGGCCATTCAGCCCATCGTGTCTGCACTGGCCCTTGGAAAGAGCACTCTACTTAAGCCCACACCTCCACCCTATCCCTGTAACCCCAGCTAACGTTTCTTTTGGCAATTTAACAATCCACCTAACCTGCACATCTTTAGACTGTGGGAGGAAAGTAGAGCCCCCAGAGGAAACTCACGTAGACATGGGGAGAAGGTGCAGACTCAGCATAGACAGTGACCCAAGCCGGGAATCGAACCTGGGATCTTGGAAGTGCACAGCAACAGTGCTAACACTGTGCTATCGTGCCGTCCAACTGCGCTACCGTGCCGCCCAACTGTGCTGCCGTGCCACCCTGTGCTACCATATGACTTACTACCAGCAGGCGAGCGTCCTGGGTCATATGATCAATCTCTATCGCCACCAGCAGGTTGGCGGTCGCATTGCTAACTATATACAGAACTGTGCACAGGCATATCACCACAACAAATGCCCTCTGAAATGGTCATTCAGTTCAAGGATAAATAGGGATAGATAATAACTGCTGACCCAGCCAGTGACACCCACATTCCATGAATGAATAAAAATAGTGCATCGTTGATGGTATCCTCAGGTGGAAGCTTACACTTTTAAGTTCCTTCATCCTCATTGATTATGCAGGGCACTTTCTTTAATGAGTACTGTGGAACACCACCTGAATGGTCCAAACTTCAGAAGTGCATCTTCAGGATTCTAATCGCCTGTTCAATGAGGGACCATGTTGAGCTGTGCACCACTTTGTCTCTCTCTTCTGTGGCACTCTGAGGACAATGCAAAGGTGGCAACAGCCATCATTTAAGCAGGTACCCCTTAACCCCAAGCAGCCAACCCTGTAATTGCGGAGGTCCTTTGAATATGCAAGGGAGTGACACAGGATGCAAGAGTGATAGGAATTCCCATGGTACCTGGCACAAACGTACATGATATGCTTCTGATAATCATGCACCAGTTAAACTTTCTGGGAGTGGAAGCCTTTCCTGTTGATGAATATCACGGCCTACTGCCATGCAGCTCTCAAAACAACTTGTGAAAAAAAAGTCCTTTCAGGAAGCTCCGGACAGCTGCAACTCCAAGAAATCCAGTAGCCTGGCTACCTTCATCAACAGTGAACTTCACATAATGATGAGCCTTACTGTATTGGGCATCTGTCATCTCCTTGATACATTTATGTATGTGCTGAGGACTGTTAGAGAAAAGAATATACAACTGAGAATGCAAGCAGTAGGCCACCCAGCCCTTCGATTTGCATTGCCATTCAATAACATCATGGCTGTGCTGATTTTAATATTAGCTCCACACTTCTGCTTACCCCGAATAACATTTTACCCCTTGCTTATCAAAGATTCACTCTACCACTGCCTTAAAAATATTTTAAAACTCTCCCTCCATGCTATTTGAGCAAGAGAATTAGAAAGACTCACACCATCAGAGGGGAAAAAAAGTTATCTCTGTCTTAAGTGGTCATCCCCTTATTTTTAAACAGTGACGCTTGGTTCTAGATTCTCCCACAAGAGAAAACATAATTTCCACATCCACCCAGTCAAGACCCCTTGCGATCTTATGGGTGGAATGCTTCATCCAGCGATGCAGGAATCGTGAAATGCGACTGGGCGGGAAATCACACGTGAGTCGAAAACTGTGGCTGGTGCCAGGTGACTGACGAATGCCATGCTCCGGTGCCTCGACCGCGCATCCATGTGCTCTACTCCATAAGTACAGTAAAAGCCATTGGCATATCATTAACTGGCCCAACTCAGTATTCTCCGGGGCCTCCGCAATGCTTCGCCTCCGCCAGGAGGAATTACTGACGAGTTTCACTTGTGGTTTAAAAAATCGGGAAACAGGCACCATGGTTGCTGAGGGAGAGGAAGGAGGTAGGCCATGTTCCCAGAAGCGTGGCCATGGGCTGTCAGACCAGCTGCTGGCAAGGCTGGTTGGGGGGGGGGGGGGTGTCTGCCAGGAGCGGGGTGGGATTAGCGGGGGGAAACCAGGGGATGGGCCATGGGATCAGGGTGAAGTCTCCCGGGACCAGGATGTCCAGACATTGATCGCCATTGCCACGGCCTACAAGACAGCCATCTTGCTACCCGCCTCATTGATTGCCACAGTGGCTCGTGGATGCAAAGAGTGACATCAGCTGAACGGGTGCTCCAACCTACCAACCCCCCCCCACATACAACCAGGCGCCACCCACAATGGGGCATCATGCGGCCCTCCCAAGGAGATCGGCCACAGTAGCCCCTATACGGTAGCACAATGGTCAGCACAGTTGCTTCACAGCTCCAGGGTCCCAAGTTCGATTCCCGGCTTGGGTCATTGTCTGTGCGGAGTCTGCACGTTCTCCCTGTGTCTGCGTGGGTTTCCTCCAGGTGCTCCGGTTTCCTCCCACAGTCCAAAGATGTGCAGGTTAGGTGGATTGGCAATAATAAATTGCCCTAGTGTCCAAATGGGGTTACGGGGATAGGGTGGAGGCGTAGGCATAAGTGGGGTGCTCTTTCCTGAGGGCCGGTGCAGACTTGATGGGCCAAATGTTCTCCTTCTGCACTGTAAGTTCTATGATTCTTTACAGGAGGGCAACAGGCGGGGTCCGAAGAGCATACCTCTGCTAATGGATAGCACCAGCTACCAGTACCACTGCCAGCAGGGATGGGTGCTGGGACCAGAGGCCACCGTGGGTGCCAGGCATCGTCGGAGCCAGGGATGCGGTGTGGATGGTGTAGGGCCAGGGGGAACAGCAGGGGGATTGTATGGCATATCTGTCGGATCATGGTGCAGCTGGAACCGTGAGGGAGTAGGGGAGGACACCCACACCCAGTGGCTGTCAACCTGACGGTCGCACTGAACATTTATGTACCGGGGTCCTCTCAGGCGCCAATTTGGGACCTGTCAGGGATCTCACAAACTTTGGTGCACTGGCGGGTCCCATATGCCCGGTCGGCACAATATATTAAATTCAATGTGAATTGAGCCCACCAGGGTGCCCGGGCAGTAAGATTCACCGGCCTCACTGGGATGTCCTAGGTCCAGGGTGTGATCGACGGGATGCATGTTCCCCTACACGCACTGGTGAATGACGGGCCAGTCTTCACAAACCAAAAGGAGTTCCACTCGATGAGCGTGCTGCTGGAGGGTGAACATGAGCTGCCCATCATGCACATCTGCACCCAATACCTGGGCAGTGTTCACGGCATCTTCATCCTGGCATACTTGAAGGTTCTTGACACCCTCGAGCTGCACCCCAGGGTGAGGGATTGGTTCCTGGGCAACTGGACTTATTCGTTGCGGTCGTGGCTGATGACAAATATCCAGAGGCCACAGACGGATGCTGAGACCCACTACAACGAAGCCTATGCTGTGACCAGGGGTGTGATCGAGCAGTGCATCAACATCCTGAAGCTGCAGTTCAGGTGCCTGGATGGCTCTGGATGGGCCCTCCAGTATAGAGTTAGGAGGGTCTCCCCCTTTGTGGTAGCCTGCTGCGTCCTCCACAACATTACGCAGCAGAGGGGCAGTGTGCTGAAGGAGGACGATGAACTCCAGGTCTCGTCCAACGAGAAGGATGCGGAGGATGAGCAGGGTACAGGACCAGGGCAGGCACACGTGACAATAAACAAATCTAATCCAGGATGGCCGACAAAGGGGACCAATGTCACAGGACAGGAATCACAGCAGATTGCCTCCATCCCTAATGTACCACCTGGGAATCCACCGAGCCATAATATTAGGGCCCGTAAAGCCAGAAAGGTGATAGCAGAAAAATACACCAAGGTACAGTGAAAAGTATTTTTCTGCGAGCAGCTCAAACAGATCATTTAGTACATGACCCTGTCTGCGATGAACTCTGGTGCTCCATGTCATTACAGCGTCTAACTCATGCCGATGGTAGCATTTTCCACCGTACACCTGGGTGATCTCTGCATGCGAGCTGGCCAACCCATCGCATGGCCCCACTGAATCCTTGAGGTGGCAAAGGTGAGGACAGGCTGCCGGGGGGTGGGGGGGTTGAGAGGGAGGGGCAGGGTACCAGGATGATATGCGGTGTCCGACCTAGGGGGCCCGGCCCATGCCCACTTTCAAAGTCCTCCGATCATTCCCCCACCCCCCAATGCCTCCTTTTCAGCCAGCCCAACCCATCCCTAAGGTGCCCAATGGCCCCCAAGTGCTACTCCTTGGTGCGGGGGTGCAACCGGAACAAACACCTGGGGCTCCCCTGCCACCTGGCACTGTAAGTCCTGGAGGCATCGCCTTCTGTCCCTGCAGGCGGTTGGACTCTTCCAACTGTACCGGCAGGTGCTGGATAGTTGCTGACACCCCCTCATGTCGTCCCCGCTCTGTATCTGCATCTCCATTATCAATAAGACTCTTTACAGAATCCCAATATCCATCGAGATGGCAGCTTCTCCCTGGGCTGGGCCACGCTCCAACCGGCCGCCCCATCAGAGTTTCTATCTCCAACTGATGCACCGCTGGTAATGGGATGTGAATCACTAACATACCAAACCGACGGAGTGTCTCTGGATGGTGGAGGGTGTTGGAGACAGCTGCGACGGAAAGTCAGTATTGTCCCTGGTGCTCCGGGGTGTCTTGTACTGACATTTGGAGGCTCGCGACACTTTCCATTGCCGCCTCGTTGCTGTAAACCGCATGAGGTTGGGGTCGGGGTCAGGGGCGAGGGACACCTCACCGCCAGGTGATCCTGAAAGACACAAGACATGACACATGATTGGATCGTGAGTTGGGGTGGTATGGGGATGGTGGGGAGGTGAAGTGGTGTGGGAGTGGTAAGGGGGTGGTGTGGGGGTCATGATGGGGAGATGTCAACACATAGCGCCGGATTCTCTGTTTCTGAGACCTGCCTTCTGTTCCGGATCTGTGGCCACTTTCTGCAGCGGAACAGAGGGCACTGGACGTGGTCGGTGGGCTCGGAGAAAAGGCAGTCACTAAGGTGAAGGTTGGCATCAGTCGAGGAAGTGAGACCCCCTGTGTTGCATTTCCCCATGGTGCGTGTGTCACCCCACCACCACCACTCCTCCACCACACCCACACCCATCACCACCCCAGACCTCCCCACCCAACGCTCTAAAATCACAACCCCCCCATGGCCGCTCTCCATCACAACTGCTCCCCCACAGGCCCCCACCACCCACATTCATCCACAGCCCGCAGTCCAATCATGCCTTGTCTTGCGTCTTGCAGGAGCTCCTGGTGATGTCACAGGGCCCCTGGGGTGTGTCTTCCCCAGACCCCAACCACAACCACAAGTGGTGAGCAGCGATTTCGAGATGACAATGGACAATAATCGGAGCCATTAACCACAACCTGTGCCACCCTAGAGCTCAATTGCAGGGAAGACAATATCTTTCCATCACAGTTGACTCAACACCCTCTGCCATCCAGGAGACACTCGCTCAGTTGGGCACTTCAGTGAAGAGGCTCCTGATACACACCACACACACACGCTGTGGTACATCTGGTGGAGGTAGGAATCCCCGAGGGGTGGATGGTCGGAGACCCTAGTCGAGGGAGAGCGGGCTTCCTGGAATGGCAGCGACAGGTAGTGTGGGAGCCTCAGGGGTAGCCCTGCTCATCAACCCCGTCCCATGGATTAGTCAAGGGAGGAGGAGGTGATGGGGCACATGCAGGTGACTTCCGCAGGCCAGGTGCCTCGTACTCCCCCTCTCCAGTCCCTGGCACATCACATGGGCAGCGGGCAGAACAGGACGGCATCACACCACCAAGGCACCTAAGCAGCAGTCTCCCCAGAAGACGGCCGCCAAAGGAAACCCAGATTACAGGAAAGGAATCACAGCAGGCTGCCTCCATTTCTGATGTACCACCTGGGGATCCACCTAGACGAAGCATCAGGGCCTCTAAGGCCAGAAAGGTTGGCACCTGTTAGGTGGCACGTGAGCAGCACGTAAGATAGCTATAGGGACTCGGGCACTAAACACATGTTCACTCGGTTAAAACCTGCCTTGGTGTTCTGTCAGAAATGTAAGGGATGGGCTGGACTGGGCTGACTGCAGAGGGTTGGGAGGTGCTTTGAACACGGTCCCCAGAAGAGTCAGCGTTCACCAGTCCCGTGGCCCACTCCAATTCCCCACACCCCTCTCCATCCCCACGTCTGCCATACAGGGGTTTAGTGTGACCATGTGAAGGAATGGGCAGCTCGCATACAAGGGTCACCCAGGTGGATGGTGGAAAGTTCTACCATGGGCAGGAGTCATATGTTGGCAAATGGTGCAGAGCACCAAAACTCATCGCAGAGCGGGTCATCATCACCCTCCATCCCATGGACGAGACCCACTGTTACTGCCAACACTGAGGCAGATATGAATCATGGAGGGGGTTGCAAGGTTGGTGGTGTGTGTGGCACAAGGGGGTGTTCCTGGGAGGGGATGGTCGGTGGGGGGAGGGTAGTGGGGATGTGATGGGATGCCCGTGCTGCTGGCCAGTCCCCCTCGTCGGTGAAACTGGAGGCGATTAGAGCGTCCAGTGCGTGTCGGCCCAGGAGCACACCTTGTGCGGCTTCCCATGCCTACCCGGGTCCCATGTCCCACCCATGCCCATCCCAAGACCCCCCCCCCCCCGCATCCACCTCTTCAGACCAGGACCAATGTTCATCCTCCTCCTTCAGCACACCGCCCTCTGCTACGTGATGCAGCAGGCCACCATAGAGACCAGGAACAATCGAGTATGCCAGGACGAAGGCATCGTGCACACTGCTTGGGTATCAGGCACTAACGTGCATGATATGCATCTCATGGTCACACACCAGCTGCACATTCATCGAGTGGAACTCCTTTCGGTTTGTGAAGATCGGCCTGTCATCTGCAAGTGCTCGTAGATGACATGCATCCTATCGATCACCCCCTGGGCAAGGGGCACCTCGGCGATGGTGGCGAACCCTGCAGCCCGAGCATCCTGGGGGGATCAGTCCACATTGAAATTCATGTATTGTGCTGACCGGGCACATAGGATGTCCGGGCACATAGGATGGTGCGGATGCAGCTGTGCATTGAGATTTATGCGATTCCGGACAGGTCTGCATTGCGTAAATGTTCAGGGCGACCGTCACCTTGATGACCACCGGGAGTAGGTGCTCTTCCTCATTCCTCCCCGATGCCAAGTGTCATTGTTGGGACTCTTATTTTACTTTGTAATAAGAATCGGTAGTCTGGTTGGTGGGAGGTGTCAAAAATGTGACTTTGTTGTTAATTACTACTGGTATACATTTGAATAATGACTGAATAAAAACTTAGAAAGAAAATATCAAACAATACATAAAAACGTCACGCACATGGCAAAAGCAAAAGATATCACGAAACACAAACAAACAGATATATGGCTCAAGAATTCAGGAATAAAAGACCTCGACCATGAGATCCTACTTTTAAGCAAATTCTTACCTCTGGTTTAACCCCTCATTTACTTTCATTGGCTTCTAATTCTCAGCTGAGACCTGGTTTGTTCAAATGCATGTCTGTTACTGAGAGGATAACTTGCTCATCAAACATTGGGCATTACTTAAGATTGACTGGTGCCTATCAAAAGTAGCTTAGCGTTTGCATGCTCAGTTTTAGAAAAGTACTGGATATGTTTTCTCACATTTTTCTATGTCTCATAGCTTGACGGAAATCTTAAGAATTGATTAGTTGATTGGACAGAGAACAATTCTCAGTGCTGAATACAATGGAATATAATGGTTAATTGATTACATGAGAAAATCATAGAATCATAGAATTTATATTCGGCCCATCGAGTCTGCACTGGCTCTTGGAAAGAACACCCCACTTAAGCTCATGCCTCCACCCTGTCCCCGTAACCCAGTCACCCCACCTAACCTTTTTTGGACACTAAGGGCAATTTATCATGGCCAATCCACCTAACCTGCACATCTTTGGACTGTGGGAGGAAACCGGAGCACCCGGAGGAAACCCATGCAGACTGATGGCAGTGACTGGCTTCCCACAGTCAATACTTTGCTTCTTTATCTATATGCATTCAACTAGCCTCGATATGAATAAAGTTAGAAATAAACCTATACTCAATCAGCCATGATCTGGCAATTATGTCGCGCTGTCTCCCTTCTTAGCTGGAATCTTTGACAGCATGCCCAGTCTGCGAATGCGAGGCACTGCTGGTACACACGAGGCATCATGCGATGCCTCCTTCCCACCTTCTCCTCGTCCTGTGGGCAGCCGGCTGTCCACCCTCAACGAATGCCTCCTGCTCCTCTCACGTAGGCTCTACTGTTGCATGGTTCTCCTCCTTGGCCAGCTCCAATTCATACAGCCTCAGTGCATCCCTCAGGGCTGCGTCAAGTCGGAGGCAGGCCATCAATATCCATTGCCTGCAGAATGTTAGCATGGTGTGTTCCCCCGTGCCCAGCTCCAATGGGCTACATGGTGGTCCCAGTTTGCACTACCGACCCTGCCCCCGGATGTCCCCCCCATGCCCCAGTTCTCTGCAAGCGAGCTGTCATCAGCCAGACAGGAGTGCGATATTCACATAAGGTCTGTGAGAATCTATGTTCTGTCCCCACTGCAGGTTGTCATCGTTCTCATGGAAAGTAGGGACTATGGGCAACAGATGAGTCTCCATGGCAGGAGGTCATGTGCACTGCCATCAATCACACAGTGGTGCAATGCTCACATATGCCATGTGAAGATAACGGGATGATCTCACTGGATGTCCTCATCACCCTCCATGAATCTAGCGTTAATGAGTATGTCCCCAATTCGTCTGCCGTGTTTGGGCATCACCATAGCATGGTGGCCAACATCTTTCTTCTTGAGAACCTTCTTAGCCTCATCCCCTTAAACATCCTCTTCATCGGAGGAGATGTGTCACTCCTCCCTCTCCTCCTCAGGCACTTCCACCTCCTGTTACAGCACCTGTTTGTGCAGAGTGCAGCAGATGATCACAATGCATGACACCCTCTGTGGATTGTATTACAGGGCTCCACCAGACCAGTCCTAGCACCAAAACGTAACCTTTAGCATTCCTCTGGTATGCTCGACCAAAGTTGCAGCATAAACCTCATTGTACCTTGTCTCAGCTGTACTCTGTGGCCTCCACACAGGCCTCATCGGCCATCCTCAGTGGGTGGTTCTTGTCTCCGAGGAGCCAACCCTGCAGCCTTTTTGGTCCCTGATAGACGCCAGGAATTTGAGACTGGCTGTATAAGCCTGCAGGATGCATTTGGTGTGGTCACAGACCAGATAAAAGTTCAACATCCCTTGCAGTTGCCAGCTTGTGCCACAAGTGAGTACAGTCAATGAAACCCTGCACCTGTGGAAAACCAAAATTCTGTGCAAATCTTACTTCGTGACTTGCTTAATCCTGGTCAAAATGGTTAACGTTGTGTGCCCCGAAGATTCTGTCCAAGGCCTCCAGGATTCGTTTGTGCACGGAGACTTGCGAAATACCACAGAGGTCACTTGTGGAACCCTGAAACGATTTACTGCTGTAAAAGCTGAGCACCGCAGCAACTTTCAATGGCACTGGCAATGGATGCCCTCCAAGCCCCTGTGCTGCCAAATCCTTCAGCAGGTGGTTGATGTGACCAACCAGTTCCCCCAACATGCATAGTCTTTAGCGACACTGTTTCTCGGAAAATTTCAGTTATATGAGCCATCGTCTGTAGACCCTGGATTTACCATGATGCCTACGAGTGCATCCTTTGTGTGCAGAGGAGGCCCTGCCACCCTTTCCTGTGCCGG
This sequence comes from Scyliorhinus torazame, assembly GCF_047496885.1. Lineage (NCBI taxonomy): Eukaryota > Metazoa > Chordata > Chondrichthyes > Carcharhiniformes > Scyliorhinidae > Scyliorhinus > Scyliorhinus torazame. The sequence continues at coordinate 146,599,890 of NC_092716.1, read as the reverse complement.
TTCTGCTCCTGCCTTTGGCAAGCCAAGAAACGCGATTAACATCTTCCTTTTTTCTCCTGCCTATAAGCAAGGAGAATGACAGTGAGATCACCAGGCTCTATGTTCCTAATGGTCTCCACACTGCAGTATCAAAGCGACCATAAGACCTGAAGGAGCAGAAGTAGACAATTCTGCCTATTGAGTCTGCTACACCATTCAATGAGATCATGACTGACCTGATGTGCTAATCTTCAACTCTATTTTTCCTCCTTATCCCCACAGCCCTTGATTCCCTTACTGATTAAAAGCCTGTCCATCTCAGTCTTGAACAAACTTAATGATCCAGCCTCTAGAGCGCACTGCAGTAAAGAATAATTCACATTTACTACCCACTGAGAGAAAAGATTCCTCCTCATCTCTGTCTTAAATGGGTGACCCCTTTCTCTGAGATTATGGTCTCTGGTCCCAGACCCTCCCACAAGGGGAAAAAACTCTTAGCATCTACCCTGTCAAATCCCCTGAGAATCCTTTATGTCTCAATAAGATTGCCTGTCATTCTTCTAAACTCCACTCCAATGAGTGCAGGTCTGACCTACTCAACTATTCTTCATTAGAAAATCCTTCTATATCAACTTGATTGACTTTTTTGAAGAGGTGACCAGGTGTGTAGATGAGGGAAATGCATTTGACATAGTCTACTTTGACTTCAGCAAGACTTTTGATAAGGTCCCACATGAGAGACTGATAGCGAAGAGCCCAAGGGATCTAAGGAAATTTGGTAAATTGGATCCAAAATTGGCTGAGTGGCAGGAAATAGAGGCTGATGGTCGAGTGTATTTTCTGACTGGAAGCCTGAGTCAAGTAGGGTTCCCCATGGATCAGTGTTGGGGCCCTTCCTATTTGTGGTTTATATAAATTATTTAGTTATGAATGTAGGAGGATTGATCAGTAAGTTTGCGGATGATACAAACATTGGTGAGGTGGTAAATAGTGAGGAGGATAGCCTTCAGTTACAGGAGGAGATAGACGGACTGGCCAGATGGATTTTTCAGTGCCAAATGGAATTCAATTCGGATAAGTGTCAGGTAATGCACTTGGGCAGGACAAACAAGGCAAGGGATTACATGATAAACATCAGGACCCGAGGAACCACCGAGGATCAGAGAGATCTTGGTGTGCATGTACACCGGTCCCTGAAGATAGCAGAGTAGGTGGATACAGTATTAAGAAGGCATATGGTATACTTGCTTTTATTCATTGAGGCATAGAGTTGAAGAGCAGGGAGGTAGCGCTGGAACTGTAAAAGACGTTTGTTCGCCCACAGCTAGAGTATTGTGTGCAGTTCTGGAATCCACATTATAGGACAGATATGATAGCAGAGGAAAGGGTGCCAAGGAGTGTAGGAGCGGTTTCAAGACCCGTGTATTGAGTCAGCTTCCACGTGGGGTTATTACCTGCGGCTCAGCTCAGTAAAGAGAGTAACAAACACAACAACGTGGTCAAAGATGGCTTATTTAATCAAGCTTTTTACATGTACACGGAGAACAGGCTGGATATCGGCCAAGACCTGTTCTGCCGAACAAAGACCCGAACACAGTAATTATACAATGTTCAAAAATCAATAACCCACCCCAGTTGAACACAATCCAATCCCTGAAGCTGCCTCTTTTAAACTTATCCAATAGAATCGCAAGCAGTGCATGATTGATCCTCATCCTGACAGCTGCTTACAATCCCAGCAACTTGCTGACTGTTTGTGAGAAGCAGAACAACAGAACCAGCAGCCTGAATTGTTTCGCAAAGACAAGATGTCAGAAGTAATGTCCTTTTGGTCGAGTTAGCTATCCTAAATCCCATTTGATTACTTATTAGTGCTATGTCCTAAAAATACATGTTTAATGGTTAATAATGATTACTCAGTCCTATAATTCATCTCAATCCTTAGTAAAACAACTTATGTAAAACTACTCTGGTGGCATGCTAACGATTCAGTTTTAAGAGACATCATCGCTGAACCCCCCCCGCTTCAATCCCCCCTCTTGGCTCTTGGCTAGCCCAAGAATAGGCCATTAAAGAGACATACTGAATTTATTGGAGTCCGGCTTATGTGTGGAATATTCAACAGGTAAGAGCTGTAACAGTTCCTCTTTAACTAGGGGGAAACAGGTGGTCTGCCATTTCCTAATGCAGCGTCTGAGGCAACAGAGCATAATAAAAAAGACGAACAATATAAACAGCCGCAAAAGTACAACAACGTGCGATATAATACGTATCCATGGATGAATATTGGCATTCAGTCCTCAATTCCATACTGTAGAGAAAGAATTCTGTGACTGAAACAGTTCCGCAGCCTTCTCGGCGTGAGTCTGGTGAGCTCCCGCTCCTTGTTCCAGAGGTGGTCAATTGGCGTTGCCGCCTCCCAAAGTTCTTCCCAATCGGCCCGCAAGCGCGGGATGCGTGGAAGTCCCTTCTGGATATATCGGTGAATCCGCTGGTCATCGTCAGTTCGCTCGAGGTCATCCGCGTTCACAATGGACACATCCCTGTATGGAGTCAGTTCATGTCGGCCAATGGTAATAGACTCAGATAAAGTGGTTAGAACAACATTATGCCCAGGCAATTCATACACAATGCCTCGCTTGCTATAGTTGTTATACGACATAACTCATTAATTGTTGTCTGACATGGCTACAACTGTTTAAGTGCCTTACACACAAGCTGATTGACTTGCTGGCTAAGGGCTGTAACCGTTTCGGCATCCTGGTATATATCCTGAACTGCAGCTTTCATTTCCTCTTTCATAACCTCAATCCCTTCACTTATCTCCGCAATGTCAAGGGCGTTCAGTTCCACTATGTCTCTCAGTTGTCACTTACGTATTTTCCATCAACACCCATCCAAAATCCCCCTTTCCAAGGCTACAAACAATCCTAGACCACAGCAATATACTGGTAAGTGTAGATTGGTGACATCAATCATAACTTACATGTCCATTTCCTATAATTCATCGGCAATGATTCATCATCGTCACTGATTCATCAGTGAGGGTCAGAACTAACCCGTGTCCCACAGTGTGGCTAGTGATATGCTCATCACATTCGGGCTTCGGGGTTGTCCTTGGACTCGCGCTTGTAATTGAGCCAGAGCTCGCCGGTGTCACAGTGATGATGGTAGGCTTCGGCCTGGTCCCCACCCATACCCTGTGGAGTCCTTGCTTCCTGCAATATCCCACCCGATTCTCGGACTCATGCGCTGACTGGCTGCCTACCTCACTTCCCCGATACAAAGCTGTTAATCTATCACATATCATCTCATGATTGTCAGTATGGTAAGGTGCCTGGCAGGGATCCATACACTGAATCACCAGACGGTCCCCCATAACTTACTACACCAGGTTAAAGTCCAACAGGTTTGTTTCAAACACTAGCTTTCGGAGCACTGCTCCTTCCTCAGGTGAAACGCCGGCATCTCCACATCATAACTTACTAGTTCACAATCAGGTGATTTGGACCATCGATGGCATGTAGCATTCCCCGATCTGTCATTTTAAAAACAATGTCATCCTGCCTGGGGGCAAAGGTCCTGCATCCCAGCTTTCCATATCACCTGTAACTCCCATGATCCTGGGGTCCCAACTGATATAGGGCCTACGTATTTTGGAATTGCACGTAATTCGTATAAGCCGCCCCGCAGGAACATATAGAGTCCTGTTTGTGCATACATCCTGAGTGTCATCTGAATAAAAACGTACACCACTCCTCCCTTTTGCATCTCTCTTAACAGAAGCAGCATCCCGACGCACCCGCATGACATTAGTATACATGCGATCACTGGACCTGGCTTCAGCAATGTCCGGCTCCTTCCACGTCCCTGGCGAGGTGGTCGATGTTGATGGCTGCAACCAGAGATGAGATGGGACCCAGAAGTTTGCCAGCAATAGAATCCTGTCGGAATAAACAAACACCTTCTGGCGCTCAATTAGTATTATATCATTCACATCATCGCCACTCCTTCCTCGTACACATCCTCTCCGTGCCTTAGTCCCATTTCCTGAGCCACTCTGGTGACTCATCTACAAATCCCACATAAGTCCCATTACAAGTGCTGCAGCTGGCAATGCCATGGCTGCTTGGGTTCCCCGACCCACCGGCGGGTTCTCTCAATCCTTGTGACTATGGGATGACACATGAGGGTATGATTTCAACTGCGTCCAGTGCCGCCACCGCGGACCGGGTGCCTCATCTATTAAGGCACATATTTGTCCAGCGATGATTACTGCACAGGGTCCCTCCCATCAAACCCCTTGGCCCTTTTTACCTGTCATGAGTTTGACCATGACCCTATCCCCTGGTGTCGGTAGTGAAGGGGTATCCTTTCCAGTCAGTTTGGTCCAATCTCTATGCTGTTGCTGTGCAATTACCTGACCCTTAAGGGCATGCAGGCGGTTCACCAGATCTTGCATGCATTGGAGTACTTTGCCTTTGCTTATCTCAGGTTCCGCTCCTCCAGTTATCACCTCCTCCGGGAGGCGCATTGCTCTTCCTGGCATGAACTCAAAAGGGGTTAGACCCGTTCCCCGGACGGGAGTGGCTCTTTGTCGCAACAATTTGGCATGCAGGGCCCATACCCAATTATTCCCTTCCTGCAATATAGCTTTGGCTAGGCTATTTTCAAGGGTTAGTTCACCCGGTCTACCATTTCCGAGCTTGGAGGATGGTGTGAGATGTGGAATCTTTGCTGGATGCCAAAAACCTGACAAGTATCCCTCATGACTTTCCCCGTGAAATGTCAAAATCCAGTTGAAGTGGCACCCCCCACTTGGTATTATTTTATTCACCAATATCAAAGCCAAGGTACTAGCGGTGGCATCCTTACACGGAAATGCTTCCACCCACCGGGTGAATTGATCTACAATCACCAAACAGTATGTTCTATCCTGTGCCTGAGGCAAAGGCTCAGTAACATCTAGTTGCAAATTTTCCCATGGTCCCTTGGGCTGGGGGCTGACTTCCCATTTTTCTTGCAGGGACGGCCTGGTTCCACCAGGGTGCACTGTATGCATCGCTGGCAGAATTTGGCCAAATCCCTGTCCATTCCCTTCCACCACCAACATTCCTTTAATAGTTTGATCGTATTGTCTCCCTGTGTGCGCTTGTCTGTGGTATATGTCGAATAGGGGTTGTTGCATGGCCTCGGAGGCTGTTATCGTTCCCTCTCTCCTCCATATTCCATCATGGCCTATCCGTCTCCTGTTATTTCTCCCCCCCCCTTTTCCTCCACTAGTGCTTGTTCTTGCACCTGCCTTACATCAATAGCAACATTGCCTGCAGCCTCCACGGATGCTATTCCTGAAGTTTGCATCCCCCACCCGTTCTTGCTCTAATAGACTCTCACAGCGTGATCTGCCCAACTGTTATCTTACTGCGCATGATTCTCAATTCTCCGATGGGCCTAGACCTTAATCACAGCTACTTCTAAGGGCTGTCGGGCGGCCAGGATCAAGTCACTGATTAAACTCTCATGCTGTATGTGTCTCCACTGAAGGTCACAAACTCCTGTCTACTCCAAGCTGTCACATAGGCATGAACTACGCCAGAAGCGTCCCGACTGTCAGTGTACACATTGATTCGCTTTTCCTTGCCCATTCCAGGGCCTTCGTCAGAGCTAGTAATCCAACTATTTGTGCTGAGTGGGTCCCGGGGATCTGTTCTCCTGCAATCAACTCACCTTCAGTATCCACTACGGTTCATGCCGAACGGGGCTCCCCTCCTATATACTTCCTTGCTCCATCCACATACAAGTTGCTCACTCCCTCTCCCACCAGTGGCTCATCTACCAAGCCTCCACTAGTGCCCTCCTCTACTTCCACAACACATTCATGCTCCGCTCCTTGTGTTGTTCAGCCTATCATGGGATTTTCCCTCATATCTTTACAGATTTCCACATGTCTGTCCCCAAGTAAAATATTAGCTCCCCACTTTGAGCGTCTACTACGTGAGACACACTTCAGTCTTCCAGCCTCTAAGTGTTGAACAATAGTATGAGGGCTATGGAGGATTATCTTACCCATCAGGGCTATGGGTTCTGATGCATTTATTGCCCATGAAGCGCACACCAAAACCCGCACACATCGGTGCATGCCTGTGGCTACTGCATCCATTTGGGTACAGTAATATCCCACTGGTCTTAATTCATCCCCATGCCTCTGGGCTACTACGTTGGCCTATATTCTGTCATAATATACACCAGTATATCATGGTGCAGACACACACACTTATGGACACACAGCAAGACCAATCAACACACACAACACCGCAGCCAATCACCAGCTAGAACACACTCGCTATAAAGACAGAGGGCACCAGAGTTCCCGCTCATTCGGGATGCAGCCTCTCAGAACGACAGAGCTTACAGCTTACAGCACAGATCCTCACCATGTGCTGAGTGCATAGACTGGTTAGAACAGGCATAGGTCTTTAGCTTAATCTAACATCGTGTTAACTCACAGTGAAAGTATGTTCAACAGTTTCTAGCTTAATAAAATAGTGTTGTACTATTTTAAGTGTTGGTGGCCTGTAGGTGTTCCACGGATCCAGAGCAACCGAACACATCATGGTACCAGTAGTTGAGGGTTGGTAGATCTTCTTAGACCTACTTGCAAGTGATCTGCCTTCCACCAGCACACAGTCATCCTGCAAAATGGACAGCATCCGCCCGCCGCCGCCGCTCCGCATCACCGGTAACCTCGGGGCCAACTGGAAGATATTCAAACAACGCTTCCAGCTTTACCTTGAAGCCACAGACCGGGAAGCTGCCTCAGACACCAGGAAGATCGCTCTCATCCTATCCACGGCTGGGGACCATGCCATCCACATTTTCAATTCTCTCAACTTTGCTGATGATGAAGATAAATCAAAATTCAAGACGGTCCTCCTCAAGTTTGACACTCACTGCGTCATCGAGGTGAATGAAAGTTTCGAGCACTATGTATTCCAACAGCGTTTGCTGGGTAAGGATGAACCTTTCCAGTCCTTTCTCACCCACCTCCGCATCCTTGTGCAGTCCTGTAATTACGGGTCCACCTCCGACTCCATGATACGCGACCAGATCGTTTTCAGTGTTCAGTCGGACCCCCTATGCCAGCAGCTCCACAGGGTAAAGCAGCTCACCCTAGCGATTGCCATCGAGACCTGCGTGCTACATGAACACGCCACTAGTCGATATTCCCACATCCAAGCGGCTGAAATGGTGCGGCAAGGTCCCCATGAGGCAGAACGGGTCTAAGCAATCGAGCAACTCCAGGGCCTGAGCATGGATGAGGGCAGCCATTTTGCGGACTCCCGCGCTTGTGCGCACCGAACGAGGGGACGGCAACGTCGACGAATGTACTGCGCAGGCTCGCATCACATACGCGGTGGCGCAGCGAACGCACTGACGCTACAAAGTGCAGCAACTGTGGCTCCGCCCACTTAAAGCGGCAATGTCCTGCCAAATCCCGACGATGCCTGCAATGTGGCAAACCTGGCCACTATGCTGCTTTATGCAGATCAGCTCAGCCTGCCAACTCTCGTCGGCCTCGCAGGAATGTCCAGGCCATTCAACCCGCGGTCACTGAGCCCGATTCGGACCTGCTGCCCGATATTGACACCGAGGACCCAAAGGCGCCTTTTCGAGTCGGCATCATTACATAAAACAGGGTGTCCCCGACAAAAAGAATCCAGCCTCTATCAGTATACAGCATCAATCCGGACGATGAGTGGTGTGCCACCCTTACGGTCAACCGGTCCCAAATACGATTCCGCCTGGACACCGGTGCTTCCGCCAATCTCATTGCGCGGTCTAACCTCCAAAGCCTTTGTGTTAAACCAGCCATCCTGCCATCAGCCTGCCAGCTATTAGATTATAATGGAAATGTCATTGCTGTCAGCGGCTCATGCCAACTTGAAGTGATGCACAGGTCATGCAAAGCCATCCTTCCCTTTGAAATCGTGGGCTCCTCGAAAGCCTCCCTGCTTGGCGCGCAGACATGCAAGCTGTCGAACCTAGTTCAGAGAGTTCACTCTCTCTCTCCTGCTGACGCGTCTGCCTTTCAGGACACTGACTTCAGGGCACAGCTCAACGCCATTATCAACCAGTGCCACAACGTCTTTGAGGGCATGGGCACGCTCCCGTACACCTACAAGGTTTTATTAAAACTGAATGCCACGCCTGTGGTGCACCCACTTCGCAAGGTCCCAGCACCCCTTAAGGACCACCTCAAGGAGCAGCTGCAAGACCTCCAGAACCAAGGAGTGATTTCCAAAGTCACGGAACCGACCGACTGGGTCAGTTCCATGGTATGTGTAAAAAAGCCTTCCGGCGAATTGAGAATTTGCATTGATCCCAAGGATCTAAATCGCAAAATTATGAGAGAGCACTATCCAATTCCCAAGCGCGAAGAGCTCACATGTGAGATGGCTCGCGCCAAGCTCTTTACCAAACTCGACGCCTTAAAAGGATTCTGGCAAATCCAGCTTGATAAATCCAGCAGGAAACTCTGCACATTTAACACCCCTTTTGGAAGATATTGTTACAACAGGATGCCGTTTGGGATCATCTCTGCATCAGAAGTGTTCCATAGGATTGTGGAACAAATGATGGAAGGTATTGAAGGTGTTCGCGTCTATGTCTATGACATAATCATTTGGTCCACCACCGCGCAGGAGCATGTTAGTCGCCTCCACCGCGTATTCGGACGTATACATGAGCATGGCCTCTGCCTCAACAGGGCCAAATGCTCTTTTGGTCAACCAGAACTCGTCGCCCACCTCAGAGAATAAATTTATGAACTTTTCAAATTTATGGACTCTCTGAATTGTTTTGTTGCTTTGTTTGATCGTTTCCCTGGTTTGTATATAGTGTTGATCTCGTTGCTCTTGGTGCATACTGCTTCTCTGCACAGGCACCTTCCCATGTAAATAGCTTAGTTCTCATGTACGTAGTCCTGTAAATATGTCTTCGCACCCCACACGTAGTTAGGAATATTCTCACCACACATTATTTATTGCCACACACATAACTTTTTTTATCAAAGGGGGATGTCATAATATACACTAGTATATCATGGTGCAGCCACACACACTGATGGACACACAGCTAGACCAATCAACGCACACAACACCGCAGCCAATCACCAGTTAGAGCACACTCACTATAAAGACAGAGGGCATCAGAGTTCCCGCTCATTCGGGATGCAGCCTCTCAGAAGGAAAGAGCTTGCAGGTTACAGCACAGATCTTCACCACATGCTGAGTGCATAGACTAGTTAGGACAGGCATAGGTCTTTAGTTTAATCTGACATCGTGTTAACCCACAGCGAAAGTATGTTCAACAGTGTGGTAGTATGCATTAGGGGTCATGTGGGACTGTGAAGCCGTAATGTCATTGGCTGACAGATCCCGGGTCCTGGTTGGCTGTTGACCTCTAGCTCCGCCCTGAAGACGGAGTATAAGAACCAGGAGTTCTCCCCCGCAGGCCAGTCTGCTACTGAACTGCGGGGAACAAGTCACGCTGAATAAAGTCTCATCGACTTCATCTCTATTCGTCTCTCGTGAGTCTTTGTGCGCTACAATTTATTAAGCGTGCTTAAAGAACTATGGAGCTCAGGATCATCCCGGAATGCCTGAGGATCAGCCCCCACGCAGTGAACTCAGCAGCAGTTTTCAAACACTGGCAGACTTGTCTCGAGGCCTACCTCAGAACGGCCCCCGGCCGGGTCACAGAAGACCAGAAACTACAGGTCCTGCACTCGAGGTTAAGCCCGGAAATTTTCCCTCTCATCGAAGACGCAGAGGATTTCCAGACGGCGTTCGCAGCACTAAAGAGCATCTATGTTCGCCCAGTGAACCAGATCTATGCACGCTACCAACTCGCAACGAGACGGCAAAGTCCCGGAGAATCGATAGATGAATTCTACGCCGCGCTACTAATTTTGGGACGGGCCTGCAGCTGCCCGCCGGTAAACGCGATGCAACACACGGACATGTTAATGCGTGATGCTTTTGTGGCTGGTATGAACTCGTACCAAATCCGCCAAAGACTTTTAGAAAAAGAGTCGCTAGGACTTTCAGAGGCAGGGGCCCTTGCAGCCTCCCTGGATGTGGCCGCGCGAAACGCCCGCGCCTACGGCCCCGACCGCGTGGCAGCCCCTTGGGCTCCGTGGACCCCCGTCGCGACAAACCCCCCCCCACTCCCCCCCACCCCACAGGCTTGCGCGGTTCAGACGCCAAGTCGTCCCGGGGGAGCCCGCTGCTATTTCTGCGGCCAGGCGAAACACCCCCGGCAGCGCTGCCCGGCCCGCGCAGCGATTTGTAAGAGCTGCGGGAAAAAGGGCCATTTCGCGGCTGTGTGCCGGTCCCGGGAGGTCGCCGCTGTCCCCGGAGAACAAGGAGTCCTGCGCGCTTCTAACGCTCCCCAACCCCCCCAGCGCCCCATGTACGACCCGCAGGCGCAACCAGTTTGGGTCCCGGCCACCGCTGTCCAGCGCCCCATGTACGACCCGCAGGCGCAACCAGTTTGGGTCCCGGCCACCGCTGTCCCCGGAGAACAAGGTGTCCTGCACGTTTCTAACGCTCACCAACCCCCCCAGCGCCCCATGTGCGACCCGCAGGCGCCGCCATTTTGGGTCCCGGCCACCACGATGGGAGGAGGGGCGCCGCCATCTTGGGACCCCCCAGACCTGTGCGACGCATGGGGTCGGCCATTTTGTCCACCCCCGCCGCCATCTTGTGACCCCCCAGCCATGTGCGATGCATGGGGGTGGCCATTTTGTTCACCCCGCCGCCATCTTGTTCACCCCCGCCGCCATCTTGTTCACCCCCGCCGCCATCTTGGACGGCAACAACGGACCTCAGTGTCGACGGCTCCACAGTGTTCGAGGAAGACGCTCAAGCACTACGATCACGTCTGGCCTCAATGACGCTGGACCAAGCACGGCCCCGGACGCTCCAGACGACGACAACAACGGTGCTGATAAACGGGCACGAGACACCATGCCTGGTCGACTCCGGGAGCACGGAAAGCTTTATCCACCCCGACACGGTAAGACGCTGTTTTTTGACCATCCGTCCCAGTGCGCAAAAGATTTCCCTAGCTGCAGGATCCCACTCCGTACAGATTAAAGGCTTCTGCATAGTGACCCTAACGGTGCAAGGGAGGGAGTTTAAAAACTACAGGCTCTACGTCCTTCCCCAACTCTGCGCGCCCACATTACTGGGATTAGACTTCCAGTGCAATCTGCAGAGCCTGACCTTCCAATTCGGCGGCCCAATACCCCCACTCACTATCTGCGGCCTCGCAACCCTCAAGGTTGAGCCCCCATCCTTGTTTGCAAACCTCACCCCGGATTGCAAACCCGTCGCCACTAGGAGCAGACGGTACAGCGCCCAGGACCGGACATTCATTCGGTCCGAAGTCCAGCGGCTACTGAAGGAAGGCATAATCCAGGCCAGCAATAGTCCCTGGAGAGCACAGGTGGTAGTAGTAAAGACAGGGGAGAAGCAAAGGATGGTCATAGACTATAGCCAGACCATCAACAGGTACACACAACTAGATGCGTACCCTCTCCCCCGCATATCCGACATGGTCAATCGGATTGCCCAATATAAGGTCTTCTCCACCGTGGACCTCAAGTCCGCCTACCATCAGCTCCCCATCCGCCCAAGTGACCGCAAGTACACAGCCTTCGAGGCAGACGGGCGATTATACCACTTCCTAAGGGTCCCATTTGGCGTCACAAACGGGGTCTCGGTCTTCCAACGAGAGATGGACCGAATGGTTGATCAACACGGGTTGCAGGCCACGTTCCCGTATCGCGACAACGTAACCATCTGCGGCCACGATCAGCAGGACCACGACGCCAACCTCCAAAAATTCCTCCAGACCGCCAAAGCCTTGAACCTCACATACAACGAGGACAGTGCGTTTTTAGCACCAACCGGCTAGCCATCTTGGGATATGTAGTGCGCAATGGGATAATAGGCCCCGACCCCGAACGCATGCGCCCCCTTATGGAATTTCCCCTCCCTCACTGCTTAAAAGTCCTAAAACGCTGCCTGGGGTTCTTTTCATATTACGCCCAGTGGGTCCCCCAGTACGCAGACAAGGCCCGCCCCCTAATACAGACCACGACCTTCCCTCTGTCGACAGAGGCTTGCCAGGCCTTCAGCCGCATCAAAGCGGATATCGCAAAGGCCGCGATGCGCGCCATCGACGAGTCCCTCCCCTTCCAGGTCGAGAGCGACGCCTCCGATGTAGCTCTAGCGGCCAAGCGGGCAGACCCGTGGCTTTTTTCTCCTGAACCCTCCACGCTTCAGAAATCCGCCACTCCTCAGTGGAAAAGGAAGCCCAAGCCATCGTGGAAGCTGTGCGACATTGGAGGCATTACCTGGCCGGCAGGAGATTCACTCTCCTCACGGACCAACGGTCGGTAGCCTTCATGTTCGATAATGCACAGCGGGGCAAAATTAAAAACGACAAGATCTTAAGGTGGAGGATCGAGTTCTCCACCTTCAACTGTGAGATCCTGTACCGTCCCGGAAAGCTGAACGAGCCGTCCGATGCCCTATCCCGCGGCACATGTGCCAACGCACAAATTAACCGCCTCCAAACCCTCCACGAGGACCTCTGCCACCCGGGGGTCACTCGGTTCTACCACTTTATAAAGTCCCGCAACCTCCCCTACTCTGTGGAGGAGGTCCGTACCGTCACAAGGAACTGCCACATCTGCGCAGAGTGCAAACTGCACTTTTTCAGGCCGGATTGTGCGCACCTGATCAAGGCTTCCCGTCCCTTTGAACGCCTTAGTCTGGATTTCAAAGGGCCCCTCCCCTCCACCGACCGCAACACATACTTCCTGAATGTGGTGGACGAGTACTCCCGTTTCCCCTTCGCCATCCCCTGCCCTGACATGACAGCGGCCACAGTCATTAAAGCCCTTAACACCATATTCACACTGTTCGGTTGCCCCGCATACGTCCACAGCGACAGGGGGTCCTCCTTCATGAGTGACGAGCTGCGCCAGTTCCTGCTCAGCAATGGTATAGCCTCGAGCAGAACGACCAGCTACAACCCCCGGGGGAACGGGCAAGTAGAGAGGGAGAACGGCACGGTCTGGAAGACCGTCCTACTGGCCCTACGGTCCAGGGACCTCCCAGTTTCACGGTGGCAGGATGTCCTCCCGGACGCTCTCCACTCCATCCGGTCGCTACTGTGTACTAGCACTAACCAAACGCCTCATGAGCGCCTCCTCGTCTTCCCAGGAAGTCCTCCTCTGGAACGTCGCTGCCGACCTGGCTGGCGGTCCCAGGACCCATCTTGCTCCGAAAACATGTGCGGGCACACAAGTCGGACCCGTTGGTCGAGAGGGTTCGCCTCCTCCACGCGAACCCGCAGTACGCTTACGTGGAGTACCCCGACGGCCGACAGGACACGGTCTCCCTGCAAGATCTGGCGCCCGCCGGCAACACGCACACCCCCCCGACACCAATCACCCCCTCCCTGCCACCGGCGCACCCCACGAGCGCCCCCTTCCCGGGAGGATCGTTCCTCCTCCCAGGTCCGACCAGAAGTGAAGCTGAAGCAGAAACCGTAAGGCTCCCGGAGACGACAACACTGGAACAAGCACCACCACCAGGGCCGAGGCGATCGACGAGGACGACCAGACCGCCCGACCGACTCGTGGCATCGATGTAACACTACAATGTTGTGGACTTTAACGAGAACTCTTTCTTTTTCCCCCTTTTTACTGTAAATAGTTCAAAACAACAAAAAAAAACCTATGTACATACTGTGATGACATGCAAAAGTTTTCCTCCCAGGACCAGCCTTGTAAACCCTTACCACCATGCGAAGCACCACCCCGCCGGGTTCATTTTTAACAAGGGGTGAATGTGGTAGTATGCATTAGGGGTCATGTGGGACTGTGAAGCCGTGATGTCATTGGCTGACAGATCCCGGGTCCTGGTTGGCTGTTGACCTCTAGCTCCGCCCTGAAGGTGGAGTATAAGAACCAGGAGTTCTCCCCCGCAGGCCAGTCTGCTACTGAACTGCGGGGAACAAGTCACGCTTAATAAAGCCTCATCGACTTCATCTCTATTCGTGTCTCGTGAGTCTTTGTGCGCTACAAACAGTTTCTAGCTTAATAAAATTGTGTTGTACTATTTTAAGTGTTGGTGGCCTGTAGGTGTTCCACGGATCCAGAACACCCAACACATCATATTTCACTAGCCCTCTGGCAGGAGATGTGGAATGGCTTACTAATGCCTGGCCACCAATGGATGGGCCCCTTCACCATTACTTGTGTAGATTGGAAAAGCCTGCATCCGCTCCCATCACTCTACTTTGTCTTTGCTAGCCCTTCCCCCCTTTGCTAAATCTTGTAGGGGTTTCACAAGGGTTGCTTACCCCTCCACTAGATTTTAAATCATGCCAGGTGTTGCTGCACTACATAAAGCCACTTAGAAATTCTCAAATCCTCAAAGCTACTGCAAATCGTGTTCCAGTGGCAGTTGCCTAGAAAGTAAAACAGAAAAGATCCATTCGGACAAGTCAATATTAAAATTCGCAATTCCTGTTAAAAGAAAACCTCTTCAGCTGTCAATAAAAGTTAAAATTCTTAATGCCTGTGAAAAAACATCTTCAGCTGTTAACAGGCAAGGGTTAATTATCTGCTGAATGAAGAGAGGCGGGGTAAAAATCTTCAACTGGATGTCAGTACGTCACCACCCTCCTTTGTTTGACTTAACCAGAAACACGAGGAGGGATTTTTATCAGTCTCTAATCTACACCCATTTTTGGTCCCTCAAACTTTGTTTCCTTTCTTCCGACCAATATCAATTGTGTCAAGAATAATTATTTTTCAACCTGACCACAAACATTTAGCACAAAATCAATCCAATACAGGATCCGACATAATCAATTTAGATATCTCAAACTCCAATCAATCCTGTTAAATTAAAATGGCCTCATTCTTACATGTGTGAATTTATACCCGGATTAAAATTCCCACATGTGGTTCAGGATAATCCTGGAATCATGCCTCTGGCCAGAAAACATGACTTCAGGTTTTTGTCAACTGTTTGGACTTGTAGCACTTAAATGATTAAACATTAAAAAAAGGCAACTTCAGGCAGCAAGTGTTTTGAAACGAAAATAATCATTCCTCAGAAAGATAAATCTTAATAATAACATTACTCCACAAATCTCCTCCAAACAAATGAACACAATACTTCTGCTCGTAAAGTTCACAGCAGGCTTTTGTTCTTGCTGCACCGCAAGCTGACACTCTTTTGGTTAAAGTAATGAACAAGGTTCACTACCCTATTTCATTATAAAACTTAAACTGTTTGTTTGATTCATTGATCTTTCTTTTTCCATTTAATCCAATCCGCAACACCATTTTTTTTTGGCATCACCAATCCTCTAGTAAATTTAAATCTCGAAGACATTTCACTCAAACACATTATGAGCGACCAAACGTTTGTTCCCTCACAGGGGTGATGCATGCTTAGAATTTCTACTTTTAACTGCCGTTATTGAATTCCCATACATCCACAATTTAATCTTGTATCAAGTAATTCACACACATGTTTCAGGGCAATTTAAAAACCAATCACTAGCATGCTAAAACAGTTAACTTTTGTGCTCCAATTCATGTATCTTTGTCGTTAGTTTTTGTTTTTACCTCCCCTTCTATCCACTGCTGCTCTAAGCAGTGGGGTTTCAAATCCTGTTACACATACAACCTCAGAATAATAACACCAGCCTTGTCTGACTGGTCACTTACTCGGAGCCCCTCTGGGGTTCACTGTTTTGGCCTTCATCGAATCGTCGTGGGGCCCTACCCTTTCCAATCTTTTTAACACGCAGTGGTTTATCCTGCTCTGCTCATCGCCGTGGCACAAAAGTCGTCTTTGCCCACCCAACATTAATGGGTCGAACATTAATGGGTTCTCAGTATTGCGTGGGGTCCACCGCTACCTACTCGCAACTTTCACACAACTTATGGATCCAACCGCCTGATCCGTAACTCCTCTATCTACTGGGTGGTAAATTGAAATGTACTCACCCATATTTAGGAGGCGGATCATTCTGCCAGAATCCTGTGTACGTCCGTGTTCACAGCGCCAAACGATGTAGGAGCGGTTTCAAGACCTGTATATTGAGTCAGCTTCCACATGGGGTTATTCCCTGTGGCTCAGCTCAGTACAGAGAGGAACAAACACGACAACCTGGAAAAAGATGGCTTACTTAATCAAGCTTGTTACGTGTACGCGGAGACAGACTGGATATCGGCCAAGACCTGTTCTGCCGAACAAAGACCTGAACACAGTAATTATACAATGTTCAAAAATCAATAGCCCACCCCAGTTGAACGCGATCCAATCCCTGAAGCTGCTTCTTTTAAACTTATCGAATAGAATCACAAGCAGTGCATGATTGATCCTCATCCTGACAGCTGCTTACAATCCCAGCAGCTTGCTGACTGTTTGTGAGAAGCAGAACAACAGAACCAGCAGCCTGAATTGTTTCACAAAGACAAGATGTCAGAAGTAATGTCCTTTTGGTCAAGTTAGCTGTCCTAAATCCCATTTGATTACTTATTACTGCTATGTCTTAAAAATACATGTTTAATGGTTAATAATGATTACTCAGTCTATAATTCATCTCAAATCTTAATAAAACAACTTTCGAGGCATGCTAATGATTCAGGTTTAAGAGGTATCATCGCTGAACCCCCCGTTCAAGGAGATTTACAGAATATTCCTGGGCTGAAGAGTTTTAGTTATGAAGAGAGATTGGATCGACTTGGATTGTTTTCCTTTGAGTAGAAGAGACTGAGAGGGGACATGATTGAGATGTATAAACATATGAGGGGCATAGAGTAAACAGGAACAAACTTTCCCCTTAGTGGATGGGTAAATGACCAGGGAGCATAGATTTAAGGTAAAGGGCAGGAGGATTAGAGGGGATGTGAAGAGAAACCTTTTTACCCAGAGGATGGTGGGAGTTTTGGACTTTGTGCTGTAAGGGTGTAGAGGCAGAGACCATCATAACATTTAAGAAGTATTTAGATGTGCACTTGCGATCCCAGGGTATACATGGCTATGAGCTAAGTGCTGGAAAATGGGATTAGAATGGGTATGTAGTTGTTTTTGATTGGTGCAGACTTGATGTGCCAAAGGGCCTTTTCTGTGCTGTATGATTCTATGACTCTATCTCTCGGGATCAACCTAGTGAACTTAACTGCCTCCAATGCCAATATATCTTTCCTTAGCGAAGGGGACCAAAACTGTTTACAGTATTCCAGGTGTGGTCAAACTAGTGCCGTGTATAATTTTAGCAAGACCTACCTATTTTTATACTCCACTCCCTTGGAAATAAAGGCCAATATTCCATTTGCCTTCCCAATTACCTACTGAGCTTGCGTGTAAGCTTTTTATAATTGATGCATGAGGACACCTAAATCCCGCTGTGCTGTAGCTGTCCAAAGTATTTCACTATTTAAATAATTGTTCGGATACTGTTGTAAAATCTTTGCCTGTTCGATGTTTTCTTTTAATTCCTGCCCTGCTGACTGCCATTAATCTATAGCCTTCTTGTTAGCTGCTGAAATATTGGGATTTTTGCTTAAGCTACAGACTTTAGGAAAACCAAAAAAACCCTGGTCTAATGAATCAACCCAGGACTCCCCCTTTAGGTTCTGTGGCAAAGCCAGTGATGTCAGTTTGAAGGATTTGGTAAGCAGCCAATCAACAAATCCGGAATTCAGAGCCATCTCCTGTTGTTGCTTGCGATTGATGGAACCAGGGTGTCATATCATTTCTTCCTACTAAAATGCATAACTTCACAATTTTCAGCATTATATTCCATCTACAAAGTTTTTGTCCACTCACCTAAACTGCCTCTATTCCTCTGTAGATTCCTTCATTATCCTCACCACTTGCCTTCCCACCTATATTTGTGTCATCTGCAAACATGGCATTCACTTCCCTAGTCAAAGTCATTGATATGTATAATAAACAATTCTGGCCCCAGCACTGATCCTTGTGGCACTCCACTAGTTACAGGTTGCCATCCTGAAAATGCCCCTCTCATCCCAGCTCTGTCTTCTATTCGTTAGCTCTATATATATGACCATCAATACCATAGACTCTGATCTTATTAAGCAGTCTTTTGTGGGGTTCCTTCTCAAACGCTCTTTGGAAATCCAAGTATATTATATCTACTGGCTCCCCTTCACCTATTCTGTTTGTTCCTACCTCAAAGGATTCTAATAACTTTGTCAGGCATGATTTTTCCTTCATAAAGCCACGCTGACTCTGCTTGATTATATTATGTATTTTTAAATGCTCTACTATTACATGCTTTATAATGGACACTAACATTTTCCCAATAACAGATGTTAGAGTAACTGGCCGAGAGTTGCCTGTTTTTTTGTCTCCCGTTTTTAATTTTTCAAACTCCTGCGATTTGTCCAGAATTGAAAGATTCTTGGAAGATTACTACCAGTGCATCGATTATCTCTGGAGCTACTTCCTTTAATATCCTAGGATGTAATCCATCAGTACTTATTGTCCTTTTAACCTCATTTGTTACTCTTGTACTTCTTTTCTGGTGATAGTTATTACATTTTTTCTTCCCCGTCTTTTGACCATTGATTATTTCGTACTTTTGGAATTTCCTTCAGGGCCCAGTTATATATCATAGATTATCATAGAATTTACAGTGCAGAAGGAGGCCATTCGGCCCATCGAGTCTGCACCGGCTCTTGGAAAGAGCACCCTACCCAAGGTCAACACCGCCACCCTATCCCCATAACCCAGTAACCCCACCCAACACTAAGGGCAATTTTGGACACTAAGGGCAATTTATCATGGACAATCCACCTAACCTGCACATCTTTGGACTGTGGGAGGAAACCGGAGCACCCGGAGGAAACCCACGCACACACGGGGAGGATGTGCAGACTCCGCACAGACAGTGACCCAAGCTGGAATCGAACGTGGGACCCTGGAGCTGTGAAGCAATTGTGCTATCCACAAGGCTACCGTGCTGCCCCACATATTACCAGATCCTCACTCCTTTTTAGCCGGCCTTTTATACCAGTGCCGGGGTAACTCACAGTCAAATGAGCACGGGGAAACAATCATCCCCAGCTGGATGTGTCATATGTAGGTTATTATACCCCTCCACCTCACAAGGACGACCATGGGGAGGAGACGATAAGAAAAACAAAATGAGGAAAAAGAAGGGGACAAAAACCAGTGCATCACCCACAGTGGTCGGACAACAGACAAAAAGCAAAACAAATGTTTGATGCGAACAAGGCTCCACAGAACAGGGGAGCTGATGGGCCAGCATGTACCCCGCTAATCATTACATCTGGTCCCACACCCCTACCAGTCACACAGGGGGTGAAGTCGCCAACAGCCGAACCCAGGAGCGGTGCATGCCATGGTGTCTGACCCTTCAACCCAAGGCCCAATCTGCGTGGCGTACCTTCCATCCATAGAGAGACCAGGTGGGGAAGGTGGCATCAGGCAACGCCCAGCTCTCCATCATATATCACCTGAATGCCTATCACAGTGCCAGTGCGGAAAAAGGGGAGGTGCAGATCCTACCGAAACGCTCAGGGAACAACCGCTCTGAAGTTTTTACAGTACATATCGTACACACACATAAAACGAAATCCAAAAAAAAAGCAGGATCCCGCACACGCCACCACAGGACCAGAATTCTCATACAGAGCCTGCAGTCAACTAAACGGCAACAGATTCTGCAACGTGCACAGCAACCCATCAGCGTCTCCAGGCACAAAATTTGCAGCTGCACTTTCAGGCAGAACATCCCGCAGTCCCAGTGGTCATGGAATGGTCTTTCAAACAGAACGACGCACTCACAACCTAAATGACATTCCAAAAGGATGACAGCAAAATCGAAAATAGACTCCTAGGCGGACATTCCACCTCATCAAGCCAGAATCGTGAAACGATGTGAGGTGGAAATGGACAGAAATGTTGTGAAATTAGCACCAGAAGCTGTTTGGTCATTGTCACATCCGGTATGGCAGGACACGTTAGACCCCTGATCACTCCCAGCATACGCGCTCCACAAGTCGGCGACAAAATCTCGGCCTGCTGCTTGCCTTCTACAACGTCATAGGATCCAAATAAACACCTCAGTAATGAAACTCCATACCTTAGTCCAAATTTGAAAAGAAACTTTCGGGGAGGTGCCTCAGCCGAACAGGCAGCACACCAATGTATCCATGTCACCAGTTTGGTAAAAGTTTGGGGAGTCTGACGAGTTCAATAAAATACATTTATCTGGCAAACAGCATCATCTGCACAGGGCCCAGTTACAACTCATTGGATCCTCACTCCTTTTTAGCCGGCTCTACAGCCTTTTATACCAGTCTTGGGTTTACGCACAGCCCATTGAACATGGGAAAACTATCATCCCAAGCTGGATAAGTCCCATGCAGGCTATTACAGTACCCTATGCCAATTTGCATATGGATCAGTGATAGTCCAGAGATTATAACCTTAGAGGTTCTGTTGTTCAATTTAGGGTCTAAGTTCTCAAACTTTCTATGTAGAACCTCTTTCCTCATTCTACTTATGTCATTGGAAAGTACACAGAACATTATAACAGGATCCTCCCCCTACCACTAAAAACTCCTCTCCAGCCCAGAACAGATATCCCAAACCCTGGCATCAGGCAGACAATAGTTGTCTGAACTCTGGCTCTTTGCTGCAGCGAACTTTGTCAATTCCCCCTCACATTACTGTTCCACACAACTGCTTTGTTCTTGTGTGCTCCCCCCGCCCCCCGTCCCCCACACTTGAATGGCTTCCTGTACCACAGTTCCATGGCCAGTCAGCTCAACCCCTCACCCAAGTTAACTGAGGGAACGTCAAACCTTTTGGACAATTGCAGAGGCTGACATTCCTGCACTCTCACCCTCTGCATCCTCTTTGCTGCTTAAGCTGTAGTCACACAATCCTGTCTCTGACCACTTTCCAAACCAGAAGGTCCTGTCCTAGGGGGGTGGCCACATCCTGAAACAAAGCATCCAGGTAACTCTCTCCCTCCCTGATATGTCACAGTGCCTCCAGCTCAGCCTCCTGCTCAATGATTCTGAGCTGAAATCCTTCAAGTCACAAACATTTACTGCAGACTGTTACTATTTTTTCCTTTCAGGACTACTATAGTCTGCAGCCGCCTTTCAAAGTAAATTGACTCATGTTCTTACCACAGCATTGATGCCAATCCTTAGTTGTTATGCTGCTTGGGAAGACCCCATACCAGCCCAACGCCATTTGTTTTGGGTAGCAACAGCTTTGGGCACTATTGCATCCTGACTTCTCATCTCAGGTGCCAGCATTGGCAGAAGCTTGACTCCAAGAGCTTGCCCTCAATTTTACGCATGGGGGAATTGGCCAATCGACATGTCTGTAATGTTCCTTGTACTGTTCTCCAAGATAGCCAAAAGTCATAGTGTTTACAAAGAACATTAAGCTACGTATTTAAAACAAAGCTAGTTTATTTTTGTTATAACCTGCCTGCTTACCATTGGCTGAGGACTAATGACAATCCCACAATCCTGTGGGAGTATGAGCTTCCCCAATGAGGGGGGCGGAGAAATCATTAGCAGACTCCCTGTATAAATAAAGCTGTCCAGTTTGGAACTAGCTGGAAGGAATAAGCAGCAAGTGAGGTTGCTGCTGGTGTGTGTGTATATATATGTATATATATATATATATATATATATATATGTTATTGCAAATAAATGTTATTTCTTTGTATCCTTGAAACTCGTGCTGGATTCTTCATGGCCCACGCAAAAATTTTACTCTACTTTCAATGGTTCATACACTCTACAGAGTAATAGCTAACAAAATAGTCGTACTGAATCCAGGTTACAGTAATCTATTATGTCTCTCTGATATAACCAACACTCTAACTCAACCTCACACGATCCTTCTCCATCAGCTTCTCCCAGAATGCTTAGAGACGCAGCCTTTTATAAGACTACTTAGTGATGCCATCTCGTGTTGATATACATGAACGTCATCTTCTTAACCCTTTACTCGCCTTAGATTATACATATCATTACAATGTAGCACAGAGCTAGTAATTAGGAGCTCTATCATCAGGCAGTGTGCCATGCGCACCTTTCTAAGAGGATATATTTGTTTGTTCAGTTGGGGAATGGCCTCACGCCATAGCAGCATTACTTTTGGAAGTCCATGCATCAAGGGTGCAGCCCTTATTAACACTTTCAAATATGTGTTACTTGAGTGGGCATTATTGCATAACTAGTCTAACTAGTGAGCTCTAGCTAAATGGTCTTAGCTGCAATAGGGTCCTAATCATTGATGTCTTCTTCTATTAACGTTGCCTTGCCTATCCCTCCCACCATGTGGTTGTGTGGAACCGTTAGTCCATGATAACTCCCACCTCCACCTCCTCCCCAATCCAACCGCCCTGAAACCTGTGCTGCAGGCTTCCCTTTCCTTCCTTCTGTGCAGCCCTCCCAAGAAGTCTATGGCCCAGCACCAGAAGTCAGTCTCATAATGGCTGCTTGTCAGACTAGTCTGTAAATCCTCTGTTCCCTCCACTCAACCTCTATTCCCCCCTCACCACCTGCCCCCAATTAACCCTACTTCCCGTTCACCCCATCCCCTTACTCACCCCTTGTCCACCTCCTCTCAGACCCTATTCCTTCCCAACCCCTGCTTCCACTCAACCCTCTCCCCCCAACCAGCTTAGCCCCATCTCCCTCACTCACCCCTGTCTCCACCGCTCACCCCATTGCCCCTGCTTCACTCCCATTCCCCCCTCACAACTGCCCCCATTACCTCCTGTTCCCACCCACTCACCCCCTTTTCCCTCCACTCACCCTTGCTCCCAGGTGGCTCTGCCAGAGTGCCTGGCTGGTACTGTCAGGATACCCAGGTGACACCAGCAGTGCTAAGGCACCACCCTGCCTGAAGGGTTCGCAGCTGGGGGCCTCCGATCCCCTTGGAGATGCCCACGAGTGGCATTCCGTCAGGTATCCATTTGTGGGGCCTGTACGAAATGGTGTCCGCCCGACATCCCTAGGTAAAGGGTTGAATACCAAAGTCTCGGGTACCTTGGGAATCTGCACATTAGAGTAAGGCTTTTTGCCTCGCTCTATTATACAGATTTACTAAAAAGTGATCCCGCCCATTGTGGGTGGGATTCACCTTGCAACGTCTCGCGAGCGAGGTCTTCCAGCTTTCAACCGCCATGCTGCGCTGCGGCGTGCTGCTTATCCGGTGCAGTGTGGAGGAGGATCATACCCATTCACTTCCTGGTATCCTATCTCCAACTGCAAACAGATTCAGCCATAACTAAATTCAAAACGGCTTTCACCATAAAAATTTCACCAATGTCATGCTTCTGCCCCAGTTTATATGTATTCTTCACACCATAACTTCTAGAAAAAGCACAGTATGAATTGAAACCAAAAATTCAACCAAAACCCCACACATACAAGCACCTTTGTTCTGCAGGAATCTAACTATCGGTTTACCCTTCCATACATAAGAACACAAAATTAAATCCACTTATTTCTAATATTTACCAATGAAAATATAATTCTCTTAAAACTACCTTAGTTTTCCTTATTTTATTTATTTTTTTACCTAAAATTTAGAGTACCCAATTCATTTTTTTCCCCAATTCAAGGGCATTTTAGCATGGCCAATTCACGTACCCTGTACATCTTTGGGGTGTGAGGGACACCCATGCATACACGGAGAGAATAGACAAACTCCACATGGACAGTGATCCAGGGCCAGGATTGTACCCGGACCTTCAACGCCATGAGGCAGCAGTGCTAACCACTGTGCCACCCGACCTTTGTTTTCCTAACATAAGGAATAATGTCAATGCATTGGAAGCAGGGGCGGGACTCTCCCATACCCGGCGGCACGGGGTTCCCGGCGGGACGGAGTGGCGTGAACCACTCCGGCATCGGGCCACCCTAAAGGTTTGGAATCCTCCGCACCTTCAGGGGCTAGGCCCGCCCTGAAGTGGTTGGCGCCCCACCAGCCGGCGGGATAGGGGCCTGGTGCCCCGCCAACCGGCGCCGAAGGGCCTCTGCTGGGCGGCGCGAGACGGCACATGGGCGGGAGCGCCAGCATGCGCTGGCATCATCCCCACGCATGCGCACAGGGATTCACTTCCGCATCGGCCGTCGCGGAGGACCACAACGGCCGATGCGGAAGGAATAGAGTGCCCCCACGGCACAGGCCCGCCCATGGATCGGTGGGCCCCAACCGCGGGCCAGGCCACCATGGGGGCACCTCTCAGGGCAAGATCCCCCCGTGACACCCCAGGAACCCCGGAGCCCGCCCGCCAGGGCCGATGGGCCAGGTCCTGCCGGTAAGGGACCTACTCTGATTTACGCCGGTGGGACCGGCTACAGGCGGGTGGGACTTCGGCCCATCGCGGGCCGGAGAATTCGGGCGGCCCCGGCGCCCATTGAGTCACGCTGGGCCGGGTTTTGGGGGGGCGGGAGAATTGGAGGACAGCGGAGGCGGGATTCACACCGACCCCCGGCGATTCTCCCACCCGGCGGGGGGTCGGGGAATCCCGCCCGATGTTTCCTCTTGTGGGAGAATCAAAAACTCGAGGTCAGTGTCCAAAAATAAGAGTTGCCCATTTAAAACAGAGATTGGGTGAAATTTCCTCACTCAGCAGATTGTAAGTCTCTGGAACTCTCTTTCTAGAAATGCAGTGGAAACACTCTGAATATCTTTAAGCCAGAGGTGGCTAGATTCTTGGTTAGCAAGTGGATGATAAGTTTTCGGGAGTAGGCGGGATGCAGATTTGAGGTTACTAGCAGATCAGCCATAATCTTATTAAATGGCAAAGCAAGTTCAAGGGGCTGAGTGGTCTAGTTCTGTTCTTTGTTCTTGAAAGGGGGGTCCTGAGATGAGACCCCTTCAAACCAGATAATTAGAATAATACTAGCATAGCTCAACATAAATTAATTTATTGAGGACTGAAAGTAAGCATAGAAAGGATATCCAGTAATCATTATTAACCATTAAACATATATTTTAGGAACATAGCAGTAACAAGCATTTAAATTCTTGCTAAAACTAGTGGCCGCAATGTATGGTGGGATTTAAGCTCGCTATATTGACCACATTCCTGAGAAAGGCAGAATCATAAAATGTGGTCAGCAGAAACACATCCAGAGGATGTAGTTCTCAACAGGAACTCCAGATATCCCGTACACAGACATATAATGGTACAGCTGGGAACCACATTCTGCTAAGAGGAGATGGAAGGGAAGGAAAGTGGATGAGGGGCTCTTGAAAACAACAGATGGCCAGTGAGCAGACATGACTACACCATAATCTGATCATGTAGTTACCATGCTGCCTAAAATAAAAGTCATTGGTCAAGGTATAATCTATAGCTGCAAGGATTGGACCGAGTCCAACTGAGGCAGTGCTGCTGACTTTTGGAAATTGTATCACTGTTGAATCTAAAGCAATATAAAGCAGAGTTGGTTTTGGCACCTATCCAAATCACTCTCCCTCCTACATTGACCAAGCTTGGAAATTAAAGCCGTCTTAACCAGAGCTGCTGTCTCCGTCAGTCTTTGTGTTAGCTGAGCTGGAATTAAGAGGGGAGATCCCCCACTTAGCATCTGAAAATGCTCCAACTGTTCATGTGATTCTTACAGAGCTCAATATTGCACAATACGGTGGTACGGTAATATAGTGATTAGCACTGTTGCTTCACAGCACCAGGGTCCCAGGTTTGATTCCCAGCATGGTTTACTGTCTGTGTGGAGTCTGCGCGTTCTTCCTGTGTCTGCTTGGGTTTCCTCCGGGTGCTCCAGTTTCCTCCACAAGTCCCAAAAGATGTGCTGTTAGGTAATTTGGACATTCTGAATTCTCCCTCAGTGTACCCGAACAGGTGCCGGAATGTGGCGACTAGGGGCTTTTCACAGTAACTTCATTGCAATGTTAATGTAAGCTTACTTGTTATAATAAAGATTATTCTTATTATAATGAACTAACGACTAGCAACCATAACGCACTTTTCCTTTACCAGGGTTAAAGCTTGAACAGGGTTAAAGCTTTAACAGGCTGGGTTTAACAATTCTAAGCACCTATGGTATTGGATCCCTGATGATGTCTGCAGGTAATGAACGATGCAGTGATGGAAATAATGGGAATCAGCAAGCAGCATAATGTTTGCATCTTGCACTGTGTTCAATATGGTCCTGAAATAATTGCAAATTGCAATCCTTGTGCCTGTTTGAGGGTAATTGAATTTAAGGGCAGTGCAATCTCCAGAGTCATTAATGTAACAGTGCTTTAGCTTCATCTGTATAAAATAGAAATTGCCAGAGTGCCTTTTTTAATAGATTATAATCTAGGTTTGGATAATAAAATATGATTGGATCAAATTCTTACAGATTCCTCATCAGAACCAATAGATTATAACTAATATTTCAGCATATCATCAGCAGGCTAGCTGCATCTTTTCACATTGGTTTAAAATTTATGAAAATATTTCAAATTCCATTTGAATTTGTCATCAACCCATTGCTTGAAAGATTAAAATATTTGTGAAAACTAACATTATACTTTACAATGTTCTTATTCTTCAACAGATTACATTGAAACTTGAAGAATTGCGCCTTCAAAACCCTGCAAACTGTCTAGAAAATAGCCTGATCATTTATGATGCTGGTCGATCTCCTATTGCCATTGCAGGACAATATTGTAATGAAGTGCCATTGCCATTAGACATAACCTCCACTAGCCGTACAGTTGTAATAGAATTTCTGCACAAGAAGTCACCAACGAAACAGGGATTTAAAGTTTCTTATCAACGTCTTGTGAGTAAGTATTCTAAACAGACACACATAGAAAATAATTCATCCTCATTGTTGTCAGAGAAATCAATATCACGGAGCATGTTTTTATCCTTTTATGCAGTTTTTTTCAAACTTTTCTCCGCTAAATGTGCTTTTTTCTATCCCAGTTTAGCTTTTAGTTGGGTGGGTTCGACAGATATCAGGATTAATTTGCCACCAAGTAGCTATAAACTCTGATAGTAAATGTCGATTAGAGCATCAAATCAACTCTGAGAGAATTTTGCATCCAACTTTTCATCAAATGTCCATGCAATTTTGAAAAGAGTCACAGGACAGTGAATTGAAGAGGAAATCCTGGCCTATTTTCCATTTCCTAATCCAGGAGCATGGAAATAAATTATTCTGCAGACCTCCCCCAGCTCTTATAAACTTGCTCATTTGGGAGTGCATTGATATGCAGTCCTTAGCTTTCAACCCAAAATGAATACACGACCAAATACTACTTCTTGGGCATTGATGGGCAACAGATCAAGATTTTTTACTTGAAAAGGATGAGACAACTATATGTAGCAGAGACACTTAATAATGGCATCCATGGAAGGTATAGCTGGCTCTTATTGTTGTCTATTGGAGATATGCTGCATTCGGGGCATGAAATGTTAAAACAACAAAGTTTTATTTACAGGTGTGTGTTCACTTGCACGGCTGCTTCTTCTCAGCTTGTTCCACCTGCTAATGTCCTGTGATATCACTTATGCTGAATACATAATACATTAACACAACAGAGCTTCAGTAAGCTAATAAGAATTAATCCAAATATATAACACTAAGTATTATGATTCACCCTTGCAGAAAGATCACTCAACTTTTTAATCAGTACTTATTGTTCAAAGACGAGGTGTTAGAATGGTCACTTATTGCTCATAACCTTTTAGTACCCTGGACAATTCTATTTGGTGGTCTGCAAAAGTCGGTTTCAAAAAGGGCTTTCCTCCTTTACCAGCATTTCTACAACTATATCCAAGAATCCATGGGCTCTGTGCCCTGTAGTTGACGTCACAGATATTTTCAACAAAATAACGAGCTTGGATACAGCAAAACAAAACTAAATCATAGATGCCTTTCACCTGCTGCACCTTTCTAACTTCTGCAATACTGTATAATGCCACCCTGCTTCCAAAACGGCAAGCTCCTATTCAAAATCATCCTAATGGGCATAATTTTCTATTCCAGGACTAAATCCCATGGCCGGGCTGGAATGGGGAGTTTTCCTGCCGTGGAGGCCAGCGGGAATTTACACTGTATCACACAATGCTGGCCTAGTTAATTATGTAGTTGGGGGCTTTCCAATGATTTTCATGACATGGTGAGCTAGATTACTCATGCCTCGTAATCATCTCCAGGTGCCATTTTTTCAAGGTGCCCAGACATCACCTCAGCCACCATTGAAGATAGACCTACTGAACATATGGACTGCCTTGAAAACTTTGAAGACAGACTTCCTGGAACACTCTGAACTCGAAGATTTACCTAACAGATGCTCCATCCACTGTTGTGTGTTTCAGGGTCCAGAGTCAATAATGGCCTCCATCCCAATCTCTGCAGGCTGTTCTAGGCCTTCATGAGATACAACCCAACATATCCATGCCACATTGGTCCAGAAGTTTTCTGGATATAGGAACATAGAAATTGGCAACAAGAGTGTGCCATTCTGCCCTTTGAGCTGGCTCCACCATTCAACATGATTATGACTGATCCTCTATCTCAACACCATACTCCTATTCTCTCTTTGACACCTTTAGAATCTAGAAATCTATCTATTTCTTTCTTAAATATATTCAGTGATTTTGGTCTCCACAGCCTTCTGTGGTAGAGAATTCCACAGGTTCACCACCCTATGAGTGAAAAAATATCTCCTCAGCTCAGACCTCAATGTCCTACCCTATGTGTTGAGTTTGTGACCCCTTGTTCTAGACTACCAGCCAGAGGAAATAACATCCCTTCATCAAGACTGTCCTGCCCTTTCAGAACTTTATAAGTTTCAATTGGATCCCCTCTCTAAATCGTCTTCCAAATTTCAGTGAATATAGACCCAATCAACCCAATTTCTCCTCAGATGATAATCCTGCCATCCCAGGAATCAGACTGGTGAATCTTCACCGCACTTCCTTTATGGCAACTATATTGTTTCTTAGATAAGGAGACCAAAACTGCACACAATCCTCCAGATTTGGCGTCACCAAGGCTCTGTACAGCTGCAGTAAGACATCCTTACTCCTGTACTCAAGTCTCTTGCAATGAATGTCAAAATGCAAATTTGCCTTCGTAAATCCTTGCTGTACATGCATGTTTGCTGTCAGTGACTGGTGTTATTGAGCACCCAGCTGCCTTTGTCATCAACATTTCCCAGTGTATCACCATTTATATAATACTCTGCCGTTCTGTTTCTCCAATCAAAGTGAATAACGTCAGATTTATCCATGTTATACTGCATCTGCCATGTATTTGCCCACTCATTCAACTTGTCTAAATCACCTTGCAGCCTCTTAACATCCCCTCATCCGTCATTTTCCCAAGTTTTGTGTCATCAGCAAAATTGGAAATATTACTTTTTATTCCCTCATCCAAATCATTGATGTATATGGTGAATTGCTGGGGCCCAAGTACTGATCCCTGTATACCCCACTTGTCACTGCCTGCCACTTTGAAAACAGCCCATTTATTCCTTCTCTGTTTCCTGTCTGCTAGCCAGTTCTCAATCCATGCCAATATATTACCCCTAATCCCATATGCTTTAATTTTACATGGGACTTCATCAAAAGCTTTCTGAAAATCCAAATACACCACGTCTCTGTTCTACTAGTTATGTCCTCAAAAAACTCCAACAGGTTTGTCATGCATGATTTCCCTTTCGTAAATCCATTTTGATTTGTCTAAGATAAAATCAAATTACTGCTAATGCTGGAATGTGAAACAAAAACAGAAAATGCTGGAAAATCTCAGAGGGTCTGACAGCATCTGTGGAGAGAGAACAGAGTGAGCATTTCGACTCTTTGTTAAAGCTAGAGAGAACTAGAAATAGGATGAGATTTATACTGTTGTAGAGGGGTTAAAATAATGACGAAGAAGGGTGCTGATAGTGGCACATTAAGAGATCAGAATGTCTTAATGGCAGAACAGAGGTAAGCAGTGTGTCAAAGGTCAACTTTGAATGGGGAACACATGGCCCTAGAGGGGTGGGGTGAGGAGACAATGGTGATGGGAAAACGGATCGATGGAGGAAATGAAAATAAATTGATAGAAATAAAAATGGGGTGAAGGTGAGGGGCGAGTTCACAATCTGAAACTGTTAAACTCATTGTTAAGTCCAGAAGGCTGTAACTTTGTCTAATTAGACTTCATCTAATCATGTTGATATTTTTATGTATCTTGCTATTATATCCTTTATAATAGACTCTAGCATTTTCCCTACTACAGAGAGAATTTTGGAAGTAGATGACCAACACATTCCTTAGTCCCATGCCTACCTGCTTTCATACCCTGAAATGTAGATTACCAGGCCCTGGAGATTTCTCACCATTGAGTCACATTACTTTCTCCAGCCCTAATTTTTTAACAATAATAATTTCCTTCAATTCCTCCCCCTCACTGGACCTTTGATTCCCTCACATTTCTGGGAAGTTATTTGTGTATTCCTCCTGTAAGGGTCCTTCTTGTTTATTCCCTTATTTCCCTTTCTTTTATTTTGACGTAATCATTTGATCCATGGGTGATTAAAGGACATGAATCTTTAAGTCAAGCAGCAGAGAGAATGAGGAATGAGGAATTCAGAAGTTACAGGAGAGAACATTCTTCTACTTTCTGATTCTCCAGCCCGGATGGGCCGAGTGGCCACGCCGATTAGACAGAGTCCCGCCGGCGCCGTTCACCCCTGACCACTGCCGGCGGGAACTCTGCGAGAACGGTCGGGGCTTGTGGGGGGGAGGGGAGGGGGGCTCCTTCACCGGGGGGGGGGGGGGGGGGGGGCTGGAGCAGCCCCCTGTGGGGGGCCAGAATCGGTCGTACCCGGGCCCCATAGCCTGAGTCCCCTTGCTGGAGATAATCAAGGATGTTGCTGCTGCTGAAATCTTCTCCGCTGGAGTGGATTCCCTGTTTCTCAGGTGGTCCAGATGTTTTTTCATGGCCCTCCCTTGGACTTTGACTTTGGAAGAAACTGACTAGTTTTTTCCACCACAACTCCTAAAATCTATTTGGAGCTATCTCCAAAATGTCACACATAAACGGCACCGACTATTCCAAATGTCCTTTCGGGACTTCTGGCATCGTAGTTCCATTTTTAAATCTCCCGCTTTGACTCCACCTTCCCCCCCCCAGTTCATTGCATTAACAATTCTGCTGGTGTGACTCTTGTCATCATGTGTGTGGTTCTACAATCAAAAAGGAACTCGGCCAATTTTGTACCCAGGGAACCAGCAGGCTGTTTCTTCATTCTGGTTTTGATTGTTTGAACTGCCCGTTCTTCCAGGCCACTAGATGATGGATGGTATGATACCGTTCAGATGTGTTTCATGATGTTCGACTTCATGAATGTCTGAAATGCATTATCAGACACGAGAATATAAACTTTGCCTGAGCTTGTCTATTGTTGCATGTGAAGTTGTGGAGGTCATACAAACTCTAATCATTTGAGTGGGTGTTGACAACAATAAGGACTATCGATCGCAGGAAGGGGCCAGGTAAATCCACGTGCACCTGTGCCCATGGTCTTCCTATCCATTCCCATGGGTGCAAAGAGGCTGAAGAAGGGGGCTTCTGGTTCTCCTGGCATGAGGAGCACTTCTTCACCAGTTTCCCAATGTCCGTATCGAGCCCAGGCCACTAGAATTAGCTTCTTGTAAGCATTTTCATCTTGGATATCACGGGGTGTTCATTGTGTAATTCCATCAGGATTGGGCATCGACTTTGAAGAGGAACGACTACTCGGTCTCCCCACAGGATGATGCCAGCTTCTGCACTCACCTCTTGTCGCTTAGTAAGGAAGGGCTTCATGTCATCCGCAAGGTGACCAGTCTGCTACAATCCACGTGGTGGGTGTGATGTGTTTCAATCAACCCTGTCTGTACTCACTAAGTGTCTACACTGGAAAGAGACTGAGCATGTGTGCTGTGTCCTTATATATGGGTTGGTGTAATGCCCCCCCCCCCCCGTGATCGTGTCACGTCTGGGTGTGTCGTGACTGCCCATTGGTCGTGTCCTATCTTACTGACCTATTGGTTGAATGTCTGTGTCATGTCTCTGGTGCTCCCCCTGGTGTCTAGCTAGGTGTAGTGTCTTTATGTTAAGCTCTTGTGTATTTACAGTGATGCATATCACCACATCCCCTCTTTTTCCATGTTACATATTTTCTGTACAGTGTTAAAGAAAATTGAACAAACTAGGTCGATAAGAAATGACATGTATAAATCATGATGAGTGATGATTACGCAATAAGTCCAAATCATATGTACGAGTCCAAAGTTCAGTAATTATTATGGTTGAGTGGCTTTCTTGTTTGGTTGGTGAGTTGGTGATGTTGATGGTGGCATGTCCTTGTGAAAGCCGTCAGTGTCCCTGTGCGTAAGGAACCAAGCAGGTCAAATCACTTTGTTGTCTGATTTGGACTCTTGTTTTCTTTCAATGCTTGTAGTAGCGATGTATGCAATCTGTGTCGTCCTGCCATGGTATGTCATTGTACTGAGCTGAGCAGTAACAGTGTCCCGCATTTGCAGAGTTGTGCCATGTCGTACCAGTCGTAGTTCCATTGTTGTTGTTTTGTCGTGCTTGTTGTCGATGTTGTTGCCTTTGGTACGCTACTTGCTACTTTCTTTGATGTTATTGTTGTGTTGGTTGGTTTTGTTGCCGTGTTTGCTGCACTCAAGGACCACACTCTGTGGATAATATGAGTCCTTCACACAGTTACTCGTGTCAACGTCCTTTGTGGCATCTGCTGTCTCCTTGAGCTTGCCGTCACTGAGTTTGCGGCGCTCCCCGTCTGGAGTCATGTCCGGCTTACTTGAATCAGCTTTGGCTTGTCGATGCTTCCCGTCTGGAGTCTGGTCTGTTTCACCTGAGTCAGTTTTGGCTTGTCGATGCTCCCCGTCTGGAGTCTAGTCTGTTTCACCTGAGTCAGTTTTGGCTTGTCGATGCTCCCCGTCCGGAGTCATTGCAGGTTCACTTAAGCCAGCTGAGATTTCTTGATGCTCCCTGTCCGGAGTCATTTCAGGTTCACTTGAGTCAGCTGAGGTTTATTGTTGCTCTCCGTCCGGAGTCATTTCAGGTTCACTTGAATTTTCTGAAGTTTTGTGATGCTCCCCGTCCGGAATCAAAGCATTCAGGAATGCATTTGCTTATGGAGGCTCGAGCGAATGAGATTTGAAGTAATGTTGTGTCACCGGAGTCACCAGTAGTCTCACTGTGATTGTCGAGTGCCTCTGTACATTCTAGCTGAGGTCTGTCACGTTGCACATCTGGTATGGGAAGTGGGATGCCATCGTCACTTGTCACACATATAGTGGGTAGAGCCTCAGTGTCTTCTTGTTTTGCACTTGAGTGTGGTAGACTGTCATAGTCTGCTTGCTGTTCACTTGAACGTGGCAGACTTTCATAGTCTTTCTGTTGTTCACTTGAGCGTGGCAGACCTGCATCGTCTGCTGCTGGTTCCTCAGAGGAAGTTGCTAGACCATCATGGTCTTGTTCATGCAAGGCCTGCGCTCTGGAGTCTGGCGTTCCTTCCATCGTGGTGTCCGTCCATGAGCTCGCTGTGGAGGCTGTGTCACTCCCTCTGTGGAGTCTTGCAGCGTTCCTTGTGTGGAATCGTGCATTGGTGTCACTGTGGAGACTGTCATCACTGCTTGTTCATGCAAGGACTGCGCTCTGGAGTCTTACGTTGCTTCTATCGTGGAGGCTGTCCACGAGCTCGCTGTGGAGGCTTGTGTCACTCGAGTCACTTTCTGTGTGGAGACGTGCAGTTGTCTCACTGTGGAGTCTTTCATCGCTTTCTGTGTGGAGGCTGGGACCCTTCGTGGTGCGTGGACCACTCTCTGTGTGGAGTCGGAGACTCTTCGTGGTGCTTGGACCACTCTCTGTGTGGAGTCGGAGACCCTTCGCGGTGCATGGACCACTCTCTGTGTGGCATCAGGCCGTTCTCTGTGGGCTTGTACCGCTCTCTGTCTCTTGGTGTCAGGCCGCAGCATAATCCTGCACTCACGAGTCGGGATGTCATACATGCTGGGCTGAAGATCCTCAAATCCGAAGAACACATCCGCGTCTGTACGGATTCCTCACTGTGGAACACATCTCGTTGCTGTTCAGATTTGGTACTGGGGTCGCCATCTCCAATGATGAAATCATCGTCTGAGTCGTAGTCTTCAAGGACTGTATCATTTCTTTGGGTGGTGCTAACTGCTTGTTGCAGAGTTCTGTAAAGGTTACTGGTCGAAGTTCAGGCATTGTGCTGTCGTTCCAGGTGAAAGAATCTTGTTTTGAGACTTAAATTTTTTTTTCTTGTTTTGGGACATTTCCCCTTTAAGTGGGCGTGGTCCAGGGCCTCTGACGTCACGACGCTTGTGATGTAGAGCGTAGGAAGTGATTGCGCATGCGCAGATCGCTGTTCCTTTACTGCGCATGTGCGGCACCTTTTCCAAGATGGCCACCAATCAAAATTGTTGTTCGCTGCTCGCCCACCCCGGCCTCGTGGTTAGTATTGGCGCCTCTTTTCCGTTTTCTGTTTGTTTCTTTGTCCTTTCCTCGCGGTATCGTTCGAACTTGTCCAGGACTGTCTGGAATTCGCTCTTGTCTTGCCCTTTAGAGAACTTGAATGTTTTGAAGATTTCTTCTGCTCTTGCACCCGCGATGGTGAGCAGAAGCTCTGTCTTTTCAGCATCGGCGATGTCTTGTAGGTCAGCCGCTACCAGGAAGATCTCAAACCTTTGCCTGAATGCACGCCAGTTTGCACTGAGATTTCTGTGGCGTCTGAGCCGCTGTGAAACCGGAATCTCAACCATCTTGCCTGGGTGCTTTGCTGGTTGTCACTGTTAGCTGAGTTGAAACTATATGGATTTAAACAGTCACTCATTGTTACCATGTTTTGTTATGCTCTTGATGGAGCATAAGCTGCTTCCTTGATGTGCACTCTGACAAAGGAAGGTTCAGACTTGGAGATAGCTTTAACACATTTATTACTGTTAACGATTCTCCCACTTGGATTCGGCTCTCCTGTTAATCCTGCTATAGCTACTCAGACTAACTAACCAGTCTGCTACAATCCACGTGGTGGGTGCAATGTGTTTCAATCAACCTGTCTGTACTCACTGTAGCGCACAAAGTCTCCATGAGACGAATAGAGTGAAGTCGATGAGGCTTTATTAAGTGTGTCTGTTCCCCCGCAGCTCGATAGTAAACTGGCCTGCGGGGGAAGACTCCGGCTCTTATACTCCGCCTTCAGGGCGGAGCTTGAGGTCAACTGCCAACCAGGACCCGGGATCTGTCAGCCAATGACATTAGGGCTTCCAGTCCCACATGACCCCCAATACATACTACCACATTCACCCCTTGTCAAAAATGAACCCGGCGGGGTGATGCTTCGTATGGTGGTAAGGTTTTACAGGGCTGGTCCTGGGAGGATAAAACATTCACATGGCAATACAGTATTGGACAATTTTGTCCTGTTGCAACTATTTACAGAGGGTATAGGAAGAAAAGCAAAATGTTCTTGTGAACAGTCCATATTTGTTTTACATCGACGCCACGAGTCGGTCGGGCGGTCTGGTCGTCCGTGTCGATCGCCTCGGCCCCGGCGGTGGTGGTGGTGCTTGTACCAGTGTTGTCGCCTCCAGGAGCCGTACGGTTTCAGCTGTCGGTGCAAAGGGGAGGGGGACCGATCCTCCTGGGAAGGGGGCGGTCGCGGGGTGCGGCGGTGGCAGGAAGGGGAGGGTTGGGTTGATGGCGTCGGGGGGGTGTGCGTGTTGCTGGCGGGCGCCAGATCCCGCAGGGAGACCGTGTCCTGTCGGCCGTCGGGGTACTCCACGTAGGCGTACTGGGGGTTCGCGTGGAGGAGGTGAACCCTTTCGACCAACGGGTCCGCCTTATGTGCCCGCACATGCTTTTGGAGCAGGATGGGTCCTGGGGCCGCCAGCCAGGTCGGCAGCGACGTTCCAGAGGAGGACCTCCTAGGGAAGACAAGGAGACGCTCATGCGGCGTTTGATTAGTGCTCGTACATAATAACGACCGGATGGAATGGAGAGCGTCCGGGAGGACCTCCTGCCACCTTGAAACTGGGAGGTCCCTGGACCGTAGGGCCAGTAGGACGGCCTTCCAGACCGTGCCGTTCTCCCTTTCTACTTGCCCATTCCCCCGGGGGTTGTAGCTGGTCGTCCTGCTTGAGGCTATGCCCTTGCTGAGCAGGAACTGGCGCAGCTCGTCACTCATGAAGGAGGACCCCCTGTCGCTGTGGACGTATGCGGGGTAACCGAACAGTGTGAAGATGCTGTTCAGGGCTTTAATGACTGTGGCCGCGGTCATGTCAGAGCAGGGAATGGCAAAAGGGAAGCGGGAGTATTCGTCCACTACGTTAAGAAAATATGCGTTGCGGTCGGTGGAGGGGAGGGGCCCTTTGAAATCGAGACTGAGGCGCTCGAAGGGGCGGGAAGCCTTAATCAGGTGCGCTCCATCTGGCCTGAAAAAATACGGCTTGCATTCCGCGCAGATGTGGCAGTCCCTCGTGACTGTACGGACCTCCTCTAAGGAGTATGGGAGATTGCGGGACTTGATGAAGTGGTAAAACCGAGTGACCCCCGGGTGGCAGAGGTCCTCGTGGAGGGTTTGGAGGCGGTTAATTTGTGCGTTGGCACATGTGCCGCGGGATAGGGCATCGGATGGCTCGTTCAGCTTTCCGGGACGATACAAGATTTCGTAGTTGAAGGTGGAGAGCTCGATCCTCCACCTTAAGATCTTGTCGTTTTTGATTTTGCCCCGCTGTGCACTATCGAACATGAAGGCTACCGACCGTTGGTCCATGAGGAGAGTGAATCTCCTGCCGGCCAGGTAATGCCTCCAATGTCGCACAGCTTCCACTATGGCTTGGGCTTCCTTTTCCACTGAGGAGTGGCGGATTTCTGAGGCGTGGAGGGTCCGGGAGAAAAAGGCCACGGGTCTGCCCGCTTGGTTAAGGGTGGCCGCTAGAGCTACGTCGGAGGCGTCGCTTTCGACCTGGAAGGGGAGGGACTCGTCGATGGCGCGCATCGTGGCCTTTGCGATATCCGCTTTGATGCGGCTGAAGGCCTGGCAAGCCTCTGTCGACAGAGGGAAGGTCGTGGTCTGTATTAGGGGGTGGGCCTTGTCTGCGTACTGGGGGACCCACTGGGCGTCGTACGAAAAGAACCCCAAGCAGCGTTTCAGGGCTTTTGGGCAGTGCGGGAGGGGAAATTCCATGAGTGCGCGCATACGTTCGGGGTCGGGGCCTATTATCCCATTGCGCACTACGTAGCCCAGAATGGCTAGCCGGTCGGTGCTAAAAACGCACTTGTCCTCGTTGTACGTGAGGTTCAAGGCTTTGGCGGTCTGGAGGAATTTCTGGAGGTTGGCGTCGTGGTCCTGCTGATCGTGGCCACAGATGGTTGTCGACACCGGGAGCACGGAAAGCTTTATACACCCCGCCACGGTAAGACGCTGTTGTCGAGATACGGGAACGTGGCCCGCAACCCATGTTGATCAACCATTCGGTCCATCTCCCGTTGGAAGACCGAGACCCCGTTTGTGACGCCAAAAGGGACCCGTAGGAAATGGTATAATCGCCCGTCTGCCTCGAAGGCTGTGTACTTGCGGTCACTTGGGCGGATGGGGAGCTGATGGTAGGCGGACTTGAGGTCCACGGTGGAGAAGACTTTATATTGGGCAATCCGATTGACCATGTCGGATATGCAGGGGAGAGGGTACGCGTCTAGTTGTGTGTACCTGTTGATGGTCTGGCTATAGTCAATGACCATCCTTTGTTTCTCCCCTGTCTTCACTACTACCACCTGCGCTCTCCAGGGACTATTGCTGGCCTGGATTATGCCCTCCTTTAGTAGCCGCTGGACTTCGGACCGAATGAAGGTCCGGTCCTGGGCGCTGTACCGTCTGCTCCTAGTGGCGACGGGTTTGCAATCCGGGGTGAGGTTCGCAAACAAGGACGGGGGTTGCACTTTGAGGGTTGCGAGGCCGCAGATAGTGAGTGGGGGTATGGGGCCGCCGAATTTAAACGTAAGGCTCTGTAGATTACATTGGAAATCTAATCCCAGCAAGGTGGGGGCACAGAGTTGGGGAAGGACGTTTAGTTTGTAGTTTTTGAACTCCCTCCCCTGCACCGTTAGGGTAACTATGCAGAATCCCCGGATCTGTACGGAGTGGGATCCTGCAGCTAGGCAAATCTTTTGTGCGCTGGGATACGTGGTCAAGGAACAGCGTCTTACCGTGGCGGGGTGTATAAAGCTTTCCGTGCTCCCGGTGTCGACTAGGCATGGCGTCTCGTGGCCGTTTATTAGGACCGTTGTCGTCGTCGTCTGGAGTGTCCGGGGCCGAGCCTGATCGAGCGTAATCGAAGCGAGCCGTGGTTGTAGTAGTGGAGTGGGGTCCGTTGTTGCCGTCCAAGATAGCGTCGGGGATGAACAAAATGGCCGCCCCCATACATCGCACGTGGCTGGGGGGTCACAAGATGGCGGCGGGGGTGGACAAAATGGCCGCCCCCATGCGTCGTACAGGTCTGGGGCGGTCCAAGATGGCGGCGCCCCTCCTCCCCTCGTGGTGGCCGGGACCCAAAATGGCAGCGTCTGCGGGTCGCACATCGGCGCCCCTCCTCCCCTCGTGGTGGTCGGGACCCAAAATGGCGGCGTCTGCGGGTCGCACATGGTGTGCTGGGGGGGCTGGGGAGCGCTAGGACCGCAAGCGCTAGGACCGCGCGGAGCTCCCTCACCGGGGACAGCGGTGGTCGGGGCCCAAGTAGGTGGCGCCGGCGGGTCAGGCGTGGGGCCGCGAGCGCTAGGACCGCGCGGAGCTCCCTCACCGGGGACAGCGGTAGTCGGGGCCCAAGTAGGTGGCGCCGGCGATCAGGCGTGGGGCCGCGAGCGCTAGGACCGCGCGGAGCTCCCTCACCGGGAACAGTGGTGGTCGGGGTCCAAGTAGATGGCGCCGGCGGGTCAGGCGTGTGGCGCGGGACGGCGGTTAGGGTGGCATTAGGGACGCGGAAAACTCCCTCCTCTCCGTGGAGAGTGTTGGCCGGGACCCAAAGCGGTAGCGCCGGCGGCGGGTCATACATGGGCTGCGGGGAGGGGGGTTGGGGAGCGTAGGCGGCGTGCAGGGCTCCCAGTTCTCCCGGGACCGCGGTGGTCGGGACCCAGAGCGGCTGCGCCTGCGGGTCGCACATGGCGTGCTGGGGGGGTTGGGGCGCATAGACTGCTTGCAGGGCTCCCTGTGCTCCCGGGACGGCGGCGACAACGCGGGACCAGCACACAACCGCATAATGGCCCTTTTTCCCGCAGCTTTTGCAGATGGCTGCGCGGGCCGGACAGCGCTGTCGGGGGTGTTTCGCCTGGCCGCAGAAATAACAGCGGGCGCCCCCGGTGCGACTCGGCGTTTGGACCGCGCAAGCCTGTGGGGTGTCCGGGGGGGTGGGTAGGGGTTTGCCGCGACGGGTACGTACGGGGCCCAATGGGTTGCCGCGCGGTCGGGGCCGTAGGCGCGGGTATTACGCGCGGCCACGTCTAGGGAGGCTGCTAGGGCCCGTGCCTCTGAGAGTCCTAGCGACTCTTTTTCTAGAAGTCTTTGGCGGATTTGGGAGGATTGCATACCTGCCACAAAAGCATCGCGCATTAACATGTCCGTGTGTTCGTTTGCGTTCACCGACGGGCAGCTGCAGGCTCGCCCAAAATCGGCGTAGAACTCATCCATCGATTCTCCGGGAGCTTGCCGTCTCGTCGCGAGCTGGTAGCGAGCGAAGATTTGGTTAACTGGGCGAACGTAGAGACTTCTGAGTGCTGCGAACGCCGTCTGGAAATCGTCGGTGTCTTCAATGAGGGTGAAAATCTCCGTGCTCACCCTCGAGTGCAGGACCTGCAGTTTTTGTTCGTCTGAGACTCAGCCGGTGGTCGTTCTGAGGTAGGTCTCGAAGCAAGTCTGCCAGTGTTTGAAGGCTGCTGCCGCGTTCACAGCGTGGGGGCTGATCCTCAGGCATTCTGGAATGATCCTGAGCTCCAT
Source organism: Scyliorhinus torazame (assembly GCF_047496885.1). Taxonomy (NCBI): domain Eukaryota; kingdom Metazoa; phylum Chordata; class Chondrichthyes; order Carcharhiniformes; family Scyliorhinidae; genus Scyliorhinus; species Scyliorhinus torazame. The sequence continues at coordinate 146,559,727 of NC_092716.1, read as the reverse complement.
AGTCCTTTTTAGGCACGTTTAATAAATTGTAGCGCACAAAGACTCCATGAGACGAATAGAGTGAAGTCGATGAGGCTTTATTAAGCGTGTCTGTTCCCCCGCAGCTCGATAGTAAACTGGCCTGCGGGGGAAGACTCCGGCTTCTTATACTCCGCCTTCAGTGCGGAGCATGAGGTCAACGGCCAACCAGGACCCGGGATCTGTCAGCCAATGACATTAGGGCTTCCAGTCCCACATGACCCCCAATACATACTACCACACTCACTAAGTGTCTCCATGGGAAAGAGACTGAGCATGTGTGCCGTGTCCTTATATATGGGTTGGTGTAATGCCCCCCTGTGGTAGTGTCACCTCTGTGTGTGTCGTGACTGCCCATTGGTCATGTTCTATCTTACTGACCTATTGGTTGAATGTCTGTGTGTCATGCCTCTGGTGCTCCCCCTGGTGTCTAGCTAGGTGTAATGACTTTAGGTTAGCCCCTTGTGTATTTACAGTGATGCATATCACCAAAGCATTTTCATCTTGGATATCACGGGGTGTTCATTGTGTAATTCCATCAGGATTGGGCATCGACTTTAATGAGGAACGACTGCTCGGTCTCCCCACAGGATGATGCCAACTTCTACACTCACCTCTTGTCGCTTAGTAAGGAAGGGCTTCATGTCATCAGCAGGGTGTCGTCAGATTCTGCCACTGAAGACCATACAATGCAATTTTACCTGTGTGAGGTTCTTCTGGACTATGTTTGAATCTGCTTCAAGGATACTGGCAAGGTATCCTGGAAGTTCAAGGTCATGATTACTTCTTCCAATGCTGGCAGAGGGGCCAAGCTAGTGGGCAATGGGAGGAGTCTCAGGACATCCACATTGGCAATGTGTGCTCCTGGGTGATGCTCGAGAGAGAGTAATTGCGGGCCACTAACAATAATGGTCAACATTAGATCAGGGCTGAGGCGATGGGGGAATAACTTTATCCTCTTTGAAAAGGCCCAGCAGGGGTTTATGGTCTGTTACGATTGTGAAATGTTAGACGTGGACAAATGGGTGGAATTTTTTCATCCCAAAAAGGACAGACAATCCCTCCTTTTCAATCTGAAAATAGCTTCTTCCTGAATCCACCAAGACTCTGGGCGCATACGCTATAGGTCTCTTTGTGCCATCATCCCATCGATGGAAAAGGAATGCCCCATCTCCATATTGAGAGACATCACATGTTAATAATAATCTTTATTGTCACAAGTAGGCTTACATTAACACTGCAATGAAGTTACTGTGAAAAGCCCCTAGTCGTCACATTCCGGCGCCTGTTCGGGTACACTGAGGGAGAATTCAGAAAGTCCAAATTATCTAACAGCATGTCTTTTGGGACTTGGGGGAGGAATCCGGAGCACCCGGAGGAAACCCACGCAGACACATGGAGAACGTGCAGATTGCAGACAGACAGTGACCCAAGCCGGGAATCGAACCTGGGAACCTGTAGTGTGGAGCAGCAGCACTACCCTCTGTGATACCGTGCTGCCCACGGTAATGCTTTTTCTCTCTTGGGCTCATAATGAGCCAAGATGTTTGCTGCTTGGCCTTCCTGAAGGCTTCGTCTTGTGGCGCCCATCATGACCACTTCTTGTGTTTTTATAACAATGTGTGCAGGGGTGACAATAAAGTGGCCAAATTTGAGATTAAAATTAGTTTACGAGGTTTAGGAAAGATTTAAATGTTATCGTGTTTCTCAGGGTTGGTGCAGCTCACTCTGCAAACTGCACTGATTGTATTATCCCGCGGGTCTTGAACCGCTCGAGTTTGGTCTCTACTTTGGTAAGTAAAACATATGGAACTAGCCATGCCCTGAAATAATTGGGTAGGGCGACGGAGTCCATAAATCTTTGCCCTTGCTCCCTTTATTCTACCAAAGCCTTCTTGGAATACCTTGGGATATTTATCAATGATCTCGTAAAATCCACCAGTTCCTAGATTTAAAATTTGTAGCCGGTCCAGATAGATCCTCTGAGCTAGCCTCTGCCAAGAGGCTGGGTCCTGGTCACTGTACAGCTATGAGCATGAGTCGGACCGTCTTCTGCCCAAAGGTAACCGGGATCATAGTGGTCCTCATAATCTTCAACGGTTACCTCATATATGCAACCAATCTGGTTACTCGCAGACCTAGAGGCAAGATGCCTATTTTCAATATGTCAGAAGGTCTGTTCCTCAATTATGGAGGCAGCAGCTCTTGTATCCACCTCTATTTCTTGGGAATGGCCGTTGATCAAGAGTGTTATCTTTATCGGGGCAACCTTAGGGGTGATAATGCAGTTTAGCTGCATCATTTTGTCATCTATGGGCTGATAGACTTGCAAGGCCCTGGCCTGGGCTTCAGCATCCTACTGATTCTGGAAGCCTTGTCTAGATCGTGTACTTTGACCAAACATACAGCAGCCTTCCAGCTGACATTTGTACTCCTCTGGTGAGGTTTCCTTGGTACCTCTAGGGTTATTCTACTGTCTTTTAAGATGCCAGAATGTTGAGTTGGTGGTGGGTGAGACATGTGGGAGCCTTCGTTGGGAATGCTGGCTTTTCTGAATGATCGTCCTCCCCGCACCAGCCTGAGAATGCCACTATCCATCATCCCTTGGTGTTCTTGGATCCCTTTCTCAGCATTCCCCAAGGATAGTGCCCTATGAGGTCTCGGGTGAGTTCTGCCAACAATGTTTGTATACCACAAAATTATTGATCCCATACACTCGCTGGTCGGGTAACATCTCGGTCAGGGATTGACTAAACTCGCAGTATTCAGCCAGCTTCTTTAATCTAACCAGGAATTCTGTCACAGGTTCCCCAGGAGTCTTCCCAGCCATGTTGAATCAGTAAAGCTGGAGGATTACGGATGGTTCTGGGTCGTAATGGTTCTTTACTGGATCTGCAAGCTTGTTGTACATTTTAGTGTCAGGGGCTACAGGATAAGTTAAACTCTTAATAATGCTGAACATCGGGCCCTGCTGTTGGTTAGCTCTCAACAGTGGCTAAGAGGCTGGACCATAATCAGAACTATTTTAAGTTTTACACAGTGCAAAAGATCGATTCGTTCCAGGAGTGATAATATAAGAAATAGGGTTTGGTTATTTTATAAACATACTTTATTAAAACAAAAGAAAAAAAAAATTTAAACTGCTGAACTTTAATCCGAACAATAATAGATTATATGAGTTTTTTTAACCTTAGCACACTAGTTCTCATTAAACAGCAATTTAAGCAGAACATGCAGCTCCCATGCCACTTACACAGTCAGACAAAAGCAACAGTTGAATTTACAAAGCAATTTTTCTGCTGTTCGAAACATTTGTTCAGAACCCTTTTCTAAAGCCTGCCTCGGTGGCAAATTTCACGACTTCTCAGTCAATTTTCAAAGCCTTCTCCTCTACCTGTTCAAAACAGTATTATTTTTCTCTCTCTCGTTGATCTCCACTCAGCCCCACAAACACAGCGGGTTCCCCCAGCGGGTCGGAGAATGGCCGTTGGCCGCCATGAATCCCGCACCCGCCGGTTGCCGAAGTCTCCGAAGGGAGAAAAGTCGGTGGGGCGTTAATGGCGCGGCAGACGTCGGAGAATGGCACGGGTGTGCGCAAGGCAGCCGATTTTGGGCCTGCCGATATTCTCCCGTCCGGATGGGCCGAAGTCCCGTCGACGTGATGACGGGTCACGTCGACGTAAATCAAACCTCCTTTTAATCGCTCCCGGTTCACGCCGACCAGCGCGGAGGTGAGCGACGGCCTGGGGGGTTGGCCGCTGGGCAGGCAATGGCGTGGCCGCAGTCTGAATGTGTGGGGAGAGGTGTGTCTAGGGTTGTGTGTGTGTGTGTGTGTGGCGGGGGGGGGGGGGGGGGGGTTAGAGTGGGCTGGGCTCCGGGGGAGTGCCGGGAGTGGGGTCAGTGCCGGGGAGGAGGATGGGGTCCGTGCCGGGGAGGAGGATGGGGGGGGCGGTGTGCGTGCCGGGGAGGAGGATGGGGGGTCCGTGCCGGGGAGGAGGTTGGGGGGCCCGTGCCGGGGAGGGGGATGGGGGGGGGGGCCCTGCCGGGGAGGAGGATGGGGGGGGTCCGTGCCGGGGAGGAGGATGGGGTCCGTGCCGGGGAGGAGGATGGGGGGGGGTCCGTGCCGGGGAGGAGGATGGGGGCCCGTGCCGGGGAGGAGGTTGGGGGGCCCGTGCCGGGGAGGGGGATGGATGGGGGACGTGCCGGGGAGGAGGATGGGGGGGGGTACGTGCCGGGGAGGAGGATGGGGGGTCTGTGCCGGGGAGGGGGATGGGGGGGGTCTGTGCCGGGGAGGGGGATGGGGGGGGGTCCGTGCCGGGGAGGAGGATGGGGGGCTCGTGCCGGGGAGGGGGATGGGGGGGGGTCCGTGGCTGGGGAGGGGGATGGGGGGGTTCCATGCCGGGGAGGAGGATGGGAGGTCCGTGCCGGGGAGGGATATGGGGGGGCTTCGTGCCGGGGAGGAGGATGGGGGGGTGGTCCGTGCCGGGGAGGAGGATGGGGGGCCCGTGCCGGGGAGGGGGTTGGGGGGTCCGTGCCGGGGAGGAGGCTGGGGGGGTCCGTGCCGGGGAGGAGGATGGGGTCCGTGCCGGGGAGGAGGATGTGGGGCCCGTGCCGGGGAGGAGGCTGGGGTCCGTGCCGGGGAGAAGGATGGGGGGCCCGTGCCGGGGAGGAGGATGGGGTCCATGCCGGTGAGGGGGATGGGGGGGTCCGTGCCAGGGAGGAGGATGAGGGTCGGTCCGTGCCGGGGAGGAGTATGGGGGGTCCGTGCCGGGGAGGGGGATGGGGGGGGGTCCGTGCCGGGGAGGAGAATGGGTGGCCCGTGCCGGGGAGGGGTATGGGGGGGTCCGTGCCGGGGAGGAGGTTGGGGGGCCCGTGCTGGGGAGGAGGTTGGGGGGCCCGTGCCGGGGAGGGGGATGGGGGGGTCCGTGCCGGGGAGGAGGATGGGGCGGGGGGGTCCGTGCCGGGGAGGAGGATGGGGTCCGTGCCGGGGAGGAGGATGGGGGGGGGGTCCGTGCCGGGGAGGAGGATGGGGGCCCGTGCCGGGGAGGAGGTTGGGGGGCCCGTGCCGGGGAGGGGGATGGATGGGGGACGTGCCGGGGAGGAGGATGGGGGGGGGTACGTGCCGGGGAGGAGGATGGGGGGTCTGTGCCGGGGAGGGGGATGGGGGGGGTCTGTGCCGGGGAGGGGGATGGGGGGGGTCCGTGCCGGGGAGGAGGATGGGGGGCTCGTGCCGGGGAGGGGGATGGGGGGGGGTCCGTGGCTTGGGAGGGGGATGGGGGGGTTCCATGCCGGGGAGGAGGATGGGAGGTCCGTGCCGGGGAGGGATATGGGGGGGCTTCGTGCCGGGGAGGAGGATGGGGGGGTGGTCCGTGCCGGGGAGGAGGATGGGGGGCCCGTGCCGGGGAGGGGGTTGGGGGGTCCGTGCCGGGGAGGAGGCTGGGGGGGTCCGTGCCGGGGAGGAGGATGGGGTCCGTGCCGGGGAGGAGGATGTGGGGCCCGTGCCGGGGAGGAGGCTGGGGTCCGTGCCGGGGAGAAGGATGGGGGGCCCGTGCCGGGGAGGAGGATGGGGTCCATGCCGGTGAGGGGGATGGGGGGGTCCGTGCCAGGGAGGAGGATGAGGGTCGGTCCGTGCCGGGGAGGAGGATGGGGGGTCCGTGCCGGGGATGGGGGGGGGTCCGTGCCGGGGAGGAGAATGGGTGGCCCGTGCCGGGGAGGGGGATGGGGGGGTCCGTGCCGGGGAGGAGGTTGGGGGGCCCGTGCTGGGGAGGAGGTTGGGGGGCCCGTGCCGGGGAGGGGGATGGGGGGGTCCGTGCCGGGGAGGAGGATGGGGCGGGGGGGTCCGTGCCGGGGAGGAGGATGGGGGGTCTGTGCCGGGGAGGGGGAAGGGGGGGGTCCGTGCCGGTGAGGAGGATGGGGGGTCCGTGCCGGGGAGGAGGATGGGGGGCCCGTGCCGGGGAGAGGGATGGGGGGGTCCGTGCCGGGGATGAGGATGGGGGGGGTTCCGTGCCGGGGAGGAGGATGGGGGGTCCGTGCCGGGGAGGGATATAGGGGGGGGGCTTCGTGCCGGGGAGGAGGATGGGGGGCCCGTGCAGGGGATGGGGATGGGGGGGGTGGTCCGTGCCGGGGAGGAGGATGGGGGGCCCGTGCCGGGGAGGGGGTTGGGGGGGGGTCCGTGCCGGGGAGGAGGCTGGCGGGTCCGTGCCGGGGCGGAGGATGGGGGACCCGTGCCAGGGAGGAGGATGGGGGGGGTCCGTGCTGGGGAGGAGGATGGAGGGCCCGTGCCGGGGAGGGGGATGGGGGGAGTCCGTGCCGGGGAGGAGGATGGGGGGGGGTCCGTGCCGGGGAGGAGGATGGGGGGTCCGTGCCGGGGAGGGGGATGGGGGGGGGGTCCGTGCCGGGGAGGAGAATGGGTGGCCCGTGTAGGGGAGGGGGATGGGGGGGTCCGTGCCGGGGAGGAGGATGGGGGCCCGTGCCGGGGAGGAGGTTGGGGGGCCCGTACCGGTGAGGGGGATGGGGGGGGTCCGTGCCGGGGAGGAGGATGGGGGGGGTCCGTGCCGGGGAGGAGGATGGGGGGTCTGTGCCGGGGAGGGGGATGGGGGGGTGGTCCGTGCCGGTGAGGAGGATGGGGGGTCCGTGCCGGGGAGGAGGATGGGGGGCCTGTGCCGGGGAGGGGGATGGGGGGGGGGGCCGTGCCGGGGAGGAGGATGGGGGGGGTTCCGTGCCGGGGAGGAGGATGGGGGGTCCGTGCCGGGGAGGGATATGGGGGGGGGCTTCGTGCCGGGGAGGAGGATGGGGGGCCCATGCAGGGGAGAGGGATGGGGGGGGGTGGTCCGTGCCGGGGAGGAGGATGGGGGGCCCGTGCCGGGGAGGGGGTTTGGGGGGGTCCGTGCCGGGGAGGAGGCTGGGTGGTCCGTGCCGGGGAGGAGGATGGGGTCTGAGCCGGGGAGGAGGATGGAGGGCCCGTGCCGGGGAAGGGGATGGGGGGCCCGTGCCGGGGAGGGGGATGGGGGGGGGGTCCGTGCCGGGGAGGAGGAGGATGGGGTCCGTGCCGGGGAGGAGGATGGGGGGCCTGTGCCGGGGAGGGGGATGGGGGGTCCGTGCCGGGGAGGGGGATGGGAGGTCCGTGCCGGGCAGGAGGATGGGGGGCCCGTGCCGGGGAGGGGGATGGGGGGGTCCGTGCCGGGGAGGAGGATGGGGGGTCCGTGCCGGGGAGGAGGATGGGGTCCGTGCCGGGGAGGAGGATGGGGGGGTCCGTGCCGGGGAGGAGGATGGGGGGCCCGTGCCGGGGAGGAGGATGGGGTCTGTGCCGGGGAGGAGGATGCAGGGCCCGTGCCGGGGAGGGGGATGGGGGGCCCGTGCCGGGGAGGGGGATGGGAGGGGGTCCGTGCCGGGGAGGAGGATGGAGAGCCCGTGCCGGGGAGGGGGATGGGGGGGGTCCGTGCCGGGGAGGAGGATGGGGGGGGGGGTCCGTGCCGGGGAGGAGGATGGGGGGTCCGTGCCGGGGAGGGGGATGGGTGGGGGTCCGTGCCGGGGAGGAGAATGGGTGGCCCGTGCCGGGGAGGGGGAGGGGGGGGGTCCGTGCCGGGGAGGAGGATGGGGGGTCCGTGCCGGGGAGGAGGATGGGGTCCGTGCCGGGGAGGAGAATGGGGGGGTCCGTGCCGGGGAGGAGAATGGGGGGCCCGTGCCGGGGAGGAGGACGGGGTCTGTGCCGGGGAGGAGGATGGGGGCCCGTGCCGGGGAGGGGGATGGGGGGCCCGTGCCGGAGAGGGGGATGGGGGGGGGGTCCGTGCCGGGGAGGAGGATGGGGGGCCCGTGCCGGGGAGGGGGATGGGGGGTCCGTGCCGAGGAGGGGGATGGGGGGGGGTCCGTGCCGGGGAGGGGGATGCGAGCGCAAGTGAGTTGGTCCACCTGGCCAGGTGACAGCCTCCAACAGTTGGACCCATTCCGTCCATGCCACCTGGCTGGGGGGAGGAGGGGATATGGGCAATGATGACATGTCGTCGTTTCCCCCCCCCGCCCCCCCCCCCCCTCCCCCCCCAACCAGGCCGTCATGTTTTCCGATCATCCAGCGATGTTGGCCGCCGTGGCGGCAGCCGCTAATGTCCATGTTGCCCTGGATGAGGAGGAGCGTGCCAGAGAGGCGGCGCAGGCTGCCGCAGAGGCCGGGTTCCCCATGGTCCAGGGCGCGATCGATGGGATGCACGTCGCCGTGCGGCCACCTGCAGATAAAAGGGCCGTGTTCACCAATAGGAAGGGGACCTATTCGATGAACATACAGGTGGTCTACGACCACCGCATGATGATCCTGCACATCTGCGCCCATTACCCAGGCAGTGTACACGACTCATATGTGTTGTCGCGGTCATCCATCCCCGGCATGTACGAGGGACACCATCCCCGGCTGAGGGGCTGGTTGCTGGGCGACAGGGGCTACCCATTGCGATCGTGGCTGATGACGCCTGTACGGAGGCCACGCAATGAGGCAGAGAACCGCTACAATGATGCCCATGTAGCGACAAGGGGAGTGATAGAGAGGTGCTTTGGCGTGCTGAAGATGCGTTTCAGGTGCCTGGACCTCTCTGGGGGCGCCCTCCAGTATCGGTCAGATAGGGTCGGCCGCATCATTGTGGTGTGCTGCGTCCTGCACAACATAGCGCAGCAGAGGGGCGATGTGCCGCAGGCAGAGGAGGGCGGAGTGGAGGAGCAGCAGGAAGAGGCGCAGTCCTCCCCAGATGAGGGGGATGGGGGCAATGGTCAGGGCAGACGGGCTAGACACAGGCGGGTGGCTGTCCACCGTTATCAGCTGGCCCAGCGGGCACGGGACAGGCTGATAGCTGCCCGCTTCACTGACTAGATGGGCGTGGGAATCGGGTAGTACGGCCACAGACCGCACACCATGGCAACAGCCGACCACCCACACCCCCCACCCGTCCACCCACCCAGCACCCTCACCCCCCTCCCCAACCCCACCCACCCCACCCGCATGCACACCACCCCCCCCATTGCCGATCCACCTGCGGCACAATGGCCGTGCTCACACAGTTGCGGGTGGACGCGTGTCTATTGCAGGCCATGGAGGATGATGACAACCCGCCCTGTGATGAGCTCCTGGCTCCACATCGTTGGACTATGTCTGACCCATGGCCACAGTACCACCATCCACCCGGACCATCCCTGCATGCGGCTGTGACACTGCAGCGCACGGTCCCGTCCTCTGCCCGGGGGGATGTTGATCGCCTGGGGCTGAGGTAAGACCACCCCCACACACACACTTGCGCTCAACGTACATGACACCCCCGCACGCTTTGGACAGCGCACAAAGGCAGCTTCTGTAGATGTAACGTTGACTTTAATAACCAAAGGAGTTCATGCACGTGCCCTAGCCCCTAAAACTCATCTGTGCCCTGCACCCGTGCCAACTTACTCAGTGTCAAATTGTTTGGCCTTACGGGCCCTTTGACTACGTCTACGTGGTTCCCCAGACGGTACAGCAGAACTGGAGGTGGACTCCTGTGATTCCTGCCCTCTGACACGGGATCCCTTTGGCAGCCGTTTCCTGGGGCGTCCTGGCCTAGATGGGCCAGGCTGCGGCCCGGGCGACTGGGATGGCGAGCTGCCAGCCTGTCCTGCCCGTTGCCCACCCGATGCACCTGGGACGGAAGGGGGGGAGTCCGAGGTGTCGCGGTGTTCCGGGACCTCCCCTACAGGGGGACCCAGGACGCACCACACCACCTCCTCCTCCCTCGGGGTGCCCGATGGCCCCCAGGCCTCTACATGGGTGGGGGATGCGAACGGACTGGCCATCCGACGCCCCCCCCCGACATCTGGTGCTGCCAGTCCTGGAGGCCCGTGCTGGTATCGACAGGGGTCTGCAGGTTTGCAGCCATGGAGCCCAGGGGATTGGCAAACCCTGTCTGTGACTGTGCGACGCCGGCTCGCACATGGCCAATAGCGTCGATGCCCTCAGCGATGGCCTGCTGTGACTGGGCTATGGCCTGCAGAGACTGGGCTATGGCCTGCTGAGACTGGGCCATGGCCTGCTGAGACTGGGCCATGGCCTGCAGAGACTGGGCCATGGCGTTGAGCGCCTCTGCCATCTGGCGGTGGCACTGGCTCATGGCCTCCTGTGAGAGGGCAACCAATTCCTGGGCCACAGACGCCGCCTGCACGGAAAGCCCCAGGCCTCGCAAACCGTTCCCCATGTCTGACACCGTCGCATCCATTGCCTCCACCGCGGACGCCACCCGTGCGGTGTCGACCTGGGTGGCACGTATGACCGGCACCACTCCCAGCTCCTGGACGCGGGTGGACTCCTCCACCTGCGACTGTAGCCGCCGCAAGCCGGCCGTCACCCTCTTCGCTCGTCTCCGGGTCGGTGGTTGCATCGGATCTATGGGTGGGTGTGGTAACTCCAGGAACCCGGGATCCATCTGGGCGGCAGATGTTCGCTTGGGCTGGGCTGCCCTCCGACCGCCCGGCCCCTCTGCTGCTCCTACCTCCACCTGCTGTACCGGGACTACTGGGTGATGCGCACCAGTGAGTGTACCAGACGCCTCATCACTAAAGTGCCCAACCGAGGTGAGTGTTTCTGCAATGGTGGAGGGTGTTGGTGACAGCAGTGGCGTTGTGTCGTGCTCTTCGTCCCACTCTGAGTCCATGGCACTTTAGGGTGGGGGTTCGTCTCCACCCATCCACTCTGTGCCACTGCCTGGTATTTCGTCTTCCTGGGTAGTGCTGTCCCGGGTAGAGGTGTCCCGGGTAGGGGTGTCCTGGGTAGGGATGTCCTGGGTAGTGGTGTCCTGGCTCGGCTGTGACGGGGGCCTGTGGCTGCCCCTCTCGTCGCTGGGTGGCACATGCCTGCGTTGTCGCACCCGCACGTGACGGGGGCGTCGTCTCCCTGTTGCTCCAGGTCTCTCCGTCTCCCGTGGTCTCCAAGGGACATCCTGCGGGCGTCGCATGCCGGAGGGTCCGGGTCTCTCCGTCTCCCGTGGTGTGCGAGGGACATCCTGCGGGCATCGCATGCCGGAGGGTCCGGGTCTCTCCGTCTCCCGTGGTGTGCGAGGGGCATCCTGCGGGCGTCGCATGCCGGAGGGTCCGGGTCTCTCCGTCTCCCGTGGTGTGCGAGGGGCATCCTGCGGGCGTCGCATGCCGGAGGGTCCGGGTCTCACCGTCTCCCGTGGCCTCCGAGGGGCATCCTGCGGGCGGTCTGCATCTGCGGGGATGGATGCCTCGACGTTTGCTCCTGCGATACACAATGAAGCATGCATGGTTGGACACGCAGGCAGTGATCAGGTGATATGGGGGAGGGGGATATAGGGGAGGGGGGATATGGGGACGGGCTGTCGGTGGCTCACTTGCTAGTACGCCCCCGACCTCTGCATCGGCAACCTCCCGGTCCTCAGGTCCGCCAGCCATTTCCAGGGCCCTTTCCTCGTGTTCGGTCAGTGGCCTCTCATCAGCGGCGCCTCCTCCAGTCCTCACATGCTCCCTGGTGTTGCGTGCATGTTTCTCCTGTGGCGGGGGGGCGGGGGTGGGGGGGGGTTGGTGGGGGGGGGGGTGGTGGTGGCAGGGGTAAAAGGCAACAGTGTTAGACAGGTATATGAATGCATGCCATCGGTTGCGCGTGTATTGCAGAGATTAAGGTTAGGGCTGGATTCACTTGGGGATATGGGGGATATGGGGGAGGGCGGATAAGAGGGAGGGGGATATGGGCGTTATGGGGGAGGGGGGATATGGGGGAGGGGGGATATGGGGATGGGGGATATGGTGGAGGGGATATGGGGGATATGGGGGAGGGGGGATATGGGGAGGGGGATATGGGGGATATGGGGAGGGGGGATATGGGGGAGGGGGAGATGGGGAGGGGGATATGGGGGATATGGGGAGGGGGGTATGGGAGGTGGATATGGGGGATATGGGGGAGGGGGAATATGGGGGAGGGGGGATATGGGAGGGGGATATGGGGGAGGGGCGATATGGGGAGGGGGAATGGGGGATATGGGGGAGGGGGGATATGGGGGAGGGGGGATATGGGGGAGGGGGATATGGGGGAGGGGGGATATGGGGGAGGGGTGGATATGGGGGAGGGGGGATATGGGGGCGGGGGCATGTATGACGCTGCACGGCGTGAACCACGTGAGCAAGCGCGGATCCCGTCACATCGCTGCTAGACCATTTCGGGCCGGAGACTTCGCGACGATTTTTGCGGCGTGGCGCAAGTCGGATTTGCGCCGATCGGCGGACTTTGCGCCGATAATGGAGAATTTTGCCCCTGTTCTTTGTCTGGGTTTCCAGACTTGAACCCATCACTGTTATCCTGGCTGGTTGATTGCCCACTTACATTTATACAAAAAAACAGAGCCATACTATTTATATGCAACAAACGTCCCATTGGCAGACAAAAAAGCTGTCAGGCTCTGTAATGGACTAATGGCTGTTCAGTCAAGAGCGTCCGAAGTACAATGGATCTGCGGGAATCCTGTGTATTCCTATTAATGGGTTAAGTCTGACTGAGACAATGTAACTTGGCCAGGTGAGGGGGTATCCCTCTGACTCTGTGCTCGCAGTATTTTGCCTCAGTCAGTTTAACTCCTAAATTGCCTGCTACATCTTCAATATAATTTCTGGACCCAATTTCCCAATATTTCCCTCGTATAACACCTACATGCTGTCAAAAGGATTACTTTATGTTTGTCATTCCCTTCTACGCCATTCCCTTCTGTGCCATTAGCGTGAAAGAAGTAGTGCATGTGTTCAGCATACTTGGCCAGTCATAAGGCTTGAGCTTCCCAAAAAAGTGAATTTCTGGGGACTTTTTTTGCTTTGTTTCTTACCAGAGTTGTCGTTGTGCAGTTTAAAAATACTGCTCCATGAACTTCCAGTTGTGGCTATGCGTAGCTAAGTCGCACATTCGGCGGCTCCCGCAAAACAGACTTTTGGGCTCTTTTCAGGGCCCCCAAAGGCACTTTTTTGACGTTTCCCAGTGTGGGAAGGAGATTATAACAGCTCCCCAATAGTATATGGCTTCTACTAGGAGTGGGGCGACTAAAAAGGTGGTGGTGAACTCGAAGAAGGTGCGAGGGAAGAAGAACAAAATGGCGGCGGGCGGAGACCAGGCAGCGTGGATGCAGTGGGCGGAGGAGCAGCAGGAGGGTATCCAGCACTGCTTCAAAGAGATTAAAGTGGACCTGCTAGAGCCGATGAAGGCTTGTATTGATAAGCTGCTGGAGACACAGACGGCCCAGGGGGTGGCGATCCGCGAGGCTCGACAAAAGATCTCCGAGGACGAGATCTTAGGCCTGGCGGTAAAGGTGGAGGCGCACGAGGCGCTCCACAAGAAATGGCAGGAGCGGTTCGAGGAGACGGAGAATCGGTCGAGGCGGAAGAATCTGCGGATTCTGGGCCTCCTGGAGGGGCTGGAGGGGCCGGACGTGGGGGCCTATGTGGTCATTACGTTGAACTCGCTGATGGGAGTGGGGTCCTTCCAGGAGCCCCTGGAGGTGGAAGGGGCCCATAGAGTGCTGGCGAGGAGGCCCAAGGCTAACGAGACTCCGCGGGCGGTGCTGGTGAGGTTCCATCAGTTCATTGATCGGGAGTGTGTGCTCAGGTGGACCAAGAAGGAGAGGAGCAGCAGGTGGGAGAACACGGAGGTTCGAACATACCAGGACTAGAGTGCGGAGGTGGTGAAGAGGAGGGCTGGGTACAATCAAGCGAAGGTGGTGCTGCACAGGAAGGGGGTGAGGTTTGGCATGTTGCAGCCGGCGCGACTGTGGGTCACCTACAAGGACCGGCACCATTATTTTGTTCAGACCGAGAAGTTGGATACAGATTGAGGGTCGGGATGGGCGTTTGGGGACTGCGGTTGATATGTTAAATTTTTTGGGTGGGGGGTGGGGGGCCTTTGCTTTGCTCCTGGTTTCCTTTTTCTCCATGTTTTTCTCTTTCGGGTTGGTGAGGGTGGTTAGGGCAGGTTGGGCACTGTTTTGGTTGGGTTGGTCGGGGGGGCTCTTGGAGGGGGGTAGTTAAACGGAACAGGGGTGGTGGTCGGCAGTGAGGTGGGGCCCCGCGGGGGAGGGGGAGGCCCGAGTCAGGGGTGAGGGGATTGGGCCTGTAAAAGGAGCTGCGTCAGAGGTGGCGGGGCCGGGTAGGTGGAAAGCGCGGGAAAGACTGGAGGGGGCGGGGCCGGTGCAGGGAAGCGAGGATTGTCTCCCGCGCTTAGAATGGAAGGGGGAGGGGGGGAGCCTATGGATGGGGAATGGGAGAGGAGGGTGTGCCACACAATGAGAGGAGTCGAAGGAGAGGCGGGAGTGGCTGGGGTCAGCAGGAGTCAGCTGACTTGCGGAAGTGCAATGGGGGGAGTAAATCAGCTAGGATGGGTCCTAGCCGGGGGGCCGGGGGGGGGCATCGAGTTGCTGCTGCTATGGTCAAGGGGGAGCCGGAGCGACTGGGAGGGGTCGAGACGGGGGGTATGCCGCCGTGGGGAACGGGCCGGGTGTGGGGTGCGGGCGCGTGGCTGGCCGAGGAGGGTTTATGGCTAGTCGGCGGGGGAGTGGGGCGGGTAGCCCCCTGATCCGGCTGATAACTTGGAATGTAAGGGCACTGAATAGGCCGGTTAAGCGGGCCCGGGTATTCACGCACCTGAAGGGCTGAAGGCGGATGTGGTTATGCTCCAGGAGACACACCTGAAGGTGGTAGACCAGGTAAGATTGAAGAAAGGGTGGGTAGGTCAGGTGTTTCACTCGGGGCTGGATGCCAAAAATCGAGGGGTGGCGATCTTGGTGGGAAAGAAGGTGTCATTTGAGGCGTCGAGCATTGTGGCAAATAATGGTGGTAGATATGTAATGGTAAGTGTTAAGTTGCAGGGAGAGAGGGTGGTACTGGTCAATGTGTATGCCCCGAATTGGGACGATGCGGGTTTTATGCGGCGTATGTTGGGTCAGATCCCAGACTTGTAAGTGGAGGGCCTGATAATGGGGGGAGACTTTAACACGGTGTTGGATCCAGCACTGGATTGCTCCAGGTCTAGGACGTGCAGGAAGCCGGCGGCTGCTAGAGTGCTGAGGGGGTTTATGGACCAGATGGGAGGGGTGGACCCTTGGAGATTTGCAAGGCTAGGGAATTTTCATTCTCCTCACATGTCCATAAGGCTTATTCCCGAATCAACTTTTTATTTTGAGTAGGGCGCTGATAGTGAGAGTAGAGGATACCGAGTATTCGGCAATAGCCATTTCGGACCACTCCCCACGTTGGGTGGACTTGGAGATGGGGAGGAGAGGGACCATCGCCCGCTGTGGCGCTTGGAGGTGGGGCTGTTGGCAGACGAGGAGGTGAGCGAGCGGGTCCGAGGAAGTATAGAGAGGTACTTGGAGACCAACAACAATGGGGAGGTCCGAGTGGGGATGGTGTGGGAGTCGCTGAAGGTGGTGGTGAGGGGGAGAGCTGATTTCCATTACGGCCCATAAGGAGCGGAGGGAGCGGGGGGAGAGGGAGAGGCTAGTGGGGGAGATGGTGAGGGTAGACAGGAGGTATGCGGAGGTGCTCGAGGAAGGATTGTTGAGGAAGAGGCGTAGCCTCCAGGCCGAATTCGACCTGGTGACCACCAGGAAGGCAGAGGTGCAGTGGAGGAAGGCCCAGGGGGCGATCTACGAGTATGGGGAAAAGGCAAGCCGGATGCTGGCGCATCGGCTTTGGAAGCGGGACGCAGCTAGGGAGATCGGGGAGTTAAGGACAGGGGAGGGAGTGTGGTGCGGAGTGGGGTTGGCATCAATGGGGTCTTCAGGGACTTTTACGAGGAATTATACCGACCCGAGCCCCCATGGGAGGAGGGAGGGATGGGCCGCTTCCTGGACCAATTGAGGTTTCCAAAGGTGGAAGAGGGACTGGTGGCAGGATTGGGGGCCCCGATTGGGCTGGAGGAGCTGACCAAAGGGATGGGAAGCATGCAGGCGGGGAAGGCACCGGGGCCGGACGGTTTCCCGGTCAAATTATATAACAAATATGTGGACCTGTTGGGCCCGTTGCTAGTCAGGACTTTCAATGAGGCAAGGGAGGGGGGGGCTTTGCCCCCGACGATGTCCCGGGCACTCATCTCCTTGACCCTGAAGCAGGACAAGATTCCCCTGCAGCGTGGGTCTTACAGACCAATTGCGTTGCTAAATGTAGATGCCAAGGTGCTGGTGAAGGTCCTAGCTATGAGGATTGAGGATTGTGTGCCGCAGATCATCCATGAAGACCTGACGGGGTTTGTGAAGGGGAGGCTTTTGAACGTTATCATGATGCCGGCGAGGGAGGGGGAGGCGGAGATAGTGGTGGCGATGGACACTGAGAAAGCCTTTGATAGGGTAGAGTGGGGGTACCTGTGGGAGGTGAAGAGGTTCGGGTTTGGGGAGGGCTTTGTCAGGTGGGTTAGGCTGTTGTATGAGGTCCCGATGGCGAGTGTGGCCACAAACAGGAGGAGGTCCGAGTACTTTCGGTTGCACCGAGGGATGAGGCAGGCGTGTCCCCTGTCCCCCCTGCTCTTCACACTGGCGATTGAACCCCTGGCTATGGCACTGAGGGAGTCAAGGAACTGGAGGGGGTTGGTGTGGGGTGGGGAGGAGCATAGGGTGTCGCTCGATGAGGACGACCTGCTGCTATATGTGGCGGACCCGGTGGGGGGGAATGCCAGAGGTAATGAGGATTCTTAGGGAATTCGGGGACTTTTCGGGGTACAAGCTCAACATGGGGAAGAGTGAGCTGTTCGTGGTTCACCCAGGGGACCAGGAGAGGGGGATTGGCGAGCTCCCACTAAAAAGGGCGGAGAGGAGCTTCAGGTATTTGGGGGTCCAGGTGGCCAGGAGGTGGGGGGCCCTGCATAGGCTTAATTTTACAAGGCTGGTGGAGCAAATGGAGGAGGAGTTCAAGAGGTGGGACGCGTTGCCGCTGTCCTTGGCGGGTAGGGTGCAGTCAATCAAAATGACGGTGCTCCTAAGGTTTTTGTTCCTGTTCCAGTACCTCCCTGTGTTTATCCAGAAGGCTTTTTTTAGGCGGGTTAACAGGAGTAAAATGGGGTTTGTGTGGACGCGAGGGACTCCAAGGGTGAGAAGGGTGTTCCTGGAGTGGAGTAGAGATAGGGGGGGACTGGCGCTGCCCAACCTCTGTGGGTACTACTGAGCCGCCAATGCGACGATGGTGTGCAAGTGGGTGAAGGAGGGGGAGGGGGCTGCATGGAAGAGGCTGGAGACGGCGTCTTGTGTGGGTACAAGTCTGGGGCGCTGTCAACGGCGCCGCTGCCGCTCCCTCCAAGGAGGTATACCACGAGCCCGGTGGTGGCGGCTGCCCTCAAAATCTGGGGGCAGTGGAGGCGGCACAGGGGGGAAGTTGGGGCCTCAGCGTGGACCCCAATACGGGGGAACCACCGGTTCGCCCCAGGGAGAGCAGGTGGAGGGTTTTCGGGGTGGCACAGGGCAGGGATACAAAGGTTGGGGGACCTGTTTGTGGACGAGAAGTTCGCGAGCCTGGTGGAGCTGAAGGAGAAGTACGGGCTCCCCCCGGGAAACACCTTCAGGTACTTACAGGCAGCACGGTAGCATTGTGGATAGCACAATTGCTTCACAGCTCCAGGGTCCCAGGTTCGATTCCGGCTTGGGTCACTGTCTGTGTGGAGTCTGCACATCCTCCCTGTGTGTGCGTGGGTTTCCTCCGGGTGCTCCGGTTTCCTCCCACAGTCCAAAGATGTGCAGGTTAGGTGGATTGGCCATGATAAATTGCCCTTTGTGTCCAAAATTGCCCTTAGTGTTGGGTGGGGTTACTGGGTTATGGGGATAGGGTGGAGGTGTTGACCTTGGGTAGGGTGCTCTTTCCAAGAGCCGGTGCAGACTCGATGGGCCGAATGGCCTCCTTCTGCACTGTAAATTCTATGATAATCTATGGTAAGGGCGTTTGCCAGACGGCAGGTGGTGGAATTCCCACGGCTACTGAAATGAAAAATCGCTTATTGTCACAAGTAGGCTTCAAATGAAGTTACTGTGAAAAGCCCCGAGTAGCCACATTCCGGCGCCTGTTCGGGAAGGCTGGTACCGCACACAGTACAGGACAGGGTGCTCTCGGGGGGGTTGGTGGGAGTGGGGAAGATCTCGGAAATTTACCAGGTGATGCGGGAGCTACACTTAAAGGTCCCGCTAATGGGCCCCAGCTGGCCAGGCCTCCACCCATGTTCTATAAAGCCCACAGGGAGATCAATCAGTTACCCCCATGGTCCTTGTGCGGGTTATCATTAAAAGCAAAGTTGTCAAGAAGTTTGTTAAACAAAAGGAAAACAATGTTGCGATCTGATTGAATATATTCAAGAAACACAATAAGATGGAAAGAGAAATAGGAAGTCCTGCTAATTATTTTTCCAATTTTTACTGATAGTGGAGAAACGTTTGAAGTCTGAAGAATAGTCAAAAGTAATATTGTAAGGATCCTCCTGTTAATCCCTCTGTGTTCTTGTTTTTTCCTTTTAATTTCTGTTTTTCTGTTATTTCAATGTTGGTATCTGGACAATTAATGCAATCTGTGCCTTTAAGATGGACTTCACCTTTAATTTAATAAACAGGATGTGCTGTTTGGTCTGATATCAGTGATGGCACCTCTTGATGGACCTGGCTGGCAGCCAAAGAGCTGTTTCAGATTGCCGGGGTTTAGCTGGTAAACTATGTTGATTGTTGCTGACTATTCTGGAATATTCCTTGTTCTGTGAGGCTGTGTTTCCAGTTTTTAGTTCTGTTTTGGACAAAAGCTGGGGGGTCACAGCATTGATTTCTCTCACGCCTGATGGTTTATTTCTGAAACTCCGGAGTAAAAACCTTTCTCTCTGCACAGCCAATTTGAGCTGCAAAGAAAATTCAGTCCAGCACCAGCTGCAGGCAGGGTCAGTCAGTGGTTAAAATCTGTGATAACTGCCTGGTTCCTATTGGCTGGGGACAATTGGTTACCCCACATCCCTTGGAGAATATGAGCTCCCCCAATGTGAGGTTGGGGCAATCGTTTGCAGTGTCACTGTATAAATAGAGCTGGCCAGTGGTACCAGCTGCAGAGGAAACCAGTAGTGAACTATTTGTACTGTGTATATATTCTGACAAATAAAGTGCCTTTCTGTTTGATGCTACAAACTCGTGTTGGATTCTTTGTAGCCCTCATAAAAAAGCCCTTTTTGAAATCTTGGGCGGGATTCTCCGAACCCCCGCTGGGTCAGAGAACTGCCTGGGGGGGTGGCGTGAATCCCGCCCCGCTGCTCTGACGGCGCCCGTGATATTCTCCGGCAGCCAAAAAATCGCGCCTCGCAGAATCGCGAGGACCGGGGCGACGCTATGTGTCCCGGGGCTGCTCCAATTCTCTGGGCCGGATGGGCCGAAATCCCACCAACGTGACCACGGGTCATGCCGGCGTAAATCAAACAACCTTTTTAAAAATGTTTTTTTTTTTTAATTCTCCTCCTTTTTCACATTTTCTCCCAAATTTACACCCACCAACAATAAACAATAATCAGTAGTAAATATGTCAATCCCCATATCAATAACAACGATCCCATCCTTCCACCAAACCCCAAGCATTAGCCCGCATGTTCAGACAAACAAATGGCAAAAGGAATTAGGGATCACCCATAGTCGCTATTAACACACACAGCCCCCCTCCCCCAAACCCTCACAACCACACGCCCCAACTAATGTTTGATGTTATCCAGTTCTTGAAAGTGCATAATGAATAATGCCCATGAATTGTAGAACCCCTCCATCCTTCCCCTCAGTTCAAATTTAACCTTCTCAATATTCAAGAATTCCAACAGGTCCCCCCACCATGCCAGGGCACAGGGTGGAGAGGTTGCTCTCCAACCTATCAGGATCCGCCTTTGGGCGGTCAACGAGGCGAAGGCTAAAACATCTGCCTCTGCACCCGTTTCCAACCCTGGCTGGTCCGACACCCCGAATATGGCCTCCTGGGGGCCCGGGTCCAGTTTCACGTGCACCACTTTAGAAATTACCCTAAAAACCTCCTTCCAGTAATCCTCTAGCTTTGAACAGGACCAACCCCCGCAACGTTCGCACACATCTTCTACTCCCTCAAAGAATCGGCTCATCCTCGCCCTCGTGAGATGTGCTCTGTATACCACCTTCAGCTGTATCAGTCCCAACCTCGCGCACGAGGTGGAGGCATTCACTCTCCGGAGCACCTCACACTAGAACCCCTCCTCCATATTAGCTCCCAAATCTTCCTCCCACTTTGCTTTGATCCCTTCCAGTGGTGCCTTCTCCTCTTCCAAAATAGCTCCGTAAACCGCTGACACTACCCCCTTCTCCAGCCCCCCTGTCGTCAGCACCTCCTCCAGCAATGTGGAGGCGGCTCTACCGGGAAGCTCTGTATCTCCTTTCTGGCAAAATCTCAAACCTGCATGTGTATAAACATTTCCATACTTCACTTCCTGCTCCTTCAATCCTGCAAACTAACCCCTAAGAAACAAATCTTTTAGTGTCTTAATCCTCTTCTCCTCCCATTTCCGAAAATTTCCATCCCACCTCCTGGCTCAAATCTGTGGTTCCCCCGAATCGGAATTTCCCTTGACCCTACCCCCAACCTGAAGTGTTGGCGAAACTGCCTTCAAATTCTCAATGAAGCTATTATTACCGGACTCCCAGGGTATCGGGAGCGGCGCTGTTGCTCGTGCTTTCAATCCCGACCCCCTGCACAAACTCTCCCCCATTCTGACCCAATGGGAATCAACCCCTCTGACCCAGCTCCGCACCTTCTCCACATGTGCCGCCCAGTAGTAATCCATCAGGTTCGGAAGACCCAAACCCCCTGCCTGCCTTCCCCTCTGGAGCAGCACCTTTCTAACTCTGGACACCTTCCCTCCCCATATGAACAAAGTAATCCTTCCCTCAATCTCTCTGAAAAAAGCCTTTGGCAGGAAAATCGGCAGACATTGAAAAATAAACAGAAATCGTGGCAACACATTCATTTTATCCGCCTGTACCCAACCCGTCAGTGACAGATGGAGACCATCCCACCTTGCCAGATCAGCTTTCACTCTCCCCATCAAACTAGAAATGTTGTACCAGCGGACCCCCCCCCCCCCCATTTCCGGGCAACCTGCACCCCCAGGTACCTAAAGTGAGTCCCTGCCCTACGGAATGGCAGACCCCCACCCCTGCCCCTGCCCCCACCCCCGGCCGAGACACCACAAAATACTCACTCTTGTCTCGATTTAGTTTGTACCCCGAGAAAGACCCAAACACTCGAAGCAGCTCCAATATTCCCCCTATCGACGCACTCAGTTCCGACACGTATAACAGCAAGTCATCGGCATATAAGGACACCCTATGCTCTATCCCATCCCGCACTATTCCTTTCCATACCACCAAACTTCTTAATGCGATGGCCAATGGCTCAATTGCATGTGCAAACAGCAGGGGTGGACATAGGACATCCCTGCCTAGTCCCACGGTAGAGAGAAAATTATCTCAAGCTGATGTTGTTTGTGCGGACACTTGCCTTCGGCTCCTCATATATTAGCTTTACCCAGTTCACAAATCTTGGTCCAATCCCAAACCGCTCCAGAACTGCCATCAAGTACCCTCATTCTACCCGGTCAAACGACTTCTCAACGTTCAATGCCACAACCACCTCTGTTTCCTTCCCCTCTGCCAGTGCCATTACGATGTTCAATACCCTTCTAAAGTTTGAAAAGAGCTGCCTCCTTCTCACAAACCCCATCTGATCTTCACCTATCACCTTCGGGAGGCACTCCTCCAGCCTATCCGCCAGTACTTTCACCATTACTTTAGCGTCCACATTCAGAAGTGATATGGGCCGATACGACCCACACTCCGTCGGAACCTTATCTTTTTTTAGCAACAGAGAAATCGATGCCTGCCCCAAAGTTTGTGGCAACACCCCCTTCCCTACCACCTCTTCAAACATTCCCACCATCAGGGGTGCCAGCTTATCCTTGAATTTTTTATAATATTCCACCGGACACCTATCCGGCCCTGCCACCTTCCCCGACTGCATCCTCCCAATCGCATCCTTCATCTCCTGCTTCTTCTAATGTAGCCCTGTCCCCCTCCCCTAACCTCGGGTACTCCAACCCATCTAGAAATTCCTGCATCTCACGGTCTCCCCCAGGTGGCTCTGACCTGTACAACCTCTCATAAAATTCCTCAAAAACCTCCGCCCAGGAGCCGGGTTATAAATATACGTGGCCTTCAGCTCGCAGCCATTTCGTCAGCTGATGTAGGAGGCCACACTTCAGATACTAATAAAGCCTCAGTTTGAATTCAACTTCGTCTCCAGCCAAATTGATCGTGCCTCACTAATATACCTTATTTCCATGTTCGTAAACTGCACCCCTTGCTCGTCTCAGTTGGCGCACCGCCTTCCTGGTAGATAGTCGGTCAAAGCTTGCCTATACTTCCTTCCTCTTTTCCAGCTTCGCTGGGTCCCCATCTTCTGCATAACTCCTATCTACCGCCAACATCTCATCTATTATCCTCTGCAACTCCAACCTCTCCTCTTTGTCCACCCTGGCCTTAAACAGAATCACCTCACCCCTCACCACTGCCTTTAGAGTCTCTTAGACAACTGCCTTCGATACCTCACCTGTACAGTTAAAACCTACAAATTCCTCAATTACCTTTTCAATTTTATCACAGAACCCTTGGTCCCACAAAAGTCCCACATCTAATTTCCACCCCGGCCTCTGCGCAACCCCCTTCTCCAGTACCATATCCATCCAATGCGGAGCATGATCTGACACTGCAATTGCCGAGTATTCGACTTAACCCCAGCCAGCAAAGCCTTCCCCACCACAGAAACGTTGATCCGCGACTATACCTTATGGACTGCTGAGAAAAACGAGTACTCCCGTTCCCTCGGATGCAGATACCTCCAAGGGTCCACCTCCCATTTCCACCATTAGCCCAGCCAACGCCTTCGCCCCCCCTTGATGGGACCAGCGAGCGCGGCCGTGACCTGTCCAACTTTGGCTCCTGCACCAAGTTCCATTCCCTCCCCACTATCAGTTCGTGTGTGTCCAAGTCGGGGATGGCCCCAAACACCTTCTTTGCGAATCCCATATCGTCCCAATTGGGGCCGTATACACTTTACAGCACACTAACCTCCCCTCCAGCCCCTGTCACCATCACCTATCTAACCCCCTGATCTGCCACCACCTTCTCCACCTAGAAGCGTACTCTTTTGCTGACCATTACCCTCAAGCCCTTCCGTCAAATCCAGAGTGAAACACCTGACTAACCCAGCCCTTTTTAAGTCACCTGGTCCTTCACCTTCAAGTGAGTTTCTTGCAGCATCGCCAAATCGGCTTTCAAACTTTTAAGATGCGCAAGCACCCTTGACCTCTTGACCGGACCTCCTAACCCCCTCACATTCCACGTGACTATCCTAACTGGGGGTCTCTCACCGCCCCCCCCCCCCCCCGCACCCTTCTTATCCACCATCATCATAGCACCGGGCCCTGTCCCATGAGCCTGACATGCCCCTATCCATTATTAACAGCGAACCCCTCCCCCCCCCTCCCAAAACCCCCCCTACATTTCCTCTCGAAAAAACATCTCCCAGCATCAATCCCTCCCCCCCCTCACTCGCCTCGTAGGCCCATCGAAACCTGCGAACCAGGCTCCAAAGTCCGCAGCCCTCCTCTCACCTCACCTCCGTTCGCTAGCCGACTTTAATTAACTAGCATGGGTGGCTCCCCCCGCCAAGGTATACCGTCCCCTCCCACCCAGTCCCAGAGAAAGAAAAAGCAGAAACAACAATCCAACCCATACCATTCACTAAAATAAGATATAACTGTCGTAACACAGAATGCCAATCAACCCAACCAATAAATTGAACTCTGTAACAATGTGAAGAGAATTAAATTACAATACACGTCAGTAAAAAGAAAGTTATAGCATTTATACATTTTCCAGCTCCCCAATCACAGTCCACAGTCTCTCTTCCAGTTCTGCTCCTCACGTCTGTCCCAAGCCTTCTGCCCTCACAAACTCCACAGCCGCCTCCGCTGTCTCGAAATAAAAGTCTTTGGCATCATAGAACATAGAACAGTACAGCACAGAACAGGCCCTTTAGCCCTCGGTGTTGTGATGAGCATTGTCCGAAACCAAGATCAAGCTATCCCACTCCCTGTCATTCTGGTGTGCTCCATGTGCCTATCCAAAAACCGCTTGAAAGTACCTAAAGTGTCCGACTCCACCATCACAGCAGGCAGTCCATTCCACACCCTAACCACTCTCTGAGTAAAGAACCTACCTCGGACATCCCTCCTATATCTCCTACCCTGAACCTTATAGTTATGCCCCCTTGTAACAGCTACATCCACCCGAGGAAATAGTCTCAGAACGTCCACTCCATCTATCTCCCTCATCATCTGATAAATCTCTATTAAGTCACCTCTCATCCGCTTCGAAGAGAAAAGCCCTAGCTCCCTCAACCTTTCCTCATAAGATCTATCTTGCAAACCAGGCAGCATCCTGGTAAATCTCCTTTGCACCCTTTCCAATGCTTCCATATCCTTCCTATAGTGAGGTGACCAGAACTGCACACAATATTCCAAATGTGGTTGTGGTATTATCAGGTATTGCGGTACCTAAGAGGCTGATGACCATTGGTTAAACCTAGGAGTTTACCATTGGCTGTTGATACGTAGCTCTGCCCTGACAGGCGGGGTATAAGAACCGGTGCTGTCCCAGCAGCCTTCACTTTCTGTACCGAAGCTGCTGGGGAACAAGTTCTAGTCGATTAAAGCCTTCAGTTATGAAATCACTTTGTCTTGAGTGTAATTGATCGCGCATCAATTTAATCGACTAGACCTAAGCTGGAAGGATGGATCTCCGAATCAAACCGGAGTGCCTACAACTCAGCCCCTATGCGGAGAACTCGGCTGCAATCTTTCAACACTGGCTGGCGTGCTTTAAAGGCTACCTCGAGACGGCCGGAAGTACCCCCTCAGAAGGACAGAAAATGCATCTCCTGCGCTCAAGGATCAGCCCTGGGATCTACACCCTTATTGAGGAGGCGGAGGACTATGATGCCACGATCGAACTGTTAAAAGGACATTATATCCACCCTGTAAATCAGGTCTACGCATGTCACCTGCTTGCAACTAGACGGCAAAGCCCCGGGGAATCGTTGGAGGATTTCTACCGGGAGTAACTGGTGCTGGGCCGAAACTGTGGCTGCCCGCAAGTTTCTGGGAGCGAGCACATGGAACTTTTAATCAGGGGTGCTTTCGGTGCAGGTATGAGCTCCTCAGTGATCCGCCAAAGACTCCTTTGCACCCTTTCCAATGCTTCCATATCCTTCCTATAGTCCTATAGAAAAGGACACCCTGGGACTTAGAGAGGCACGGGACCTGGCAGGGTCCATGGACGTAGCCTCCCAAAACACGCAGTCCTCTGCGCCCGACCGCGCAGCGGCCGCCTGGGCTGCGTGGCACGCCGCAGCGGCAGCCCCACAGACCTTCCCCCTGACCCCGCAGGCCTGCGCGACGAGTCGGCCCGCTAAGGCCGGCGGGCCCCGCTGTTTCTTCTGCGGGCAGGCGAATCATCCCCGCCCGCGCGGCCCGGCCCGCACCGCCACCTGCAAAGGGTGCGGCAAGAAGGGCCACTTTGTGGGGGTCTGCCAGACCCGCACCGTGGCCGCGGTCTCCAGCGACTCCGGACCGCCGTGGCAACCCCCCCTTCAGGCCCCGACCGGCCAGCGATCACCGCCACCCCCCTTTCCTAGGGCCACGTACGACCCACAGGTGCGGCCATTTTGCCCCCCGGACACCACGCTGGACGAGTGGGCGCCACCATTTTGTCCATCCCCGCCGCCATTTTGTCCATCCCCGACCACCATGTGCGACCCATGGGAGATGCCATCTTGGATGGGGCCCCAGGCCCCCAGCATGGCCGACTACACGCTGCCCGATCAGAACTCGCAACTGCTTCATCTGGCCTCGGTGACACTGGACCAAAGTCGACCTCGGACTCTCGCAACAGCAACAACGACGGTCTTCATCAACGGCCACGAGACATCTTGCCTGATTGACTCTAGGAGCACTGAAAGCTTTGTTCACCCCGACACGGTAAGGCGCTGTTCACTTGTTACCCACCCTGTAAACCAAAGGATCTCCCTGGCCTCCGGGTCACACTCGGTGGAGATAAAGGGGTTCTGCCTAGCGAACCTCACTGTCCAAGGCAGGAGATTCAACAATTTCTGCCTTTATGTCCTGCCGCACCTCTGCACGGCTACCCTCCCGGGGTTGGACTTCCAATGGAACTTGCAAAGCCTGACCTTTAAATTTGGCGGCCCTATACGCCCCTTACTGTCTGCGGCCTCGCGACCCTTATGGTCGACCCGCCTTCCCTGTTTGCAAACCTCACCCCGGATTGCAAACCCGTCGCCACCAGGAGCAGGCGGTACAGTGCCCAGGATCGGACCTTCATCAGGTCAGAGGTCCAAAGGCTGCTGAGGGAAAGGGTCATCGAAGTGAGCAACAGTCCTTGGAGAGCTCAAGTAGTGGTGGTAAAGACCGGGGAGAAACATAGGATGGTCATTGACTACGGTCAGACCATCAACAGATTTATGCAGCTGGACGCGTACCCTCTCCCCCGTATAGCCAACCTGGTAAACAGGATTGCGCAATACAAGGTCTTCTCCACGGTGGATCTCAAGTCCGCCTACCACCAGCTACTCCTCCGTAATAGTGACCGCAAGTACACTGCCTTCGAAGCAGATGGGCGGCTCTATCAATTTTTAAGAGTTCCCTTTGGTGTCACTAATGGCGTCTCAGTCTTCCAGCGAGAGATGGACCGAATGGTTGACCGGTATGGCTTACGCGCAATGTTCCCGTATCTGGATAACATCACCATCTGCGGCCATGACCAGCAGGACCATGACACCAACCTCTGCAAATTTCTCCAGACTGCGAAAATCCTTAACTTAACGTACAATAAGGATAAATGCGTATTTAGCACCGACCGTCTAGCCATTCGAGGCTACGTAGTGCGAAATGAAGTTATAGGCCTCAACCCTGAGCACACGCGCCCCCTTATGGAGTTCCCCCTCCCTCACTGCCCCAAGGCCCTGAAGCGCTGCCTCGGGTTTTTCAGTTATTATGCCCAGTGGGTCCCTAATTACGCAGACAAAGCCCGACCCCTAATCCAGTCCACAACCTTTCCCCTGTCGTCGGAGGCCCGCCAGGCCTTCAGCCGTATCAAACCAGACATTGCAAAGGCCACGATGCGCACCATCGACGAGTCCCTCCCCTTCCAGGTCGAGAGCGATGCGTCCAACATAGCTCTGGCTGCCACCCTCAACCAAGCGGGCAGGCCCGTGGCTTTCTTCTTCCGTACCCTCCATGCTTCCGTAATTCGCCATTCCTCGGTCGAAAAAGAGGCGCAAGCCATAGTTGAAGCTGTGAGACATTGGAGGCATTACCTGGCCGGCAGGAGATTCACTCTCCCCATGGACCAACGGTCGGTTGCTTTCATGTTCGATAATGCACAGCGGGGCAAGATTAAAAACGAGAAGATCTTGCGGTGGAGGATAGAACTCTCCACCTTAACTACGAGATCTTGTACCATCCGGGGAAGCTAAACGGGCCTCCTGATGCCCTGTCCCGTGGCACTTGTGCCACTGCACAAGTGGACCGCCTCCGAGCCCTCCACGAGGACCTCTGCCACCCGGGGGTCACTCGTTTCTTCCACTTCATCAAGACCC
The DNA here is from genome assembly GCF_047496885.1 of Scyliorhinus torazame. Classification (NCBI taxonomy): domain Eukaryota; kingdom Metazoa; phylum Chordata; class Chondrichthyes; order Carcharhiniformes; family Scyliorhinidae; genus Scyliorhinus; species Scyliorhinus torazame. The sequence continues at coordinate 146,531,965 of NC_092716.1, read as the reverse complement.
GCAACCTTCCCTATTCCATCGAGGAGGTCAGGACAGTCACCAGGGAGTGCAAACCGCGCTTCTACTGGCCAGAGAGGGTGCACCTGATAAAGGCTTCCCGTCCCTTTGAACACCTCAGCATGGATTTCAAAGGCCCCCTCCCCTCCACCGACCGCAACACGTATTTCCTGAGCGTGATTGCCGAGTACTCCCGGTTCCCATTCGCCATCCCCTGCCCAGACATGACCGCAACCACCGTCATCAAGACCCTCCAGGGTATCTTTACACGGTTCGGTTTCCCCGTGTACATACACAGTGATGTACTTTATGAGCGACGAAATGCGTCAATTCCTGCTCAGCAGGGGCATTGCCTCAAGCAGGACGACCAGTTACAACCCCCGGGGAAACGGACAGGTGGAGAGGGAGAACGGAACGGTCTGGAAGACTGTTCTACAGGCCCTACGGTCCAAGAATCTCCCAGTCTCCCACTGGCAAGAAGTCCTCCCGGTGGCCCTCCACGCCATCTGGTCGCTGCTCTGTACAACTACCAATCAGACACCTCATGAACGTCTCCTTGTTGTCCCCAGGAAGTCCTCCTCCGGGAACTCGCTCCCAACCTGGCTTGCGACACCCGGAACCATCCTGCTTCGGAAGCACGTGCGGGCGCCCGTGGTCGAGAGGGTCCACCTGCTGCACGCTAACCCCCAGTACATGGCGTTCCCTGACGGCCGGCAAGATACGGTCTCCCTACGGGACCTGGCGCCCGCCGGAACCCCACGCGCACCCGAACCATTACCCCCCCCCCCCCCCCCCCCCCCACAGCACCTCACTGGAGGGTCAGTACTCCTGCCGCTCCTGCCGCTCCTGCCTAGGCCCGCCCACCCACCGACGCCCCCTACAGGCGCCCCCCCTCATGTCAACCGTTTGCCCCAACAGCGCCGCCGGGGGGTGACGAAGCTGCCAGGGAGGCCGAAACCACGCTCCCAGAGTCGCAACCACCTGGACCCCCACCAGAATCACCACCGTAGCCCAGACGATCCAGAAGGACAACCAGGCCACCCGATCGACTGATTTGTTCGCTGTGACTTTAACCGTGAACAAACACTTTGTAAATATTCTCGACAGCCCTCTAAGGAAATATCACGGTACCGCCATGGTACTGATCATACCATGTTAAAGGCGACTGTTACCACTGGCCACCACCCCCACCGGACTCTTTTTTAACAGGGGGTTAGTGTGGTATTATCAGGTATTGCGGTACCTAAGAGGTTGATGACCATTGGTTAAACCTAGGAGTTTACCATTGGCTGTTGATACGTAGCTCCGCCCTGACAGGCGGAGTATAAGAACCGGTGCCATCCCAGCAGCCTTCACTTTCTGTACCTGGGGAAGCTGCTGGGGAACAAGTTCTAGTCGATTAAAACCTTCAGTTATGAAATCACTTCGTCTTGAGTGTAATTGATCGTGCATCAGTGGTCTCACCAGGGTCATGTACAGTTGCAGCATAACCCCGAGGCTCTTAAACTCAAGCCCCCTGTTAATAAATGCTCACACACTATAGGCCTTCTTCACGGCTCTATCCACTTGAGTGGCAACCTTCAGAGATCTGTGGACATGAACCCCAAGATCTCTCTGTTCCTCCACATTCCTCAGAACCCTGCGTAATCCGCATTTAAATTTTTTCTACCGAAATGAATCACCTCGCACTTATCAGGATTAAACTCCATCTGCCATTTTTCGGCCCAGCTCTGCATCCTATCAATGTCTCTTTGCAGCCTGCAACAGCCCTCCACCTCATCCACTACTCCACCAATCTTGGTGTCATCAGCAAATTGACCCACCCTTCAGCCCCCTCTTCCAAGTCATTGATAAAAATCACAAATAGCAGAGGACCCAGCACTGATCCCTGTGGTACATCGCTGGTAACTGGTTTCCAATCTGAAAATTTTCCATCCACCACCACCCTCTGTCCTCTATGCGATAGCCAGTTACTTATCCAATTGGCCAAATTTTCCTCTATTCCACACCTCCTAACTTTCTTCATAAGCGGCTTTCTTCATACGTCACCCTCAGCTTCGCCGGGTATACCATAACAAATCGCACCCCCTTTTTGTACAGTGCCGCCTTCACTCGCCCGAACATCACTCGGCTTTTTGCCAACTCCACCGCCAGGTCCTGGTAGATCCGAACTCCAGCACCATCCCACTGCACCTGGCGCTACTGCTTCGCTCCGGCTTAACACCTTCTCCTTCATGCAGTACTTATGGAAGCAGATAATTACTGCTCTTGGCGGCTCATTCACTTTGGGCTTTGGCCTTAATGACCGATGAGCTCGGTCCAGCTTGTACCGGGTGGGGTTCTCACCCTCCCCTATCAACTCCGCCAACTTCTTAGCAAAGTACTCTGTTGGCCTTGGGCCCTCTGTCCCTTCGGGCAAGCCCACAATTCTCAGATTGTGCTGCCTTGAGCGGTTCTCCATGACCTCGAGCTTTGCTCGGAGTCCTCCGACCTCCACCACCCTCCGCAGCTCATCCCCCATCGAGGTGAACTGGTCGCTGTGCTGCTACACGGCCTCCTCCACTTCCTTCACTTTCTCACCCTGCTCTCTCACCTCGGCCGGTGTCTTTGCCACAGCTACCCTCATCGGGGCGGTTGCCTCCTCCACCAATGACTTCAACGCGACCGCCATCTCCTTCCTCAAAGCCTCCAGGTCCCTCGCAAACTGCTTTTCCAGCTCCACCGCCATCACCTCAGTCATCTTCTCCACCGTAAGTAGTGGGGTCCCAGCATGCGGTCCGGCATCCGCCATCTTGTCAGCACTTCTGCTGATCCTCTCATTTAACGGCAACCCGCGTTTCCTCCCTTCCTCGACGCTGCTTTTCGCATCCTTTAACGACTTGTTATTTTTCCTTTTTTTTCACCCTTCTTTCCTTCTTCAATCTTTTTATTTTATTTTATAGAAAAACAAAAAATTCTTCCTTCAAAAAACAGAAAAAAAAACTTTCACCAAGTTTCTTCAAACTTCTTTCTCTTCTTTTTTGCATTCCTCCAGAATTTCCCTGGGACCTGTTGCTAACTTTTGGTTGGTTCAGTTTGCTCTGTTTTATAACCTTTGCTCTAGAGTCACCAGGTATCTTTATGATACCGCCACGAGGTTCAAGTTCAAATACTGATCAATAACTCAATACACCTGTTAGTAAGTTTCAAATCAAAACACATTTATTATACACAGTCAATCACTACTCATGCATAAAACTCTACTTTCTAGACTATCTCTATACTACAGGCCTATACTTAGCTTTGGACTGGCCCACCAGGTCAGGGGAACAAATGGCCTTTCGTTCGGGTTCTGAATCTGCAGGCTTCAAAGCTGGTACGGACTAGTAGCTAGGAGCGCCTATCTCGTAGCGTGCGTTGACTGGAGACTTACTTGGTTGGTGCAGCAACTTAGGCAGTTCACTGTCAAGGGTTGGTTCGCTGCTGAGTGACCCTGCCAAGAAGGACGATTTGAACTTGGGGACTCTATTTTATAGTCCCCAGGGGCTTCCCGCCCCTTTGGGCGGACCCCGTATCTGGTTCCAAGTGATTGGACTGCTTTCCGATCACTTGGATCGATTTCTCCAATACTGGAGCCGTTCCCTGATCGCTGGGAGGTCCCTCGGTGTCCGTTGGCCTTCCTTTGTCTTGGCTCCTGCTGGCGCCGAGGAGTCTGGCTTGGCCTTATTCACCTTAAATGTTTCAATTGTTCCCGGGGATCGCTCATTAGTATGCAGATGGCTGTGAATTTCAGTGCTGTCTAGGCTTTTGCAAGTTCTAATACACAGGAATTCTGCACTTGCTAGTTTTTGCCTGTGTTGGCTGGATTTCCCTGTAGTCTTTGCGGACCTCCATTTTAAGTCGGGAAGTGGCCAACCCAGGTGGCTACAGACCAGACTTCAGCCTTCTTACCACATTCTCGGCGGGAACCACCCGATGTGGGACAACTCACCTACATCGCGCCCTGGCTTCGGACCTGTCTCTCGACCTCTGTTTGGCTCCGCCCCCGCTGTTCAAACCTCTGTGCACCCTGGGCCCAATGCCTCAGCACCAGCCGCCCGAGACCCGTGCGTGGTTCCTCGCCAGTTTTCAAACCGGCCTCACTTGATGCCTGGGACGGCCCCAAAGGACGTCAATAATCGGGGAGGGAGAGCGAAGAATCAGGGAAACCCCCGAAAGCGCTGCAAATAGTGGCCACCGGTGGGAGCTCCTCTCAATGCGGCCGACCCACTCGCAAACGCAACTGGAAGTCATCAATCTTTTTGACGGCATCAACCAGACGTACTGGTTGACGCCCGCCAGCGCGGGGGTGGGGTTAGCGTGGGGTGGCCGCCGGAGAGGTGACGGTACGGCCGCGCGTGGGGGGGGGGGGGTCGCGGGTGCTGGTGGTGGGTGCGTGCCGGTGATCGTGGTCGATGCCGGGGGTGAGTGCCGGGGAGGGTGAATGTCAGAGGGGTGGGGGGAGGGGGAGGGAAGGGGAGGGTGAGTGCAGGAGGGGGGGGTGGATGGTGAGTGCTGGGGAGGAGGATTCTCTGGAGGGTGAGTGCCTTGGGTTGGGGAGGGTAAGTGCCGGGGAGGAGGGGGCTGGGGAGGGTGAGTGCCGGGGAGTGTGAGTGCCGGGGAGGGGAGAGGCTGAGTGCCAGGGAGGAGGGGGCTGGGGAGGGTGAGTGCCGTGGGGGAGGGCTGGGGGTGGTGAGTGCTGGGGAGGAAGGGGATGGGGAGGGTGAGTGCTGGGGAGTGTGAGTGCCGGGGAGGGGGGGAGGGTGAATGCCGGGGAGGGTGGGGCTGGGTAATATGAGTGCCGGGGAGGGGGGTGGGCAGTGTGAATGGCAGGGAGTGTGAGTGCCGGGGTGTATGAATGCCGGTGAGTGTGAGTGCTGAGGAGTGTGAATGCCGGGGGGGAGGGTGGAGGGTGAGTGCCGGGGAGTGTGAGTGCCGGGGAGTGTGAGTGCCGGGGTGGGTGAGTGCCGGGGGGGGTGTTGCCTGGCCAGGTGGCAACAGTCGCTACCATGCAGCCCATGGCACCTGGCTGCGGAGGGCGGTATGTACAATGATGACATGTCGTCTATCCCCCACCCCCTGCAGACCATAGCGTTTGGCATCACCCAGCGATGTTGGCCATCGTGGTGGGAGCCGCCTTTCTACATGTTGACCTGGAGCAGGAGCGTGCCAGGGAAGCGGCGGAGGCTGCCGCTGAAGAGCATGCCGCAAAGAGGCAGGTGGCAGCCGCTCAGGCTGGAGGGCCGCCCGTCCAACACGATGAGGAGGAGGAGGATGAGGTGGTGGTGCCACGGCAATGGAGACACCCGATGAGGTTCTGTGTGTACCGGCGCCGCACGTCGTACCAGGACCTCACGGACCGGGCATGCAGGAGGCGACTCAGGATGAGCCGGGAAACCGTTGCCCATATCTGCCATCTCATGGCACACCTGGCACTGGGGGAAGGCACCCTCTCTCGGTGGCCGACAAGGTTACGGTGACCCTGAACTTCTATGTGATACGGTCATTCTGGTCGCCGAGTTGGGACCTGTCTGGCATCTCGCAGTCATCGGTGCACCGGTGCATCTGTGCAGTGACGGACGCCCTGTATGGCATCGCGGACCGCTACATCCAGTTCCCTTTGGATCAGGCCAACCAGGATGCCCAGGCAGCGGGCTTTGTTGCCGTGGCCAGGATGCCCATGGTACAGGAGGCGATCGATGGGATGCATGTCGCTGTGCGGCCACCAGCTGATAACAGGTGGTGAGTGACCACCACATGAGGATCCTGCACATCTGCGCCTGGGACCCAGGCAGTGTACATGACCCGTTTGTATTGACGCAATCGTTCATCCCCGGAATGTTCGCGGGACGCCCCCCCCCCGGCTGAGGGGCTGGTTGCTGGGCGACAAGAGTTACCCGTTGCAGTCATGGCTGATGACGCCTATACGGAGGCCACAGACAGACACGGAGAACCGCTACAATGATGCCCATGCAGCGACCAGGGGTGTGATCGAGAGGTGCTTTGGGCTGCTGAAGATGCGCTTCAGGTGCCTGGACCGCTGTGGAGGGGCCCTACAGTACCCGTCGGAAAGGGTCGGCCGCATCGTTGTGGTTTGCTGCGTCCTGCACAACATTTCAGTTCATTTCATTTTCATTTTCATTTTAATTTTCTTTTTTCATTTCACATAGCCCACCAGAGGGGCGATGTGCTGGAGGCAGAGGACGGGTGGGGCGGGGGAGGAGCAACACGACGAAGGGCAGGCCTCCCAGATGAGGAGGATGGGGGCAATGTACAGGACAGGCGGGCTGGACATGGACGGGATGCGACCCACCGTTACAGGCTGGGCCAGTGGGCACGGGACGGATTGATAGCCGCCCAGTTCACAGACTAGGGGAGTGTGGGAATTGCCGGGTATGGGCACAGACAGCACAGAATGGCACCAGCCTACCACCCTCACCCCACCACCCACCACCAACCACCCTCATCCCACACACCCACCGCCAACCACCCTCACATTACCCGCATGTACACTACCCCTCCATTGCACATCCACCTGCGGCACAATAGGCAGGGGTCACACGGTCACCAGTGGAAGCGTGTCTATTGCATGCCATGGAGAATGATGACAACCCGCTCTGCGATGAGCTCCAGGCTCTACATCGTTAGACAATGTCTGACTCATGGCCACAGTACCACCGTCCACCTGGACCGTCCCTGCATGCGGCCTTGACACTGCAGTGCAGGGTCTCATCGTCTGCCCGGGGGGGGATTGCGAGGGTGACCCGGTGGGTGGGGACACTCACCTGAGGCCGACGTCCTATCACCCCTCACAAACACACAGGCACTCACCTCACACCACACCCCCGCACGCATCGGACAGAGCACAGAGGCAGCTTCTGTAGTTGTGAAAGTGATTTTTATGACAAACAGTTCATACACGTGCCCTAGCCCCAGAACTAATCTGTGCCCTGCACCCGTGCCAACTTACTCAGTGTCTAATTTTTTGGCCTATGACTACGTCTAGGTGGTTCCCCAAATGGTACAAGCGGGCAGTATAATCAAAGATCCCTCCCACCCGGCTTACTCACTCTTCCAACTTCTTCCATCGGGCAGGAGATACAGAAGTCTGAGAACACGCACGAACAGACTCAAAAACAGCTTCTTCCCCACTGTCACCAGACTCCTAAATGACCCTCTTATGGACTGATTTCATTAGCATTACACCCTGTATGCTTCATCCGATGCCAGTGCTTATGTAGTTACATTGTATACGTTGTGTTGCCCTATTATGTATTTTCTTTTATTCCCTTTTCTTCTCATGTACTTAATGATCTGTTGAGCTGCTCGCAGAAAAATACTTTTCACTGTACCTCGGTACACGTGACAATAAACAAATCCAATCCAATCCAATCCAACAGAACTGGAGGTGGACTCCTGTGATTCGTGGCCCTGTGACTAGGGACCCCTTTGGCAGCTGTTTCCTGGGGCGGCCAGGCCTGGATGGGCAATGCCGCGGCTCGGGCGACTGGGATGGCGAGCTGCCATTCTGTCCTGCCCGTTGCCCACCAGATGCACCCGGGACGTAAGTGGGGGGGGGGAGTCCAAGGTGTTGCGGTGTTCCGGGACCTCCCCTGCAGGGGGACCTGGAACGGGTCCCAGCACCTCCTCCTCCCTCAGGGTGCCCGATGGCCCCCAGGCCTCTCCATGGGTCGGGTGTGCGAACGGATCCAGCACCTGACGCACCCCCGGCACCTGGCACTGCCAGTCCTGGAGGCCCGCCCTGGTATCAACAAGGGTCTGCAAGTTTGCAGTCATGGAGCTCAGGAAGTTGGCCATCCCTGTCTGTGTCTGGGCGACGCCGGCCAGCACCTGAGCAATGGCGCTGATGCCCTCAGCGATGACCTGCTGAGACTGGGCCACGGCCTGCAGAGACCGGCCCATCGCCTGCTGGGACTGGGCCATGGCCTGCTGAGATTGGGCCACGGTGTTGAGCACCTCTGCGATCTGCTGCTGGCTCTGGCTCATGGCTTCCTGTGAAAGGGCAGCCCTGTCGTGGGCCACAGACGCCACCTGCACTGAAAGCCCCAGGCCTTGCATACTGCTCCCATGTCTGACACCGTCGCCCCCATTGCCTCCACCGCGAACTCCACCCTGCTCCTGGACGCGGGTGGATTCCTCCACCTGAGTCTGCAGCTGCCGCAAGCCGGCCGTCTCCCCCTTCGATCGTCCCTGGGTCCGTGACTGCATCAGGTCTATGGGTGGGTGTGGTACCTCCAGGAACCCGGGACCCGTCTGGGCGGCAGATGGTTGCTTCCGCCTGGCTGCCCTCCGACCGTCCGGCACCTCGGCTGCTCCTACCTCCAGTACAGGGACGGCTGTGTTGTGCACACCAGTTAGTGTACCAGAGGCCTCATCGGTGAAGTGCCCAACCGAGGTGAGTGTCTCTGTGATAGTGGAAGGTGTAGGAGATAGCAGTGGCATAGTGTCGTGCTCCTCATCCAACCCGAAGTCCGGGTTCCCCTGGAGTGGTGTTTCCTGTCCATCCATCCCCTGTGTGTGGGTGTCCTGGGGGGCTGTGTCCTGTGTGTGGGAGTCATGTGTGTAAGTGTCCTGTGTGTGGGTGTCCTGTGCTTCAGTGTCCTGTGCGTCAGCATCCTGGGTGTGTGTGTCCTGGGTGGGTGTGTCTTGTATGTGGGTCTCCTGGGTGCTTGTGTCGTGTGTGTCAGTGTCCCGGGTCGACTGGGACGGGGCCTGTTGCTGTGGCTGCCCTCCTCGTCGCTGGGTGTGGCCCACCGGCGTCGCTGCACTGGCACTAGATGGGAGCGGCGTACGCTTGACTATCCCTGGCTCATGGGCACCTTGGCACGGGGTGGAGGCGTTGTATGCCTGACGGGCCAGATCTATCCCTGTCTCGTGGGTGCCCAGGCACTGGGTGAGGGCGTCATATGTCTGTCGGCTGGGCCTATCCCTGTCTCGTGGGCGCCCTGGCAGTGGGTGGGGGCATTGTATGCCTGACGGGCCGGGTCTATCCCTGTCTCGTGGGCGCCCTGGCACCGGGTGGGGGCATTGTATGCCTGACGGGCCGGGTCTATCCCTGGCTCGCGGTTGCCCTGGCACTGGGTGGTGGAGTCGTATGCCTGTTGGGCCGGGTCTATCTCTATCTCATGGGCGCCCTGGCACGTCCTGGGTGCGGTCGGCATCCGCAGGGACGGGTTGGTCGACTTATTTGGTCCTGCAATACACAATACAGCATGCATGGTTAGACACTCAGGCGGCGATGGGGGATGGGGAAAGGGGGGCTGGGGGAAGGGGGGGCTGGGGGAAGGGGGGATGGGAGAAGGGAGAAAGGGGGGATGGGGAAAGGAGGGATGGGGAAAAGGGGCATGGGGAAGGGGAAAGGGGGATGGGGAAAGGGGGGAAGGGGAAAGGGGAGATGGGGAAGGGGGAAAGGAGGGATGGGGGAAAGGGGATGCGGAAAGGGGGGATGGAGAAAGGGGGATGGGGAAGGGGGAAAGGAGGGATGGGGAAATGGGGAAGGGGGAAAGGGGGGATGGGAGAAGTGGGGATGGGGAAAGGGGAAGGGGGAAATGGGGATAGGGCATGCGGAAAGGGGGCATGGGGAAAGGGGGTAGGGGGAAGGGGATGGGGAAGGGGGAAAGGAAGGATGGGGAAAGGTGGGATAGGGAAAGGGGATGGGAAAAGGGGTGAAGGGGAAGGGGAGTGAGGGAAGGGGGAATGAGGAAAGGGGGGATGGGGAAGGGGGATGGGGAAAGGGGAAGGGCGGATGGGGAAAGGGGGGATGGGGAAGGGGAAAGGGGGGTTGGGAATTGGGGAAGCGGGGATGGGGAAGGGGGAAACAGGGGATGGGGAAAGGGGGGATGAGGAAAGGGGGGATGGGGAAAAGGGGGATGGGGCAGGAGGGAAAGGGGGCAGGCACTGGGGGGGGGTCTCACTTGTGATGCGCTCCGGACCTCTGCATCAGCAACCTCACGGTCCTCGGTCTGCCTGCAAGGTCCAGGGCCTTCTCTTCATGAACGGTGAGGGGGTGCAATTCAGGTGGATTGGGGGAAGGAGGGATGGGAGAAAGGGTGGGGGGGATGGGGAAAGGGGCGATGGGGAAAGGAGGGAAGGGGAAGGGGGATGGGGAAGGGGGAAAGGGGGGATGGGGAAGGGGAAAAGGGGGATCAAGAAAGGGGTGGGGAAAGGGGGGGAAGGGGGATGGAGAAAGGGGGATGGGGAAGTGGGGATGGGGAAAGGGGGATGGGGAAGTGGGGATGGGGAAAGGGAGGAAGGGGAAAGGGGGCATGGGGAAAGGGGGGATGGGGAAGGGGGATGAGGAAGGGGGAAAGGTGGGATGGGGAAAGGAGGGATGGGGAAAGGTGGGATGGGGAAAGGTGGGATGGGGAAAGGAGGAATGGGGAAAGGGGGAATGGGGAAGGGGGGGTGGGGAAAGGATGGGTGGGGGAAGGGGGATGGGGAAAGGGGGAATGGGGGGATGGGGAAGGGGAAAGGTGGGATGGGAAAGGAGGGAAGGGGGAAAGGTGGGATGGGGAAAGGGGAAGGGTGAAAGTGGGTAAGGGGGGTGGGGGAAGGAGGAATGGGGCAAGGGGGGGTGGGGGATGGAGGGATGGGGATAGGGGGGGCCGGGGGCAGGGGGGATGAGGGAAGGGGGAAAGTGGGATGGGAAGGGAGGATTGGGGAATGGGGGAAGGGGGGTGGGGGAAGGTGGGATGGAGGATGGGAAGGGGGAAACAGGGGTTGGGGAAAGAGGGGATGGGGAAAGGGGGGGATGGGGAAAGGGAGGATGAGGGAAGTGGGGATGGGGAAAGGGGGGATGAGAAAGGGGGAAAGGGGGCAGGCAGTTGGGGGGGGGCTCTCACTTGTGGTGCACCCCCGGCCTCTGCATCCGCAACCTCCCGGTCCTCGGGTCCACCTGCAAGGTCCAGGACCCTCTCTTCATGAACGGTGAGGGGGCACAATTCAGGTGGTACCCCTCCGGTCCTCTCACGCTCCCGGTTGTTATGAGCGTGCTTCACCTGTGGGGAGGGGGGGGGGGGGGGTGGCGGTGGCAGGGATAAAGGGCAACAGTGTTAGGCAGACATATACATGCGGACCAACGGTTGTGTGTATGTTGGCATAGGTTCACATCCCATCCTGCCAATGCAGCCTGCATGGGTGGGTGCAGCCATGTCGGTTTCAGCTAGGGCTGTCCAGCCCATCGGGGGAGTGTGGGGGTACTCATCCTGGCTGCCCTGACTAGGCCATTGACCCTCACGTGGCCCTGGATGCCTGTCCTGACTGTTACGGCCACGGCGTTGATGGCCTCTGCCACCTCCTTCCACAGGCGCTGAGGCGTGGTGCAACCCTGAGGCCGTGTCTGGGGTACAGGGCCTCCTTCCTCTGCTCCACTGCGTCCAGCAGCACCTCGATGTTGCGCACCTGGAACCTCGGCGCTGCACGGCGGGCGGCCATTTTGCCGGGTCTCCAGCGGGGGCGTCTTTTGTACTGCGACGCGCGTGGCATCAATTACGGCGGACGCGTCAGTGACGGGTGACGCCATCGCGCTTGGCGTCACGCCGCTGCTAGCCACTTCCCAGTCGGAGGTTTTCCGACATTCTGGTTGGCCCGATGCTCAAGTGGTTCACGTCGATTTTGACGCCGGCGTCAGGCCATCACGCCGATCATGGAGAATCCCGCCCCTTGTGTGGGAACTCTGCTCTTATCTCAGAAAGGATTTTAGACATTCAGGTGGAAGAGGACACAAATAAGGATTGCACAAGCCTGAGGCTGATCTTTTGGAGTGAAGGCCCAGGTTAATATATGCTTCAGTGACTCCCCAGAGAGGATCTTACAGCATGGGAGTTCTAATTGAATGTGACTGCCAGAAGATCCTCATTAGTAATCCAACCGCTGATTTCAATCACTCCACATCCTGGATGGCCAGCCCAGTGCTACAAAGATTTCAACAGCCACAGCAAAGACGCACATCTTCCATTTCATATTTTAATTCCTATGATTTTTACTGCTCCCTCCCTCTTTGTGTGTCTATCTTGTTTGTATTTGGGTAGATGGTGGGTCGGTAAAAGGGGGAGTAGTAGATGAGCCGGCAGTTATTCTGTTATAAGTATTGCATGTCTTATCTCTAGTTTTGTTATAAATAAACAGTTGTTGTGTTTCACTTACAAATCTGGTGCCCATAAGTCAAGGGCCAAATGTCTCAGAAACTTTGTACGAATTATTGGCTAATTCACTTGCGTTGGAACTCCAGGGTCAGTGGGGCTGGAATTGACCGCACTCAACTCAGGGTGTTGTGTCATGGGAGTGTCTATTTAAGAAATGTTTTTGTCTAATCCCATGGCTTCAGTGATTGTCATAATATACACACAAGTATATGATGGTGCACAGATAGACAGTGAGTGACACAAGGATGACCAATGAACATACAGAACACAGCAGCCAATCACCAGACAGGACACGGCCACTACACAACCAGGGGGCACTAGTTTTCCCACTCTCGTGGGATGCAGCCTCTGAGACAGTCAGAGCCTCTGAGCACAACTAGAACATCCACCATGTGGTAGTAAGATAGTTGGTCACGTTAGCCTCAGGTCTCCAGTCAACTCAGCATAGTGTCAACCCACAGCTCAAGCATGTCTAATAGTTAAGAGTTTAATAAAATACAGTTGCATTTCCTGAAGTGTTGGAAGCCTGTCTCTCCCTCTGCTACAGTAAACGCAGTCCTCGCAGACCCAGCTTACCCAACACATTATGGTACCAGTGAATTATGTTTGAGTTCCCCGGACCCACCTTGAGATAACATAAGATCTAGGAGCAGGAGTAGGCCATCTGGCCCCTCGAGCCTGCTCCACCATTCAATGAGATCATGGCTGATCTTTTGTGGACTCAGCTCCACTTTCCGGCCAGAACACCATAACCCTTAATCCCTTTATTCTTCAAAAAACGATCCATCCTTATCTTAAAAACATTTAATGAAGGAGCCTCTACTGCTTCACTGGGCAAGGAATTCCATAGATTCACAACCCTTTGGGTGAAGAAGTTCCTCCTAAACTCAGTCATGAATCTACTTTCCCTTATTTTGAGGCTATGCCCCTAGTTCTGCTTTCACCCGCCAGTGGAAACAACCTGCCCGCATCTATCCTATCTATTCCCTTCATAATTTTAAATGTTTCTATAAGATCCCCCCTCATCCTTCTAAATTCTAACGAGTACAGTCCCAGTCTACTCAATCTCTTCTCGTAATCCAACCCCTTCAGCTCTGGGATTAACCTAGTGAATCTCCTCTGCACACCCTCCAGTGCCAGTACGTCCTTTCTCAAGTAAGGAGACCAAAACTGAATACAATACTCCAGGTGTGGCCTCACTAACACCTTATACAATTGCAACCTCCCTAGTCTTAAACTCCATCCCTCTAGCAATGAAGGACAAAATTCCATTTGCCTTCTTAATCACCTGTTGCACCTGTAAACCAACTTTTTGCAACTCATGCAGAAGCACACCCAGGTCTCTCTGCACAGCAGCATGTTTTAATATTTTATCATTTAAATAATAATCCCTTTTGCTTTTATTCCTACCAAAATGGATAACCTCACATTTGTCAACATTGTATTCCATCTGCCAGACCCTAGCCCATTCACTTAGCCTATCCAAATCCCTCTGCAGACTTCCAGTATCCTCTGTACTTTTTGCTTTACCACTCATCTTAGTGTCGTCTGCAAACTTGGACACATTGCCCTTGGTCCCCAACTCCAAATCATCTATGTAAATTGTGAACAATTGTGGGCCCAACACTGATCCCTGAGGGACACCACTAGCTACTGATTGCCAACCAGAGAAACACCCATTAATCCCCACTCTTTGCTTTCTATTAATTAACCAATCCTCTATCCATGCTACTACTTTCCCCTTAATGCCATGCATCTTTATCTTATGCAGCAACCTTTGTGTGGCACCTTGTCAAAGGCTTTCTGGAAATCCAGATATACCACATCCATTGGCTCCCCGTTATCTACTGCACTGGTAATGTGCTCAAAGAATTCCACTAAATTAGTTAGGCACGACCTGCCCTTTATGAACCCATGCTGCGTCTGCCCAATGGGACAATTTCCATCCAGATGCCTCGCTATTTCGTCCTTGATGATAGATTCCAGCATCTTCCCTACGACCGAAGTTAAGCTCACTGGCCTATAATTACCCGCTTTCTGCCTACCTCCGTTTTTAAACAGTGTTGTCACGTTTGCTAATTTCCAATCTGCCGGGACCACCCCAGAGTCTAGTGAATTTTGGTAAATTATCACTAGTGCATTTGCAATTTTCCTAGCCATCTCTTTCAGCACTCTGGGATGCATTCCATCAGAGCCAGGAGACTTGTCTACCTTTAGCCCCATTAGCTTGCCCATCACTGCCTCCTTAGTGATAACAATCCTCTCAAGGTCTCTTAAGAGATAGTCTGCCTTTGACCAGTGATCAGCCATCCGGTAACATGGACAGCATCCGCCCTCCCCCGCCGCTCCGCATCACCGACAACCTCGGTGCGAACTGAAAGATTTTAAAGCAGAGGTTTCAGCTGTATCTTGAAGCCATCGACCTCGAGGCTGCATCGGATAGCAGAAAGATTGCTCTCTTCTTCTCTACAGCCGGGGACCACGCTATCTACATTTTTAACTCCCTCATCTTTGCTGAAGGTGAGGACAAGACAAAGTTCAAAACAGTCCTGCTGAAGTTCGACAGCCATTGTGACATCGAAGTCAACGAGAGCTTTGAACGCTATGTGTTCCAGCAGAGGCTTCAGGGTAAGGATGAACCTATTCAGTCATTCTTAACCCATCTCCATATCCTCGCGCAATCCTGCAACTACGCTCCACTTCCGAATCCATGATCCGCGACCAGATCGTTTTCGGGGTCCATTCGGATCCCCTTCACCAGCAACTCCTCAAAGTTAAGCTCAACCTCACTATCACCATCAAAACCTGCGTCCGACAGGAGCACGCAAATAACCGGTACTCCCATATCAAGGCGGCAGAGACGGAGCGGCAAGGCCCCCACGATGCGGAGAGGGTGCAGGCCATAAAACAGCTCCATTGCCTGAGTCTGGATGAGGGCAGCCATTTGCGCGCTTTTCCCGGGCTCCTGTGCATGCGCACAATGACCGAGGGGACGGCGAGGCTGAGGCTCGAACTGCGCATGTGCGCACATCTTTCGACCGCACCGCGCATGCTGGGTGGTGCACGAAACGTCCTGACGTCGCCGTCATGACGTGCAACAACTGTGGCTCCGCCCACTTAAAGCAGCAATATCCCGCGAAATCTCGACGCTGTCTCCAGTGTGGCAAGCTTGGCCACTACGCAGCCCTGTGCAGATCTGCTCAACTGCCCACCACACAGCGATCCCAGCCGCAGCGCAGGAACGTCCAGTCAGTGCAGCAACCCGTTGCAGACTCCAACTCCGACATGGTTCCAGATCCCGACACCGAGGATCTGACATCCCCATTCCGGGTGGGCATCATCACCAAGTATACGATGCTTTCTAAAAAAAAGGCTAATCCACTCTCAGTACTGAGCATTGAATTGACCCGGACGTCGAGTGGTGTGCCACCCTTACGGTCAATGAATCTCGCATACGCTTCAGGCTGGACACCGGCGCTTCAGCGAACCTCATTTCGAAGTCTGACCTGGATACCATCCACGACAAGCTGAGCATTTTTCCATTGGCCTGCCAGCTTATCGACTACAATGGCAATGCCATTGCTGCCAGTGGCTCATGCCAGCTTGTGGTTTCTCATCGTTCCTCAAGAGCCACCCTGTGTTTCGAAATAGTAGGGTCCAACAAAGCTTCCTTGTTCGGTGCTCAGGCCTGCAAAATCCTGAATCTTGTGCAGCGGGTTCACTCCATGTCGCCCGCTGAGGCATCAGCCTCGCCAGATGCCAACTTTCAAATCCAATTAGATGACATCATAGCACGATACCACAGCGTCTTCGAGGGTAAGGGCACACTCCCCTACACATACAAGATACTTCTGAAACCGAATGCCAGACCGTGGTTCATGCACTGCGCCGGGTGCCGGCAACCCTTAAGGACCGCAGCTGCAAGACCTCCAGGACCAGGGTGTCATTTCCAAGGTCACGGAAGCCACGGACTGGGTTAGCTCCATGGTTTGTGTCAAAAAACTGTCAGGGGAACTTCGCATTTGTATCGACCCCAAAGACTTGAATCGTAACATCATGAGGGAACACCACCCCATCCCTAAGCGAGAAGAGCTCACTAGCGAAATGGCTCACGCCAAGTTATTTACGAAGCTGGATGCCTCCAAGGGGTTTTGGCAGATACAGCTAGACGCATCCAGTCAAAAGCTCTGCACTTTTAACACCCCATTTGGTCGTTACTGTTACAACCGGATGCCCTTTGGCATCATCTCCGCCGTGGAGGTGTTCCACCGAATAATGGGGCAAATGATGGAGGGCATCGAGGGGGTGCGAGTGTACGTCAATGACATAATTGTCTGGTCCAAAACTACTCAGGAACACATTGATCGTCTCAAGCGAGTGTTCCATAGGATCCACGAGCAGGGCCTCCGACTCAACAGAGCCAAGTGCTCATTCGGTCAAGCAGAAATAAAGTTCCTTGGCGACCATATTTCGCAGTTCGGTGTGCAGCCAGTCGCAGATAAGGTGTCGGCGATCAATGCTATGAAGACACCGGAAGATAAGAAGGCGATCCTCCGCTTCCTAGGGATGGTCAACTTCCTTGGGAAGTTTATCCCCAACCTCGCATCTCACACCACAGCTCTCTGCAATCTTGTAAAAAAAAACACCGACTTTAAGTGGCTACCCGCTCATGAGCAAGAGTGCCGTGAGCTCAGGGCGAAACTCACCAAGGCCCCGGTCCTGGCGTTTTTCGACCCTGCCAAGGAGACGAAGATCTCCACCGATGCAAGCCAGGCTGGCATTGGGGCAGTACTCCTCCAGCACGTCGAATCGTCCTCCTGGGCCCCAGTCGCATATGCAACTAGAGCCATGACCCCTACTGAGCAGCAATATGCGCAAATCGACAAAGAGTACCTGGGCCTCCTCACGGGGATTGACAAATTCCATGATTACGTGTATGGACTCCCCAAGTTTACGGTTGAAATGGACCACAGGCCATTCGTTCACATCACACAGAAGGACCTCACCGATATGACACCACACCTACAACGTATCCTCCTCAAACTCCGACGCTATGATTTCGACCTGGTCTACACCCCGGGCAAGGAGCTCATTGTGGCCGATGCACTCTCTCGCTCCATCACCACGCCGTGCGAGCAGTCGGACTTCGTCTGCCAGATCGATGCCCATGTTGAGTTCTGCGCATCCAACGTTCCGGCTACTGACGAAAGGGTCGTGCAGATTCGACAAGAGACGGCCAGGGATCCTTTACTCCAACAGGTTAAGCGCCATCTCACAGATGGTTGGCAGAAGGGCCAGCGCCCACAGTTCTACAATATAAAAGACGACCTGGCAGTGGCCGATGGCATACTAATGAAACTGGACAGACTAGTAATCCCACAGAGTATGCGAGAGCTCGTCCTCGGCCAACTCCACGAGGGTCACCTGAGGGTGGAAAAGTGTTGCCGGCGAGTCCGAGAGGCAGTATATTGGCCTGACATCGCCAACACTGTCCTAAATTGCCCAATGTGCCAACGGTTCCAGCCGGCTCAGCCGAAAGAGACTTTGTAGTCGTATGAACTGGTGTCGTCCCCATAGACCAAGGTTGGCATTGATCTCTTCCACGCAAAAGGCCGGGACTACGTCTTCCTCGTGGACTATTTTTCAAATTACCCCGAGGTGGTCAGACTGCATGACCTCACATCAGCAACAGTCATCAGGGCATGCAAAGAGACCTTTGCCCGTCATGGCATTCCACTTACGGTCATGACAGATAATGGCCCATGCTTCTTCAGTCAGGAGTGGATGGATTTTGCCTGACAGTACAATTTCACGCACGTCACTTCAAGCCCCCACTACCCCCAGTCAAATGGGAAAGCAGAAAAGGGGGTACACATTGTAAAACGACTGTTGTGTAAAGGAGCTGATTCGGGTTCAGATTTTCACCTGGCACTGCTAGCCTACAAGGCGACTCCTTTGTCTGCTGGTCTGCCCCAGCACAGCTGCTAATGAACCGCACACTATGGACGACGGTGCCAGCTATCCACGTCCCGGACCTTAACAATTTTCCGGTCCTGCAAAGAATGCAACTGTCTCGGGCCCAATGCAAGTCAGCGTATGATGCCCACGCCACAGATCTCCCTGCTCTGGTCCCTGCTGACCAAGTTCGTGTTCAGCTACCTGACGGTGGCTGGTCTGCCACAGCTGCGGTGGTCAAGCAAGTGGCCCCCAGGTCATTTCTCGTTCGCATGCAGGATGGCTCTTTTCTTCGCCGTAAAAGGCGGGCACTGCGGCTGCATCCACGCTTGCCACCTGAACGTGATGTCCCGCCTCGCCTGCTGATTCCTCTGGACACACCCTTTCAAGAGGTCAACGATCTGCCGTTTCTTTTGCCACCGTCTATGTTGGACGCAGCTCCGCCCATTCCAGCGCAGGCGGCCCCTGACCCACTCTTGAGGCGGTCAACCGGAATTCGTCGCCCGCCACAGAGACTGAACTTATAGACTGAAGTTGCATTGCCTTGTGCTTCATTTACACATCTGTACATATTGTTTCTTCCTAATTTGTTGTATGCACTCTATCTGCACAAGACACCTTCCCATGTGAATACGTTCACGTATTTTGTATATAGTTCAGCTCCTACTCATGTAAATACATTCCCATACTTTGTACATAGTCAGGCTCATACACACACACACTATTTATTGACACATACACACATTTTTTGAAAGGGGGAGATGTCATAATGTACACATAAGTATATGATGGTGCACAGACAGACAGTGAGTGACACAAAGGATGACCAATGAACATACAGAACACAGCAGCCAATCACCAGACAGGACACGGCCACTATATAACCAGGGGGCACTAGTTTTCCCGCTCTCGTGGGATGTAGCCTCTGAGACAGTCAGAGCCTGTGAGCAACAACTAGAATACCCACCATGTGGTAGCAAGATAGTCTGGTCAGGTTAGCCTCAGGTCTCCAGTCAACTCAGCATAGTGTCAACCCACAGTTCAAGTATGTCTAATAGTTAAGAGTTTAAAAAAATAGAGTTGCATTTCCTCAAGTGTCGGAAGCCTGTCTCTCTCTCTCTGCTACAGTAAACACAGCGCTCGCAGACCCAGCTTACCCAACACATCAGTGATGTCATTGTGTGGGTGGAGCTGAGCTGTGGCCCTGGGTTTTGCTTTCGCTTTGAGTTTTGGACTGGTTTTGAACTACACAGGTTGAAAGACGTGTTTCTCTATCTTCATTTTGAAAGCTTTTCCAGACTACTTGATAACTTAAAAGAGATAATTGCTTTCTGGAAGGAATTCAAACCTGCTGTGTGAAAAGAGGAACAGAGTATCAATAACAAGTCTTATACCAGTAAGAATGCTGTGTGCTGGGTCACACCTTTAAAAAAGCATTTCTGGTTTTACTTGGATCTTGTTATTGAATTGGAACAGTTAAGGGGGAATTCATTAAGGGTTATACATAGATTACTGTAGCTGTGTGGAGTCTTTATGTTGGTAGTTGATAATAATTTTTACTGTGTGTGTGTGTGTTTACACAAATGTTAACTAAATTCTGAGAATAAAGATGTTTTTTTTTTATCAAAAGCACCTAAAACTCTGTTGAATAACATCTGAAAGGCAGCTCTTGTGCTCATCATAACCAAAAGCAATGAATAGTTATAGGTCAGGTGAACTCCATAATATACTTTGGAGTTTTCTAAACCCTGGTCCACAACAGTTGTAACAATATTAATTTTCAAAAAGGGTAACAGATGGCCTGCTTAATTATGGGCAGTTCATTTGTCATCTGTAGCGGGAAAATGTTTGGAATCTTTTATTAAATTTTTAGCTGAAAAGAAAATAATTTTAAGTAGTCAACTTAGATGTGAAATAGGAAGAACTCAATTGATAAATCTGCTGGAGTTCTTTGAGAAAGTGCAAAATGTTTAATGTGCTGCATAATACCCCATTCCTGATAGTGCCGGGCCCCCAACTCCCTACCCCATCCCAACCCCACCCCCTATCCAACCAGTAACCACGATGCCCTCAGTGATGCTCAACATATCTGGTCCTCCTAGCTCTACCACTACATCCAGGTTTGTCCCCAGGATTCACATCTGAGGTGGAGGCAGCCAGCTGCTTACCTCATCCTGTGGCCTTCGATGCCCCTGATGGGCGTCCTCTGGGGTCTCTGGGGCCAGAGGGCCCCAGCTCACTTGTAGACGGCACATGCACAGCCATGCTGTCCTGTCCCATGTGCTGACACCGAGATGCGGCTGTTACATGATGTAGAATTTCTAGAATATAAAGGGTTAATGTACTATCATATTTGACCACTAGATGGAGCTAGGTGCAGAACTATATAAAGCACTGACTTTCAGGCTTCTGGGAGAGGGCTGGAGAGTGTGAGAGGAGAGGTCTAGAAAATGCAGAGTACTGTTATAGATAGAGAGTAGAGACTAGTGTTAGTAGAGTTTAGATTGTAGATTACCAGATTATTGCTTGCTATAGGAGTAAGTAGTCGAGCTTTAATAAGCAGTGTAATAAATGTTAGCTTTGTTATTGAATCTAGCTTCTGTGGCCTTTGTGAACACTATGACATCCATCCTGATAATAAGAATCACAAAGAACACTACATGATACCAGGGGTGTGTCCCTAAAAGTACATCAGTAAGATTAGAAAATCAGATTTGCTTCAAAGAAGAAAAGAAGAACAATCATGCTACTCAGCAGAATCTCAAAGTCAGCTCCAAGTTATTGATCATAAGATGGAAGGTCTGAAAAAGCCAGAACACTTCAGGACGACCAGTAAACTAAGTCTAAACTGGAAAATTTTCAAACAGCAATTTAAGTTTTTTTATCTGCCTCCGCATTAGAATCAGCTCATTATCATTGAAAAATCACGCTCCTCCTAAATTTAGCCGGGCCACACGTATTTGAATTATATAATTAATTTGAGTTTGAAGACAGTGAGGATAAGAAAAAATATGAGCGGGTCATGAACAAATTCGATGTTTATTTAAATCTCAAGTGAATGAAACGTATGAGCGCTACATGTTTAAAAAAAGGCTGCAGCTATAAAGAGAATCAATTGATTCATTTGTCACTGATTTAAGACTCAGAGCACAGTCTTGTAACTTTTCCTCAATAGCATTCAATAATTCGGGATCAGATCGTGTTTGGTGTATATGATGTGAGAACATTTACTTAGAAGACCGATTTTGCTGTTAGAAGAAGCTATAAATCTCTGCAAGGCTAGTGAACAAGCCACAAACTAGTATGTAGGGTTTTGGGCTCAAGAAAAAGGCGCAAATTCGGAAAATATGGCCGACACCATTAACTCAGTGACGCAGTTTAAAAGACAGCGCGGCACTGATGGTGGCCATTTTGAAAGTGATGCAAGCGGCGTGATGACGTGCACACGTTGTGGCTGCGCCCATTATAGAAATAATTGTCCTTCAAAAGAAACAAAATGCTCACGATCCGGAAAACTCAATCACTTTGCCTCCCAATGCTGTTTTACATCAGCAATACCGGGAAAAGACTCTAAAAAATCAGACCATAGATATGAAAAAGTAGAGTGTAAAAAATGAAAAAGGAAGAAAAAATGTTTACGTCAAATTCCGATTCCTCTAAGTATACTCTGCAAGATACCTTCATGGTAGAAGCGATTACAAGAGTTAATAAACTGGACACTGATGATTAGACAATACTTCAACTATCAGATCTAATAAAAGATTGGACTGTCGCACTTAATGATAATGGGTCTGATGTTCAATTTAAGCTGGATACAGGTTGCCATGCAAACTTCATAACAGAGGCAGATCCAATACTTGTAAATAAGTTTCCAAAGGTTAGGAAGTCCAAATGTCGGCTGACAAACTACAACGGGAACGCAATTGCAATGAAAGGTTCTTCCTGCCTCACAGTACAGAACTGTGACATCTGCATACGATTAGAATTTGAAATTATTGATGCTACAAAATCATCATTGATTGGTGTAGATGCATGCATTCAATTAAATTTGGTACAAAGAATTCACACAGCCAACTCATTAAATAGCTCCCTCAATGATAGAATTGAGGAAATACTGAGCAAGTTCAAGCATGTATTTAGTGGAATGGGGACCTTACCATTCACGTACAACATTAAACTCAAAAGTGATGCTAAGCCAGTGATACATGCGCCCAGAAGAGTTCCAGCGCCATTAAGGGGCTATCTGAAGGATGTGTTAGATAGAATGGAACAATGCAAAATCAGATCAAAGGTGACTGAACCAACAGACTGGATAAGCTGCAACCAAATGGGGACTTATGAATATGTATAGATCCGAAAGATCAAAAAAGAACACCACTCAATATAGATAGAAAGAATGGGCGAAATTTTCCCCAATATCAGCAAAGTCTGATAGCAGGTGTGAAACACAGGCTTGAAGCCGTCGGCTCCAGCAGCAGCTTTCTCCGCCATATAATCCCAGATCTAGTAATAAGAAAATGGCAAGGGATGGGTGTCACACCATTGCCTGGTGAGGGGGGCTCTGATTGAGGCCACCCTGCTAGCAACCCTCATGGAGGTCACGAGGTACAGACCATCAGGTTCCCCATGACCTCAACTTCCCCATTATTGGGGTAGGGCTACCCCTTAGCAAGGAGAGCCTGAGCCTGTGTAGTTTAAAAATCCCAGGCTAAATGAAAGTCAGGGTGGGAGAACCCTTTGGGGAGTGGAGTAGAGAAATTACAAATGTCACTACACCCAGTTTTGTCTCCTACCTACTGTTTCCTTGTGGTCATTCTGTGCGGATTCTACATAAACAATTCTCTCATTGGCAGTCAAATGCTGCTGTGAACAGCACCTCTCATTTTTAGTCTGGTATTCGGCTCCTGTATGCTTACTAGCATGGCCTGTTCTCATGAAGCAATGATTTGTATAAGTGAAAGAAGAAACTGAAAATTTCTGAAACAGTTCTATTTCTCATACAGACAGCATTAGAACTGCCTACAAGCTTGCTCTGTGGCAGGTCTCCAAATCTTGTCAGATCAAAGCTGTTCCCAATTCATCCAAAGAGCCTCCATACAATATTACAATAACTTGAAGATCAGATGATCATTCAGGGTTGGCGGAAGTCCTCTCCGACTGAAGACATGTCCCAATTTCTGCAGAAAATGAAAATCTAGGTTCCTTTTGTTTTATAACATGAAGGTAAACAGGGGCGAAATTCTCCATTATCGGCGGAAAGTCCGCCGATCGGCGCAAAAAACGGCGCAAATCCCACTTGCATCACGTCATAAAAATGGGCCGATAGTCTGCGGCCCGAAATGGGCTGGCAGCGACGTAACGGGATCTGCGCTTGCGCAGTGGTTCACGCCGTGCAGCGTCATACGCGCTGCACGGCGTGACGGCTCATAAGGCCGCGCAGCTCCCCCCCACCCGACCGGAACAGCCGACCGCAACACCCGACTTGATGGCTGGCCGTCGCTCAGCCCCGAGGTTTGAGTCACGCAATGTGGAGGCGCTCCTGGACGCGGTGGAGCAGAGGAGGGACGCCATGTATCCCGGGCATGGCCGCAGAGTTGCCCCACGCCACAGCCGGCGTCTGTGGAAGGAAGTGGCAGAGGCCGTCACCGCTGTGGCCCTGACACCACGGACAGGCACCCAGTGCCACAAGAAGGTGAACGACCTCGTCAGAGCAGGCAGGGTGAGCCTCCCCCATATCCCCCCTCCCCCATATGCCCCCCTCCCCCATATCCCCCCTCCCCCATATCCCCCCTCCCCCATATACCCCCATATCCCCCTCCCCCATATCCCCCCTCCCCCATATCCCCCCTCCCCCATATCCCCCCCTCCCCCATATCCCCCCTCCCCCATATCCCCCCTCCCCCATATCCCCCCTCCCCATATCCCCCCTCCCCCATATCCCCCCTCCCCCATATCCCCCCTCCCCATATCACCCTCCCCCATATCCCCCCTCCCCCATATCCCCCTCCCCCATATCCCCCCCATATCCCCCCTCCCCCATATCCCCCCTCCCCCATATCCCCCCCATATCCCCCCTCCCCCATATCCCCCCTCCCCCATATCCCCCCTCCCCCATATCCCCCCCTCCCCCATATCCCCCCTCCCCCATATCCCCCATATCCCCAAGTGAATCCAGCCCTAACCTTAACCTCTGCAATGCACGCGCAACCGATGGCGTGCATTCATATACCTGCCTAACACTGTTGCCTTTTACCCCTGCCACCAGCCCCCTCCCCCCCACAGGAGAAGCGCGCACACAACAATAGGGAGCATGTGAGGACTGGAGGAGGGCCCGCTGATGAGAGGCCACTGACCGTACACGAGGAAAGGGCCCTGGAACCGGCTGGCGGACCTGAGGACCGGGAGGTTGCTGATGCAGAGGTCGGGGGCCCACGAGCAAGTGAGCCATCAACAGCCCGTCCCCATATCCCCGCTCCCCTATATCCCCGCTCCCCTATATCCCCCTCCCCCGTATCACCTGATCATTGCCTGATGTCTAACCATGCATGCTTCATTGTGTATCGCAGGACCAAACGTCCAGGCACCCATCCCCGCAGATGCACACCGCCCGCAGGATGCCCCTCGGAGACCACAGGAGACGGAGATACCCGCACCCTCCAGCATGCGACGCCCGCAGGATGCCCCTCGCACACCACGGGAGACGGAGAGACCCGGACCCTCCAGCATGCGACGCCCGCAGGATGCCCCTCGCACACCACGGGAGACGGAGAGACCCGGACCCTCCAGCATGCGACGCCCGCAGGATGCCCCTCGCACACCACGGGAGACGGAGAGACCCGGACCCTCCAGCATGCGACGCCCGCAGGATGCCCCTCGCACACCACGGGAGACGGAGAGACCCGGACCCTCCAGCATGCGACGCCCGCAGGATGCCCCTCGGAGACCACAGGAGACGGAGAGACCCGCACCCTCCAGCATGCGACGCCCGCAGGATGCCCCTCGCACACCACGGGAGACGGAGAGACCTGGAGCAACAGGGAGACGACACCCCCGTCACGTGCGGGAGCGACCACCCAGCGATGAGGGGGGCAGCCACAGGCCCCCGTCACATCCGAGCCAGGACACCACTACCCAGGACACCACTATCCAGGACACCCCTACCCGGGACACCACTACCCAAGACACCCCTACCCGGGACACCACTACCCAGGACACCCCTACCCGGGACAGCACTACCCAGGACACCCCTACCCGGGAAGACGAAATACCGGACAGTGACTCAGAGTGGATGGGTGGAGACGAACCCCCACCCCAAAGTGCCATGGAGTCAGAGTGGGACGAAGAGCACGACACAACGCCACTGCTGTCACCAACACCCTCCACCATCGCAGAAACACTCACCACGGTTGGGCACTTTAGTGATGAGGCGTCTGGTACACTCACTGGTGCGGACAACACAGCCGTCCCGGTACAGCAGGTGGAGGTAGGAGCAGCAGAGGGACCGGGTGGTCGGAGGGCAGCCCAGGCCAAGCGAACATCTGCCGCCCAGATGGATCCCGGGTTCCTGCAGTTACCACACCCACACATAGATCCGATGCAACCACCGACACGGAGACGAGCAAATAGGGTGACGGGTGGCTTGTGGCGGCTGCGGTCGCAGGTGGAGGAGTCCACCCGCGTCCAGGAGCTGGGAGTGGTCCCGGTCATGCATGCCACCCAGGCTGACACCGCACGGGTGGCGTCCGCGGCGGAGGCAATGGGTGCGACGGTGTCAGACATGGGGAACGGTTTGCGAGGCCTGGGGCCTTCCGTGCAGGCGGCGTCTGTGGCCCAGGAAATGGCTGCCCTCTCACAGGAGGCCATGAGCCAGTGCCAGCGCCAGATGGCAGAGGCGCTCAACGCCATAGCCCAGTCTCAGCAGGCCATGGCCCAGTCTCAGCAGGCCATAGCCCAGTCTCTGCAGGCCATGGCCCAGTCTCTGCAGGCCATGGCCCAGTCTCAGCAGGCCATGGCCCAGTCTCAGCAGGCCATCGCTGAGGGCATCGGCGCCAGTGGCCATGTGCGAGCCGGCGTCGCACTGTCACAGACAGGGTTTGACAACCCCCTGGGCTCCATGGCTGCAAACCTGCAGACCCCTGTCGATACCAGCACGGGCCTCCAGGACTGGCAGCGCCAGATGTCGGGGGCGCGTCGGATGGCCAGTCCGTTCGCATCCCCCACCCATGTAGATGCCTGGGGGCCATCGGGCACCCCGAGGGAGGAGGAGGTGGTGTGGTCCGTCCCGGCTCCCTCTGTAGGGGAGGTCCCGGTGCACCGCGACACCTCGGACTCCCCCCCTTCCGTCCCAGGTGCATCGGGTGGGCAACGGGCAGGACAGGCTGGCAGCTCGCCATCCCAGTCGCCCGGGCCGCAGCCTGGCCCATCTAGGCCAGGACGCCCCAGGAAACGGCCGCCAAAGGGATCCAGTGTCAGAGGGCAGGAATCACAGGAGTCCACCTCCAGTTCTGCTGTACCGTCTGGGGAACCACGTAGACGTAGTCAAAGGGCCCGTAAGGCCAAACAATTAGACACTGAGTAAGTTGGCACGGGTGCAGGGCACAGATGAGTTTTAGGGGCTAGGGCACGTGCATGAACTCCTTTGGTTATTAAAGTCAATGTTACACCTACCGAAGCTGCCTTTGTGCTCTGTCCAAAGTGTGCGGGCGTGTCATGTACGTTGAGCGCAAGTGTGTGTGTGACGGGTGGTCTTACCTCAGCCCCAGGTGAGTCTGCCCCCTTCCCCCTGGGCCGCCATCAACATCCCCCGGGCAGAGGACGGGACCGTGCGCTGCAGTGTCACAGCCGCATGCAGCGATGGTCCGGGTGGATGGTGGTACTGTGGCCATGGGTCAGACATAGTCCAACGATGTAGAGCCAGGAGCTCATCGGAGGCGGGTTGTCATCATCCTCCATGGCCTGCGATAGACACGCGTCCACCCGTAACTGGGTGAGCCCGGCCCGTTGTGCCGCCGGTGGATCGGCAATTGGGGGGGGGGTGGTGTGTATGCGGGTGGGGTGTGTGGGTTTGGGGAGGGGGGTGAGGGTGCTGGGTGGGTGGATGGGTGGGGGGTGTGGGTGGTCGGCTGTTGCCATGGTGTGCGGTCTGTGGCCATACTACCCGATTCCCACGCCCATCTAGTCAGTGAAGCGGGCGTCTATCAGTCTGTCCCGTGCCCGCTGGGGCAGCCGGTAACGGTGGACAGCCACCCGCCTGTGTCCACCCCGTCTGCCCTGACCATTGCCCCCATCCCCCTCATCTGGGGAGGACTGCGCATCTTCCTGCTGCTCCTCCACTCCGCCCTCCTCTGCCTGTGGCACATCGCCCCTCTGCTGGGCTATGTTGTGCAGGACACAGCACACCACAATGATGCGGCCGACCCTATCTGACCGATACTGGAGGGCGCCCCCAGAGAGGTCCAGGCACCTGAAACGCATCTTCAGCACGCCAAAGCACCTCTCGATCACTCCCCTTGTCGCTACATGGGCATCATTGTAGCGGTTCTCCGCCTCATTGCGTGGCCTCCGTATAGGCGTCATCAGCCACGATCGCAATGGGTAGCCCCTGTCGCCCAGCAACCAGCCCCTCAGCCGGGGATGGCGTCCCTCGTACATGCCGGGGATGGATGACCGCGACAACACGAATGAGTCGTGTACACTGCCTGGGTGACGGGCGCAGACGTGCAGGATCATCATGCGGTGGTCGCAGACCACCTGTACGTTCATTGAATAGGTCCCCTTCCTATTAGTGAACACGGCCCTGTTCTCTGCAGGTGGCCGCACCGCGACGTGCATCCCATCGATCGCGCCCTGGACCATGGGGAACCCGGCAACGGCAGAGAAGCCCACGGCCCGGGCATCTTGGCTGGCCCGGTCCACGGGGAAGTGGATGTAGCGGTGCGCCATGGCATAAAGGGCATCTGTCACTGCCCGGATGCACCGATGCACCGATGTCTGCGATATGCCGGACAGGTCCCCACTCGGTGCCTGGAATGACCCCGTTGCATAAAAGTTCAGGGCCACCGTAACCTTGACGGACACGGGGAGAGGGTGTCCCCCGCCAGTGCCACGCGGTGACAGGTGTGCCAGCAGGTGGCAGATGTGTGCCACGGTTTCCCGGCTCATCCGGAGTCTCCTCCTGCATTCCCGGTCCGTGAGGTCCTGGTATGACTGCCGGGGCAGGTACACACGGGGCGCCCTCGGGTGCCTCCGTTGCCGTGGGGCCGCGACGTCCTCCTCCCCCTCCTCGTCCTGTCGGTCAGGTGTCCCTCCAGCCTGGGCGGCTGCCGCCTGCCCCTCTGCGGCAGCCTGCGCCGCCTCTCTGGCACGTTCCTCCTCCTCCTCCTCCTCCTCCTCATCCAGGGCAACATAGACATGAGCGGCTGCCACCACGGCGGCCAACATCGCTGGATGGTCTGAAATCATGATGGCCTGGTGGGGGGGGGGAGGGGAACGACGACATGTCATCATTACCCATATCCCCTCCTCCCCCCAGCCAGGTGGCATGGACCGCATGGGTCCAACTGTTGGAGGCTGGCACCTGGCCAGGTGGACCAACTCATTTGCCCTCCCATCACCCACCCCGGCACGGACCCCCCCCCCCCCCCAACCTCCACCCCGGCACGGACCCCACCCCCAACCTCCACCCCAGCACGGACCCACCCCCAACCTCCACCCCAGCACGGACCCCCCCCCAACCTCCACCCCAGCACGGACCCCCCCCCCAACCTCCACCCCAGCACGGACCCCCCTCCCCAACCTCCACCCCGGCACGGACCCCCTCCCCAACCCCCAATCTCCACCCCAGCACGGACCCCCCCAACCCCCAACCTCCACCCCAGCACGGACCCCCCCCCAACGACCACCCCAGCACGGAACCCCCCCCCAACCTCAACCCCGGCACGGACCCCACCCCCCAACCTCCACCCCCCAACCTCCACCCCGGCCCGGCCCCCTCCCCAACCCACAACCTCCACCCCAGCACGGACCCCCCCCAACCTCCACCCCAGCACGGACCCCCCCCCAACCTCCACCCCAGAACGGACCCCCCCCCCAACCTCCACCCCGGCACGGACCCCCTCCCCAACCCCCAACCTCCACCCCAGAACGGACCCCCCCAACCCCCAACCTCCACCCCAGCACGGACCCCCCCACAACCTCCACCCCAGCACGGACCCCCCCCCCAACCTCCACCCCGGCACGGACCCCACTCCCCAACCTTAAACCCCCAACCTCCACCCCGGCACGGACCCCCTCCCCAACCCCCAACCTCCACCCCAGCACGGACCCCCACAACCCCCAACCTCCACCCCAGCATGGACACCCCCCCCAACCTCCACCCCAGCACGGACCCCCCCCCAACCTCCACCCTGACACGGACCCCACCCCCCAACCTCCACCCCCCAACCTCCACCCCGGCACGGACACCCTCCCCAACCCCCAACCTCCACCCCAGCACGGACCCCCCCCAACCCCCAACCTCCACCCCAGCACGGACCCCCCCCCAACCTCCACCCCAGCACGGACCCCCCCCCCAACCTCCACCCCGGCACGGACCCCACCCCCAACCTCCACCCCAGCACGGACCCCCCCCAACCTCCACCTCAGCACGGACCCCCCCCAACCTCCACCCCAGCACGGACCCCCCCAACCCCCAACCTCCACCCCAGCACAGACCCCCTCCCCAACCTCCATCCCAGCACGGACCCCCCCCCAACCCCCACCCCGGCACGGACCCCACCCCCCAACCTCCACCCCCCAACCTCCACCCCGGCACGGACCCCCTCCCCAACCCCCAACCTCCACCCCAGCACGGACCCCCCCAACCCCCAACCTCCACCCCAGCACGGACCCCCCCCAACCTCCACCCCAGAACGGACCCCCCCCCAACCTCCACCCCGGCACGGACCCCACCCCCAACCTCCACCCCAGCACGGACCCCCCCCCCCAACCTCCACCCCAGCACGGACCCCCCCCAACCTCCACCCCAGCACGGACCCTCCCCAACCCCCAACCTCCAACCCAGCACGGACCCCCCCCAACCTCCACCCCAGCACGGACCCCCCCCAACCTCCACCCCAGCATGGACCCCCCTCAACCTCCACCCCAGCACGGACCCCCCCCAACCCCCAAGCTCCACCCCAGCACGGAACCCCCCCCAACCTCCACCCCAGCACGGACCCCCCCCCAACCTCCACCCCAGCACGGACCCCCCCCCAACCTCCACCCCGGCACGGACCCCACCCCCAACCTCCACCCCAGCACGGACCCCCCCCCAACCTCCACCCCAGCACGGACCCCCCCCCAACCTCCACCCCAGCACGGACCCCCCCCAACCCCCAACCTCCACCCCAGCACGGACCCCCCCCCAACCTCCACCCCAGCACGGACCCCCTCCCGGCACTCCCCCGGAGCCCAGCCTACTCTAACCACCCCCCCCCCCCGCCGCACACACACACACACAAGCCGAGACACACCTCTCCTCACGCAATCAGTCTGCGGCAACGCCATTTCCTGCCCAGAGCCAACCCCCCAGGCCGTCACTCACCTCCTCGCTGGTCGGCGTGAGCCTGGAGCACCGGGTCACGCCGATGAAAAGGAGGTTTAATTCACGTCGACGTGAACGGTCATCACGTCGACGGGACTTCGGCCCATCCGGAAGGGAGAATATCGGCAGGCCGAAAATCGGCTGCCTTGCGCAGACCCGTGACATTCTCCGCGGCAGCGGCGCCATTAACGCCCCGCCGACTTTTCTCCCTTCGGAGACTTCGGCGGGGGCGGGATTCACGGCGGCCAACGGCCATTCTTCGACCCGGCGGGGGGTCGGAGAATGACGCCCCAGATGTGTGTATAGTTTTTGTCATTAAAAAGTTTCCAAATATACAGTAGACCAGTCATTATCTAAAAGAGAGGTTGAGTAAATACTCCCTTCCCGAGTAACCTGACTAACCTACTGAGTATTTGCAGTTCTCTTTTTTTTCGATTTGCAGCATTCAATGCTTATTTATCTCTGTTATACTAGCAAATTCAATGTATTCAGATCTTGGGAATTTTACAGAACAGCTCCCAAATTATGTTTCTTTCTTTTGCAGATGAAAATCCACCATTGTTTTCTGGATCCTCTCATGAGGGGAGTTACTGCAATAAATTTGTCGTTGTGCCATTCATCTCATTGATATTTTCACAGAGAACAATTTTTTTGTAAAGTAATCAGAATACTGTTTGCTTTTGCATTTTCTCATTTCTAGTTTGTAGGAAATTTATGTCCAAATATTTTGACAATGCTCAGTTCAGATGTATTTTTTGTGGGTTTCTGCGGGTTCATCCCTAGTAGTTAGAACAGCTCTGAATACAGAACCCAAAATCTACATTTATCTGAAATCAATTTTCATTTGCCATCCTTTTCACTTATTTAACCTGATTTATTTCGAATGGATTAGCAGCTCTGTTCAAATTGTCATGAAGGAAGTTTCAAATAAATCTGTTACAGATACCTACACTTTTCACAACGTAATTTCATAATTAGAAATCCTGGGTAGAACCCATCTGACAAGGGGCAGGAGTAATGCATAAAGATAGAAATAAGAGGGAGAGGATGAGCGAAATTCTCCCCCAACGGCGCGTTGTCCGCCGACTGGCGCCCAAATCGGCGCCAATCAGACGGGCATCGCGCCGCCCCAAAGGTGCGGAATGCTCCGCATCTTTGGCGGCCTAGCCCCAACATTGAGGGGCTAGGCCGACACCGGAGGGATTTCCGCCCCGCCAGCTGGCGGAAATGGCGTTTGTTGCCCCGCCAGCTGGCGCGGAAATGCGGCGCATGCGCAGGAGCATCAGCGGCCGCTGACAGTTTCCCGGCGCATGCGTTGGAGCGTCAGCGGCCGCTGAAAGTTTCCCGCGCATGCACAGTGGGGAGAGTCTCTTCCGCCTCCGCCATGGTGGAGACCGTGGCGGAGGCGGAAGGGAAAGAGTGCCCCCACGGCTCAGGCCCGCCCGCGGATCGGTGGGCCCAGATCGCGGGCCAGGCCACCATGGGGGCACCCCCCCAGGGTCAGATCGCCCCGCGCCCCCCCCAGGACCCCGGAGCCCGCCCACGCTGCCTGGTCCCGCCGGTAAATACCAGGTTTAATTTACGCCGGCGGGACAGGCAATTTCTGGGCGGGACTTCGTCCCATCCGGGCCGGAGAATTGAGCGGGGGGTCCCGCCAACCGGCGCGGCCCGATTCCCGCCCCCGCCCAATCTCCGGTACCGGAGACTTCGGCGGGGGCAGGGGCGGGATTCACGGTGGCCAACGGCCATTCTCCGACCCGGCGGGAGGTCGGAGAATGACGCCCGATATCTTTAACCACCAAAACGTAGGTTGGGTGGGCAGTGAAAATATTAAAATTCTTCAACCTGAACCCAACCTGCCTCAAACCCAACCACTTCTGATTTTAACAGAGGCAGGAATGCGACCACCAACTAAAGCCACTCCTCGGAGCTAGCTTAGCTGTTTAAATATTATAATAGGCCTGCATGGCTCATAGCCTGTCTGTCACCCATATTTAATCCAATAGCTAAAGATACTGAATACTGCTGCATGAAAAAGGTACATGCATTTTCGACATTATTTTAGGGCCAGGAGGAAAAGGACTGCTCCGCGTGGCCCACAAAGCAAACCTGCTTCTCTTCCAACAGCATTACCTTCCCCAGATCAGTATTGCGGGCCTGCTGCCTCAACATCATCTGGAAACCAAGCCAGGGTGATGACAAGGTTACATTAAGTAATTGATCCAAAATCTTCCCCTTGCCCAGTATAGGAAAAAATAAGAAAATCCAGCCGAGATAGGCTTTCTTCACTGTGTGCTAACAGAATAATGTAAGCAATGACTGCTGAGCCTTGATTCTAACCTAACCTGTCAGTGAGAATTAGGCAGGTTTGTGTCAGATGCTAGTTTTATGTCCTGGCCAATTTATTGCTCCATCAACTTCAATGTGTAAAATCCATCGGGCGTAAAACAAGTCTCTGATTGAAACACCCTGTTCCCACTGGTTGAGTTATATAAAAATCAGGACTGTTAATATACAATAAGATTTATGTCTGTAAATATTTAATAGAGCTGTGGCAATGTCAGAAAAATATACTTGAGAGGAAATGCTTTTACCTCCAAAATTCTCTGTACAGTAATGTTTGGGACCATTCACATGCAGTGTATTTCAACACTTGCCTTTACTTTCATTACAGCAATTGAAAAAACAGGTTTGTATTTTGTAATCAGTTATTTGACATTGCATTATTTTTCTTTACGCAACACTAAAAGGAAGGAGATCAACATATTTTTTAATTCCTTTGGCTAATACCTGGTCGTTCACAAGGAGGCATGACTGATTTCACGTGGAGGTGAAAAAGTCTCCATTGCTTTGATTTACTTAATGCTGTGCATATGAACAATTTGCCATATTTTGTTTTTTTAAATTATTTGCTATGAAATGTCACTATCTTTTATGTTTCAGAAAAACACACCTAAAAGCAAGAAAATATAAAATAAGCCCTTTCATCCCATGAATCATATTCCCTTTACAAGACATCCACAATTTACTCGACCATGGACTCTACTCAAATCATTCAATCTTATTTTATTCTTTCATATGAAGTGATCTTTAATCCCTAATTGTTCTTAAGCAGATAATGATGTGATCAAAGAAAGATTTTATTAAAAGCACTTCACAACTTCTGAAGGCAATTAACAAAAGCTACAGAAAAGGAATCCAAATGATAAACTCACATGAAAATTTTGATTTTAGACTAATCCACCAAGGACCAGTTTGGAAGGCCATTTTATACATTTTCTGAAGTTGAAGGAGGCAAGGGTTTAGAAGTTGGTCACAGTCGGGAGCACAAAATAGGCACTGTCAAATAGGTCATCCACAATGCGCAGTGCCTGGTCGCCAATTCCATTATCACTAATGAGACTAAATATTAAACTATACATGTGAGAACAACCGATTTGATAACACCTATTTTGTACCATTACCAAGACAAATTTCTACCCCAGAACCTTGAGGGGTGCAAAATTGTTTGCTCCTAATCCCAGTAGATTAGGTTAGAATTTGGGCATTAAAGCTCCAAGTGCTGCAGTTTAAGGTCCCCACAAGACATAAATTTTCCTATTTTGTAAAATATAGATATCCCCCCGTTGAGAGCACTGTCCAGTATTGTGCATTCATTTTAAGTAATTTGAATACCAAGGAATTTTCTCAAATAGCATTGCTAGCCACAATCTAATTTTTCATTTTAACATAGGTTATTACTGACCATATATTATAATCATGCCAAAATTCAATTTCATTGTTCATGCATTTTACAGAATTCTTTGATGTTACTTTCAACTTTCACAATCATCTGAATTGTGTTCAATCCTTTTTTTAACATCAATTATATTCATCATGCAAAATTTACAATGCATTGGAGATTATGCTGAGACACAAATCAGGCAATCTTGTAGTTTCCAATTTAAACAAATGAGTTGAGCTGAAAATTAAGCTGCTTTCTTGTTTTTCCATTCTTGCAGTGGAAGCTGGAATTTTCTGAATTTTCCAGCAACTGAATGGTTGCAGCAGAATGTAAAAAGCTGCTTCCTCAATCAAAGACCATAGTTTGAAGGGCAGGGAGTCTGCAGCCACATTCTGGGGTGGGAGGGAATGTGTGTTAAATTTTGGTCCATTTTATCTCTTGATCCGGTGAGGAACTGGTGACAGGGCAACTCTCAGGCCTTGTTCCACTGACAGGCCTGACAGTTTTATACTTAAGCTTCAATTTTGAGCTCTTTCCAGCCCTTCAAAAACAGAGTTCGAAGGTTACCGACCTGTGGGAAAATGACTGACACTTTCACATTCAAGAGATCTCTGTCCCAGTTCTGAAGGCTGTCTCCCTGTGCCCTTTAAAACAAGAAAGTCTCCACAGATTTAACTAGAATGCCTCTTAAAATCATCAAATTTACAGTGCAGGAGGAGGCCATTCGGCCCATTGAGTTTGCACCAGCCTCGGAAAGAGCACCCTACTTAAGTCCACGCCTATCTCTACAACTCAACCCCACCTAACCATTTGGACACAAAGGAGTAATTTGTATTATGGCCAAGCCACCTATCCCTCACATAGCCCAGTCGCACAGTGAGTAGCACTGTTGCTTCACAGCTCCAGGGACCCAGGTTTGATTCCTGGCTTGAGTCACTGTCTGTGTGGAGTCTGCACGTTCTCCGAATGTCAGCGTGGGTTTCCTCCGGGTGCTCCCTGGAGCTGTGAGGCAGCAGTGCTGACCACTATGCCACCTGCCGCCCAAATCATCTGGCCAAGAAAGAGAGCGAGACAGAGGGAGATTCTCCACAACCTTCCAGCTGAGCTTCCTTTACAGAACTGAAACAGAAGATGGGACTCTGCAGAAGGCTTGTCTTCTTCTTGGAAGCTTCTGACTGGCTCCACCAATCACAGACAACAATAGGAAAAGGCCGAGAACTCTACATTCACTGATTGGCTGCTTGCCAAGTCCATCAAATTGACATCACAGTTCTGCCACAGAGCCTAGGGATGTCCTGGCCTGGTCTATCAGGGCAAGCATGTTCCAGCTCTGCCCAAAAGCTGTAATTTAACAGTATTCCCAAATGGTGCAGTCATGTTGTAGCAGCTAACCAGAAGATTGTAGATCCAAGCAGGCAGCAGGTCAGGGATAAAAAGAGAACAAAGGACAGACAAAAGGTTTAACAACAATATCCTCATATACCTACTCTTCCCCCCCCCCTCTTACCCCCTTGCAAAAGAATGAAACATCAGGACATGGGCATTTCATTGTGAGGTATGTAAGACACACAATGCTCACACATACCGGTCTAAACTAGCCCCAATACAATCCCCCTATCCAGTTCCGGCATTAGTAATGGTTTAATTTTTAAACACAGGATAAAGTATTTGCAAATACAGTATTGCCTCCCGGAAATATATGTATATTATATATATATTGCCTTTACAGCAAACTATTGCAATAATGATTCTGACAAAGAAATTCTAGGTTTTATTGTCTCTGTAAACACAAGTAGTTGGCAGCTCATAAATGTACAGGGCGGCCAGCAGCGATTCGCACTCCAACATGTTCATCGACATACCAGACGCTCCTCGGCATTCCATCGACCACAACAGGATTGCATGTTCCTGAAACATGTCCAGCATGCATAACTCCTCAGTTTCTAACTGAACCAGTCTCTGTGGTTGTAGTTGAGATAAAGGTGGCTTTGGTGGTTGAAAAGGTTTGAGGTCCATTCCATGGGTAGTGGACAGAGTGCCCTTTGGTGCTTCCCTACAACTTTGTGTACACTCCTTTGGCACCTGTTCTAGACCGGTCTCTTGCTGTCCCTCTAACACTAACAAGCCTTCCTGAGTGTCTGATGAATTTTGGGGCCAACTTTGAGGGTCTCCAGTAACTATACTATGAGTAGGATTGTAAACGCTAAATAAAGTAGTGGGTTCACTGTTAACCAACAGACTCTTTTTTTCTACCCCACCAACCTTACATTCTCTCTTTGGATTCACATGGCCACCTTCAGCAACAAGGCCCGCTGAGGCGTCAGACTCTCAAAGTTCATTGTCTCAACAGGCAACTGTTGCATCCTCATCAGAGTTTTTGTAACCACCACCGGCATCTCCACTTTCAGAATCAGAGTAAGGGACAGCACTGACTCTACGACCAGATTGGGTTTTCTTGGCTTCTGTGGTCACAGAACTTCTAAAGGATTTGCCATCCACCTTCCACCCGGGGTGACATTCCCCTTAGGCACAAAACCGGTATATCTCTTAACTACTATTGTCTCTACATCTCACACAGCTGTCTTTACCTTGGGTCGCCTATGTCCAGTTAATGCTACCACCTGCACCGGAGCATTATCCCTTTTTGATCCCTTTTCTGTTAGAGTACAGTGAAAAGTATTTTTCTGCAGCCAAGGGAATGTACACAGTCGACAATGAGAATAATTGACAAAGTAAATCGACAAATGCTGGTACTACCATTTGTGATTCACCGGCCAACTCAACCAGGTTGTCTTTGTGAAGCTCCATTAAGCGAACCAAATTTAAACCTTGTCCCTAGAGAAATTGCTTAGCAGCCTCCACAGCTATCTTGCTTGATTACTACAAACCTGATGTCTCTTTATAATTTACTCTGGACCCCAAATTCACTCTCTGCTGTTTCAGACGAACCCCCAATTTATGTTATGACACCCTGGGTGAGTGAGCAGTCAATTCCAGCCTCACAGACACTGGAGTCCCAACAAAAGGGAATTAACCATTAATTTGTGTTTTCTGAATATCTTTAACCCTTAACTGCTCAATGACTTATAGACACTGAGTTATAAGTACAACATTAACACACTGTGTATTAAGAACATAAGGAAAATATGATTATGTAAAGAAATAACAGGGCAATTGTCTAGCAGTCTACCTAATCCCAAAACCCCATTCCACCCTCCACTCAGACACACACAAGACAGACAAAAAGTAAGGGCTAGAGAGGATGAAATAAAATGGGAATTAAAGGGGAAGGTTTGAGGTGAGTCTTCACTGTCAAGATAGTAGCCCCTGGGAATTGATTGGTTCAAGGATTTCCAGGTTATTACAGTTCCATCTTTCCATCACCAGATGGATTTTCAGTTCAGTGCAATTCCCATCACTGGCCATCAGAGAGTGCTGTACACAGGATGTTCAGATAAGTGCAATTCTGCTCTTCTACCACCAGGTGGAGCTTTTGTCGCCCTGTGAAATTACTGGATTTTACCTGTGGAATTAACAGACTTTCACTTTCCTAATTTCTGTGCAGAACTTTGGCGGTTTTATCACGAATACTCTCGCTTTAAGCTTCAATTTTGAGCTCCCAGACACAGAGTTGGAAGGTTTATAGAATTTACAACCCAGAAGGAGGCCAATTGCCCATCAAGTCTGCACCAGCCTTTGAA
Source organism: Scyliorhinus torazame (assembly GCF_047496885.1). Classification (NCBI taxonomy): domain Eukaryota; kingdom Metazoa; phylum Chordata; class Chondrichthyes; order Carcharhiniformes; family Scyliorhinidae; genus Scyliorhinus; species Scyliorhinus torazame. The sequence continues at coordinate 146,493,823 of NC_092716.1, read as the reverse complement.
AGACCATTCAACCTCAGCCCACGCTTCCACCCTATCCCTGTAACCCAATAACCCCACCTAACCTTTTGGACACTGAGGGCAATTTAGCATAGCCAAGCCACCTAACCTGCATATCTTTGGAGTGTGGGAGGAAACCGGAGCACCGGAGGAAAACCACGCAGACACAGGGACAAAGTCAAACTCCACACAGAAAGTCATCCGAGACCAGAATTGAATCTGGGTCCCTGGAGCTGTGAGGCAGCAGTACTAACCCCTGTGCCACCGTGGCATCCCCGACCTGTGGAAAAATGGCTGGTACTTTCACATTCAAAATATCTTTTTTCCAGTTCCGATGGCTGTCTGTGCCCTTTTAAACCAATAAAATCTGGACCGATTTTGCTCGAATGCCTTTTAAAATCATCTGGCAAAGAGAGAGAGATAGAGAGATTCTCCATTACCTTATAGCTGCGCTCCCTTCACCAAACTGAAACAAAACTCTGCAGAAGACCTTCATGGAAGGTTCTGACTGGTTTCACCAATCACAGGCAACAATAGGCCAAGTCTAGCAAAGCAACATCACAGCTTCTGCCACAGAGCCTAAAGGGGACACCCTGGCCTTGTATATCAGGACAGCCATGTTTCAACCTGTAGTTTAACAGAATTCCCAAATGGTGCAATAATGTTGTAGCAGCTAATCACAAGGCCACAGATCCAAGCAGGCAGCAGGACAGGGATAAAAAGGGAACACAGGACAGACAAAAGGTTTTGCAACAATGTCCTAACATTCCCTTCAGGTAAACAGTGCAGTTAGTGAGTGTAGTGATCTCTGTATGTGCATGTACATAAGGTGTTAATGTGTAATCAGTAGCATCAGATGATCACTAGAGGGCAGTACCAACAGGGGTATAAAAGCAACCGCATTGTGCCTCTCCCTCTCTTGGGTCTACTGTGACCAGGCCAGGAGTATAGATTAGCTCAGAGTGTTAGTGTAGTTGAACATAGTTACTGTATTTAGATCTTGTTAACCTTACTACTAGTATTAATATTAAAGAACTCACAAAATAACTGTTTCAGTTACTCAATAAACCTTTTGTTACTACTGGACGACTTCGAGTCTTTTTCATCAAGATTCAGAAAACCTCATCACCAACAGGATTGAGTAACATATATTGTATTCAGCAGTATGTCATAACATACTACCAAGAAGTGTAATAAAATAGTGAGCCCTCAAAGCTTGGAGATAGAGCTGGGGAAGTGGAACTTTCTGGATTCCTCCCCCATTAGAAGTACCAGACCACTCGAAGGCCTTGTGTAAACTGTTGCTCTGATATTCTGTTCAACTGAGATAAACTCTTGGTGAGTCTGCTGAACCTGGCCACATATCAGAAACTGAGTAGACCTGAAATTCTCCTTCCGTGGGTAAGAATCAGCTCAACACAAATTAAAGTGTGTCCCTAGAGAGGATCCCACCACCAGAGAATCGGGCCTGAGCTTGAAGATCCAAAACAAACCGATGGTTGAACATTTCACATTCTGAAGAGATGATGGTCACCCACAGAGACCTCGACCTCAGCAGCCAAGATCCTCAAACCTCTCATATCTTTCAATCCACATTTTAAAAAAATCCTTACCTACCCCCACCACTGTGTCTGTCTTGTGTGTCTGACTGGAGGGTGGGACCAGGGAATAGTTCGATTCGTAGACCATTGTTCCATTATTTCCATTATATGTTCATACTTTACTGTTGTTATAAAAGACAGTTTTTAAATGTTTTACTTATAGATCTGGTGCCTGTAACTTACTGACACAGGCAAGGGTGATAGATCTCAGGGGAATACACAAATTATTGGTTAATTCACTTACGTTTGGACTCCGGAGTCTGTGAGGCTGGAATTGACCATGCACTTGCCCAGTGTGTCATAACACAGTGGCAATGGCCAAAAGGGGCATACGAGCTAGGGACTTGCTTATCGACATGTGATTCATAGATGGTGGTGATTAGGACCACTGATCACATTCCATAATCTTGAAATCCTTCCTATTAGTATTGCTGTCCTGTCTGACTGCTGGGAACACACACCCTCACTGATAAAGCTCATGTCATGAGGAGAGATCTCTTGCCCATCGTCCATATGTTGCAATAGGATCAGTTAGAGGTCTTACAACACCACGTTAAAATCTAACAGGTTTATTTGGAATCACTAGCTTTTGGAGCTTAGCCCCTTCATCAGGTGATGAAGGAACTACGCTCCGAAAGCTAGTAATTGTTAAAGCAGGCGGTTGTTAAAGTCTCGCACCCCAATCAGCCGGTGAGGCCTAGGTACTCTGCCCATCCCGGAGGCAGCAACACCATAGTGGCAGCAGCTAACATTTGAACACCAGGGGCTGGGCCACAGCACTGGGGATATCCCTGCAGCCTGAGGGTGGAAGAGGGAGGGAACCAGCTCCCTGTTCAGTTAACGTTCCCAGCATGTGTCTGGGGTCCGGGTGCAGGTGACTGGTGCCCAGGGGACCCTGCTGTGGCCGGGAATGCAGAGTGGGTTGGATAGCACCATGAGGGATAGCAGGGGATGTGAGTGTGGGGGAGGTCTGGGGGATCCGGGGTGGAAGCCGTAGGTGATCATCTGACCCCACCCTCTCCAATTCCTTATATCCTCACATTGTGAATGATATTGTCGAGCCTGCGGGAGCTGCCATCGCAGTGCTGTTGGCAGGCCAGGTGGCCAGACGCCAGAGAAGGCGGTGGTGACAGCAGCTTCGACAGAGGGCAGAATTCTCCTTTTTTTTCCTAAGTGCAGTGGTGAACAGTTCTAGTGGCCAGAATGGCGTGAAGTGTCCAATTCTGTACTTCGAACCTAGCTAATTATGCACAAGCAAGTGTCTCTCTGAATCATCTGGCGGGTTGGGAACTGATTTATCTTGCTGAGCAGGTTCAAATGTATGGGTGCTATATTTAAACCCCAGTCCAACACATCCATCTCACTTTCTCAGCCCATTTGTTTTCACGGGACTGCCAGGAACCCAGAGGCAAAGGGATAGCAGCCTCCTTGGCCCCAGCACGTCCGTGGTGTTGCTTCCTGCAGTGTTTAAGCACAGTGTCCAGGCCTCACGGTCCCATTAGGATGCCAGACAATAACTCCCACATGGCACGCTTGCCCACGGAAATCCACTTGGGTATATTTTAGTTTAATAGCAGTACCATGTTACAAAATACAATTCAGAGCAAACAGCGATACACCAAAATTATCCACGGTACATCATAAATAACTAGAACCGAAACCACCAGCATCTAAGCCAGCGCCTACACATCCCCACCCACTTTGGGCAGCAGAAGGGAGAGAGAAAACACCGCTCCCCCTAGGGGGGGGGGGGGGGCACAGTTCAGTCCAAGAACAGGTTTACTGTATAAAAGTCAAGGCAATATACATAGCAAATACAGAAATCGCAGAACAGGTGACAATACAATGAAAATACTAACTTTACACCATAAACAAAATCGATAAATGATCAATAAGAAAACAAAGCCAACAGCACCCACACCAGCACATGCTTTCTCCACGTTCCCCCGACACCCACCCACCCCACACCACCCTTTTTGGCCTCAGCAGCAGCCCCACAACAGTGGAAAGGCAGCCAATGATGGCACGGAGCAAGGTTGGAGAGAGAAAGAGAGAGAGCGAGAGCAACTGAAAGAGAGAGAGGGAGAGAGAAAGAGCAAGAGAGAGAGAGAGAGAGAGAGAGAAACACCTTGGGCGGGATTCTCCATTGGCCATCGCCGAAATTGGGAAAGGTGATTGGACGGAGAATAGGATGCACCTCCAAAATCGCGGCGGGTGCCAAATTTAAGCCAAATCACGATTCTCCATCAACTCGACAGCAGTGCCAAAACGTCCCAGTATGCGTGTACAGCAAACACGGTTGCACATCATTAGCTGGCCCACCAGGTATTCGCTGCTTCCTCTGCGTTTCTCCGCCTCCGATGGCCCGAATTCCTGATGGCACGGTTTACTGCTGCTTTTAAAAATTGTGAAACAGGCATCGTGGCTGCTGAGTGAGAGAGAGAGGAGATAAGACACAGAGAGGCGCGACTGCAGGCTGCCAGGTCGGACACTGGCCGGGCTTGCTGGGGTGGGGGCCCTGCCAGGGCCGGGAGACGGGGCGGGACAGGGGGGAACAGGCTGAGTGGCCAGGGTGACCCCCTATGGGACTAGGGCGGTGTACAGTCACAGACTGCCATTGCCGCAGCTTGCAAGACAACCACCTTGTTGTGCACCCCATTAACCACCTACTCTTGCCCCTGGTTCTGCAGAGTGACACCGACTGTATGGGTACCCCTACCCCCCACCCTTTCACCCCACCCTCTGCCACAATCCGCCCTCCCCATCGGCTAACACCCACCGGAAGCCCACCCATGGCAACACCAACAGTAGCCCCTACGGGGTCACAGTGCATACCCCTGATGGGGGCAGTGCCAGCCAACAGTACCCCTGGCATTAAGGATGAGCTCCAAGGCCAGAGGCCCCAACAGTGGCGGCTACCGACGGAGCCAGGGGTGGGGGAGGAGGGGGGGGTGGAGGACATACGGGGCAGAGCCCGTAGTGCCAACCGGGGTCACTATTAAGCCCGGTGGACTTGGTTGGGCACGAGAGTACACACCATGCTAACATGATGGCCTTTCACCCCCTGCAGATAATGGATATTGGAATTCAACCAGCAATGGTGTCCTTCCTGCTTGTCACTGCAGCCCTCGGGGATGTCCTGTGACTGTACGAGCTTGAGCTGCTCGAGGAGGCGAAGGAAGCTGCAGCAGCTGATCGGCCACAGCGGAGCAGGCAGCAGAGGGGCAGGTGGCAGCCGCCCAGATTGGAGAGCCAGCTACCCAATAGGCCGAGGAGGAGGAGGTGCAAATAAGGTGCCAAATGAGCCCTCGTATGTCCCGGCAGCGTCTGTCATTGCAGGACCTGCCAGACCGGGCATGCTGTCGAAGAGTCTGGCTGAGCAGAGAGACTGTGCGACATCGCTGCCAGATGATGGCACACATGACACCACAGGGATATGAGGGGGGGGACATCTTGACGGTCACCCTGAATTTTTACACGATTGGGTCCTTCCAGATGTGAAGGGGGACCTGTCCGGAATCTCATGGACCTCGGGTACAGGTGCATCTGTGCAGTCACGGAAATCCTATATACTCAGAAGCCTCAATACATCCATTTCAATGTGGACCGAGGCCACCAGGATGCCCGAGAAGTGGAGTTCGCCGCCATCAACATCCCGCTCCAGTTCCAGAGGGCTACAGACGGGATGCATGTTCCTTTTCGGGCACCTGCGGTAACAGGCCACTTTACACAAACTGAAAGGGGTACCATTCAATGAACATGCAGCTGATATGCGCATCATACACGTGACAGGAGTAATCCACTGTGGTCGTGGCTGATGACGTCTATCCGGAGGCCACAGACTGATACGGAGAGCCGCTAGAACGAAGCCCATGCAGCGACCTTGGGTATGATCGAGCGGTACTTCACCATCCTGAAGATGCGGGTCAGGTGCCTGGACCACTCTGGAGGGGCCCTCCAGTAGAGGGTTTTTCAAACTCAGGGTCGCGTCCCCCAGGTGGGCTTTGGGAGGGTTGTGGAGCGATCAGTTGTGGCGTTCCCGATTGCGGGAAGAAGGTTCCAACTGCCGCGACCGGCTTTTAAGAATGCCGGCTGCGGGCAGTCCCCAATTAGTTGCGGTGTTTGAGGGGGAGGGTGGTGCGAGGCTGGGCTGTGTGCTGATCACCACACGCAGAGCGGTGGGGATGCGGGGACTGGGCTGACGATTCTCCACATGGACGCAATGCTAACAGTGGTGGCTCCAGCTTGGAGCTCCGCTCTATTGCTCGCCCTTTGTGCGCTGCTCGGCTTGTCCCCCGCCACCCATTGACAGTATGCAACCTGCGGCTACATGGTCAACCCATTCAATGGCTAACACAACATCCGTTTGCACTCCCACGACTGTAAATACTGGTCTGAAAGTGATCTGTGACTGGGGTGGATACAGTCGGGCGGATACAGTGAGAGGAAGCCAGGCCAGGTTTCTCGGAATACTGTTTACCAAGGCCAGTCAATATGTGAAGTAAGAAGTCTGACAACACCAGGTTAAAGTCCAACGGGTTTGTTTCGAACCACTAGCTTTCGGAGCAAGGACAAGGATAAGAAGAGAACACATGATAGACAAAAGATTTTACAACAATGTCCTAACACCTGGGGAATGTGAGCACTCACTATTGTCAGTCCACTTGGAGTATTACCGCTGTGTGTTCCCTGGGCCTGGGAATCTGAGCACTGTAATATCTGAGCTGTGAGGAGTATTAGCGGTGGGGTATGTTGTCTAAACTGGGGAAGTGCTGGAACTGCCTGGACATGGAGTGTTGGTGCTGTACTATTTCTGAACTGAGGGAATGTTAGAGCTGTGTGATGCTTGATCTTGAAATTGCTAGCATTGTATGTGTGGTAGTATGTATTGGGGGTCATGTGGGACTGGAAGCCCTAATGTCATTGGCTGACAGATCCCGGGTCCTGGTTGGCCGTTGACCTCATACTCCGCCCTGAAGGCGAAGTATAAGAAGCCGGTGCCTTCCCCCGCATGCCAGTTTACTATCGGGCTGCTGGGGAACAGACACGCTTAATAAAGCCTCATCGACTTCACTCTGTTTGTCTCACGGAGTCTTTGTGCGCCACAGTATGTTATCAGAAATCAGGAAGAATTAGTACTATTTGATAACTGAACTTGTTTGTGTGTTCCCTGATTTTGGTTAGTATTAGTGCTGTTCACTTTCTGAAATTTGGAAAATATTAGCACTCTTATGTTGCCTGAACCCCTAGTTTATTCATGATCTACATTGTTTGAAATTGAGGAATGTTAACGCTGTAAGTTTTCTAGATAAGAGATGTGTGACAGGGCTGGATTTTGACATTCTGAGCCCTACGCTAATTCAAGCTTAAGGTGACCCATAGCATTACCAAAACAAGTTTAATATTTTAACAGGAAGAATGAAAATAGAAATATTAAAATTTACATTTAAATATATACTGAAAGGGAGGAATCGATTCCCCTCCTATTCCGCAAAGACCAATTGAAACTTAGATTTCTTTCGAACAGATTTTATTCAAGCAGTTGCAAGGAGCTATACCCATTCAAGATGGAGTATAACCTCTCCAAACAACTACAATACATCATTTTTGTACTGGCATACAATACAGACAATAGTTCATTTGCATTTACAAATCCGCTAATCAACATGGTTTTCTACTTTAATAGTTATCCAATCAATACCAACATGTATACAGTGATTATAATATCATGTTTACTCTATAGCTATGACCTTCAACTCTGGCCAAAGCGAATCCTGCATCTTTGTCAGGAAACTCCCACCCTGTTCAGTTCCCACATGGTGTTGTATTTTGCATCCTTAGAATACAATTTTACTGATATGTTGTTATTAACCCTGACATGCCCATTCATCATTCTTTTTTTAAATCTATACCTATGTCTCAGTTACTTCATTATGTTTTTAAGCCTGTACATGTGATCACAATATCCAATCACTGCCAGGGCACATAGGCTATATGTGACTATATGTAGTTTGTCCAGCCTCCTCTGAAATGCCTCCTTTTCTTTATAACCTCTTGATATACTTAGGCAATGTACAACAAAAAGCTAATAATCTAACCAAAATAATTGCAATAAGACCATTTGCATTATGAAACACTTACAGATTTCTTAATCAGCAGGTATGAAACTTTAAATGTACAGTAACACAACCAATTGCACAGATCAGCATTTACTAACTGGAAGCAGCAATACAACCTGCCCAAAACTTAAAACATTTTCTGTCATGATTTTGGGGCAATAAACTCACTGATGATGTCCTCAAGTGATAAGATACAACGTTTTATGCACATACTGCTTAGTGCAGGCAGCTTTTCTTGCAGCATTTTGTCCCATGTTCATTCTTGATGGTTTTCATCTGTGAAAATAACCTTTCTCCTGAGCAATTTGTTATCCTTTGACTGAAAAAAACCTACAATATTGCTTCTACATTAGGCAAAGCCAACTGAGTTTTATCTTGGATGATGGGTGACTTAATATAGGTTCTCGTGGCATAAAGTTCCTTTCTCTGAATAATTTTCCTCCAAAGCGGTTAACATCCAATCGTCAAGATAATTTTTCATGAGACGTTTTACAGCTTCGACAGCTGTTTTTCTGAGGTACCTAAATCGATCGAAGATGAAAAATTGTTTGCCTTATATTCATATATTGGAGTGTGCGGGGTTGAATGGGCCGGTTAAACGGTTGCGTGTTTTCATACACTTGAAAAGTTTGAAGGTGGACATTGTGTTCCTTCAGGAAACACACCTGAAACTGGGAAATCAGAGGAGGCTGAGAAAGGGATGGGTGGGGCAAGTGTTCCACTCGGGTTTGGACATGAAGACAAGGGGGGTAGCGGTGCTGGTCAACAAGAAAGTGACCTTCGAGGTGGGCAGTATTGTAGCCAACCCAAGAGGCAGATATGTGATGGTTAGTGGGAAGCTGGAGGGGATGTCTGTGGTCCTGGTGAATGGCTATGCCCCAAATTAGGACAACGTGAACTTTGAGGCGGGTGTTAGGGAAGATCCCAAATGTGGACATGCACCTGCTGATACTGGGGCGATTGTAACAGGGTCTGGATCCGAGGCTGGATCGATTGTGTCCCAGGTCCCTGAAGGTATCGGCGGTAGCGAGGGAACTGCGTGGATTCAAGGACGTTATGGGGGGGACGGACCGTGGAAGTTTGGGAGGCCGAGGGCGAAGGGGTTCTCGTACTTCACGCATGTGCACCGGGTGTTCTCCCGGATTGATTTTTCCGCGATGGACAAGGCGTTGTTGGCGATTTCGGTAGCCAATTTCGGAGTATTCAGTGATTTGGTTAGCACAGTTGCTTCACAGCTCCCGGGTCCCAGGTTTGATTCCCGGCTTGGATCACTGTCTGTGCGGAGTCTGCACGTTCTCCCCGTGTCTGCATGGGTTTCCTCTGGGTGCTCCGGTTTCCTCCCACAGTCCAAAGATGTGCAAAGGGGCAATTTAGCGTGGCCAATCCACCAACGCTGTGCATCTTTTGGGTTGTAGGGGCGAAACCCACGCAAACATGGAGAGATTGTGCAAACTCCACATGGACAGTGACCCAGAGCCATGATCGAACCTGGGATCTTGGCGCCATGAGGCAGCAGGGCTATCCACTGCGCTGGCCATGATAAATTGCCTTTTGTGTCCAAAAATGTAAAGTGGGGTTACTGGGTTACAGGGACAGAGTGGAGGTGTAGGCTGAAGTGGGGTGCTCTTTCCATGGGCCGGTGCAGACTTGATGGACCGAATGGCCTCCTTCTGCACTGTAAATTCTATCCTATGGTCTCAGATAATGCACCACACTTCTGCATTTGCGGGTGGTTCAGGGGGAGGTCCAGCAGCCGCAGTGGAGGGTGAAAGTGGGTTCGCTGACAGATGAGGGGGCGTGCAAGAGGGTGAGGGTAGCCATTCGAGGGTATGTGGAATGGAATGACACGGGGTGGGGGGGGGGGGGGGATGTCACAGCCTCCATGCTGTGGGAGGCACTTAAGGCAGTAGTTAGGGGCGAATTTATCTTGATTCAGGCGCATAGAGGGTGGAACGAGAGGAGAGAGCAAGACTGATGGATGAGATATTGAAGGTAGATCAGAAGCAGACGGTTGTGCCAGAGGAGGGACTACTAAAGGAGAGGCAGAGGCTCCTCCAGATGAAGTTTGGGTTGGTATCCACAGGGACGGCGGGAGGGCCATTGCAGAGCGCCAGTGTATGAGTATGGGAAAGAGCGAGTAGGATGTTGGTGAGGAAGCAGGCAACGTTGAGAGAGATTTGAAGGATGATGGATGAGAGAGGCAAGTTGTTGTCGGATCCAGATGGGGTGAAAAGGGCGTTGAAGGCTTTCTACAGAAGGTTGTCAGAGTCAGAGCCCATGCCTTGCGAGGAAGGCATGAGGCTGTTCTTCGATGGGCTGGAATTCTCAATGGTGGAGGAGAAGGTGCCCGATTGGGCCGATGGATGGTGTTGTCTCATTGTAGGCGTGGAAGGCCCTGGGGCTGGATGGGTTCCCAGCCGAGGTTTACAAGAAGTTTGGCATGGAGCTGGGGCCTTTACTACTGGGGATGTATAATGAGGCAAGGGAGAGGGTGGAGCTCCCCCCAACATTGTCGCAGGCACCCATTTCACTGATCTTAAAGAAAGATAAGGAGCTGGAGCTGTGTGGGTCGACTGCTTGATTCGCTGCTAAACGTGGATGTGAAGTCCTTAGCAAAGGTGTTAGCTTTGTGGATAGAGGACTGTGTGTCACGGATGATAGGGGAGGACCAGACGGGGTTTGTGAAGGGGCGACAGCTGTCGGCAAATGTGCGCAGGCTGTTTAATGTCATTATGATGCCCTCAGAGGGACAAGAGGCAGAAGTAGTGGTGGCAATGGATGCGGAGATGCTTTCTAATTGGGTGGAGTGTGTGTATTTGTTGGAGGTGCTGGGTCGGTTTGGGGTAGGCCAGGGTTTTGTGGACTCAGGTCAGCTGCTGTATAGGCACCGATGGCCATGTCCGGACAAATAGGATGAGTTTGGGGTACTTCGGGCTGCATCAGGGGGACAAGACAGGGGTTCCCGTTCTCACCGTTGCTTTTTTCTCTGGTGATAGAGCCGTTGGCAATGGCACTTAGGGCATCGAGGGGTTGGAGAGGGAATGAGCGAGGTGGCGTCGAGCACAGAGTCTCGTTGTATGTGAATGGTCTTCTATTATACATTTCTGACCTGATGGGCAGCTTTTATAGGATCATGGAGATCCTGAGGGAATTTGGCCATATTTTGGGGTACAAATTGAAAATGGGGAAAAGCGAGGTGTTCCCAATTTATGCCCGAGGGCAGGAGAGGAGGCAAGGGGAGTTGCCGTTCCGAATGGTGGGGGAGAGCTTTTGGTGTCTCGAGATTCAGGAGACGCTGAGCTGGGCACAGCTGCATAAATTGAATTTGGCATGACTGGTGGAGGGAATGAAGGCTGACTTTAAGAGGTGGGATGTGTTGTCACTGTCACTGGATGGGCTCATGCAGACGGTTAAAATGACGGTGCTGCCCAGGTTCTTGTTTGTGTTCCAGAACTTCCACATCTTTGTTCCGAAGTCTTTTTTTAGGAAGGTGAATGGGATAATTTCAGGGTTCGCGTGGGCGGGGAAGACCCTGTGACAGTTGAGGAGTATTTATCTAAGATCTTCCTGAATAGTCGAGGTTGTAAGCTATCAGACAAGGTCTTGTGAATATCTAAAGTAAGACTCGCTATATGGGAGTTCTAATTATAGTATACACAATGTGCCTTGCGTTCACTACCTTCAGTGTACAGGTTAGACTATGACTTAGATGACTATCTTTTCCTTAACGTCGACTAAATATTTCTAATTCTTGAGAGCAAGGCATGGGCAAGTGACCCTCCAAATCGCCTCAAAGGGTGAGAATATGATGAGTCTTAGTTAAATGTCACTCTTATTTCTTAAAATAGACACGGATCTGTTGGTAAAATATATACAAAATTTATTTAAAGAAAAAAGGTAATACAAGTATTTTGATAAATGATACAGTTTGACACAGACAGGATATGCGATGAGTTAGCCTGTGAACTCATTAACGACATAATTGCTTAAGGCACAAACATTTTATACATACAACGGCTAGTAGTCTCGGAATTCGATACTCAATCAAGAGAAGAATTCTACGAGTCAAGATAGCAGCTTACCCTAATAAACGCCCAGTAATCTCCTCAATAGCTCTCCAAGCAAAACTCTAACTTTCGCAGATTATGCTTAGATATTTATATCCTTTTCGTACTGAGGGAGTTTGATTCCCCAGTTATTTCGAGACAAAGAACAGTCTCTCTTTTGGTCGGCGAGACCTTGGTTTCTAGGGATGTCTAACAAGGCACCTGTTCTTAAAGATACGAGGCTGATACCTCTGGTAGCTATCTCCAGAAAAATACCAGCCTCCCTTCTTGGCAGGGCCTTTTGCCAAGCAGTAGCCCCCATAGTAGCAAGGCCATTCTACAAGTGATATCCTCCCTTAGTTGGCAGAGTTTATTTCCAGATAAGGCCACAAGACTTAATGAGTTCACTGCATCTGGACTCTTTACAAAGATAATGTCTGTAATACATATTTTAAAAACATTATTGCGATAAGTAATGGTTTACAATAGATAAATGACTTCATCCGTCATCAGTTTTTAATACAGGGTTAAATACAAGATTTATTATAGCATCAGCTCTGATCAGTTTTTAATATAAAGTGAATATATGATTTAATATAAAATCAGTTCTGATCAGTTTTTAATATAGGTGGATACCACCACAACCCCGCAGGTGAGGAGGGTGTTTTTGGAGAAAGGGAAGGGGCTGGCATTGTCAAGTTTGATGAACCATTATGGGCGGCAAATATTGCAATGGTTAGGAAATGGCAGTGGAGTAGAGGTCGGTGTGGGAGCGGATGGAGGCTGCTTGTGTAGGGAGATGGGTTTGAGGGCACTGTTGTTGACGCCCCTTCTGTTTTCGCCGGTCTGGTATTCTGTGAGCTCGGTGATGGTCTCACCGTGCGAGTTTAGAACCAATGCAGGCAACATTTTGGGTTGGAAGGCATGACTCTGTGGGTGCTGATATGCGATAACCTGAGGTTTGTGCCGGTGGGGCTGGGATGCAAGGTTCCAGGGATGGCAGCAGGTGGAACAAGGGGGCCGGGGAGAGTTGTGGATTTGGTATGGGGTTGTTTTGGGCCTGTGTTCTTACTTCCTGTGGATTTCTGGTTTTCTGATATTTTGATGTACATATGCAAAATGCGTTAACAAAAATATTTTTAAAAGATAATAATTTAATATCTCTCAGCTATGTCTGAAATAGCCTTTGCAAGCGCTTCCCACCTCTTGTCAGAGATACATTTTGTCATGGAAGAATCAGGAACCAAAAATGACAACAATTAACAACAGCATAAAAACAAGTTTCAGTGAATGCCCAGTATATGCCATTATACCTTCCGGCCAGATTAGCTGCATGGTCATATGACTGTCCTCTGCACATACAGAAGTCAACTTCGCAGTCATTGTCTATGTAATCCAGCACCATATTGACCATACATTTACTGCAATGGTTTTCTAATTCAAAGGACGTTCGAAAATGTTCAGTGGTGTCGCCATGTCCCTAAGCCTACTGGGAAATATGGGCAAGTTATAAGACACACTGTAACCTGATGGAAATGTGGCCAAGTAACAAAGAAAGTAAATAAATCAGAGGTTTTCTGGAGGCTTTCTCAGAATGCAGTTTCCACAATAGGATGCAGGATAGCAGGTCTCAAAGGAGATCATTATCAGTTCAATGCACCAGAGGAACAAGGTCTGGGAACAACAGGCAGAGGCTGGATGAGAGATAAACAAGTATGAAGAATAGCAGGCTATAAAACGTTAGCAGCTGCTATGGTTTGACCAAATACCAGTAATTACTGGGATCTGTCTGAACAAATTGGTCCTGTTTACTGGATCTGTGAAACAGCACCTCAGCAAAGAGAGAGTCATAAAACTGACAAACCTTTGAGAAATTGGAAAAATCGTACAAAGAAGCAGGGATTGAAGTTTCATCAGTGAAACCTCAAGGAACAACATTGCAGAATGAAGAAGCCTCAAGCCTTCAGCTTGAAGAAGGAGTCCGATTCCCCACTTGTGCTTGGCCAGTGCGATGGAGTAGTAACATTCTCCCCAGGTTCACTAGAAATTGTATAAGTATTAGCAATTTAACCTGTGCTTGTGAACTTGTACTGGCAGCAAAGGAAGGTTTTGCGATTGATGCAGTGTATGATAGAACCTCCCTGTAATGGTTATAAACACCAATGGTTAGCACTGTTGCTTCACAGTTCCACGGTCCCAGGTTCAATTCCCGGCTTGGGTCACTGTCTATATGGAGTCTGCACGTTCTCGCTGTGTCTGCGTGGGTTTCCACCGGGTGCTCCAGTTTCCTCCCACAAGTCCCGAAAGATGTGCTGTTAGGTAATTTGGACATTCTGAATTCTCCCTCTGTGTACCCGAACAGGCACCATAATGTGGCAACTAGGGGCTTTTCACTAGAACGTCATTGCAATGTTACTGTAAGCCTACTTGTGACAATAACGATTATTAAAAAAATTAAAAAACATTGGGATTTTATATTATTGTTCAATAAAGAAGTGATCTAATTCAAAGTTAAAGGTGCTCAATGGGATTTTACGTTCCTTAGACTAAGTCTTGATGCCGGGCAGGATTAGTGGAGTTCAACGGCAGCAAAATTGGCGCTGCATCTGGGCCAATTCACCGACCGTTAAGGGGCTAGCACCAGCACTATAAGACCACGATCGATTTCAATGCAAAATGGTGTCGGATTCGCTGGTTCTGGATTGACACTCAAGCGGCTGACAAGCTACAGCTGCATATACACACAGCACTCCCCACACACACCATCCCAGCCAACAAGAGTGGTTGCAATGGTGCACGCCCATCCCATTGATCGGTCGGCTGGCACCGGAGGGTATCTTGGGGGTGGCCTGGGGGGACACCCATACGATCCATGGCACTAAGTTTACAGTGGGCAGTCAGCGGCATGCATAGCTGCATGACTGCCTTACAGGTTGCGGCAATGTTATTCCATGCCCGTCCAGCCCCACCCCTCAGTCCACCTCCTGGCCACCCCACCTGCTATTCCTCCCGGCGCTGGCATAAGACCCCCAGCCAGCGGCACAATTGTCAGCGCACTATGACGATGTTGTACGCTTTCCGTGCCCGCTCTCTCCTCTTCAGCAGTCACGGCCCCTGTTTCCCGATTTTTGAAAGCACAAGTAAACTTCACCATTGGGAATTCCCCCCGATGGAGGCCCTGGAGAATATCGGGTCAGGCTGACTAATGATATGCCAATGGTGTTTACTGCACATGCAGATTGGAATGCATTGATGCCACTGTCGAGGCACCGGAGAATTGCGATTTAGCATGAAAGTGGCGCCCGCCGCGATTTGATCGTCAGAACCGATTTTCCTCCCAAACCCGTTTCCCGATTCCAGCATCAGACAGTGGAGAATCTCACCCATTGTGTCTATCAATCGGCTGTAGCAAGGGTCCTGGTCAAAATGGGAAAACCAACAGTGTGTGACACATGTTTTACAATAACAGTCAGTTAGTCAACATGTGAAAGGTACGGAGCAGGATTCTCCGTTTCTGAGACTAAGGGCGGCATTCACCGCTTGCCGAAGCCGAAATCGGCAAATGTAATTGGGCGGAGAACAGACTCTAACGCCACAATCGGGGTAGGGGCCGGTTTGACGCCAAATCGTGATGCTCAGGCACCTCGAAAATACATCGCTCGCCGGGCGGGGTTAAAGTACAGTAGACATATTGGGCTGGATTCTACGATTTTGAGACTAATTGCTGACACTGGCTTGGGAACAGTGGTATTTTACGACAGGATAAACGATGCAACAACTGCACCGATTCAGCAATTCTAAATGAGCTAGCACCGTCGCCTTGTGGAACGTAACCGGTTCTATGCGAAACAGCGCCGAATTGGCCGGATGCGTGATTAGCGCTCATGAGGCTCCCACGCCACAGCCGCACTTAAACGATCCTCCCCCCCACACACACCGTCCCAGTCAACAAGATGGCTGCAAGGAGAGCCACGCCACGGTTCAGGGGCGCTGAGCTGGACACCATCGAGGAGAGGTGGATGATCCTGCACTCCGACCCTGCGGATCCCCATGACACATGTGTGGATACACTCCCTCACTTCCATCATCCCCCTCACCCCCTCACCTCTCACCCCCTACATCCTTACCACCTCCCCCCCCCCCCCCCGCCCCCGCCACCCCCCGCCTACTGTCTAATGATACATGTCATCTTGTGTCTTACAGGACCTGCCGGAGATGGGGCAGGTCCATCCGGAGACCCCCGCCCCCAGCCAGTGCCAGAGCCGGTGTCCCCCAGACGGCCGTGCACTGACGGGGAGAGCAGCCCGAACAGCAGCCCTCTGCCCGAGTCTCAGGAGACCCCGGAGCTCGGGTCGGAAGAGGACACAGACTTTCTGTCACACCCGTCTCCAACTCCCTCTACCATCTCAGAGACAATCATCTTGGTTGGAAACATTAGTGAGGAGGCTCCTGGGACACTATCTGGTGCACACCACACATTGCTTCCGGTACAGCAGGTGCAGGTGGGAGCAACTGAGGGCCCAGACGATTGGACAGCAGGCTATCCCAGGAACCAGCTGCCGACCAGACAGGTCTCGGGCTTCTGGATCATCCAGTCCCAGCCATAGTACCGATGCAGCCAGAGACCCAGGGACTACAAGAGGGGATGATGGCCAGCTTCCAGCGCTTGCAGGCGCAGGTGGAAGAGTCCATCCATGTGCAGGAGCAAGGAGTGGTGCCGGTTATGCGGCCATCTAGGCTGACACCGCATGGGTGGCGTCCGCAGTGGAGGCAATGGGGGCGACAGTGTCGGACATGGGTCTGAGTATGCAAGGCCTGGGCATTCTGTGCAGGCGGGGGCTGAGGCCCAGGAGAGGGCTTCCCTCTCACAGGCAGCCATGTGCCAGAGCCACCTGGACATTGCAGGGGTGCTCCTCAGCATGGCCCAGACACAGCAGGCATTGCCAGGTGTTGGCCGGCATGGCACAGACACTGGGCAGGTGGCTCAGTCCTGGAGGGAGGTGTCCCAGTCCCAGAGGGAGTTGTGTCACAGTCACTGGCCGACGTGGCACAAACCCTCAGGGTGGTGGCACAGTCGCAGATGGAGATGGTCCACCCTCTGTGTTCCATGGTCGCGAACATGCAAACCCCGGTTGAGACCAGAGCGGGCCTCCAGGACTAGCAGCACCAGGTGGCGGGGGGCTCATGGGATAGCTCCGCTCGCACCTCCATCCCATGGAGTTGCCCGCCCGGGACCATCGGGCATCCCGAGGGAGGAGGGAATACTGTGGCCCGTGCCGGTGACCCTTGCAGGGAGGTGCCGGGACAGTGCAGCATCTTGGACTCTCCCCACCCCCCCCAACACCGCTCCTGTCCCTGGTGCATCTGGTGGGCAGCGGGCAGAACAAGGTGGCACCCGGGACGCCCGAGCTGTGGCCAGGCACATCCAGGGTGAGTCACCCCAGGACACATGCGCCAACGGGGACCCTTGGCAGGGCTGGAGTCACAGCAGGCCGCCTCCACTCCTGCTGTACCATCTGGGGAACGATCTGGGCGCAGTGTTGGGGCCCGTAAGGGCAGAAAGTTAGACACCAGTTAAGTTGGCACGGGTGCTGGGCACAGCTGAGTGATAGGAGCTAGGACACAGACTGTATATATTTCCACAAAATAAACACCTGTTGGTGTGTCTGATGGTTGTGGGCCGGTCAGTGCTGGCCGGAGGGAGGTGGTGGTGGGGGGGGGGGCATGGTCCACCCATTGGGGTTGCACTTGTCTCCCCCCCCCCCCCCCACCTGACCATCCCCAGCAACCCCACCCCAGAGATCCGACAGGACCATGTGATGGACTGGCCAGCTCACATGCAGGGATCACCCAGGTGGAAGGTGCGACTGTGGGCATAAGTCAGACACTGTCATATGATGTGGTGCATCGGAGGTCATCACAGCCGGGTTCTCATCATCCTCCATCCATGGACCAGGCCTGCTGTTACTAACAATCCAGGGCCTCCAGCTCATAGCGCCGCAGGTATGTGTCATGGAGGGGATGTGCATACAAGCGGATTGATGGTGTGGGAGGTGAGGGGGTGTCGGTCTGTAATGGTGTTGCCCGTGTCCCTGGCCAGCAACCCCCACCCCCCCCTAGTCAGTGAATCGTGTCGTGATGAGGATGTCCCATGCGCACTGCCCCTGTGCCTGCCTGTGCTCCATATCTCGCTCATCGTCCCCCTCCCCGCATCCTCCTCATTGGACGAGGCCTACCCTTGCTCCTCATCAACCACCTCCAGTACATCGCCTCTCTGCTGGGCTATATTGTGGAGGACGCAACAGGCTACCACGATGCGGGCAACCCTCCCTGCTTCGTACTGGAGGGACCCTCCAGAACAGTCCAGGCACCTGAAGCACATCCTTAGGATGGTGGCTGTAAGGGCATCATTGTATTGTGTCTCTGCGATGGTCGGTGGCCTTTGGATAGGTGTCATCAGCCACCACCGCACCCGGAAACACCTGTCGCCCAGCAGCCAACCCCGCAGCCGGGGCCTTGCCCCTCAAATATGTTGAGGATTCCCAAATGTACCAATATGAATTGAATGAGTCATGGACGCTGCCTGGGTATTGGGCGCAGACGTGCATGATGTGCATTATTAATCACAGACCAGTTGGAATTTCGTGAAGTGGAACCCCTTTCTGTTAGTGCATCATGGCCTGTTAACCACCAGTGTCCATAGGGCGACATGCATCCTCTCAATCACGCCCTGGACCTGGGGTATGCCGGTGACGGCAGCTGACCCCGCTGGCCGGGCATCCTGGTGGGCACCATCCACATGAAACAGGATGTACTGCTCCGCGTGTGCATATGGGGCGTCCGTGATGGCACGGATGCACCGATGTCTGCGAGATCCCGGACTGGTCCCCACTCGGCGACTGGAACGATCCGTCGCATAAAAGTTCAGGGTGACCGTCACCTTGACACTCATCAGGAGTGGGTGTCCTCCCCAAACCCCTGGGGTGCCAGGTGTGACACAGTCCCTCTGCTCATCCGCAGTCTCCATCTGCAAGCCCGGTCCGGCAGGTCCTCAAACAACATGCGGTTGTGGTACATGCAGGGCCTCATGCGGCGCCTCCTTCCCCTCCTCGGCCTGTTGGGTGGCTGGTCCTCCAGCCTGTACGGCCGCCACCTGCCCCTCTGCAGGCTGCTCCTCTCCTGCAGCTTCCCCCTCCTCTCTGAGCGGCACCCGCTCACGCGGCCTCAGGGTACCTTGCAGGGTTGCGACCATTACCACAGCGGCCAGCATAGTGGGTTGGTGTCCGAATCTGCATATCGATTGGTTTAACCAGGTTGGTAAAGGCAGCCTTGAGGAGGAGTTTATAGAATGTGCCCGGGATAATTTCCTGCAACAGTGTGTAATGGAACATACAAGGGAACAAGCGGTCCTAGATCTGGTCCTGTGTAATGAGGCAGGATTGATTAATGATCTTATAGTTCGGGATCCTCTTGGAAGGAGCGACCACAATATGGTGGAATTTAAAATACAGTTGGAGGATGACAAGATAAAATCAAACACTAGTGTTTTGTGCTTAAACAAAGGCAATTACAATGGGATGAGAGAAGAACTAGCTAAGGTAGACTGGGAGCAAAGACTTCATGGTGAAGCAGTTGAGGAACAGTGGAGAACCTTCCGAGCGATCTTTCACAGTGTTCAGAAAAGGTTCATACCGACAAAAAAGAAAGACGGTAGAAAGGGGAAAAATCGACAGTGGATATCTAAGGAGAGTATCAAATTGAAGGAAAAAACATACAAAGTGGCAAATATTAGTGGGAGACTAGAGGACTGGGAAGTCTTTAGGGGACAACAGAAAGCTACTAAAAAAGCCATAAAGAAGAGTAAGGTAGACTATGAAAGTAAACTGGCTCAGAACATAAAAGCAGATAGTAAAAGCTTCTACAAATATATAAGACAAAAAAGAGTGGCAAAGGTAAATATTGGTCCTTTGGAAGATGAGAAGGGAGATTTAATAATAGGAGACGGGGAAATGGCTGAGGAGCTGAACAGGTTTTTTGGGTCAGTCTTCACAGTGGAGGACACAAATAACATGCCAGTGACTGATGGAAATAAGGATATGATCGGTGAGGACCTTGAGATGATTGTAATCACTAAGGAGGCAGTATTGGGCAAGCTAATGGGGCTAAAGGTAGACAAGTCTCCTGGCCCTGATGTGATGCATCCCAGAGTGTTTAAAGAGATGGCTAGGGAAATTGTAAACGCACTAGTGATAATTTATCAAAATTCACTAGACTCTGGGGTGGTCCCAGAGGATTGGAAAGTAGCAAACGTGACACCACTGTTTAAAAAAGGAGGTCGGCAGAAAGCGGGTAATTATAGGCCGGTAAGCTTAACTTCGGTTGTAGGGAAAGTGCTGGAATCTATCATTAAGGAGGAAATAGCGGGGCACCTGGAGGGAAATTGCCCCATTGGGCAGACGCAGCATGGGTTCACAAAGGGTAGGTCGTGTCTGACTAATTTGGTAGAATTTTTGAGGATGTTACCAGTGCAGTAGATAACGGGGAGCCAATGGATGTGGTATATCTGGATTTCCAGAAAGCTTTTGACAAGGTGCCACACAAAAGGTTGCTGCATAAACTAAAGATGCATGGCATTGAGTGTAAAGTGGTAGAATGGGTAGAGGATTGGTTAACTAACAGAAAGCAGAGAGTGGGGATAAATGGGTGTTTCTCTGGTTGGCAACTTGTAACTAGTGGGGTCCCTCAAGGATCAGTGTTGGGCCCGCAGTTGTTCACAATTTACATAGACGATTTGGAGTTGGGGATCAAGTGCAATGTGTCAAAGTTTGCAGACGACACTAAGATGAGTGGTAAAGCAAAAAGTGCAGAGGATACCGGAAGTCTGCAGAAGGATTTGGATAGGTTAGGTGAATGGGCTAGGGTCTGGCAGATGGAATTCAATGTTGCCAAGTGTGAGGCTATCCATTTTGGGAGGAATAACAGCAGAATGATTATTTAAGCGGTAAGATGTTAAAACATGCTGCTGTGCAGAGGGACCTGGGTGTGCTGGTGCACGAGTCGCAAAAAGTTGGTGTGCAGGTGCAACAGGTGATTAAGAAGGCTAATGGAGTTTTGTCGTTCATTGCTAGAGGGATGGAGTTCAAGACTAGTGAGGTTATGCTGCAATTGTATAGGGTGTTGGTGAGGCCGCATCTGGAGTATTGTATTCAGTTTTGGTCTCCTTTCCTGAGAAAGGACATATTGGCACTGGAGGGAGTGCAGAGGAGATTCACTAGGTTGATCCCAGAGTTGAGGGGATTAGATTATGATGAGAGGTTGAGTAGACTGGGACTGTACTCATTGGAGTTTAGAAGGATGCGGGGGGATCTTATTGAGACATAAAATTATGAAGGGAGTAGATAGGATAGATGCGGGCAGGTTGTTTCCACTGGTCGGGGAAAGCAGAACTAGGGGGCATAGCCTCAAAATAAGGGGAGGTAGATTTAGGACGGAGTGTAGGAGGAACTTCTTCATCCAAAGGGTTGTGAATCTCTGGAATTCCTTGCCCAGTGAAGCAGTTGAGGCTCCTTCTTTAAACGTTTTTAAGAAAACGATAGATGCCTTTCTAAAGAATAAAGGGATTCGGGGATATGGTGTACGGGCCGGAGAGTGGAGCTGAGTCCACAAAGGTCAGCCATGATCTCATTAAATGGCGGAGCAGGCTCAAGGGGCCAGATGGCCTACTCCTGTTCCTAGTTCTTATGTTCTTATGAATGCCTCTCTGCAAGGGTTGAAAAGCCAACATGTTAGCAAGGTGTATACTCCAATGCTTATCCAGGTTCCATGGGCTACATGATGGCCCCGGTTGGCACTGCGGGCCCTGCCCAACCATGTTCTCCCCACCCGCCCCGTCGACATCCGGCCCCGTCGGTGCCCCCGGTCCTGACGACCCTCCCTGCTGCCAAGGATACCGTTGGTTGGCACTGCCTTCACTGGGAGCTGCCTGAGGTGTGGTCCTGTGTGGACCCATGGTGGGTGGCTGCCGGTTGGGCGGGGTGCTCAGGGCCGGGGGAGGGCGCATTTTGGCAGGTGGGGAGTGCACTCATACGGCCGTTGTCACTGTGTAGAACCAGGGATGGGTGGTGAGTGGGTGTGCAGCAAGACGGCGGTCACTGCCTGGGCACCGCCCCAGTCCCGTGGGGGGCACACGTGCTGCTCAGCCTGCCCTCCCCCTCCCCTGGCTGTGGCCCCCCCCCACTGCAGCCAGCAAGGCCGGTGTCCGGGCCAGCAGCCTGCAGCAACTCCACGCCATTTCCTTCCTCCTCTCTCTCGCTCAGCAGCCAGGACGCCAGGTTCATGATTTTTCTAACCACAAGTGAACCACACCGGGAACTCGGCCCATCAGAGGCGGTGAATCGCGGAGGCCCCGGAGCATCAGGTGTCAGGCCCGCTAATGATATACCTACTGTGCTTTTAGCCTGCATGGCAAATTACGCAGTTACGGCATTTTGGGTGTGACGGAGCAGTGATTTTGGCGTCGTAGACTATCTTCTGCCCAATCTTTACCAAAATGGCGCCGGAGCGAGGCGACTCTCTGCGAGCTCTCACAAACAGATCCACTTTTTACTTAACTTAGACTCGTTCTAATCTTTTACAATTTAATTTTAAACCTAACATTATTACTAACCTCTCTCTTTTATCCTCTCTTGCAGGCTTGAACATCCTCAGAGGCCCTTGGAGACCTTTTGACCCGACCCGACCTGACCTCCGCGACCTGCAAGATCAGGCCCAAACCGGAAGTGAAGCCCCGACCTTGATTTGGAGCCGACCCGGACCTCGGAGCTCCAAACTACCGACGCCAGCCCCCGGATCGCCTTACCCAGTCCCTGGAGCTCCCGACACGACCCCCGACGGCAAGACCCGGCCCAATGCGACCCCGAGAGACCCGCCCAGCGACCCGACCCGGAGAGGCCCGCCCAGCGACCCGACCTACCTGGTGATGGAAGAAAGAAAAATCCACGTGGAGGCTCGACCGGGCCTACTTCAAGATCCGACCCCAGGAGCGCCCAGGGAGGGAACAGACCACGGGACCCAGCCCAACCTGCCTCAGGAAGCCCCTGCCCCCGACCCCCGAAACGGCGGAGACCGCACACGAGGACCCAAACGCGCTGCAAGGTATTCCCACGCCCGCAGAACGCCGGGACCCATCCGGATCGCAAACATGCCCCCCTAGCAACCCCTCTACCTCAACCAGTGCCCGGGACCCTGCCAGACACGACCCCAGATACGTAAACAGAGCCCTGGTCCCCACCAGCGCCCTGGACCCTGCCAGATGCAACCACCTACCTTCCACAAGAGCTGACATCGGCCATCGGATCCCAGGATCATCCAGCAGCAGCCGCCGACCGAGGAAGCGAGGGAAACGTGGCGGTCTGCAGGTTAGACTGAAGCAACGCGGTTTCAAGACCCCTCTCCCCAGCATACTCCTGGCAAACGTCCAAGCGATCGAAAACAAGCTGGATGAACTTAACGCCAGACTTACCTCTCAGAGGGAAGTAAGAGACTGCTGTGTGCTCTGTTTCACAGAGACATGGTTCACCCCTGCTTCACCGGACTGTGCCATACAACCTGAAGGCATCTCAATTCACCGGGCGGACCGCACGGCATCATCAGGCAAAACGAAGGGTGGAGGGGTTTGCCTCCTCATCAACTCCTCCTGGTGCTTGGATGTGGTGACTCTGGCGACCTACTGCTCCCAGACCTGGAATACCTGACCGTGAAGTGCTGCCCATATTATCTTCCACGTGAGTTCACTTCAGCCATTATCACAGCGGTCTACATCCCACCCCAGGCAGTAGTGAGGAAGGCGCTGGACGAACTATACACAGTAATAAACAACTATGAAACAGAACACCCGGAGGCCTTGTTCATCGTGGCCGGAGACTTCAAGGCCAACCTCAAGAGTGTACTGCCAAAATTCCACCAGCACATCTCCTGTCCCACCAGGGGTGACAACACTCTTGACCTACTCAAAAATTAAGGGCGCCTACCGTTCCATCACCCAACCGCACTTTGGGAAATCAGACCATAAGACGGTGCTCCTTCTCCCGGCATACAAGCAGAAACTCAAGCGGGAGAATCCAGCTAAGAAGGTTGTGCAGTGCTGGTCCGAGGAGACAGAAGAGCTCTTACGTGACTGCTTAGAGACAGTGGACTGGTCCATATTTAAGAACTCAGCGACCAACTTAAATGAGTATGCCACCACCGTCACATACTTCATCAGCAAATGTGTGGACGACTGCGTGCCAAAGAAAGCAGTACGTACGTTCCCCAACCGGAAACCATGGCTCAATCGCGAGATTGACTCCCTACTGAAGGACAGATCTGAGGCGTTCAAGGCAGACAACCCTGACCTATACAAGAAATCCAGGTACGACCTCCGCAAAGCCATCCGGAATGGCAAGAGAGAATATCAAACCAAGCTAGAGTCACAGACAGACTGTCGGCGGTTGTGGCAAGGACTAAACAACATAATGGGCTACAAAGCGAAGCCGAACAGTATCTCTGGCAGCAGCGCACCACTCCCCGATTAACTCAATGCATTCTATGCTCGGTTCGAGCAGGTAACCAACAATCCGCTGGAGAGTGCCCCAGCAGCCCATAATTCACCCATACCCACCATCACAGCTTCCGAAGTCAGATTGGCCTTCCTGAAAGTGAACCCTCGTAAGGCGACGGGCCCAGACGGGATCCCTGGTCGTGCACTCAGAGCCTGCGCGGACCAGCTGGCAGAGGTATTCACGGACATCTTTAACCTGTCCCTACTCCACTCCGCGGTCTCCACCTACTTCAAGAAGACCACCATCATACCGGTACCAAAGAAGAACCAGGCAACGTGCCTCAATGACTACTGACCAGAGGCCCTGACTGCAGTCGTAATAAAGTGCTTCGAGAGGTTGATCATGAAGCGCATCACCTCCATACTCCCAGAACGCCTTGATCCACTGCAATTTGCATACCGCTGCAACCGGTCCACATCAGACACCATTTCCCTGGCCCTACACTCATCCCTAGGAGCATCTCGAAAACAAGGACTCCTACATTAGACTCCTATTTATTGACTACAGCTCCGCCTTAAACACCATAATCCCAGCCAAGCTCATATCAAAGCTCCAAAACCTAGGACTTGGCTCCCCACTCTGCAACTGGATCCTTGATTTTCTGACCAACAGACCAGAATGAACAACAACACCTCCTCCACAATAGTCCTCAACACCGGCGCCCCGCAAGGCTGCGTACTTAGCCCCCTACTCTACTCCCTGTACACACACGACTGCATGGCAAAACTTGGTTCCAACTCCATCTACAAGTTTGCTGACGATACGACCATAGTGGGCTGGATCTCGAATAACGATGAGTCCGAATACAGGAGGGAGATAGAGAACCTAGTGGAGTGGTGTAACGACAACAATCTCTCCCTCAATGCCAGCAAAACTAAAGAGCTGCTAATTGATTTCAGGAAGCAAAGTACTGTACACACCCCTGTCAGCATCAACGGGGCCGAGGTGGAGATGGTTAGCAGTTTCAAATTCCTAGGGGTGCACATCTCCAAAAATCTGTCCTGGTCCACCCACGTCGACGCTACCACCAAGAAAGCACAACAGCGCCTATACTTCCTCAGGAAACTAAGGAAATTTGGCATGTCCACATTGACTCTTACCAACGTTTACGGATGCACCATAGAAAGCATCCTATCAGGCTGCATCACAGCCTGGTATGGCAACTGCTCGGCCCAGGACCGCAAGAAACTTCAGAGAGTCGTGAACACCGCCCAGTCCATCACACAAACCTGCCTCCCATCCATTGACTCCATCTACACCTCCCGCTGCCTGGGGAAAGCGGGCAGTATAATCAAAGATCCCTCCCACCCGGCTTACTCACTCTTCCAACTTCTTCCATCGGGCCGGAGATACAGAAGTCTGAGAACACGCACGGACAGACTCAAAAACAGCTTCTTCCCCACTGTCACCAGACTCCTAAATGAACCTCTTATGGACTGATTTCATTAACACTACACCCTGTATGCTTCATCCGATGCCAGTGCTTATGTAGTTACATTGTATATGTTGTGTTGCCCTATTATGTATTTTCTTTTATTCCCTTTTCTTCTCATGTACTTAATGATCTGTTGAGCTGCTCGCAGAAAAATACTTTTCACTGTACCTCGGTACACGTGACAATAAACAAATCCAATCCAATCGCGTTTCACGATTTCAGCATCAGCAAACGGAGAATCCCGCCCCAGAAATCTGGTGCGGCTTGACAGAGAAACTCGCCCTCAACTTTCAAATGGGCATTTGAGAAAGTATCTGGCAAGACATAATTCGGAAGATTTAAGACTAGTTTGTCTGAAGCTGGGGATATTAGACCATCGTGTTAGTCTTGAGTGTTAATGGTATTCATATTGTGCTGATGCTAACTCCAACATTAATTGCAACATCATATGCAAAGTGGCAATGCTGGCATAAATATTTTACAGAAAATTGGGGAATATGAGAGACGTTGGTTGGTGTCGGGTTGTGTCAACGCTGTGTGTTGTCTAAAGCCGCGAGTTGTGATGTAAATGAATTCGAGTTTGTAACACATTCCTTCTGTGTTTACTGCACTGAATTCCCAGTCAAATCGCTTTTTTTCCCTTCCGCGTTTCCTGAGCTCGGGCCGATTGAGGCGGGAGCTGCTGCGTCCGCGCGCAAGCGCCGGTTTATTTTTGAAAAGGCGGCAAACGGTCGAGAGCGGGAGGCGCGAGCGCGAGTCTGAGAGGAGGAGGCGACGGAGGGCGAGAAAAGCCGAGTGCGGAGCCAATCAGCGGGAAAGCTCGGGCCGTGCTGGGTGTGTGTTCCCAGCTCCACACAACCGCCAGCAGCTGGAGACCACCTCGGGTTTGTTTCTGTCAGCGCTGTCGGATTTTAAAGTTTGTTTGGATTCTCGAAGCTCCTTTCCGGCGTTTAAAAAAAAAAATCCGACCCTAAAAAGATGTTTCTGTTTCTCCGACATCCGTCCCTCATTCCTCCATTTCACTGTTGCCCTGTCACTGCAAAAAATGACAGAAGTTACCTTTTAAATGTCTCTCTTACTGCCTGGCCCAGACTCTCAGTCAGAATTTCCAATCTCAAAACGTCTGTCTGGGAGGTGAACGATTTGCGGCTGCCATCTCCGTTCCTGCGACTTCTGGGATTCTCCATTGGCTGAAATTGGGAAACGCGATTGGCTTGAGAATCGGTTCTGACGTTGAAATCGTGGTGGGCGCCAATTTGATGTTACATGGGGCTGGTTTAGCTCAGTGGGCTAGGCAGCTGGTTTGTGATGCAGAACAAGACCAGCAGCGCGGGTTCAATTCCTGTACCAGCTATGGTAAACCACTTACTGTATTATATATATTGTGGTAAACCACTGTTACTGTATTGTATATATTGTTTGTTGTCACTGCTGGCTCTGCCTGTGGCTCCTCCCTTCAGGCTCTGTATGAAGGTGGCCGACCTCTGGCCCTGCCCCAGTTTGGGATCAGTTGCCAGCAAGTTCACGTTTAGCTTATTAAAGCCACAGTTTTGTTCCACAACTCGTCTTTGTCATAATTGATGGCACATCAATTTAATAAGCTAAACGTTTAAGATAGATGCATCACTCAAGCCTGATCACTTGGAATTGGACCCCCAGACAGCCGATGCCACTGCGACATTCGAGCACTGGCTAAGCTGCTTCGAAGCTCACCTCGAATCTGACGCCATCGACGACATCCACAAGCTTCGAGTCCTCAACGCCCGGGTAAGCCCGCAGGTTTTCCTCCTTCTCAGGGACGCTGCCTCGTACGCGGAGGCGATAACGCTGCTGAAGGGGCAGTAGGTAAAGGCAGTAAATGAGGTGTACGCTGGGCATCTCCTTGCCATGAGGCGTTAACGCCCCGGAGAATCGCAGGCCGAATTCCTGCGCGCCCTGCGGGTACTCGGCTGGAATTGTAGTTGTCAGATGGTATCGGCTGTCCAGCACACTGAGCTGCTGATCAGGGACGCCTATGTCGCTGGCATAAAATCTAACTACATCCTTCAGTGCCTGCTAGAAGGGGGTACACTCAGCCTCCAAGAGACAGTGCAGCTCTCAAATTCGCTGGAAGTGGCCTTCCATACCATGGATGCCTTCACCTCCGACCAAGCGGCACCCTCGTGGGCGCTGCCATCACCCGACCCGGGTGTGTCGCAAGCCTGTGCCGCGCATCAATCCGCCAACTCCGGAGGCCCGAGATGCTACTTCTGTGGCCAGGGTAAGCACCCCAGACAACGCTGCCAGCATAGGGCGCAATCTGCAATGGGTGTGGAAAGAAGGGCCACTTCGCCAAAGTCTGCCAGGCCTGACAATTTCCTAAAGTTTCCAGACCCAGCAGCAGCAGCGCTGCGCATTGCCTGTCGGGACTACCCCCAACTACCACATCATCCGGCAGGTGCGACCCGTGGGGGCCGCCATCTTCAACGCCATGTGCGACCCGTGGGGACCGCCATCTTGGAATCACCCCGCCGCCTCCCGGAACCCCTGCTCACCCAGTCGTACGATGGCCTCCGCTACTCTCGACCAGTCCACCCACCTTCCGAAGCTCGCCTCCATCACCCTCGACCAGTCTCAACCTCATCACCTAACTGAATCCATGATGGCCGTCCGGATCAACGGGCACGAGACGACCTGCCCCTTCGACTCCGGGAGCACTGACAGCTTCATCCACCCAGATACGACAAGGCGCTGCTCCCTCCCAATTTTACCCGCGGCCCAGAAAATCTCCCTGGCTTCCGGATCACATTCCGTGGAGATCCGGGGGTACTGTGTCGCAACCCTTTTAGTACAGGGCGTAGAGTACTCTAATTTCAAGCTCTACGTCCTCCCTCATCTCTGCACTGCCCTATTACTGGGTCTTGATTTTCAGTGCCACCTCCGATGCCTTACCTTGAAGTTCGGTGGACCCCTGTCCCCCCTCACTGTCTGTAGCCTTGCGACCCTTAAGGTCGCTCCACCCTCGCTCTTCGCTAACCTCACCCCGGACTGTAAGGCAGTTACCACTAAGAGCAGACGATACGGTGCCCGGGACAAGGCCTTTATCTGGTCAGAGGTCCAGCGAGTCCTGTGGGAAAGGATCATAGAGGCCAGGACCAGCCCCTGGAGAGCCCAAGTGGTGGTCGTCAAGACTGGGGAGAAGCACCGGATGGTCATCGACTACAGTCAGACGATCAACTGGTTCATGCATCTCGATGCGTACCCCCTTCCCCGCATATCTGATATGGTCAATCAGATTGCGCAGTATTGAGTCTTTTCCACTGTTGACTTGAAGTCCTTGTGCCACCAACTTCCTATCCACCCGGAGGACCGCCAATACACTGCCTTCGAGGCAGATCGCCACCTCTATCACTTGCTCAGGGTCCCCTTCGGCGTCACCAATGGGGCCTCGGTCTTCCAACGGGAGATGGACCGAATGGTTGACCAGTACGGGCTGCGGGCCACGTTCCCGTATCTGGATAATGTCACCATCTGCGGCCATAACCAGCAGGACCATGACGCTAACCTCCGACATTTCCTCCACACTGCTAAGCTTCTTAACCTCACATACAATAAGGAGAAATGCGTTTTCCGCACAACCCACCAAGCCATCCTTGGCAATATGGTGGAAAACGGGGTCCAAGGGCCCGACCCTGACCGCATGCGCCCCCTCCTGGAACTTCCCCTCCCCCTCTGCCCCAAGGCCCTGAAGAGATGCCTGGGGTTCTTCTCCTATTATGCCCAGTAGGTCCCCAATTATGCAGACAAGGCCCGCCCACTCATTAAATCTACCATTTTTCTCCCGACTGCTGTGGCCCGCCTGGCTTTCAACCGCATCAAGGCAGATATTGCCAAAGCCGCAATGCACGCAGTAGACGAGTCCATCCCGTTCCAGGTGGAGAGCGATGCGTCTGACCTTGCCCTGGCCGCTACCCTCAACCAGGCGGGCAGGCCCGTGGCTTTCTTCTCCCGTACTCTCCAGGCCTCTGAAATTCCTCCGTCGAAAAGGAAGCCCAAGCCATTGTGGAAGCTGTGCGACATTGGAGGCATTACCCGGCCAGCAGGCGATTCACTCTCCTCACTGACCAACGGTCGGTTGCCTTCATGTTTAATAACACGCAGCTGGGCAAGATCAAGAATGACGAGATCCTGAGGTGGAGGATCGAACTCTCCACCCACAATTACGATATCTTGTATCGACCTGGGAAGCTCAATGAGCCCCAGATGCCCTATCCCGCGGTACATGTGCCAACGCATAAGTAGACCGACTTCGGGCCCTCCACAATGACCTCTGTCACCCGGGGGGGTCACCAGTTTTTTTTTCATTTTGTCAAGGCCCGCAACCTGCCTTACTCCATCGAGGAGGTCAGGACCATGACCAGGGACTGCAGGTCTGCGCGGAGTGCAAACCACACTTCTATCGGCCAGACAGAGTGCACCTGGTAAAGGCATCCCGTCCCTTTGAGTGCCTTAGCATTGACTTCAAAGGGCTCCTCCCCTCCACTGACCGTAACGTGTACTTCCTCAACATTATTGACGAGCACTCACGTTTCCCTTTCGCCATCCCATGCCCTGACATGACCTCTGCCACTGTTATCAAGGCCCTGCACAGTCTCTTCACCTTATTCGGTTTCCCCACCTACATCCATAGCGATCGGGGTTCCTCTTTCATGAGTGACGAGTTGCGTCAGTTCCTGCTTAGCAAGGGCATCGCCTCAAGCAGGACTACCAGCTACAACCCCCGGGGAAACGGACAGGTGGAGAGGGAGAACGCGATGGTCTGGAAGGCCGTCCTTCTTGCCCTGTGGTCTAGAAGTCTCCCAATCTCCCGCTGGCAGGAGGTCCTTCCTGATGCGCTCCACTCCATCCGGCCGCTCCTGTGCACTGCCACCAATGAGACCCCTCACAAACAAATGTTTGTCTTCCCTAGGAGGTCTACCTCGGGGGTCTCGCTCCTGTCCTGGCTGACAATCCCAGGGCCCGTCCTCCTCCGGAAGCATGCGAGGAGTCATAAATCTGATCCCCTGATCGAAAGGGTTCTTCTCCATGCCAACCCACAATATGCCTACTTGGCACACCATGACGGACGGCAGGACACAGTCTCCCTTCGGGATTTGGCACCTGCAGGTTACCCAGTGACCATCACCATCACCCCCGACCCTACACCGTCTCCCTCTCCACCGACTCAAATACTGGACGAAGAAGAAAACGACACGCTACCGGACTCGCAGGTCTCGACACCAGTGCCCACACCACGGGACCACGGCGGAAGGTCAAAGCCCCCGACAGACTCGATCTTTAAGTCCACTTCACCCCCGCTGAACCTTTTTTTAAACGGGGTGAATGTGGTAAACCACTGTTACTGTATTATACATATTGTGGTAAACCACTGTTACTGTATTGTACATATTGTTTGGAGGCTCTGCCTGTGGCTCCTCCCCTCAGGCTCTGTATAAAGGTGGCCGACCTCTGGCAATGCCCCAGTTTGGGATCAGTTGCCAGCAGGTTCACGTTTAGCTTATTAAAGCCATAGTTTTGTTCCACAACTCGTCTTTGTCATAATTGATGGCACATCACCAGCTGAGAATTCCGGGGCGGGATTCTCCCAACGGGTGGCTAAGTGCCGACGCCGGAGTAAAAACGGGAGTGTTTTACTCCGGCGTCGGCCCCCGTTCCGGGACCCCATTCTGCGGCCCACAGGGGGCTAGGACGGCGCTGGAGCGGCCTCCACCGCCCCAGCTGCCGATCCCGGCGCTGCGGGGTCAGCGCATGCGTAGTTGAGCCAGCACCAACTAGCGCATACGCAGTTGGGCCTGCGCCAACTAGCGCATACGCAGTGGCCTTCTTCCCCGCGACGGCTCCGGCGCCAAATGGCGCAGGGCTACAGGAGCCAGCATGGAGGAAAGGAGGCAGGGGGGACAGAGAGGCCTTACGGAGCCCCCCCCCCACACACAGGCTGCACCCGGACCCTTCAACGCCGAGGTCCCACCGGCCCACAGCAGGTTAGAATGGCGCCGGTGGGACTTGACTCTTTGTTGATGGCCGCTGCCCATCTGGCTCGGAGAATTGCCGTGCTGGCCAAAGCCGTAGAGTCGGCGCATACTCTGACCGCAGTGCGGAGAATTGTGCCCAGGCATCGGGGCGGCGTGGCGTGATTTGCACGGCGCCGCACCGATTCTCCAACCTGGCGGGGTTTAGAGAATTCCGCTCCTGAATTCTCCCTCTGTGTACCCGAACAGGCGCCGGAATGTGGCGGCTTTTGGCTTTTTGCAGTAACTTCATTGCAGTGTTAATGTAAGCCTACTTGTGAAAATAAAGATTATTTATTTTTAAATAACCAGAATGCACGTACAGTAAACACCGTTTGCATATTATTAGCTGGCCGACTGGTATTCTCAGGGGCCGCCTCGATTCTCCACCTCCGATGGACCGAATTACCGTTGGCGCGGCTCACTTGTGCTTTAAAAGTCGTGAAACCAGCGTCGTATCTGATGAGGGAGAGAGAGAGGGGGTAGGATACGGAGAGGAGCGACTCGGCTGCCGGGGCGGGCACAAGCCGGGCTGGCTGGGATGGGCGGGGGGGGGGGGGGGGGGCGGGGAGGTGGTGACGTGATGGGGGGAACGGGCCGAGTAGTTGGGGTTACTCCCCACGGGACTGGGGCAATGTCCAGCCACGGATCGTCATTGCTGCGGCCTGCAAGGCAGCCATTTTGCTGCACAGCCGCCGATCAACCATCTTGGCCCCTGGTTCTGCAATGACATCGGCCGTATGGGTGCCCGACCATCCCACCCTCCACCGTACCCTCTTCCCTGGTTGCCAACCGTCGGCGGGGCATCATGCGGCCTACTCAAGGGCAACACCCATTGTAGCTCTTAAAGGGGCGCAGGGTGGGGTTAGTACCCCTGGGATCAGGGATGGGCCAGAGGCCCCCATGATGCTGGGCCAACGACAGAGCCAAGGGTGCGGAGATCGGGGTGGGGACTTGCGGGGGCAGAGTCTGCAGTGCAAACCAGGGCAATCAGGTACCTCGGTGGCTCTGGTTGGGCATGGGTGCACGCACCATGCTAACATGTCAGCCTTTCACCCCCTGCGGACAATGGATATTGGAATTCCACCAGCAATGATGGCCTTCCTGCAAATTGTCACAGCCCTGCGGGATGCCCTACAACTGTATGAGCTGGAGCTGCTCAAGGTGATGGAGGAAGCTGCAGCAGCTAAGGGGTGCAGCAGCGGAGCCTGTCCCAGAGGACAGGAGGTCTGGGGGAAGGACACCCTCTCCTGGTGGCCGTGAAGGTGACGGTCGCTCTGAACTTTTACGCCACAGCAGCCTTGCAGGCGTCGATTGGGTACCTGTCTGGGATCTCAGAGCTTGGTGCATGGATGCATCTGCGCCATCACGGAGGCCCTTCATGTCCAGTTGACTCAATACATCCTTTTCAATGTAGACCGAGCCCACCGGGATGCCTGAGCAGTGGGGTTGGCTGCCATCACCGACATGCCCCGGGTCCAGGCGGTGATCGGCGGGATGCATGTCCACCTATGAGCACCTGGAGATGACTGTCCACTCCACACAAACTGAAAGGGGTTCCACTCAATGAACGTGCAGCTGATACGTGACCATCAGCTGCACATCAATCACGTCTGCACCCTATACCCGGACAGTGTGCACAAGGCCTTCAATCTGGCGCACTCAATGATTCCTGACATGGTTGAGATGCCCCCCTCCCGGGCCCCGGGTTATCCACTGCGGTTGTGGTTGATGACACCAATCCGGAAGCCACAGACTGGTGCAGAGACCCACTACAATGACGCCCATGCAGCAACCAGGAGTGTGACTGAGTGGTGCTTCGGGTTCCTGAAGATGCGGGGCCTTCCAGTATGATGCTGAGAGGGTCGCCTCGTCGTTGGCCTGCTGTGTCCTCCACAACATCACGCAGCAGAGGGGCAACGTGCTGGAGGAGGATGATGAAAGCTAGGCTCGTCTGACATGGAGGGAGTAGGGGGAGGGGGAGGATGGGCAGGACATGGGGCCCAGGCAGACAAGGGAGGCCGCACAACGTGTACACCAGGGCCAACGCGCATAGGACGCTCTGATTGCCTCCAGGTTCACCAACTGGAGGAGCATGGACACTGCATCTCCCCCCTGCCACCTCCACGCCTGCAACACCCTCCGTGTTACGTACTGGCCACTATGGGGTGCGGGCCCTGAGTTGGCAGTAACAGCGGGTCTGGTCCATGGGATGGAGGATGATGACAACCTGCTCTGCGATGAGTTCTGGCTTTAGAACATAGAACATAGAACGATACAGCGCAGTACAGGCCCTTCGGCCCACGATGTTGCACCGAAACAAAAGCCATCTAACCTACACTATGCCATTATCATCCATATGCTTATCCAATAAAATTTTAAATGCCCTCAATGTTGGCGAGTTCACTACTGTTGCAGGTAGGGCATTCCACGGCCTCCCACTCTTTGCGTGAAGAACCTACCTCTGTCCTATATCTATTATCCCTCAGTTTAAATGTCCCCTCGTGCTAGCCATTTCCATCCGCGGGAGAAGGCTCTCACTGTCCACCCTATCTAACCCCCTGATCATTTTGTATGCCTCTATTAAGTCTCCTCTTAACCTTCTTCTCTCTAACAAAAACAACCTCAAGTCCATCAGCCTTTCCTCATAAGATTTTCCCTCCAGACCCGGCAACATCCTGGTAAATCTCCTCTGCACCCGCTCCAAAGCTTCCACGTCCTTCCTATAATGCGGTGACCAGAACTGTACGCAATACTCCAAATGTGGCCGTACCAGAGGTTTGTACAGCTGCACCATGACCTCATGACTCCGGAACTCAATCCCTCTACCAATAAAGGCCAACACTCCATAGGTCTTCTTCACAACCCTATCAACCTGGGTGTCAACTTTTAGGGATCTATGTAAATGGACACCTAGATCCCTCTGCTCATCCACACTTCCAAGACCTTTACCATTAGCCAAATATTCCGCATTCCTGTTATTCCTTCCAAAGTGAATCACCTCACACTTCTCTACATTAAACTCCATTTGCCACCTCTCAGCCCAGCTCTGCAGCTTATCTATGTCCCTCTGTAACCTGCTACATCCTTCCGCACTGTCGACAACACCACCGACTTTAGTGTTGTCTGCAAATTTACTCACCCACCCTTCTGCGCCCTCCTCTAGGTCATTGATAAAAATGACAAACAGCAACAGCCCCAGAACAGATCCTTGTGGTACGCCACTTGTAACTGAACTCCATTCTTAACATTTCCCATCAACCACCACCCTCTGTCTTCTTTAACCAACCAATTTCTGATCCACATCTCTAAATCACCCTCAATCCCCATCCTCCGTATTTTCTGCAATAGCCTAGCGTGGGGAACCTTATCAAACGCTTTACTGAAATTCCTATGCAACACATCAACTGCTCTACCCTCATCTACCTGTTCAGTCACCTTCTCAAAGACTCGATAAGGTTTGTGAGGCATGACCTACCCTTCACAAAGCCATGCTGACTATCCCTGATCATATTATTCCTATCTAGATGATTATAAATCTTGTCTCTTATAATCCCCTCCAAGACTTTATCCACAGCAGACGTGAGGCTCACCGGTCTATAGTTGCTTGGGTTATCTCTACTCCCCTTCTTGAACAAAGGGACCACATTTGCTATCCTTCAGTCCTCTGGCACTATTCCTGTAGTCAATGATGACATAAAAATCAAAGCCAAAGGCCCAGCAATCTCTTCCCTGGCTTCCCAGAGAATCCTAGGATAAATCCCATCAGGCCCCGGGGACTTATCTATTTTCAGCCTGTCCAGAATTGCCAACACCTCTTCCCTACGTACCTCAATGCCATCTATTCTAATAGCCTGGGTCTCAGCATTCTCCTCCACAACATTATCTTTTTCCTGAGTGAATACCGACGAAAAATATTCATTTAGTATCTCGCCTATCTCTTCAGACTCCACACACAACTTCCCATCCCTGTCCTTGACTGGTCCTACTCTTACCCTAGTCATTCTTTTATTCCTGACATACCTATAGAAAGCTTTTGGGTTTTCCTTGATCCTACCTGCCAAATACTTCTCATGTCCCCTCCTTGCTCGTCTTAGCTCTCTCTTTAGATCCTTCCTCGCTACCTTGTAACTATCAATCGCCCCAACTGAAACTTCACACCTCATCTTCACATAGGCCTCCTTCTTCCTCTTAACAAGAGATTCCACTTCTTTGGTAAACCACGGTTCCCTCGCTCGACGCCTTCCTCCCTGCCTGACCGGTATGTACTTATCAAGAACACGCAGTAGCTGTTCCTTGAACAAGCTGCACTTATCCAGTGTGCCCAACACTTGCAGCCTACCTCTCCAACCTATCCCCCCCAAGTCATGTCTAATGGCATCATAATTGCCCTTCCCCCAGCTATAACTCTTGCCCTGCGGCGTATACTTATCCCTTTCCATCACTAACGTAAATGTCACCGAATTGTGGTCACTGTCCCCAAAGTGCTCTCCTACCTCCAAATCTAACACCTGGCCTGGTTCATTACCCAAAACCAAATCCAAAGTGGCCTCGCCTCTTGTTGGCCTGTCAACATATTGTGTCAGGAAACCCTCCTGCACACATTGTACAAAAAACGACCCATCTAATGTACTCAAACTATATCTTTTCCAGTCAATATTTGGAAAGTTAAAGTCTCCCATAATAACTACCCTGTTACTTTCGCTCTTATCCAGAATCATCTTTGCCATCCTTTCCTCTACATCCCTAGAACTATTTGGAGGCCTATAGAAAACTCCCAACAGGGTAACCTCTCCTTTCCTGTTTCTAACCTCAGCCCATACTACCTCGGAAAAAGAGTCCCCATCTAGCATCCTCTCCGCCACCGTAATACTGTTCTTGACTAGCAGCGCCTCTTTTGCCTCCTTCTCTGAGCTTACTAAAACACCTAAACCCCGGAACCTGCAACATCCATTCCTGTCCCTGCTCTATCCATGTCTCCGAAATGGCCACAACATCGAAGTCCCAGGTACCAACCCATGCTGCCAGTTCCCCTACCTTATTTCGTATACTCCTGGCATTGAAGTAGACACACTTCAAACCACCTACCTGAACACTGGCCCCCTCCTGCGAAGTCAAATCTGTGCTCCTGACCCCTCTACTCTCATTCTCCCGTACCCTAAAACTACAATCCAGATTCCCATGCCCCTGCTGCATTAGTTTAAACCCCCCCCAAAGAGCACTAACAAATCTCCCCCCCCAGGATATTTGTGCCTCTCAGGTTCAGATGTAGACCATCCTGTCTGTAGAGGTCCCACCTTCCCCAGAAAGAGCCCCAGTTATCCAGAAATCTGAATCCCTCCCGCCTGCACCATCCCTGTAGCCACATGTTTAATTGCTCTCTCTCCCTGTTCCTCATCTCATTATCACGTGACACGGGCAACAACCCAGAGATAACAACTCTGTTTGTTCTCGTTCTGAGCTTCCATCCTAGCTCCCTGAAAGCTAGCCTGACATCCTTGTCCCCTTTCTTACCTATGTCGTTAGTGCCAATGTGGACCACGACTTGGGGCTACTTCCCCTCCCCTTAAGGACCCGGAAAACACGATCCGAGACATCACGTACCCTTGCACCTGGGAGGCAACATACCAACGTGAGTCTCTCTCGCTCCCACAAAATCTCCTACCTGTGCCCCTGACTATCGAGTCCCCAATTACTAATGCTCTGCTCCTCTCCCCCCTTCCCTTCTGAGCAACAGGGACAGACTCCGTGCCTGAGGCCCGTACCCCATGGCTTACCCCTGGTAAGTCCCCCCCCCCACAAGTATCCAAAGCGGTATACTTGTTACTCAGGGGAACGACCGCAGAGGATCCCTGCACTGACTGCTTCTTCCCAGTCCCTCTTACAGTTATCCATCTATCTCCAATCTTTGGTGTAACTAGTTCCCTGAAGCTGCTATCTATGACCCCCTCTGCCTCACGAATGATCCGAAGTTCATCCAACTCCAGCTTTGTATGACAACGT
The DNA here is from genome assembly GCF_047496885.1 of Scyliorhinus torazame. Lineage (NCBI taxonomy): Eukaryota > Metazoa > Chordata > Chondrichthyes > Carcharhiniformes > Scyliorhinidae > Scyliorhinus > Scyliorhinus torazame. The sequence goes on along the minus strand of NC_092716.1, from coordinate 146,455,976 downwards.
CTGAGTCCTGCCCGCAGTAGCACTTTCCACCATTTATCTGACCAGCCCAGACCCGCCCACCCCTCACACCCATCTGTCAGAGCATCGAGGCAGGTTGTAACAGTGTGAACAGGTGTTTAATATGACAACATATATACAAAGACGTGCCCTCGCCCCTATCCCTATGTCAACGCTTTGGCCTGCGGGCCCTAACGCTACATCTTGGTGGATCCCCATACGGTATATTAGAGGTGGCGGCGGCCTGCTGTGATTCCCGGCCTCCGACCTGGGTCCTTGTTGGTGGCCGTCTTCTGGGGCGACCAGCCCTGGATGGGCCCGGTTGCTGCTTCGGTGTCACAGCTGGCATGGTGCCGCCTTGTTTTGTCCGTTGCCCTTCAGATGTGTCAGGGATAGGAGGGGCTGTTGTCTTCCGGCACCTTCACTGTGGGATCACTGGCATGGGCCCCTTCACCCCCTCCTCCCTTGGAGTTCCCAATGGCCACCGGGCTACTCCATGGGATGGAGGTGCGCGAGGAGCTATCCCCTGAGGCCTTCCCCGCCACCTGCCGCTGCCAGTTATGGAGGCCCGTTCTGGTCTCGACCAGGGTCTGCATGCTCGTAGCCATGGAGCACAGGGAGTGGACCATCTACCTGTCGGGTTGTGCCACATCACCCATGATAATGCTACCATGAATCTGTGGAACTGTTTGCTGCAGAAGGCTGTGGAGGCCAAATCACTGAACGTCCTTAAGGCAGAGATAGATAGGTTCTTGGCTAATCAGGGCTATGGTGAGAAGGCAGGAGAATGGGGATGAGAAAAATATCAGCCACCGTGGAATGGCAGAGCAGACTCGATGGGCCGAGTGGCCTAATTCTGCTCTTATGTCCTATAGTTGCACTGTCTCCCTGCTGACCCAAAGTCTTCGGCATGCCTGGTCCAGCAAATCCTCTAATGACAGGCGCTGCCGGTTCGCGCAAAGCTTCATGAGGCGCCTCCTTGGCACCACCTCCTCCTCGGCCTGTTGGGCCGGCTCTCCATTCTGGGCAGCTGTCTCCTGTCCCTCTGCGGCGCGCTCCGCTGCTGCACTCTACGTCTCTTCGAGCAACTGCAGCTCGTACAGCTGCAAGGCAAGTCCCAGGGCTCCGGTGACTGGCATGAAGGCCACTGTTGTTGGTTGAATTCCAATATCCATTGTCTGCAGGGGGTGAAAGGACGACACGGTAGCATAGTGTGTACCCGCATGCCCAACCAGGTCCAATGGGCTACATGGTGGCCCCAGTTGGCACTGCGGGCTCTGCCCCTGCATGTTCTCCCCCCCCCCCCCCCCCCATTTCTGCACCCCTGGCCCGTTACTGCCCGGGAACGTGGAGGCCTCTGATCCTCGCGCCCGTCCCTGCTGCCACGGGTACTGTTAGCTGGCGCTGCCCTTGCCAGTGGTATGCTTTCTGGCGCCTGCCTGGCGCCCCCTAGGGGCTACAGTGGGCGTTGCCCTTGGGTGGGCCGTTTGATGCCCCGCTGGTGGGTGGCGGCCGGGTGGGTGGAGGTTGGTCTATGGCGGAGGTGGGGTGCAGGGGTGGGACACTCATATGGCCGGTGTCACCAGAGGCCATGGTGAGTGGGGTTCGCAGAAAGTTGGCTATCTTGCAGGCTGCAGCAATGGCGGTCCGTGGCTGAACACCGTCCTAGTCTCATGGGGAGTTACCATGTCCTGTTCCCCCGGCCCTGGCAGGGCCCCCCCACCCACCCACCCTATCTAGTGCCTGCCCTGGCAGCCCACAGTCTCTCCTCTCTGTGTCCTACCTCCTCTCTCTGTCTCTCATCAGCCACGACGCCAGTTTCACGATTTGTAAAAGCGCAAGTGAACCGCGCTGCCGGGAACTCGGCAAATTGGAGGTGGAGAATCATGGAGGTCCTGGAGAATACCGGGTCAGGCCTGCTAATGACATGCAAACAGTGTTTGCTGTACGTGCGTTGCGGACCACATTGACGTCGCTGTCGAGGTGACGGAAGATTGCGATTTGCACTGCGATTTTGGCATCGGAACTAATTCTCTGCCCAATCATGTTTCGCGATTTCCACGTCAGCCAACGGAGTACCCCACCCACTGAGTTTGGTCTTGGCGTTGCAACATTTTGTCATTCATGTTGCTAATAATTCATCAGGGACAATTGTTTATACAGACCATAATCCATTGAAGCTTCAGGAGAATGTTTAAGATTGAAATGCAAGACTGTTTAGATGTCGTTTATTCCCACAACCATTTAACTTAAAATTATACCCACAGCTTGGAAGGGAGGATGTGATTGCCAATGAAGTACTTAAAAAAAAAAATTTAGAGTACCCAATTCATCTTTTTCCAATTAAGGGACAATTTAGCATGGTCAATCCACCTAGCCTGCACATCTTTGGGTTGTGGGGCGAAACCCACGGAAACAAGGGGAGAATGTGCAAACTCCACATGGATAGTGACCCAGAGCCTGGATCGAACCTTGGTGCCGTGAGGCAGATGTGCGAGTTTGACTCCTGGCAGCTCTGAGGAAAGACTGTTGTCCTCTCACCTCTCCGGCTTTCTCCAGAAAGGCTGTATTTCTGAACTGGTAGGGAACCTGGAGAATCATTACAGGCTGTGCAGCAGAGTCCAGAACCGATGAACTCTCTCTGCAGAAAAGGCTGATGTAAACCGACCAACTCTTTCCCCAGAAAAGGCAGAGGCCTGCAAATAAGCCACAGTCTGAAAGCACAGTCTTTTTTAAATTTGAGAGTACCCAATTATTTTTTCCAATTAAGGGGCAATTTTGCGTGGCCAATCCACCTAACCTGCACATCTTTGGGTTGTGGGGGCAAAACCCACGCAAACACAGGGAGAATGTACAAACTCCACACGGACAGTGACCCAGAGCCGGGATCGAACCTGGGACCTCGGCACCATGGGGCAACAATGCTAACCACTGTGCCACCGTTCTGCCTGAAGCACAGTTTGATGTAAAGCAAAGGGTACTCTGCGTGTGGCCTCATCCTTCGGGAACTAGTCTGGCGGCTGCAGACTTAGCCCAGTGCCGCCACAGTCGTGGGGGACTTCATTAGGGGCTGGGGGCACTGTGGGGGGGAGGGGGGTGGTCCGGGGAGCGCGAGCCAGCCAAATGGAGGGCATTATTTTGCGGCCCGACACCGTGAGCGGCTTCCGCCATGTAGCACGGCATGGCCGCTGCAGGCTGCCGCCGTGCGCATGAGCAGCCACGGACCCAGCAATTCTCCGGGCCGTATTGGCAGCTAGAGCCGGGTGCTCTACACTGCCAGCACCCAGCAAAACGGGGAATCGGTGCCCATTCCACGCCATTTCTTCTGGCGTAAAACACCACTGTTCTAATGCCGGCATGGGGGCATAACCCCAGAATTGGAAAATCCAGCCCACAGTCTGAATCATTGGAATTAGCTAAAATTCAATTACAAATTTAAAGTTGCAACATGATAAATAAATTAGGCAACTTTAATTGGAATTAAAAGAAAAATGACAATGGCAGAAGAGATAGAGACTGGTAAAGACAAATGTAGGCCCCCTACAGACAGGAACAGGGGAATGCAAAATAAGGGACAAAGAAATGGCTGAATATTTGAATACATACTTTGGTTCGGTCTTCACAAAAGAGGACACAAATCAGATACCAGAAATGTTAGAGAATGAAAGGTTTGGTGAGAGGGAGGAACCGAGGAGATCAATATTAGTAGAAAAATAGTGCTGGGAAAATTGATGGGATTGAAGGCAGATAAATCCCCAGGGATTGATAATCTCCATCCCAGAGTGTTTAGAGGTAGCTCTGGAGATAGTGGATGCATTGGTGGTCATCTTCTGGGATTCTGGAACAGTCCCTGCAGGTTGGAAGGTAGCCAATGTCACTCCAATATTCAAAAGGAAGGTAGAGAGAAAGCAGGGAATTATAGACCACTAAGCCTAACATCGGTAGTGGGGAAAACTCATGAATCCATTATTATAGCGGAACATTTAGAAAGCAGCGGCAGGATCAGTCAGAGTCAGCATGGATTTATGAAGAGGAAATCACGCTTGACAAATCTGTTGGAATTCTTTGAAGATGTAACCAGTACAGTTGACAAGGGGGAGCCAGTCAATGTGGTATACTTGGACTTTCAGAAGGTGTTTGACAAAGTCCCGCATGTGAGATTATTGTTCAAAATTAAAGCGCATGGGATTGGGGAAGTGTATTGAGGTGGATCGAAAACTGGTTGGCAGTGAGGAAACAAAGAGTAGGAATTAATGGGTCTTTTTAAAAATTGGCGGGCAGTAACTTGTGGGGTGCCACAGGGATCGATGCTGGGACCCCAACTATTCACAATATATATTAATGATTTGGATGAGGGAATAAAATGTAACATCTCAAAATTTGCAGTTGGGTTGGAGGGTGAACTGTGATGGGGATGCAGAGATCCTACAGCATGATCTGGACAAGTTGGGTGAGTGGATAAATCAATGGCAGATGCAGTATAATTTGGATAAATGTGAGGTTATTCACTTTGGAAGCAAAAGTAGGAAGGCAGATTTCTATCTGAATGATTGTAAATTGGGAGAGGGGACAGTGCAGCGGGACCTGGGTGTCCTTGTGCACCACTCGCTGAAGGTAAGCATGCAGGTACAGCAGGCGGTAAAAACGGCTAATGGCCTTCATTGTGAGTGGTTTTGAGTACAGAAACAGGGATGAGTTGCTGCAATTATACAGGGCCTTGGTGAGGCCACACCTGGAATTTTGTATGCAGTTTTTGTCTCTTTTTCTGAGGAAGGATGTTCTTGCTCTCGAGGGAGTGCAGCGAAGGTTTACCAGACTGTTGCCAGGGATGGCAGGACTGGCATTTGAGGAGAGATTAACTAGATTAGGATTGTTCTCGCTGGAGTTCAGAAGAATGAGGGAGGATCTCATAGAGACTTATAAAAATCTAACTGGAATACACAGGGTAGATGCAGGGAAGATGTTCCCAATGGTGGGTGTGTCCAGAACCAGGGGGTCACAGTCTGAGGATTCAGGGTAAACCATTTTGGACAGAGATGAGACATTTATTCACCCAAGGGGTGGTGAGCCTGTGGAATTCATTACCACAGGAAGTAGTTGATGCTAAATCATTGAATATATTCACGAGGTGGCTTGATATAGCACTTGGGGCGAATGGGATCAAAGGCTCGGGGGAGAAACCAGGATTAGGCTATTGAGTTGGATGATCAGCCATGATCGTGATAAATGGTGAAGCAGGCTCGAAGGGCCAAAAGGCCTCCTCCTGCTCCTATCTTATATGTGTCTATGTCGGACAGAGAAAGAAGGAAAGTAGCAATGGTAGAAGCAAAATACAAAGATTTTGAACTTCAGATAATGGAACTGCAAATAGATTATTTATTTAAAAAGTGGCAGTTAAATGCAGATGTTGAGGAGACTACACGAGAGATAACCCTTCCTTCTCAAAAGCTGAGTGGGGATATATTTAAATACATTCAAGCACTGCCAACATTTGTCGTGAAAGATGTAGAAGCCTTTTCTAAATCTCATTTGAGAAAGTAGCTAACTAATTTATGTGGCCAAAAACCATGTGAGTATTGTTGGTTCAACCAAAGTTAATAGGTAGAGCAAGTAAAATATTTGTATCATGATCAGAAGAGATGTCTAGGAATTATATTGAGGTGAGAAAACCCATTCTAAGTGCATATGAACTCGTGCTAAAAGTCTACAGAGCGAAATTTTGAAATGTAAGGAATGAACCAGGTTAGATATATCGAATTTGAAAGAATCAAACAAAATAATTTAGATATGTTGATCAGGGCACTCAAAATAGACCTAACGTACAAAATTCTCAGAGAAACGGTTATTTTGGAGTAATTTAAGGATTCACTTTCCGCAGTAATGAGAACTCATGTGAAAGAGCAAAGCATTAATACTGCTCGACAGGCAGCAGAAATGGCAAATGATATTGAATTAGTTTGTAAATCAAGGCTTGGTTTTCAACATCAAATTCAATCTCTGAACGAGACAAACAGGGGAAATGAGAAATCCACAGGTGATCAAGGTAAAGAGGTCTAGTTGTAGATATTAAAGAGATTGTGCCTCAGGTTAAAAAGGGAATTTATGAGGGTGGAAGAGAGATAAGAAAACTTAAATGTTTTCATTGTAATAAAGTTGCACACAAAATTGCAATGTTTGTTGCTTAAGAAAAGTACTGGGAAGACAAACTCTTTAAAAAAGGAGAAGCATGTGGGGTTTATTAAAGTAGCAAAAGAAACCATGGCTGCAATGGAAAGGTGCAAGAAATTGTATAGTCGGTTCGGAGGTAGCTGATAAGCAGGTGTCAGATCTTTTAATAGTTTACTTGTGAGGGTAAAGTTTACCCATGTGTACAAGGTGGAGGAGGTAAGGGAGCAAGTCAATCTTTAATGTTGAGGATTAAGGATTAATATAGTTTAAAAAGAGTATTGCTAGAAAAGATAGTAAAAGTGGGATTACTGGCCAAGTGAGCAGTATTCCATTATGTCAAGTAAGGTTAGAGTCTGGTGAAATGGTGGTTGGAATGATGGAAAAAATACTTTTTTTTCGAAGGTACATTTTATCCTGGGTAATAATATAGCAGCATCACAGGTGGGAGAGATGCCTACTGTATTTGAAAAGCTAGTGAAAAGTCAAACAACTGAGGCGTTGCAAAACATACCCTGGGGTGTTTCCACATTGTGTGGTAACATGACCACAAATTGACAGGTTGAGACAAGAGGAGGAGAAATTAAGAGGAATAAAGATAGGGAGGCTGAGGTTCAGTTATCAGAAATAATCTTTGACCAGATATTGATAAAGAACAAGAGCAGGTGGAGGGTGAAGTATATATCTTTAGTTTAGGAAAATTGGTAGAATTACAACAGAAGGATTCAGACATAAAACACTTGCATCAGAACGCTTGCACAGAAATAGAACCTGTGTATACCAGAGTGTTATTACATTAGAAATAATATATTAATGAGGAAGTGGAGACTATTACATATTCAGGCAGATGAGAAATTGACAGAGGTTCATCAATTGGTATTACCGGTGGGTCATAAAGGAGGTTTTGCAGGTAGCGCATGAGGTTCCAATGGGGGATCATTGAGGAGTAAGGACAACTCAAGCAAAAATACAAAAACATGTTTATTGACCTGGACTGCAGAAGGGTGTAGTTGAATTTTGCAGTACGTCACATATGACAGGTAATAGGAAAACCTCAAGTGGTAATTAGAAGTGTTATGGGCCAGGGTTTAGAGAACCCCAAAGTGTATCATGGGGTTCACCTGACCCACAACATTTAATAGATTGTGGTTATGGGCAGCACGCAGGCCTACCTTGCAGGTATGATGTACAGAGATGTACAGTACTTTTAAATTAAAACAATGTTTATTTATGAAACCAGTTTACACTTTATAAACCCACAGTAAACATCTTAACAATTATCAATACCAACAAATCCCCCAAAGAATACACTATTCTATAAGTAACTGTTAATCTTTCCTTGTAACATCCATAAGACAAAAAAGAACCCTTTTTACAGAAAGACATCAGGGTTAACTTCTCTACTGAGGGCAGTTACCACTTTGAAATCACCAAATGAACATTCTTCAGCTTGCAGAGATTCATACACATCTTTTTTTAAAAATAAATTTAGAGTACCCAATTCATTTTTTCCAATTAAGGGACAATTTAGTGTGGCCAATCCACCTAGCCTGCATATCTTTGGATTGTGGGGGCGAAACCCATGCAAACACAGGGAAACTCCACACAGACAGTGACCCAGAGCCGGGATCGAACGTGGGACCTCGGCGCCGTGAGGCTGCATGGCTAACCCACTGCGCTACCCTGCTGCCCAGATTCATACACATCTTGCTGTGACTGCAGCTTCTCCAAATCTAAAACAAAACTAAACACACCCTGGAGCAGACAGCCCAAAGCAAAAGTAAAAGCAGACAGACAGCCCAGCTCCACCCACACTCTGACATCACTGATAAACACCCATTTCTTAAAAGTACATCCACTACAGCTATTTTAGAAACACCCATTTCTTAAAGGTGCTCTCACATGACAGAAGTAACAGAGTTGTTGTCATGGGTGACTTCGACTTCCCTAATATTGACTGGAACCTCCTTACTGCAAATGGTTTGATTGGAGCAGACTTTGTCAGGTGTGTGCGGGAAGGATTCCTACCACAATATGTAGATAGGGGGGAGGCCATATTGGATTTGGTGCTCGGCAACGAACCAGGTCAGACGTCTCGGTGGGAGAGCATTTCGATGACAGTGCCACAACTCCTTGACCTTTAGCATAGTCATGGAGAGGAATAGGAACAGACAGTATGGGAAGGTATTTAATTGGGGGAGGGGAAATTATACTGCTGTTGGACAGGAGCTGAGGAGCATAAAGTGGGAACAATTGTTCTTGGGAAATGCACAACAGTAATGTGGGGCTTGTTTAAGGAGCACTTGCTACGAGTGCTGGATAGTTTTGTCCCACTGAGACAAGGAAGGAATGGTAAGGTGAAGGAGCCTTGGATGACAAGAGAAGTGGAGCTTCTAGTCAAGAGAAAGAAGGAAGTTTACATAAGGTTGAGGAAGCAAGGATCTGGCACAGCTCTAGAGGGTTACAAAGTAGCCAGGCAGGAACTAAAAAATGGACGTAGGAGAGCTAGAAGGGGGCATGCAAAAGCCCTGGCGGGAAGGGTTAGGGAAAACCCCAAGGCGTTCTACACTTATGTGAGAAATAAGAGGATGATCAGAGTGAGAGTAGGGCCAATCAGGGATAGTGGAGGGAACTTGTGCCTAGAGTCTGAGGAGATGGGGTGGCCCTAAGTGAATACTTTACTTCAATATTCACTAGAGAGAGGTACCTTGTTGCTCATGAGAACAATGTGAACCAGGTTAATAGGTTTGAACAGGTTGATATTAAGAAGGAGGATGTGCTGGAAATTTTGAAAAGCATCAGGATAGATAGGTCCCCTGGGCCTGACGGGATATACCCACGGTTACTACGGGAAGCGAGGGAGGGGATTGCTGCGCTGTTGGCGATGATCTTTGCATCCTCACTCTCCACTGAAGTAGTACCAGATGATTGGAGAGATGTTGTTCCCCTGTGAAAGAAAGGGAATAGGGAAATCCCTGGGAAGTACAGACCCGTCAGCCTTACGTCTATGGTGAGCAAAGTATTGGAAAGGATTCTGAGAGACAGGGGGCACGATTCTCCAAAATGGAGACTATGTGTTTGCGCCGTCGTGAACGCCGTTGCGTTTCATGACGACGCGAAACGGGCACGGGGACAACCGATTCTGGCCCCCACAGGGGGCCAGCACGGCGCTGGAGTGGTTCACGCATTAGGATATGGGGCAGGATTATCCCCTACCCGGCGGGGCGGGTGGTCCCAGCGCCGAGGAGTGGCATGAACCACTCCGGCGTCGGGCCGCTCCAAAGGTGCGGAATCCTCCACACCTTCAGGGGCTAGGTCGGCCCCAGAGTGGTTTGCGCTGCGGCGGGGAAGGGGCTTGGCGCCACGCACCCCAGCGCCGAAGGGCCTCCGCCGGCCAGCACGAGTTGGCGCATGCGCGGGAGTGCCAACGTGTGCTGCCGTCATCCCAGCGCATGCGCAGGGGGGTTCATCTCCGCGTCGGCCATCGCGGAGGACAACAGCGGCTGACGCGGAACAATAGAGTGCCCCCACGTCACAGACCCGCCCGTGTATCGGTGGGGCCCGATTGCGGGCCAGGCCACCGTCGGGGCACCCCCAGGGCCAGATCCCCCCCGAGGACCCTGAAGGCCCCGCGCAGCCAGGTCCCGCCGGCAAATACCTGGTGTAACATACGCCGGCGGGACTGGCCGAAAACGAGCGGCCACTCGGCCCATTGCGGGCCAGAGAATCGGCGGGGAGGGCTGCTGCTAGCGGCCGGCGACTGGCGCGCCACGATTCCCGTCCCCGCCAAATCCCCGGCGCCAGAAAATTTGGCAGCCGGTGGGGGAGGGATTCACGCCCAGGATTTATGATTATTTCGAAAAACATAGTTTGATTAAAGATAGTCAGCATGGCTTTGTGAGCGGCAGGTCATGCCTCACAAGCCTCATTGAATTCTTTGAGGATGTGATGGGACACATTGATGAAGGTCGGGCAGTGGATGTGGTGTATATGGATTTCAGTAAGGCATTTGATAAGGTTGCCCGTGGTAGGCTCATTCAGAACGTTAGGGGGCATGGAACACAGGGAAATTTGGCTTTCTGGATACAGAATTGGCTGGCCGAAAGAAGACAGCGAGTGATAGTGGATGGAAAGTATTCTGCCTGGAGGTCAGTGACCAGTGGTGTCCCGCAGGGATCTGTTATCATAGAATTTAGAATGTTCTGGGACTTCTGCCTTTTGTGGTTTTTAAAAATGGCTTGGATGAGGAAGTGGAAGGGTGGGTTAGTAAGTTTGCCAATGAAACGAAGGTTGGTGGAGTTGTAGATAGTGTTGAAGGCTATTGCAGGTTACAACAGGACATTGACAGGATGCAGAGCTGGGCTGAGAAGTGGCAGATGCAGTTCAACCTAAGTAAATGTGAAGTGATTCATTTTGGAAGATCGAATTTGAATGCTGAATACAGGGTTAAAGGCAGGATTCTTGGAAGTGTAGAGGAATAGAGGGATCTTGGGGTCCACGTCCATAGGTCCCTCAAAATTGCCAGCCTGGTTGATAGGGTTGTTAAGAAGGCGTATGGTGTGTTGGCTTTCATTAACAGGGGAATTTGGTTTAAGAGCCACGAGGTTTTGCTGCAGCTTTATAAAACCCTAATTAGACCACACTTGGAATATTGTGTCCAGTTCTGGTCGCCTCATTATAGGAAGGATGTGGATGCTTTGGAGAGGGTGCAGAGGAGATTTACCAGGATGCTGCCTGGACTGGAGGGCAGGTCTTATGAAGAAAGGTTGAGGGAGCTTGGTCTTTTCTCACTGGAACGAAGAAGGAAGAAAGGTGACTTGATAGAGATGTACAAGGTGTAGCCATCTGGGTTGGCCAACTCCTGACGTAAAATGGAGGACAGCAAAGGCTGCAGGGAAATTCAGCCAACACAGGCACAAACTAATAGGTGCAAGTTTACTGTGCATTAAACTCTGCAAAAGCCCAGGCAGCATTGATACAAGCAGCCATCTGCATAATAATGTAGCAGCCATCTACATACTAATGAGAGATCCCCAGGTACAATCAAAACATTTGGGATAAACAAAGTCAAGCCAGACTCCCCGGCGCCAGCAGGAGCCAACACAAAAGAGGTTAACGAACACCTCAAGACCGCCCATCGATCAGGGAACCGCTCCAGTATTGGAGAAATCGAACCAAGCGATTGGAACGAAATCCAATCACTTGGAACCAGGTACAGCGTCTGTCCCAAAAGGCGGGAAGCCCCTGTGGACTATAAAGTTAAGCCCCTAAGTTCGAACCGTTCTTCTTGACCGGGTCACTCAGCAACCAACCCTTGACAGTGACCGGTGCAGCTGCCACCGATATCCAGTAAGTCTTAAGTCAACGCTCGCTACGAGATAGGCGCTCCTAGCTACCAATCCGTAACAACTTTGAATCCCGAACGAAAGGCCATTTGTTCCCCTGACCTGGTGGGCCAGTCCGAAGCTAAGTATAGGCCTGTTAGTTGTAGAAGTAGCTTAGAAGTAGAATTTATGCATGAGTAGTGATTACTGTGTATAATAAATGTGCTTTGATTTGAATCTTACTACTTGGTGTATTGAGTTATTGATCATTACTTGAACTTGAACCGCGTGGCGGTATCAGAAAGATACCTAGCGACTCGAGAGCAAAGGTTATAAAACAGAGCCAATTGAACCAACCAAAAGTTAGCAACATATTACTGCCGACATCTGACGGGACCCGATCTAGAAGTGGCTTCACCGCTCCGGGAGAACCCAAAAATTTGAATTAGAGATCCAATTGGGAACAGAAAACCACAAGTGTTCAAGCAGTTCTGATCAATCCTCATAATTCGGAAGTGTGTTAAATGCATGCGTAACTAACAGGGCTATAAGGTAATACTGATAGACCTTTTTGTTGCGACAAAACTGTCAGGAGCTTGTATTTCGGAAATTAGCGAAAGCCGTACCCGTAACTACAGCACCGCCTTAGTCCCCCTGTTCCAAATGTTAAAAGAAGCATTCAGATAAGAAAGATGGCAATGCAGGCAATGCAACGCCTCATGAACCCAGAAGAATTTGCGGTCGCAGCGACCAGCAGCAGTAGAGTACGACAGTGTCCCGTATGGGAAGAAGAAATCAGGAAGTACCTCAAAGGGTAAGGATGGGCCCTTTGGAACGAATTCTGTAGCAATGAGGAAACAGGTCCTGGGAGTATAGGACATACTTGGTGGGAGATTCACAAGAAGAGCTTAGGGAAAGCTCGCAAACCGATGGCAATCGTGTCCAACTTGGCACAATTGCGAGGCACAGAGGAGGTTGTTAGGACACTCCGGAAAGAGATAGAAGGCATACATCGAATGAGCAAGGTCGATGTTAGTGATGTAGAAAGAGCGAACGTAGAGTTAAGGAGGAAGTTGGCAGCAAAAGACGGAGAGGTGGATGTTTGGAAAGTTAAAGTCTCCCATAATAACTACCCTGTTACTTTCGCTCTTTTCCAGAATCATGTTCGCCATCCTTTCCTCTCCATCCCTAGAACTATTTGGAGGCCTATAGAAAACTCCCAACAGGGTGACCTCTCCTTTCCTGTTTCTAACCTCAGCCCATACTACCTCGGAAGAAGAGTCCCCATCTAGCATCCTCTCCGCCACCGTAATACTGCTCTTGACTAGCAGCGCCACACCTCCCCTCTTTTGCCTCCTTCTCTGAGCTTACTAAAACACCTAAACCCCGGAACCTGCAACATCCATTCCTGTCCCTGCTCTATCCATGTCTCCGAAATGGCCACAACATCGAAGTCCCAGGTACCAACCATGCTGCCAGTTCCCCTACCTTATTTCGTATACTCCTGGTATTGAAGTAGACACACTTCAAACCACCTACCTGAACACTGGCCCCCTCCTGCGAAGTCAAATCTGTGCTCCTGACCTCTATACTCTCATTCTCCCTTACCCTAAAACTACAATCCAGGTTCCCATGCCCCTGCTGCATTAGTTTAAACCCCCCAAAGTGCACTATCAAATCTACCCACCAGGATATTTGTGCCCCTCAGGTTCAGATGTAGACCATCCTGTCTGTAGAGGTCCCACCTTCCCCAGAAAGAGCCCCAGTTATCCAGAAATCTGAATCCCTCCCGCCTGCACCATCCCTGTAGCCACGTGTTTAATTGCTCTCTCTCCCTATTCCTCATCTCATTATCACGTGGCACGGGCAACAACCCAGAGATAACAACTCTGTTTGTTCTCGTTCTGAGCTTCCATCCTAGCTCCCTGAAAGCCTGCCTGACATCCTTGTCCCCTTTCCTACCTATGTCGTTAGAGCCAATGTGGACCACGACTTGGGGTTGCTCCCCTCCCCCTTAAGGACCCGGAAAACACGATCCGAGACATCACGTACCCTTGCACCTGGGAGGCAACATACCAAATGTGAGTCTCTCTCGCTCCCACAAAATCTCCTATCTGTGCCCCTGACTATCGAGTCCCCAATTACTAATGCTCTGCTCCTCTCCCCCCTTCCCTTCTGAGCAACAGGGACAGACTCCGTGCCAGAGGCCCGTACCCCATGGCTTACCCCTGGTAAGTCCCCCCCCCCCCACAAGTATCCAAAGCGGTATACTTGTTACTCAGGGGAACGACCGCAGGGGATCCCTGCACTGACTGCTTCTTCCCAGTCCCTCTTACAGTTACCCATCTATCTCCAATGAGAGACGGCTCACACTGTTTCAGTATTTGTAAGTGTGTCTTGTCCTGAAATTCGTTTTTTTGTTTAAATGAGGGAGTCACACACAGTGACCAATTAGAAAGGGAGTAATTGGCACTAAAGGACAGACAGGCTATCATACGAGATATTAAACCAAGGTAGTAACAGACACTATGCTTGATCCCACAGAACTCCAGAAGCTCCAGGACCAGAGAAGAGAAGTGAAAGAAGAAGAACCATGAGGACATCATCCGTGTGGCTCATAACCCTAATGGACATTTGGTTGCGCTCGAACGCGAACCCCCTGACCTCAACTTCCCCAGCCGTTAATGATTCACTTTCCCACAGTACCCAGAGCCCAGTCACAAGCGACAACACACCATCTTGGTGTGACAGGTTTATAACCTGGTACTCCCTGTCCTACTTGATAGAATCCCTACTAGTATTGGCGATACTCTGCTGCATCATGCAGACTATTTGTCTGAGAAAATGGAGAAGGAGAGCCTACCGCGCTCGCACCCCGGTATATAGAATAAGATCCCCTATTTTCGGATATGACCAGACCCCCGACCCCCGCGATCTATAATAAAGAGCATTCGTTTGCGATTTGTTGCAAATAAAGAAATGTTCATGAGCAATTGTACGATCCCGAGCTTGACTGCCAAGCCAGAAAAATGTGTATAATACTGCTATGATTTTGTTTGTATGGTTTAGGAAGATAGTGTGATGAATGGTTTGAGTGAGTGTAGTTTATTAAGGATAGTTAGAGGTTCCGATTTTCTTGTTTTGTAATGCATGTCCCTGTTTGACATAGCGCACCTCAGAATTGTCAGTTAAACATTTTTTGCATAGTTATGGGCAGGGTAGAGGCCATAGGAGAGTGCTCGCAGGGTCAGGGAATGAAAAACAATGCAGTTATGTGATCCTTCACGCTTCGCGTTAGGATCACAAGGAGGGGGTGTAGCCACCTGGGTTGGCCAACTCCCGACGTAAAATGGAGGACAGCAAAGGCTGCAGGGAAATTCAGCCAACACAGGCAGAAACTAGCAGGTGCAAGTTTACTGTGTATTAAACTCTGCAAAAGCCCAGACAGCATTGATACAAGCAGCCATCTGCATAATAATGTAGCAGCCATCAACATACTAATGAGCGATCCCCAGGTACAATCGAAACATTTGGGACACACAAAGCCAAGCCAGATTCCCCGGCGCCAGCAGGAGCCAACACAAAAGAGGTTAACGGACACCTCAAGACCGCCCATCGATCAGGGAACCGTTCCAATATTGGAGAAATCAAACCAAGCGATTGGAACAAAGTCCAATCACTGGGCACCAGGTACAGGGTACGCCCCGAAAGGAGGGAAGCCCCTGGGGACTATAAAGTTAAGCCCCTAAGTTGGAATCGTTCTTCTTGACCGGGTCACTCAGCAACGCGAACCAACCCTTGACAGTGACTGGTGCAGCCGCCGCTGATATCCAGTAAGTCTTAAGTCAATGCTCGCTGCAAGATAGACGCTCCTAGCTACCAATCCGTACCAACTTCGAATCCCGCAGACTCAGAACCCGAACGAAAGGTCATTTGTTCCCCTGACCTGGTGGGCCAGTCCGAAGCTAAGTATAGGCCTGTTAGACGTAGAAGTAGCTTAGAAGTAGAATTTATGCGTGAGTAGCGATTACTGTGTATAATAAATGTGCTTTGATTTGAATATTACTAATTGGTGTATTGAGTTATTGATCATTACTTGAACTTGAACTTGAACCTCATGGCGGTATCAGAAAGATACCTGGTGACGCGAGAGCAAAGGTAATAAAACAGAGCCAATTGAACCAACCAAAAGTTAGCGACAAAGGTGATGAGATGCATGGAAAGAGTGGATAGCCAGAGACTTTCCCCCAGGGCGGAAATGGCTGTCAAGAGGGGTCATAATTTTAAGGTGATTGGAGGAACGTATAGGGGAGACGTCAGAGGTAGGTTCTTTACACAGAGAGTGGTGGGTGCATGGAATGCACTGCCTGCAGAGATGGTGGAGTGAGAGTCATTAGGGACATTTAAGTGACTCTTGGACAGCACATGGACAGCAGAAAATTGAAGGGGTGTAGGTTAGGTTAATCTTAGATTAGGATAAATGGTCGACACAACATTGTGGGCAGAAGGGCCTGTACTGTGTTGTACTGTTCTGTGTTCTATGTTAATCCAACCAGCACCCTGAATAACCATTCAGGCATTTGAGGAAACTTTTACTCGCGACCTGATTGATTGTTTGGGAGCCCTTCCTGAGATGAAAGGGAAAATTGAAATTTGTTGACCATAACATAACTTGTGCCTACTAGATTTCCGCAGGTCCTTCCATTACAAAATATTGCAGCTAACAGGGTTGTAGAGGAGTTAACTAGTTTTTTTATCAGATGCAGAGTACAAAAAGAAATCCAATCAGATTAGGGATCCAATTTTAAGTTAATGTTATTCAGGGAAGTTATGGATATCTTAGGAGTAAAGCAATTTATAACAATTACGTATCATCCAGAATCACAGGGAGCATTAGAAAGGTGGCATTAAATATCTTGAGGGCCGATTGTCAGGATTATCCAGAGGATTTGGATAGAGAAATTCCATTTATGCTATATGCAATTAGGGATGCACCTATTGAATCAACTAAGTTGAGTCCATTTAAATTGATTTTTGATCATGAGGTCATTGATTAAGGAGAAATTGGTGTCAGTTTTCTTGTTGGACTATGTGACAAACTTTAGGTAGAGATTAACTAAGGCTGTTGAGTTGGCTAGAAAGCATTTAAGATTGTCACAGTGTGTGATTGAAAAAAAGAGATGATAGTAAATCAAAAATCTGTAGCTTTATTGTGGGAAGAAAGTATTAGTATTGTTACCAGTGGCCGGTGAACCATTAAAATCAATATTTAGTGGGCCTTATCAAATCGAACGGAAATTGACTGGTACATTATTTGATAAAAACACCCGATAGAAAGAAAGCTCACACAGTATGTCATGTTAATATGCTCTAAAGATATTTTATCGGAAGAAGGAGCAGATATTAGCCATTATAACTCAGGGAGCAGACATAAATCCAGATTATTCTGAATTTGACATTTCTCAAATTAGATTGGACAATGAGGAAGTATTACAAAATTTATATAAATTATTGCGCTATCTTCCGGAGGAAAATCAGAGTGACCTGAAAGACTTATTATTGTCACATAAAGCTCTATGTGGGAACAAACTAGGAAGTACAGTACAAAAGTAATTATACTTGATGTAGATGGGGGAAATTCTATTCCAAGCAACATCTGTATAGATTCAATGCACTGAAATTGGCAAGGTACAAAATATAATTGAAGGCATGCGTAAGAATGATATAATTGAAGTGAATTGTAGCAGTTGGAGCACATCTATTATGATGGTACCAAAACCCGGTGGAACACAACAATTGTGTGTGGACTAGAGGAAAACATAGAGCATACAGTGCAGAAGGAGGCCATTCAGCCCATCGAATCTGCACCGACCCACTTATTCCCTCACTTCCATCCTATCCTCGCAACCCAATAACCCCTCCTAACCTTTTTTAGTCACTAAGGGAAATTTATCATGGCCAATCCACCTAACATGCACATCTTTGGAATGTGGGAGGAAACCAGAGCACCCGGAGGAAACCCACGCAGACACAGGGAGAACGTGCAGAGTGACCCAGCGGGGAATCGAACCTGGGACCCTGGCGCTGTGAAGCCACTTGTGCTACCTTGCTGCCCACAACAATTGTCAATGTAGAAGCCAGATTTATATCCTATTCCTTGTTTGCAAGACTGTTTTGAAAAGGTGGGACAAGCAAATTTCATCACCGAAAATGATACTGGCAAATACCTTTATCACAAAAAGCGAAGGAAGTTTTGACTTCTGTAATAAACGGTCTGTTTCAGTTTAAGGTTTGCAGTTTGGAATGAAGAATGTGGCAGAAACATTCAAAAGACGAAACGACAAGGTAATTTCCTGACTAAGAATTGTGCAGTATACATCGACAATCTGGTGGTGTTCAGCCAAACGTGAAGGGATAATTTGGAACGTTTGAAAGAATTGTTCAATCGATTATGAGAGGCTGGCTTCATGGTAAACTTGACTGAAAGTAAGTTTGCAAAAGCCTAAGTCACTTTCTTTGCCCATACTGTTGGACATAGTCAGATGGTTCCATGGAACGTAAAAACAAAAGCTATTGGAGTGTTCCCAACACCATTAATGAGAAGAGAAGTTCTGAGATTTCTGGGCATGAGTAATTTCTACGGCAAATTCATGCCAAATTCTGGTAGTGTGGTTGCTCTACTGATTGAACCTTTAAAAAAGCACAGGAAATTTCATTGGACATCAGAATGTCATGAGTTCATCCTCTCCCCTTTGTTGGTTCACCCTTTGCCTTTTACTGGTTCACCCTTTCCACTTTGCCGGTTCACCCTCTCTCCTTTGCTGTTACCCCTTGCACCTGAGGCTTTTGCTGGTGTCCCCTTGGCGGTGCCCCCTCTTCCCTCTCAGTTAATGGTACCCAAGCTGTGTGACAAGTTGCGTGCTCACCTCCAAACTTTCCTCCGAGGTGAGCTTGCCATGTTCCCATCTTTTGAAAGCTGTCATGATTTGAGCCATTGTGAAGTCACGTCACCATGGGTGGACTTTTGAACGGGGGTGGGGTGGGGAAGAGTGGGGTGTGATTGCTGCGGGAAGGCCTGATGATGAGATGTAAATGCATTGAAATTAGGTTCCCAGTGTTGCAAAGCGGGGCTCTGGGGTGGGGCCAATCAAGGCGAGACTTTCCATCAGTGAGCGGCACAGTGGCACAATGGTTAGCAGTGCTGCCTCACAGCTCCAGTGTCCTAGGTTCAATTCCGGTCTCAGGTGACTGTCTGTGTGGAGTTTGCACATTCTCCCCGTATCTGTGTGGGTTTCCTCCGGTTGCTTTGGTTTCCTCCCACAGTCCAAAGATGTGCAGGTTAGGTGGATTGAACATGATAAATTGCCCCTTAGTGTCCAAAAGGTTAGGTGGGGTTACAGGGTTATGGATAGGGTGGAGGCGTGGGCTTCAGTAGGGTGCTCTTTCAAAGGGCCGTGCAAGCTCAATGGGCGAATGGCCTCCTTCTGCACTGTAGAGTCTATGATTCTATGAATGTGAAATGCGATTTGGGCCTCTTAAGCGGTTTTACACTCCTTTTGTCAATATGCACGATACGAGTGGGAGCAGAAAATCCCTGCCCCTGCAATTTCCACCCACTTCATTCAATATCCTGGGATGCATCTCACCTGGTTCTGGTGCCTTTTCAATTTTAAATATGCACAGCCTGTGCAACACTTCCTCTTTATTAATTTCAACCCCTTCCTGTGATGGAGGTTCTTCCTCTGTTACCATAACCTGGGTCGCAAGTAAAGACTTGGTAAAGACAAAAATGCAAAGCATTCATTGACCACCATGATCAAGCCCCCTACCTCCATTCCATCTTAGGTCCTTAATCAACCCTACTTGTCTGTTCATCACGCTTTTAATATTTATATGCCTATGGAAGTCTTTGGAATTTCCCTTGATGTTGGCTGCCAGACTTTTCTCGTAATCTCTATAATATGTTTTGAACCTTTAGTATTTATCTTGTTTCTCAATCTATTTTCTACCAGGCACCTGTCAAAAGCTCACTTTTTTCTTCTTTATCTTAATTTCTAGCTAAACTTTCATCCAGGAACTCTGGATTCATTTGCTCCACCCTTTTTCTTTTGAGGTGTTACGATTCCAGTTGATGGTAAAATTGGGTGAGAAGCTGCCAGAATGGAACCCTGGTTCCAAGGACCATGGGCGCCCATGGTCCTTTGAGCCTGGGTTCCATTCTCCGTCCAGAAACGCTGGAATCACGTAACGTGACTGGGCAGAGAATCGCACATCAGCCAAAAATCGAGGCCAGCGACGGGCGCCCAACGGAATGTCATGCTCCGGTGCCTTGACATTGGCATGAATGCATTCCACGTCGCACGCCAGTGTGTGCATGCAAATTGTACAGTAACGGCCGTTAACATATCATTAATGGGCCTGACCCTATATTCTCCGCCTCCACCAGAGGGAAGCGACGCCGGCGTGGTTCACTGGTGGTATTTAAAATGGGGAAATCGTGGCTGCTGAGGGTGTGAGAGAAGGTAAGCCGAGTACCCAAAGGCACAACCATGGGCTGCCAGCCGTTCCTTCGGCTGAGGGTAGCATCTACCAGGGCCGGCAAAGTTGTGAGGGGTGGCCAGGTGACGTGCTGTGGGTTCGTGGTGCTGCCCCTGGGACTGTTGTGGCCGACCGTGGGCTGCCATTGCCGCGGCCCGCAAGGCAGTCTTCTGGCTGCAGATCCCATTGTGTCCCCCATGGATGCTCCCCTCCCCCAGGAAGGATGCCACACCATGGCACCACCAGCCATCCCACCCAGCAATAACACTGGCCGCCACTAAGCCCCACCTTTTTTAAAGCGTCGCTGGTTAGGCCAGCATTTATTGCCCATCCCTAGTTGCCCTTCAGAAGGTGGTGGTGAAATGCCTTCTTGAACTGCTACAGTCCTTGAGGTGCAGGTACACTCACTGTGCTGAAGAGAAAATTCTACAATTTTGCCCCAGCGACAGTGAAGGAACGGCAATATATTTCCAAGTCAGGGTGGTGAGTGACTTGGAGGAGATCCTCCAGATGGTGGGGTTCCCAGGTATCAGCTGTTCTTGTCCTACCAGATGGTAGTGGTCGTGGATTTGGAAGGTGCTGTCTAAGGAACCTTGGTGAGTTACTGCTGCAACTTGTAGATGGCACAGACGGCTGACAATGTTCACCGGAGTTGGAGGGTTTTAATGTTTATGGAAAGAGAAGCAAACAATCAGGCTGCTTACCTTGATAATGAAATGAATGAAAATCGCTTATTGTCACAAGTAGGCTTCAAATGAAGTTACTGTGAAAAGCCCCTCGTCGCCACATTCCAGAGCCTGTTCGGGGAGGCTGGTACGGGAATTGAACCCGCGCTGCTTGGTATGCTTTACAAGCCAGCTATTTAGCCCACTGTGCTAAACCAGCCCCTGCTAAACCAGCCCCTGGATGGTGTTGAGCTTCTTGAGTGTTATTGGAGCTGCACTCATCCAGGCAAGTGGAGAGTTCCATTACACTCCTGACTTGTGCCTTGTATATGGTGGACAGGCTTTAGGGGGTCAGGAGGTGAGTCACACGCCGTAGGATTCCGAGCAAATTCAGTTTCTGATCAATGATAACGCCCAAGATGTTAATTCCATTGAATATCAATGGGCAATGGGCTGATCCTCTCTTGTAGGACATGGTCACTGCCTGGCACTTGTGTGGCGCGAATGTAACTTGCCACTTGTATAATAATAACCTTTATTATTGTCACAAGTAGGCTTACATTAACACTGCAATAAAGTTACTGTGAAAATCCCCTAGTCGCCATGCTCCGGCGCCTGTTCGGGTACGCTGAGGGAGAATTCACAATGTCCAAATTACCTAACAGCACATCTTTTGGGACTTGTGGGAGGAAACCGGAGCATCCGGAAGAAATCCACGCAGACATGGGGAGAACCTGCAGACTCCGCACAGACAGTGACCCAAGCCGGGAATCGAGCCTGGGACCCTGGCGCTATGAAGCAACTGTGTTAGTCCAAGGCTGGATATTGCCCATGTCTTGCTGCATTTGGACATGGACTGCTTCAGTATCTGAGGCATAGTGAATGGTGCTGAACATTGTACAGTCATCCGCAAACATCCCCATTTCAGACCTTATGATGGAAGGGAGGTCATAAAAGAAGCAGCTGAAGTTGGTTGGGCCTTGGACACTACCCTGAGGAGCCCCTGCAGTGATGTCCTGGAGCTGAGATGATTGACCTGCGAACACCATCTTACTTTGTGCCAGGTATGACTCCAACCAATGAAGAGTTTTCCCCCTGATTCCCATTGACTCCAGTTTAGCTAGAACTCCTTGATGCCAAATTGATGAGCGTTTCCAAGGCCTGAGTATTGAGCTAGGTTTTATGTGGGGTTCCTCCCTCTTAGTTACAGCTCAGCTGAACACATAGATCTGCAGACATGGGAGAGAGATCTGGATAAATGCCAAAATCACTCTGCTACCACTTGTACAAACAGGCCAATTATACAGTTTTCCAAAAATTAATAGCCCACCCCAATTGGACTTGATCCAATCCTTGGAGCTGTCAATTTTATATTGACCAGTGAAATTAACTTTAAGTAAAATGATGATTGTGATCAGCTCGTAATTTAACCCCATCCTGCCACCTGTTGTTTACTAGGATACTGTGTCCATTATGAAGTTGTTTTTCTGACATTCCCATCTTAGTTATCGCAGCTAGTTACTGCCTATCTCATTGGTCATCCGAGGGCAGGGAGCCGAAGTCGGTTTCTTTTCACACCATGCATTGTCAAAGACAGGATGGACGGGATTCTCCGGTTGCCGGCGGCAAAATCGGGTTCGGCTGTCGGCTGGAGAATACTCGATTCCGACCAAATTGGGGGCGGCGTTGCTTTCGCGATGCTCCATCCCCTCCAAAGCGCCGTATTCTCAGAGTACATCATGCACCATATCGATGGCCTCAGGACGTTGCCTGTGGCTCAGCCCCCGACAAGCCGAGTTCCCGACGGTGTGGGTCTCTCATGGTCTCACCCATTGGGAACTCGGCGTGGTGGCTGCGGACTTAGTCCAGCGCCGCCACAGTCGGGGGAGGGCTGATCCGCAGGCAGGGGGGACTTTGTCAGGGGCTGGGGGCACTGTTGGGAGGTGGTCCGGGGCTCGCGATCTGGCCAAGGGGGGGGGCAGTACTTCGCAGGCCGGGTCGCGCATGCGCGGCCACGAACCCGGCAATTCTCCGGGAGCTAGAGCCGGGTGCTCTATGCTGCCGGCATGCTAGTCCCCAGCTACACGGAGGATCGGTGGCCGTTTTGCGCCGAATTTTCGGATGTAAAACGCCACCGTTCCCACGACAGCGTGAAGACATTGCCTCACAATCGGAGAATCCAGCCCACGATATTGGGGGCACTGATAAGAACTGTTTACTGAGCTGACTCTGTTATTGCTGACCACACTACTTCTGCCTAATCTTGTTTGTCACAAAAACATGGTCAAGTTAGTTAGCTTAAATCCCATCATGCATTGTGGCCAATGCTTGTAGCAAGTGTTTGAATACTTCTTACTGTTATGTTCTAAAAATACATGTTTAATGGCTAATAATTATTATTGGGTATATTTTCTATGGTTAATCTCAATCCTTAATAAACTAATTTATGTAGACCTATTCTACTGTTATCCTAGCTATTCAGTTTTAAGGGGTCTCATTTCAGGACACACCCTTCATCATACTCGGTCAAATGCTGCCTTGAATTCAAGTGCAGTCACTCTCTCCTCACCTCTGGCATTCAGCTCTTTTGTCCATGTTTACTCCAGGGCTGCAATGAGGTCAGGAGCTGAGTGACCCTGGCGGAACCCAAACTGAGCATCCGTGAACCGGTTATTGCTGAGTATGTGCCGCTTGATAGCACTGTTGATGACTCCTTCCATCACTTTACTATGACAGAAGAGGACACTGAGAAGGTGGCAATTGGCTGGGTTGCATTCGTCCTGTTTCTTGTGTACAGGATACACCTGAGCATTGTTCCACGTTGCCGGGCAGGTGCCAGTTTTGTAGCTGTACTGGAACTGAGTGCGGCATGTTCTGGAGCACAAGTCTTCATTACTATTACCGAAATATTGTCAGGACCCATAACCTTTGCAGGATCCAGTACCGTCAGCCGTTTCTTGATATAATTTGGAGTAAATCGTATTGCCTGAAGACTGATGCTGAGGACTTCAGGAGGAGGTGACGAGCGCCGGTGATGCAACGTACGCAGTGTGGGCGGCAGGGAGGTGGGGACAAAGGCCGGGGGCAGGGCTCGAACCAGGAGGGGGAAGTGAATGGGGGTGGGGTGGTGGGATATGCTGGGGCAGGGCCACAGTGCAGGTCAGGACCACCACGTGGCCTGTTGAACCTGGCTGGACAGGGTATACTCACCATGCCAATATGTCTGTCCTCTGCCCCCTGCAGAAAATGGATTTCGAATTAGAGCCAGGTATTGTTGGCATTTGCCTAACCACCGCAGCTGTAGGGGATGACCTGAGGCTGCACGTGCATGAACTGCTCGGGAGGACCTTGCAGAACAGGAGACTGTCCCAGCGGCGCAAGGGCAAGATGATGGAGAGCTGGCCATGCAGCAGGCCGAGGATGAAGTGGGAAGGAAGTGTCACATCAGGCTGCGTGTATCAGGCAGTGCCTGCCATTCGAAGATCTGCCGGACTTGGTGTGTCACGGAAGACTCCGGCTGAGCTGGGACACTGTGCACCACATCTGCCAGATGATGGCGCATCTGGCACCGCAGGGGCATGGGGGAAGTTCACCTGCTTCTTCACAATGGGGTCCTTCCAGGTGCTGAGCGGGGACCTGTCAGGGGTCTCCTAATCCTCCATGCACAGGTGCATCCGTGCCGTGACCGAGCCCACCACGTTACCCAGGCAGCAGGATTTGCCAACATGTCCCAGGTCCAGGGGGTGACTGATGGGACACATGTCCTCCCGCGGGCA
The DNA here is from genome assembly GCF_047496885.1 of Scyliorhinus torazame. Taxonomy (NCBI): domain Eukaryota; kingdom Metazoa; phylum Chordata; class Chondrichthyes; order Carcharhiniformes; family Scyliorhinidae; genus Scyliorhinus; species Scyliorhinus torazame. The sequence goes on along the minus strand of NC_092716.1, from coordinate 146,431,511 downwards.
CTGGTGCATGAGGGGGAGCCATTCATGAAAAGGAAGGCAATCCACTCCCTCAACATGCAGCTGGTGTGTCATCACTGCATGCACATAGTGCGCGCCTGTGCCCGATAACCGGGCAGTGTGCACGGCATCTTCACCTTGGCACACTCGTCGGTGCCAGAGTCATTGAGGTGCTCCCCTCGGTGAGGGGCTGGCTGCTAGACGACAGGCATTATAGAGGTCAAGACGCCAGAACAATGCCATTGCATGCAACCAGGGGCTTGATTGAGCGGTGCATCGGCGTCCTGAAGATGCGGTTCAGGTGCCTGGACCGCTCTGGGGTGGTGCCCTCCACTACACCCGCAGGGTCTCCTGCTTCGTGGTGGCCTGTTGCGTCCTCCACAACATTGCGCAGCATAAGGGCTGGTGGATTTGGAGGACGGCATGCCTTGTCCGATGAAGAGGAGGGCCAGATTGGCCAGGACTTGGGGCACAGATGGCCGCTTGGTGTGTGCGCCAGGGCAGTCGCGCAAGGCACAACCTTGTTGCCTCCAGGTTCACCGGGGGCCTGACCGAAGACAAGTTAACCACCGCCCTGAACCCCGGACCCATCCGCTCCACCCCAGCATCCCAAACACCCTCTGAGTCCCCCACTAGCTGCACCACAGGGTGTGGGCCCTGGGTCGACATTACCAATGGGTCTGGTCCAAGGGATGGTGAATGATGACGACCCATTCCGTGATGAGCTCTGCTGGGCCACAATGTCAACCACACCTCGGTGTCATATTCCACTGTCTGCCCAGATAATCCCTGCATGCGTGCTTGCCCACGACACAGGCTCATAGATGTTCCAAGAGGGTGGGGCAGGACCGAAGAGGATGGGGACGGGGGGGGGGGGGGGAGGCGGTTGTGATGATGGGTCACCCACCGGGTAGGCCCCGCCACCAGGAGTCCTAGCCCATGCTGTCCAGCACCTACGGACCAGATACCCACCTCACCCATGCTCACACTCTGCGGACAGAGGGCGAAGGCAGATATGGATGCCATCATGTCGTGCAGGGTAGGGTACAAGGGAGCTGCCAGCGGTTGAGATTTAGTTTCCCAATGGGGCTGGGTATGTGTCTAGGGTAATGCCAGGGGCATGGGAATGATGTTGCGCCATGTCTGGCATGGGGGGGTCTGTCCATCCTCACCCATTGCTGCCCACCCGCCCTCTTGGTGGGGGGCCGTATCGGGTTGGGTAGGGATGTGGGGGTAGGGAGTGATGTCAGGGGCACGGGGTGGTGACTCTCCTGGTCCGCCCTGAGGAGATTGTACAGCTTCTTCCTGCATTGCTGCCCTGTCCTTGCAGTGGGGCTCATGGCTTCTGCCACCTGCACCCAGGTCTGGTAGAAATCCGTGGGTGGCAGCCTCCTTCCGGCCTAGGGAACGGGATGTCCCACCTCTCCTTCATGGCATTCAGCAGTGTCTTGAGCTCTGTGCCGGCGGACCTCGAGGCTGCTCTTCATGGTGCCACCTTCTTGACTGGAGAGTGTGTGGGAGTGGAGCGCTTATATGTAGATCCAGCTTGTCAGGCTCTCAAGTGCCAATCCCGTCAGCAGTGAATCCGATGCTGACGTTGGTTGGAATTGCAGTAGTTCCGCGTGGCGCTGGTATTGGCCATGAATTACTCTGGGTTTGGTGCTGCTATCGGGATCATAGAAGGCCACTGATCCAGTCCCGGTGTCAGCACTTAGATTCTAGGACGGGGATCCAGCCTCGAAACTTTTCGTTTTTTGTTCATAAAACATGGAGGAACAGAGTCACGGAGCGTTAATTAGTTTTAACAACAAGAAACACATTTATTAAAAATGGATTAGAATACAATATTCCTTTACTCCCCTCTTATCTTAAAAAGGACACACAGGTTTTAAGGTTAACACATTATAATTTACATCTTAAACTACATATAGGAGTGGTTTCAAGGCCTGTGTATTGAGTAGGCTTCCATGTGGGCCTCCTGTGGCTCAACTCAGTACAAAGAGCAGCAGACACATCAAGAGTCTGAAAACGGGACTTCCGGTTGCGGCGATGACCAGCTGAGTCGCACGTTTCGGCACCTCCCGTTTTAACGGACATTTGGGCTCTTATCGGGAGCCCCAACGGAAATTTTTCACGGCCAAACTCAGTGTGAGGCGATAAAGGAAGGAGTCCCCCCGGGTGTGGATGGAAAGAAGCGATAGTAGTGGCCAGATTGCGGAGGATCCTCTGGAGCAGCGGCAGAGAAGAGAAGGGAGTAGCAAGATGGCGGCTGAGGGAGCCCAGATGGTATGGGGCCCGGAACAGCAGGAGTTCCTCCGGCGATGTGTGGAGGAGCTCAAGAAGGAGGTGCTGGCGCCGATGTTGCTGGCGATTGAGGGATTGAAGGAGGCGCAAAAGACCCAGGAGATGAAGCTCCGTGGAGTGAAGGCAAAGGCAGCCGAGAATGAAGACGAGATACAGGGCTTGGTGGTGAAGACGGAGACGCACGAGGCACGACATAAGAGGTGCATAGAAAGGCTGGAAGCCCTGGAAAATAGCTCGAGGAGGAAGGATTTAAGGATTTTGGGTCTTCCCGAAGGGTCAGAGGGAGCGGATGTTGGGGCGTATGTGAGTACGATGCTCCATACTTTAATGGGAGCTGAGGCCCTGACAGGCCCCCTGGAAATGAAGGGAGCATACCGGGTCCTCGTGAGAAGACCGAAGGCAGGGGAAATACCGCGAGCAATAGTGGTGAGGTTCCACCGCTTCAAAGACAGAGAGATGGTCCTGAGATGGGCTAAGAAGACACGGAGTAGCAGGTGGGAGAACGCGGTGATCCGCGTGTATCAAGATTGGAGTGCGGAGGTGGCGAGAAGGAGGGCGAGTTTCAATCGGGCCAAGACGGTGCTCCACAGGAAAAAAGTGAAATTTGGAATGTTGCAGCCGGCAAGACTGTGGGTTACACACCAGGGCAAACACCATTACTTCGAGACGGCGGAGGAGGCGTGGGCATTTATTCAAGAAGAGAAGTTGGACTAGATTTGAGGAATGGATGTTTGGAAAGAAGTAGCGAGGTGGTGGCAAGGAATTGTAAAGGGGGGAGAGGGGGAGGGCTTACCTGTAAAAATGTTGGACGGGAGAATTTTTTCTCCCCTACCCCCAGAGGGGGGGGGGGGGGGGACACACACGAAGAAATGTGAGCGCGGTGGGGTAGGGGACAGGGAAGGGGAAAGGGAACTGAGCCATTAGGGGCAGGGCCGGGAGGGAAGCGCGGGCTTTTCTCCCGCGCTACGGAAATTGTGGCGGGAAAAGTGGGCGCAGGAAGGAAGGGGGCCCCACACGCAGGGAGGCCAAGGGTAAACTGGGGAAGCCGTGGTCAGCCAGAGTTTGCTGACTCCCGGAAGCAATATAGGGGGAGCAATCAAGCTAGAAGGGAATCTAGAGGGGGGGGGGGGGTTTAACTGGGTTGCTGCTGCTGAGGGTAAGGGGGAGCTGATATGGGATGGGATGGTCGGGACGGGAGGGCGCCGTCTGGGGGACAAACGGGTGCGTGGGACCCGGGCGAGGAGCTGGTTTAAAAAAGGGGATGGCTGGTCGACGATGGGGGGGGGGGGTTACAGGGCCCCCCAATCCGGTTGATCACGTGGAATGTGAGAGGGTTGAACGGGCCGATTAAGAGGGCAAGGGTATTTGCGCACCTAAAGAGGCTGAAGACGGATGTGGTTATGCTTCAAGAGACGCACCTGAAAGTGGCGGATCAGGTCAGATTAAGGAAAGGATGGGTGGGACAGGTTTTCCACTCAGGATTAGATGCGAAAAATAGAGGGGTGGCAATACTGGTGAGGAAACGGGTACTGTTTGAGGCTAAGACCATAGTGGCGGACAGTGGGGGCAGGTACTTGATGGTGAGTGGCAGATTGCAAGGTGAGGCGGTGGTGCTGGTGAACGTATCTGTCCCGAACTGGGATGACGAGGGTTTTATGAAGCGTATGTTGGGGCGCATCCCGGACCTAGAGATGGGAAATTTGGTATTGCGGGGGGGGGGGGGGGGGGGGGGGGGGGACTTCAACACGGTGCTGGACCGGTCCAGATCTAGGACCGGGAGGAGGCCAGCAGCGGCCAAGGTGCTTAAGGGGTTTATGGAGCAGATGGAAGGAGTAGATGCTAGACCGAGGAGGAAGGAGTTTTCCTTCTTCTCCCACGTCCATAAAGTATACTCCCGGATAGACTTTTTTGTCCTGGGAAGGGAGCTGATCCCGAAAGTGGCAGGAACGCAATATTCGGCTATAGCCGTATCAGATCACGCCCCACACTGGGTGGATCTGGATCTAGGAGAGGAGAAGGAGCAGCGCCCACTTTGGAGATTAGACATGGGACTGTTGGCAGATGAGGGGGTATGTGGAAGGGTGAGGGGATGTATTGAAAGGTACCTAGAGGTCAACAATGATGGAGAGGTCCAGGTGGAGTAGTATGGGAGGCGCTGAAAGCGGTGGTTAGGGGGGAGCTGATTTCCATAAGAGCCCACAAAGGGAAAGAAGAGGGTAAAGAAAGGGAGAGACTAATCGGGGAGATTCTGAGGGTGGATAGGCAATATGCAGAGGCCACGGATGAAGGGTTATACAGGGAAAGACGGAGACTACAGACGGAGTTTGACCTGCTGACCACGGGTAAGGCGGAGACGCAGTGGAGGAAGGCACAGGGAATACAATACGAGTATGGGGAAAAGGCGAGCTGACTGCTGGCCCAACAACTTAGGAAGAGGGGGGCGGCGAGAGAGATCGGAGGAATTAGGGACGGGGAGGGAAGGATGGAACAGAGGGCAGAGAGGGTGAACGGGGTGTATAAGTCATTCTATGAGAGGCTGTATAAGTCCCAACCCCCGGAGGGGAAAGAGGGAATGATGCACTTCTTGGACCAGTTGGAGTTCCTGCGGGTTGAGGAGCAGGAGGTGACAGGTCTGGGAGCGCAGATTGAGGTGGAGGAGGTGGTAAAAGGAATCGGGAACATGCAGGCAGGAAAGGCCCCGGGACCAGATGGGTTCCCGGTGGAATTTTACAGGAAATATGTGGACCTACTGGCCCCACTCCTGGCGAGAACCTTCAATGAGGCTAAGGAAAGAGGGACACTACCCCTGACGATGTCGGAGGTGACGATATCGTTGATCCTGAAACGAGTGCAGTGCGGGTCATACAGGCCCATCTCCCTCCTAAATGTAGACGCCAAGTTACTGGCCAAGGTGATGGCGACTAGGATAGAGGACTGTGTCCCAGGGGTGGTACATGACGACCAGACAGGGTTTGTTAAAGGGAGGCAATTGAATGCCAACATACGAAGGTTGCTGGGGGTAATGATGATGTCCCCACCGGAGGGGTGGCGGAGATAGTGGTGGCGATGGATGCAGAGAAGGCATTCGATAGAGTGGAGTGGGACTACCTGTGGGAGGTACTGAAGAGATTTGGATTTGGAGAGGGGTTCATCAGATGGGTTCAGCTCCTGTACGGGGCCCCGGTGGCAAGCGTGGTTACAAACAGGCAACGATCCGACTATTTCCGATTACATAGGGGCCCAAGACAGGGGTGTCCCTTGTCCCCGTTACTGTTTGCGTTGGCAATTGAGCCATTGACCATAGCGCTGAGGGGCTCTAGGAAGTGGAGAGGGGTGCTTAGAGGAGGAGAGGAACATCGGGTGTCATTATATGCGGATGATCTGTTGCTATATGTGGCGGACCCAGTGGAGGGGATGCCTGAGATAATGCAGACACTCAGGGAGTTTGGAGAGTTCTCGGGATACAAATTGAACATGGGAAAGAGTGAACTATTTGTGATGCACCCCGGGGAACAGGGCAGGGGTATAGACGATCTGCCGCTGAGGAGAGTAGCAAGGGACTTTCGCTATCTAGGGATCCAGGTGGCTAGGAACTGGGGAACCTTGCATAAACTTAACTTGACATGACAGGTAGAGCAGATGGAGGAGGACTTTAAAAGGTGGGACATGGTGCCCCTGTCATTGGCGGGTAGGGTACAGGCGGTCAAAATGGTGGTCCTCCCGAGGTTTCTTTTCCTGTTTCAGTGCCTCCCCATACTGATTACAAAGGCCTTCTTCAAGAAAGTGGATAGGAGTATTATGAGCTTTGTGTGGGCTGGAAAGACCCCAAGGGTAAAGAGGGGGTTCCTGCAGCGTAGGAGGGACTGAGGGGGACTGGCACTGCTGAGCCTGAGTGATTACTATTGGGCCGCCAACGTGTCTATGATATGTAAGTGGATGAGGGACGAAGAAGGAGCGGCGTGGAAAAGGCTGGAGATGGCGTCCTGTAGGGGAACAAGTTTAAAAGCACTGGCGACGGCGCCGTTACCTTTTTCCCCGAAAAAATACACCACAAACCCAGTGGTGGTGGCGACTTTGAAGATTTGGGGGCAGTGGAGATGACATAGGGGGGTGACGGATGCCTCGGTGTGGTCCCCGATAAGGAACAACCACAGGTTCGTCCCGGTAAGGATAGATGGGGGATTCCAATCTTGGCAACGAGCAGGAATTGTGAAATTGAAGGACTTGTTCTTGGACGGGACGTTCGCGAGTCTGGGAGCACTGGTAGAAAAAGACGAGTTGCCACCTGGGAATGCCTTTCGATATATGCAAGTGAGGGCATTTGCAAGGCAACGGGTGAGGGAATTTCCGCAGCTCCCGGCGCAGGGGATCCAGGACAGAGTGATCTCGGGGGCATGGGTCGGTGATGGTAAAGTGTCCAATATATACAGGGAAATGAGAGATGAGGGGGAGACGATGGTAGAGGAGCTAAAGGGTAAATGGGAGGAGGAGCTGGGGGAAGAGATTGAGGAGGGGCTGTGGGCAGATGCCCTAAGTAGGGTAAATTCCTCGTCCTCGTGTGCCAGGCTCAGCCTGATCCAATTCAAGGTTCTACACAGGGCGCATATGATGGGAGCAAGGCTGAGTAGATTTTTTGGAGTGGAGGATAGGTGCGGGAGGTGCGCGGGAAGCCCGGCGAACCACACCCACAAGTTTTGGTCATGTCCGGTATTGCATGGGTTCTGGCTGGGTGTGGCAAGAGTGATCTCAAAGGTGGTGGGGGTCCGGGTCGAACCAAGCTGGGGGTTGGCTATATTTGGGGTTGCAGAAGAGCCGGGAGTGCAGGAGGCGAGAGAGGCCGATGTTTTGGCCTTTGCGTCCCTAGTAGCCCGGCGAAGGATTCTACTAATGTGGAAAGAAGCTAAACCCCCGGGCGTGGAGGCCTGGATAAACGACATGGCATGGTTTATAAAATTGGAGCGAATAAAGTACGCACTAAGAGGTTCGGCTCAGGGGTTCACCAGGCGGTGGCAACCATTCCTTGACTATCTCGCAGAGCGATAAGGGAAAACAGGAAAGACAGCAGCAGCAACCCAGGGGGGAGGGGGGGTGGAGGGGAGGGTACATGTGGGTCCTTGGTTTTTTTTTGTTCTTTTCCATGCTAGTTGTTTATAATTATATTTATTTTTTCAATGTTACTATTTCTTTTTCTGTACTTGTTGTTAGTTAATATATTGTTTAAATAACGGTCAATGTACATTTTGTTACAAAGTTGTAAAAATGGAAAATTCTTTTTGATCGAAAAACTTTAATAAAATATATTTCAAAAAACAATCTGAAGACGGTTTTATTTTCTACAAGCTTGCATTCATGTACATGAGAGATAAGACCTGGATAGCTGCCAAGATCTTTCTACAGAACAAAGACACAAACTCAGCATATATACAACTTTCAAAAATCAAAGTCCTTCCCAGTTGGATGCAATCCAATCCCTGAAGTTGTTATATTTAAACTTCACCCAATAGAATTGCAAGCAATGTTTAAATTTCACCCAATAGAATCGCAAGCAACCCATGATTAATGCCAGGATCCTCATCCTGCCAGCTATGTACAATCTCAGCATCCTGTGCTGATTGTTTGTGAGAAACAGAACAACAGAACCAGCACCCTGGATTGTTTCACTATTGATTACTTATTACTGACATGTCCTAAAAATACATGTTTAATGGTTAATAATGATTACTCGGTACTCGTCCTATAATTCATCTCAATCCTGAATAAAGTAACTTATGTAAAACTACTCTAGTGGCGTGCTAACTATTCAGTTTTAAGAGGTATCCTCGCTGATATCTCATTAATACACAAAGTCCCTTTTCCATACTCAAGATGGCTGTAGTCATTTACAGTCTCCACTCAGTGAATGTCTGTAGATGTCTTCTCAGGATTCCCACGGATGATTGTCTTATAAGAATTTCCAAACTTTACTCCCCAAAGCAAGCTTTGAAATCTTTTCCCATAATAATGCTTTCCCTCGGCGGTTTGCATTTCAAAATCTAGTCCATTTTCCCCAAATGACTCTTTTGAACAGAACTCCACCTCCACGTTTACCAGCAAATTCAGTCCAGGATGTTATCTTAATGATTTCTTTGTCTTAAAGGCTTCTGAGATCCAGCCACTGATTTACTCGATTATTTTTTTAAGTAATGTCTCACAAACCTTAGCACTGCTTATCTTTCTGGCCTCTCACAACCCGATGCCTCTTCAACTCTGTGACTTTCCTGAACAGTAATCTGTTCTTATTCCCATTTTTATCTGTTCTGTTCATCTCCAGACTTCTGGAATTCTTCCTGTCCAAATTCCCTGGTTATCTGTCCGTAACTTGTTGCTTAGGAAACTTGCATCATTGCAATTCCCTTGTCCTGTCTAGCTTTTGGCAGGTTTAAGAGTTGTCCACTTCACAGTGATCTGGCTCCAACTGCTCTGACTTCAAATTTAAATCTAATGACAAAGGAAAGCCCTTCCTCCGTTGCTAAACAATGCTTTATCCTTCTCTGGACATATTTATTCTTCACGCCGTAGCCCTCTCTAAGCAAAATAAAATCTCAGTTAGAATTGAAACCAACTCCCCATGCATACAAGATAAAACCAAATTACTGCAGATGCAGGAATCTGAAAGAAAAAGAGAAAATACTGGACAATCTCAGCAGATCTGACAGCTTCTGTGGAGAGAGAAGGGAGCTAATGTTTCGATGTGGATGACTCTGTCCAAGCAGGAGAGAACTGAACAGGGTCAGATTTATACTGTTGCTGGGATGGGGTGCGGGGTGGGGGGGGGGGGGGATTTGGGTCAGTGAGGCTGGGTAGAGGACCAGGGCTAGGTGGAGATTGACAAAGATGCTATGGACAGAAAGACAAAGAGAATGTAAATGGAGTGATTAAGGCTAAGAAGGGTGCTGATAGTGGCGCATAAAAGATTAGAATGTGTTAATGGCAGAACGAAGGTAAGCAGTGTGTCAATGGGCAACTAGGAAGAGGGAACAGATGGCCCAAGTGGGGTGGGGGAGACAAGTAAATTGATAGAATTAAAATGGGCTGAAGGTGGGGGAGAGAGTTCACAGTCTGAAGTTGTCGAACTCAATGTTGAAACCGGAGGACTGTAATGTGACTAATTGGAAAATGAGGCGCTGTTACTCCAGTTTACGCTGAGCTTCACTGGAACATGGCAGCAGGCCAAGGACGGACATGTGGACATGTCAGCAGTACAGCGAGTTAAAATGTCAAGCGACAAGAAGGTCTGGGTCCTGCTTGCGGACAGATCTAAGGTGTTCTGCAAAGCGGTCACCCAGTCTGCGTTTAGTCTCCATGCAGAGTAAACCGCATTGAGAGCAGCAAGTGCAATAGACCAGACTGAAGAAGGTGCAGGTGAAGTGCTGCCTCATTTTACAAGTGGGTTTAGGCCCTTGTATGATGAGCAGGGAGGAAGTATGTGGGCATGTGTTACACCTTCTGCAATTGCATTTGAAGGTGCAGTGGGAAGAGGGTGAGCTGTTGGGATGATGGAGGAGTGGATCAGGGTATCCAGAGAAAACAGTCCCTGTGAATTGTTGACGATGGAGTGAGGGGAAGATGTGTTTGGTGGTGGAATCATGCTGGAGTTGGCGGAATTGGTGGAGGACGATTCTTAAATGCAGAGGCTGGTTCTGGGAGGGACGGGAAGGGGTGAGAGCAGAGGTACATTTCCTTTGTCTTTCTGTCCATGACATCTTTGTCAATCTCCACCTATCGCTGACCCTCTTGTAAGGATACTCTTGTAAAACCTTGTCCGTTCTGTGTTCTTGCTAGCTGCTGCAACATTGAGACTTGCTTAAGCTACGGACTTTAGGCAAACTGAAACGCCCCTGGTCTAATGAACTTGTCCAGGACTTCCCCTTCATGCTCTGGCAGAGATCTTGATGTCAGATTGATAGACTTGGCAAGTAGCCAATCAGTGCGTATGGAATTTTGAGACATCGCACCTGTGAATCCTCCCACCTGCCCATGGCACATTCGATGGGAAGCGGGCCGAACAGGGTGGCACCACATCACCTATGACACCCGGAAGACTTCCGGGCCCAGTCGCTCCAGACGACAACCACCGAAGGGGACCCAGGTTACAGGGCAGGAATCGCAGTAGGCCGCCTTTACTCCTGATGTACCGCCTGGGGATCCACCTAGACGAAGTGTTAGAGCATGCAAGGCTAGAAAGTTAGACACCAGTTAAGTTGGCACTGGTGAAGCACATAGGTTAGATTTAGGGGCTAAGGCAATACTTGTGTATATCACAAACACCTGTTCACCAATTTTCCACACTGCCTTGGTGCTCTGTCTGAAGGGTATGAAGGATGAGCTGGGCTGGGAGCAGAGGGTGTGCTGGGTGGAGGGTGGGAGGCTGGTGGTTGGGACATGACCATTCGAGGTGGGCACCTGTCCACCGGCAGTATAAGGCCAACCCGGTGTTGCCCTCGTAGGTGGCAGGGGATGGGGCCACATATGTGCTATGCCATGTGGTAGGGCCTACCCGGTGAGTGGCCCATCACCGCACACTGCCACGGTACCCCCATGCCACCCCAGGAGTTTGATGGGACCGTGAGATGGAAAGGCCAGTATGCATGTAAGAATCATCTGAGCGGATGGTGGAACGTGCTATCGAGGGCAGGAGTGAGACTTCGTCAAACAATGCTGAGCACCACAGCTCATAGTGGAGCGGATCATCATCATCCTCCATCCCATGGACTAGACCCACTGATGTAGCCAACCCAGGCCCAGCACCCTGTAGTGAAGCAGGTGGGAGGGGGGTGCATGTATGCAGGGGTGGGGGGGGCGGGGAGGAGGAAGGGGTGATGGAGTGCAGATAGAGTGGATAGGGGAGGGGGTGGGCTGGCTGGAGGGTGGGACAGGATGTTCGAGCTGCTGGTGGCCATGCCATCAGTCAGTGAACCTAGAGGCAATTAGGTTGTCCCATGCATGGCGGCCCTGGCGCACATGTTGTGGGGCCTCCTGTGGCTGACCGGGCCCAATGTCCTACTCATCCAGCCCCTCGTCCATATCCTCCTCCTCGGATGAGGTCTGGCGTTCATCCTCCTCCACCATGTCGGCCCTCTGCTGCGCAATATTGTGGAAGATGCAGCAGGCCACCACGATATGGAAGACACTCTTGGGGCTGTATTTGAGGGGGGTCTGAGGCGGATAGGCATCATCAGCCATGACTGTAGCGGATAACCCCTGTAAGCCCAGGAGCTAATCCCTCATGGGGGAGTGCCCCAAAAGTGTCGGGAACTATTGAGGGTGCCAGGATGAAGGCATTGTGCACACTGTCCGGGTATCGGACACAGAAATGCATGATGTGCAGCCAGTGGTCACACACCACTGCACGTTCAGCGAGTGGAATCTCATTTGGTTCACCCCCTCATACGGTGATGTTAATAGGGGGACATGTGTCAAATCGATCACTCCCTGGACCTGGGGCATCCCAGCGATGGTGGAGAACCCCGCTGTCCGGGCAACCTAGTGAGCTCGGTCCATATTCAGTCTGCTGTATTGTGCCGCCAGGGCATTCGGGGCCTCCACCTGTGCAAGGAGGTCTGTGAGATTGCAGACAGGTCCCCACTCAGCACCTGGAAGGATCCCATGGCATAACAGTTCAGGGAAACCGTCACCTTGACAGCCACTGGGAGTAGGTGTCCTGCCCCATACCCCGCGACTCCAGGTGCGCTATGATGCGATAGATAAGCTGTATGGTCTTCCTGGTCAGCCGGAGTCTTCGGCGATACGCCAGATCTGTCCGGTCCTTGAACAACAGATGGTTCAATACAAACGAGGCCTGTTGCGATGCAAAAGTCTCACCTCTTCCGCCTGTTGGGTGCCCGGCTATCCATCCTCACCAGCTGGCTCCTGCTCCTAGAGGCAGGCTCCTGTTCTCCTGGGTCCTCCCCGAGCAGCTCCTGCTCGTGCACCCTCAATGCGCCCCCCAGGACTGCAGAGGCCATGCAGTTGGCAACCATTCTTGGTTAGATAACGAAATCCATTGTCTTCATGTGGTGAGGGCAGATATGTTAGCATGGTGAGTACTCCTGTGCCCAACCAGGTACAATGGGCTATACGATGGAACTGGTCTGCACTTCAGCCTATGCCCTTGCATGTTCCCCTGCCCCCTCAATTACACCCCTGGACATTCCCCGACACTCCAGGGGGGTGGACACCTGTTGCAGTGAGCTGTGGGTCCTTTGCGCGGTGCAACTGCTGTACTTACTTGTCTGGCGGCAGGATGGATGGGAGCTTGGGCACAGTGGGCAGCAGGGCTTAGTGTCCGCCAGCAGTTCTGCGGGGTGGGCTTTCTGATGTGACGTCTGCCCTACAAGGGGCAGTGTGCCAGGTAGGATGCCAATGACCATAGTACATGTGTCCGCTTGTCGGGCGCACTCCGCCTTCCCCCCTGCTGCCCGTACAGTGGGGCAATGTCTTGGATGGATGCATGGAGGTGTGGCAGCACCTGGTGGGCCATGCACTGCGCTGGGCCACCCTATCCTGTTGATGGGTCGACTGGGGTCTGTGGGCCTGGGGGGAGGGAGTGGGTTATCTGGGACCCAATGCAGGTGGCCTTGGTGGGGGGACACCCATTTGACAGGTGAAGCTCTGCACAACCACGTGCCACGGTGAGTGGTCAGTGGGCTGCGCAGTGAGATGACTCCCTGCCTGGACACCCCAGTCCTGGGGGCATACCGTGACCTCACGACCCATGCCCTGGTCGCCCCCCCCCCGCCACTCCACTTGGCTGTAGCAGATACTCCCCCCTCCCACTTCCCCCCAAGCTGGCAGCCTACAGTTGCACCTTTGGAAAAATGTCTTCTCTCTTTTCTCACCCTGAGCAGGCACGCCACCTGTTTCTTTCTCGATTTTAAACACCAAAGTGAACCGCGCAGTTGTTACTTCCATCTGGCGTAGGTGGAGCATCGTGGGACGCTGTAGACTACTACCAGGCCGGGCCCATTAATGATATGCTAACAGCTGTTACTGTGCAGTTTGCATGCCCACTCTGGCGTGCGGTGTGGAATGCATTCGCACCGCTGTCGAGGCACCTGAGCATGCCATTCGGTTGGGCGCCGGCGCCATTCTTGATTTTCGGCTAACACGAGATTCTCCGCCCGGTCACGTTTCGTGATTCCAGCGTCGTTGGACGGAGAATCTCGGCCCTTATTTCGAATGTTTACCAATAAAATTATAAATTTCATAAAACTACCTTTGTTTTCCTAACAGAGGGAATATACCACGATCATGCCCGAACCATTTTTAAAAATGTAGTGCATTGCTCAGCTCCAGTTTTTCCCACCAACTTTTCGTTCCTGTCTACCTAGCCCAGCTCTGTTCTTGCCCCATTGAAGTCGACTCTCTCTCAGTTAATTTATTTCTGAAATGCCAATTGTCTTTTTCCAGCATTATCCTAAACCTCACGATATAATGATCACTGTCTCCTAAATGTTCTCCCACTGACACTTGACCTATTTGGCCCACTTAATTTCCAAGAACCAGGTCCAAAAGTGCCCCGTTTCCTGTTTGACTGGAAATTCTTCCTGACACAATCTGGTAGGTTTGTCCCTCTCTGCTCTTTATACCGCAATTATCCCAGTCCACATTGGTAATTAAAGTCCACCATCATAATTACGCTATAATGTTTGCATCTCTGTAATTTTCCTACAGATTTGCTCCACTAAATCGTTCCCACTAGTTGGCAGTCTTTAGACCACATCGAGTATCAGTGGTTATTGTGGACGGTGAAGCAGTTAATGACCTCCAAAAGCCACGTAACCTTGTAGTAAAAAAATGTTTTTTCCAATTAAGGGGCCATTTAGCTGTGGCTAATCGACTACCCTGCACATCTTTTGGTTGTGGGTATGAGACCCACGCCGACACGGGGAGTGTGCAAACTCCACATGGACAGTGACCTGGGGCCGGGATCGAACTCGAGTCCTCAGTGCTGTGAGGCATCAGTGCTAACCACTGCACCATCATGCCACCCAGCTAATCAGCAAAATTGAAGTCTTTGGAATAAAAGAACAAGAGGAGTGCTATGACCAGCCCCAGGTGGGGTCCTCCAAAATTATTGTTCTGGGTGATTTATTGTCTTCCAGCTGGGATACCCCCTAATTGTCACAAACATGGGTAAGTAGGGATGACTGGCTCCGTGTCTTTATTCAACCACCCCCCTGCTGGTAAGAACAAATGTTTAATCTAACCAGGCTCTCTTTCCCTCGGATACCTTTTCCAGACCCAATAGTTATGTTTAAGAAGGAGCCAATTTAACCAGGTTTTCTTCAGTTAAGATAGCGTAAGTGAAATGAAATGAATGAAAATCGCTTATTGTCACAAGTAGGCTTCAAATGAAGTTACTGTGAAAAGCCACTAGTCGCCTGTTCGGGGAGGCTGGTACGGGAAGTTTATTAATTCCTGATGGGAGAAGGAGAAATGGTAAAACACATGCATCTACTTTGAAACAGTTTAGAAATCAGAATTGAGCCCAACAGTAAGTAAATATATATATAAAAAAAGGTTTTACAAGCAGTCCTTGAGTTGTGAGGAGTAGATAATGATGCGTTTAGGATTGTTGCGTTGTGGCCATTTAGGATTGTTTTCAGTATAGTTTCAGCATAGGCGAATAGTTGATTTTTCGGTTCAGGTGTCCTGTAGTTTGGCAGAGATTTGAGTTATTTTATAGCTGTAGTCCTGCTGTTTGATGGACTTTCACGGTCAGAAAGGGTTTTCAATGTTTCTGCAAAGCTGGCAGGTCCTGCCATGATCCTGCCTTCAGTGTAAGGAAATTTGCAGCTGCTATTCCTCACCACACACAGGCTGACCAATTGCACTTCAGCCCCATGCTCCAGATCTTCGGACACCCAGTGTGGAGGGGTTAGGGTATGGGGAAAACCTCCTTGTGAGCCTGCTTATGGGCGTAGCCAAGCTGGCCATTAATAGGCGCAGACAACGGTGGGGAAGTGGAGGTGGGGGCTAGTGGTGGGCTGCGGGGCTGTCTGCCCTGACTGACTGCCCATTTTTCATGGCTATTTTCACTGCCAGGTGTCCTTGCAAAGGAATCATGCAGTTTCTGCTGGCACCATCAAGGCCTTCTGTGCCCGATGGGCACCAAGGGGACATGGATGCATAATTCCCCCCTTTAATCACATTTTGTTTTGATGTTTTAAATTTTATTTGAGATTCTGTTTACTTTGATGCAATATCCCTTTAAGGAATTGCATTTCTGATTTATCCCACGGTTTGTTTTAATTTCTTTGGCTAACATAAGGAAGCACAGAAACTGCTCGACAGACAGATGACAAAGAGAAAGAGGCGGAAATTGGAGGCAGGCAGGCTTTTAATCCCCAAATGTGTATTCCAAGGGGACTGGTATGTACTCAGTCATTTTACCCAGAGACCTTGAGATAAGAATCCATAGAATTCTATGTGCAGAAGGAAGCCATTTGGCCCATCAAGTCCGCACTAACCCTCCAAAAGAGCACCCTTCCCAGGCCCAATCCCCCGCCTTATCCCCGTAACCCCGCGCATTGACCATGGCCAATCCCCCTAGCCTGCACATCTTTAGATACTAAGGGGCAATTTAACATGGCTAATTCATCTACCTGCACATCTTTGGACTGTGGGAGGAAACCAGATTATCGGGAGGGAACCTATGCAGACACGCAAGACAAAAATCGAACCAAAGCAGCTGCTGCTGTGAGGCAGCAATGCTAACTGCTGTGTCACCATGCTTCCCAGAAGGCATAAGGTAGAGGTTATGTTCCTTAATCCTTACCAGAGATGGTAATCAGACTTTGGATATTTTTTACTAGACCCTTGTCTTCAAGCCCATTGGTCCAGAGAACCTCTAGCAGGCATTTCTGTCAGTGGCTAGTTGTGCATTCTCAGCTGTATCTAATTAAATTATGCAACTCAGGTCCTTTTTAAAGTCTAATATTTCTGTGTATGGTCCTATTCCGGAGTCTGCACCTCCCACCTTCCATTGAAAAATTTGGGCTGGGATTCTTCAATCTTTGCAGTTCACTGTTTCCGCTGGCAGTGCACCCTCACTCTCAGGTTTCTCAGCGGCGTGGGATGGTTTCAATGGGAGATTCCATTGACCAGTGGCGAGAGTCGTGAATTCCACTGGCAGGGAACAGCGCACCGCCGAGAAACACTGGGCTGGGGGACTGGAGAATCTGCATTTTCAGGCTCCGGATTCCTACCCCTTGGTCTTCCTTCTGCCTCCATTGTATGTCATCCTTCACCTAATTTGCCCCTTCTGTTGTCCATTGAATCCCTTGCCCTTCTGCCCACTGCCTTGTACGGCCTCCCTTCTTCATTACCGCCCTTCTGTTTGCCGTTCCACAGCCTTTGTTTTGCCATCTCCTCTTGTGTTTGTCCTTCCCCAAAAGTGGAAACTATGTGTGTTCTGTCGCATAGTAGTGCCTCTGTAGGCAACATTGTCAGACACAGGGAGCAAAAGACTCCGACACTCCACATCCCCAGGAACCAAACTTGTCATTGCCTGAAAGTGAAGATTTTATAAGTCCAATAGTGCTGTCTTACAGCCAAACGTGGCAGAGAGCAGAAGGAGACTGTTAGAAGCATTTATTTCTGATTATTTTCAAAGATCCATTGCTATTACATGGCTCCTGAGTTCTGCCCATAGTGGAAACTGGGTAAATAATTATCGAGGATGCACAAGAGACATGAGGGGTAATGAATGGTCCAGGACATATGATGGAGTACGGGACTGTAAGGGGAAATGAGTGGCGTGATGTATGAGAACATGGGCAGTCGTAGGAGTAATGGAAGAGACATGGAACCAATACACTTGAGAACTAAAGTTGGCTTTCTAACTAGCCCTCCATGGCACCTACATGTCTCAGACTTGCCAAAGAAGATGATAGACCTGAACCATGCCCGTACACGTCTTTAGGAAATAAAAATATGGTGGATAAGAAAGGAGGTGGTGTCGTCATCATTTTCAAAACATCATATGAAAAACCAGGCCTGTCTTGTGAAATTAGAAAAGATCGGGGCCGGGATTCTCTGAGCCTCCGCGCCACAATTGGCCCGGCGCGGGGCAGAGAATGGGGCGCTGGACCCGCAATCAAGTCCGATGCCTTCCCGAGATTCTCCGCCGACCGGAGAATACCGGCAGTCGCGTGAGTGCTGTTGATGCGGCGCCGGACGGGGGCCGTTGATAGAGGCCCCCGTGGCGATTCTCCGCGGACAACCGGCCGAGTTCCCACCAGCGTGGTTCACGTATGGTTCCACCCGGCAGGAGCTCAGAATCGCGGCTGCGGTGGCCGCCCTGTAGAGGGCGGGGGGGGGGGATCCGTCACCGGGGGGGGGGGGCTCCACGACACACAGGTCCGCCATCAGGGTCCACCGATCGGCGGGCGCGCGCGATCTGGGGGGGCCTACTTCTTCGGCGTCGGCCCACTGTGTGGATCCGCCACGTTGCGCAGGGCTGGCGCCGCAGGCAGCTGCCGCACGCATGTGCGGACCTGCAGCCGGAAGTGCAGGGCCCCGAATCGGCAGCGCTGCTAGCCCCCTTAAAAACGGAGAATCACCACAGACTCTAGAAAAAAGTCTGGCGTGATTCGCGCCCGTTTTCTTGTGGGCGTGGGGACATAACACCATTATTGGAGAATCCTGCCCAGGATTCTGTTTTGAAAATCTTTAGATTAAATTCCAGACTGTAAAACATACTGAAAATAGAATATCTATTAAATGTTACATAGAAAATTGTTCATTTTGTGGGGCGTATATTATGAAAATTGTGAGTAATGTGGAATAAACACTGGAGAGAAAGGAAATTAAAAAAATTAATTAGGTGGTTGCATGTCATCTATGGTCAGATTGTTTAACAAAAAAGAAATGCCTGAATAGAAGAACACTTGGTGTCTGAGAGCTGGAGCGTCTGACAATATAATCTCTTGTGCAGAATATGGAGTTTGTGATTTAATTTTTACAATGAAGTCTCACTGTTTCCTTTTTGCGAATTTGTTTACCCAAGCAAAAGTTTCTTTACACCAGATTGCCTGCTGCAGGTCCAAATATTTGCATACCCACAGTTTCGACAAAAAATGAAGTCAACTTTAAAAAAACACCATAAACCCTGCCAGAATAAAGATAACAAAGGTGACTGTGACCTAATGCTTGCAGTAAAAGGTGTGCACTGGTGTGCATCATCTGCCGCTGCTGGCACATAGGTGATCCGTGTTGCTGTGATTTAATTCCTGATCAAAGAGCAGTATCTGGGCAATTTTTAATCTTTGACAGTTCTGTACATAAAAAAAGTGAATCAGAACCTGTTGTAACCGACACAAGACCGTAAGGATCCTGTTACAACACACTGATCTAGTGCATGGTCAATTCCAGCCCTACAGGCCTCGCAGTCCCAACATAAATGAATTAACCAAGAATTTGGGTTTTCAGAAGATCTTTGACCTTTGACTGCTCCAATGAGTTACAGACACCAGGGGCAGGATTCTCTGTCCCACCAGCCCTGTTTTCCGGCACGCGCGCCCTCCGTTCCTGCAGCTGGCCAAAGGGGTTTCCCGTTGCGGCCATCCCACACTGTCGGGAAACCCAAGGGTGTGGGTGCGCTGCGGTGAAGCAGAGGATTCCACCGGAGAATCCCGCTGCAGATTTATAAGTAAACCATTAATAATTAATAAGAGGAAACGGTGAATATATTTATAAAGAAATACCAGGACAATAGTCTGCTGATCATAGAATTTACAGTGCAGAAGGAGGCCATTTGGCCCATCGAGTCAGCACCGGCTCTTGGAAAGAGCACCCCACCCAAGCCCATACCCCCACCCTATCCCCAGAACCCAGTAACCCCACCCAACACTAAGGGCAATTTTGGACACGAAGGGTAATTTAGCATGGCCAATCTACCTAACCCGCACATCTTTGGACTGTGGGAGGAAACCAGAGCACCCGGACGAAACCCACGCACACACGGGGAGGACGTGAAGACTCCGCACAGACAGCGACCCAAGCCGGGAATCGAACCTGGGACCCTGGAGCTGTAAAGCAATTGTGCTAACCACTATGCTACCATGCTGCCCACATGTACCTATGCTAAAACCCTGTCCCACCTTCCATCCAGTCACAAGGTAAGGGTTGGTGAGGATAAAAAAAGGGGAATAATGGGTGGTTTGAGATGGCCCTTGGCTGCTGTGGTTGTGGTTGCTGGGAAACAGGTTTGCTCAAGGATTTTCAGGCCGCGCAGTTCCGTCTGTCCGCCACTGGATGGAGCTAGGTACACACAATTCCTATTCACCGGCCACAATATGCTGCTGTCCACAAGGGCCGGGATTCTCCAAAATCCCGGCGAAGTGCTGACGCCGGCGTAAAAACCGGAGCACTCCATGCTGGCATCAACGGGTCCAAAGGTGTGTCTATTCCGCGCAACGGAAGGGGCCAGCACGGGCGTCACGGGAAGCGCGACGGCGCGGCCCAGACCGCGTCACAAATGTGCGCGGCGTAATCGACGTTGCTCCACGTCGCAGTCAAATACGCGCCACTCCCACACACACAGGCCGACGCTGCAATATGCCCGCCCGCTGCGTAGTGCCAAGGTTCCAGGACTGGGATATCGCGGCGCTCCTGGAAGCCATGGAGCAGAGGAGGGAGGCTCTGTACCCCAGAGACGGCCGCAGGATCGCAGCCAACACCACCTGGCGTATGTGGAAGGAGGTGGGCGAAGTAGTCAGCACAGTAGGGATTACACCCAGGACAGGGTGCCAGTGCCGCAAAAAGCTGAATGATCTCGTCAGGGCAGCCAGGGTGAGTACCTCGCACTTTGCCCATGGCACCAACCCCTATACCCCCCACACACATGTGGCACCGCCCCCCCTCCGCAGGGGAGACGGTACAACCCCAGCTGTGACCCACATGGCTGCACTTACCCATGCCAGTCGCATCGGCAGGATGACCTGTGAACCTAGGCCAACATAGACCCAACCGCTGGGCTGCATGTATCTGTCCACCTAACACTGTTGATCTTTTTGTGCCCCCCCCACCCCAGGAGAAGCGCGCCCATAACCACCGGGAGCGGAAAAGGACCAGAGGAGGTCCACCTGAATTACGCCCCCTCACCATGCATGAACAGAGGGCACTGGCAATGCAGGCGGACCCGAGGACCGGGAGGTTGCCCATGCCGAGATCAGGGGCACGCCACCAAGTTAGACCCCTCCTGCCTGGGCCCCACCCCTCCCCCCACCCTCACCGCCTCCCCCCACCCCCTCAGCCCACCCCTTCAGCCCATCCGCGAGTCTAACCATGCATGCTGTATTGTGTCTTGCAGGACCACACGGTGATCGACCCGGCCAGCGGATGCACCCCATCCCCAGCCAGCGCCAGGGTGGCAACGCCTCAGGGATGGACCCGGCCTATCAGGCGTACTCCACCCCCAGCCAGTGTCAGGGCGGCAACATCCCAGGGACTGATCAGCGACGGGGAGGGCAGCCACAGCAACAGCCCTCCGGCCCAGTCGAGTCACAACGTCACAACCCAGGGGACAGAGACACAGGGAACAGACGGATGGGACAGCACGACACAGGGAACCTACAGCGAGGACACGGATAGACAGGACACACCAACCCAGGACACCAGCACACAGGGGACGGACAGACAGAACACACCAACCCAGGACACCAGCACACAGTGGACGGACAGACAGGACATACCAACCCAAGACACCAGCACACAGGGGACAGACACACAGGACACCAACACACCACCAACACACATGACAGACAGACACGACACACCAACCTAGGGCACCAGCACACAGGGGACGGACATACAGGACACCAACACACGGAACGGACAGACAGGACACACCACCCCAGGGGACCCCAAACTTCGGGTCCGATGAAGACATCGACATAACGCCACTGCTATCTCCTACACCCTCCACCATCGCAGAGACTCTCACCTCGGTTCGGCTCTTTAGCGATGAGGCTTCTGGGACACTCACTGGTGAGCACCACACAGCCGTTCCGGTACAGCAGGTGGAGGTAGGAGCAGCCGAGGGGACGAACGGTCGTAGGGCAGCCCAGCCCCAGCAACCAGCTGCCGCCCAGACTGGTCCCGAGTTCCTGGAGTGCCCACACCCACCCACAGACCCGATGCAGTCAGGAACCCAGGGACGGGTGAAGGGGATGGCGGCCGGTTTCCAGCACCTGCAAATGCAGGTGAAGGAGTCCAACCGCGTGCAGGAGCAGGGAGTGGTACCGGTCATGTGTGCCACCCAGGCCAACACCACACAGGTGGCGCCTGGGGTGGAGGTAATGGGGGCGACGGTGTCGGACATGGGTCGCAGTATGCAAGGCCTAGGGCATTCTGTGCAGGCGGCGTCCCTCGCCCAGGACAGGGCTGCCCTCTCACAGGCAGCCATGAGCCAGTGCCAGCTGCAGATCGCAGCGGCGCTCAGCACCCCATGCAGCAGGCCATGGCTGAGAGCATCAACGCCATTGCCCAGGTGCTGGCCGGCATCGCCCAGATCCAGAGGGAGATGGACCAGACCCAGAGGGAGATGGCGCAGTCCCAGGCAGGGATGGCCCACTCCCTGAGCTTCAGGGCCGTAAGCTTGCAGACCCTGGTCGATACCAGAGCGGGCCTCCAGAATTGGCAGTGCCAGGTGCCGGGGGTGCCTCGGGTGTTAGATCCGCTTGCACCCCCCAACCCATGGAGAACCCCGGGGGCCACCAGGCACTCCGAGGGAGCAGGAGATGCTGGGGCCTGTTCCGGGTCCCCCTGCAGGGAGGGTCCCGGAGCACCGCGCCACCTCGGACTCAACCTCCCCCCCCTTCCGTCCCAGGTGCATCTGATAGGCAACGGGCCAAACAGGGTGGCAGTTCGCCAGCTCGGTCGCCCGAGGTCCAGCCAGGCCCGCCCAGGTCGGGCCGCCCCAGGAATGAAAGGGGACCCTAGCCATAGGGCAGGAGTCACAGCAGTCCGCCTCCTCTTCTGCTGTACCATCTGGGGAACCACCTAGACGTAGTCATAGGGCCCGTAAGGCCAGAAAGGTAGACACGTAGTAAGTTGGCACGGGTGCAGGACACAGACTAGTTATAGTGGCTAGGGCACATGTATAGGACGTTTGTAATTAAACACACTTTTACACCAATGGAAGCTGCCTCTGTGCTTTGTCCGATGCGTGCGGGGGTGGGGTGGGAAATGCACGCCAGTGTGGGTGAGGGGTGATGAGACTTTGAACTCTGGTGAGTGTGGCAATGTGGTCATGAGTCAGACATTGTCTAACGATGTGGAGCTCTGAGCTCATCGCAGAGCGGGCTATTATCATCCTCCACTCCATGCAATAGACCCGCTTCGACTGGTGACTGTGTGAGCCCAGCCCGTTGTGTCGCAGGTGGATGTGTCATGGATGGGTGGTGTGCATGCGGGTGGTCGGTGGTGGGCGGGGTGAGGGTGGTTGGTGGTGGATGAGGTGAGGGTGGTGGGGTGGTAACTTACTGTGCCGTCCGTGCCCATGCTCAGATAATCCCCCCCCCCAATGCGACTGACCCTCTCCGATGGGTACTGGAGGGCCCCACCAGCGCGGTCAAGGCACCTGAAGCGCATCTTCATCAGCCCGAAGCACCTCTCGACCACACACCTTGCATGGGCCTCATTGTAGCGGGTCTCCTCGTCAGTCTGTGGCCTCCGTCTAGGTGTCATCAGCCACAAGCACATGGGGCACCCCTGTTGCCCAGAAACCAGCCCCTCAGCTGGGGTTGTTGTCCCTCGAACATGGCGGGGATGAACGATTGGACCAGGATAAAAGCGTCATGTACCCTGCCCGGGTACCGGGTGCAGACGTGCAGGATCCTCATCTGGTGGTCACAGACCACCTGCACATTCATGGAGTAGGACCCCTTCCTATTCATAAACACGGTCCTGCAACATGCACCCCATTGATCGCCTCCTGGACCATTGGAATCCTGGCAACCGCTGCAAAGCCTGCTGCCTGGGAATCCTGGTGGGTGCGGTCCACAGGGAACCTGAATGTGCCGGTCCGGAATGTCGTACAGGGCGTCGGCTACTACACGGATGTACCTGTGCACCGACGCCTGTGAGATGCTGGACAGGCCCCCACTCGGTGACTGGGACGAACCCGTGGCATAAACATTCAGGGCGACAGTCACCTTGACGGCCACCGGGAGAGGATGTCTACCCCCAATCCCACGCGGTGCCAGGTGTGCCATCAGGTGGCAGATATGGGCGACAATTTCCCGACTCATCCGGAGTCTCCTCCTACACCACCTGTCTGGGAGGTCCTGGAAGGACATGCGGCACCGGTACACCTGAGGCCTCATCGGACGCCTCCGTCGCCGTGGCACCGCCTCCTCCTCCTCGCCCTGTCGGGCGGACAACGTCGCTGGGTGATGGTCAAACATAACGGTCTGCAGGGGGTGGGGGTAGATGACATGTTATCATTGCACATACCCCCCTCCACAACCAGGTGCCATGGCATACATGGTCGCCATTGTTGCCAGCTAGCGCCTAGCCACACATAACCACCCCCCCCCCCCCACCTCGCCTCCCCCCCCCCCCGTAACATTCCCCCTCCCCGGCACTTCCCCCCCCCCCCCCGGCACTCCCCACCCCGAAACCCCCACCCACCCTACACTGACCCCCCTGGCGCTCCCTTCTCCCCCCTGACACTCCCGCCCCCGACACTCACCCTCCTGAGCGCCCCTGGCACTCCCCCCACCCCCCGACACCCCCTCCCCACGACACTCTTTCCCCCGCCCCCCGGCACTCCCACCCCCCTTCCAACACGCCCTAACCCCGATACTCTCCCCCTTTACACTCCCCCCACCCTCCCCTCCCCCTCCGGCTCCAACATCGACATCGCTCCCACCCGCCCCTAGGGGGCCCCCGACAACGGCACCCCCCACAGCCACGGATGTGCCATCTCGACATCTCTGGCGTTCACCCACGCCGACCCCTACCTCATCCTTCATCGGCGACAGCCAGCACGACTGGTTGACACCGTTTTAAAGGATGTTAGAACCACATCGACTTGACTACAGTATCGTTGCAGGCCCAGGGATCCCCACGTCGCACCACTTCTGGCTATTCTCCGGCCCGCACGGCGCACGCCTCGTTCATGCGGTTCTGGCCGGGTCGGAGAATTGAGGTCATTGGGTGCAGCGTGGGAGGATGTGCTTTTTCCTTACCATTTTGTTTTCTTCCTTCTGTCCTGGAATTGTTAATCTGCAGAGAGAGATTCAGAGAGCATCCTGGATCGGTAAGGGATTTTAATACCTTAATACCGTTTCAAATTGTGTGTGTGTGGGGGGGGGGGGGGGGGGGGGGGACACTGAAGTGACATCACAGTAATACTGTGACCTGATTGGCTGGTTGGGAGTCTGTTAAATTTGGAAAATAGAAACATTGAAAAAGTAATTAAATTTAATTGATTAAGTAGACAGTGGAGTAAATAAACTTGAGGGCAGAGATTAGTATTTAGCATTTAATTTTACAATAAAATATAGCGTCAGGGCTATATAGTTAATTGTAACTCAATCTAACAATAATTCAAGTGTTATTTTTAAATTAATTAACTAGTGCATAAATGTCACTCAGCGGGGTGCAGTGCTCCAATTGTGAGATGTGGCAGATCTGTGATGCTTCCAGCGTTCTGGTCGACTACATCAGCAGCAAGTGTAACCAATGGAAGTTCCTCACAGACTGGTGTTTGGTTGGTGCAGCAGTTGGATGCACTTAGGATCATGCAGGTGGTGGAAAGCGTCATAGATAGGAGTTATAGAGTTGCAAGATGCACCCAAGGTGCAGGCAGACAGATGCTTGACTGCGAGAAAGGGCAGACAGTCAGTGCAGGAATCCTCTGTGGATGTCCCCCTCTCTAACAGATATACCTTTTTGGATACTGTTGAGGCAGAACAGCAGCCAGAACAGCAGCCAGAACAGTGGCACCACAACTGGCTCTGTTGCTCAGCAGGGGAGGGCAAAGTGCAGGAGAGCGATATTTATAGATGACTCTATCGTAAGGGGCACAGACAGGCACTTCTGTGGAAGTGAAAGAGACTCCAGGATGGTGTGTTGCCTCCCTGGTGCCAGGGACAAGGATGTCTCTGAACGAACACAGGACATCCTGAAGGGGCAGGGTGAACAGCCAGAGGTCGTAGTACACATAGGTACTAATGACATAGGCAGGAAGAGTGATGAGGTCCTGCAGAAGGAGTTCAGGGAGTTAGGCAGGCACTCTAGGGTTGTAATCTCAGGATTACTCTCTGTGGCACGTGCCAGTGAGGCTAGAAATAGGAGGATAGTGCAGCTAAACACGTGGCTAAACTAGTGCTGTAGGAGGGAGTGTTTCAGATTTCTAGATCATTGGAATCTCTTCCGGGGCAGGTGCGACCTGTACAAGAAGGACGGGTTGCATCTAAACTCGAGGGGCACCAATATCTTAGCTGGGAGGTTTGCTAGTGTCACTCGGTAGGATTTAAACTAATATGGCAGGGAGGTGGGAACCAGAGCGTTAGCTTAGAAGGTGTCATAACTGCAGGAGAACTAGAGAACAAAAATAATAGAACATCACCCTCAGGCAGAACAAAAAAGGTGACATGTTGCAGAGGGAGGTGGTCAATGCAGGACTAGGGGTATTGTACCTTAATGCGCGCAGTATACAAAACAAGGTAATTAAGCTTGCTGCGCACATTGAAATTGTCCGGTACGACTGGGGGTATTGTACCTTAATGCGCGCAGTATACGAAACAAGGTAAATGATCTTGTTGCGCACATTGAAATTGGCCGGTACGATGTTGTGGGCATCTCACAGACATGGCTGCAAGGGGATCAGGGCTAGGATCTAGATATCCAAGGATATGTCTCCTATCGAAAAGAGTCCTAGTCCAGGATTCTCTAAAGGTAAACTTGCAGGTTGAGTCCATAATTAAGAAAGCAAATGCAATGTTGTCATTTATCTCAAGAGGCTTGGAATATGAAAGCAGGGATGTACTTTTGAAGCTTTATAAAGCGTTAGTTAGGCCCCATTTAGAATACTGTGAGCAATCTTCGGCCCTTCATCTCAGGAAGGACATACTGGCACTGGAGTGGGTCCAGCGGAGATTCACATGGATGATACCAGGAATGGTAGGCCTAACATACGATGAATGTCTGAGGATCCTGGGATTATATTCATTGGAGTTTAGGAGGTTGAGGGGAGATCTAATAGAAACTTACAAGATAATGAATGGCTTAGATAGGGTGGACGTAGGGAAGTTGTTTCCATTAGCAGGTAAGACTAGGACCCGGGGGCACAGCCTTAGAATAAAAGGGAGTCACTTTAGAACGGAGATGAGAAATTTCTTCAGCCAGAGAGTGGTGGGTCTGTGGAATTCATTGCCACAGAGGGCGGTGGAGGCCGGGACGTTGAGTGTCTTTAAGACAGAAGTTGATAAATTCTTGATTTCTCAAGGAATTAAGGGCTATGGAGAGAGAGCGGGTAAATGGAGTTGAAATTAGCCATGATTGAATGGTGGAGTGCACTCGATGGGCCGAATGGCCTTATTTCCGCTCCTTTGTCTTATGGTCTTTTGGGACAGGCAGATGGGCAAAGGGGGCAGGGTTGAAGTTAAATCGATAGCAAGGAGCGATATAGAATTCAGAAGAATCTGTGTGAGTAGAGTTGAGGAATCGCAAAGATAAAAAGACCCTGATGGGAGTTATGTACAGGCCCCCTAGCAGTAGTCAGGATGTGGGGCAGAAAATAAATTAGGAAATAGAGAAAGCATGTAAAAAAGGCAATCTCACAATAATCATGGGCGACTTCAATATGCATGTGGACTGGGAAAATCAGGTTGGTAGTAGATCACAAGAAAAGGAATTTGTGGAATGTTTAAGAGATGGCTTTTTGGAACAGCTTGTGGTAGAGCCCACTAGGGTACAGGCAGTTTTGGATTTGGTGATGTGTAATGAGGCTGTCTTGATTAGGGATCTTAAGGTGAAGGAACCCCTAGGGAGCAGTGACCACAATATGATAGAATTTACCCTGCAGTTTGAGAGGGAGAAGCTGGAGTCAGATGTAACGGTATTACAATTAAATAAGGGTAGCTACAAAGGGAGGAGCTGGCCATAGTTGACTGGAAAAGGAGACTAGCAGGGAAGACAGTGGAACAGCAATGGCAGGAGTTTTTGAGGATTATTCAGGAGGCACAGCAGAAATTCATCCCACGGAGTAGGAAACATGCTAAGGGCAGGACAAGGCATCCATGGTTGATGAGGGAAGTCAAGGACAGCATAAAAGCAAACGAAAAAGCATGCAAAGTGGCAATGATTAGTGGGAAGCCAGAGGATTGGAAATCATTTAAAAGCGAGCAGAGGACAACTAAAAAAGCAATAAGGGGAGAGAAGATGAAATATGGGTGCAAGTTAGCTAGTAATATAAAAGAAGATAGGAAGAGTGTCTTTCAATATATGAAAGGTAAGAGAGAGGCAAAATAGACATTGGACCATTGGAAAACGTGGCTGGAGAAGTAATAATAGGAAACAAAGAAATGGCAGACGAACTGAATAGTTACTTTGCATCAGTCTTCACCGTGGAAGACACCAGTGGGATGCCAGAGCTCCAGGAGAACCAGGGGGCAGAGGTGAGTTCAGTGGCCATCACTAAGGAGAAGGTTCTGGGGAAACTGAAGGTGGAGCCTGGGACCCATCTGGGCGGCAGCTGGTTCCTGGGGCCGGACTGCCCTCCGACCGTCCGGCCCCTTGGCTGCTCCTACCTCCACCTTTTGTGCCAAGCCGATTGTGTGGTGCGCACCAGATTGTGCCCCAGGAGCCTCTTCACTAATTTGTCCAACCGAGGTGATAGTCTCTGAGATGGCAGAGGGTGTTGGAGACAGCTGTGACGGCAAGTCAGTGTTCTCCTCTGAACCTAACTCCGGGGTCTCCTGGTCTCGGGCAGAGGGCTTGTGTTCAAGCTGCTCTCCCCATCGGTGCTCTTCCCTTCGGGCTCTGGCACTGGCTGGGGGCGGGATGGACCAGGCCCCTTTCTGGCGGGTCCTGTAAGACACAAGACACCATGTATGGTTCAACAGCTGACGGTGGTGAGACAAGGGCGTGAGGGAGGTTGGGGGGGGGGGGGGTGAGGGGTGTGTTGAGGGGGGGTGGGGGGGGTTGAGAGGGGCACACATGTGACATGAGGATCTGCAACTAGGCAGGGGGTCTCACTTTGTCGCCGACCTCCGCCTCGGCGACCTCCCTCTTCCAGGCCGCTGACCAAATCCAGTGCATTCTCCTCGGGCATGGTGAGGGGGTCTTCCCCCGCTCCCGGCAGTTGTGTGCGGCCTTGTCCTGGGGGGTGGGGAACACAAACAATGACATTGTTAGAAGTTCCCAGGAGTTGGGTAGCTGATGGTATCAGTGGCCAGGGCACTCAGCCATTGCGCCTCGCATGGGTGCTGGCATGTGGAGCAGGGTGGAGGTCCAGCCGTCCCTCGGAGGGGGTCCGGATCATGTGTGTGGGGGGTAGAGGGGCTGTGCCATGCACTGCACGGCCTAATCATCCTGGTCACTCTGAGGAGGTTGTGCAGTTTCGTTCTGCAATGGATGGCAGTCTAGAAGACTTCGCCAACAGCGCTGTCGGTGATTGCTGCCTGTGCCGATGCACGCCGAACGGTGGCGCCTGACAACCTTCCTCGCGGGCTGGGGTACAGCACCATCCGCCTCTCCTCCACGGCATCCAGAAGGGTCTCCAGCTCTGCATCCTGGAACCACGGCACTGCTCGCTTTCCAGCCATGTTGGCTGCGACGGTGTGTGTGGGCGGTGATGAACCACTTAAGTGCAGATGCAGCTGTGCGGCAATCACGGAACCGACGAATCCGGCGCCATTTCACGTGCAAACTGTTGTGTTCCACGTGACGCCCGTGCTAGCCTCTTTGGAGTCGCTGAATAGTTGAACCTGTCGCACTGTTTTTGCCATCGTAAAAGTCCACACTACACAACGGCGTCAGCACTTAGTCTCAGAAACGGAGAATCCAGCCCGTGATCTCTGAATAATTAGATTGACACCATTTCTCTCTGACACTCCCCCCTTGCAGATTACCTCACCCAACATCATTTAAAATAATATGCATAGACCTAAAGTATTCTCCAGCTCTCCATTCATCTGTATGCAGCTTGTGGATATTCCTCACAAAGTTTACTTCCTACCAGGCCCTTAACTGTTCTCATCCAAACTATTTACCCTTTCACTTTAATTTGTTCATTTTGACAGATTTAATTCTATCCCAATTGTTTTAAAGTCTATGGAATGTATCAATGCCTTGATCACTAAATGATGTTGCTTCACTCGATTGGCCCCATTAACCATTTCATGCCATGTTGTTTGTCAAGTAGTATGCATACTTGGAACTTGCTCGTCAATGCATACTGGCAAGGAGTTTCCAACCCTTGAAACCGTCTATTGCCAGATGGGAATATTCCCTCGAATTGTACCCAGTATTCAAATTCCCATTTGCAGATTGAATTTCCTGTCGCTATCGTCTTCCCTCAATTACTTAATCCTATTCCAATCACGAGCCCTGCAGAAATCTTACAGTCTTCATTTATAAAATATCTTCATTTTTAAAACAGAAATCAAATATTTCCTGGCAGTCGTTTTTTGATTGCTTTTTCTTTTTTAAGGTAGCTTGCTGAATTACATTGCCTTTTCACATCCCAGAATTGACCCAAATTCAAACAACAGTGTTGTTCGCTTTCATATTTTCATGTCTATTTGTGCCTTCGACAAAAGAGGTTTTGTCCATGGAAACCATCTGAACTGTGTATGTGTTTTATTTATTGTCTTCTTAAAATCCCTTTAAATGTCATTTTTTTTCCCTCATCATCGTTGTTTTCGTTACCGGTCAATTTGATTCCACTTTGGTGCAGCACGGTGGCACAGTGGGTTAGTCCTGCTGCCTCACGGCGCCGAGGTCCCAGGTTCGATCCCGGCTCTGGGTCACTGTCCGTGTGGAGTTTGCACATTTTCCCCGTGTTTGCGTGGGTTTTGCCCCCACAACCCAAAAGATGTGCAGGCGATGTGGATTGGCCATGCTAAATTGTCCCTTAATTGGAAAAATGAATTGGGTGCTCTAAATTTATATATTTTTAAAAAATTGATTCCACTTTTAATTGTTCTCATCACCCGTCAATTTGATTTCACTTTTAATTTTGTCTTGCCTTGTTCAGCTATTGCCCATCCTGTTCTTGGCTCTTCATTCACTCTGCTGTAACCCATTGACAAATAGGGTCACCATGGCCGCCTCTAATGGCTCCTCTCCTACCCTTTTCACTTCCTGAACTCCCATCTGCACATCACATATTCCTTTCCACAATGTTCATATATCCCAATCGGTTGTTCCTCTTGTCCTTAACTACTTTAACCCATCTATTTAAGTAATAGACACTCTCCTTGAGCTCCTCCAACATCTGAGATAATTTTCAATCTTCCCATGATCAGAATCTGCATTGAGGGGTGTCCCATGTGGATTTTCTATATCCAGCAGGAACTGCTGATTGCCTGTTGGAGTAACAGACTACCGGTCACTTATAATCTCCATATTGTTGGGTCAGTACGGCAATGTAGTAATTCCCATTATTATGGCCCCCCCCCCACCCCCGCAAGCACACACACACTAGATTTTAAATCTGGCCAACTATTGCTGCCCGATTGAAAGTCTACAAATAAATTCTCAAATTCTTGAAGCCACTGCAAATCTTGTTCCACTTGCAGCAACCTGTAAAGTAAATCGCAAAATATCCATTCGGCTTGGGGCAAAGTGAGTTAATTAGTCTGAATATATGTGAGAATTAAAATTTCAAATTCCCAATCCCTGTAAAAAAAATATAAATACATGTTCAGTTGTTAACATGCTGTAGTTTAAAAATGGAGTGGAGTAAAATTTTTCAACTGGACGTCATTACGTCGCCACCTCCCTTTGTTTCGACCTAACCAGAAACTCAATTGGGGACCCCTTTGTTTAATATTCTCGATTTTATATCTTTTTTTCGATATGAGAATTTTTTTCCTTTCTTTTTCGCTGTGTCAGTTGTGTCAGGAATAATTCTTTTTTTTAACCTGACAAGAAGTTTTAACACATGATCAATCCAACAGGATTGGCCATAATCATTTTAGATATCCCAAACTCCAATCAATCATATTGAATTAAAATGATTTCATTCTTACATGTGTGAATTTGTATCTGAATTAAAATTTCCACATGTTGGTCACAAATATCCTGCAATCATGCCTCTGGCCAGAAAAAAAACATGATTCCAAGTTTTGTTAGCTGTTTGACTTAAATCACTGAAACTATGATCGCAAAGATGACAATTTCAGACAGAAAACATCAATGCTTGATTCAGACACACACTAATATCATTCATACACAAGCAGTGAAACAGATCAAGTGCTTTAAAACATCAATAAGCAAAATGAATTATGTAAATATACTTGCAGTTTCTGTCCTCAACTTCTAAAGTATATGTAATTAAAAAACCTTAAGGTTAATTCGCCAGAAAGATAAACCTTAACGATAGCATAACTCTACGAACATCCACATAAAAAAATGAAACACACAGGTTGTAAATTGAATATCACAGCTGTACTGCGGGAGAACACCTCAAAGGCCTCATGCAGCGAGGAATTATGGGTAGAGCTCAGGAATAGAAAAGGTGCAGCCACAATGTTGGGGGTTTACTGCAGGCCTCCCAAAAACCAGCGGGGGATAGAGGAGCAGATATGTAGGCAGATTTTGGAAAAGTGTAATGCATTTTGGAAGGTCTAATACAGGTGGTAAATATACAGTAAATGGCAGAACCCTTAAGAGTATTGACAGTGTACAGATGCACAGGTCACTGAAAGTGGCAACGCAAGTAGAGAAAGTAGTCAAGGAGGCATACTGCATGCTTGCCTGCATCGGCCGGGGCATTGAGTATAAAAATTGGCAAGTCATGCTGCAGCTGTATAGAACCTTATTTAGGCCACACTTGGAATGTAGTTTTCAATTCTGGTCGCCACACCACCAGAAGGATGTGGAGGCTTTGGAGAAGGTACAGAAGAGGTTTACCAGGATTGTGCCGGGTATGGCGAACATTAGCTATGAGGAGAGGGTGATAAACTTGGTTTGTTCTCACTGGAATGACAGAGGTTGAGGGGCGACCCTTAAGAGGGTGATGTGATAGCACAATACAATTCACACATTTGTTCCAAATTCCTCTAGAACGCGCTTAAAATTTCTACTTTTAACTAGCATCAGTCCCATAAATGAACAATTAAACCGTATAGCGAGTAATTTAGACAAATGAGTTTCTGGGCAATTTAAAAACAAATCAATTGCCTGTTGAAATAGTTCACTTTTCTGCTCCAATTTCTTTTCCTATCCTCTTTATTTTTCCTTAAACCGATTTCAATTCCATTACTTAACCAAGTTTGAAAGAAATCTTAACAGTTCACTTTTAACTTGTTTTGAAGAATTCAAATTAGATCGCCGCCGAACTGCAAGTTTATGATCGGACCTTGACTCAGCATGTGTTTCATCTGCAACCCAACTAATTCTTTATTTGATCAATTTTGTCATGATGCAAAAGGTACTGTTTCAACCTTCCTTGTCTGGATACTTTCAGCACCATTTGTAAAGGGGCTATCTGTATCAGGAGTGGAGGTTGGCTGCCTCTCCCGCTAAGTTGTAATGAGTGATGTTTCTCCACTGCTGCCCCTGGAGCAGCAATCATGGGGTTTAAATGATGCATCACTTTGCTTGTTGTACGTACAGGCTCAGCATAATGACAATGGTTTTGTCTGTCATGTTACTAGCCTGAGCCTCTCGCCATTTCCTACTGCACAGTGGCGAGTCGGTAGGAACTTATCCTTATCCTTGTTTTTGAATTTTGCTATTCAACTTTCTATACGTTTGGGCAAGGAATAGAGACAGAGTCCTTACCCCTCCCCAGTCTGCAACAAACTCGAGATTCGCTTTCTCAACTCTTGCTGCCATTGCGAAATCTGGATTTCTGAGACTAATCATAGCTAATTCCCTTTGCAAGACCATGTACCTCCCACAGTCCCTCAGACGTCCCTGGGGCATCCCCATACTCTGTAATGATTGTCCGGCCCCTGGGTTCAGACACATCTTTTACTCAGTGCCGTTCTAGCATGGAGAGTATCATCAGAGAAATTAAAATATAAAACTCACCACACCACAACGTTGCCTTCATGGCTATCCTGGGTGTATTGCATAGACATGCTACTGTGAAAATCCCCTAGTCCCCACACTACG
Organism: Scyliorhinus torazame; assembly: GCF_047496885.1. Lineage (NCBI taxonomy): Eukaryota > Metazoa > Chordata > Chondrichthyes > Carcharhiniformes > Scyliorhinidae > Scyliorhinus > Scyliorhinus torazame. The sequence goes on along the minus strand of NC_092716.1, from coordinate 146,397,866 downwards.
GCACCTGTTCGGGTACACTGAGGGAGAATTCAGAATGTCTAATTCACCAAAAAACACATTTTTCAGGACTTGTGGGAGAAATTCAATGCAGACACGGGGAGAACGTGCAGACAGTGACCCAAGCTAGAATTGAGCCGGGGTCCCTGGCACTGTGAAGCAACAGTGCTAACCACTGTGCTACTGTGCCGTCCATGTACATGCTTTGATTATGATTGGTAGTTGTGCTCATATATAATGTACCATGTAATCCTAGTTGTTAGTTGTGAATGGACATATATTATTTTGATTGGTGAATATTAATTACTTGAGATAACAGAGATAAGTATAATTGACCTGCATTTTCTATGCTCGGGGGAGCTGGCAAGCCATTTAGTGGTAGCTTAGCTCCCCTGCTACAGTATGAATAAATACATTAATGAGCTGAAACTCTAACTCTGAGTGTCATCTGGTTAGTTGGGGAGTGAAGAACACTATAGTTGAATAACTGCCAGTGAAGCTTCTGCACTGTCTAAGGGCGTTGATTCACAGTTTTACCGATCACAAGCCACTGCTGGCATTATTCGTGTAGTTCAAGGCCATCCGTCCATAGTATCAGCCTGATTTCAATGGTAGGCCATCTTACTAGCGGCATATGAATATGCGCTGGGACACCGCCCAGGGATGCAGATTAGGCACGCAGATGCTGTTCCCGCTCCCGATGAGGCCATCAACACAGCCCAGAGCCGACGAGATTGTCACTACGATGCATTTTATGGATACGTTGCCGGCCACAGCGACCTGGATACGTGCATGAACTCATTGACTCCCTGTTGTCAAACGTTCGCCCTATCGTCTTGTATGGGGCCCAGAATCACTCCCTCCCCACTGAACTGAAGGCTTTTACCACAAAAATCACCGAGTTCAGCGTGGAGGACGGTATACTCCTGTGGGAGACACACATGGTGGTAAAAGGGGGAAGGCCTCATCTTTGTGGATTTCCATAATGGGCACCCAGGCATGTAGAAAATGAAGATGCTTGCCTGCAGTTACGTGTGGTGATCAGGTTTGGATACTAAGATTGAACAGCTCTCTCAACAATGCAGAGTGTGTCTGTTATGGGCCAGGGTTTAGAAAACTCCAAAGTATATCATGGAGTTCACCTGACCTACAACTGTTTATTGATTTTGGTTATGAGGAGCACAAGGGCCTGCCTTTCAGAAATTATTCAACAGAGGCCTTAAGCACTTTTAATCAAAAACAAAGTTTATTCTACGAATTTAGTTAACAATTTTATAAACACTCACTGTTAGCATTTTTATCAACTAGAAACATAAATACCCCACACAGCTACAGTAATCTATGTATCACCCTTAATAAATTTCCGCCTTTAACTGTTCCAATTTGATAATAAGATCCCATAAACAAGAAATCCCATTTCAAATGTGTGGTTCAGCACACAGTATTCAAGACCAGGTATGGACATTCTTGTTTCCTTTCCCAAAACAGCAGGTTTGAATTCCTTCCAGAAAACATCTATCACTTTTAAGTTATCAAGTAATCTGGAAACAGCTTTTAACATGAAGATCCATCTGATTGCAGCAGCCAAATGTGAAAACGAAAGCAAAAAACTCAGAGCCACAAAACAGCCTAAAACCAAAACGAACGTAAACCAACTCCCAGAGCCACAGTCCAGCTCCAACCACACAATGACATCACTGGAGCCATGTGATAAGACAAAAATATTTCTTAAAGGGACACTCCCATGACAGTGCCAGAAGCAGCCAAATCTCCCTCCTGCAGCACCCCTTCCCTGGGAGTCGGCAGGTCGCCCATTGGTATGCCTCCATGCCTGTTTTGCTGGCCCTTTTCAGCGGTCCATGTTCCACCTACTTATCGATGCACATCAAAGTTACTGGACGTCCACAGGACGTCATCGACAACTTGAAGGGCGATGGTCGAGGAGCCCAGGCTCTCTAGTACTCTTACACGACATTCCATTGGTACTGGTCTCCTACAACGGAACACCGTTTACTAGAATGGAGTTTGAAACTTTCATGAGGTCTAATGCAGTACGCCACATTTGCACTGACCCATACCACCCCGATTCCAAAGGTTTGGCCTAGTGGGCTGTCCAGACATTCAACAATGGAATTATGAAGCAGACCACAGTGTCCCTTGACAGGCGTTTGACACACTTCCTTTTTTTGCTACCACATCACACCACGCACTGCCACAGGCTTGGAGCCGGCAGAACATCTTATGGGACGCCGGCTTTGGACTCGCCTCAGCCTGGCATTACCCGATATTGGCTGGGAGGTCCGACATGGACAGAAGCAGCTGGGGCATTGCCCTGCCAGACATGCTCCACCTAGACGGTTCGTACCAGGCAACATGGCTCATTTGTGCAATTTCTGAGATGGTACCAAGTTGGTTCCGGGTGCTATCGGTCGGCAGATGGACCGGTGTCATATCGGGTTCCTGTACTGGACTGAGAGTCAAATAGGCACCTTCATTATCACTGCAGCAGGAGCTCCGTGTTGTGCCATGCTCTCTTGGAGGGCTTGGCCCAGCCCCTGGACACTCCCAACACTATTGTCGCTGCAGGAACCGTCCCAGGGGGTTTCAACGCTGAGATGCTGGATGCGAAGGATTCAGACACTGAATTGCAGATGCAACTGCTGGATGTTTTCAGTGACAAGTCTCCTGATAACCGACCACCATTGGTGGTACCACAATGATGATCATCTAACTGCTATACGTCACTGGTCCTGCCCCGATGATTTCAGATAGGCAGCTGCAGGCAGAGAGATTCAGGGCTCCTCCTACACATCTTCCTTTGTCAGACACGTTTTTGGACTTAGGGTGGCGGCGTAGGAATGTTATAACCTACACGAGAGCTATGGGACCGGACTTATTAGGTTCCCGATGAGTCTCGTAGAATATCAGCTTCCCCGTTGAGGAGGAGGAGCCCAGTCATCAGTGTGGGAGCAAACCGGAATATAAAAACCTCGGCTTGGTTGTGGGCTGGTCGTGGGTGGACCCTTCTCGGACCAGTGTACATAGAGTCTTTGTTCTTCTGTAAATAAATCTTTCATTCAGGTTAGGAGGGGTTACTGGTGTTATGGGCCAGGGTTTATAGAACACCAAAGTATAACATGGAGTTCACCTGACCTACAATTGTTTATAGATTTTGGTTATGAGGAGCACAAGGGCCTACTTTCCAGGTTGAGCTCAACAGAAGGTCTTAAGCACTTTAAATCAAAAAGTTTATGCTACGAATTCAGTTAACATTTTATGAACACACACAGTAAGCATTTTACCAACTACAGACAAAAATACCCCACACAGCTACAGTACTCCATATTTAACCCTTAATAACTTTCCTTTACTGTTTCACTCAAGTAACAACATCCATAAACCAGACAAAAACTCTTTTACCTACGACAGTAGGTTTGAATTCCTTCCAGAACACAGTTATTACTTTTAAGTTATCAAGTGATCTGGCGACACCTTTTTAACATGCAGAGAGACCAGAGAAGCCTTCTTTTGTCTGAATGCAGCTTCCAACTATCTACACCGAAAGTAAAACTCACAGCCACAAACAGCTTGCAGCTAAAAACAAAAGTAAAAACTATAGCCACAGACCAGCTCCACCCACACAATGACATCACTACAGCCATTTGAGAAGAGAAACAATTCTTAAAGGTACATTCCCATGACACTGGATTACAGGGATAGGGTGGCGGCATGGGTCGAAGTGGGGTGCTCTTTCCAAGAGCTGGTGCAGACTCGATGGGCCGAATGGCCTCCTTCTGCACTGCAAATTCTATGTTCTATTCTTTATGCTTCCTGTGTGGCCGCTTCTGTGAACTCAACAGAACCAAACAGTAAATATCTTAGAAAAGTGATGACACGTGCTCAAAAGGTGACAATAAGTGTTTATATTTGTGGGAGTTGTACCGCCAGGTTCACTTTTTCAAGTAATAGAGATGCAGACTTAGAAGAAATGGAGAAATTACTAAAAAGGTGGGTAGCGCACTAGCAACAGAGGACCTCAGTTAATGGTTCAATCATTAGAAATAAGGGGTTTGAAATGTACCAGCACACAAAAAGTAGCAAAAATGATAGTGCTGGTGTTACTGGTGAAAATTGAGACAATGAAGGAGCCTCTCCTTTGCCTTCCAGAGGATTTTCAACCAGCACAGGATAGTTTGATAGCTTTAAAACACATTTTGGCCTGCATAATGCAAAGTTCATTTGACAGGCTGCAGCAGTTGACCATGCAGCGACAGCAGACTTCCCAAAGTGCTGCAAGTCTGCATTGAGAAGAGATAGAGAAGATGAAACTGGCCTGTTCTGGAAGAAAATACCAAATAGGACATGCATATTCTGCTGGAAAAACCAACAGATCTGGCAGCATCTGTGGAGAGAAACTGAGTTGATGCTTCCGAGACAAATATGACTTATGTTGAAATTGGACATTCCCATGTGCCCAACGATTTTCCTGGTTTTGTGTCAGCTATCACAACTAATCCGAACCAGCCTCTGTTGTAGGATATCAAGTGATTACCTGTATTTTAAGTAAATTGTACTGTGCACTTTATTGTCTACAAAGTTAAACATAGTCTATCTTTGCTTTGTTTAGGCATGCTTGGGGTTCATGGAGAATAAACAACAGAGGATGGACTTCACTATTGCAGTGTTGTTGCCCTTATTCTTTATATGCATCCATTTAGTACTGGTAAGAAAGAAACAGAATAAATATTGTTTATATTTACTTATTTTATTTTCCTCATAACACATTTCTTTTCCTACAGGTGGACATTGCGAATTCAACCAAGTAAGGTTTGTTTTTGTTTGATCTTTCAGTTACATTTGACACATATTTCTTTTCCTACAGGTGGACAGTGTGAATTCAACCATGCAAGGTTTGTTTTTTGCTTAACCTTTCAGTTATATTTATTGTGAAAGTCAATGAACAAAACTAGCAGAATGGATGAATGAATTGAAAAGTAAAGATTATACTGGATACAACTTTGTAGAAATAATATTGAAGCAAATATTTAGTTGAATGGTACAAGGAATAAGGGACGAGAGTTATGTGGAGAATCTCTTCCCGAGAGAAGTTTAAGAGGAGATTTGATAAAAATGCTGAAAATCAAGAATGGTTTTGATGGAATAAATAAGGAAGTGGTGGATGCATTAGTAATAAGAGGGCACAGATTTGAGGTTTGCAAAAAAGAAGAAACAGCAATGTAACAAGGAACCATTTTTTAAAAAGCAAGTTATTGTCGCATTTGATAAGGTTCCCCACGGTAGGCTATTGCAAAAAATACGGAGGCTGGGGATTGAGGGTGATTTAGAGATGTGGATCAGAAATTGGCTAGCTGAAAGAAGACAGAGGGTGGTGGTTGATGGGAAATGTTCAGAATGGAGTACAGTTACAAGTGGAGTACCACAAGGATCTGTTCTGGGGCCGTTGCTGTTTGTCATTTTTATCAATGACCTAGAGGAAGGCGCAGAAGGGTGGGTGAGTAAATTTGCAGACGATACTAAAGTCGGTGGTGTTGTCGATAGTGTGGAAGGATGTAGCAGGTTACAGAGGGATATAGATAAGCTGCAGAGCTGGGCTGAGAGGTGGCAAATGGAGTTTAATGTGGAGAAGTGTGAGGTGATTCACTTTGGAAGGAATAACAGGAATGCGGAATATTTGGCTAATGGTAAAGTTCTTGAAAGTGTGGATGAGCAGAGGGATCTAGGTGTCCATGTACATAGATCCCTGAAAGTTGCCACCCAGGTTGATAGGGTTGTGAAGAAGGCCTATGGAGTGTTGGCCTTTATTGGTAGAGGGATTGAGTTCCGGAGTCGGGAGGTCATGTTGCAGCTGTACAGAACTCTGGTACGGCCGCATTTGGAGTATTGCGTACAGTTCTGGTCACCACATTATAGGAAGGACGTGGAGGCTTTGGAGCGGGTGCAGAGGAGATTTACCAGGATGTTGCCTGGTATGGAGGGAAAATCTTATGAGGAAAGGCTGATGGACTTGAGGTTGTTTTCGTTGGAGAGAAGAAGGTTAAGAGGAGACTTAATAGAGGCATACAAAATGATCAGAGGGTTGGATAGGGTGGACAGTGAGAGCCTTCTCCCGCGGATGGATATGGCTGGCACGAGGGGACATAACTTTAAACTGAGGGGTAATAGATATAGGACAGAGGTCAGAGGTAGGTTCTTTACGCAAAGAGTAGTGAGGCCGTGGAATGCCCTACCTGCTACAGTAGTGAACTCGCCAACATTGAGGGCATTTAAAAGTTTATTGGATAAACATATGGATGATAACGGCATAGTGTAGGTTAGATGGCTTTTGTTTCGGTGCAACATCGTGGGCCGAAGGGCCTGTACTGCGCTGTATTGTTCTATGTTCTATGTTCTATGTTCCGTGTCTGAAAGGATGGTGAAATGAAATGAAAATGAAAATCGCTTATTGTCACGAGTCGGCTTCAATGAAGTTACTGTGAAAAGCCCCTAGTCGCCACATTATGGCACCTGTTCGGGGAGGCTGGTACAGGAATTGAACTGTGCTGCTGGCCTGCCTTGGTCTGCTTTAAAAGCCAGCGATTTAGCCCAGTGAGCAAAACCAGCCCCTGTGAGCTAAACCAGCCAGTGGAAGCAGAATTAAGTAATACCATTCAAAAGAGAATTAAATGAATGATTCAAAGGGGAAATAAAAGTGCAGGGCTCTGGGGAAAGAGTAGAGAATTGGCATTAAATGGTTGCCTGTGATGTCTGGTGGGCGGGATTCTCCGCTTACCGACGCCGAAATCGCGAAACGCGATTAGGCGGAGAATAGCTTCCGACGCCAAAATCTGGGTTGACACCAAATCGGGATGCACCAGCACACCGAAAATGGTGTAAATGTGTCGCTCACCGCACGGGGTGAAACTACAGTACGCATATCAATAGCGGGCCTGAAACCCAATTCTCTGGGCCTCCGAGATTCACCGCCTCCGATGGGCCAATTTCCCGATGGCGTTGTTCATTTGTGGTTTTAAAAACGTGAACCTGGCGTCTTGGCTGCTGAGGAAGAGAGAGGAGGTAGGAAGTGGCGTGGAGTGACTGCGGGCTGCCGGCCCGGACACTGGCTGTGCTTGCTGCAGAGGGGGGAGGGGGGGGTCTGCCAGGGCTGGGGGAGGAGAGGGGGAAGGGGGGGTGCGGGCCGTGCAGCCAGGGTGCCTCCCCACAGGACTAGGGTGGTGCCCAAGCACAGACCGCCATTACGATGGCCACCTTGCTGCACACCCACTGACCACCCACCCCGGCCCCTGGCTCTACACAGCGGCACCGGCCGTATGAGTGCGGCCACCCCCCGTCACATGCCCCCCCCCCCCCCGGCCAAAACACCCTGCCCAACCGACGGCCACTCACCGGGGAGCCACCCAGGGCCACACCCAAGGCAGCCCCCAGTGAGGGCAGTGCCAGCCAGCAGTACCCCTGGCAACAGGGACGGTGTATTTAACCTCACCACTATTCTTAGAATTCTTAGGTTTCCCCTTTACGGAACAAGGGTCAAGAGACTCTAAATGGTGGACAGGGATTCACACTCCCCAACTCCTATGCAGACTTACTAACGGGTGCTATTCAGGTCAAACTAGTGTTTCAAGTTATTCCCCGGGATAACCCGTATCTTCATAGAAGAATTTTATCTACTTACCACCTAGTAGCATCGATCCTGGGTCCTGCGTTGCTAGATAAGTAAAGTAGACTTTTGTAATAAACCACTGTTTCAGGTTTAAACTTTAAGCTATTTTATTTTTTCTTTTAAAAGATAAAATCACTGTCTTTACAGAAAAATAAAAAGATCTTGCTTCTGGATTCTCCTGGTCGGTTGATCAGACCTTCCTGGGCCTCCTCGACAATCTCTCTCCTTTATCTGCTGGTCTCCTCCCGGTTGTTTTACGGTTCTGCTCGGCTTTCGTCTTCTGTCTGTCCCATGTACCAAAATCACCCTGCAGGCTGAGAGTGAGTGCCTGGCTGGGGGCGATCTAGGATATATATCACCTTTAAAACAGCTTTGCTGATTACATGACATTATTCTAAAGTATTTTCTTCTGCTCCTGATCGCAATACTTTTCCTGTCCATGTGATTCCACATCAAGTCCTCATAATATCATGAGAGGGCCTTCGTGTAAACCTGACCTTGGTCTGCCAGCTTACTGGAAGGGAGGTTTCCTTGTTAATTATACTAGGGCATTCCAGTCTTTCATTCCCTTATCTTTTGGAAGTATTGTATTTTCTTGTATTCTTAAATGTTTCAAAGTATTCAAAATTAAGATTCTGATAATTCCAATCAACTGCTTGCTAAACTAATTAACTTCTATTAAAGGGTATAACACTCATCCTCTTTATTGAACTTAAAACTTAATTTTTTATAAGAATTTCTTGAACTAAAGATATTAAGTTGCAGCATGAACTGCTTCCTTATCTCAAGGCCTGTGTGATAATGGCTGTCTGCTTTCTAAAGAACCTTTGTCTGCAGTTAACCCTTCGAGAGCCTTCTGCTATTTCATTTTACCATTTCATTACATTTACTTTTATGGGATATTTTCTGTTACTTTGCTTTTTCTCATGTTTCTCGGGGTTTTTTCCATCAGACCTTCATGTTTCAAATGTCACCTTTGCATTTTTCTCAACAACGGGCACCAGGACAGGGGTCCGGATACCGACGGGGCAGGGATGCGAGGGAGGGACATGCGTGGGCAGAGCCCGCAGTGCCAACCGGGGCCACGTTTTAGCCCATGGAACCTAGCTGGGCACAGGAGTATGCTCCATGCTAACCTGTTGGCCTTTCACCCCTTGCAGACAGTGGCATTTGGACATCAACCTGCAATGCTGGCTGCTGTGGTGATTTCCGCAGCCCTGCGAGATGCCCTGCGGCCGCTCGGAGAGAAGGGGGAAACTACAGCAGCGGAACGGTGAGCAGAGGGGCAGGTGGCGGCCGCACAGGCTGGAGGACTGGCTGCCCAACATGTCGAGGAGGAGGAGGTGCCAAAGAGGCGCTGCATGAGACCCCGCGTGCACCGGCGCCGCCTGTCATTTAAGGACCTGCTGGACCGGGCATGCTATCAGAGACTGCGGATGAGCAGAGAGACAGAGCGACACATCTGCCAGATTATGGCACATCTAGCACCTCAGGGATATGGGGGAGGGTACCCGCACCCGGTGACCATCAAGGTAACTGTCGCCCTGAATTTCTATGCCACGGGGTCCTTCCAGTCACCAAGTGGAGACCTGCCTGGGATCTCACAGACCTCGGCACACAGGTGCATCTGTGCCGTAATGGTGGTCCTATATGCCCAGCGGATCACTACATCCAGTTCCATGTTGACCAAGCCCACCAGGATGCCCGGGCAGCAAGGTTCGCTGCCATCGCCGGGATGCCTCGGGTTCAGGTGGTGATCAACGGGATGCATGTTGCCCTGCGGGCACCGGCGGATAACAGGCCACTGTACACTAACCAAAAGGGGTACGACTCGATGAACGTCCAGCTGGTCTGTGACCATCAGCTGTGCATCATTCACCTCTGCGCCCGATACCCGGGAACTGTACACGACTCCTTCATCCCAGCACATTCAGTGATCCCTGACATGTTCGAGGGTCACCCCCACCGATTGAGGGATTGGCTTCTTGGCGACGGGCTACCTGCAGCGGCCGTGGCTGATGACACCTATCCGGAGGCCACAGACAGATGCGGAGATCCGCTACAATGACGCCCATACAGCAATCCTGAAGATGTGCTCCAGGTGCCTGGACCGCTCTGGAGGGGCCCTCCAGTATGATGCTGAGAGAATCGCCCACACCGTAGTGGCCTGCTGCATCCTGCACAACATTGCACAGCAGAGGGAGGATATGCTGGAGAAGAGCGATGAAGAGGAAGGGCAGGTCTTGTCCGATGAGGAGAATTCGGGGGAGGGGGAATGATGAGCAGGCACGAGAGGCCACACGAATATTGCCAGGACCAATGCGCCCGGACTCTGTTATCGCCTCAGGGTTCACGGATAGGAGCGAGGGGGAGTGGGGGAGGGTTCCTGGCCACGGACACCACATCCCAGACCCACCCCCTCTCACCTCCACACCACCCGCATGCACACCCCTCCGTTATACATACGAGCAGGGGCCCTGGGTTGACAGTGACAGCGGGTCTGGTCCATGGGATGGTGGATGATGACAACACGCTCTGCGATGAGACCTGGTGCTCAACATCGTATAACAATGTCTGACTCATGCCCACAGTAGCACCTTCCACCTGGGTGATCACTGCATGTGAGCTGGCCAGTCCATCATACGGTCCCGTCGGATTGGGGGGGGGTAGTGTGTGGGGGGAAAGTCCACCCACGGGACCTGCACTGGTTCCCCCTCCCGACCAACCCACCCCCACACACAGCAGACAGAGCACCGAGACAGGTTTTAACGGTGGTTACGGGTGTTTATTGTGTGGAAATATATACAATCTGTGCCCTAGCCCCTATAACTAAACTGTGCCCTGCATCCGTGCCAACATAACTGATGTCTAACTTTCTGGCCTTACGGGCCCTAACACTACTCCTAGGTGGTTCCCCAGACTGTACAGCAGGAGTGGAGACTACCTGCTGTGACTCCTGACCTGCAACAAGGGTCCTGTTGCCGCATGTGTCCTGGGACGACCAGGCCTGGATGGGCCACGCCTCTGCTCGGGTGTCCTGGGCGGGGTGGTGCTGCCGTGTTCTGCCCGCTGCCCACTAGATGCGCCAGGGGCAGGAGTGTGGGGGGCGGGGGGTGGGGGGGGGGGGGGGGTGAGTCTGAGGTGCTGCGCAGTTTCGGCAACTCCCCTGCGGGAGTCACCGGCATGGGCCCCATCACCTCCCCCTCCCCCGGGGTGCTTGATGGACCCTGGGCTACTTCATGAGATGGAGGTGCGAGTGGAGCCATCCCCTGTCACCCTCCCCGCCAGCTGATGCTGCCAGTCCTGGAGGCCCGCTCTGGTCTCGACCAGGGCTGCACGCTCGCGGCCATGGAGCACAGGGAGTGGACTATCTCTGTCTGGGACTCCATCACATCATTCTGTGACTGTGCCACATCAGCCAGTGACTAGGCCATCGCCCTCTGGGACTGGGCCACCTCCCTCTGGGACTGGGCCACCTCGCTCAGTGTCTGTGCAACACCGGCTTGCGCCTGGGCAATGCCGCCGCGTTCCCAGCCATGGCCTGCTGTGACTGGGCCATGCTGAGGAGCATCGCTGCAATGTTCAGGTGGCTCTGGCACATGGCTGCCTATGATAGGGCAGTACTTTCCTGGGTCTTGGCCTCTCGCTGCACAGAATGCCCCCAGGCCTTTGACATGCTGACCCATAGCCGACACCGGCACCCCCAATGCCTCCACCGCGGACGCCATCTGACCGGCAACACCCCCTGCTCCTGCACGCGGATTGATGCACGATCAATTACACAAAGACGAGAGTAGGATGTTGATTTGTTATGTTCTAGGTGTAACATAAGCGGCTTCCTTGTGGTGCACTTGACAAAAAAAAGTTCAGACGTGGAGATAACTTCAACACGTATATTAAACTATCTACACTTCTATTACTCGGATTTGACACTACTGCTAATCCTACTATAGCTACCCAGACTGACTAACCAGTTGCAATCCACGTGGTGGGTGTAATATTGAATCAACCCTGTGTCTCTACTCACTGACTGTCTCCACTGGAAAGAAGCAGGTGTCCTTTATATATGGGTTGATGTAATGCCCTCCTGTGGTCGTGTCACCTCTGTGTGTATCGTGAATATCCATTGGCCGTGTCCTATCTCACTGATCTATTGGTTGAGTGTGTGTGTGTGATGTCTCTGGTGCTCCCTCTAGTGTCTAGCTAGCCTACATACATTTACATTGATGCACATCACCACATCCCTCTTTTTTTATATGTTACATATTTTCTGTACACTTTGAGAAAAATGAACAAAGACCAGGTAGATAAGGTAAGGTACATACAAGTCATGGGAACAGCGATTAAACAATAAGTCCAAATCATTCGTGTGAGTCCAAAAACCATCAATCATCATGGTCAAATATCACTCTTGGTTATGAACACCATCAACGTCCCTGTGCCACAGGAACCAAGAAGTGGTCAAATCACTTCACTGTCTGATTTGGAGTCCCTTTCTTTTTCGATGTTTGTGATGGTGCTGTCGGATGGAATCTTGCAGCTGATAAGGTGTTGAAGTTGAAGAGGTACCATCAACAGTATCATTCGAGGTCATGGATGTGCCATATGTTGAAGTTGGATAAGACTGCACATACTGGTTCTGGCCACATGCTGTGCAGGAAAGGTGATCCTGCTGAGAACCATTGAAGCTTGTCGAATTGGAAACAGAATTGCTGCTCGCATAAATACCTGGTGATGGTGTGAAACTAGAACCTTGCTTCTGATAGGAATATGCTGTCTGGCCAGGCTGTGGTGCAACAAATCCTGGGCTGTAACTAAGGCATCCAGTCCGCAGTGCAAATTGGGCTTGCGGTATTCCTCCTTCGGTCTTGATTCTATTAGTGGGCAATCCGTAGTGCTGGCTTGTTTGAGAATTTGCTGCATAGACTGCTGGCTGCTGCATGCCTGAATACTGGGTTTGTCCAGCATGAGGGGCGGGATTCTCCACTCCCACGCCGAAGTGGCCGCGCCGTCGTGAACGCCGTCAAGGTTCACAACGGCGCGGAACGGCCCCGGTCCCGACCGATTCAGGCCCTGACAATGGGCCGGGATCGGGGCCGCGTCATCTACATGCGCCAGGCCTTGTCGCCCGTGTAAAAGTGGCGCCACGTAGATGACGCGGCCGGCGCCGCATAACGAGCGTCATCCACGCATGCGCGGGTTGGCCGGCGCCAACCCGTGCATGCGTGGTTGCCGTCCTCTCTAAGACCGCCCCGCAAGAAGATGGGGGACAGATCTTGCGGGGCCGCGGAAGGAAGGAGGTCCTCCTTCAGAGAGGGCGGCCCGATGATCGGTGGGCACCGATCGCGGGCCACACCACATTCCAGGTAAAGCCCGGTGCAGGATCCCCCCTCGCCCCCCCACAGGCCGCACCCCCAGCGTTCACGCACCGCCCACGACTGCAGCGACCAGGTGTGGACGGCGCCGGGGGGAGCCCACCGTTTTGGCCTGGCCGCTCGGCCCATCCGGGCCTCAGAATAGCGGGGGTGCCGGAGAATCGCCATTTTGGGTGTCTCCAGCGATTCTCCGGCCTGCGGCCCGCGAAACTCGACCGGGCCGTTCCCGCCGCTTGGGAGAATCGCGGGAGGGCGTCTAACCGGCGTCCCCGGAAATTTTGGCAGCCCAGGCGATTCTCCCAACCGGTGTGGGAGTGGAGAATCGCGCCCGAGCTGTCATTGGCTGCACTGCTGGTGTGGACGAAATGTGTGGATATAGCTGTGGTGAATATTGGTGTATTCCTCTTGGACTGTAGCCGCTGCTTATTATTACTGACCCAGTGTAATTGTTAAGTGATCCATCTCTGTTGTTGTGGCATCTGCCGTCACCCTGAGCGTGCCATCACAGAGGTTGCGGCACTTCCTGTCTGGAGTAAAGTCCGGCTTACGTGAATCAAAGTCGGCGTTTGGTCACTCCCCATCTGGAGTCTGGTCTGTTTTAACTGAGTCAGTGTTGGTTTGTTGATGCTCCCCGTCCGGAGTCTTAGCAGGTTCACTGGAGTCAGCTGAGATTTCTTGAAGCTCCATGTCTGGAGTCGGAACATGCAGGAATGCATTGACTTGTGGAGAGGTTCGAGCGAATGAGGGTGGAAGTATCATGGTTTCACCGGAGTCACCAGTGATCTCACAGTGATCGTCGAGTGCCTCTGTACACACTAGCTGAGGTCTGTCACTTTGTACATCTTGCATGGGAAGTGGGATGTTGTCGTCACTCGTCTCACATACCGTGGGTAGAGCCTCAGTAGCTGCTTGTTGTTCACTTGGGTTGGGTAAATTGTCAGAGTCTTCATCTGGTGGTGCAAACAATGTACGTGGACTGTCGTTGTTTTGCTGTTGTCCTTCATTTGGGCTTGGACTGTCATCGTCGCTTTGTTCTTCACTGCAGCATGAGAGACCGTCATGGTCGTCCTGCTGTGCACTGGAGTGTGGTAGACTGTCATAGTCTTCTTGCTGTTTACTTGAGCATGGCAGACTTGCATCGTCTGCCGCTAGTTGGTCAGAGGAGTTTGCTATATCCTCATGGTCTTGTTCCTGCAAGGACTGCGCGTCGGAGTCTTGCGTTGCATCTATCGTGAAAGCTATCCACGAGCTCGCTGCGGAGGCTTGTGACACTGGAGTCACGTCTTGTGTGTGCAAGGACTGCGCTCTGGAGTCTTGCGTTTCTTCTATCGTGGAGTCTGTCCACGGGCTCACTGTGGAGGCTTGTGACACTGGAGTCACTTCTTGTTCATGCAAGGACTGCGGTGTGGAGTCTTGCGTGTCTTCTTTCGTGGAGTCGGGAACCCTGAGCGGTGCATGAACCATGCTCTGTGTGGCAGCAGGCCGCTCTCTGTGGGCTTGTACCGCTCTCTGTCTCTTGGTGTCAGGCCGCAGCATCATCCTGCACTCACGAGTCTGGATGTCATATCTGCTGGGCTGAAGATCCTCTAATCCGAAGAATGAATCCGCGTCTGCGTCGGTTTCAGTACGGGGGTCGCCGATGTGCAACATTTCTAGTTGCGGTTCGGATTTGGTACTGGGGTAGCCTCCCAAGGTGAAAGGTTCATCTGAGTTGTTGTCTTCTAGGACCATATCATCACTGTTTGCGTCGGTGCTGGCATTGGGCTCGCGAGGTCCAGAGAAAATGTAAAGGTCGGTTTCGAAGTATTGAAGGTCGGAATCATCGGTTTGGGCGTAGGTAACTGCTTGTTGCAGGGTTCTTCGGAGGTTAATTTCATTGCCTGGTTCAATTTGAGGCATTGTACTGTCATTCCAGGTGCAAGAAGATTATTTTACGGCTTTAAATGATTTTTTTCTTTGATTTGGGATGTTTCCCCTTTAAATGGCCGTGGTCCGGGGCCTCTGACGTCATCACGCATGTGACATCGTATGTAGGAAGCGTTTGCGCATGCAAAAATCGCTGTTCCTGTACCGATGGCCTTTCTCGTGATTGCGCATGCGCGGCGTCTTGCGCATGCGCAAACGGACCTTCCCGTTCTGTGCGCTTCTCGCGCAACTGCGCAAGGCCAGTACCTTTAGAAAGGCGGCCGCCGATCAAAATTGTTCTCTGCTCCGGGATCTCGGCCTCGTGGTGAGTACTGGCGCTTCTCTTACCTTTTCTTGCTGGTTGGAGTGCGTTTTCCTCACAGTATTTGTCGAATTTGTCCAGGACTGCCTGGAAGTCGCTCCTGTTTTGCCCTTTGGAGAACTTGAATTTTTAAAAGATTTCTTCTGCTCTGGCACCGGCGATGGTGAGGAGAAGCTCTGTCTTTTAAGCATCGGCCACGTATTGTAGGTCGGCTGCTACCAGCAAGATTTCAAATATTTGCCGAAATACCCGCCAGTTTTTGTGGAGATCGCCGTGGCACTGGAGCTGCTGCGGAACCCGGATCTCGAACATCTTGCCTGGGTATCGTTGCTGGTTGTCACTGTACGCTGAGGTATGGCTATGGATTGAAACAGTTCACTGCTGGTACCATGATTTGTTATGTTCTAGGTGTAACATAAGCGGCTTCCTTGTGGTGCACTTAACAAAGGAAGGATCAGACGTGGAGATAACTTCAACACGTTTATTAAACTATCTACACTTCTATTACTCGGGTTCGACACTACTGCTAATCCTACTATAGCTACCCAGACTGACTAACCAGTTGCTGCAATCCACGTGGTGGGTGTAATATTGAATCAACCCTGTGTCTCTACTCACTGACTGTCTCCACTGGAAAGAGGCAGATCATGTGTGTGGTGTCCTTTATATATGGGTTGCTGTAATGCCCCCCCTGTGGTCGTGTCACCTCCTTGTGTATCGTGAATGTCCATTGGTCGTGTCCTATCTAACTGATCTATTGGTTGAATGTGTGTGTGTGTGATGTCTCTGGTGCTCCCTCTAGTGTCTAGCTAGCCTACATGCATTTACATTGATGCACATCACCACAGATGTAATCGAGGCTTGATAACACTGAGATGTGTGGCCTCCTACAGCAGCTGACGAAATGGCTGCTGTACTGGGAGCACACATATTTATACTGCGCCTACAGGGCGGAGCCAGCAGGCAGGGATCTACCCCCGTGCCTGTAGTACAGCGGCCTTATCGTAAAGCACCTATATCAACATCCTATATATACAATATATACATCAGTGGTGACTACCACATTCACCCCCTGTTAAAAAAATGAGTCCGGCGGGGGTGGTGGAGAACTATATACAGAAAGTTGTGTTTTAAAAGTACAGATAATATTACAAATTCAGGCGATCCGGTGCCTTGATCTGTCGTTGAGAGCGCCGCAGTGCTGGTGGCGACTCAGGCGGCGGCGTGGACTTCGGTGACTCCGGGAGCGTGTCGAAATCCTCTTCATCCCCGGTGTGAGCAAGGGGAGGATGGATTGCGGTGGGGTGCTCCGGGGGGTGGAGGGGGGGTATCAACGGGTCGGAGGGGGGATGTTTGTGGAACCAGCCGGTGCCAGGTCCCTGAGGGAGACTGTGTCTTGGCGGTCGTCGGGGTACGCTACATAGGCGTACTGCTGGTTAGTGTGAAGCTGTACCCCCTCAACCAACGGGTCCACCTTGTGCATTCGGACGTGTCTACGGAGGAGGTCCTGGAGCTGCCAGCCATGTCAGGAGCAAAACCCCGGAGGTGGACTTCCTAGGGAAGGCACAGAGACGTTCAGGGGGGTTTCATTAGTCGCGGTGCACAGGAGCGACCGAATGGAGTGAAGTGCATCTGGGAGGACCTCCTGCCAGCGGGAGGCCGGGAGGTTTCTGGACCGTAGGGCCAGCTGGGCGGCCCTTCAGACCGTCCCATTCTCCCTCTCCAGCTGCCCATTTTCCCTGGGGTTGTTGCTGGTTGTCCTGCTCGAGGCAATTCCCCTGTTGAGCAGGTACTGGCACAGCTCTTCGCTCATTAATCAGGATCCCCGGTCACTGTGGACGTAGGCGGGGAAGCCGAACAGAGCGAAGATGGTGTTGAGGGCTTTGATGACGGTGGCAGACGTCATGTCGGGGCATGGGACGGCAAAGGGGAATCGGGAATATTCATCGACCACACTGAAAAAAACGTGTTGCGGTTGGTGGAGGGGTTGCGGTTGGTGCCCTTTAAGTTCACGCTGAGGCGTTCAAAGGGGCGAGAGGCCTTCACCAGGCGCGCACGGTCTGGCCGGTAGAAGTGTGGTTTACACTCCCCTCAGACCTGGCAGTCTCTGGTGATAACCCTGACTTCCTCGATGGAGTAGGGCAGATTGTGGGCCTTAATGAAGTGGTAAAAACAGGTGACTCCTGGGTGACAGAGATTGTCGTGCAGGGTCCGGAGTCGGTCCACTTGTGCGCTGGCACATGTGCCTCGGGATAGGGCATCGGGGGTCTCGCTGAGCTTACCAGGGCGATACAAAATCACATAGTTGTAGGTGGAGAGCTCGATCCTCCACCTCAAGAATTTATCGTTTTTGACCTTGCCCCGCTGTGTGTTATTAAACCTGAAGGCAACCGACCGTTGGTCAGTGAGGAGAGTGAATCTCCTGCTGGCCAGGTAATGCCTCCAATGCCGCACAGCTTCAACGATGGCTTGGCCTCTTTTTCAACGGAGGAGTGCTGAATTTCGGAGGCATGGAGGGTGCGGGAAAAGAATGCCACGGGCCTGCCTGCCTGGTTGAGGGTGGCGGCCTGAGCGACGTTTGATGCATCGCTCTCGATCTGGAAGGGGAGCGTCTCGTCGATCGCGTGCATCGCGGCCTTGGCGATGTCGGCCTTGATATGGTTAAAGGCCTGGTGAGCCTCGGCCGTCAGAGGAAAAATAGTGGATTGAATGAGTGGGCGGGCCTTGTCCGCATTAGTTTGGGACCCACTGGGCGTAATACGAAAAGAATCCCAGGCAACGTTTGAGGGCATAGGGGCAGTGGGGGAGGGGGAGTTCCATGAGGGGGCGCATGCGATCGGGGTCGGGCCCCAGAACTCCATTCTGGACCACATAGCCGAGGACGGCTAAGCGGTTCGTGCTGAACATGCACTTCGCCTTGTTATACGTGAGATTGAGGAGAGTGGCGGTGTGGAGAAATTTGGCAAGGTTGGCGTCATGGTCCTGCTGTTTGTGGCCGCAGATGGTGACATTGTACAGGTATGGGAAAGTGGCCCGCAGCCCGTAAGGGTCAAACATTCAGTCCATCTCCCGTTGGAAGACCGAGACTCCGTTGGTGACATCGAAGAGAACCCTAAGAAAGTGGCAAAGGCGGCCATCTGCCTCGAACGCAGTGTATGGGCGGTCCGCCTTGCGGATGGGGAGCTGGTGGGAGGCAGATTTCAGGTCTACTGTTGAAAAGACCCGGTACTGTGCAATCTGATTGACCATGTCAGATTTGCGTGGAAGGGGGTACACATCGAGCTGCGTGTACCGATTGATGGTCTGACTGTAGTCAATGACCATCCTGTTTTTCTCCCCAGTTTTGACCATTAGCACTTGGGCTCGCCAGGGGCTGTTGCTGGCCTCGATGATGCCTTCCCGAAGCAGCCGCTGGACTTCAGACCTGATGAAGGTCCTGTCCTGGGCGCTGTACCGTCTGTTCCTGGTGACGATGGGTTTGCAATCCGGGGTTAGGTTTGCAAAAAGGGAAGGTGGGTCGACCTTAAGGGTCACGGGGCCGCACACAGTAAGGGGTGGTAGGGGCCCGCCGAATTGCAGGGTTAGGCTCTGGAGATTGCATTGGAAGTCCAGGCCGAGTAGCAAGGCAACGCAGAGGTTGGGGAGGACACAGAGGCGGAAGCCGCTGAACTCCACGCCCTGGACAGTGAGAGTGGCGATGCAGTACCCCCGGATCGCCACGGAGTGGGACCCGGAGGCCAGGGAGTTTCTCTGGTTAGCGGGGTGTACCGTGAGGGAGCAGGGCCTTACCGTATCGAGGTGAATGAAGCTCTCAGTGCTCCCGGAGGCCAACAGGCAGGAGATCTCATGCCCATTGACCTTCATTTTAGTTGAAGCAGTCGCGAGGATTTGTGGTCGAGACTGGTCAATCGTGACCGAGGCGAGATGCGGCTTGTCGTTGGCGGTTGCAGGCGATGAGCGGCCGGATGAGGTGCCCGACAGGCATGGGTCCTGAGTCGGGTAAGATGGCGGCGCCCAGGGGCCGCATGTGTCATGGGGAAAGCAAGAAGGCGGCGCCCATTGGTCCTGGGAAGAACAAGATGGCGGCGCCCACGGTCCGCACGTGTTGCGAGTCGAGCAAGATGGCGCCGTCCACTGGCCGAACGTGGTCCTAGCGGGGGAAGATGGGGGCGCCAACTGGCTGCACGTGGGGGGTGCCGGGACAATAGCGGCGATTGAGCGGGCCTGGCACACTGTAGCAAAATGTCCCTTCTTGCCACAGGCCTTGCAGAGGATGCTCCGCGCCGGGCAGTGCTGTCGGGGGTGTTTTGACTGCCCACAGAAGTAGCATTTGGGCCCCCCCCGGGTTGGTTGGCTGCTGCGCGGCACAGGCGTGGGATTGGCTGAGGGCGGTCACTGATGGGGTCCACGATGGGGCGGTCGTCTGCGGAGTCCACGATGCACAGGGGAGGTGGCCGCGCGGTCAGGGGCATAGGCCTGAATGTTGCGTGGTGCGACCGTAAGTGAAAGCGCTAGTTTTTTGGTCGCCGCGAGGTCGAGAGTGGCCCCCTCTAAGAGGCGCTGGCAGATGTAGTCAGACCCTATGCCCGTAACAAATGCGTCGCTCATTAGCAAATTTGAGTGTTCCGTGGCCGAAACGGCCTGACAGTCACAGTCTCTAACTAGGGGGAGCAGGGCGCGCCAGAAATCTTCCACCGACTCACCGGGAAGTTGACACCGCATGGAGAGGAGGTGCCTGGCGTAGAGTGTATTAGTCCGCTGAGCGTAGTTTTCCTTCAGTTGCACCATGGCCTCTGCGTAGGTCGGCGCGTCCTGGACAAGTGGAAAGGCGTTGGAGCTCAGCCGCGTGTAAAGGATCTGGAGCTTCTGTGCTTCTGGAATTTCGTCTGGCGCAGACCCAATGTACGCTTCAAAACAGGCTAGCCAATGTTCAAAGTCTTTTTTGGCGTTGTCTGCTTGCGGAAGCAGCTGAAGGCGATCCGGCTTGATGCGGAGGTCCATCTTCTGAAAAGCTCTGTGTAATAAATTGATGCACGATCAATTACACAAAGACGAGAGTAGGATGTAATCGAGGCTTTATTACACTGAAATGTGTGGCCTCCTACAGCAGTGGACGAAATGGCTGCTGTACTGGGAGCACACATATTTATACCCCGTCTACTGGGCGGAGCCAGCAGGCAGGGAGCTACCCCCGTACCTGTAGTACAGGGGCCTTACCGTAAAGCACCTATATCAACATCCTATATATACAATATATACATCAGTGGTGACTACCACACGGATGGTCTCCTCCACCTGCGCCTGCAGGTGCTGGGTGCCTGCCGTCATCCCCTCCTGTGGTCCCTGGGTTTTTGACTGCACCTCCACTGTGGCTGGGACTGGATGTTCCAGAAGCCCGGGACACATATGGTCAGCAGCTGGTTCCTGGGGCCGGCCTGCCCTCTGAATGTCAGGCTTCTCGGCTGCTCCTGCTGTACCGGATGCGATGTGTGGTGCGCACCAGATAGTGTCCCAGGAACCTCTTCACTAATGTGCCCAACCGAGGTGATCTCTGGGATGCTGGAGGGTGTTGGAGACAGCAGTGACGTAAAGCTGTGGGGTGTCCTGAGTCTCAGGCAGAGGGCTGTTGTTCGGGCTGCTCTCCCTGTCAGTGCTCGGCCGTTTGGGGGAGCACCGGCTCTGGCACTGGCTGGGGGCGAGCAACTCCAGATGGACAGGTCCTGTAAGGTACAAGACGACATGTATCATTAGACAGCGGGCCTGGGGGGTGCGAGGGGGGTGAGGGGTGTGCCATTTAAAATGGCTGCCTGCAAAGAAAGATGGGAAATTGGTCAACACTGAGACACAGAAAGGCTGCAGCTTGGAAATATACAAAGACTGCAGCTCGGACTTTGCAGAAACTGACCCAGGGAAAAGGCAGTTGAAAGGCCGTCCCGGGACAATGGGCTCCAGGTAGAAACTAACCGTATGTGGCAGACATGGTGGCGTCGGTTTCCTTCTTTGGGAAGGCCGACATGCCTTGCACACTAACAGCTATGGCCGTCTGGGACCCGCCCCGCCATCAATGTCTCCACCCCCAATTGGTTGAGATCGATCAGAACAAAGAACAAAGAAAAGTACAGCACAGGAACAGGTCCTTCGGCCCTCCAAGCCTGTGCCGACCATGCTGCCTGTCTAAACTAAAATGTTCTACACTTCCTGGGTCCGTATCCCTCGATTCCCATCCTATTCATGTATTTGTCAAGATGCCCCTTAAATGTCACTATCGTCCCTGCTTCCACCACCTCCTCCAGCAGCGAGTTCCAGGCACCCATTACCCTCTGTGTAAAAAACATGCCTCGTACATCTCCTCTAAACCTTGCCCCTCGCACCTTAAACCTATGTCCCCTAGTAATTTACCCCTCTACCTTGGGAGAAAGCCTCTGACTATCCACTCTGTCGATGCCCCTCATAATTTTGTAAACCTCAATCAGGTCGCCCCTCAACCTCCGTCGTTCCAGTGAGAACAAACCGAGTTTATTCAACCGCTCCTCATAGCTAATGCCCTCCATACCAGGCAACATCCTGGTAAATCTCTTCTGCACCCTCTCTAAAGCCTCCACATCCTTCTGGTAGTGTGGCGACCAGAATTGAACACTGTACCCCAAGTGTGGCCTAACTAATGTTTTATACAGCTGCAACATGACTTGCCAATTCTTATACTCAATGCCCCAGCCAATTAAGGCATGCCGTATGCCTTTCTTGACTACCTTCTCCACCTGTGTTGCCCCTTTCAGTGACCTGTGGACCTCTACACCAAGATCTCTCTGACTGTCAATACTTGTGAGGGTTCTACCATTCACTGTGTATTCCCTACCTGCATTAGACCTTCCAAAATGCATTACCTCACATTTGTCTGGATTAAACTTCATCTGCCATCTCTCCGCCCAAGTCGCCAAACGATCTAAATCCTGCTGTATCCTCTGACAGTCCTCATTGCTATCTGCAATTCCACCCACCTTTGTGTCGGCTGCAAACTTACTAATCAGACCAGTTACATTTTCCTCTAAGTCATTTATATATACTACGAACAGCAAAAGTCCCAGCACTGATCCCTGCGGAACACCATTAGTCACAGCCCTCCAATCAGAAAAGCCATTGCTACTCTCTACCTTCTATGACCTAGCCAGTTCTGTATCCATCTTGCCAGCTCACCCCTGATCCCGTGTGACTTCACCTTTTGTACCAGTCTGCCATGAGGGACTTTGTCAAAGGCCTTACTGAAGTCCATATGGACAACACCCACTGCCCTAACTGCATCAATCATCTTTGTGACCTCTTCGAAAAACTCTATCAAGTTAGTGAGACACGACCTTGGAGGTGGAGGTTTTGGGTGGAGGTGTTGACCTTGGGTAGGGTGCTCTTTCCAAGAGCCGGTGCAGACTTGATGGGCCGAATGGCCTCCTTCTGCACTGTAAATTCTATGACGACCTCCCCTTCACAAAACCATGCTTCTTCTCGCTAATACGTCCATTTGTTTCCAAATGGGAGTAGATCCTATCTCGAAGAATTCTCTCCAGTAATTTCCCTACCCGTGACGTAAGGCTCACCGGCCTGTAGTTCCCTGATTATCCTTGCTACCCTTCTTAAACAAAGGAACAACATTGGCTATTCTCCAGTCCTCCGGGACGTCACCTGAAGACAGTGAGGATCCCAAGATTTCTGTCAAGGCCTCAGCAATTTCCTCTCTAGCCTCCTTCAGTATTCTGGGGTAGATCCCATCAGGCCCTGGGGACTTATCTACCTTAATATTTTTCAAGCCGCCCAACACCTCGTCTTTTTGGATCTCAATGTGACCCAGGCTATCTACACACCCTTCTCCAGACTCAACATCCACCAATACCTTCTCTTTGGTGAATACTGATGCAAAGTATTCATTTAGTACCTCATCCATTTCCTCTGGCTCCACGCACAAGATTCCCTTGCCTATCCTTCAGTGGGCCAACCCTTTCCCTGGCTACCCTCTTGTTTTTTATGTGCGTGTAAAAAGCTTTGGGATTTTCCTTAACCCTATTTGCCAATGACTTTTCGTGACCCCTTTTAGCCCTCCTGACTCCTTGCTTAAGTTCCTTCCTACTTTCCTTCTATTCCACACAGGCTTCATCTGTTCCCAGCCAGGGGCTGGTTTAGCACACTAGGGCTAAATCGCAGGCTTTTAAAGCAGACCAAGGCAGGCTAGCAGCACGGTTCGATTCCCGTACCAGCCTCCCCGAACAGGCGCCGGAATGTGGTGACTAGGGGATTTTCACAGTAACTTCATTTGAAGCCTACTTGTGACAATAAGCGATTTTCATTTTCATTTCATTTCATTTTCTAGCCCTGACAAATGCCTCTTTTTTCTGTTTGATGAGGCCTATCCAAAGTTCCCGAAATCTGCCGTATTAATACCTCTTCCGCACAGGAACATGCCGGTCCTGAATTCCTTTCAACTTACATTTGAAAGCCTCCCACATGTCAGATGTTGATTTACCCTCAAACATCCGCCCCCAATCTAGGTTCTTCAGTTCCCGCCTAATATTGTTATAATTAGCCTTCCCCCAATTTAGCACATTCACCCTAGGACCAGTCTTATCCTTGTCCACCAGCACTTTAAAACTTACTGAATTGTGGTCACTGTTCCCGAAATGCTCCCCTACTGAAACTTCTACCACCTGGCCGGGCTCATTCCCCAATACCAGGTCCAGTACAGCCCCTTCCCTAGTTGGATTATCAACATATTGTTTTAGGACGCCCTCCTGGATGCTCCTTACAATCTCTGCCCTGTCCAAGCCCCTAGCACTAAGTGAGTCCCAGTCAATATTGGGGACGTTGAAGTCTCCTATCACAACAACCCTGTTGTTTTTATTTGTTTCAAAATCTGTCTACCTATCTGCTCCTCTATCTCCTGCTGGCTGTTGAGAGTCTGTAGTAAACCCCCAACATTGTGACTGCACCCTTCCTATTCCTGATCTCTACCCATATAGCCTCGCTGCCCTCTGAGGTGTCCTCCTGTAGTACAGCTGTAGCGCAACTCCACCACCCCTTTTACATCCCCCTCTATCCCGCCTGAAACATCTAAATCCTGGAACATTTAGCTGCCAATCAGAGTGATCGAGCTATTGGACATCTACCTGAGACCGCCCAAAAGCACGCAAAACCTTTAGGGGATAAAAGGTGGTGCGTAGCCCACTATTTTCTCTCTTGACCACCGAGACAACAACGGTGATACCTTCACCGAGACCAATGTTGCTAACTTTTCGGTTGGTTCAATTGCTCTGTTTTATTACCTTTGCTCTCGAGTCGCCAGGTATCTTTATGATACCGCCACGAGGTTCAAGTCCAAGTAATGATCAATAACTCAATACACCGATTAGTAAGATTCAAATCAAAGCACATTTATTATACACAGTAATCGCTACTCATGCACAAATTCTACGTCTAAGCTACTACTACAACTACCAGGCCTATACTTAACTTCGGACTGGCCCACCAGGTCAGGGGAACAAATGGCCTTTCGTGCGGGTTCTGAGTCTGCGGGATTCGAAGTTGGTACGGATTGGTAGCTAGGAGCACCTATCTCGTAGCGAGCGTTGAATTAAGACTTACGGTCTTTCGGCGGTCACTGCACCGGTCACGGTCAAGGTTGGTTCGCGTTGCTGGGTGACCCGGGCAGGAGGAAGAGAGCGAGTTGAACTTGGGAGCTTAACTTTATAGTCCCCAGGGGCTTCCCGCCTTTCGGGGCAGACCCTGTACCTGGTTCTAGGTGATTGGACTTCGTTCCAATCGCTTGGTTCGATTTCTCCAATACTGGAGCGGTTCCCTGATCAATGGGCAGTCTTGAGGTGTTTGTTAACCTCTTTTGTGTTGGCTCCTGCTGGCGCCGAGGAGTCTGGCTTTGCTTTGTGTGTCCCAAATGTTGCTATTATTTCCGGGAATTGCTCATTAGTATGTAGATGGCTGCTACATTATTATGCTGATGGTCGCTGGTATCGATGCTGTCTGGGCTTTTGCAGAGTTAAATATACAGCAAACCTGCACCTGCTGGTTTCTGCCTGTGTTGGCTGAATTTCCCTTCAGCCTTTGCCGTTCGCCATTTTAAATCGGGAGTTGGCCAACTTAGGTGGCTACTTATGATCTTAACGTGAAGCGTGAAGGATCACATAACTGCATTGCTTTCCATTCCCTGACCCCGGTGAGCACTTCTTTCATGGCCTCTACACTGACTATAACTATGCCAAAAAAATTTTAACTGACAATTCTAAGAGGCGCTATGTCAAACAGGGACATGCATTACAAAACAAGAAAATGGGAACCTCTAACTATCCTTAATACACGACACTCACTTAAACATTTCATCACTCTAACTTCCTCAACCATACAAACAAAATCATAGCAGTTTATACACATTTTTCCTGGCTTGGCTGTAAAGCTCAGGATCGTACAATTGCTCATGAACATTTCTTTATTTACAACAAAAACACAAACGAATGCTCTTTATTATAGATCGCGGGGTCGGGGGTCTGGTCGTATCCGAAAATAGGGGATCAGTTCCTATATACCGGGGTGCGAGCGCGGTAGGCTCTCCTTCTCCATTTTCTCAGACGCATAGTCTGCACGATGCAGCAGAATATCGCCAATACCAATAGGGATTCTATCAAGTAGGACAGGGAGTACCAGGTTATAAACCTGGCACACCAAGATGGTGTGGTGTCGCTGGTGACTGGGCTCTGGGTACGGTGGGGAATTGAATAATTAACGGCTGGGGGGCTTGAGGTCATGGGGTTCGCGTTCGTGCGCAACCAAATGTCCATTATAACGATGAACCACGCGGAGGATGTCCTCATGGTTCTTCTTCTTTCACTTCTCTTCTCTTCTCATCTCCGGTCCTGGAGCTTCTGGAGTTCTGTGTGATCAAGCATAGTGTCTGTTACTACCTTGTGTTAATATCTCGTACGATAGTCTGTCTGTCCTTTAGTGCCAATTATTCCCTTTATAATTGGTCACTCTGTGTGACTCCCTCATTTTTTTTTCAAAAACCAAATTTCAGGACAAGACACACTTCCAAATAATGAACCAGTGCGAGCCGTCTCGCAGACTGTGCGATTTACCATCCAAATGTTTGAGGATGTAAATAGCAGAGGGTTGGCAACCTAAGGGTTACCTGAAACAAAACAAAACTTTTTGAACTAAAACTTTCCAAAATGAGGTGCGTATGGGCCGCGACGGGCAAGAGTTGGATGGAGTCCCCGTGTCGGACGGCGACCAATGCCGTGTGTGCCCTACCCGAGCGTAGCTGACCAGAGGGGGGTTCCTAGGCAGGGCGGGTCCCAAGCCGTTTCTCCACTGCCTGAGCAACCGACAAGAACGGGCAAGAAATGTAGTCGTCGTGGGGGGCTGCCGTATTGGTTCCTTCCTCGAACCAAAAGAGCAGTTATGAACGGGGGTCTGTGTTTCTGTCAACAGACGAGTTCCACTGAACTGGCGCCTGGGACATTTACAAGTCTCTGCGGACAAACTAGTTCCTCTGAACTAGCGTCTGGCCAATCTAGTTTCTCTGACTGCCAATCGGCGTCAGAGGGGTGGTGTCGTGGGGCCGTGGAAAAAAAAATTCCGGTCTGACATACAATATTTAACAGTACAAATACAAACAACATCAAACATGCTGCAGGTTCCATCAGAAAGGACACCGGTTTCTCCCAAGCAGTTCCTTTTAAACATCATCTGGACAACTCAGTTATCGGTTGCGAACAGGGTCGCAAAGGGGTTGTCGTTTTGGGAGTCAGACTCAAAGTCGTCATCTTCTCCCGGATGCTAAACTCACGAGTGTATCAGGGCTGATAGGACTGCTTGGTTTGATTTCAGTCGCTCTCGTCATTCCGGACGAGTCTGTACGAATTATCTCTGTGCCAATTGGTGGTGTCTAGTTGTGTGGGGACGGAATCGGGGTCGTCATTGTAGGTCGGTGGTCGGTGGTGGGGTTTGTTTAGGGAAGGGATCACTCGAATCGTGGGCAGATTCGTGGTGTGGGTCCTGTTGCATGGGGATAGTAGGGAGGCGTGCTGTGGCTATCGTCCGAGTCATAGTCGCTGTCTCTGCTGCTGCCGTCTGTGGGCTGAGTCTATAGTTCGGGGGTGGAGTCAAGGTCGAGTCCGTGGCTGGGCTGGACGTGTTGGGGGAGGGTAGGGTTACGTTGGCTGTGGGAGGGGCGTGGTCTGCTGCGTCAAGCATGACGTTGTGTGCGTGGTTAGACTGTGTTCCATATACCTTCAGCTGGTTGATATGGAACCACGCAGTCTTTCCATTGGGGTCCTTTATTTTGTAGACGGAAGGGCTTACTTTGTCCGCAATGGAGTATGGACCCGAGTACTTTGATGACAGGAATGTGCTGGGGTTGTATACGGAGAGCATGACTTGCTGTCCTACACTGAACTCAGTCGCATGCACTGTCTTGTCGAAACAGGCCTTGCTCTGTTTCTTGTGCCCAATTTCATTGCAGCTGCTAGCTGAGCCGTTTTAACATTATCCACTAATTGTTTGACTGCGTTCTCGTGTGTGAGGGCTGTCACTTCGGGGCTGGTCAAGTCTAAACCAAGTAAAGATTCTGTGCCGTTCATGGGGCGCCTGGTCATGAGAGTGTGTTGGGTGTAACCTGTGGAGGTTGAAACTGTATTGCGCAAAAACATCAGCGCAAAAGGGAAGTCTGAGTCCCAAGTGGTGTTGTTTTGCTGGACCATTTTTCTGAGGGTGGATTTTAGGGTCCGATTCATGCGCTCCACGATACCACTCGACTGTGGGTGGTATGCAATGTGGAATTTTTGGGTAATGCCAAATATCGTGAGGACGTTCTTCATGACGAGTCCCGTAAAATGGGAACCTTGGTCGAATTCAATGCTGCGGCGGAGTCCCCATCTTGTAAAGATGTGGTGGGTTAAAATCTTGGCTGTGGTCTTTGCCGTGTTAGTTCTGGATGGGAATGCTTCCACCCATTTCGTAAACGTGTCTATCACCACGAGTACATATTTATAACCATTCCTGCAAGGGGGCAATGGTCCTATAAAATCAATCTGGAGGTTAGTCCAGGGGCCAATAACGGGTCGGGTGTGACTAAACTCAGCCTTTTTGGCATATCTGTCCGGATTATTCTGGGCACAGATAAAACAATTCTCGATGTAGTGATTTACATCGTCCTTTAAATTCGGCCACCAACAAAGCTGCCTGAGGTGGGCTGTAGTGGGATCGATTCCCTGATGTCCATGACCGTCATGGAACATACAAATCAGTTGATTCCTGTCCTGTTCAGGAACCACATAAAGGGTGTCTTTTAACACCACACTGTCATGTGTGGTCAGAGCATTTTTAAACCTCTCATAGGGTGCTGGATAGTTTCCTTTTAAAATCTCCCTGAGATTGCTGTCCTGCTTCTGGGCCTGCACTAAATCTTTGATCTTAGCCTGAGAGACCTGAACTGCATTCACTGGTGCGCTTTCAGGGGTTGTCCAAAAATATCCATGCCTGGAACCTGCTTTAGCCAGTGTGACGGCTTTTACATTTCCAGGGGGGGAGGAACGATGGTGACTTCGAACTTTGACTGTACCAAAAGTCCTGTTGATCATAGATCATAGAATTTACAGTGCAGAAGGAGGCCATTCGGCCCATCGAGTCTGCACCGGCCCTTGGAAAGAGCACCCTACCCAAAGTCAACACTGCCACCCTATCCCCATAACCCAGTAACCCCACCCAACACTTTGGGCAATTTTGGACACTAAGGGCAATTTATCATGGCCAATCCACCTAACCTGCACATCTTTGGACTGTGGGAGGAAACTGGAGCACCCGGAGGATGTGGATGGCTGCTACATTATTATGCTGATGGTCGCTGGTATCGATGCTGTCTGGGCTTTTGCAGAGTTAAATACACAGCAAACCTGCACCTGCTGTTTTCTGCCTGTGTTGGCTGAATTTCCCTTCAGCCTTTGCCGTACGCCATTTTAAATTGGGAGTTGGCCAACTTACGTGGCTACACCAAGAAGACCGTCATTTACGCCATCCACAGAAAGACCAGAGCCGAGGACACAGACGACCTGCAAAAGACATCCAGCACTGCCAGACGACGGATCCCAGATGAGGCCACATATCTGGGGCGAGATTCTCCGACCCCCCGCCGGGTCGGAGAATCGCCGGGGGCTGGCGTGAATCCCCCGCCCCCCCCCCCCCCCGCCGGTTGCCGAAGTCTCCGGCGCCAGAGATTCGGCGGGGGCGGGAATCGCGCCGCGCTGGTTGGCGGGCCCCCCCGCTTGATTCGCCGGCCCGGATGGGCCGAAGAACCGCCGCTAAAATGCCTGTCCCGCTGGCGTAAATTAAACCACCTACCTTACCGGCGGGACAAGGCGGCGCGGGCGGGCTCCGGGGTCCTGGGGGGGGGCGCGGGGCGATCTGGCCCCAGGGGGTGCCCCCACGGTGGCCTGGCCCGCGATCGGGGCCCACCATCCGCGGGCGGGCCTGTGCCGTGGGGGCACTCTTTCCCTTCCGCCTTCACCACGGTCTCCACCATGGCTGAGGCGGAAGAGACTCCCTCCACTGAGCATGCGCGGGTATGCTGTCAGCGCCCGCTGACAGCGCTCCCGTGCGTGCACCGCCCGGAGATGTCATTTCCGCGCCAGCTGGCGGGGCACCAAAGGCCTTTTCCGCCAGTTGGCGGGGCGGAAATTCGTATGGCGCCGACCTAGCCCCTCAATATTGGGGCTCGGCCCCCAAAGATGCGGAGCATTCCGCACCTTTGGGGCGGCGCGATGCCCGTCTGATTTGCGCCGTTTTGGGCGCCAGTTGGCGGACATCGCCCCGTTTCCGGAGAATTTCGCCCCTGCTCTTTACTTGCCAGTCACCTGGAAGTTAAGTTGGTCTTCCTTGTGTGTTAGTTTGGGGTCCATCCTGTATGTGTGTGATTGAATAATATTAACTGTGTGGGTAATGTACTAGTATTGTACTATACAACTTATGTCCATCATATACGGGTTGGAATCACACTGTGTTTGAGAAGGTACAACAAATCTGGCGACTCTGGTGGTATTCGACTGGAAGTAAAAATTGTTACTCCGAAAGATCCCACAGGACCTATATTCCTGGAGATTTAGCCTGAGCCCGAATTAGGAAGGCAACTGACCCACGTAGAGGCCAGGATTCCAAGTAAATCGAAG
Organism: Scyliorhinus torazame; assembly: GCF_047496885.1. NCBI lineage: Eukaryota > Metazoa > Chordata > Chondrichthyes > Carcharhiniformes > Scyliorhinidae > Scyliorhinus > Scyliorhinus torazame. Next base: position 146,367,377 of record NC_092716.1, on the reverse strand, counting down.
GGAATATAAAGGTCTATATTCTTGACAATTATTTAAAAATCAAAAATAAACAACAGGTGTAAACTCTGTATTGGACAAATCACCAAATTTCAGAATTGTGTACTAACTGCATGCGCCCAAGCAAGAGAGGATAAGGTGAACTCTGCAAATCTGCACGCAGATCCAGAGGGATTAGGGCCGAAACATAGCCACAAACCATACCCACTGTCGAATCGACCCTCTACCCCCTTGTTCTCTAAGTTAAATATGGCAGATCAGACAACAGGTAGAGATGGAGAGGCACAGAAGACAGGAGCAAAGAAGTGTCCCATATGGGAGGGGGTTGTACGGAGATATATCAAAGGGAAAGGTTGGCCCACGTGGTCAGACTTTTGATCAGGCACCGAGACAGGTCCCGGGGCGGTAGTACACTCTTGGTGGGAAGACTTGAGCGAAGTGCATGAGAAACATGCGCCAAACTATAAGAAGCCACACTGACGCTGGCCGCACCTACGGCATCGTTGAGGTGAAGAGCCATCACCACACCTCCCCACCCGGCAACTGCAAGGACGACGCCCTAGCCAGAGCTGGTGTCCGTAACGGTTATTGCTGGCAGACACCAGGAGGTGATCCGATGAATGCGGTTAATGTCTCCCAGGCTGACGTAGCCCACCTAGCTCAGTCCCAAAGCACAGACGATTCCCTAGAACAAATTCTGAACGGCAATTGTCGCTCCCCTACGAAATATGGAAGGACGAGCTGACCATACACGATTTGTTTAAAGGACAGAAATGATGTGGTCCCAAACCATGACGGACACAGACACCAGGGCATGGAGACCACTACGGACCACCTGAAAACATTATGTCGGTGGCCAGAACTAAAGGAGGATGTCACACGTTACATTGAGGATTGCTCATTTGCGCCCAGAATAATCCCAATGTTTACTCCAGGAAGGGACATACAGGACACATCCATCTTCTGGAGGGTCCCTGGGCGAATCTCCAGGTGGATTACATTGGCCCACACTCACCATGCAGAAATGGATTTAAACATGTACTGGTTATCATTGACACCTTCACAAAATGGATCTCAGCAATTCCCACCAGCAACGCAACCGCCCCACAACCATTCACACTCCCCAATGTCCCTATTGGACATGTGACCATCAAGAGGGTTGGTAAGAGTAGCCGAAGGATTCGAGAACCTGAATACAGTAACCCTGAACCCAATGAATACAAGCAATCGGCAGACGTGGGTCTGGCGACCTGGGGAGGGAGATGATTCCATAGATGAACCTCTCATGGGGGTATTACAAGAACAACTGCGGAGCGCAATGTTATGAAGTGTGTGGAGCCTCCCAATAAACATGGTACACGATTTCTTGATGGAACCTGCCCCCATCATCTGTGCTCCACGCACGCGAGTGTCCTTTGTGCATTGTTTCACTCTCATCTCCCCATCCCTTCTTCTCCTCCCTGCAAGTTATCTGTAACTCAAACTGTCCCTCACCTCTCATTGGTTATACTCTGAGAGCACCTTCATCATCAGTACTCATGCTGAGCCATCTTTCTGTCCACGGATAACAGACTACCAACCCATTCTACATCATGTGCCTGCCACACAACTCCACGATTGTCCTCCACTACTCAGAGCAATTGGTATGTACAGTACCTGCTCCCTCTCCCCAAGAGTATTGCATGGGGATCAACCCATTATTATATTCGCTCCCTGACCATTTTCTCCCTCCCCGATCGGAGTCCGACCTTCACCTTCGCTGTGCATGAGGATAACCCCACCTATCACAGAGCAGGAGGTAGTCCCTTACCAACCACACATCCTCGTCCTGTTAGCTGTCGTTGGACACCCAACATATTGCAATTATGTTCCTGACGGTTCCAACCACTGTTCAGTTCCGACACAGGAGGTAGAGCCTTCTTTGGGATACACCCTTGTCCAGTTATCTGTCCTTGGAAACCTGACAAATCGCCATTGCGTTCCAACCACCGTTCTGTTCAAACCTAGAAAGTAGCCCCATCCTAGGAATACACACTCATCCTGTTCTTCAACACACTCGGGTAGTGGAATTACGGCATTTCCCTTGCCCTACCCGGGGCCCACAGAACCATTCAAAACTCTCGGGTAGTGGAGTAAAGGCATTTCCTCCGCTCTACTCAGGGACCTCACACATTCTTCGTCGCCACGGCCCATACACACCTCTCTCACCCCTAACCCATCTTTCCCTCCGACTCCCACTATCTGGAATGGATACTTAAAAGTACCAAACACTTGGGCAGGTCTCAAACCAAAACTATTGCTCTGTGGTAGTCACCACTGATTGTATAGTTGTTATTAGAAGTAATACGGTAAGGCTCCTGGACTACAGGTACGGGGGGTAGATCCCTGCCTGCTGGCTCCGCCCAGTAGGCGGAGTATAAATATGTGTGCACACCGAGCTGCTCCCATTTTAGTAGCAGCTGCAGGAGGCCACACATCTCTTAATAAAGCCTCGATTACTCTCTACTCTCATCTCGTCGTAATTGATAGTACATCTATTTATTAAGCAGAGATATTACAGCGATGGAACTACGCATCAAGCCAGATCGCCTACAGCTGCACCCACAAGCAGCCAACACCACGTCGGCCTTTGACCACTGGCTAGCTTGTTTCGAAAGCTACCTCGGATCAGTGACTGAACAACCCTCGGACGCACAGAAGCTCCAGATCCACGAGGCCGCAACACCCCGGTGAGTCATTAGACGATTTCTGGCATGCCCTGCACATCCTGGTGAGGAACTGCGATTGCCAGGCGGTTTCGGCCACTGAACATACAGAACTCTTAATCAGGGACGCTTTTGTTACAGGCATGGATCGGCATACATCCGCCAGCGCCTATAAAATAGAGTCACTTCGTGACGACCAAGCAACTCGCGAACTCGCTAACGGTAGCCTCCCGTAACGTACAGTCGTACGCCCCCCGACCGCACGGCGCCCACATGGACATCATAGGCCCCACCAGCGGCTGCCCCCAGCCAACCCCAAGCCTGGGCCGCGCGGTAGCCAGCCAACCAAGGGGGGAACAAATGCTATTTCTGCGGGCAAGCAAAGCACCCCCAGCAGTGCTGCCCGGTGCGGAGTGCAATCTGCAAGACCTGTGGGAAGAAGGGACATTTTGCAGCTGTGTGCCAGGCCCGGTCGATCGCTGCTGTATCTAGGCCCAGTGTTCCTGCACCCCCCACGTGCGACCTGTGGGCGCCACCATTTTCGTCCCCACAGGCCACGTGCGGCCCGTGGGTGCCGCCATCTTCCTCCAAGCAGACCACGTGCGGCCCGTGGCTGCCACCATCTTTAATGCTGCCCGCCATGTGCGCCCCGTTGGCGCCGCCATCTTTGGCACCATTTTGGATGGCGCCTCAAGACCCCTGCTCGTCAGGCACTTCATCTGGCCGTCCATCGCCTGTCACCGCCACCGACCAGCCCGGGGCCTACCAACACCAGTCGCAGCTCGCCTCCATCACGCTCGACCAGTCCCGGCCGCACAACCTCGCAACTGCGACGACGACGGTGAAAGTCGATGGGCACAAGACATCTTGCCTTCTTGACTCCGGGAGCACAGAAAGCTTCATCCACCCCGCTACGGTAAGGCGCTGCTCCCTCGCAGTACACCCCGTTACCGAGAGAATCTCCCTGGCCTCCAGATCCCGTTCCGTGGCAATCCCCGCGGGGTACTGCATCGCCACCCTCACCGTCCAGGGCGTAGAGTTCAGCAACTTTCGGCTCTACGTCCTCCTCAACCTTTGCGCTGCCCTGTTACTCGGCCTGGCCTTCCACTGCAACCTCCAAAGTCTAACTCTAAAATTCGGCGGAACCCTACCACCCCTCACCGTATGCGGCCTCATGACCCTTAAGGTCGACCCACCTTCCCTATTTGCAAACCTCACCCCAGATTGCAAACCCGTCTCCACCAGGAGCAGACGGTACAGTGGCCAGGACAGGACCTTCATCAGGTCGGAGGTCCAGCGTCTGCTACGGGAAGGCATCACTGAGGCCAGCAACAGCCCCTGGAGAGCCCAAGTGGTAGTAGTAAAGACTGGGGAGAAACACAGGATGGTTATTGACTACAATCAGACCATCAATCGGTACACGCAGCTCGACGCGTACCCCCTCCCATGCATGTCTAATATGGTCAATTAGATTGCACAGTACCGGGTCTTCTCCACAGTGGACCTGAAATCTGCCTACCACCAGCTCCCCATCCGCAAGGCGGACCGGCAATACACTGCGTTCGAAGCAGACGGCCGGCTTTACCACTTCCTTAGGGTTCCTTTCGATGTCACTAACGGGGTCTCGGTCTTCCAACGTGAGATGGACCGAATGGTTGACCGGTACGGACTGCGGGCCACCTTCCTGTACCTAGATAACGTCACCATCTGCGGCCACGACCAGCAGGACCACGCCGCTAACCTCTTCAAATTTATCCACACCGCTAAACTCCTTAAAGAGGAGAAGTGCGTGTTCCGCACCAACCGCTTAGCCATCCTTGGCTATGTTGTGGAAAATGGAGTTCTGGGGCCCGACCCCGACCGCATGTGCCCCCTCATGGAATTTGCCCTTCCCCACTGCCCCAAGGCCCTGAAACGATGCCTGGGGCTTTTCTCCCATTGTGCCCAGTGGGTTCCTAATTATGCGGACAAGGCCTGCCCACTCATCCACTCCACAGTCTTTCCCCTGGCGGCTGAGGCCCGCCAGGCCTTTAACCGCATGAAGGCAGACATCGCCAAGGCCACGCTGCACGCGGTCGACGAGACCCTCCCCTTTCAGGTCAAGAGCGATGCATCGGACGTCGCTCTGGCCGCCACCCTCAACCAGGCAGGCAGACCCTTGGCATTCTTTTCCTGCACCCTCCATGCCTCCGAAATTCGGGACTCCTCTGTCGAAAAGGAGGCCCAAGCCATCGTGGAAGCTGTGCGGCATTGGAGGCATTACCTGGCCGGCAGGAGATTCACTCTCCTCACTGACTAACGGTCGGTTGCCTTCATGTTTAATAATACACAGCGGGGCAAGATCAAAATGATAAAATCTTAAGGAGGATCGAGCTCTCTACCTACAATTACGAGATTTTGTATCGCCCCAGGAAGCTCAACGAGCCCCCCGATGCCCTATCCCGAGGTACATGTGCCAGCGCACAAGTAGACCCGACTCCGGGCCCTACACGATGGTCTCTGTCACCCAAGGGTCACCCGGCTCTTTCACTTCATAAAGGCCCGCAACCTGCCCTACTCCATTGCGGAGGTCAGGGCTGTCACCAGAAACTGCCAGGCCTGCACGGAGTGCAAACCACACTTCTACCGACTGAGCGCACCTGGGACAGGCCTCCCGCCCCTTTGAACGCCTCAGCATGGACTTCAAAGGGCCCCTCCCCTCCACCGACCGAAGCACGTACTTCTGAACGTGGGCGATGAATACTCCCGATTCCCTTTCGCCATCCCATGCCCCAATATGACGTCTGCCACGGTCATTAAAGCACTCAACAGCATCTTCGCCCTGTTCGGTTTCCCCGCTTACGTCCACAGCGACCGGGGATCCTCCTTTATGAGTGATGAGCTGCGTAAGTTCCTGCTCGGCAAAGGCATCGCCTCGAGCAGGACGACCGGCTACAACCCCCGGGGAAAAGGGCAGGTGGAGAGGGAGAATGGGACAGTCTGGAAGGCCGCCCTGCTGGCCCTGCGGTCTAAAAACCTCCCGGTCTGCCGCTGGCAGGAGGTCCTCCCCGACGCGCTCCACTCCATCCGATAGCTACTCTGCACTGTGACTAATGAAACGCCCCATGAACGTCTCCTTGCCTTCCCTAGGAAGTCCACCTCCGGGGTTTCGCTCCCAACGTGGCTGACAGCTCCAGGACCTGTTCTCTTCCGCAACATGTGCGGATCCACAAGGACCCGTTGATCGAAAGGGTACAACTACTTCATGCGAACCTGCAGTACGCCTACGTGGTGTACGCCGACGGCCGCCAGGCACAGTCTCTCAGGGACCTCGCACCAGCTGGAACCCCCCCCCACGCCCCCCCCCCCCGACTCCCCCCCCCCCCCCCCCCCCCCGATTGCCCCGGCGCCACTCACCCTCCCCCCCGCGCACCTCACTACAGCCCCTGCCCCAGGACGATCCATCCTCCCACGGGTTGCACCCGGGGATTAAGATGAGGACAACACACTCCCGGAGTCACAGGCGACCAAGTCAGCGCCTGCATCACCACCGGGACCGAGGCGCTCACAACGGAGGATCAAGGCACCCGACCGGCTGAATTTGTAAATTTTCACCAGACTGCAAACTTAACATTTTCACAAACCTGTAAATTTTTTATCACCACTCCCGCTCGACTCTTTTTTAACAGGGGGTGAATGTGGAAGTCACCACTGATTGTATAATAGTTATTTTTAGAGATAATAACGTAAGGCTCCTGTACTACAGGTACAGGGGTAGATCCCTGTCTGCTGGTTCCGCCCAGTAGGCGGAGTATAAATGTGTGTGCACACCGAGCTGCTCCCATTCTGGTAGCAGCTGCAGGAGGCCACACATCTCTGCTTAATAAAGCCTCGATTACTCTACTCTCGCCTCGTCGTAATTGATAGTGCATCATGCTCAACACCTCATCGTTTGGTTGTGGGACGAAGAATGTATTCAGTGACTCACGTCATAACTTATCCTCCTCTTCACTCTTCTACAGATGTCCCTTTGGGCCGATCCCACATGCTATATACACTTAACAACCCTATGGTGACTGCTGCTATGAAGGAATCGGGCTGCCCTACAATTTGAGCCCCCCTCCTCAGGTCAAACCTCTGTGCACCCGGGAATAATCTTTATACAACTGGCCGTCCTGACGTTCGGCTGGTTAAGCCAAACCCCAACCAGTATATGGTTGTGTTAAGAAGGAAGTGGTCGAAGACAGATTCCGACCACACCAAGCCTCAGCCAAGAGAAGGCTGTGTTGGGTTTGAACATTATTAAATGAAAAAAGATAAGGGGGGGGGGGGGGGGGGTGGCACGGATAGTGACAATATGATAGAATGGACGCAGCCATTAGGCGTGCGATAATAACATAAACTATGCTTGATCCCCCAGGACTCCCAGAGACAGCAAACCCAGGATGTCACCCAAGAGCTGCAGAACTCAAGACCAGCACTTGGGATGGTTCCTGGGATTGGGGCTCTAACCTTCAGAGACACCCCATTGTTCGACTCCTCTCCCACTGGCTGACATCCTTTTCCTGTTTACCTGAATCTACCTCATCATCCTCAGGGTCCAATTCCATCGGTGGACAGCAGAGATCATGAAGCGCCGGGACATGGGACCCATGTTTATTGCATGGGCTCCTTTAACTCTTTTAATAAAATGTTTTTTTTATAAATTTAGAGTACCCAATTCATTTTGCCAATTAAGGGGCAATTTAGAATGGCCAATCCACCTACCCTGCACTGGGTTGTGGGGGTGAAACCCACGCAAACCTGGGGAGAATGTGCAAACGCCACACGGACAGTGACCCAGAGCCAGGTTCGAACCTGGGACCTCAGCGCCATGAGGCAGCAATGCCAACCACTGCGCCACCGTGCTGCCTCTGGGCTCCTTTAATTCAACCTAATTAAAGATCCCCGGGGACCCATGCTTGTTCTGAGTATCCAAATTGGCTTGTATCTGACCTTTGTAGAACTGTAAATTCTTAAGACCAGCCTGTTTACATCAATCTCCAGTGCCGTCGATATTTTCTGCAATTTGTACCAGAAACTATTTCTCCACCTTTGTATTAGGTTTACGATATTTTCCCACATTTGTGTCAGACTGCAAATTGTATCTTACAGACACTTCCATTTTTCTAACTGTATTAAGTCCATTATGTAATGTATCTTTGTCTTTGTTATTCATATATTATGTATTAGGGATTTGTTCATGTGGAGTTAGGGTCTTACCTAACGGACAGGTGACTGGGGATGCAGGGCAGGTATTGGTCCGAGTCTGTGATCCACCACACTTCGCATTAAGGAGCAAGAGGAGGGATATTTGGCCTTCTGAAATGGCCGCCCACAAAGATCGGTGGGACATTGGGCAACACAGGACACAGACACTCTGCAGCTTGCAAATATACAAAATCTGCAGCCCAGATGTTGCATTGGTACAGAGCAAATAGATGCAAGAGGAGGCCATTTGCTCTCTCGACCACTGACGGCCGCAGCATTGATACCTTCACCAGCCAAGGAGAGGAACATCCAAGCCATCCACAGAGGGACCAGAGCCGGGGACACAGGCTATCTGTGTGGAGTTTGCACTTTCTCCCCGTGTCTGCGTGGGTTTCCTCCAGGTGCTCCGGTTTCTTCCCACAGTCCAAAGATGTGCAGGCCAGGTGGAGTGGCCATGCTAAATTGACCTTTGTGTCCAAAAAGGTTAGATGGAGTTACTGAGATAGGGTGGAGGTGTGGGCTTAAGTAGGATGCTCTTTCCAAGGGCCGGTGCAAACTCGATGGGCCGAATGGCCTCCTTCTCCACTGTAAATTCTATGATTCTATGCACGTCTGCATCCGATACCCGGGCAGTGTGCACAACGCCTTCATTCTGGCCCACTCGACAGTTTCTGATCTCTTCTCCCAGCTGAGAGGTTGACTCCTGGGTGACAACGGTTATCCATTGTGGTAATGGCTGATGACGCCTGTCCGGAGGCCACAGACCAATGTGGAGTTCCGATACAATGCCACGTTTGCTGCAACCGGATGCTTTGGCATCCTGAAGATGTGGTTCAGGTGCCTGGACCTCTCTGGACTGACCCACCAATATAGCACTCGAAGAATCTCCTACATCGTGGTGGCCTGCTGCATCTTGCACAGCCCCGGGCAGCAGAGGAGTGACCTGCTGGAGGAGGAAGATGAATGGCAGGCCTTGTCTGAAGAGGAGTCTGAGGATGGGCAGGACATGGGGTCCTGGCAGGCACAGGAGGCCGCACAACGTGTGCGTGGGACACACTTATCGCCTCCAGGTTCACTGACCCGGAGGCCTGGCCAGCACAGACATCCCATTACCCGCCCCCCGCCCCCAAGGCCATCAACTCCCTCCCATGAACACCAACTCTGCACCACCCTCCCACCTTGCAACCCCTCCGTGATTGCTAGCTGCCTCAGTACAGGGTGTGGGCCCTGGGTTGGCAGTAACAGCGGGTCTGATCACATGGGATGGAGGGTGATAATGACCCGCTCTGCGATGAGCTCTGATGTTCTGCACCATTTGACAACATCTGACTCCTGCCCACAGTAGCATTTTCCACCATCCACCTGGGTGATCCCTGTACGCGAGCTGGCTATTCCATCACACTGTCCAACCGAACCCTTGGGGTGGAGATGGGTTGTGGGGGGACAGACAGGGGGGTTGGGGTGGAGAAGAATGGGGTGGGGCACTTGAGCAGTGAGCGTTATCTGAAGTGGGGTCCCTGGCCCCCACTCCATCCCACAGGTCCCATCTACCATGGCTGTTTGTGACAGGGCAGCCCTGTCCTGGGCCTCGATCACTGCCAGCACAGAGTGCCCCAGGCTTTGGACATCTTGACTCATGGCCGAAACCTTTGCCCCCAAGGCTTCCATGCGGTGTTGGCCTGAATCACACGCATGTTCGGCGCCACGTCCTGCCCCTTCAGGTGGTTGGACTCCTCCAACTGCACCTACAGAATGCTGACACCCCCCCTCATGCAGTCCCTGGCTCTGTGATTGCATCTACACTGTCAATGGGACCACTCTTTCCAGAAGCCCGAAACCCATCTGGACAGCAGCTAGTCCCTGGACCGGGCCACTATCCGACTGTCTGTCCCATCGGGGGTTCCTTCCGCCACCCGGTGTACCACAGCACATGTGTGTGGTGCGCAGCAGATAGTGCCCCAGGTGCCTTTTCGCTAAAGTGCCTAACCGAGGTGAGTATCTCTGGGATAGTGGAGGGTGTTCGAGACAGCTGTGTTGGGATGTCAATGACGTCCCAGGACTGGTGCTCCGGGGTGACCCGGGCTGCGATTCAAGGGTTCCCATTGCAATCTGTTACCTCTTTCTTGCTGCTATCTGCTTGGGGTTGGAGTTGTGGTTGGTATCCGGGTTGGGGGACACCAGAAGGACCTGTCTCATTGCCAGGTGATCTGCAAGACACCAAACATGATTGGATCACGTGTTTGGGTGGTGGGTGATGGTGGAGGGTGCGGTGTGTGGGTGGTGTGGGGGTTGTGGTGGAGGGCGGGTGTGGTTGTGGTGATAATGGTGAAGGGGGTGTGGGAGTGGTGATAGTGGGGTGGTGTGTGGGTTGTGTTGGAGTGATGGTGATGGAGGGGTGTGTGGGGCTGTTAGTGGGAGAGGTATGGTTGTGGTGTGGGGGTGGTGGTGGCTGAAAACTGATCTATCCCTTTTTACTTTTAAGATCAAATATTCTGTACCAGTATCCATCTTGGTCACACGTTTATGCTTGATAACTCTCCGAGACATCTGTGCTTAGACCGTAAGACCATAAGACATAGGAGCAGAATTAGGCCACTAGGCCCATCAAGTCTGCACTGCCATTCAATCATGGCTGGTATTTTCTCATCCCCATTCTACTGCCTTCTCCCCATAACCCCTGATCCTCTTATTAACCTTATTACAATTCTGACTTCTTCTGCATTTCTGATTTTAATTGCACAACATTTTGTCATCTTGCCTTCATCTCCCTAAGCCTGAAGCTATGGAATTTTCTTCCTAACTTCCCTGCTTCTCTTTCCCTCTACTCTTCTCCAAGAAGTTTGGGTCATCTGCTGTAATGACCTGGGCCTTGTAGTGAGAGTCGAAACATGGGCTGCCAGGGGCAGTTGAGTTGGAGAGCTGGAGGGGTGGGTGGGGGTGAGGCGTGGTAAATAGGAGCATAGCCTCGGATGCTGATCAGGAGAGGTGACGAAGGGGTGGGGTTGGGTTGCAGAGCCACAAGTGGGAGGAGTAAACTTAGTTTTGGAGAATGATTTAGCGGTAGTGAAGGTTGTAACTTGTGGTGACAGAGAGTCCGAAGGAAGTACTGCAGTTAGCATATGTACCGACTGTAGGGCATGCGGGAGCTAGGAAAGCTCATTGGGCAGTAGAGGACTTGGAGAAAGGGGTGTTGAGGATGTTGATCACGTTTCAAGTGAAAGTGGTAGTGAACCAGATCCTGAGTATTTTCAGACTAAAAGTGACCACAAGGATGAGAAGTTAAGCAAGGGTTTTTGGTTTGACTTTGGTTCTGATTATGAGGTACTGGTAAAGAGTTGGTGCAAGAGTGTTGGGAAGGAGGAGGAGTCAGATGAAAGTTTTGACTTCGACCTAGGTCCTGATTATGAAGTCATTGTGGTGTTGGGTACTCTGAGGTACAGACGAACCAACACGGTTGCGATTGGTACAACGCAGTTTTATTCCAACTAGTTATTTACACATCTGTCTTGGTACTCAGCACGTGGTGACTGTGTGAGTGTCTTGTTAATGAGGTCCTGGCCTTGTCCTGTCTCCAGATGGACTGGCCAGCAGGTGTCGTGTTTCTTGTCTTATACTGTGTCTGCTCTTGTCTGTGATTGGCTGTCGTGTTATGAGTGCTAATTGGTCTGTCTATCATGATGTGTGTGTTTGAATATCATGACAGTAATGATAAATAGCTGTTGCAAGGGTAATGGTAGGGAGGAAGAGTCAGACCACTATCTTGCATTTGATTTCAGGTCTGACTATGATGCGATGATAGACAGTTGTTCCCAAGTAGACTCGTCAGCAATTGAATTTGATCCGTTGGCAAGTCAGTCTTCAAAAGCCAGTAAAGGAGTTGGCAACCTGGAAGAAGTAGGTGAATTGGACTTGCCGAAAAGTAATTTGTTGTCGCCTCTTGCAGTAAACCTATTGCCATTTCGTTCAAGTGAAAGAAGTTCCCAGTGCAGATTTTCTGTGAAGGAAAGTACTGCAGTTAGCATATGTACCAACTGTAGGTCATGCGGGAGCTAGGAAAGCTCATTGGCAGGAGAGGACTTGGAGAAAGAGATGTTGAGGCTGTTGATCATGTTTCAAGTGACAGTGGTGGTGTACCAGATGCACAGCATCAATTAGCCAGGGTGAGACAGTAGGAGTATGAAGTGATGCCAAGCGAGCGGCTGATTAACCCACAACCTTTTGAGGGTTTACAGTTCCTCTTCGAGGCAGCAGAGGTAGATAGCAAGGGAGGTATAGATATTGACAATCAATTTCTTTTGTGTGTTAAGGAGAACGTGAATGGAGAACTGTAGTGGTTCTGCAACCCCAGGGGCCAGCCAAAGTCAGTCGAGTCAGTGATGTCCTATACTTTGTTTCTGAAAGTTTAGATGCAGGCAGTGGTTACGAAAACTCCGATGAGGAGGTATAAGCTGTCACCCCAGGAATACTGCCTCTTGATTCAACAACCCTGAGAGAACCCACCCCTCAGCAGCTCTTGTTGCTGAAGGTGGCCATGTGAAGGCTAAGAGGAAATCTAGGGCTGGTGGAGTTGAAAATAGTCTATTGGTCAACAGTGAACCCAATATTTCTTTCAGCATTGACAGTCCTACTTGTAGTTTTAATAAAGGAGACCCTCGAGATTTGAGTAGATATTCTCTGGAAAATCAGGATGGACAGGTAGTGCTAACATGAGGAATCGAAAGAGGCAGGTGCAGAGAAGGTACTATTGTGGGGAAGCATCAGGAGGCACTCAGTTAACCACCCATGATGTGGACTTTAAACCTTTTGAACCCCTAAGGCCACATCTGTCTCGACTAAAACAGTAGAGACTGGCTCATGTAGAAAATTAGGAACAATGCATGTTGAGAAACAAGCAAACATGTTATGGTCCATGGGGCGCCAAGGAGAGTCTGAGAAGTCGATGGCCATGTTGGAGGATGAATCGGTGCTGGTTGCCCAGACTTTTTCAACTATGGGCTGCACGGGGTCGCACAATGGTTAGCACTGTTGCTTCACAGCAGCATGCACCTGGGTTCGATTCCCGGTTTGGGTCACTGTCTGTGTGGAGTCTGCATGTTCTCTCCGTATCTGCATGGGTTTCCTCCGGGTGCTCCAGTTTCCTCCCACACATCCCGAAAGGCGTACTTGTTAGGTGAATTGCACATTCTGAACTCTCCCTCAGTGTACCCGAGCAGGCGCCGGAGTGTGGTCACTAGGGGATTTTCACAGTAACTTCATTGCAGTGTTATTGTAAGCCTACTTGTGACAATAATAATGATTATTATTATTAACTGCTGCCTATATGCGTTTACAGAGACATTTAACACCCAAGAAAGCAAGATATGTCTGTCAAATTTGTTTGTGTTGTTTAATATAAATACTTTATATGTTTCCTGGAAACAAGAATGTGACTGCAAGTACTTTGTCATGCGTTTAAGAAATAAATCATTACTAATGTCAAAATCGGGCAGGGGACTTGTACCAGGGTCTAGTTTATTCAGGTATGTCCGTGTCCTGACATTTCATTATTTTAGGAGGAAGGTATGTAAGGATCCCTCTTGTGAATCCTGTCATGTGAAAGTACCTTTAAGAAATGGGTGTTTACAAATGGGCGTGTATATAAATATCTGTAGTGAGAGTACCTTTAAATAATGGGTGTTTATTACTGCAGTGATGTCAGAGAGTGGGTGGACCTGGGCTGTCTGTCAGGTTTTTACTTTCGTTTTAGGCTGTTTACTGCAGGGTGCGTTTAAGTTTCGTTTTCAGAGCTGGATAGCTGCAATCACAGCCAGAAGGTGTATTAATCTCTCTCTCTGTAATCTAAAGCCATGATGTGGCGATGCCGGCATTGGACTGGGGTGAGCACAGTAAGAAGTCTTACAACACCAGGTTAAAGTCCAACAGGTTTGTTTCAAACACTAGCTTTCGGAGCACTGCTCCTTCCTCAGGTGAATCACCTGAGGAAAGAGCAGTGCTCCGAAAGCTAGTGTTTAAAAAAAACCTGTTGGACTTTAACCTGGTGTTGTCAGACTTCTTTCTGTAATCTAAAGACTGTAAATCAATCCTTTGGTGATTTAAAACTAATAACTGCTCTCAGTAGTGACTTTAACCTGATGTGCTTCTGTTTTTTTTTAAAGTCTTATGGATGTTAAAAGGACAGCTTAAGCATTACTTAGTGTTGTAATCTTTGGAGGTTGTATTTGAATTGAAGGTTGCTAAGATGTTCACTATGTTTTAAAAAGATTAACTTGACTTCATAGAAGAAACATTGTTTTGCTTTAAAAAATACTTTTCCATTTCTGCTGTACCACACCTGTGGAAAGGGCCGTGTGCTCCCCATACCACAATCTATTAAAAGTTGTGGATCAGGTGAACCATGATACACTTTGGGGTTTTCTAAACCCTGGCCCATAACAATACATAAGGGGATGTTATATAAATGGTAATTGTTGCCATAGTACTAATGAAGTAAATCTGGAGGTGTGTTGTGTAACATATTGTGGTGACCCCAATGGATGTCCTGTGATCAGTGCAATACGATTTTCCATTACCTCCCCAGAATATGAACTTCCCCTTTAGGGTGGGGCGGGGGGATTCCCCTTTACGGTACAGGGCTTCCTCTCTCCAACCAGAGCCCCCGCTGTATAAAAGCCCCAGCCTAGGTGCAGGTGGGGGAAGTAGACACTTTGGGGAGTGGAGGTGTATTAGAATTGTATTGAAATAAAAATTGTTCGGGTGTCAAGAAGCCCTCCGGCGAGCTCCGGATATGTATTGACCCAAAAGACCTCAATAACAATATCATGAGAGAACATTATCCCATACCCAAACAGGAGGAGATCAAGTGCGAAATGGCCCAGGCGAAAATATTTACGAAACTGGATGCCGCTAAAGGGTTTTGGCAGATCCAACTTGATCCATCCAGCCGAACGCTGTGCACCTTCAATACCCCTTTCGGCAGGTTCTGCTACAACCGGATGCCATTTGGCATCATCTCGGCATCCGAGGTCTTTCATAGGATCATGGAGCAGATGATAGAAGGCATCGAAGGGGTGCGCGTATACGTGGACGACGTCATCATCTGGCCCACCACACCACAGGAGCACATATATCGTCTCCAACGCATTTTTGCCCGAATACGGGAAAACGGCTAGCGCCTCAACAGAGCCAAGTGTTCCTTTGGCCAAACCGAGCTGAAGTTCCTGGGGGACCATATTTCTCGGTCAGGGGTCCGTCCGGATGCAGACAAGGTGAGCGCCATCACAGCCATGCCGCAGCCGGCAGACAAGAAAGCAGTGCTACGCTTCCTTGGCATGGTCAACTTCCTGGGGAAGTTCATTCCTAACCTTGCCTCCTACACGACAGCTCTGCGCCACCTCGTCAAAAAGTCCACAGAGTTCCAGTGGCAACACACACACCAGCTGGAATGGGAGGAGCTCAAACTCACCACTGCACCGGTATTGCCGTTTTTTCGACACGTCTCGTGCCACCAAAATCTCGACTGATGCCAGCCAGTCCGGCATTGGGGCAGTGCTCCTGCAGCGGGATGACACGGCGTCATGGGCCCCAGTTGCCTATGCATCGCGAGCCATGACCCCCACAGAGCAGCGCTACACGCAGATCGAAAAGGAGTGCCTGGGCTTGCTAACCGGTTTAAACAAGTTCCATGATTATGTGTATGGTCTTCCCCGGTTCACTGTTGAAACTGACCACCGCCCCCTGGTCAGCATCATAAACAAGGACCTGAACGAGATGACCCCTCGCCTCCAGCGCATCCTACTTAAACTCAGGAGGTACGACTTCCAACTGATCTACACCCCAGGGAAGAAACACATTGTTGCGGATGCCCTATCCAGAGCAGTGAGCACGCCGCCAGATTCGGAGGAGTTCGTATGTCAGGTCGAGGCTCAGGTGGCCTTCACATCGGCAAATCTGCCAGCTGACGACTCCAGTCCGGCCCGTATTCGCCGAGAGACTGTGGCCGACCCCCTTCTACAACGTGTGATGCGCCACATGATGGGAGGGTGGCTCAAAGGGCAGTGCCCGCAGTTCTACAATGTCCGTGACGACCTGGCCGTCATTGATGGTGTCCTTCTGAAGCTGGACCGGATTGTGATTCCGCACAGCATGCACAAGCTGGTTCTCGACCAACTACACGAAGGCTACCTGGGGGTCGAGAAGTGCAGACGGAGGGCCCGAGAGGCGGTATACTGGCCGGGCATCAGGGACGATATTGCCAACATGGTGCTCAACTGTCCCACCTGCCAAAGGTTTCAGCCGGCGCAACCTCCTGAAACGCTTCTGCCCCATGAGCTGGTGACGTCCCCCTGGGCGAAGGTGGGTGTGGACCTATTTCACGCGCACGGCAGGGACTATGTCATCATCGTTGACTACTTCTCCAACTACCCAGAAGTCATACGCCTGCACGATTTGACGTTGTCTGCTGTCATAAGGGCTTGCAAAGACACCTTCGCTCGCCACGGCATTCCGATGACTGTCATGTCGGACAATGGGCCCTGTTTCGCCAGCCAGGAATGGTCATCGTTTGCTGCCTCGTATGGCTTTACGCACGTGACGTCTAGCCGTCTGCACCCCTAGTCCAATGGAAAGGCGGAGAAGGGCGTTCACATTGTCAAGCGGCTCCTCTGCAAGGCTGCTGCTGCCAGATCGGATTTCTGCCTCGCCCTGCTGGCCTATCGCTCGGCCCCACTAGCCACTGTTCTCTCACCAGCCCAGCTGCTGATGGGTCGCACCCTCAGGACCACTGTGCCTTCCATCCTGGCACCCACAATAGCCCATGCTCCGGTACTGCACAGGATGCAACTGCAGCACGGTCGCCAGAAGAGGTCATATGACACACGGGCAACTGATCTTCCCGCCCTGGCCTCTGGAGACAAAGTCCGCATCCACCTACCAGAAGGTGGCTGGTCAGCACCTGCCGAAGTTCTCCGACGCGTGGCTCCCCGCTCGTTCCTGGTTCGCATGCCTGATGGATACGTTCGTAGGCGCAATCGCCAGGCTCTTCGCCTCCTTCCATGCTCGCGACGAGACCTTACACTGACACCGTGTCCTCCTGTTGTTCCTGATAGCGACTTCGTGGAGCTGCCTGCTACCATGCCCCTTCCGTCGTCGCCCGTGGCCAGGCCCGCACCTCAACCGGTGGTTCCAGACCTACCCTTGAGGCGGTCAACCCAAATTTGTCGCCCACCTACTAGACTGGACTTATGAGACTGTTTACACGTTGAACTCATGCAACCACTGTGTTAACATGTTTATGTTCTTATCGTTACAGGAATTAGTTTTATCGTTCCACATTTCCCCGTTCTTTGTTATGGTACAACCTCGTTATTATGTCACACCCGACATCGCCCCTTGTATATAGTTAAGCCCCATGTACATGCTGTAAATATAACACACACACACATTTAGCTGCACTCAGTACACATCTCTATTTATAACCACGTAGGCACATAATCTTGTAAAAAAAGGGGGGATGTCATGATATTCAAGTGAACATCACAGCACAGACATACATACATAATGATGGACAGATCAACGGACCAATTAGCACACACAACACGACAGCCAATCACAGACAAGAGCATACACAGTACAAAACAAGGAACACGACACTTCCTGAGCAGTCCAGCAGGAGACGGCTCAGGGCACAGACCTCATTGCCAGCCACTCAGACAGTCACCATGTGCTGAGTACCAGAGTTTACTATGTCAATAATTAAATGAAATAAAACTGCGTTGTACCATTCGCAACCGTGTTGGTTCGTCTGTGTCTCAGAGTACCCAACACTTCAGTATGCTGACGACCTGTTGCTGTACGTGGCAGATCCAGTGGAGGGGATGGCAGAGGTCATGCGGATCCGAAGTGAGTTTGGGGACTTTTCGGGGTATAAACTCAACGTAGGGAAGAGTGAGCTTTTTGTGGCGCATTCAGGGGACCAGGGGAGGGGGATAGATGAGCTACCACTGAAGATGGCAGAAAGGAGCTTTCGGTACCTCGGGATCCAAGTAGCTAGGAGTTGGGGGGCCCTGCACAAGCTCAATTTGATGCGGTTGGTGGAGCAGATGGAGGAGGATTTTAAAAAGATGGGATATGCTGCCACTCTCACTAGCGGGTAGGGTGCAGTCGGTTAAAATGACGGTCCTCCCAAGGTTTCTCTTTGTGTTCCAGTGCCTTCCCATTATGATCCCCAAGGCCTTTTTCAAACGGGTAAGTAGGAGCATCATGGGTTTTGTGTGGGCGAATAAGACCCCGAGGGTGAAGAGAGTGTTTCTGGAGCGTAGCAGGGACAGGGAGGGCTGGCGCTGCCGAATCTGTGCGGCTATTATTGGGCAGCCAATGTGGCGATGATCCGTAAGTGGGTAATGGAGGGAGAGGGGGCGGCGTGGAAGAGGTTAGAGATGGCGTCCTGTGTGGACACGAGCCTGAGGGCGCTGGCAACGGCACCACTGCCGCTTTCGCCGTCAAGGTACACCACGAGTCCGGTGGTGGCGGCGACGTTGAAGATCTGGGGGTCGTGGAGGCGACACAGGGGCGAGGTGGGAGCCTCGGTTTGGTCCCCGATTCGGGAGAATCATCGGTTCGTCCCGGGAAGGATGGATGGGGGGTTTCGGAGCTGACATCTGGCAGGGATTAGAAGAATGGGGGACCTGTTCATCGATGGAACGTTTGCGAGCCGAGGGGCGCTGGAGGAGAAGTTTGGGTTACCCCCGGAAAACGCTTTCAGGTACATGCAAGTGAGGGCTTTTGTGAGGCAGCAGGTGAGGGAATTCTCGCTGCTCCCAGCACAGGGGATTGAGGACAGGGTGATTTCGGGTGTATGGGTTGGAGAAGGCAAAGTTTTGGCGAGTTACCAGGAGCTGAAGGAAGAGGAGGAGGCCTCAGTGGAGGAGTTAAAGGGCAAGTGGGAGAAGGAGCATGGAGAGGAGATAGATGAGGGTCTGTGGGCTGATGCCCTGAGTAGGGTTAATTCTTCCTCCTCTTGTGCCAGGCTCAGCCTAATACAGTTCAAAGTTACTCACAGAGCGCATATGACAGGGGCGAGGTTGAAATGAAATGAAATTTGCTTATTGTCACGAGTAGGCTTCAATGAAGTTACTGTGAAAAGCCCCTAGTCGTCACATTCCGGCGCCTGTTCGGGGAGGCTGGTACGGGAATCGAACCGTGCTGCTGGCCTGCCTTGGTCTGCTTTAAAAGCCAGCGATTTAGCCCAGTGTGCTAAACCAGCCTCTTTGGGGTGGAGGACAGATGATTGTTGTGTTCTTGTTCTTTCTTTTTGTTGGGGGGAGGGGGGTTTGTTGAAAATCTGTTGAAAAATTTGAATAAATATATATAGTTTTTAAAAAGACAATGGCTCTTTCAGAGGCTCTGAGGTTTTTGGGCGTGGAGACAGTCACACGCAGTATCTTACGGACAGAGACTAAAAGCAGACTGTAAGATTTGGCAAAAACATTGCAGTTAACATTATCTGACAAAATGCGAAAAGGTGAGGTACTTACTGCGGTAGCTGAGCATTTAGACAAATGGAACATGAGAAAGAATATGAAAGAGAGGAAAAAGAAAGAGAGAGAGCGGAAAAGAAAGAGAAAGAGATGGAGATGAAAAAGAAAAGGAGAGATAAGAAAGGAGAAAAGAAAGAATAGCCCTAGCAGAACAAAAAGAAAGAGAAAGGGAGATACAGATCCGGAAAAAACATAAAGAGAGAGAGTTTGATCTTTGGAAAATGGCCATGAAACATGACAGTCAGTTAAAATTGGCAGACGTAAAGGGAAACGTCCAGTTGGATGACAGTGATGAGGATAGTGAAAAAGAGTGTCAAAGTCGAAGGCTTAGTGGAGATCTATTTAAATATATCCAAACATTCCCAAGGTTTGATGAGAAGGAGGGAGAAGCCTTTTTCATTTTATTTGAGAAGGTGGCTGAACAAATGAAATGGCCACAGGACATGTGGGTATTACTGATTCAAACAAAGCTGATAGGTAGGGCTAGTGAAGTGTTTGCATCATTACCGGAGGAGGTATCTGGGACGTATGAGGAGATGAAAAAAATCCATCTTAGGTGCATATGAACAAGTGCCTGAAGCCTACAGACAAAGGTTTCGAAATTTAAGGAAAGAATTTGGTCAAATATACATGGAGTTTGAAAGGATCAAATAGAGTAATTTTGATAGGTGGATTTGAAAATAGACCAAACGTATGAAGCTCTCAGAGAAATTATAATTTTGGAGGAGTTTACAAATTCAATTCCTGATGTAGTGAGAACTCATGTGGAAGGGCAGAGGGTTAAACCTGCGAAGTTAGCAGCAGAAATGGCAGATGATTATGAAGTAGTTCATAAAGCAAAGTTTGGTTTCCGACATCAGTTTCAGCCTGTGAGGGATAGAAACTGGGGACATGAGAAATACTCAAATGGTAATGGTAAAGGAGATCTGATGGGAGATAATAAGGAGAGTGTACCTCAGATTAAAAAAGAAATCCAGTCGGGTGGATGAGACATGAAAAGTTTCAAATGTTTTCACTGTAATAAATTAGGCCATGTAAAGTCACAGTGTTGGTGGTTGAAGAAAAGCACTGGGAACGCTTCGGGCGCCCACTCAGTCAGAGGAACAATTGCAGTTGGTCGGTTCTGAGGCTGCAGGGGTCGAAGTGGTAGAGGGGAACAGCTAAGGTCGTCCGTCTGGTAGTGAGCATTGACCTTGGACTTACTTGCTTCTGATGTAGCTGGTGGAAGGGTCTCTCCACTTTGAGAGCTGATTCCAAGAGGGCGATTCTCTCTTGAGGCCTTCTTCTTACACCCAAAGGGGGTTTTGTGTGCTTTTGGGCAGCCTTGAACTTGGCCCCAATCAATTGGGCCATTTCTTGATTATTCGCATTGATCCTGATCAATAAAGGGGTGGGTGCCCAGATGGCTGGGTGTGTCCTAGGTGGCCGTTGGCCTTCTTTGTTTTCTGCTTTCGGTTTGGGGAACTGGCACCGCGAGGTCTGGGGCCAGATCGGTTACTTAAGTATCTTCCTTTGTTCCCGGAGATGGGCCATCCATATGCTAATGGGCCTACAGTTTCAGTCTTGTCTGGTAGCTGTTTCTCCAATAAGCAGACATGCTCTGTGCCTGCCTGCTTTCTTAGCATTGTCCATTTTCCCTGCAATCTTTGCAAATGTCCATTTTGTATTCTGGAAGTGGCCATCCCAGATGGCTACACAGTTTATCTTGGGTAATGATATAGCTGGATCACAGGTGGGAGTGCTGCCTCCTGTGGTTGATAAGCCAATGGAAAATCAGACAACTGAAGTGTTGAAGGATGAATATCCTGGGATTTTTCTGGATTGTGTGGTAACAAGGTCGCAAAGTCACAGGTTAAGACAAGAGGAGAAATCAATGAGAGAAGCTCACGTTGGAGTGCAATTATCAGAAACGATTTTTGATCCAATGGTTGAAAAAGAACAAGAACAGGTGGAGGATGAGGTGGATATTTTTAGTTCAGGAAAATTGGCGGAGTTACAACAAAAAGATGTAGAAATAAAACGGATGTATCAGAAAGCATACACAGAAGAGGAATCTGAGTGTATACCAGAGTGTTATTACGGTAAAAGTGATGTCTTGATGAGAAAATGGAGACCTTTACATGTGCAGGCGGATGAAAAGTGGGCAGAGGTTCATCAAGTAGTATTGCCGGTAGGGTATAGAAAGAAGCTGTTGCGAGTTGCACATGAGGTACCAATGGGAGGTCATTTGGGAATAAGGAAAACTCAAGCTAAAATCCAGAAACATTTTTGTTGGTCTGGACGCCATAAAGATGTAGTTAAATTTTGTTAATCATGTCGCACATGTCAAGTGATAGGGAAACCTCAAGCAGTGATAAAACCAGCGCCCTTAATACCCATTCCAGCATTTGAGGAACCTTTTACAAGGGTCATAATTGATTGCGTAGGACCGCTTCCTAAAACAAAAAGTGGGAATCAATATCTTTTGACTATAATGGATGTGACTACTAGGTTTCCAGAGGCCATTCCAGTATGTAATATTACAGCTAAAAAGATTGTGGAGGAGTTACTTAAATTCTTTACTAGATATGGACTATCTCACAGAAATACAATTGGATCAAGGATCAAATTTTACCTCAAAGTTATTCAAAGAAGTTATGGATAACTTAGGAATAAAACAATTTTAAATCAACTGCGTACCATCCAGAATCGCAGGGAACGTCAGAAAGGTGGCATCAGACATTAGAGACAATGTTGAGGGCTTATTGTCAAGATTATCCAGAGAATTGGGATAAAGGAATTCCATTCGTACTGTTTGCAATTAGGGATGTTCCTAATGAGTCAACCAAATTTAGTCCTTTTGAATTAATTTTTGGTCATGAGGTAAGAGGACCACTTAAATTGATTAAGGCAAAATTGGTGAGTGAGAAATCGGAAATTACATTATTGGATTATGGGTCAAATTTTAGGGAACGATTAAATAGAGCAGGTGAATTGACTGGACAACATTTAATAGTTGCACAGAATGTGATGAAAGAGGTAGCGGACAAGAAATCCAAAGTTCGTAGTTTTGCCAGTGGAGATAAAGTTTTTGTATTGTTACCAGTGGTAGGTGAACCTTTAAATGCGAGGTTTTGTTTGGCCTCATCAGATTGAAAGGAAATTAAGTGAGGTGAATTATGTGGTAAAAACACCAGATAGAAGGAAGACTCACCGAGTGTATCATGTGAATATGTTTAAAAGGTACTTTTAAAGGGAAGGAGAGAAAAAGGAGGTTTTAATGATTCTAACTCAAAGTGACGAACCAAATACAGATGACTCTGAATTTGACATACCTCAAATTAAATTGTGAAACGAGGATGTTCTCATAAATTGTTGAGTTACCTTCCAGAGGAAAAACAAATTGACCTGAAAGAGTTATTGATATCACATGGGCACGTTTGTCGAGATAAATTGGGAAGTACTAAAATGACTATACATGATGTAGATATGGGAAATGCTGTTCCAATCAAACAACATCCATATTGACTTAACCATTTAAAATTGGCACAGGTTAACAAAGAGATTAAGAGTATGCTTAAAAATGGCATAATTGAAGTGGGTTGCAACCAATGGAGTTCACCCATAGTGATGGTATCTAAACCAGATGTTACCCAACGGTTGTGTGTGGACTATAGAAAGGTTAATGCAGTTACAAGAACGGACTCTTATCCTACCCCACATTTGGAGGATTGCATTGAGAAAGTGGGGCAATCAGCTTTTATTTCCAAACTGGATTTACTTAAAGGTTACTGGCAGGTACATTTATCAAACAGGGCAAAGGAGATTTCAACTTTTGTGACTCCAGATGGTATATGCCAATTCAAAGTTATGCCATTTGGCATGAAAAACACCCCTGCCACATTTCAACGGTTAACGAACAAAGTTGTTTCAGGATTATCCAATTGTGCGGTATACATCGACGATCTGGTAATTTTCAGCCAGACATGGAAAGAACGTTTAAAACATCTGAAGAAGTTATTCGATCGACTCCAGGAGGCGGGTTTGGTGATAAACCTAGCGAAAAGTGAATTTGGAAAAACCCAAGTCACTTTCCTTGGCCATACAATCGGACAGGGTCGAATGGTCACATGGGGTGTGAAACCAACAGTTATTGAGGAGTTTCCAATACCCTCAAAACAACGGGAAATGATGCAATTTCTTGGCATGAGTAGATCTGATCGAACATTTGTGAAAATGTTTTGTAGCGTGATTGCTCCACTGATGGACTTGCTGAAGAAACGTCAAAAATTTCTGTGGACAGCAGAGTTTCAACAGGCATTTGACTGCCTGAAAGCTGTGATAACCAATGTATGAATGAAAATCGCTTCTTGTCACAAGTAGGCTTCAAATGAAGTTACTGTGAAAAGCCCCTAGTCGCCACATTCCGGCGCCTGTTCGGGGAGGCTGGTATGGGAATTGAACCGTGCTGCTGGCCTGCTTGGTCTGCTTTAAAAGCCAGCGATTTAGCCCAGTGTGCTAAACCAGCCCCAATGCTCCTGTGTTGGAGAATTGCAAGGGACTCTGTGATCAGATTGAACTAAACTATCTGACTTTAAAGAGAAATGCCGAGGCGTAGAGAAATGGACGGATTGTGCAGGTACCTTTTTGTTCAAAGACTGTCAATCGAGAAGGATTCCTGTTGGAGGAAGAAGAACAAAAATGGACTATATTATTATACCAGTTTACGTGTGTTGTTTTTTTGAAATGAAAAAGTATATTTACTGTGTGTATTTCTTAAAGGATAGTGAAAAGGTGAAGAATGAAACCATCTTGAAATTGATGGGTTTTTTTCTTGGGGGGAGGTGTCATGTGAAAGTACCTTTATGAAATGGGTGTTCATAAATTGGCGTGTATATAAATATCTGCAGTGAGAATACCTTTAAGAAATGGGTGTTTATTACTGCAGTGATGTCAGGGAGTAGGTGGAGCTGGGCAACTTTTTACTTCGTTTTAGGCTGTTTACTGCAGGGTGTGTTTTAGTTTCATTTTCAGAGCTGGATAGCTACAATCACAGCCAGAAGGTATATTAATCTCTCTCTCTGTAACCTAAAGACTGTAAATCGATCCTTTGGTGATTTAAAACTAATAACTGCTCTCAGTAGTGACTTTAACCTGATGTGCTTCTGTTTAAAGGTTTTTTTAAAAGGTCTTATGGATGTCAAAATGACAGCTTAAGCATCACTTAGTTTTGTATTCTTTGGGAGTTGTATTTGAATTGATGGTTGCTAAGATGTTCACTCTATGTTCTGAAAAGGTTAACTTAAATTCATAGAATAAACATTGTTTTGCTTTAAAAAATACTTTTCCATTTCTGCTGTACCACACCTGTAGAGTGGGTCGTGTGCTCCCATACCACAATCTATTGAACATTGTGGGTCAGGTGAACTCCATGATACACTTTGGGGTTCTCTGAACCCTGGCCCATAACAATCCTCGTCAGACACTTGTTTCCCTTTTCATTTCTGTTCTTTTGGATGTTATACTTCCTGCACTGGGCATTGTGGGGTGTACCTCTTTAAATAAGAAAAACAATCGTAAGAAGTCTTACAACACCAGGTTAAAGTCCAACAGGTTTGTTTCGAATCACTAGCTTTCGGAGAACTGGTCCTTCCTCAGGTAAATGAAGAGGGAGGTTCCAGAAACAGATGTCTCGACAAAGTCAAAGATGCAAGATGATACTTTGAATGTGATCCTTTGCAGGTAATTATGTCTTTACAGATCCAGAGAGAGGGATAATCACAGGTTAAAGAGCTATGAATTGTGTCAAGCCAGGATAGTTGGTAGGATTTTGCAAGCCCAGGCCAGATATTGGGGGGTGAATGTAATGCAACATGAATCCAAGGTCCCGGTTGAGGCCGTACTAATGTGTGCGGAACTTGGCTGTAAGTTTCTGCTCGGCGATTCTGCATTGTTGCGTGTGCTGAAGTCTGCCTTGGAGAACGCTTACCCGAAGATCAGAGGCTGAATGCCCTTGACTGCTGAAGTGTTCCCTCACTGGAAGGCAACATTTCTGCCGGGCGATTGTCGCGCGATGTCCGTTCATCTGTTGTTGCAGCGTCTGCATGGTCTCGCCAATGTACCACGCTTCAGGACATCCTTTCCTGCAGCATCTGAGGTGGACAACGTTGGCCGAGTTGCACGAGTATGTATCACGTACCTGGTGGGTGGTGTTCTCATGTGTAATGGTGGTACCCATGTCGATGATCTGGCACGTCTTGCAGAGATTGCCATGGCAGGGTTGTGTGGTGTCGTGGTCGCTGTTCTGAAGGCTGGATAGTTTGCTGCAAACAATAGTGGGTGCCCCCACTACTTGCCTTTAAACAACCGCGCAACCTCAAACAAACCATTGTTTGCAGCAAACTACCCAGCCTTCAGAACAGCGACCACGACACCACACAACCCTGTCATGGCAATCTCTGCAAGACGTGCCAGATTATCAACATGCAGCCGTTCAGGCCGCGCGACAATGCAGAATCGTCGAACAGATACTTATAGCCAAGCTCCGCAGACATGAGTACGGCCTCAACCGGGACCTTGGATTCATGTCGCATTACATTCACCCCCCACCATCTGGCCTGGGCTTGAGAAATCCTACCAACTGTCCTGGCTTGAGACAATTCACACCTCTTAACCTGTGATTATCCCTCTCTCTGGATCTGTAAAAACTTAATTACCTGCAAATGTCCACATTCAAAATATCATATTGCATCTTTGACTTTGTCTATATATGTTTCTGAAACCTACCTCTTCATTCACCTGAGGAAGGAGCAGTGCTCCGAAAGGTAGTGATTTGAAACAAACCTGTCGGACTTTAACCGGATGTTGTAAGACTTCTTACTGTGCTCACCCCAGTCCAACGCCGGCATCTCCACATCAAGAAAAACAATAACAGATATTCTCTGACATCAGCGATAGCCCAATTTGACAGGCTTGGCCAGCAGCCAATCAGCTCTCCTAGAATTCCGGGACAACCCTTGTTGTCGTTTGCGATGGGTGGAACCAAGCGACTGGCTCACTTCGAGGCTGAATTACAGTACATGTTGGATATGTTGCGGAAACAAGCAAAACGTTGTGGTCCATGGAACACCAAGTAGAGTTTGGGAGATTGAAGGCCATGTTAGTGGGTGAACCGGTGATGGCTGCCCCGGACTTATCCAGACCATTAAAATGGCCACAGATGCCAGTGACCTGGGGATAGGGGCAGTGCTATTAGCCCTTCAGCATATTGAAGTATATGTTCGAAATGATAATTTTCAAAGCTTAGTTTATACAGACCGTAATCCGCTTGCGTTATTGAAAGATTTAAAGCCTGGAACGCAAGATTATTCCTTCGCAGTTTAGCAATACAACAGTTCAATATTAAAATTGTTCACATCCCTAGAAAGTATAAGGAACCCTCTTGTGAATCCTCATCGGAACCTTGTTTCCCATTTAATTCCTGCTCTTTTGGCTGTTGTACTTCCTGCACCTGGGCATTGCTGGGGCCTACCTTTTCAATAAAAAAAACAACAGCAGGATGTGCTCTGATATCAGCAATGCTCCATTTTTAAACTTTGGCCAGCTGCTAATTGGTTTTCTTAGATTTTCGGGACAACCCCTGTTATCAATTGTGATTGCTGAAACTCTTCAGAAGCTTCTAGAAAACAGGCATGTGGCTCTCGGGTTTCATTTTCGTTTTTGAGATAGATGAAAGCTGAGGAAGGCTTTAAGTTCTCTCTCCCTGATGGAAGTGTATCTCTCAAAAACCCCAGTTGGAGGCTTGGTTTTCTCCTCAGCTGAGCTAGGCATTCTCTGAGAGACTGTTTCTCCAAGTTAGTTTTCAGTGGATCAAGAAGCCGGAAAGTACAAGCCCTGATCTCTGATCTGACGTGTCTCTGTCTGAAGGGGTAGATTTAAGACACTCCCTCTGTGCAGCCAGGTGTGTGAAAGTTCCACTTCTGCTTAAGACATTGGGGAGCTGAATCTGATTTAGCTCAACTGATGGCCTGGTTTAAAACTGTTCTCTCTACAGTCACTTCAGCCTGTGGGAGATTCCAGTCCAGCGCAACCTGCAGGAACAGAGGGCTGTTTAAAAACCTGTTTGCAATCCTCAAGAGAAGGATTCTATTATTATCTTGGTGAATCTGAGGGCTAGTCTGGTAGAGGTCAGTTCCCTAAAATGACTTCCCATAGAGAATTCTACAGCCTGCATATTCTCATTGAAGATACCATTTGAAGATCCAAATCAACAAATGATCTCAACACTTCATTACCTTGGATGATCACCGGCTTCAAAGACTGCTGCCTCAGCAGCAAAGAACCATCTCACGCCTTTTAATCCCTGCTAATTTCAATCCTTTCCTGACCCCAACCGTGTGTCTGGCTTGTGTGTGCCTGGTTGGAGGATGGGTCAGGATTTGGGGAATAATTAGATAAGCAGATCATTGTTCCATTCTTACCATGATATGTTGAGCTTTTAATCTTGTTATAAATAAACAGAATTGCTAATATTTCACTTACAAATCTGGTACCTGTAACTCATTGGAGCAGTCAAGGGTCAAAAACCACAGGAAAATACACGAGTTAGTCGTTAATTCACTTTCGTTGGGAATCTGGGGTCTGAGGAGTTGACCGCACATTCGCCCAGGGTGTGGGCGAATTACTATCGAAATATTACTATAGAAATATTATCACAAAAGGATAATATGATTGCGGATGGTTTGTCACACATTTAAGGGCTGACTAGTTACCAATGTAGAAACTGGGGAGAGAATGTATATAATGGGGATGGATTGATGGATATGTGTTTGTGACTTGCATACCCCATACCTTGCATACAGTCGATTTTGCTTAGTTGGCTTCTCAGTTGGTTTATGATGCAGAGCAAGGTCAACAGTGTGGGTTCAATTCCCATACCAGCTGAGGTTATTCATCAAAGCCCTGGCTTCTCAACCCTGCTCCTCACCTGAGGTGTAGTGACCCTCAGATTATATCACCACCTGTACGCTCTCCTCCTCACTGGGGAAAGTAGCCTGTGCTCATCTGGAACTACAGTGATTTTACTTGGGGACCAGTTTGGCTCACTTCACTCGACAGCTGGTTTATGATGCAGAGCAAGGCCAACAGTATGTGGTTGACTCCCATACTGGCTGAAGTTATGCATGAAGGCCCTGCTTACTCAACCTTGCTCCTCTCCTGAGGTGTGGTGATCCTCAGGTTAAATCACCACCAGTCAACCCTCCTCCTCACAGGGGAGCAGCCTATGTTCATCTGGAACTATGGTGACTTTACCTCATTATGAAATGTTTGTGCCCTGATGTTTCATTCCTTTTTGGGAGGGTGGTATGTAAGGATCCTTCCAGATAATTCCCTTATTTCCCCTTTCTTTATTTTTGCCATTATCATTTTTGACCCATGGATTCTTAATGGACATACATGGACATAGGGGATGCAGTGGCGTTGTGGTATTGTCACTGGATTAGTATTGTCACTGGACGAGTAAACCAGAGACCTAAAGTAATGCTCCAGGGCAGGTTCAAATCCTGCCACTGCAGACGGTGACATTTTAATTCAATAAAAATCTAGAATTAAAAGTCTCATGATGACCATGTTGATTGCCGTAAAAACCCATCTGGGTAACTAATGTCCTTTAGGGAAGGAAATCTGTCATCCTTACCTGATCTGGCCTACAAGTGACTCCAGATCCGCAGCAATGTAGTTGACTCTTATCTCAAGGCAATTAGGAATGGGCAAAAGTGCCGGCACAGCCTGTGACGTCCTCTCCCATGAATGAGTAAAAACATTTTTTTAAATGTATCTTTAAGTCAAGCAGCAGCAAGAATGAGAAATGTAATAAGTCGCAACATAGTATATGGTTCTGCTACCTTTGGACAACAGAACCCAGATGTTGTGGAACCCGAGAGATGGGGTGGGACAAGTGGTGATTGGATCCTGCCTGAGTTGAATGATTTCCAGAGACCTGAGGAAAACAGAGTTGGGACCTGGATACATAAGGACTGGGGCTGGATTCTCCATAGCCCGGCACCAAAATCATGTTCGGCCGCACGCTACGGAGAATGGATTGTCAGGCCTAAATCTGGGCCGGTGCCTGTTTAACGCCGGTCCGCTCCCTCCAAACTGGCGTCTGCATGATGCGCACCATTTCAATGCCATTGCCGTGTAATCGGCCAGCCCACCCGTGATGCTCCGCCCCCGATGAGCCGAGTTTCCGACGGCACAGGACACGTGTGATCCCAACCGTGCGGGAACCCGGCGTGACAGCTGCGAACTGTGCCCAGCGCCACCACACTCAGTCAGATTCCATGCCACTGGCTGGGGGGAATGGTGGGGGGTAGCCAGGGGCTGGCCAGGAACTCGGGGTTTGAGGATTAGGTTACGCGCAAGGCTGGCCCCATGTTGTATGGCGTGACCGCTGCAGGTGATCAGCTATGCGCATGCATGGCCCAGGACCTGCCCATGCTCTGGCCGGTTTCTGCAGGATCTACGGGCACTTCATGTGACCGGTACTAGCCCCTCACCGGTACCGAAATCGGTGAGGGATTCGTGCCGATTTG
This sequence comes from Scyliorhinus torazame, assembly GCF_047496885.1. Classification (NCBI taxonomy): domain Eukaryota; kingdom Metazoa; phylum Chordata; class Chondrichthyes; order Carcharhiniformes; family Scyliorhinidae; genus Scyliorhinus; species Scyliorhinus torazame. Next base: position 146,337,338 of record NC_092716.1, on the reverse strand, counting down.
CCAATTGTGAAATACCACAGGACCCATGGCGGCATCGGCACTTAGCCACAGGAAAGTAGAATTCAGCCCCTGGTCTCTCTGTCTGTGTCCAGAAAGGCTGTGAGTTGATGCATTTTTGAACCTACAGAGAATCTGAATGAATCCACAATGAAACTATTACAGGATGTAAACCAAGACCTCGATCTGAAAACTTACGTTGAAGGAAGGTCTGCTTAAAGACAACCATTTGAAACAAAGAGTCTTTTTCCTTTTATTTATTATTTGCAACCCTCTCCTCGCCTCTGTGTTTGTCTGTCTTGCATTTATGTATATAGAGGGGTGGGGGCAAGTTAAAGTGGGAGTTTAGGAATTACATAATAAAGGGCAGCACTGTGGTGCAGTGGTTAGCACTGCTGCCTCGTGGCACCGGGGACCCTGGTTCGATTCCAGCCCCAGGTCACTGTCCATGTGGAGTTTGCGCATTCTCCCTATGTCTACGTAGGTCTCACCCCCACAACCTCCAAAGATGTGCAAGGCAGACGGATTGGCCATGCTAAATTGCCCCTTAATTGGAAAGTAAGAGAATTGGGTACTCTAAATCATTTTTAAAAAGGAATTACATAATAGTTAACCAATTGTATTTGCTGCATATTTTATTATTGTTCTTGTTATCAATAAAAAGTAATTGTGTTTAAACTTACAAATCTGGTGACCATAATTATTGGGCACCCAAGGGCCAAAGACTTTGGGTATTTTTCTCAGAATCATTCAATTGTGTTGCCACTCTGTGTCCAGTGGGGCTGAAATTGACCGCGAACTAGTCCAGGAGGGTCATAATTCCTTCACGAAGGATAATAGACTTTTCCGTATAAGCAAGATAAAATATCATTTAATTTCATGAACTGATACCAAATTTTTACTTCTCATTCATTTCAGCTGCCTTAAAAAATGAAAAATGGGATAACAGTGAGTCAGATGTATTCAGTATAATATGGAAAGTCAACAAAGAACTGAGTAAGAAATGTTTTTGGTTACGATTATAGTGATCTCAATTATTCAGATATTTAAATGATCAGAGTGCTGTTTTATATAATTAACCATTAAATTGTATTATATTGTGATATTATAAGGTATATTGGCAGTGCTAAACTTTAGTAATGGTGTCAAGGTCATGGAAATGATACATAGAATTAGATGGAATATATTGCATAGAAACAGGCCATTTGGCCGAACAAGTCCATGCTGATGTTTATGCTCCACTTGAGTCTCTTCCTATTGTTCCTCAGTTAAATCTACTATCTTAACCATGTAAACATTTCTCCCAATTCTGCTTTTCTAGATAAATGCATTTATACTGTTTGCTCCAAATACTCCCACCTGATGAATTACACATTTTCACCACTCCTTGGTGGAGACATTTCTTCTGAATTCCTGATGGGTAAAGCAATTTCATCTGGATTCCTGCGTGAGCTTCTTGATGACGATCTTATATTAGTCCCCAGTTATGCACTTCCCCATAAGATGGAACTTTTATTCAGTATCCATTCAGTCAAAACCTTTCATAATTTTAATGACCTCTATAAGGTCAATCCTAAGGCTTATTTTTACAAGAGAAAGAGACCCGACCTGTCAGTCCTTTTCTGATATGTATATTCATATGTAAATTCCTGATGCCATTCTTGTAAATCCTCTCTGCACTCTTTCTATATCCTTTTTGGAATCAGGCCTTTGCACCCTCTCAAGACTGGGACTTTCCATTCCAAGCCTAGGTCCCATGGCAGAAATGGAAACTGGGAATGTTTCCTACCATGGAGGCTGGTGGGAGGCCAAAGGAACGGACCCATCATCCATGCTTAACTAAAAATATTACAGATAGTATCAAACGTAAAGATAAATAATTTAATTGTGCAAAAACAGGTGACAGGTCAGAAGATTGGACAGAATATAAGGAACAGCAAAAGATAACTAAAAGATTAATAAGGAGGTCAAAATTAGAGTACAAAAGAAAACTAGCCAGAAATATAGAAACAGATAGTAAGAGTTATTGTAAATGTTTAAAAAAGAAAAGCTAGCAAAGTGAGTGTTGGTTCTATAAAAAGTGAGTCTGGAGAATTGATAATGGAAAACAAGGAAACTTGTGACACGAGCAAACCTCGTGGCCAGGATATTTATGCCTCTCCAGTTTAGATGCAACCCGTCCTTCTTATACAGGTCACACCTACTCCAGCAGAGCTCCCAATGGTCCAGATAACTGAAACCCTCCCTCCTACACCAGCTGTTTAGTCACGTGTTTAGCTGCTCTATCTTCCTATTTCTAACCTCACTGGCACGTGGCACAAGGAGTAATCCCGAGATTACAACCCTAGAGGTCCTGTCTTTTAACTTTCTGCCTTGCTCCCTGAGCTCCTGCTGCAGGACATCATCCCCCTTCCAGCCTATGTCGTTAGTACCAATATGTACCATGACCTCTGCCTGTTTGCCCTCCCCCTTCAGAATGCCCGCTACCCGTTCTGAGAAATCCTGGACCCTGGCACCAGGGAGGCAACATATCATCCTGGAGTCTATTTCACATCCACAGAAGTGCCTATCTGTGCCCCTGACTATAGAGTCCCCTATGATGATTGCTTTTCTGCACTTTGACCCTCCCTGCAGAACATCAGAGCCAGCCGTGGTGCCACTTCTCTGGCCCCTGCTGTTTTCAGTATTGAGTAAATTGTTGGACCTTCAGGCTGACAAGAGCAAGGGTCCTGATAGACTTCATATTAGAGTTTTGATATAAAACATTGAACTATTAGTTTGAATTATCCAAAATTCACTGGATTCAGGGAATGTGCCATTGGATCGGAAGATAGCAAATATAACTTCATTATTCAAAAAGGGAGAGAGACAGGAAGCGGGAAACTATGGGAGCGATCTTCCGGCTTCATTACGCTCTCGCTTAAGTGAAACTAGGCCGGTGAATAGCGGGAGAGGCCAAAAATTAGATCCGCGCCAGGTGCCAAACTGTTTGCGATGCAACCTGACCGCTCTGTAGGCGAAATTGGGATCTCGCCAGAGCATGGCGAGAAACCAATTATCGCCACTTAAGCCCCATTTCCATACAATTAATGAGAGCCACCCCTTATCCAATGGCCTTCTGTCATTCACCCCCCCACCCCCAGCAAGTCCTCATGCCGATAAGTGCTCCTTTTCAAAAACGTGACCCTGATGGAAGCGCTTCTGTGGGGAGCTGAGGAGGTGAGTAGCCACCTTTGCTCATGGGCGAAGAGCCCGGGGTGTGCAGGGCTTGCTGCCCTGTGCTTGATGGGGATGGGGAACCCTCCGCAGGCGTAGGCTGTTATGGGATGGTGGGGTGCGCTGCAGGGGGGGGTAACCAGGGGGCAACCACTCGATACACCTCCATGCCAACCCCTGGATCACGTGTACTCGTTCCGGGGACAACTATCGTCCTTGCCCGTCTGCCCCAACGACCACCCATAACCCCCACCGACTGCCGAGGCCCCTGGCCATGCAGATGAAGGCTATAGCTTCTCGGGAATTGGCAATCGTGGTGAAGTGAGCACTTCACACAACGCAAGTGAATTCCCATGGGTGGGGGGGCCATATAGCATGTGGGAGTCATTGCATGACATCCGAATCAGACCGCGATGCCTGGACAATGTACCTGAACATTGCAGGAGGCAACACCATACATGCAGCAATCAACATCCGAACATCCAGGGGATGGGACACAGCTCTGGGCGTCATGTCCATGGCTGGAGGGTGGGTGCGTGCCACGGGGAGGAGTCCAGCGGCCAGGCCAGTTGACGTTGTGAGTGGGTGTCTGGTGGACAGGGTCTGGGGTCCAGTGAGGGGGGCCCACTGGTGCTGCACAATGCAGCCATACGCCGGAGAAGGCGGCAGCAGCAGCGTCTGCAGATGCTCGAGGCAGGGGTAATGTGCAGGATCCGCCCCACACCTGAGGATCCGGCCGCCCATCAGGCTAGAGAGGGACCCAGAGAGGGAGTCCCACGATGGCCCAGGGTGGACAGGGCCGCTGGTCATTCGAACAGATGACGGAAAGCGCAACAAGGAAACAGTGCGACACCTGTGCCATGTACTCACGGACTTGGCACCATGTAGGGGAGGAGGACACCAGCTACCGCTGGCCCATCAAGGTCACCGCAGCTCTGTACTTTTATGCCAAGTGATCATTCCAGGACTCGAGTGAGAACCTGTGTGGTATCTCACAGGCCACAGCCCACAGGTGCATCCGTCACAAATGCCCTGTATGCCCGGGCGGAAGGCTACATTGCCTTTGACATGGACCAGGCTCAGCAAGATGCCCTGACAGCAGGTTTCTCTGCCATTGCTGGGATGCCCCAGGTCCAGGGGGTAATAGGTGCCTCGCATGGTGCCCTGCACTCAGCGGGACATCTGTGGGTGCTCCACATTAACAGAAAGGGGTTTGTCATGTGAGAGTACCTTTAAGAAATGGGGGTTTCTAAAATAGCTGTTGTGGATGTACCTTTAAGAAATGGGTGTTTATCAGTGATGTCAGAGTGTGGGTGGAGCTGGGCTGTCTGCTTTTACATTCGCTTTGGACTTTACATAGTGTGTTTAGTTTCGTTTTAGATTAGGGGGAGCTGCAGTCACAGCAAGATGTGTATGAATCTCTGCAAGCTGAGACTGTTCATTTGGTGATTTCAACGTGGTAACTGTTCTCAGTCGTGAAGTTAAGTCTGATGTCTTTCTGTACAAAGGTTTATTTTTGTCTTATGGATGTTGCAAGGAAAGATTAAGAGTTACTTATAGCGGACTGTATTCTTTGGGGGATTTATTGGTGTTGATAGTTGTTAAGATGTTTACTGTGGGTTTATAAAATGTTAACTTGTTTCATAAATAAAGTGTTTTAATTTAACAGTACTGTAGATTTCTGTTGCATCACACCTGCAGAGTAGTGCCATGTGCTCACCATAACTACAATCTATTAAAAGTTGTGGGTCAGGTGAACTCCATGATACACTTTGGGGCTCTCTAAACCCTGGCCCATAACAAATTGGGGGCTCGTCCGGGATAGAAGTCTATCTATTGGGTTGGCTTTGTGAACTTAAAGACAGTGAGGGGTGAGAATATTGTGGTTGCTTTTCAGGTGTGGTATTTCAGTTTAAGTAGGGAGTGTGTTATGGACATTTGGCTCTTTCAGAGGCTCTGAGGTTTTTAGGGGTGTAAACGGTCACACGCATTAACTTACAGACAGAGACTAAGAGCAGACTGTTAGATTTGGCAAAAACATTGCAGTTAACATTACCTGTCAAATGTGAAAAGATGAGGTAATTATGGCGGTGGCTAAGTATTTAAATTAAAAGTATTTAAAGCCCAAGTGAAGCAAAGGAGGTGCAAAAGTTTGTACAGCCTGATGAAGAGGTGATTGATAAGAAGGTGCCAGATGTCTTTAAAGAATCTACTTGTGTGGGTAGTTTACTCATGTGTACCAGAAGGAGCAGGTAAAAAATTCACAGTTTTAAGGGATACGGGAGCTAGTCAATCTTTAATGGTAAGAGATGAGGAGTTATGTAGTTTGGGAAGAATGTGGCCAGAAAAGGTGGTAATATGTGGAATTCAGGGTAAGACGAGTGTTCCATTATATAAGGTAAGGTTGGAAAGTCCAGTAAAGAGTGGTGAAGTGGTAGTAGGAGTAATAGAGAAACTATCTTGTCCAGGAAGATAGTTTATCTTGAGTAATGATATAGCTGGATCGCAGGTGGGAGTGATGACTATTGTGGTTGATAAGCCAGTGGAAAATCAGACAACTGAAGTGTTGAAGGACGAATATCCTGGGATTTTTCCGGATTATGTAGTAACAAGGTCGCAAAGTCACAGGTTAAGACAAGTTGGGAAATCAAAGAGTGAAAATGAAGTTGAAGTGCAATTATCAGAAACGATTTTTGACCAGATGGTTGAAAAAAACAAGAACAGGTGGAGGATGAGGCGGATATTTTTAGTTCAGGAAAATTGGCGGAGTTACAACAGAAAGATGTAGAAATAAACCGGATGTATCAGAAAGCATACACGGAAGAGGAATCTGTGTGTATACCGGAGTGTTATTAACGTAAAAATGATTTCTTGATGAGAAAATGGAGACCTTTACACATGCAGGCAGATGAAAAGTGGGCAGAAGTTCATCAAGTGTTATTGCCGGTAGGGTATAGAAAGGAGGTGTTGCGAGTTGCACATGAGGTACCCGTGGGGGGTCATTTGGGAGTGAGGAAAACTCAAGCTAATACATTTTTATTGGCCTGGACTACATAAAGATATAGTTAAATTTTGTCGATCATGTCACACATGTCAAGTGATGGGGAAACCTGGGGAAGCAGTGATAAAACCAGTGCCCTTAATACCCATTTCAGCATTTGAGGAACCTTTGACAGGGGTCTTAATTGATTGCGTAGGACCGCTGCCTAAAACAAAAAGTTGGAATCAATATCTTTTGACTATAATGGATGTCTACTTGGTATCCAGAGGCCATTCCAGTACATAATATTACAGCTAAAAAGATTGTGGATGAGTTACTTAAATTATTTACTAGATATGGACTAACCACAGAAATACAATTGGATCAAGGATCACATTTTACCTCAAGGTTGTTCAAAGAAGTTATGGATAGTTTCAGAATAAAACAATTTAAATCAACTGCGTACCATCCAGAATCGCAGGGAGCGTTAGAAAGGTGGCATCAGGCATTAAAGACAATGTTGAAGACTTATTGTCACAATTATCCAGAGTTTGGGGATAAAGGAATTCCATTCGTACTGTTTGCAATTAGGGATGCACCTAATGAATCAACCAAATTCAGTCCTTTTGAACTAATTTTTGGTCATGAGGTAAGAGGACCACTTAAATTGATTAAGGAAAAATTGGTGAGTGCAAAATCAGAACTTACATTATTGGATTAAGTGTCAAATTTTAGGGAACGATTAAAAGTTGCACAAAATGTGATGAAATGGGTCGTGGACAAGAAATCCAAAGTTCGTAGTTTTGCCAGTGGAGATAAAGTTTTACTATTGTTACCAGTGGTCGGGGAACCTTTAAAAGCAAGGTATTGTGGACCTTATCAGATTGAAAGGAAATTAAGTGAGGTTAATTATGTGGTAAGAATGCCATATGGAAGGAAAACTCACCGAGTATGTCATGTGAATATGCTTAAAAGGTACTTTGAAATGGGGAGGAGAGCGAAAGGGGGGGGGGTAATGATTCTAACTCAAAGTGATGAACCAAATCCAGATGATCTTGAATTTCACATACCTCAAATTAAATTGGAAAACGAGGTTGTTCTTAAAAATTGGGATACATTGTTGAGGTACCTTCCAGAGGAAAAACGGACTGACCTGAAAGAGTTATTGATATCACATGGGCAAGTTTGTGGAGATATGTTGGGAAACACTAAAATGGCTATACATGATGTAGATGTGGGAAATGCTGTTCCAATTAAACAATCTTCATATAGACTTAACCCTTTGAAATTGGCACAGGTTAACAAAAAAATTGAGAGAATGCTTAAAAATGGCAGAATTGAAGTGGGTTGCAGCCTATGGGGCTCACCCATAGTGATGGTACCTAAACCAGACGGTACCCAATGGTTGTGTGTGGACTATAGAAAGGTTAATGCATTGACAAGAACAGACTCTTATCCTATCCCACGTTTGGAGATTGCATTGAGAAAGTGGGACAATCAGCTTTTATTTCCAAACTAGATTTACTTAAAGGTTACTGGCAGGTACCTTTATCCGAAAGGGCCAAGGAGATCTCAGCTTTTGTGACTCCAGATGGCATATCCCAATTCAAAGTTATTGCATTTGGCATGAAAAGCGCCCCAGCCACATTTCAACGGTTAACTAACAAAGTCGTTTCAGGATTACCCAATTGTGCGGTATACATCGCGATCTGGTAATTTTCAGCCAGACATGGAAAGAACATTCAAAACATCTGATGGAGTTATTCGATTGACTTCAGGAGGCTGGTTTGGTGGTAAACCTAGCGAAAAGTGAATTTGGAAAAGCCCAAGTCACTTTCCTTGGCCATACAATCGGACAGGGTCGAATGGTCCCACGGCATGTGAAAACAAAAGTTATTGGGGAGTTTCCAATACCCTCGACACAAAGGGAAATAATGTGATTTCTTGGCATGAGTGAATTCTACTGGAAATTTGTGCCAAATTTTAGCAGTGAGGTTGCTCCACTGACGAACTTGCTAAAGAAGCGTGGCAAATTTAAGTGGACAGTGGAGTGTCAACAGGCATTTGACTGCCTGAAGGCTGTGTTGACCACTGCTCCTGTGTTAGCCATCCCAAATTACACCAAACCATTCAATGTGGCTGTTGATGCGAGTGATGTGGATGTAGGTGCAGTGCTTCCACAAGATGATGATGAAGGACTAGAGCGGCTTAATGGGTATTTTTCAAAGAAATTGAATTCTCACCAGAAAATGTATTCAACGATTGGATTGGATTGGATTGGATTGGATTTGTTTATTGTCACATGTACCGAGGTACAGTGAAAAGTATTTTTCTGCGAGCAGCTCAACAGATCATTAAGTACATGAGAAGAAAAGGTAATAAAAGAAAATACATAATAGGGCAACACAACATATACAATGTAACTACAAAAGCATTGGCATCGGATGAAGCATACAGGGTGTAGTGTTAATGAAATCAGTCCATAAGAGGGTCATTTAGGAGTCTGGTGACAGTGGGGAAGAAGCTGTTTTTGAGTCTGTTCGTGCGTGTTCTTAGACTTCTGTATCTCCTGCCCGATGGAGGAAGTTGGAAGAGTGAGTAAGCCAGGTGGAGGGATCTTTGATTATACTACCTGCTTTCCCCAGGCAGCGTGAGAAGGAGACTTTGAGTTTGGTGCTGGCTTTGCAACATTTTCACATTTATGAGACCAGCAATCCGTCTGACACCATTATCTATACTGATCATAATCCATTGACGTTTTTGGAGCGAATCCGGATTAACAATGCAAGACTGTTTCGATGGAGTTTATTGTCACAGCTATTTCATTTAAAAATAATATCATGTGGCAGGACGAGAAAATGTGATAGCCAATGCTTTGTCACGAATGTGATGAACGCAAGCAGGTTCAGTGGAGGAAGAAGAACTAAAATCGACTGTGTTATTATAAATGTTTGCGTGTTCTGTTTTGTTGAAAAAGAAATAGAACATAGAACGATACAGCGCAGTACAGGCCCTTCGGCCCACGATGTTGCACCGAAATGTATATTCACTGTCCACTGTTGATGGTTTATTTTTTTTTCTTGGGGCAGGTATCATGTGAGAGTACCTTTAAGAAATGGGTATTTATAAAAATATTTGTAGTGGATGTACCTTTAAGAAATGGGTGTTTATCAGTGATGTCAAATTGTGGGTGGAGCTGGGCTGTCTGTCTGCTTTTACTTTCGCTTTAGATTGGTTGCTTCACGGTGTGTTTGGTTTCGTTTTAGATTTGGAAAAGCTGCAGTCACAGCAAGATGTGTATGAATCTCAGCAAGCTTATGAATGTTCATGTGGTGATTTCAAAGTGGTAACTTCTCAGTAGTGAAGTTAAACCTTTCTGTAAAAAGGGGTCCTTTTTTGTCTTATGGATGTTGCAAGGAAAGAGTAAGAGTTACTTAGAGAGGACTGTATTCTTTGGGGGATTTATTGGTGTTGATAGTTGTTAAGATGTTTACTGTGAGTTTATAAAGTGTTAACTGGTTTCATAAATAAACAGTGTTTTAATTTAAAAGTACTGTAGATTTCTGTTGCATCACACCTACAGAGTAGGGCTGTGTGCTCCCCATAACCACAATCTATTAAAAGTTGTGGGTCAGGTGAACTCCATGATACACTTTGGGGTTCTCTAAACCCTGGCCCATAACAATGGGCCTGCTGGGAAGGTTTGGAAGGTTCTTGGGGTACAAACTGAATGTAGGGAAAAGCAGGTTTTTCCCGGTGAATAAGCTGGGACAGTTGTTATGGGCCAGGGTTTAGAGAAACCTAAAGGGTATCATGGAGTTCACCTGAACCACAACTTTTAATAGATTGTGGAATGGGGAGCACACAGCCCACTCTGCAGGTATAGTACAGCAGAAATCGAAAGGTATTTTTTAAAGCAAAACAATGTTTATTCTATGAACTCAAGTTCGCCTTTTTAAAACATACAGTGAACATCTTAGCAACCATTAATTCGAATACAACCCCCAAAGAATACAACACTACGTAATCCTTTAATCTTTCCTTTTATCATCCATAAGACTTAAAGACTTAAAACGCCTTTTGCCAGAAGCACATCAGGATAAAGTCACTCCTTATTAGTTAAATCACCAAGATCGATTTACAGTCTTTAGATTACAGAGAGAGACTCTAATACACCTTCTGGCTGTGACTGCAGCTATCCAGCTCTGAAAACGAAACTAAATCACGCCCTGCAGCAAACAGCTTAAAACAAAAGTAAAAAGCTGAAGACAGCCCAGCTCCACCCACTCTCTGACATCACTGCAGTAATAACACCCATTTCTTAAAGGTACTCTCACTGCAGATACTTATATACATACCATTTTATAAACACCCATTTCTTAAAGATACTCTCACATGACACTATACCCGACACTATACTTATTCTATGAACTCAAGTTAACCTTTTTAAAACATACAGTGAACATCTTAGCAAGCAACCATCAATTCAAATACAACCCCCAAAGAATACAACACTAAGTAATCCTTAAGAAATTCCCAAACAACATCCAGAAGACAAGAGACCCTTTCAGCACAGAGATCAGGTTTAAATTCTCTAATGAGAGCAGTTAACCCTTTGAAATCACCCAAATGAACACTCTTTTGCTTGTAGAGAGATCCATGCACATCTGCTGGCTTTCACTGCAGCTCTTCTCTCTGAAAATGAAACTAAAAACTCACTCTGTAGCAGCTTGCTCACAAACGAAAGTAAAGCAGACAGACAGCCCAGCTCCACCCACACTGACATCGCTGCAGTAATAAACACCAATTTCTTAAAGGTACACCCACTACATTTATTCTATAAAAAACAACCATTTCTTAAAGGTACTCACACATGACACAGCGGGCTAATTTAGGGGAGATGCAAATTACAGAAGCGAGGGCTAGGTTTAGGTATTTGGGTATTCAGGTAGCGAGGGATTTGACGGGGCTCCATAAGTGAAACTCAACAAAGCTGGTGGAGGAAGCCAGTGTGGATCCTTAGAGGTGGGGATACACTGCAGTTGACATTGGCGAGGAGGGTCCAAGTGGTGAAAATGAATATTCTGCCGTGTTTTTATTTTATTTTTCAGGCTTTCCTGATCTTAACACCAAAAGTTTTTTTTCTCGGAAATTGGACATAATCATTTCAGACTTTGTATGGGTGGGGAAGGTGCTAAGGGTCGGGAGGACCCTGCTACAGAGGCAGAGGCAGCAGGGGGGGTTTGGTGTTGCTGAACCTGTTTCATTATTATTGGGCGGTGGTGGTGGGAAGGAGAAGCGGTAGAGTGAGTTAGGATGGAGGAGGAATCTTGTCAGGGGTCTAGTTTGAGGGCTATAGTGATGGCAGCATTGCCATTGGCTCTGAGTAGGTTTTCAGGGCGCCCGGTGGTGAAGTCCACGGTGAAGAGATGGAATCAGTTGAGGAGGAATGTCTGGGTGGAAAGGATGTTGGTGCTAACGGCGCTGTGCGAGAATCATGGGTTTGAGCCGGCGGGGCGGTGGGGGGGGGGGGGGGGGGGTAGTGTATACAGGAGGTGGAGGGTAGTGAGGCTGGTCAAGGTGAGGGATCTGTATTTCGAGAAAGGATTCGCCAGTCTGAAGGAGATAAGGGAGAAGGTCGAGCTGCCGAGGGGGCGTGAGTTCACATATATACACATATATGCAGGTTAGGGACTTTGCGCAAAAGGTCTGGAGGGGGTTCCCGAGGTTGCCAGATACACCCTGCTGGAGCGACTGCTGCTTCTGGATGTGGAAGGGGAGGAAATGATTGGGGATATATACAAGTGACTGGGGGGGCAGGGAGGCGAGCGGGGGGTGATGATCAAGAAGTAATGGGAAGGGGAGTTGGGAGGGGAGATCACTTGGGAGTATGGAGTGAGGCATTGCGTGGTAAATGGGATCTCCTCCTGTGCAAGGATTAGCCTGATTTATTTCAAGGTGGTGCACAGGGTGCATATGACTCGGGCGAGAATGTGTGGATTCTTTCAGGGGGTAGCAGATGAGTGTGAGAGGTGTGGGCGGAGACCAGCGAATCACGCGCACATGTTTTGGAGTTGCGGAAAATTGGGAAGATTCTGGGCAGGAGTGTTCGCCGTCTTAGACAGGGTAGTGGATGGACCCGGAACCTTTGATGGCAATATTTTGGGTTTCAGAGAAGCCGGAGCTCATGGAGAGGAGGAAAGCCGATGTCGTGGCCTTCGCCTCTCTGATTGCACGGCGGCGAATTTTACTGGACTGGGGGTCGGCATTGTCACCGGGGGTAACGGCTTGGTTGGGTGGCCTTTACGACTTCCTGTGGTTGAAGAAGATAAAGTATGAGTTATGGGGCTCTGCAGAGGGGTTTGAGAAAAGGTTGGGTGTGTTTGTGACCGTGTTTGAGGAGCTGTTCATCGCAGGGTGAGGGGGGGGCGCGGTTTGGGTGAAAAGGGGAAGAAAATTTGTGCAGTTGATTGCTGGGAAGTATGTTGCCCGGGGTGTTTATTTGTTGTAACCTCTTTTGATACATATTTGTAAGAAAATGTATTTTTATAAACAGAAAGTGACTAAGGCATTCTACTGGTTGTGCAGAAGGGTGTTTAATGTTCAACACAGGTCCCCACTCTCCCGATAGTGGCTGGCATCGCCAACTCCCACCCTCTATACCCCCCTCACCCCCTACCTATCCCTTCCCCCCCTCCCCCAGTGCCCTCAGTGATCCTTGATATGCTTTCTCCTCCTAGTTCTACCACTATTTCTAGGTGTCGCCCCAGGGCGCACATCTGAGGTGGAGGCAGTCAGTTGCTTACTTCATCTCATGGCCTTTGATGCCTTTGTCGGGCGACGTCTGGGAGCTCTGGGACCGGAGGGCCCGGCTCACCTGTCGGTGGTACATGCACAGCCGTGCCGTTCTGTCCCGTGTGCTGACCCCGAGATGCGGCCTCATCAAAGGGGTGGAACTTGGGGGAGCTGGTTGCCACAGTTGCCGCCCCATGGGATGGGTCTGGGTAGGCACCGAGTGCCCACTCCCCCATTCGGTGCCCATAGGGCCCTGGGATCCACCTTGGGACGGAGGGACAGCTGGTTCGGACCCCGGCTGCATCTGCGTCATCTGACTCTGCCAGCCCTGGCGGTTCCCCAATGTCTGCACCATGGTGTCGATGCCCTCGGCGATGCTCCTCAGTGACTGGGACATGCTCTGCAGCGCCTCGACAATGCCCACCTGTGACTGGGACAAGCTCTGCAGCACCTCGTCCATTCCCACCTGAGAGCGGAACATGTCCCGCAGGCCCTCATCAAGGTCAGCCTGTTACTGGGTGACAACCCCCAGCGAGGTAGGCACTCTGACAAAACCCTCGGCCTAGGCCATCACCGACTGAGCGACGCCTTGGACACCTTCATTAATGGTGCCAACTTCGTGCACCTGACTCTCCAGTGCGGTCGATACCCTAGCAGTGTTGTCCGCGGTGCCATTCATTGCCGGCGACATCTCCTGCGCCTGTAGCCTCTGGAACTCCTCCAATCGGAAATCAATCTGCTGGAGTGACGCTGACATCTCCCTCTGAATGTCCCGGCCGCTCCCTGTTGTCTCCATCAGCTCTGGGTAATCCTGTTCCAGAGGCTCAGCATCAAGTTGGGACCCAGGTGGGTCCTGGGATACAGCAGCCCCCGACTGCTATCTCACCTGGGGGTTCCTGCTTCCACCAGATGTGCATCATCAGCAGTGTGGTGCTCACCAGATTGTACCCCAGAAGCCTTTCCACTAACATCTCCCACCGAGGTGTGTGTATCTGCACAGGTTGAGGGTGGGGATGACAGCTTTGACGCGACTATAATAGTTGCATCCTCAGAGCTCTCCTCCAAGGTGTTCTCTTGGGATGGGCTGACGCCGTCGGCAGGAGGATCTGCAGGAGAATAATAATAATCTTTCTTAGTGTCACAAGTAGGCTTACATTAACACTGCAATGAAGTTACTGTAAAAATCCCCTCGTCGCCACACTTAGGCGCCTGTTCGGGTGCACAGAGGGAGAATTCAGAATGCCCAATTCACGTAACAAGCACAGCTTTCGGGACTTATGGGAGGGAACCGGAGCACCGGAGGAAACCCACGCAGACATGGAAAGAATGTGCAGGCTCCCCACAGACGGTGACCCAAGCCGGGAATCGAACCGCGGGGGTGATGGTGAAGGGACGGTTGGGGTTGGGGGTGTTTGAAGGGGTGGGTGGAGGGAGGGCTGGGGGTTGCCTGGGGGGTTTGGGGGGTGTGGATGCTCCCTTAGCGGGTGTGGGAGGGTGTGGCGTTTGAGTCTACCCACTCGTGCTGCCCAATGTAGGTCGTTGACCTTCCTCCAGCACTGGAGGTCACACTCCCCGAGCTGACTGCAGTCGCCACCTTGTCCGGGGCAGCACTGGCAGCCTTGTGGCTCACCCTCCAGGACTCCCTAGCCTCCATCACGTCCAGGAGCCTCCCCAGGTCAGCGTCCCCGAATCTTGGGGCTGGTCTCCTCGGCGCCATTGTTGCGAGCTGGCTGGGGTTAGCTGAGCAGGTGCAGCTTAAGTGCTGCTCGGTCTTGTTAATGGGGGGCTGGCAAGCGCGATTCCAGCGAATCAGCTGGCGAACTGTAATTTGAGGCGAGAAGCCTGTGAGACCTCATTGAGTGGTCCAATCACCTTTGAATTGCATTGCCTGCCTCACTGGGCCGAGCGCCGGGAAGCTTGCGGCAATTCCTGCTCGTGAGCACACCTAGAAATTTTTCCAGAATATTGCACCCTATAGGTCAATTAGTTTAACATCTATTACAGGGAAAATGTGAGATACTATTATTAAAAAAGTTATAGTAGGGCTCACGATAATCAGGCAGAGAAAACATGGTTTTGTGAAAGATAGATCATGTTCAACCAACTTTTTGGAGTTCTTTGTGCTGTGGATAAAGTGGAACTGGTGGATGTATTGTGCTTAGATTCCCAGAAGGCATTAGACGAAATTCCACATCAAAGGTTATTGCGGAAAATAAATGCTCATGTTATTGACATTGCAAGAAGAATGGTTGTGTAACAGGAAGCAGGGAATAGTGTCAATGGGACTTTTTCAGGTTGGCAAGATGTAACAAGTGGTGTTACATGTTGGGACCTCATCTGTTCAATTTATGTGAATGACTAAGATGAAAGGTTTGAAGGGATGGTTGCAAAATTGACTGAAGACATAATAGTTTTTTAAAATTTGTTTACAGGATGTGGGCGTCGCTGGTAAGACCAGCATTTATTGCCCATCCCTAGTTGCCCTTCAGAAGGTGGTGGTGAGTTTCCTTCTGAATCGCTGCAGTCCTTGAGTTTAGGTACACCCACTGCACTGTTGAGTAGAGAGTTCCAGGATTTTGACCCAGTGAATGTGAAGGAATGGCGATATATTTCCAAGTCAGGGTGGTGAGTGACTTGGAGGGGAACCTCCAGATGGAGAAGTTCCCAGGTATCTGCTGCTCTTGTCCTTCTCGATGGTAGTGTTTGTGATTTTGGAAGGTGCTGTCTAAGGAACCATGGTGAGTTACTGCAGTGCACCTTTTAGATGGTACACACATCCCTGTTCATTGGTGGTGGAGGGGTTGAATGTTTGTGGAAGGGGTGGCAATCAAGCGGGCTGCTTTGTCCTGGATGGTGTCGAGCTTCTTGAGTGTTTTTGGAGCTGTACTCATCCAGGCAAGTGGAGAGTATTCTATTACACTCCTGACTTGTGCTTTGTAGATGGCGGACAGGCTTTGGGGGTCAGGAGGTAAGATTCCTCCTGTAAGATTCCGAGCCTTTGACCTGGTAGCCACAGTATTTATGTGGCTTGTTCAGTTCAGTCCCTGATCAATAGTAACATCCAGGATTTTGATTATAGGGGATTCAGTGATGATAATGCCATCGAATGTCAAAGAGCGGTGGTTAGATCCTCTCTTGTAGGAGATGATCATTGCCTGGCACTTGTGTGGCGTGAATGTAACTTGCCACTTGTCAGCCCAAGCCTGCATATTGTCCAGGTCTTGCTGCATTTGGATTTGGGCTGCTTCATTATCTGAGGAGTCGCGAATGGCGCTGAACATTGTGCAGTCATCTGCAAACATCCCCACTTCTGACCTTATAATGGAAGGGAGGTCATTGATGAAGCAGCTGAAGATGATTTGGCCTCGAACACTACCCTGAGGAACTCCTGCAGTGATGTCCTGGAGCTAAGATGATTGACCTCCAACCACCACAATTATCTTCCTTTGTGCCAGGGATGACTCCAACCAGCAGAGAGTTTTCCGCCTATTCCCATTGACTCCAGTTTAGCTAGGGCTCCTTGATGCCATACTCGGTCAAATGCTGCCTTGATGTCAAGGGCAGTCGCTCGCACCTCACTTCCGGCATTTAGATCTTTTTTCCATGTTTGAACCAAGGCTGTAATGAGGTCAGGAACTGAGATGCCCTGGCGGAAACAAACTGTGCAACCTTGAGCAGGTTGTTGCCGAGTAAGTGCCGCTTCATAGCACTGTTGATGATTCCTTCTATCACTTTGCTCATGATGGAGAGTAGACTGATAGGGCGGTAATTGGCTGTGTTGGAGTTGTCCTGTTTCTTGTGTACAGAACACACCTGGGCAATTTTCCACATTGCCGGGTGGATGCCAGTGTTGTAGTTGGACTGGAATAGCTTGGCTCGGGGTATGGCAAGTTCTGGAGCACAAGTCTTCAGTACTACTGTGGAATATTGTCAGGGCCCATTGCCTTCAGCCATTTCTTGAAATCATGTGGAGTGAATTGTAGTCGGTGAGAAAGTAAGTGAAAAGGACGCAGGGAGGCTGAAAAAGGATGTAGATAGATCAAGAGAATGGACAAAGATCTGGAAAATGGAGTATAATGTGGAAAAGTTTGTCCATTTTGTTAGGAAGCATATCATCTAAATGGCGAGAGATTACAGAGCTCTGAGGTGCAGAGGAATCTGGGAGTCCGAGTTTATGAATCACAAAATGGCTAATTCGTATGCACGTACAGATAATA
Organism: Scyliorhinus torazame; assembly: GCF_047496885.1. NCBI lineage: Eukaryota > Metazoa > Chordata > Chondrichthyes > Carcharhiniformes > Scyliorhinidae > Scyliorhinus > Scyliorhinus torazame. The sequence continues at coordinate 146,320,133 of NC_092716.1, read as the reverse complement.
ATTATGAAATCAAACATAATATTCTCATTTATTACGAGGGGAATTGGATACTAAAGTTGCGGCTTGGCGATAACTGCTGACCCAGCTAGCGGCATATAGAATGATGGAGAAGTCTGCAATAACCCTCTGAAAGAGCACCGTCCCTCAGCCCACCCCTCCACAACACCACCTAAGCTTTAGACACTAAGGGGCAATTTAGCATGGCCAATCCACTTAACCTGCACATCTTTGGACTGTGGGAGGAAACCGCAGCACCCAGAGAAAACCAACGCAGACACAGGGAGAATGTGCAAACTCTACAAAGCCAGTCACCCAAGGTTGGAAAGAAACCCGGGTCCCTGGCACTGTAAGGCACCTACCTCCCGTGATTGAATTTTATAGATGTGGAACCATTTTTGGAGTACTGTGTACAGTATTGGCCACCTTATTTAAGGAAGGAATTAAATGCGTTTGAAGCAGTTCAGAAAAGGTTTACCAGATTTATACCTGGAATAGATGGGTTGTCTTATGAGCAACGGTTGGACAGGCTTGGCTTGTATCCGCTGGAGTTTAGAAGAGTAAGAGGTGATTTGGTTGATATATAGAGATCCTGAGGACTCCTGACAGAGTGGATGTGGAGAGGAAGTTTCCTCTTGTGGGAGAATCTAGAACTAGGGGTCACTATTTAAAAATAAAAACAAACGTCACCCGTATAAATCGGAGATAAAAGCAAATTAATGTGGGTGTTGCAATCTGAACCAAAATCAGAAAATACTGGACAATCGCAGTAGGTCTGACAGCATCTGTGGAGAGAGAAGGGAGCTAATGTTTTGAGTCTGGATGACTCAACTTTGACAAAGTGTCATCCAGACTCAAAACGTTAGCTCCCTTCTCGCCCCACAGATGATGTCAGACCTGCTGTGATTGTCCAGTATTTTCTGATTTTGTTCCTTATAAAACAGATGGGGTGAAATTTTGTGAGTCTTCGGATATCTCTTCCTGAGAAGGTGGTAAAAGCAGAGTATTTGGATAGTTTTAAGGCAGAGGTGGATAGATTCTTGGTAAGCAAGGGGTGATAGATTATTGGGGTGGGAGGGATGATTTTTTGAAGTTACTATCAGATCAACCATGATCTTATATTATGGCGGGCAGGCTTAATGGACTGAATGGCCTACTTATTTCAAGAAAGAGTTAGACATAGCTCTTTGGGCTAAAGGGATCAAGGGATATGGAGGGAAGGCTGGATCAGGCTATTACACTTGATGATCAGCCTTGATCCTGATAAATGGCAGAACAGGCTCGAAGGGCTGAATGGCCTCCTTCTGCTTCTATTTTCTATGTATGTTTCTATGTATGTTTTTCTTGTTCGAATGTTAACCTAATTAATTACGTAGTCAAGAATTTTCCAATCTATTGCGCATTGGGGCGGGCTGGATGACTCATATCATATCTGGGTGCCATATTTAAAAGGCACTTGGACATCAACTTTTTGTCACGTACTCACTGTTGAAGGATGGGATGGCCTATTAATCCATGGGACCTCCAACCACCAGGTTCAGTGGTGCTTCCCTTGAATGCTGCTCAATGTAGTGGTGCACGGGAGGGTTGCCCTGTCGACAGCCTGCACAACATTCGTCACATGCCTCACAATCCAGGGGTTATTTGGAAGAGTGGAAGCATGAGAAATATAGATGAAGCCCAAATACTTTTAATCCTTTGCACAGGAAAAGTTAAGGTACAAGAACAGAAAGAGTCAGTGGGCGTGGAAGCAGCCTGATCTGAAGAACCTTACTGAGCTCGAGGAGCGGGCAGCCCAGCTGGCAGATGAGGAACTGGAATGAGCCGTTGGAGTTGGAGAGGTCGACGGGCACCTCTATTCAACAAAGATACATGCATAACGTAATCACATTGAAACCTAAGGTTTGCATTCCTCAGTGTTGTAGGCAGATCATGTAGTCACTCGCACTCTCCTCTCTCACTTACAAGCTGCAACAGGAAGAGTGGAAGGCCAGAAGAGGAACCCTGTCCAGAAGGTTCTCCAGTGCACCTGTAGCGCTGTCACCGCAGCTATCTGTACACTCCACTAATGCACATACATGTCTGCAGTAGTAGGAAGCACCAAGCTCACCAGTATTCGGAGGACTGCTGGGAAAGAGTCATTGGCGACAACCAAGTCAGATGATAAGTCTCTGGGATCGGCCCTGGGGTACTTGTTCCGATCACTGAAAGCTGCCCCAGACTGTCTTCCAGGTGTGTACCTGGGGTTGCTGTGAGAGGCGGTGGAGTGGCGTGTGAGGTACAGGAATCCGTCTGCCTGCTCTCAAATGAAAATGTTCAGACCTGTGTGTGCATGGAGGTCTCCTTGGAGGGTGGTGAACGTAATGGAGAAACTGGGAAAACTAGACCAGGTTATTTCAGAGACATGCACAGGCCTGTACCCCATCGCTGTAGCCATGGGTGATCTTGCTGTGGTTACACATGAAGAGGATGTGGCATTTCAACCTCCCTACAGGTGTCTCTTCTCCTCAAAGAGTCAGGTAGGAGCCCTCGACCACCCAAAGGGAGGAGGAGTAGCTGTTGGACACTTCTGGAACCACACCGAACTCTGAGTGCATTAAACCTTTTGGAATCCCCTTTGCCTGCCTCTTCAGGTTCGTACTCTGTGGCAGCAGAGAGAGAAGCTGCCCCACAGCAGGACGGGTGAAGTAAGCCAGGGCCTCCAAGCCTCTGATCTCCAGATGGCGATTGCCAAGGTCATCAACGACAACTGAGTGAATTGGTCAGCAGGTTGCCTCCAGCCCTGATGCAGAGCCCACCCCGTGACAAAAAGCATGTTCCCCTCATCCTGCCTACCTGCAAAATCTAGTTTTATTTCCATATCCCCTCCAACAACCCTCAGCATACCTTCACCCGACTTCACAGCACCCTCATTCTCCCAACCTACTGCACCTATTGCCCCCAAAATCTTCAAGATCCCTTTTCATCAACAATTCCCTCAGTAAGCCCGCCAGTTCTCTCTGAACCCCTTTCCCCTGCTCCCCCACCCCGCCAAGCCCAATCACACTTGCACACCTTGACCCCATCCACTATCGAGGCTCCCACCCTCCTCCTCCTTACCATCCCACCCATTCCACAACCCATTCTCTCATTCCCTTACCATCCATCTCCAACCTTTTCTGGGTCACTCGAGGATGCCACATCCACCCCAACTCTCCATTCCTCTCCTTGCTATCTATTCCTATACCCCAGTACAGATCATCATTGCTCAACAGTATCTCGTGCAGCCAACCAACAGCAGTGTGTATCTATGTCCTGGAAGCTCCTGCAGGGAGAAGATTTACAACCTGGAGGGTACTGCAGTGACAAATACCACATTCTGGAAGCTCCTTCAATAAGAAGGTATATATCCTGGAGGTTACTGCAGCGAAAAGATCTGCAAAACAGATGCTGCACTCACCCACTGTTCACATGGTGTTCAAGGGTCTTTGGACATTCGAGGCTTCCATCTTCCGATTACTGCGGCAGCTGGCCCAGACCTTTTTTAGGTGTGCATTGACACGTTCATGTTACTTTGGTCTGGATGAGTTCTGGACCAGCATAATATCCTGCTGGAAGTGTGGATAATTGGACCGGGGTGGGGAGGAGGAGGAGGGGGGGCGGCGGAGTACGGGGGAGGGGGGAGGAAACGGGGGAGGGTGCGGTTCGGTTCATGCTGCTGAGCAGCAGCACAATGACACCACAACCATGGAGCCCTGCAGTTCCTGCACACTTTCTCTGCATGTTCACGAGAAAGGCAAGCTCAATTGCCTGCTTCAAATCAAAAGGAGTTTCCGCTTACAGCTTCAGCTGCGTGGTTGCCTTGCTAATACCACGCGTGCTGGTCCCTCAACATCTCCGAGAGAGATGGCCCGTGCACACAGTGTTCAGCCGGGTGCTACAGACGGGTCAAGAAGGCTATAATTGATTCACCAGGACAGTGCACCGCCGTGTTAAAATGAGACCTTTGCATAAATACGGAGCTTATTGTCGTCATAAATCATAGCAACCAATTCACCAAAAGACCTGGAGTCCGGCGCAGCTGGGTAAGTCAAACACTTTATGATCCCTGTTAGCGGGAGAGAATCTCGAAGAAATCACTCAACACTCAGGGTTGGTCCTCGCATCAAACAGTTTATTACACCGGCGGAGAGACGCATCAACGGTTGATTACGCCGGCGGTAGATGACGTCTGTTAAAGCCCAGTGCCTCTCTTCACCGAACAAAGGAAAAACATCCATTCTTATACATTTTTCAAAGAAATACACAGCACATTATGGCTGGACCTGGTCAAATAATATTGATTATAGATTACATACATTAGTCACATGTTCAATGAAATTTGGCATTAGGTGAGGTGGGTTTGTACATGGTCAGCCCATGACCACATGGACACGACTCATGGTAGCTTTTTAAAATGATCTTCTCTGTCTCCATCTGGATTCCTTGAGTCTACAATACCCCTTGTTCTATGGGCCTTCTGATCACTCTCTGTGAATGCCTCCCTTAATCTTACATGTCTGTTTTCCATTTAAGACCCTAGATCATAGAATTATAGAATTTACAGTACAAAGGAGGCCATTTGGCCCATTGAGTCTGCACCGGCCCTTGGAAAAAGTACCTACTTAAGTCCACGTCTCCACCCTATCCCCGTAACCCAGTTTCCCCACCTAACCTCATGGACGCCAAAGGGCAATTTGGCATGGCTAATTCACCTAACCTGCACTTGTTTGGACTGCGGGAGGAAACCGGAGCACCCGGAGGAAACCCACGCAGACACGGGGAGAAAGTGCATCTACTCGTATCAGCCACCATTGTCTCCCTGAACATTTCTTCTGTCTGTATTAATTGTCTCTTGTTTATCCCAGTTTGTGACTTACCCAGCTAATTGTGTTCAGGAATGTGGCCAACTCAGCTAACAGCCATTTTGTGTTTTCAGTATTCTGAACCTTTGTTAACATGGTGGAGCTGCATGTCTGTCCTTTCTGATCGTTTAGTGATTCTTAGATTATAAAATTACACACATTCCGGTTTATACAATATCTATTCCTACAAATATGCCTCTGTACAGGCACCTAAGCCAGGGTACCCTTTGTCTGAAACCTTCTCTCTCAATCTACCTTCAACAATCTCAAATGTCTGGGCCCTGTAAGTGGTCAGGAGGAGAAACTTCTGTTGGTCTTCCCCAATATTGCATTTGTCTGGAAGAAGTATCTCATGCATTCTGCGCACTGATTCCTATCCTCCAAACCTGCATCGAAGGCTTGTAGTTTTTGGAATAACGGCATTTTATTTGATATGGCCTGACATCCCCACAGCGAACCTCCGGTGGCTCGGATAATCGACGAGTAAGTCCGGAGTTTCCGTTTATCCTCATCGCCAGTATAATGACGCAGAGGAGGCTGATGGTAAAAGTAAGATAGATTTATCTGCAAGTATTTACTTATTTTTAAAATAAATTTAGAGTATCCAAAAAATTCTTTCCAATTAAGGGGCAATTTAGCTTGGCCAATTCATCTACCTTGCACATCTTTTTGGGTTATGGGGATGAGACCCACGCAGACACAGGGAGAATGTGCAAACTTCACACGGACAGTGACCCGGGGCCGGAATCGAACCCGGAGCCATGAGGCAATAGTGCTAACCATTGCGCCACTGTGTCGTCATGAAAAGTATTTACAATGGTCTGTTTTGTGAGGGCCACGAAGAATCCAGCACCAGTTTGTAGAATCAAAAGAAATAACTTTATTTACAATTACATATATACAACAGCAGCAGTACTCCACCACTGCTCACTCCTCTCTCGCTGGTTCCACACTGAATCAATTTAGCCAGCTCTATTTATGCAGGTGACTCTGCTAATGATTTCTCCGCCGCCCCCCCCCCCCCCCGCCCCCCTTATCGGGGAAGCTCATACTCACGAAGAATTATGGGATTCCCATTAGTCCCCAGCCAGTAGTAATCAGGCAGGTTATAACAGTCTGCATAACGCAACATCTCACTCCAAGTCCAATCCTCGCTGGGAGGTCTCATCTCACTGGGCCTGCTTTTATGGGATTCCCATTAGTCCCCAGCCAGGAGTAATCAGACAGGTTATAACAGTCTGCATAACGCAACATCTCACTCCCAGTGCAATCCTTGCTGGGAGGTCTCATCTCACTGGGCCTGATCTGGGCCTGCTTTTAACTTTGCTCATAACAAGCCTCAGGTGGTAGGCCTCCGCCCCCTAACTGAGGACCTCATGCTCCACAAGTTCCACGGGGAGATCAATGAAGCTTTCCACGTGGTCATCGAGGGGGTTTTGTTACCAAAGACGACGTATTCACTTCAGTTCCGCACTCACTAAACTCTGACACGTGGGTTTTTAAACACAAAATAATGTTTATTCTATGAACTCAACTTAACCTTTTAAATAAATATTGGATCAATTAACACCCCTTACTTCAAAGATAACCCCGAAAATAACACAACACTAAATAATCCTTCAATTATTCCTTTCAACATCCCAGAGACTTAATACCTTTAAACAGAAACACCTCAGCTTAAAGGCATTACTTTTATGAGTGTAAATCACCCAACTGATCCAGAGATAGTCTTTCATGGCAGAGATCACAGCAAATCCAGCTCACTGCAAACACAGACCACACACCCAAGCTCTTTTGCTAAAAACTGAAAATTCAAAATGGCTGAACTGAGCTCAGCTCCACCCACTCTCTGACATCACTGTTTTCTTAAAGATACATTGCTTACACATCCATTTCTTAAAGGTACTCTCACATGACAAAACCCACACATACGCGGGAAGAATGTGCAAACTCCACACAGACAGTCGCCCGAGATCGGATTCGAACCCGTGTACCTTGCGCTGTGAGACAGCAGTGCTAACCACTGTGCCACCATGCCATCCCATACAATCTCTTCAGCCATGTTTTAATCCAACGTATCCTGCTATTTCTGCTCTAACTAGCATATGGCACTGGTAGTAGTCCTGAGATCTCCACCTTTGAGGTCCTACTTTCAACTTACTTCCAAACTCCCTTTATTCTGTTTTTGGATCCCCATCCTCCTTCTCCAGAATGTCCTGTAGCCGCTCCAAGACAGCCTTGACCCCCAGCACCACGGAGGCAACATACAGCCCTGGTGTCTTGTTTGTGGCCACAGGAACTCCTATCTATTCCCCTACCAATTGATTCTCCTATTACAATTGCATTCTCACATTTCTTACTCCTCTGCCATGCAGATCTAACTGAGGTGCAGCAAATTTGGCTCTGCTGCTTTCCCCTGAGAGGCAACAGTATCCAACGTGGCATACCTGTTTTGCAGGGGAATGGCCACCTACCTAGTCCTCTTGCCCTGCCTGGTAGTCACCTATTCCCTTCCTGCCTGTGGTATTCATAACCTGCGGTGTGACCACCTCTTTATATATGCTACTGATGATGCTCTCCGCCTCACATCCAAGTGTTCCCAGCTGCCGCTTCAGCTCCGAAGCCTGGGCTTCCAGGAGCGGCAGCTTGAGATGCTTCCTGCATACATGCTGGCTCCGGTACTGGAAATGTTCCAGCTTTCAACATAGAGCCGGAGGAGTACATCACGTCTGGCCCATAACAAATTGGGGGCTCGAGGGGGAAAAAAGTCTATCTATTGGATTGGCTTAGTGAACTTAAAGACAGTGAGGGGTGAGCATATTGTGGTTGCTTTTCAGGTGTAGTATTTCAGTTTAAGTGGGGAGTGCGTTGTGGACAATGGCTCTTTCAGAGGCTCTGAGGTTTTAGGGAGCGTTCTGATGCGTCTGATGGCACGATGGCCTCAGGCAAGTCGAAAGGCGTGGTGTTTGCCTCCTCATCAAAACCATCAGATGTGCATCATGCACGTCTGTGCCCGTTACCCAGACAGTATGCACAACGCCTTCATCCTGGCACACTCAACGATTCCTGACATGTTCGAGACGCCCGTCCGGCTGGGGTATTGGCTCCTGGGCGACAGGGGCTATCCACTGCAGTCGTGGCTGAATATGCTGATCCGGAGACCCGCTCCAACAACGCCCATGCCATGACCAGGTGCGTGATCGAGCGATGCTTCGGACCTCCTGAAGATGCAGTAGTGATGCCTGGACCGCTCTGGAGGGGCGCTCCAGTATGATGCTGTGGGGATCACCTGCATCATGGGAGCCTGCTGCATCCCCCACAACATTGTGCAGCAAAGGGGCGACGTGCTGGAGGAGGAGGATGAACACAAGTCCTCGTCCGACGAGGAGGATGCGGGAGAGGGCGAGGGTGGATGGGACATGGGCCCAAGCAGGCACGCAAGACCACTCGATGTGTGCGCACTCGATGTGTGATTGCCTCCAGGTTCACTGACTTTGTGGGGGGGGGGGGGGGAAATTGGTCATAAAGACTGTCTCCACAGATGCTACCAGTTTATCCAATATTTCCTGTTCCTATTTCAGATTTCCAGCATCTGCAGTATTTCACTTCCATTTTTATTTTACACAGATTTTCTGGATAGTTTAATTATTCAAATCAAAATCTGTGAGGATATTGCTCCATTGTCATGTGAGAGTACCTTTAAGAAATGTGTTTATAAATGGGTGTGTCTATAAATATCTGTAGTGAGAGTACATTTAAGAAATGGGTGTTTATTACTGCAGTGATGTCAGAGAGGTTTGGAGCTGCAGTCAACCAGAGAAGATGTACTGTTGTTCCCGCTGCCATTAAAAGACTATCTCTTGATCATTTGGTGAATTCAAAATTATAAATGTTCTCAGCAGTGAATTTGAACCTGATGTGCTTCTGTCAAAAGGTGTTTTTTTTAAGTCTTATGGATGTTTCGGAATTTATTAAGGATTACTTAGTGTTGTATTCTTTGGGGGTTGTATTTGAATTGATGGCTGCTAAAATGTTCACTGTATGTTTTAAAAAGGTGAACTTGAATTCATAGAATAAACATTGTTTTGCTTTAAAAAATGCTTTTCCATTTCTGCTGCACAACACCTGTAGAGTGGGCCATGTGCTCCTCATACCACAATCTATTAAAAGTTGTGGATCAGGTGTACTCCATGATACCCTTTGGGGTTCTCTAAACCCTGGCCCATAACAAATTGGGGGCTCGAAGGGGATTGGCTCAGTGAACTTAAAGACAGTGAGGAGCGAGCATATTGTGGTTGCTTTTCAGGAGTGGTATTCCAGTTAAGTGGGGAGTGTGTTGTGGACAATGGCTCTTTCAGAGGCTCTGAGGTTTTTGGGTGTGGAGACAGTCACACGCAGTACCTTACGGACAGAGACTAAAAGCAGACTGTAAGATTTGGCAAAAACATTGCAGTGAACATTACCTGACAAAATGCAAAAAGATGAGGTACTTACTGCGGTAGCTGAGCATTTAAAATTGCCTGAGATACAGACTGATGCATTAGAAATGGCAAAACTTCAGTTTCAAATCAAGCAACTTGAACATGAAAAAGAATTAAAGCAGCTTGAATACGAAATGAGAGAAAAAGAAAGAATAACCCTAGCAGAACAAAAAGAAAGAGAAAAGGAGAAACAGATCAGGGAAAGGGAAAAAGAGAGAGAGTTTGAACTTCAGAAAATGGCCATGAAACATGACAGTCAGTTAGAATTGGCAGATTTAAAGGGAAATGTACAGTTTGAGGATAGTGATGAGGATAGTGAGAGTGTCAAAGTCGAAGGCTTGGCGGGGATCTATTTAAATAAGTCCAAGCATTGCCAAGGTTTGATGAGAAGGAGGTAGAAGCCTTTGTCATTTTATTTGAGAAGGTAGCTAAACAAATGAAATGGCCATAGGACATGTGGGTATTACTGATTAAACAAAGCTTGTAGGTAGGGCTAGTGAAGTGTTTGCATCACTATCAGAGGAGGTATCTGAGTCATATGAGGAGGTGAAAAAATCCATCTTAGGTGCATATGAACTAGTGCCTGAAGCCTACAGACACAGGTTTAGAAATTTAAGGAAAGAACCTGGTCAAACATACATGGAGTTTGAAAGGATCAAACAGAGTAATTTTGATAGGTGGATAAGGGCTTTGAAAATAGACCAAATGTATGAAGCTCTCAGAGAAATTATACCTTTGGAGGAGTTTAAAAATTCAATTCCTGATGTAGTGAGAACTCATGTGGAAGAGCAGAGGGTTCTCACTGTGAGATTGGCAACAGAAATGGCAGATGATTATGAATTAGTTCATAAATCAAAGCTTGGTTTTCAACATCAGTTTTAGTGAGGAATAGAAACTGGGGACATGAGAAATACTCAAGTGGTAAAGGCAAAGGTGATCTGATGGGAGATAATAAGGAAAGTCTACCTCAGATTAAAAAATAAATCCAGGAGAGTGGAAAAGAAATGAAAAGTTTCAAATGTTTTCACTGTAATAAACTAGGCCATGGAAAGTCACAGTGTTGGTGGTTGAAGAAAAGCACTGGGAAGACTGATATGGTAAAACAGGATAAGACAGTGGGGCTTGTTAAAGTGGTAAAGGAGAGCCCAAGTGAAGTGAAGGAGGTGCAAAAGATTGTACATCCTGATCAATACGTGATTGATAAGAAGGTGGCAGATCTCTCTGAAGAATTTACTTGTGTGGGTAAAGTTTACTCATGTGCATCAGGAGGAGCAGGTAAAGAAGTCACAATTTTAAGAGATACGGGAACTAGTCAATCTTTGATGATAAGAGATGAGGAGTTATGTTGTTTGGGAAGAATATTGCCAGAAAAGGTGGTAATATGTGGAATTCAGGGTGAGAAGAGTAGTGTTCCATTATATAAGGTAAGGTTGGAAAGTCCAGTGAAGAGTGCTGAAGTGGTAGGAGGAGTAATAGATAAACTACAGTGGTTGATAAGTCCAGGAATACGGTTTATCTTGGGTACTGATATAGTTAGATCACAGGTGGGAGTGTTGCCTATTGTGGTTGATGAGCCAGTGGAAAATCAGACAACTGATGTGTTGAAGGACGAGTATCTTGGGATTAATCCAGTTTGTGTAGGAACAAGGTCGCAAAGTCACAGGTTAAGACAAGAGGAGAAATCAAAGAGTGAAGATGAAGTTGAAGTGCAATTATCAGAAACGATTTTTGATCAGATGGTTGAAAAAGAACAAGAACAGGTGGAGGATGAGGTGGATATTTTTAGTTCAGGAAAATTGGCGGAGTTTCAACAAAAAGATACAGAAATAAAACGGATGTATCAGGAAGCATATACAGAATAGGAATCTGAGTGTATACCAAAGTGTTATTACCGTAAACGTGATGTCTTGATAAGAAAATGGAGACCTTTACATATGCAGGCGGATGAAAAGTGGGCAGAAATTCATCAAGTAGTATTGCCGGTCGGGTATAGAAAGGAGGTGTTGCGAGTTGCACATGAGGTACCAGTGGGAGGTCATTTGGGAATAAGGAAATCACAAGCTAAAGTCCAAAAACATTTTTATTGGCTTGGACTACATAAAGATGTAGTTAAATTTTGTCGATGATGTCACACATGAGAAGTGATAGGGAAACCTCAAGCAGTGATAAAACCAGCACCCTTAATACCCATTCCAGCTTTTGAGGAATCTTTTACAAGGGTCCTAATTGATTACGTAGGAACGCTTCCTAAAACGAAAAGTGGGAATCAATTTCTTTTGATGATAATGGATGTGTCTACTAGGTTTCCAGAGGCCATTCCAGTACGTAATATTACAGCTAAAAAGATTGTGGAGGAGTTACTTAAATTCTTTACTAGATATGGACTACCCACAGAAATACAATCTGACCAAGGATCAAATTTTACCTCAAAGTTATTCAAAGATGTTATGGGTAGCTTAGGAATAAAACAATTTAAATCAATCCAGAATTGCAGGGAGCGTTAGAAAGGTATCAGACATCGAAGACAATGTTGAGGGTTTATTGTCACGATTATCCAGAGGATTGGGATAAAGGAATTTCATTTGTGCTATTTGCAATTAGGGATGCACCTAATGAGTCAAGCAAAGTCAGTCCTTATGAACTAATATTTGGTCATGAAGTAAGAGGACCACTTAAATTGATTAAGGAAAAATTGGTGAGTGAGAAATCAGAACTTACATGATTGGATTACGTGTCAAATTTTTGGGAACAATTAAATAGAGCAGGTGAATTGGCTAGACAACATTTAAAAGTTGAACAACATGTGATGAAACGGGTAGCGGACAAGAAATCCAAAGTTCGTAGTTTTGCCAGTGGAGATAAAATTTTAATATTGTTACCAGTGGTAGATAAGCCTTCAAAAGCAAGGTTTTGTGGACCTTATCAGATTGAAAGGAAATTAAGTGAGGAGAATTATGTGGTAAAAACACCAGATAGAAGGAAGACTCACCGAGTGTGTCACGTGAATATGCTTAAAAGGTACTTTGAAAGGGAAGGAGAGGAAAAGGAGGAGGTTTTAATGATTCGAACTCAAAGTGACGTACCAGATCCAGATGACTGTGAATTTGACATAACTCAAATTAATTTGGAAAACGAGGATTTCTTAAAAATTGGGATAAATTGTTGAGCTATCTTCCAGAGGAAAAATGGACTGACCTGAAAGAGGTATTGATATCACATGGGCAAGTTTGTAGAGATAAATTGGGAAGTACTAAAATGGCTATACATGATGTAGATGTGGGAAATGCTGTTCCAAACAAACAACATCCATATAGACTTAACCCTTTAAATTTGGCACAGGTTAACAAAGAGATTGAGAGTATGCTTAAAAATGGCATAATTGAAGTGGGTTGCAGCCAATGGAGCTCACCCATAGTGATGGTACCTAAACCAGACGGTACCCAATGGTTGTGTGTGGACTATCGAAAGGTTAATGCAGTTACAAGAATGGACTCTTATCCTATCCCACGTTTGGAGGATTGCATTGAGAAAATGGGACAATCAGCTTTTATTTCCAAACTGGATTTACTTAAAGGTTACTGGCAGGGACCTTTATCCGAAAGGGCGAAGGAGATTTCAGCTTTTGTGACTCCAGATGGTATATACCAATTCAAAGTTATGCCATTTGGCATGAAAAACACCCCAGCCACATTTCAACGGTTAACTAACAAAGTTTTTTCAGGATTACCCAATTGTGCGATATCCATCGATGATCTGGTAATTTTCATCCAGACATGGAAAGAACATTTAAAACATCTGATGGAGTTCTTCAATCGACTTCAGGAGGCGGGTCTAGTGTTAAACCTAGCCAAAAGTGAATTTGGAAAAGCCCAAGTCACTTTCCTTCGCCATACAATCGGATAGGGTTGAATGGTCCCACGGGATGTGAAAACAAAAGTTATTGGGGAGCTTCCAATACCCTCAAGCCGAAGGGAAATAATGTGATTTCTTGGCATGAGTGGATTTGATTGAACATTTGTGCAAACTATTTGTAGCGTGGTTGCTCCACTGATGGACGTCCTGAAGAAACGTCAAAAATTTCAGTGGACAGCGGAGTTTCAACAGGCATTTGACTGCCTGAAAGCTGTGATAACCGATGCTCCTGTGTTGGAGAATTACAAGGGACTTGCGATCAGATTGAACTAAAGTATCTGACTTTAAAGAGAAATGCTGAGGTGTAGAGGAATAGACGGATCGTGCAGGGACCTTCTTGTTCAAAGAGACTGTCAATCTAGAGGGATTCCAGTTGGAGGAAGAAGAACAAAAAAAAAATGGACTATATTATTATACCTGTTTGCGTGTGTTGCTTTTTGAAACAAAAAAGTATATTTACTGTGTGCATTTTTTAAAGGATAGTGAAAAGGTGAAAAATGAAACCATCTTGAAGTTGATGGTTTATTTATTTTTCTTGGGGGAAGGTGTCATGTGAGAGTACCTTTAAGAAATGGGTGTTTATAAATGGGTGTGTATATAAATATTTGCAGTGAGAGTACCTTTAAGAAATGGGTGTTTATTACTGCAGTGATGTCAGAGAGTGTTGGAGCTGCAGTCAGCCAGAAAATATGTACTGTTGTTCCCTCTGCCATTAAAAGACTATCTCTTGATCATTTGGTGAATTCAGAATTATAAATGTTCTCAGTAGTGGATTTGAACCTGATGTGCTTCTGTCAAAAGATGTTTTTTAAGTCTTATGGATGTTTGGGAATGTATTCAGGATTACTTAGTGTTGTATTCTTTGGGGGTTGTATTTGAAATGATGGTTGCTAACATGTTCACTGTATGTTTTAAAAAGGTTAACTTGAGTTCATAGAATAAAGATTGCTTTATTTTTTTGAATACTTTTCCATGTCTGCTGTACCACGCCTGTCGAGTGGGCCGTGTGCTCCCCATACCACAATCTATTAAAAGTTGTGGGTCAGATGAGCTCCATGATACCCTTTGGGGTTCTCTAAACCCTGGCCCATAACATCATTAATATTTGAACTGGAAAAATGAAACTGTGTTGTCATGTAATGTATTTCCATTTTGAAGAAAACTTAGAGACATATATGAGGGTTGCCTATTGTAGATGACATTGTTCAGAATGTTGGATCAACTTGCTAAGATGGATGATATGACCTGATACAAAGTTAGTTACTTTGATTGCATGGTCAGCAACAATGAATATTTATTATGCATTACCAATTCTAGATATTTAATATGTGATTATCTTTCTTATCCTGCAGTCGAACGTACAGGAAGTAAAGTAATCCAGTATGGAGACATTCTCGTTGGTACCACCAGAAATGCTATGACATGTCAGGGTAATTCACGGAATTGCTTATGGCCTGCTTCAAAAGATGGGAATGTTTATGTACCATATATTCTTGAGAAATCATACAGTAAGTGTGTTTAATATTAATCTCTGGTAGACAAATAAAATGACTTATATAAGCTTATGGGGGATTGGTGCATTCATGATTATTTAAGTATCTTATCAAGAAGTTGGATGAAGGGTTCTCTGATGATATGATTAAGTTAAGCAATACTGAAGGTGACGGCTCTTAGCTTTGAATCCCATTGTAAATCAGACATAGCGGCTAAATTTCACGAGAGGCCAAATATGCGATTTGCCCCAACAAGATTTCCGATCCCGAACTTCCTAGAACCCCTCTGATAATGCTGTGGCCACCTAAATTGGGATGCTGGAAAAAGTGGTGAGGTTTATGGACAAACCGGCTGCAGAGCAGATTAAACAAAGTTGCAGCCCAGGCTTTGCAGACTTCAAAATACTTTGCAGGTTGTTGCAAACAACATAGACAGTAAGCCACAGACTTCAAAAGATTTTACGGTTGTTGCAAACAACATAGCAAAAGGCCATGTCCAGGCCATCCCAGATGGGCAATAGAACTGTCCTGTCAATAACACTTGTTTACCAGACACAGCGGCACCTAAACTCCTGATTTGAAAGGGCCTACCTGCCCCCAATACTTGCAGACATGGCCATTGAGTGCCCACCCCAAAATTGATGTGGCAACCCTTGATTGGACTTGATCGATCAGACTGATCGATCCCTGATCAGTTGATTGACAAATGACCTAGAGACCACCCAGAAAGGGCACAAAATCCCAGCAGGATAAAAGTTACTGCAGAGCCCTCATTCTCTCTCCTGAGCAGCAGCCATCACAAGCGGTGACTTTTACCAGCTGAGGAAGGAGACCACCCAAGCTACTAACAGAAGGAATACCAGAGCCAGAAGCGAACCAGATTGATAAGCAACTAACAGTGACTCCAGAGTGCAACAGGCGTGATAACAGGCGTGTATCTGCCTCGCACTTGTTGGTCATTGACAAGTTAATTTAAGATCTTGGAACTATTGGTGTATAGTGTTTTATTTATAATCTTTGTTGTCACAAGTAGGCTTACATTAACACCGCAATGAAGTTACTGTGAAAAGCCCCAAGTCGCCACATTCTGGCGCCTGTTCGGGTACACAGAGGGAGATTTCAGAATGTCCAATTTACCTAACAAGCACGTCTTTTGAGACTTGTGGGTGCAAACCGGAGGACCCAGAGGAAACCCATGCAGACACAGGGAGAACGTGAGACTCCACACAGACTGTGACCCAAGCCGGGAATCGAACCTGGAGCTGTGAAGCAACAGTGCTACCCACCGTGCTACCGTGCAAGTTGGGAGTGAGATCAACGTGGAAGTTCGATGGGTGTGTTAATGTGTGACGGTGAACACTTTAGAAGGGTGATTTATCCTAGCTGCATGAAAAAGGTCATTCATGTTCTTCCTGCACTGAATCCCTATCCTCTTATGCTCACTAGAGCTGCCACTGCCTCCCATGCAGGGTTGGTCACCTTGCTGGTTGGCCATTTCCCTGTTCGTGGACAGAGGATTTTGTCACTCTGCTTAACCCCATCCAGCATCTAGGTGAGGCCACGTACAGAGAATCATGGGGCTGACGTCCTGGCTGCCAAACCCCCAATTGGACTTGGAAGAAGTGCGAGGGAGTGCTGGGGAAGTGTTGAAAAGGTGTGCCCACCTGAATGTTGAGATTGAGTTTTACCAGGGTGGGTGAATCAGAGGCAGGTCGCCATCAGCGTGGCATGAAACTCCTGTAAAATATTTTCATAGAACCCCTATAGTGCAGAAGGATGCCATTCGGTCCATCGAGTCTGCGCCAATCCACTCTGCCCTATACCCGCAACCCCATAACCTAACTTTCATATTCCTGGACACTAAGGGACAATTTAGCATGGCCATTTCACCTAAATGCACATCTTTTTACTGTGGGAGGAAACCAGAGCACCCAGAGGAAACCAACGCAGACACGGGGAGAATGTGAAAACTTCACCTGAGGTGAGAATTGAACTTGGGATCCTGAAGCTGTGAGGCAGCAATACTGATTTTTTTTTGCCACGATATCTCCAGTTCCCTCACTTTGAAAAAATATCTAAAAATTCCGCACCTAGTTACTTTCCTGAAAATTCAACCACTTCTTTCTCACTTGACCTTCTAGCTCAGACTAGAGCTGGGTAGTGTACCACATTCCTGAGGCCTTCAGTTGAAGGTGATAAGGAAGCCTTGCACCCTTTTTATGACTATTTGTCATAAAGCAGGTAAGTTTAAAGGTTCAGCCACTTCCAGGAACCAGTGAGAAGGTAGGTTTGTAAGGTAAATTGGTGGGATTGGAGGACTTAGGGAGAGCTCGGTGGTCAGTGGGGGTTTGGTCACTTGGGATGGTGGTCAGAGGTGAGGTAGGGAAGGTGGCTGGATTGGTTGGGGACATCAGTCTGTCAGTCTGGGCTATCAGGTGTTCATTGCTGAGATGTAAATCAGATGATCAATGAGGTGTGAGAGTCAGATGGTCAGCGAGACGGGTCAGTCAAGGATATTGGGTGGTCAGTGTACGAGGCTCGTTAGTCCACGAAGTGTCGATTACTGTCGGTTAGGGGAGATTGGGTGGTCATTGGGGGTTGCGTCATCAGGAGGTGGTCATCAGTATGGGGTTAGGTGGTTTGGGGTTCCTGTTGGAAGTGGGGGTACCAGTATATAGTTACCCAGGAATAAACTTTTCTGGGTAACTATTCTGGCAAGACAGTTGGAATTATCCAAAATTTGAGATTTACATTGTGCGTTCGAGCGGTTTAAGTTACAGGGCAATTTCCCAATGAATATTTGAACTTTTGGGCTCTTCTGGGAGTGGGTAGGATGAATTCTTAGCATATTCTGCCAAAATGGATGACCTCACATTTTCTATCTGCCATATTTTTTCCCATTTATACACTAACTATATCTCTTCACAGACACTTTGGATTAAATGTTCCATTCTGGAGACTCAATAAGGTAGCAGAAGTCATAGTCACTCCTGTTGGAGACTTTGGTGGCTAAACACGAGTTCTTGTGCTATTCAGCACATTAGTTACTATCCATGAAGAGCACAACAAACCTTTTGGGGGAACAGGAAGTGCCTCCCAGACAGCCATTGCTCTTGATGTCACCTTTCTGCCTCAGTCTCACCTGTCCCTGTGCGCAGCCTTGGTACAGCTTGTGCAACAGGTGTTATATGTTTTAGTTGCTGTGATATGAAGAGTCTAAAGTTCTTGTTACTTTTCACCAAACACCATTTATTTCACTTCCACAGCCTCTGCACAAAACTCTTAATAACACACCACCTGACAAGAGGCCACCTGAAGCCACTGTACATATCAGTGTCAATTAATGGATACTTAACACAAATGAGACAACTAATTGCAATGTCTCTTAACCCATTACTTAACAGTCTCCCCTTCCTTGGAGAAAAAAAATTAGGTGAAAACAAAATTTCAAGAAACTCAAAAACACACACATGATTTCCCCTCCTTTTTTTTTGTTTGGGCGAGAAAGAAAATAAACCAGTCACAGAAACAAGCGCCCTTCATTCACAATATCCAAAAGTTTCTGTGAACTCGCCCCTCTTTTCGTAAAACAGCCTGACAGTTGATAGCTCCTGTCGACCCATTTAATTTTTGTTATTTCCCCTCTGCCCAACATCTGCTTCAAACTTGCGATGTCTATCCGTAACCTCTTTTCATTGACACCTTTTGTAGAGTGCACATTTTCCCACAGGGATTTATTGTCAATGTGACAGTCAATAGGTATATTACCCAAATCCCCTAATCCCAAAATTTCTGTCAATATCATACTTAAATAAAAGGCCATATCCACCGCCTCTACAAGGCTTAACGTCTCAGCAGCCAAAGTGCTTTTTACCACTCTCCTTATTTTCTTTGTTTCCCACACAAGCGGGCAACATTTACCATTGTTCCCCAAAAGGAAAATTATAAAACCTCCTGCGCTTGAAACCCCATCACATAAATTTGCATAGGACGCATCACTATAAACTATGAGTTTCAAGTGCTTAAGATCACCTAAAACCGGGAACTTCAAAACTGCATTTTTAGTTTGGCCAACGCTTTATTTGCTCTTATTATGTCTTCCACTTTGGGATCATTCATTTTTGTACTCAACTCTAAGACATCAAAACTCACGTCCGGTCTAGTCTGTCTACCTAACAGTTCAGTTGCCCAATTAAACTTTGCAGTTGCTCTTTATCAATCTTTGAAACCGTTGTGCCTTTTTGTGAAACTCGGCCACAACTAATTGCTATTGGGCTGATGCTTTCCAAATAAGATTGCTGACGTAAAGTTGCCCCTAACTTAGTCTGTCCAATTTCCAGTCCAATATATTTAAATGCACCGGAAGCCTGACTTCCAACCCTGAATTCTTTCCTCAAACCAGAGATTACAATAGTTTCAAAATCACTAGTCCCACCCCACAAAAAGTCATCAACATGCATCATACAAATGCCAGAAAGATTTCCTTTATAGTGCCAGTAAAACATTTCACGATCTGCTTTCAACTGGCAACAGCCTAACTTTAACAAAACTGACCTTAGTGAAAAATACCAGACTCTAGATGCATCATTTAATCCATATACACATTTGTTCAACTTCCAGAGTACCCCTTCTGTGTTAGCTGCTTCTTTAGGAGGACGGAGAAAAATGTCTCTCTGGAGCGGATGCCCCTGCAAAAAGGCAGCTTTTATATCTATAGATTGGCATTCCCATGCCTTTGTGGCTAATAGAGCCAAGAAGATCTTTAAAATAACCTTTCCTGCGGGAGGTGAATATACCCTTAAATCCTGACCTTCTAAGTTTTCTTCAAATTCCCTTGCCACAAGCCTGGCCTTTGCCTTATAATTTCCATCCGGAAGAGCCTTTTCCGTGCAAACCCATCTGTGGGATAGAGCTCTTTGTCCCCTATCCGGTACTTCCGTGCATACCCCAAATTCACTCCAACTATGCAATTCTTGCTGTTTAGCTTCTTTAATAACTTTTTCATCTAATTTATTTGAAGCCACCAAAATCTCACGTGCATGTGGGCTTCTACTCCTATTAGTATTCGTAGTCTTACTCATGTTCTGAGATCTTGACAAACTACGTCCCTCTCCCGCCTGGTATCTCGTTCTGTACTGCTACTGCTTGGTCTTTCCCTTCTGCTGTGGGACGTCCTTTCAATAGTTCTCGACCTTTTCCTGCGGACCTGTGCATTATCCGATGTACTATCTGAACTGGCACTGCGTTTCTGTGCCCTCCATTTTTGAACTTTGTTTTCCCAATCCATTGTCTTGACTCCTCCCCCTGAATGCTGTACATTCAACCAATGTTTATACTTTCCAGTGGCCTTCCATGCTCTACTAATAATAGCTGCATCCTTCCATTGACTAGACCCTTCAGGCAAGTATGTCACTTTTGTACCAACTTTTGGCAGTTGCCCTTTCGGAAAAATGGCCTGCTCTAATTCACCAGAAGTGTTGTGTTCCTCCACAGAAACCCTGTCTATATCAGTTAATTGGTCCTCATAGTTCTGTAACACATGCAACCAGATGACTCTGGTTCCTCGTCATGTCTGGCTGCTCTGTCTAAATTTGAAAACTTGTAATCTGTACCCATTATCCTTGATAAATGTACCCTAACAGTTTGATTACCATGTTGCAAAATGATTGTTTTGCCATCTATGCCTATGAGAACATAAGAACTAGGAACAGGAGTAGGCCATCTGGCCCCTCGAGCCTGCACCGCCATTTAATGAGATCATGGCTGATCTTTGTGGACTAAGCTCCACTTTCCGGCCCGTACACCATATCCCCGAATCCCTTTATTCTTTAGAAAGGCATCTATCTTTTTCTTAAAAACGTTTAAAGAAGGAGCCTCAACTGCTTCACTGGGCAAGGAATTCCAGAGATTCACAACCCTTTGGGTGAAGAAGTTCCTCCTACACTCCGTCCTAAATCTACCTCCCCTTATTTTGAGGCTGTGCCCCCTAGTTCTGCTTTCCCCCGACCAGTGGAAACAGCCTGCCCGCATCTATCCTATCTATTCCCTTCATAATTTTATATGTCTCAATAGGATCCCCCCGCATCCTTCTAAACTCCAATGAGTACAGTCCCAGTCTACTCAACCTCTCGTCATAATCAAATCCCGTCAACTCTGGGATCAACCTAGTGAATCTCCTGTGATCTTCCCTGGGCCTCTCCATTCATTAGAATTGTCTCTCTTATCGTATACCATGCCTCCTTGCTGAAAAACGGCATCTGATGGCCGTACGTTATGTCTTAAAGCTCTGCGAATTCTTTCAGAGACTTCTGCTTCCAAAAAAGCTTTTCTACTGCTATGTAATGCATTTAAATGTTCAGCAAAACCAGAGCTAATTGTAGTCCCCTCCCAAGCTGGAGGCTGGTCATCCAAAATGGATGGAATTTTAGGATTTCCACCAAACACTAATTGATAAGGACTATAGTCCCCAACCATCTGCAATGAATTCTTTGCATGTACTGCCCATGCTAAAACTGAATTTAGCCTGAAATTTGGTCGATCTGCCAAAATTTTCCGACGCATGTCATCGATGACAGCATGATTTCTTTCACAGGCACCATTACTAAATGGGCTTTCTGCAGCCGTATTCATAACTCTGATATTCATGTTTTCACACATATCCCTAAGCTCAACATTAGCAAATTCTCCCTCATTGTCCGTAAGGAATTTTGCCGGTGGACCCATTCCTGTCCCTATCCCTTTTTCCACGATTTGATCCAGAATTACTCTCTTTTCTTTACTTCGTACAATCGTTGATTGACTAAATCTGGTTGCTAAATCTACAAAATGCAAAAAAAATATATTGTTTGCTTTATCCCAGATCTTAAGGTCCATGGCCACAATGTCGTTAAAATCCCTGGCCAAAGGTAGGGTTACTATCGGTCGTGCTGGTGTCCTTCTGTACTTCCTACAAACTTCACAGCGGTCACTAACCTGTTCTATCAGTTTAGTATAGTCATCATCCCTTACCCCTGCATCCTTTAATACATTTTCAGCCTCCGAGGAGACGGATGTGCAAATTGCCTATGCAGTTTTAATACCACAAGCTTTTTATCAGCTAAAGTCCCATTTTCAACTGCCATTAACACATCCTTAACCACTCTACTTGAAAAATTATTTGTCAGTAATGGAATACAGTAGTGTCCCGACTGTGCAAATTGTAAGTCCACCGTCTTTCCAAAAATTGTTGCCTTATCCTGTTCCATATCCAGTTTCATGTGTGCTTTCTTCATCGATGGTCTGCTCAGAAGAAAAGGTATCTCACTTGATAGAACATCCGTGCTAATGAAATGCTTCACTCCGGCAATATTACAAGGGATCACCACTCTTTTCAGCGACTTCAGAGTATTATCATCCCCAAACCTGAAACTTGTGGAACTTTCAAATTCCTTAACCTTGTTACAATTTTCAGCATTCAAAGAGTCCAGATAACATTTTAACCAGTCAATTCCACACACAGTAGATGTGCAGCCACTGTCCAATACAGTTGAAGGATTCTGCAACCAACACCCTCATTACCGGCGTAAAACTGCTTGTCAATATGACAATGCCTTCTTTCTGGTCACTATCTTTTTACTCTTCTGACTCTCCTGTGTCATGTGTCGCTTCAAACACTCGATCATAACGAGTTGGACAGTTGAAAGCATAATGGTATTGAGAGTCACATCGAAAACATCGATTTATCATGCCCCGTGCATTTCTGGGGTTCATCTTCCTATTGTAGGCTCTAACTGGGTTTCTGTCTTCATAATTTCCTTGTCTCGGTCTCCTTCTATAGTCTTGAGCCCTGTTCGTAGCCATACGATTTCGCCATCCTGTTACTAGTGTACCTTCCACAATCTGCCTTCTTGCAGGCTGACCTATTTGGGTCATCAGAGCCATCGGAATCGAATGTTTCCCCAGAAACTTTTGTAAAGCTTTTGTCATCTGTTCGAATAAGGTATCCTTATCAGTAAACTGAACTCCTGTCAAAACCAGGAGCCTATCCATGTTGCTCACTCTAGCACAGTCAAGTAATTTAAAGGCCAACACAGACTGTGGAAATTCCAGATTGTGTTTCTGCAGCCTTTTACATAGTCTGCCAAATTCCATTATATAGTCTTCCATGGAGATATCCTCCATTTTTCGGAACTTATCAAAATCCGACCATGCTTCATACGCACTTAACAAGTCATCTTTCTGATAAATCTTATCCATATAATGTAATCAAGTCTCCAGACCTTCTTCTGAGTCCAACTCTTCCAATTCCAGCTCAGAAAGTACTTTGTTTCGGATTTTACTGCCATATGGTAGAGAAAGAGCCAATGCCATACCTTGTTTTCTCTTTCCAAAAGCAGTTACTTTAGTCCACATAACTACTGCACTAATCCATTGGTCGTACGATTCCCTTTCAGAAAATAAGGGAGGATAGTCATATCCAGCCATCTTTATCCTTGGTTCAGCCATAAATCCCTTTTTTTTTCTCACTCACTCCTTGGTTTGATCTGGAAAAGTTGTATCTTTCAACCCTTCACATTTATACAGCAACCATCCTCTGCTACCAACTGTTATATGTTTTAGTTGCTGTGATATGAAGAGTCTAAAGTTCTTGTTACTTTTCACCAAACACCATTTATTTCACTTCCACAGCCTCTGCACAAAACTCTTAACAACACACCACCTGACAGAGGCCACCTGAAGCCCCTTTACATATCAGTGTCAATTAATGGATACTTAACATAAATGAGACAACTAATTGCAATGTCTCTTAACCCATTACTTAACAGCAGGCAGCCAAAATACCTCAGTGGTGATATGAAAGGAAGGCAAAGCAGCATCCACTGACCTCAAATTCCAGGAAGATGTTGACCTCACCAGCTGCCCGCCACTTATGAAGTGAAAATGAATATTCTAAATTCCCACTGTTGGGGCATTATATTTGGTGAGGTGCTGGCCTTTTAATGAGCATTCGTGAGTTGTAAATGGGTTTCCTGAAATTGTTATGTGGGACCCTTGATCTGCTTCTAAGTCACCATGAAAATAAGGAGATCCAAACCAATGTCCGGACTTCAGGAAACTGATTTTGACCTCCTGGCAAATTTTTCCCCCCTGACCACAATGATTCCTGCTGCTGGCATGAGTGTAAAATTCTGCTCTTTGTATCCTCCTCAGAACTTGCTTTGCTACCTATCTTTATATCATTGTAAAATTTGCCTGTAATAGAGTCAGTCCTTTCATCCAGGACTTTACTAGAAATGGTAAGTAGTTTAGGCCACAGCACTGATTGCTATGGCACTCCATAGTCACTGTTTGCCAACCTGGAAATAACCCAATTATCCTGACTGCTGCGAATCTGCAATATACGTGACTATATCACCCCCAACAGTATAGGTGGAATTTTCCCAAACTTTGGAAAAGGTCGATGACAGGCAGGAAATGCAACATTGAGCCCGCAGGTGGTCATGGTGAATATTTGTGCCGTAATGCATGGCAATTCGGCAAAATAAATTTAATACCATTTGATTCCGGCAGGTTAGGTGGCGGGTGCCCTCTGATTCGCCCACCCAGCCATCACGTCAGCGCATTAATGTTGGGGGTGCTCCATTTAAAGGCCATCCCAACTTTCACCAGCCACATCGCCTTGGTAAATGTCAACTGATGGCTTCAAGGAAGCCTGCCCCAAGTTTTCTGATTCCTCCTTGGGTGCAGTGGAAGAGTGGGGTTCAAGCCCCGGCTCTTTAGAGAATGCCCAGTAAAGTCATCACAGAGGACAGGGTGTTGCACCACTGTTGTGGATGCTGGAGATGCACCAAGATATAGCAGCAAGGTGAAAAAGGTTAAGAATGTCTAGTTGCACAACATGGGCACTGGCATTTAGCACTTGTAGGTGGTGTGCACCTTTGCAAAAAAACTAAGCTAATGCGCTCTTTCTATGGATCCTTGTTTTGATGAGATGTCTTCTTGTAGTGCCGACCAGAAAACTTGATTCCTGTACCAGAGAAAGGCTGAGTGCTCAGTCCAGAGCTTGCTCCATGTGCTTTATGCAATATTACCAGCACATTTGCTGTGACTGAACACATTAGTCATGCCTGTTTCTCATAGGGAATGAGGACATCTCCCACAATGTATAGGGCTTTCACCACTCATTGTCAATATGTGCTCTCTGCACATTTTGCCCTACTTCTTGCCCCTATATTCCATCTGCCTCAGTCTCTGGGCCTCAAGGGTACAGACCACCAATGAGTGAAACTCTTGGTGTGACATTGCCATGATATGACTCTGGTCATTGAAAGAACGTGAGCTGTCATCAGACTTTCATAGGAGTTCTTTGAAGATCTTTGGACTGTGTCCACTGCAAATCACCAACATCCTCCGATGGGACAATGGGCAACTAGTCCCTCCCCATGCCATGTGTTTTATCACTGAGGATGTATGCCGCCATAAGTCACACGTGAGAGCAATGTTCATGGAAGGAGCTTGAGATTGATGGGTCATCCTCAGTGATTACCCTCATCACCCCTCATGAATCCAGCAGCAATGAGTACATCCTACGCTCATCTGACCTTCACCACTGCCCCATTGCTGACATCCTCTCCCTACAGGACCTCCTCATCCTTGTCCAACTCACGATCTTCCTTATCCAAGAAATAGTGCTGCTCATCCATCTCTTTCTCACGCAGTTCCTCCCCCTGTTTATGTGCCAGGTTGTACTGGACACTGCAGACGACCTTGATGTGTGGCATCATCTGCAGATTGTACCTCATGGTTCAACCTGACCGACCCGGCACTGGAACCTCATCTTCAGCATTGCTCTGGTCTTCTCCATCAAAGTGCACATAGTAGCATGATCCTCATTGTATCTAACCTTTGCTGCACTTTGTGGCCTCCACAAAGGCATCATCAATACATTCCTCTCTGGGTATCCCTTGTCCCTGAGGAATCAATCCTGTAGCCACTGTGAACTCTGAAACATGTCAGAGCTCTGAGATGTAAGAGTTATGCACATTCCCAGGGAACCCAGCACACACCCACAGTATTTGCTTTGTGTGGTCGTAGGCAAGCTGAACCTTCAGGGACTGGAAGCTCTTGTGGCCCATGAACTGCATTCCCTGAAGCCCTGGGATCTGAGAACCAAGTGCAGTCGATGGCTTGTGGATAGCCAGACATCCGCACAAATCCCATGGCTCTTATACCCTGGCTTGCCTGATACTAGTTACAATGGCTGAAGGTGTGTGCCCTCACAAAAATTGTGTCCTTTGCCTCCTGGATGTACTTGTGTGTAGTGGTTCGCAAAGGTCATCCTGGAAGGAGCTCATCGCATGAAAGTTGACTTTCAACACCACAGGCAGTGGATGACCTCCAAGTTCCCGTGGCATCAACTGCTGAAGAAGAAGTTATGAGCCAGCTCCCTTGACAGGCAAAGTGTTCAGTGACACTGGTTCTCGCTCATCAGCCATAGGATCAAGAGGCTATTTTTCTTCTTACCGGAGAAGCCACTTATTCTCGACAATTAAGGTTGCTCGGAGTAAACAGCTTGTTTACTCCTCGTTGCCAATGTCATAATTTTCCCAAGGCCAGTCTTCCAATTCCATACCATTTTATTTACATACTGAGGATCCCCCTGTCCTTGGTGGCCACCATAACAAGTAAGGGAGGCTGGAGAATAACAGGAGGTATTTGTACCTGTACCTTGAGGCTCCAGGTAAATCGGAGGCACATGGACAGTGAGGGAGGGACAGAGTTGCTCTTGAACTGCAAGTGAAGCAGCACCATCTTGGGGATGTAGAACATTAGCGGCGTGCAAAAGCAAATGTGAGATCCGTTATGTTTTGGAGCGGTATGAGGCAGTGTATGGGGACCGCTAAGTTGGGCTTTGGACTCCTGGGGATGCACACCCACCTGTATGTGCTGTGACAGTGGACAAGATTCAGAGCAGTATCAAAAGAGAGCAACCACGTTACCCAGGAAGGAACTGAAAGTCAAGCATTTTATTAAGCCCTGTTAAAGTGATAGAACTCAATAGCTTCACATCAAAGTCTCAACAGCGATGGAATATAATGTAAGAACAAAGAATAGTACAGCACAAGTACAGGCCCTTTGGCCCTTCAAACATGCACCGATCTTGATGCCTGTCTAAACTAAAACATCCTGCATTTTGTGCGTCTGTTTCCCTGCATTCTCAGCCTATTCATGTATTCGTCAAGATACCTCTTAAACATCACTGTGGTATCTGCTTCCACCACCTCCCTCAGCAATGTGTTTCAGGCACTCACCACTCTCAAAGTAAAAAACCTGCCTCGCACATCTCTAAATTTTCCCCCTTGCACCGTCAACCTATGTCCCCTCGTAATTGACTTTTCCACTTGGGAAAAGTGTCTGACTATTTACTCTGTCTATGTCACTCATAATTTGGTAAACTTTTATCAGATCACCCCTCAACTTCTGTCGTTCCAGTGAAAACAATCCGCATTTATCTGTGATAGCCAAAGTTAAGGACTTCACACTGCACCAGGTAGGCAATATACATCTACGTTTATTTACTGTACTCACAAATACTGCAACTACACTACTCCTCACCCCACAGGGTCACCCTCTCTGACCTGCTCCCAGGTCAGGGTTTATATCCAGCGAGATTTCTCCCAATTAGGAAGAAGGCTCTCCCCCACCATCAGTCATCTGGGGAGTTGGTATTTCCAATGTGAAGGAGGGAAACCTTATACAGCATAGGTTTTGGCCCCTGAGTGGGGCGTATCACCCCTCCCCCTCCCAAGTCTGGGGAAACATCCATTGCTTTAGGTGGTGGTTCCATTGACTGCTTGAGAAGTGGATAGTGGTCCAGTAGCGGTAAGGTCGGTCCGGGAGGCACCCATTCTTCGAGAAGAATGCTGAGGTGGGAGTGGCTAAGCTGGCAAACGTGTCGGCGCAACCGGCGCCAGAATGTTGTTGGGTGGACCGGTGTCCATGTTGGCGCCATCGTCGGTTGTCATCGTCATTGGATGGCCCCGTGGGTACATTGGGTACCTCAGCTTCTCGATGTCTGACACGCAGCGGCAACGGTGAGCACTGCTTTGGGGTCCTCCTCAGCTGTAGAAGGGATTGTCCCCGACCCTGGTCAGGGCACCCTGATTCAGTTCTAGCAGTTCCTGCCTGCGTTGTCGACTGTGGTCATGGTGACAGTTGCCTTCACTCCCTTGCATCTGGACTGCAAAGGAGACAGGGCACGTCATTCAGAGGACTACGCCAGGGGTCAATGTGGCTCTGGCGCCGGAATTCTGCAAGTAGATCGCTTCATCAGGCTAGAGAGTGTGTAGTTGCGAGATCTGATGCGAGTGTGCCTTTAAGCTGTCCTGCCGTTAGCAGATATGTGCGCTGATGCTGGGGAATAGGAGGCTGAGGCGAGTTCTGAGCCATCGTCCTATGAGCAATTCTGCCAGTACAACCCGGAGGTGGCATGCGGTGGTGTCCTACGGAGCTGAAGAGGAAGCGAGTCAGCCGTGTCTCCCAAGGTCCAGCAGTCATGTTTCTTCATGCCCGCTTAAATGTCTGGACTGCCTGCTCGACCAATCCATTGGAGGCCAGGTAGAACAACAAAGAATAAAGAAAAGTACAGCACAGGAACAGCCCCTTCGGTCCTCCAAGCCTGTGCCGACCATGCTGCCCGTCTAAACTAAAATCTTCTACACTTCCTGGGTCCATATGCCTCTATCCCCATCCTATTCATGTATTTGTCAAGATGCCCCTTAAATGTCACGATCGTCCCTGCTTCCACCACCTCCTCTGGCAGAGAGTTCCAGGCACCCACTACCCTCTGTGTAAAAAACATGCCTCGTACATCTCCTCTAAACCTTGCCCCTCGCACCTTAAACCTATGCCCCCTAGTAATTGACCCTTCTGCCTTGGGAAAAAGCCTCTGACTATGCACTCTGTCTATGCCCCTCATAATCTTGTAGACCTCTATCATGCCGCCCCCAACCTCTGTTGTTCCAGTGAGAACAAACCGAGTTTATTCAACCGCTCCTCATAGCTAATGCCCTCCATACCAGGCAACATCCTGGTAAATCTCTTCTGCACCCTCTCTAAACCCTCCACATCCTTCTGATAGTGTGGCGACCAGAATTGAACACTGTACCCCAAGTGTGGCCTAACTAATGTTTTATACAGCTGCAACATGACTTGCCAATTCTTATACTCAATGCCCCGGCCAATGAAGGCATGCCGTATGCCTTTCTTGACTACCTTCTCCACCTGTGTTGCCCCTTTCAGTGACCTGTGGACCTGTACACCAAGATCTCTCTGACTGTCAATACTTGTGAGGGTTCTACCATTCACTGTGTATTCCCTACCTGCATCAGACCTTCCAAAATGCATTACCTCACATTTGTCTGGATTAAACTTCATCTGCCATCTCTCCGCCCAAGTCGCCAAACGATCTAAATCCTGCTGTATCCTCTGACAGTCCTCATTGCTATCTGCAATTCCACCCACCTTTGTGTCGGCTGCAAACTTACTAATCAGACCAGTTACATTTTCCTCTAAGTCATTTATATATACTACGAACAGCAAAGGTCCCACCACTGATCCCTGCGGAACACCACTAGTCACAGCCCTCCAATCAGAAAAGCACCCTTCCGTTGCTACTCTCTGCCTTCTATGACCTAGCCAGTTCTGTATCCATCTTGCCAGCTCACCCCTGATCCCGTGTGACTTCACCTTTTGTACCAGTCTGCTATGAAGGACCGTGTCAAAGGCCTTACTGAAGTCCATATAGACAACATTTACTGCCCTACCTGCATCAATCATCTAAATGACAGGTAGTATGGGGCAGTCCTCATCTGCCGGATTCCATTCGTGGCCATGAATGATGCAAAGTCTTGGCTGGTGAACGCTGTCCCATTATTCGTCACCAGGACTTCGGGTATCTTGTGCGTGCTAAAGCTGTGTTGTAGCCTGTCTACTGACGTCTGTGTAGTCGCGGTTTGTACCCGGTGGACCATGAGCCACTTGGAATGGGCATCAACCAGAATAAGGTACATAGCCCCCTGCAACGGGCCATAGTCCAGATGGACACAGGACTATGGTTTCCCCGGTCATTCCCATGCGTGCATCGGGGCCGCTGGAGGGGTCTTCTGGTGCACCTGGCACAGCCCGCAATGTTGGGCCACTCTTTCAATCTCTGAGTCCATTCCGGGTCACCAAACGTAGCTGCAAACTAGCACCTTAATTTTGGCAATCCCTGGGGGTCCATTGTGGAGGTCCTTCAACAAGGACGTGCGACCCTGCTCGGGGACGACCACTCGCTTTCCCCACAAAAGAACGCCATCTTCTACGCTCAGCTCCAGTAGCTTTGTGGTGTAAAACTTCGGATCGTCCTGAGGTGCTCTATGCTGGGCCCCGTGTTGAACCATGTGCCGGACCCATGAAAATTGTGAGTCCGTCTGGGCCCACTTAATAAGAGCCGCCATAAACGGCAATGTGTCCATTAAGTGGAGGGCAGTGACTACTTCTGCAGCCGAAGCAGGTGCTGTTTTTTTCGTGGAGATGGGCAGGCAGGTTACTGCATCGGTGTGTGGTGCTTTTGTGCCAAGGTGATGCTCCAGGGTGTATTTGTAGGCGATTAGTAACAAAGCCCACCAGTGGACCCGGGCAGATGCAATCAGCCTGTCCTTTTTAAATAACCCAGAAGAGGTTGATGGGTAAATCATGAAGGCGTGCCCTTAAACGTACTGATGAAACTTCTGTACCTCAAATACGATGGCCATACCTTCCTTCTCAACCTGCACCTAATTTCGTTTGGCATCTGTGAGCATACAGGATGCAAGGGTTATGGACCGCTCTGAGCCGTCGGGCATCTGGTGCATCAGGACAGCTCCAATGCCGTAAGGCGAGCCATCGCAGATGAAGTGAACCGGCTTTGATGGGTCAAAGTGTGTCAGTAGATCATTTGACGATAGGCACTGCTTGACCTCCTGGAAGGCTTGCTGGCGCGAGAGGCCACAGTCCTATCACTGCTCTTTCTTTAAGAGCTGGTGGGATGGTTGAGCAGCGTGTCCCTCCTGGGTACAAATTTTCCAGATTAGTTTACCAACCTGAGAAAAGAGCAGAGCTCCGTCTGGCCACAAGGGATGTGGGCTAGTCAGATTGCCTGCACCTTGTCCTCCACCGGATGAGACCCTGTCTGTCCACCCGGTAACCTTAGTAAGTGACCTCAGGGAGGCAGGTGCCGGCCTGTTCAAACCTCTCGAGGACTTCGGAGAGATTCTCCATGTTTTCCTTGATGGAGGTGCCTGCAATTAGGACATCATCGAGATATATGGCCACTCTTGGTAAACCCTGTAAGATATTTTCCATGACGTGCTGAAAAATCGTGCAGGCTGAGGAAACCCAGAACAGGAACCGGATATACCTGTATAGCCCCTTTCGTGTTAATCGTTATGAATTTTCAGGAACCCGAATTCAGTACAAGCTGCAGGTATATGTGGCTCATATCGAGCTTCGTGAAAGTCTTTCCCCCGCTGAACTTAGTGTATAGGTCCTTGATACGCACAGCCGGGTAACGGTCGAGGCAGGATACCCGGCTCACGGTCATTTTGTAGTCGCCACAGAGTCGTTTGAATCCGTCGGGCGTCAATATCAGAACCACTGGTGTGGCCCTATCCGCGAAGTGAATGGGGCAGATGATGCCCAAATGCTCTAATCCAGCCAGCTCGTGGCCGACCTTAGGGGACAATGCTGAAGGTCTTGGGCGGGCACGTAAATAGCGGGGTTGAGCACCCTCGTCCATGCTGATTATGGTCATTGCTTCCTTTATGGTACTGAGTGTTAAGGAATGGGTTAAGAGACATTCCAATTAGATGTCTCATTGATGTTAAGTATCCAATAATTGACACTGATATGTAAAGGGGTTGCATGTGGTCCTTGTTGGGTGTGATGTGGTGACAGAGTTTTGTACAGAGTGTGTTAAAGGAAAATAAAGGTCTCTTGGGAAAGGAGCATAACTCTTGACTCTTTACTGAACAGCAGCCAGAAGCTAACAGTGGTTGCAGAGGATGTTTACCGTGCAAATGTAAAGGGTTGAACGATATAGATTTTCCAGCAAAAAAAAAATTTCTTCATCAATCGAGGAGTGAGTGAGAAAAGGAAAATATGGCTGAAACCTAGAATAAAGATGTCCGGATATGACTATCCGCCATTATTTTCTGAAAAGGGGATTGTGCGACCAATGGAGAAGTGCAGTTGTTATGTGGACTAAGCCTTGGGAAAGAAGAAACAAGGTATGGCATTGGCTCTTTCTCTACCTTATAAGACTTAAATGACTTAAATCCGAAGCAAAGTGTTTTCTGAACTGGAATTGGAACAGTTAGATTCAGAAAAAGGTTTGGAGACTCTATTGCGTTTTATGGATAAGATTTATCAAAGGATGCCTTATTAAGTGCGTTTGAAGACTGGTCAGAATTTGATAGATTTCGGAAAACAGATGCCTGGGGTATGATAAATCGATGTTTTCGGTGTGACTCTCAATACCATTATTTCAACTGTTCAACACGTTATAATAGTGTTTGAAGCTGCACATGACACGGAAAAGTCGGAAGAGGAAAAAGATAGTGACCAGAAAGAAGGAATTGTCCTATTAATGAGCAGTTTTACTCCGGCAATGAGAGTGTTGGTTACAGAATCCTTCAATTGTGCTGTATTGGACAGGTGCTGCACATCTACTGTGTGTTGAATTGACTGGTTAAAATGTTACCTGAACTCTTTGAATGATGAAAATCGTAACAAGGTTAAGGAATTTGAAAGTTCCACAAGTTTCAGGTTTGGGGATGATAGTACCCTGAAGTCACTGAAAAGGGTGGTGATCTCTTGCCGGAGTGGATCATTTCATTAGCGCAGATGTGAGATACTTTTGTTTCTGAGCAGACCGTCGATGAAGAAAGCACACATGAAACTGGACATGGAACAGGGTAAGGCAACAGTTTTTGGAAAGACGGTGGACTTACAATTTACACAGTCGGGACACTATTGTATTCCATTACTGACAAATAATATTTCAGGTGCAGATGTTAAGGATGTGTTATTGGCAGTTGAAAATGGGACTTTAGCTTGTTGTATTAAAACTGCATGGGCAATTTGCACACCCATTTCCTCGGAGGCTGAAAAATGTATTAAAGGATGCAGGGGTAATGGATGATGACTATACTAAGCTGATAAAGCAGGTTAGTGATCACTGTGAGATTTGTAAGAAGTACAGAACAACACCATCACGACCGATAGCAACCCTACCTTTCGCTAGTGTTTTTAACGACATTGTGGCCATGGACCTTAAGATCTGAGATAAAGCTAACAACATATTTATTTCGCATTTTGTAGATTTAGCGACCAGATTTAGTCAATCGACCATTGTACGAAGTAAAGAAAAGAGAGGAATCTTGGATCAAATCGTGGAAAAATGGATAGGGACAGGAATGGGCCCACTGGCAAAATTCCTTGCAGACAATGGGGGAGAATTTGCTAATGATGAATTTAGGGATATGTGTGAAAACGTGAATATCAGTTATGAATACGGCTGCGGAAAGCCCATTTAGTAATGGCATGTGTGAAGGAAACCATGCTGTAATAGATGACATGCTCTGGAAAGTTTTGGCACATAGACCAAATTGCAAGTTAAATTCAGCCTTAGCATGGGCAGTACAGGCAAATAATTAGTTGCAGATGGTTGGGGGCTATAGTCCCTATCAATTGGTGTTTGGTAGAAATCCTAAAATGCCATCCACTTTGGATGACCAGCCTCCAGCTTGGGAAGGGGCTACAATTAGCTCTGCCTTTGCTGAAAATTTAAATGCATTACATAGCAGCAGAAAAGCTTTTTTGGAAGCAGAAGTCCCTGAAAGAGTTCGCAGAGCTTTAAACCATAATGTACGGCCATCAAATACCGTTTTCCAGTAAGGAGACTTAGTATACTATAAGAGAGACAATTCTAATGAATGGAAAGGCCAGGGAAGATCATAGGCATAGATGGCAAAACAATTGTTTTGCAACATGGCAATCAGACTATTAGGATACATTCATCAAGGATAATGGGTTCAGATTACAAATTTTCAAATTTAGACAGAGCAGACGGATATGATGAGGAACCAGGGTCATCTGGTACGCATGTGTTACAGAACTATGAGGACAGTAAACTAATATAGATAGAGTTTCTGGAGAGGACCACAATACTTTGAATGAATTAGAACAGGCAATCTTTCCGAAAGGACAGCTGCCATAGGTTGGTACTAAGGTGACATACTTGCCTGAAGGGTCTAGTCAATGGAAGGATGCAACTGTTATTAGTAGAGCAGGGAAGGACACTGGAAAGTATAAACACTGGTTGAATGTACAGCATACAGGGGAGGGTGTCAAGATAATGGATTGGGGACCCAAAGTTCAAAAATGGAAGGCACAGAAATACAGTGCCAGTTCAGATAGTACATTGGATAGTGAACAGGTTCACAATAAAAGGTCGAGAACTATTGAAAGGACATCCCACAGCAGAAAGGAAAGATCAAGAAGTAGCAGTACAGAACAAGATACCTGGCAGGATAGGGGACGTATTTTGTCAAGGTCTCGGAACATGGGTAAGACGATGAATGCTACTAGGAGTAGAAGTCCACATGCTCGTGAGATTTTAGTGGCCTCCAATAAATTAGATGAAAAAGTTATCAAAGATGCCAAACAGCAAGAACTGCATAGTTGGAGTGAATTTGGGGTATACACGGAAGTACCGGATAGGGGACAAAGAGCTCTATCCCACAAATGGATTTGCATGGAAAATGGAGACCTGGCTTGTGGCAAGGGGATTTAAAGAAAACCTAGAAGATCAAGATTTAAGGGTAGATTCACCTACGGCAGGAAAGGTTATTTAAAGATCTTCTTGGCTCTGTTAGCCACAAAGGCATGGGAATGCAAATCTATCGATACAAAAGCTGCCTTTTTGCAGGGGCATCATCTTCAGAGAGACATTTTTCTCCATCCTCCTAAAGAAGTAGCTTACATAGAAGGGGTACTCTGGAAGTTGAACAAATGTGTACATGGATTAAATAATGCATCTAGAGTCTGGTATTTTTCAGCTGTTGCCAGTTGAAAGCAGATCCGGCAATGTTTTACTGGCACTATAAAGGAAATCTTTCTGGCATCTTTATGATGTATGTCAATGATTTTTTTGTGGGGTGGGACTAGTGATTTCAAAGCTATTGTAATCTCTGGGTTGAGGAAATAATTCAGGGTTGGAAGTCAGGCTTCTGGTGCATTTAAATATATTGGACTGGAAATCGGACAGACTGAGTTAGGTGCAACTTTACGTCAGCAATCTTATTTGGAGAGCATCAACCCAATAGCAATTAGTCGTGGTCGGGTTTCACAAAAAGACACAGAAAATTTTGGATGTTGTTAATGAAGGACGCCTGTTTCTGTGACTGGTTTTTTTCCTTCCCAAAAAAGAATGGAAAAAAAAGAGGGGGGAAATTGTGTGTGTTTTTGAGTTTCTTGTCATTTTGTTTTTACCAAATTATTATTTTTTCTCCAAGGAAGGGGAGACTGTTAAGGAAAGGGTTAAGAGACATTCCAATTAGATGTCTCATTGATGTTAAGTATCCAATAATTGACACTGATATGTAAAGGGGTTGCAGATGGCCCTTGTTGGGTGTGATGTGGTGATAGAGTTTTGTACAGTGTGTTGAAGAAAAATAAAGGTGTCTTGGGAAAGGAGCAAAACTCTTGACTCTTTACTGAACAGCAGCCAGAAGCTAACACTGAGGCCCTCGGCGGAGACTCCGGGAACTTGGTCAGCTCTCCTTCTGGTCC
The DNA here is from genome assembly GCF_047496885.1 of Scyliorhinus torazame. NCBI lineage: Eukaryota > Metazoa > Chordata > Chondrichthyes > Carcharhiniformes > Scyliorhinidae > Scyliorhinus > Scyliorhinus torazame. The sequence continues at coordinate 146,284,514 of NC_092716.1, read as the reverse complement.
GTGGGGGTACATCTGGTTTTATTGCCAATCCAGCCACAGGTGAAGTAGCCAAACATGGCCCAGCAAGCTGGGTCTGTCACCACGGATCACCACGAATGGCAAGCATGCTGATTGGTCCCCGTATACTATGGGCACATGGGCAGTGCCCTCGATGGCCAAGGGCTCCAGGTGTAAGTAACAAACCTGGCTCCCTTGTTCCAGCATCTGGAGGCCAGTGGGGATTGCGGCGAATGACCGATTACTGAAACCGTCGCCGGGATGTCACGTTCCATCTCGGTGGGGTGCCCATTCATCTGTAGTGTAAACCAGATAGGTGCAGTCCTGGGACCCGGAACACAGTGCAGCTGAAGGAGATTGTCTTCTGATTCAGGGTCTTCCACATAGTACGTCCAGCCACTCAGCACTCTGTTGCTGGGGAACAATGTCCCCATATGATCTCCAGGAGCCTTGCTCCTGATCACAAAGTCCCGCTCAATTTTGGCGGCTGCTTTCCTGGAACGTTGGGTCGGGAGAAGCACCGTGATCACTCCAGGGCGAGTCGCGGTGATGGCCGCGGAATCTGCAGTGGGTTCCTCCTTGCGATAACCCTGTCTAATCACTTCTGGTTGGGGACAGCCGGTGGACCTGTCGACAGCCGATAGTAAGAACCGCTAGGCCCTGCAGTTCCTGGAGGCGCGTTTGTCACTCTCCCTGGAGAGTGCAATGTCTACTGCTCTCTAACGTCAGGGGAGTCTCCATCTGTAATTTACGTTGTGTCTCTCGGTCCCGTAGCCCACAGACAAAACGGTCTGGTGGGGATTTGGCCAAGATGGCCCCAAATTCGCAAGGGGCAGAGAGCATCCACAGGCTTGCCAAAAACTCCCCGTTGGATTCGGTCGGGGCCTGCGAGGCCATGTGAAAACGATACATCCGGACCAAGATCGAGGGCTGTGGGTTTAAGTGCAGTTTGGCCAAGCCGACAGTGTGCCTAGGCTGTCTGGGTGGCGAGGCTTTTAATTAAAGCATAGGTTGGACCACTTATGACGGTTAGCAGTGTGACCGTCTGCCTTTCATCGCCTGTGATAGCGTTTGTCTGAAAAAACAGTTGTATCTGCTCAACTTTGGGACCAATCGCTGGTGTCAGCATCAAATATTTTCAGTTTACCAATGAGTGCCATTGTTCTGCAAGGGATGGAGGTCCCTCCAAGCCTAGATGAAGCTGGTTGGTAATGATAAATCCCGTGGCTGCCACAGCTCCACTTTATCCTCGTCGCTGGTGTGATAGACGAGGGTGAGGACTTCATACGCCATCAGGCATACATGATACAATTAGGCTTATTTACTCCATTCATAAACACTTATTATACTACTCCCTATCCTGCAGTGCCACCCTCTCTGACTTGCTCCCAGATGAGGGATCATATCCTGTGAGATTCTTCCCAATTGGGGAAGGCTCCCCCCCCCCCCCCCCCCCCCCCCCCCCCCGCCAATCACCTGGGGAGTTCCTACTCCAACATGTAGGAGGGGAACTGTATACAATATAGGTTTTGATCCATGAGGGGGTCATACCATTATCCAACCTCTCCTCACAGCTAATACCTCCAGACCAGGCAACATCCTAGTAACTCTCCAAAGCATCCATATCCTTCTGGTAATATGGCGACCAGAATGTACGCAATATTCCAAATGTGACCCAACTAACGTTCTGTACGGCTATAGAAAAACTTGCCAATTTTTATACTCATTACCCGACTGACGAAGACAAGCATGTCGTATGCCTTCTTGACTACCTTCTCCACCTGCGTTGCCACTTTCAGAGATCTGTATGCCCAGATCTCTCTGCCTGTCAATCTTCCTGAGGGTTCTGCCATTTACTGTATAATTCCTACCTGTATTAGACCTTCCAAAATGCATTACCTCACATTTGTCCGGATTAAACACCATCTGCCATTTCTCCGTCCAAGTCTCCAACCAATCTATCCTGCTGTATCCTCTGACAATCCACTTACTATCCGCAACTCCACCAATCTTTGTGTCGTCCGCAAACTTATTAATATAACCAGCTAAATTTTCCTCCAAATCATTTCTATATATTAAGAACAACAAAGGCCCCTGCATGATCCTTGCAGAACACCATTAGTCACAGCCTTCCATTCAGAAAAGCACCCTTCCACCGCTACACTCTGTCTTCTATGACTGAGCCAGTTCTGTATCCATCTTGTCAGCTCACCTCTAATTCCGTGTCACTTCACCTTTTGTACCAGTCTACAGTCTTGGAGAGTGAAGGCAAAAGTGAGTGGGTACAGTTGCATCATATCTGCCATTCCACCAGTGAAGGGCTGGCATGGGTTAACAAGGAATGCCATTCATCATTTGTCAAATCGATTTCATTCATTGATTATGGAAGGTCATTGGCATACCACTTCAAAGAATGGAGCACAGAGCTATTTTGGTTTCATCATTTCATTCACACCTTACCAACCCACCAAAGGTCTCCAGATACTACTGGTGGAATTTTCCTTGCAGAAACTAAGCCTTGATGCTGTGACTGAATCAGTTCTGCGACAGCAAGACTGTTTCGAGACCAATCCACCAACTGTTAATGCGCTAGCCACGTGGAACATGGCCGTTTCCAATCAACAACGATGTCTGATAAGCCAGAGTCAAATTTTATTTTAAATTTGTTCATGGGATGTGGGTGTCGCTGACTGGACCAGCATTTATTGTTAAGAGTCAACCACACTGCTTTGGGCCTGGAACCACATGTAAGCCAGACCTTGTAAGGATGACAGATTTCCTTCCCAAAAGGACATTAGTGAACCAGATGGGTTTTACGACAATCAACAATGGTTTCATGATCACCTTCAGATATTTAATTCTAGATTTTTATTTAATTCAAATATCACCATCTGCCATGGCAGGATTTGAATCCAGGTCCCCAGAGGATGATTCTGGGTCTCTGGATTACTAGTCCTGCAACAATACCACTATGCCACTGCCTTCTCAGTATTGCCAATCAAGAGGCTGACAAGCTGCAGCTGCAGATAAGCATCGGGCCTGAGCACAGGTGGGAGAGGTCATGCACGGCCTCCTCAGGGCAGCACTGTGCCCCAGAACTAACCCTTGTCCCACACATATGTAACCCCCCTCCCTCCTACAGCCCCTTACAGTCACAGAGCCAGAGACTGCATGAGGTGGTGTTAGCAACTATCCAGCACCTGCAGGTACAGTTGGAGGAGTCAAACCACTTGCAGGAGCAGGAGGTGGTGCAGACCATGCGTGCCTCCCAGGCCAACACTGCACAGGTGGCGTGGAGGCCTTGGGGGTGAAGGTATCGGTCATGGGTGTCCAAGGCCTGGGGCACTCTGTGCAGGTCGTGGCCAAGGCCCAAGACCAGGCTGCCCTATCATAGGCAGCCATGTGCCAGGGCCACCTAGATATTGCAGCAGCGCTCCAGAGCACGGCCAAGTCACAGCGAGTCATGGCTGAGGGCGTCAACAGCATTGCCCATGCACTGGCTGATGTGAAAACAGACCCAGAAGGTGGCTTCGCTGATTGATGTGACGCTGCCCCAGAGGGAGATGGGCCACTTCCTGTGCTCCATGGGTACGAGCATCGAGACCCTGGTCAGCATGGGCTTGGGCATCCAGGACTGGCAGCGCCACGTGGCGTGGGAGCCTCAGGGGATAGTTCCACTCACACCCGAACCCATGGAGTAGCCTGGGGGCCATCGGGCATCCCACGAGAGGATGAGGTAGGTGCCGGAACACCACAGCATCTCGGCCTGCCCCTCATCCTTGCGGATGTGGTGGGCAGCAGGCTAGACATGGGCCTGCAACTGAGAGGGACACTCGATCAGGCTATACCAGGACATTACGGCAGACCTGGCCAAAGGCCAGGTGGAATTCAACAGAACCAAGGCAGCCCCGTATAAGAATAGTGCGAAATTTGGAATGCTGTAGCCAGCCAATCAATGGGTCACCTTCCAAGGCAGAGAACATTACTTCACCCGACCGGTGGACGCAGGTGAACTTGTCCACAAACATGGGCTGGGAAGACAGCAGCAGAACCAGCATTGAACCAAATATCCTGGTGGAATTGGAACATTGAGAGACTGTTTGCATGGGACTGCACCGCCTCGTTCTGAATGTTGGAGCTAAGGCTCAGAAAGGTGGGAGTGAGAGCAGCAGGGTGCAAGAGGGAATGAGGAGCAAGAGGGAGGAACAGACACACAACAGGCAAAGGGGAAGTTTTAGACCGATCCCAGGAGGGGGGGGGGGGGGGGGGGGGGCCACCATACTAGTGGGTAAGCTCGGAAGTATGAGTGAGGGGGAGGGTTCTGTGGCGCATATCCAGCCGTGAAGAAGGTGCCTGGTGGCTGGGGGGAAATAACACTGCAAAAAAGTGGGGAGGTATCAGGGGCGGTAAATGGGGGGGAGGGGGTAGACTCTAACAGGGTAAAGGAGGGAAGAGGGATGGATGTAGACTCAGCGGAAGAACAAAGGAACAAGCAGGGAAAGGAACAAGCAGGGAAAAGGTATTAGGCTGGCTACTATGGTCATGATGGCCATTTTGGACAGTCCCCTGACAAAGGGAAACCCTGGAGTGCAGGGGTGCATCCACAGGTTAAGTACGGTTGACCCCACAGGAGGTGGGGGGACAGAAAACCCCCATCAGAATGGTCACCTGGAACATCAGGGACATAACGGCCAAGTGAAAAGATTCAGAGTCTTCACCCACCTGAAAAGTGTGAGGGCCGACATAGCCTTCCTCCATGAGACACATCTAAGGGAGAAGGACTGACTGTGGGTAAGAAAGGGTTGTATGGGACAGACATACCATTCCTGCTATAGGACAAGAACCGCGGGTAGCCATACTGTTATATAAGAGGATGATGTTTACAGCGACGAGGACGGTTACAACCCAGGGGGACGGTACATCATGGTTAGTGGGGTCCTGGAATGAGCATCAGTTGACCTGGTTAACATGTATGCTCCCAACTAGGACGACATGAAATTCATAAAGAAGACCATGTTGAAATTCCCGAGATAGACTCACACCAACTCATCATAGGGGCGATTTTAACTGTGTCCTGGATCCATGGACAGACAGACCAAACCCCAAATTGGGGAAACAAAATCAAACATGGGCGAAGGAACTCAGCATGTTCATGAAACAGATGGGGGAAGTGGACCCATGGAGCTTCACACACCTGTGGGAGAAGGAGTTCTCCTTCTTCTCCCTGGTACACAGGATATATACAAGGATCGACTTCTTTGTAGTGGGAAAATCAGTGCTCCAAGGGTAGTAGGAGTGGAATACTCCGCAATTGTAATTTGTGACCATGCTCCACACTATATGGCTGTAAGTTTGGAGACAGGCTGGTTTCAACAATCCCATGGAAGTTGGACATGGCCCTCGTTGCCGATAAGGCTTTTTGTGAAACAGTTCACATGTCATAGTCGGGAACATTACCAATAACCAGAATTGGGAGACGCTGAAGGCTGTGACCAGAGGAGAGATTATCGCATACAGAGCGCATAGAGACAGGAAGGAGAGAGTGGCTGGGCAACAACTGGTCGACTCCACAGTAGAGATGGACCGGCGGTACTCCATGGTCTCAGCCACAGAGCTTCTGGCAGAGAGGAAAAGCTACAAATAGACTTTGACCTGCTCTCCAAGAGGAAAGCAGTGCACCAACTCTACCAGACATGGGGATCCTTCTACAAACATGGAAACAAAGCTAGTCGCCTGCTGGCTCACCAGCTGAGAAAGCATTGTTGAAACACTGTCGTAAAACCTTTGTCTGTTCTGTTTTTCCTTTATATACATTTCCTGCTGCCTACCTTTGATCTACAGACTGTGGGAGGAAACAGGAGCACCCGGAAGAAACCCACGCAGACACGGGGAGAATGTGCAGACTCCGCACAGACAGTGACTCAGCGGGGAATCAAACCTGGGACCTTGGCGCTGTGAAACCACAGTGCTATCCGCTTGTGCTACCATGCTGCCAAAATTGCTGCACTATTTGGGATTTCTGTTTAAAATACAGTCTTTGGACAGACAGAAACATCCCTGGACTAATGGATCAGCCACGACTTCCCCTTTAGGTTCTGTGGCAGAACCCATGATGTCAGTTTGATAGACTTGGCAAGCCGCCATTCAGCTCATTTGGAATCCAGGCCTTGGACCGATTCTTGTTTGGGATTGGTGGAATTTTCTTCAAAAACTTCTGTAACAAGAGAAGCCAGCTCCATTTTGTCATTTCTGAGAAGACGCAGGCCTAAAAGCAGCTGGAAGGCATTCTCTCTCCGCCAGGCAATTTAAAACCTACCAGTCAGACCTGTGGAGGCACTCCTGTTTAAAAGACACAGACAAAAAACAGATGTGTGAAGCGACCTTGTGGAGTGCCAGAATTTGCAAGCAGTTTCTCAACTAGGTCTGTGACCCTTTAAACATCTGTCTGAGGGACTGGGAAGAACTCGAATTGAAGCTTAAACTGGGAGCATTCTTTATAAAACAGACAATATTTCTGCTCGGAAATCAGGCAAATGAAAGGTCTGCAATGTTCCAATTTAAAGCCTAGTAATATATCAGGGAGGCAGCATCTCCATCTGGTGGTAGAAGGGCGGAAATGCATCGACCTGAATCCTGCATTAAGCTCTGCCAGGGCAGAATTGCACCAATGTGAATATCAACCAATTCTCCAGAGGGTCTCGTTCGGAGAAGACCGGCGCCCACAGATGCCACAACCGTGGCAAAGTTTAATCTTAACCTTTTTCTTAACCCTTCAGTGTGTGTTGTTTTGTGTGTCTCTGGTTGGAGGGGGGGATGGAGTTTTGGGAATAGGAAGACTGATAGACCATAGTACCAATTATTTCCTTTAATTGTTTGTTTTCTAATCTCGATATAAATAAACAGTTTGTCAATGTTTTACCTATAAATCTGGTGTCTGTAACTCATTTGAGCAGTCGAAGGTTAAAGACCTCAGGAAAACACAAATTATTGGTGAATTCTCTTATGTTGGGACCGGAGTCAGTGGGGCTGAAATTGACCATGCATAACACAGTGTCATAACAGCAGGCAGCCACAAGGGAAATAATGTAGATTAGAGACAACAATGGATAGCTGGTAGCCAAAACACTTTCTGAACATGATAATGATACCATCTGGGGAGAGAACACCAGAAGTGATCATCTCCCTGGAGACAGAAAATGGCCTTCGACAGAGTCGAGTGGAAAACCTCACAGAGGTAGTGGAACGGTTTGGGTAGGGTGCTCTTTCCAAGAGCCGGTGCAGACTCAAAGGGCCGAATGGCCTCCTTCTGCACTGTAAATTCAATGATAATCTATGATTAATCTAGGACAAAGGTTCGGCACAACATCGTGGGCCGAAGGGCCTGTTCTGTGCTGTATTTTCTATGTTCTATGTTCGGACTTGGATCAATGTTCACCGCCTGGGTGAAACTACTATACAGCCTTTCCATGGTGAGTGTACGGACTAACACCACCAGCTCTAGCTACTTACAGCTGCACATGACACCAGGCAGGGATGCCCGCTGTCCCCGCTGCTGTTCGCCCTGGCGATTGCCCTCAGAATGGCAAAAAGCTAGAAAGGTATCCAGAGGGGGGACAGAGAATCACACTCTGTGCAGATGACTTGTTCCTCTACATCTCAGACCCCCAAACCAGTGTGGAAGGGATCATGATGCTCTTAAAAGAGTTTGGAGCCTTCTCAGGCTGCAAACTCAACCTGAGCAAAAGCGAAATCCTCCCGGTGAACTCACAAAGGAGAGAGGCAGAACTGGAGGGATTACCGTTCAAACAAACCCAAATAAATTCCGCTACCTGGGGATCCAAACTGCCGATGACTGGACACGTATCCACAAATGGAACCTGACCAGTCTGGAGGAGGAAGTAGAAAAGGACCTGCAGAGATGAGGCAACCTCCCACTCTCGCTAGCAAGGAAAGTGCAGACAATCAAAATGAACGTACTGCCCAGGTTCCCCTTCCTGTTCAGAGCTCTTCTTCAACATGGGGATAAATTCATAATGGCGTTGTGTGTGTGGCAGGGAAAGAACCCAAGGATCAAAAACTGGGTCCTTCAAAGGAAAAGAAGTATAGTAGGCCTGGCCCTCCCAAAACTACAGTTCTACCACTGGGCAGTCACAGCAGAAAGAGTGAGGGGATGGGTGAAGGAACTGGGAGAGGAATGGGTGAAGATGGAGGAGAGTTCCTGCATAGGAACATCTCTCCGAGTCCTCGTCATGACAGCACTCCCATCCCCCGTAACCAAATATTCAAGAAGCCCAGTGGTGGTAGTCACGCTCCGAATGTTGTATCAAATGAGGCAACACTTCAGCCTGACCGAAATGTCCATGGCCCCATCTGAAACAAGCGCAGGTTCATGCCCACAACAATGGACCCCACCTTCAAAAGGTGGAGACAGGACAAGGAGACACTGACAGTTAGGGACATGTCCACAGATAGCAGACTGGCGACTCTGGGGGAACTCACAGAGAGGTTCTAACTCTCAAAGGGAACAAATTAAGGTACATACAGATCAAAAACTTCCTCCATAGGGTCACGACAATTTACCCCTGGACGCCAAGACACTCGCTAGTTGAGTGGTGAATCCAGGCGACTGAGGGAAAGGGAACTGTGGGGACCTGTACAAACAGCTTTTGGAAGAGGTACGCTCCCGCTGGATGAGATAAGAGACAAATGGGATCATAGATCATAGAATTTACAATGCAGAAGGAGGCCATTCGGCCCATCAAGTCTGCACCGGCTCTTGGAAAGAGCACTCTACTCAAGCCCATGCCTCCACCCTATCCCAGTAACCCCACCTACCCTTTTTGGACACTAAGGGCAATTTATCATGGCCAATCCACCTAACCTCTACATCTTTGGACTGTGGGAGGAAACCGGAGGCACCGAGAGAAAATCCACGCAGGCACGGGGAGAATGTGCAGACTTCACACAGACAGTGGCCCAAGCCGGGAATCGAACCTGCGACCTGGAGCTGTGAAGCAACTGTGCTAACCACTGTGCTACCGTTTTGCCCATACACGGTAGCACGGTGGAGGAAGAACTAGGAAGAAGTTGGCGGGGCGATGCTGGATTGAAGCACTAAACAGGGCAAACTCCACCTCCTCTAAACAGGGCAAACTCCATCTCCGCATGTGAGCCTAATGCAGCTGAAGGTGCCGCACAGAGCGCATCTAACCAGAACATGAATGAACAGGTTCTTCTCAGAGGTGAAGGACAAATGCAAACAATGCCAGAGAGGCCCGGCCAATGACACCTACATGTTCTGGACCTGCCCCAGACTTGGCTATAAGTTTCTGCTCGGCGATTCTGCGTTGTCGCGCGTCCTGAAGGCCGCCTTGGAGAACGCTTACCCGGAGATCAGAGGCTGAATGCCCTTGACTGCTGAAGTGTTCCCCGACTGGAAGGGAACATTCCTAGCCAAGTTCCGCACACATGAGTGCGGCCTCAACCGGGACCTGGGATTCATGTTGCATTACATTCATCCCCCACCATCTGGCCTGCGAAATCCTACCAACTGTCCTGGCTTGATACAATCCACACCTCTTTAACCTGGAGTTACCCCATCTCTGGATCTGTAAAGATTTGATCACCTGCTAATGGTCGCATTCCAAGCATTGTTTGGCATCTTTGAATTTGTCTATATATGTGTTTCTGGAACATACCTCTTCATTCACCTGAGGAAGGAACAGCGCTCCGAAAGCTAGTGACATCGAAACAAACCTGTTGGACTTTAACCTGGTGTTGTAAGACTTTGTATTACGATTGTCAACAGTGCAAAGTGAATAACAATAACAACGGTGAATACTAAAAGTCTCTACGATTGCGTATTAACAATACAGAGTGAATAATAAAAAACTACAGCAAATGCTACAAGACTCTAACTACATATAATCAGTTATAAGTGAATAATAACAACAGTAAACGCTACAAGGTTATATGACTATCTATAAAATGTTTACAGTGAATAACAATAATAATATTCCCCTGAGAACAATACCACATTTCGGTCTTATAGGTGGCGCATAAGGACCAGCGTCTTCATGTACCACCAAACCATGACCTTTTATGAACTTATCTGTCTCCTCCTGTGTATCAAAGTAATGTTACCCACAAACAAGCCGGGTGTAACATGCCAAATTGAATTTTGTTCTTAAAAAGAACAGCATTGGCTTTATTAGCCCTTCTCTTGGCCAGCTCTGCTCTGGAAGATACGGACTGTGTGGCCTTGCCAGGAACATTTACAGGTCTTCTTGGTCTATTTAAGGATCTTCTTGCTCAGGTATAATTGCAGCCTCAAGGTAATTACATGTGGCTGTTTTCCTGCTTTTGGTTTTCTCCCCAGCGACCGGGAAGCTCGATCCACTTTGGGAGGATGGTCAAAGATTCCTTCCCCCACCAGCTTCGCAAAGACTTTGGCCAGAAATTCCGTAGCACTCAACCTTCCATGCCTTCAGGTAGACCCACAATCCTTTTTCCTGCAGCTTTTCTGCGCCTGCACCATTACCATTACCTCGGCCTCTAAAGAGGCAATCCGATCCTCGTGACGGCCATTGATTTTTCTACCTTCTGGACCGTCTCCCTCTGTGACTCTAGACTCTGCTCTCCTCTCTCCAGGGCCTTTTTAATCGGTTCCACAGTGCTCGCAAGGTCCTCCGAGGCCGCCAATCTCTGCATCCTGAATTCAGCTGAAATAAATTCCTGCAGCTGCTCTGTCGGCCACAGTACAGGGTCAACCGCCATTTTTTACCATCCAGTACCTCGTGCACTCTCCTGATCTGAGGAGTGCCTTTTGCTTCTCAATTTGCCGATTTGGGACATCCCTCGCTGCAGTAGAAGGGCTGTTGTCGTGATGCTGCAACTTTTTAATGATACCGAATATCAGGCAGTAAAGGCTTTCAAGTCCGTCTTCGGGTAGGAGCCACTTCATGCAAGGCCACCTACTGCATGGCCACCACCAGAAGTTGATATCCAACTTGTTTGTCAAGCACCTGCACTTACCACTCAACTTACTTTACAAGAAAAGGTTCCATTTGCTAAATACTTGGCTGTAAGCAACATGCAACTGATCCTTTTTCTTGATAATAAAAGATTAGTTGCTATTAAATTGAGACCACACTGACATCTTCAGTAAAGCTTCCATCAATGTTGATCCCATCAAGAACAGCCTGAACAGTAATAGAGGAGTGTACAACCCTTCCACAATGCTCATCCAAAGATCCATTAAGGAGGCAGCAGAGATATTGCATAATTAGTTGGACAAAATTTATCAGCTGGTGCAATGGTAGATTAAGTTTAACACAGGTAAGGTTTTTTCTAAATGAAGTAAATTAATGAAGGCACTTGTACTCCGTGAATAGTGTTAAAATGTGTCATGGGAATGTCACTTTAAGAAATGTTTGTCTGCTCAAGTGGCTTCAGTGATGTCAGAGTGTGAATGGAGCTGAGCTATGGCCCTGCTTTTCAGTTTCGCATTGAGGAAAAGCTTAAAAAGGTTAACTGATTTCATTGAATAAACATTGTTTTGCTTTAAAGAATACTGTTAGATTTCTGCTGTGCCACACCTGTAGAGTTGGCCATGTACTCCCCATACCACAATCTAATAAAAGTCATGGGTCAGGTGATCTCCATGATATACTTTGGGTTCGCTAAACCCTGGCCCATAACAAAGTGGGGACTCGAGGGGGACAAAAGTCTATCTATTGGGTTGACTTTGCGAACTTAAAGACGGTGAGGGGTGAGCCTATTGTGGTAGCTTTTCAGGTGTGGTATTTTAGTTTAAGTAGGGAGTGTGTTGTGGACAATGGCTCTTTCAGAGACTCAGAAGTTCTGGGGATGGAGATGGTCTCACACACTACCTTACGGACAGAGACTAAAAACAGACTGTTAGATTTGGCAAATACATTTCATTTAACATTACCTGCCAAGGTACGAAAGATGAGGTACTTACAGTGGTAGCTGAGCATTTAAAATTGCCTGAGATACAGTCTGACGCATGAGAAATGGCGACACTTCAGTTACAAATCAAGCAACTTGAACATGAAAAATAATTAAAGCAGCTTGAATATGAAATGAGAGAAAAAGAAAGATAGCCCCAGCAGAACAAAAAGGGAGATACAGGTCAGGGAAAAAGAAAAAGAGAGAGAAAGAGATAGAGAGGAAAAAGAAAAGGAGAGAGAAGAAAGGAGAAACGAAAGAATGGCCCTAGCTGAAGAAAGAGAAAGGGAAATACAGATCAGGGAAAAAGAAAGAGAGAGAGGAAAAAGAAAGACAGACAGAGGACAGGGAACGAGAAAGAGAGTTTGAACTTCGGAAAATGGCCATGAAACATGACAGTCAGTTAAGATTGGCGGATGGAAAGAAAAACGTACAGTTGGAGGACAGTGATGAGGATGAAGCGAAAGAGTTTCACAGTCAAAGGCTTGGTGGGGATCTATTTAAGTATGTCCACACATTGCCAAGGTTTGATGAGAAGGAGGTAGAAGCCTTTTTCATTTCATTTAAGAAGGTAGCTAAACAAATGAAATGGCCACAGGAGATGTGAGTATTACTGATTCAAACAAAGTTGGTTGGTAGAGCTGGTGAAGTGTTTGCATCACTATCAGAGGAGGTATCTGAGACGTATGAGGAGGTGAAAAAATCCATCTTAGGTGCATATGAACTAGTGCCTGAAGCCTACAGACAAAGGTTTAGAAATTTAAGGAAAGAATTTGGTCAAACATACAAGGCGTTTGAAAGGCTCAAACAGAGTAATTTTGATAGGTGGATAAGGGCTTTGAAAATAGACCAAACGTATGAAGCTCTCAGAGAAATTAGACTTTTGGGGGGGTTTAAAAATTCAATTCCTGATGTAGTGAGAACTCATGTGGAAGAGCAGAGGGCTAAAACTGCGAGATTAGCAGCAGAAATGGCAGATGATTATGAATTAGTTCATCAATCAAAGTTTGGTTTAAGACATCTGTTTCAGCCTGTGGGGGATAGAAACTGGGGCATGAGAAATACTCAAGTGGTAAAGGTAAAGGTGATCTGATGGGAGATAATAAGGAGAGTGTACCTCAGATTAAAAAGGAAATCCAGGTGGGTGGAAGAGACATGAAAAGTTTAACTTGTTTTCACTGTAATAAACTAGGCCATACAAAGTCAGTGTTGGTGGTGGAAAAAAAGCACTGGAAAGGCTGATATGGTAAAACAGGATAAGACGTTGTGTTTGTTAAAGTGGAAAAGGAAAGCCCAAGTGAAGTGAAGGAGGTACAAACGATTGTACAGCCTGATCAAGAGGTGATTGATAAGAAGGTGCCAAATCTCTTTAAAGAATTTACTTGTGTGGGTAAAGTTTACTCATGTGTATCAGGAGGAGCAGATAAAGCTGTCACAATTTTAAGAGATACGGGCGCTAATCAATCTTTGATGGTAAGAGATGAGGAGTTATGTAGTATGGAAGGAATATTGCCAGAAAAGGTGGTAATATGTGGAGTAGTGTTCCATTATATAAGGTAAGGATGGAAAGTCCCGTGAAGAGTGGTGAAGTGGTAGCAGGAGTAATAGAGAAACTATCTTGTCCAGGAATACAGTTTATCTTGGGTAATGATATAGCTGGATCGCAGGTGAGAGTGATCCCTACTGTGGGTGATAAGCTAGTGGAAAATCAGACAACTGAAGTGTTGAAGGACGAATATCCTGGGATTTTTCCGGATTGTGTAGTAACAAGGTCGCAAAGTCACAGGTCAAGACAAGAGGAGAAATCAGAGAGTGAAGATAAAGGTGAAGTGCCATTATCAGAAACGATATTTGATCAGATGGTAGGAAAAGAACAGGTGGACGATGAGGTAGATATCTTTAGTTCAGGAAAACTGGTGAGTTATAACAGACAGATGTAGAACTAAAACGGATGTATCAGCAAGCAGACACGGAAGAGGAATCTGAGTGTATACCAGAGTGTTATTACCGTAAAAGTGATGTCTTGATGAGAAAATGGAGACCTTTACATATGCAGGCGGATGAAAAGTGGGTAGAAGTTCATCAAGTGGTATTGACGTAGGGTATAGAAAGGAGGTGTTGCGAGTAGCACATGAGGTACCAGTGGGAGGTCATTTGGGAGTAAGGAAAACTTAAACTAAAATCCAAAAAAAATTTTATTGGCCTGGACTACATAAAGATGTAGTTAAATTTTGTCGATCATGTCACACATAAGGATAGGGTTACCTCAAGCATTGATAAAACCAGCGACCTTAATACCCATTCCAGCATTTGAGGAACCTTTTACAACGGTCCTAATTAATTGCATAGGACCGCTTCCTAAAACAAAAAGTGGGAATCAATATCTTTTGACAAGAGTGGATGTGTCTACTAGGTTTCCAGAGGCCATCCCAGAACACAATATTACAGCTAAAAAGATTGTGAATGAGTTTCTTAAATTCTTTGCTAGATATGGACTACCCATAGAAATCTAATCAGCTCAAGGATCAAATTTTACCTCAAAGTTATTCAAAGAAGTCATGGATAGCTTAGGAATAAAACAATTTAAATCAGCTGCGTGCCATCCAGAATTACAGGGAGCGTTAGAAAGGTGGCATCAGACATTTAAGACAATGTTGAGGGCTTATTGTCAAGGTCAAGGGCAGCACGGTAGCATTGTGGATAGCACAATTGCTTCACAGCTCCAGGGTCCCAGGTTCCATTCCGGCTTGGGTCACTGTCTGTGCGGAGTCTGCACGTCCTCCACGTGTGTGCGTGGGTTTCCTCCGGGTGCTCCAGTTTCCTCCCACAGTCCAAAGATGTGCAGGTTAGGTGGATTGGCCATGATAAATTGCCCTTAGTGTCCAAAATTGCCCTTAGTGTTGGGTGGGGTTACTGGGTTATGGGGCTAGGGGGGAGGTGTTGCCCTTGGGTGGGGTGCTCTTTCCAAGAGCCGGTGCAGACTCGATGGGCCAAATGGCCTCCTTCTGCACTGCACTGTAAATTCTATGATTATTCAGAGGATTGGGATAAAGGAATTCCATTCGTACTGTTTGCAATTAGGAATGCACCTGAGTCAACCAAATTCAATCCTTTTGAACTACTTTTTGGTGATGAGGTAAGAGGATCACTTAAGGAAAAATTAGTGAGTGAGCAGTTGGAACTTACATTATTAGATTCCGTGTCAAATTTTAGGGAACGATTAAATAGAGCTGGTGAATTGGCTAGACAGCATTTAAAAGGTGCACAACATGTGATGAAACGGGTAGCTGACAAGAAATCCAAAGTTCGCAGTTTTGCCTGTGGAGATAAAGTTTTAGTATTGTTACCAGTGGCAGGTGAACCCTTAAAAGCAAGGTGCTGTGGTCCTTATTAGATTGAAAGGAAATTAAGTGAGGTGAATTATGTGGTAAAAACGCCGGATAGAAGGAAAACTCACTGCGAGTGTCATGTGAATATGCTTAAAAGATACTTTGAAAGGGAAGGAGAGCAAAAGGAGGAGGTTTTAATGATTCTAACTCAAAGTGATTAACTAAATTGCGATGACTGAGTTTGACATACCTCAAATTAAATTGGAAAACGAGGATGTTCTTAAAAATTGGGATAAATTGTTGAGTTACCTTCCAGAGGAAAAACGGACTGACCTGAAAGAGTTATTGATATCACATGGACATGTTTGTGGAGATAAATTGGGAAGTACTAAAATGGCGAGACATGATATATGTGTGGGAAATGCTGTTCCAATTAAACAACATCCACAGACTTAACCCTTTAAAATTAGCACAGGTTAGCAAAGAGATTGAAAGTATGCTTACAAATCGCATAATTGAAGTGGGTTGCAACCAATGGAGCTCACCCAACGTGATGGTACCAAAACCGGAGGGTACCCAACAGTTGTGTGTGGACTCTGGAAAGGTTAATGCAGTTAGAAGAATGGACTCTTATCCTGACCCACGCTTTTAGTGATTGTCCCACTTTCTTAATGCAATCCTCCAAATGTGGGATTGGATAAGAGTCCGTTCTTGTAACTGCATTAACCTTACTTTAGTTCACACACAACCGTTGGGCATCATCTGGTTTAGGTACCATCACTCTGGGTGAGCTCCATTGGCTGCAACCCACTTCAATCATGCCATTTTTAAGCATACTCTCAATCTCGTTGTTAACCTGTGCCAATTTCAAAGGGTTAAGTCTATATGGATGTAATTTGATTGGAACAGCATTTCCCACATATACATCATGTATAGCCATTTTGGTACTTCCCAATTTATCTCTACAAACTTGCCCACGTGCTATCAATAACTCTTTCAGGTCAGTCCGTTTTTCCTCTGGAAGGTAACTCAACAATTTATCCCAATATTTAAGAACATCCTAATTTTTCTATTTAATTTGAGGTATGTCAAATTCGCAGTCATCTGGATTTGGTTCGTCACTTTGAGTTAGAACCATTAAAACCTTTTTTTTCTCCTTCTCTTTCAAAGTACCTTTTAAGCATTTTCACATGACATACTCCGTGAGTCTTCTTTCTGTCTGGCCTTTTTACCACATAATTCACCTCACTTAATTTCCTTTCAATCTGATAAGGTCCACAAAGCCTTGCTTTTAAAGGTTCACCTACCACTGGTAACAATACTAAAACTTTATCCCCACAGGCAAAACTATAAACTTTGGATTTCTTGTCCACTACCCATTTCATCACATTATGTGCAACTTTTAAATGTTGTCTAGCCAATTCACCTGCTCTATTTAATCATTCCCTAAAATTTGACACGTAATCCAAAAATGTAATTCCTGATTTCTCACTCACCAAATTTTCCTCAATCAATTTAAGTGGTCCTCTTATCTCATGACCAAAAATTAGTTCCAGGACTAAATTTGGTTGACCCATTAGGTGCATCCCGAATTGCAAACAGTCCGAATGGAATTCCTTTCTCCAAATCCTCTGGATAATCGTGACAATAAGCCCTCAACATTGTCTTTAATGCCTGATGCCACCTTTCTAACGCTCCCTGCGATTATGAATGGTACGCAGTTGATTTAAATTGTTTTATTCCTAAGCTATCCATAACTTCTTTGAACAACCTTGAGGTGAAATTTGATCGTTGATCCGATTGTATTTCTGTGGGTAGTCCATATCTAGTAAAGAATTTAAGTAACTCGTCCACAATCTTTTTAGCTGTAATATTACGTATCGGACTGGCCTCTGGAAACCTAGTAGACACATCCATTATCATCAAAAGAAATTGATTCCCACTTTTCATTTTAGGAAGTGGTCATACGCAATCAATTAGGACCCTTGTAAAAGTGTCCTCAAATGCTGGAATGGGTGTTGCTGGAATGGGTGTTAAGGTTGCTGGTTGTATCACTGGTTGAGGTTTCCCTATCACTTGACATGATTGACAAAATGTAACTACATCTTTATGTAGTCCAGGCCAAAAAATGTTTTCTGGATTTTAGTTGAGTTTTCCTTATTCCCAAATGACCTCCCACTGGTACCTCATGTGCAACTCACAACACCTCCTTTCTATACCCTGCTGGCAATACTACTTGATGAACTTCTGACCATTTTTCATCCGCCTGCATATGCAAAGGTTTCCATTTTCTCATCAAGACATCACTTTTACAGTAATAACACTCTGGTATACACTCAGATTCCTCTTCCATGTCTGCTTTCTGATCATCCGTTTTATTTCTACATCTTTCTGTTGTAACTCCGCCAATTGTCCTGAACTAAAAACATCCGCCTCATCCTCCACCTATTCTTGTTCTTTTTAAACCATCTGATCAAAAATCGTTTCTGATAATTGCACTTCAACTTCATCTTCACTCTTTGATTTCTCCTCTTGCCTTAACCTGTGACTTTGCGACCTTGTTACTACACAATCTGGAAAAATCCCAGGATATTCGTCTTTCAACACTTCAGTTGTCTGATTTTCCACTGGCTTAGCAACCACAGTAGGCATCACTCCCACCTGCAATCCAGCTATATCATTACCCAAGATCAACTGTATTCCTGGACAAGATAGTTTTGCTATTACTCCTACTACCACTTCACCACTCTTCACGGGACTTTCCAATCTTACCTTATATAATGGCACACTACTCCTCTCACCCTGAATTCCACATGTTACCACGTTTTCTGGCAATATTCTTCCCAAACTACATAACTCCTCATCTCTTACCATTAAAAATTGACTAGCTCCCGTATCTCTTAAAATTGTGAAGTCTTTACCTGCTCGTCCTGATACACATGAGTAAACTTTACCCACACAAGTAAATTCTTGAAAGAGATCTGGCACCTTCTTATCAATCACCTCTTAATCAGGCTGTGCAATCTTTTGCACCTCCTTTGCTTCACTTGGGCTTTCCTTTACCACTTTAACACATCCCACTGTCTTATCCTGTTTTACCACATCAGCCTTCCCAATGCTTTTCTTCAACCACCAATACTGTGACTTTACATGGCCTAGTTTATTACAGTGAAAACATTTAAAACTTTTCATGTCTCTTCCACCCTCCTGGATTTCTTTTTTAATCTGAGGAACACTCTCCTTATTATCTCCTATCAGATCACCTTTACCTTTACCACTTGAGTATTTCTCATGTCCTCAGTTTCTATCCCTCACAGGCTGAAACTGATGTCGGAAACCAAGCTTTGATTTATGAACTAATTCATAATCATCTGCCATTTCTGCTGCCAATCTCACAGTTTTAACCATCTGTTCTTCCACATGAGTTCTCACTACATCAGGAATTGAATTTTTAAGCTCCTCCAAACGCATAATTTCTCTAAGAGCTTCATATGTTTGGTCTATTTTCAAAGCCCTTATCCACCTATCAATGTTACTCTATTTGATCCTTTCAAACTCCATGTATGTTTGACCAAATTCTTTCCTTCAATTTCTAAACCTTTGTCTGTAGGCTTCAGGCACCAGTTCATATGCACCTGAGATGTATTTTTTCACCTCCTCATACGTCCCAGATATCTCCTCCGGTAGTGATGCAAACTTCAATGTTCTATGTTCTATGTTCACTAGCTCTACCTACCAGCTTTATTTGAATCAGTAATACCCACATGTCCTGTGGCACATGTCCACATGCCAAATGAAATGAAAAAGGCTTCTACCTCCTTCTCATCAAACTTTGGCAATGCTTGGACATATTTAAATAGCTCTCAACCAAACCTTCGACTTTGACGCTCTTTCTCTTTATTCTCATCATCAACCTGTACATTTCCCTTTAAATCCTCCAGTCTTAACTGACTGTCATGTTTCATAGCCATTTTCCAAAGTTCAAACTCTCTCTCTCTTTTTCCTCTCTATCTCTTTCGTATTCAAGCTGCTTTAATTTTTTTTCATGTTCGGGTTACATGATCTGTAACTGAATTTTTGCCATTTCCAATGAGTCAGACTGTATCTCAGGCAATTTTAAATGCTTTGTCACCGCCATAAATAACTCATCTTTTCACATTTTTGTCAGGTAATGTTAACTGCAATGTTTTTGCTAAATCTAACAGTCTGCTTTTAGTCTCTGTCCGTAATGTACTTCGTGTGACCGTCTCCACCCCCAAAAATTTCAGAGCCTCTGAAAGAGCCATTGTCCACAACACACTCCCCACTTAAACTGAAATACCACACCTGAAAAGCAACCACAATATGCTCACCCCTCACTGTCTTTAAGTTGACGAAGCCAATCCAATAGATAGACTTTTTTCCCCCTCGAGCCCCAATTTGTTATGGGCAAGACTTTAGAGAACCCCAATGTATATCATGGAGTTCACTTGACCCACAACCTTTAATAGATTGTGGTATGGGGAACACACGGCCCACTCTACAGGTGTGGTATAGCAGAAATGGAAAAGCATTTTTTAAAATCATAACGATTCTGTGATCTATTCTATGAACTCAAGTTCACCTTTTTAAAACATACAGTGAACATCTTAGCAATCATCAATTCAAATACAACCCCCAAAGAATACAACACTAAGTAACCCTTAATAAATTCCCAAACAACATCCAGAAGACAAAATCAACCCTTTGTACAGAAAGACATCAGGCTTAACTTCACTAGTGAGAAAAGTTACCACGTTGAAATCAGCAAATGGACATTCATGAGCTTGCAGAGGTTCACACACATCTGTGATTTAAGTTACTCCAAAACTAAAATGAAACCAAACCCACCCTGCAGCAAAAAGCCTAAAGCGAAAGTAAAAAGCTGACAGTCAGCCCAGCTCCACCCACTCTCTGAAGTCACTGCAGTGATATGAGCATCCAAACATTTCTTAAAGTGGCATTCTCATGACAGTTGTTTTTTGAAACGAAAAGGTATATTTACTGTCTGCATTTCTTGAAGGATCGTGAAAAGGTGAAAAATGAAATCATCTTGAAGTTGATGGGGTTTTTTTTCTTTGGGGGAGGTGTCATGGGAATGTCACTTTAAGAAATGTTTGTCTGCTCAAGTGCCTGCAGTGATGTCAGAGTGTGGGTGGAGCTGAGCACTGGCTCTGCTTTTTGGTTTCGCTTTGAGGAAAAGCTTGGGTGTGTCTGTGTTTTTAGTTTAGTTTTAGTGTGGAGCTGCAGCCAACCCAAGAAGGTGTAATTTTGATCTCTCTGCCATCTAAAGACTATCTCTAGATCATTTGGTGAATTCAGAGTGATAACTGCCCTCAG
Source organism: Scyliorhinus torazame (assembly GCF_047496885.1). NCBI lineage: Eukaryota > Metazoa > Chordata > Chondrichthyes > Carcharhiniformes > Scyliorhinidae > Scyliorhinus > Scyliorhinus torazame. Next base: position 146,263,860 of record NC_092716.1, on the reverse strand, counting down.
TAGAGAATTTAAACCTGATGTGCTTCTGTAAAAAGGGTTTTTGTTTAATGCATGTTAAATGGAAAGTTTAAGGAAAGCTAGAGTGTTGCATTCTTTGGGGGATGTATTTGAATTTATGGTTGCTAAGATGTTCACTGTATGTTTTTTAAAGGTTAACTGAGTTCATAGAATAAACATTGTTTTGCTTGAAAAAATACTTTTAGATTTCTGCTGCTCCACACCTGTCGAGTGGGCCGTGTGCTCCCCATCCCACAATCTAGTAAAAGTCGTGGGTCAGGTGATCTCCATGATATCCTTTGGAGTTCTCTAAATCCTGGCCCATAACAAATGTATCAGGAGGAGGTTGAAAAAGACCTTATGACCCGATACTTAACATGCTTATTGAATACAGAGTATAATCAAGAAAGTATGTTAACAGACATAATTGAGAGTTGTGGATGGTCAGCAAGACCTTGGTGTCTTCGTGCATCAGTCCCTGGAAGTAAGCGCCCAGGTGCAGCAGTGAGTAAAGAAGGCAAATAGTATGTTGGCTGTGCACCATTGACCGTCCACCGTGGCCCCAGGTTGTGCAGAGTGACACCGGCTGGGTAGGTGTCACCACCCCCACATTCCAACCATGACCGCCAGCACCCACCCTTCACCCCACCCCTCCAACTCTCATGCCCCAACCAGCTGCCAACCGCTGAAGAGGCAGCATGCGGCCCACCAAGGGCAATGTCTACAGTATCACCTGCAGGAGGCCGCCAGATGCGGGCCACGGGGCTTACCGTCGGCAGAGGTAGGGCCAGCCACCAGTACCCCTGGCAGCAGGGACTGGCACAAGGGCCCAAGGCCCCGTAATAGAACATAGAACATAGAACGACACAGCGCAGTACAGGCCCTTCGGCCCATGATGTTGCACCGACATGGGAAGTCAAAAAACAAAAGCCATCGAACCTACACTAAGCCATTATCATCCATATGCTTATCCAATGAACTTTTAAATGCCCTCAATGTTGGCGAGTTCACAACTGTTGCAGGTAGGGCATTCCACGGCCTCACCACTCCTTGCGTAAAGAACCTACCTCTGTCCTATATCTATTACCCCTCAGTTTCAGGCTATGTCCCCTCGTGCTAGCCATTTCCATCCGCGGGAGAAGGCTCTCACTGTCCACCCTATCTAACCCCCTGATCATTTTGTATGCCTCTCTTAAGTCTCCTCTTAACCTTCTTCTCTCTAACGAAAACAACCTCAAGTCCATCAGCCTTTCCTCATAAGATTTTCCCTCCATACCAGGCAACATCCTGGTAAATCTCCTCTGCACCCGTTCCAAAGCTTCCACGTCCTTCCTATAATGAGGTGACCAGAACTGTACGCAATACTCCAAATGCGGCCGTACCAGAGTTTTGTACAGCTGCAACATGACCTCCTGACTCCGGAACTCAATCCCTCTACCAATAATGGCCAACACTCCATAGGCCTTCTTCACAACCCTATCAACCTGGGTGGCTACTTTCAGGGATCTGTCAGGAGCCGACAGGGCCAGGGATGAAGGGCAGGGTGCCAGAGGGAACCGGTGTGGGAGGGGGGTGAGGGGGTCAATGCAGTGCAGACCAGAGCCACCGTATAGCCCGTTGGACCTGGTTGGGCACAGTGGTATGCACCATGCTAACATGTCTGCCTTTCACCCCTTGCAGACAATGGACTTTGGAACCTGGGGAATGCAGTGAGGCTGTATGAGCTGGAGCTGCTCAAGAGAGACCCTGCCCCAGAAAAACAAGAGCCAGCCAGTGAGGATGTAGAGCCTGAGGAGGAGGAGGAGGTGAAAGGAAGTGCCACATGAGGCCCTGAGTACACCAGCGGCGCCTGTCATTCGAGGACCTGCCGGACTGGGCATGCCGAAGAAATATGGAAGACTTCGGCTGAGCAGAGGGATAGTATGTCACATCTGCCAGATCATGGTACACCTGGCACCGCTGGGAATGGAGGAGGAAATCCGCCATCTCATCCCCACAGCACCCCCCCATACCGTCGGCCGGCCATCCCCTCCCATGAATACCCACCCTGCGTCCCCCCCTTGCAATCCCCTCTGTGATTCCTACTGCCTCACTACTAGGTGCGGACCCTGGGTTGATGAGAACCCTAGGATGATGACAACGATGAGCTCTGATGCACCGCACCATTTGAAAACATCAGACTCCTGCCCAAGGTCGCACCTTCTACCATCCGCCTGGGTGATATCTGCATGCGGACTGGCCATTCCATTACACGGTCACACTGAAACCTTTTGGTCAAAAAGGCGGGAGCTGGGGGTGGAGGGGTAATGGAGAGGGATGGGGGTGAGTGCTGGCTGAACCGGGAACCCAGGGAAAAGCTCATCCCTAACGACCGCCCTCCCCCATCCCCCCATCCCACGGTGGCCAGCCCAGACAAGCCCATCCCTCAAACCCTTCTGACAGACCACCGAGCTAGGTTGTAACGTTGTGAACTGGTGTTTAATGGGACGCTGTTTTGTGCCCTAGTCCCTAATGCTTGCCTCTACTGCACCCATGCCAAATTAACTGGTGTCTACCTTTCTAACCTTGCGGGCCCGAATGCTGTGCTTAGGTGGATCCCCATGTGGTTGGGGTGGCCAGCTGCGATTCCCACTCTAAGACCTGGGTCACCTTTGGCAGCCGTCTTCTGGAGCGACGGGGCCTGGATGCGCCCGGCTGCTGCTCGGGTGTCCCAGTTGGTGTTGAGCCGCCATATTCTGTCCACTGCCAATCAGATGTGTCAGGAATAAGGGGGGAGGTGGGGGCAGTCCACGGTGCTGTAGTGTTCCGGCACGTCCTCTTCGGGAACCAGCGGCACGGGCCCCATCGCCTCCTCCTTCTTCTCGGTGCCCAATCGGATGGGATGGAGTTAAATATGGATTTATCCCCTGAGGCTCCCCTGCCACCTGTCACTGCCCATCCAGGAGACCCACGCCCATCCTGACAGGGGCCAGATGCTCGTTTTCATGACCACCCCCCCTCTGGAACTGCGCCACAACACACTACGAATGTGCCACCACCTTCTGAATCTGTGCCACATCAGCCAGCGGCTGCACCACCTCACTCTGAATATGTGGCATGTCGGCCAGCGCCTGGGCAATGCGGCTGATGCTGTCTGTTAGGAGTTGCTGTGAGTAGGCCATGCTCAGTAGCCATGCTCAGGAACGCTGCTGCAATGTCCAGCTGGCCTTGGTACTTGGCTTCCTGTGATAGAGCCTAAGATAGGTCCTCATCACAGAGTGCCCCAGGCCTTGGACATCCTGATCCATAACCCAAACCTTCGCCCACAAACCCTCCACCGCGGACGCCAGCTGTGTGGTGTTGGCCTGGATCGCACACATGGTCCGCACCACCTCCTGCTCCTGCAGGCAGTTCAACTCTTCCAACTGCACCTGCAAGTGCTGGATGGTTACCGACACCCCCTCATGCAGTCCCTGGTTCTGCGACTGCATCTCCACTGTTGATGGGACCGGCCTTTACAGAAACCAAAAACCCATCCGGACAGCAGCTTGTCCCTGGGGTCAGACCACCCTCTGACCATCCTACCTCCACCTGCTGTAGCGTAGTGCACCAGATAGTGCTCAGGAGCCTTTTTACTAAAGTTGCCAACTGAGGCAAGTGCCTTGGCTTGGTGGAGGGTGATGGACACAGATGCGATGGGAAGTCAGTATCTTACCCAGACTGATGCATCGGAGGGCTCCCATCGATTTCCGATTCCTCCTCCTCCTTCTCACTACTCTCCTTCTGGAGCTGCGGTTGAGGGGGACACCAAATGGGTCTGCCTCATTGTCAGGAGATCCTGCAAAACACAAGACAAGATGAATGATTGGACCGCAGGCTCGGGTGGTGGTGGAGGTGGCAGTGTGTGGGGTGGTGGAAAGGCAGGGTAGGGGGTGGTGGAAGGGCAGGGTGGGGGGTGTGAGAGAAGTGGTGGTGGAGCTGGCGGTGGTGGATGTGGGGATGGTGACACATATATCATGGGCAACCGCAACTCAGCGGGCTCTCACTTGCTCCCCCGATGCCGACTTCCGCCTCGGTGACTACCCTCTCCCTGAACCCACCAATTAGGTTCTGTGCCCTCTGCTCAGCTGCGGTGAGGGGACATAGGTCTAACGGTCCGCCTCAGGTTTTCTCCCTGTCCCAGGTTATGGGCCAACTTATAGTGGGGCAAGAGACAGAAAAGGCAGTGTTAGACAGTCAGATGCATTCAACATAGGGGGTGCATAGCTGGTGGCCATCGTGGCCAGGACACCTAGCCATAGCGGCCAGTATGGTGCTGGCATGTTTGCAGGGATGGGGTTTGGTTGCCCTCAAGGTGCGGGGCGGGGAATGGGTGGGGTTACGGGTGCGTCCGCCGGGATGAGTGCCAGGGGCATAATGCTGCCTACTCACCCTGGCCGCCCTGAGGAGGTCACGCAGTTTCTTCCTGCACTGCTTGCGGTCCTGGCGGTGTTGCCCATGGGGATCACGGCCTCTCCCATCTGTGCCCAGGCCTGGTGCTCAGTAGCGGTTGGCAACCACCTCCCCACCCGGGGTACAGGGTGGCCTGCCTTTCCGCCGTAGTGTCCAACAGTGTCTCCGGTTCAGTACCTGTGAACCGTGGTCTTGCTCTCCTTGCTGCCACCTTGTTGGCTGGGATGAGTGTGTGTGGGGAGTGGAGTGCTTATATGCGGTTGCTGTTTGTCAGCCTCCCGAGTCTCAATCCCAACTCAGGAAAATCAGACACCGTTTTTCATTGGAATCGTCCGTGTTCCACGTGACGCCGTGCTAGCCCATTAGCGGTTGCTGAATGGCTCTTGGAACGGCGCAAATTTTGTTGTCGTAGAACACCATCGATTCGATTCCGGTGTCAACACTTAGTTTCTGAAACGGAGAATTACACTGGCGTCTGGTATGTTGACATCAATTGCTGGCTTATCTGTATGCTGCTTTTTACATTCTGAGCTTATTTTGGGCAATTTCCTCCATTTCGCAACTGAATACTGGGTTCTGGGAGCATTTATTTGCTGGTTCTAGTCTGCTTTTGTCTGTTTTGTGAAGTGGAGCATTAAAGAGTGTGGTTAAATTATGTGAAAGAGCCGGCTTGAAGGGCCAAATGGCCTACTCTTGCTCCTATAATCTATGTTTTTATGAAAGAGAGAAGGTGCTGTTGACAAAACATAATTTTCTTTACCCGTCACTCTGGCCTCAATAAAAGTCGAGATGGATTTGCAGGTATAGCATTAGTTATTTTATTTGACTTGCAAGTCTGTCTCAATTCACAGTGGTACAGAACACATCCTGCTTTCTGCACCCCCGGAATCGAGTGAGTCTGCAGGACAAAGGAATCTCTACTGATACATTCAAATGGCATCAGGTTTCACATACACGATTCCCATAGGTCATCCTATACCCCTCCTCACCTGGCCATACATCCTAATTGGCTCACTTCCAATCCCTTCCTCTGGCCCCCTATTACCCAGCATCCTTTTCCCCTCCGTAGCTGGACACACCTCCTCCTTACTTTGCCATGCGTTCTGAAATCCTTTGTCTGTGAACTCACCAGAATGAGACTGGCCTATCTCTACATTACAGTAACTAATATCTCTAAAACAATTATTTTATATCACATTCGTCAGTCCCTCCTTTTATCATTCCATGATAACCGAACTATTCAATCCATAGCTACGGTGCCTCATCTAAAAAGATCCGTCGCTGCATTTCCAATTCCTGTAGTAGCCCCCTTCATCCGCTGCACTCTCGTGGATTTTAACAGCCAAGATTCTTGGGGCGTCTATCTGTTACAGTGCACCCCGCATTCTACCCATCACGCATTTAAGGATGGCTGGGCCCACAAAGATGCAGCCAATAGCCACTGCTAAATACATGGCCATATTTATCAACCAGTCCTTCCAACTTCCAAATCCCCAGTTACCCCAAGAGCCAAGATCCTGCATTCCTTCCAGGTGATCCCGTATGCGATCCATAAATTTAGTGATGTTAGCGGTTAAGTCTTGAACTGCCATGATACACTTGCCCAGTACTATGGTGCATGCCCCATCCTCACGGACCAGAAGATAGTCAAGAGCATACCGGTTCTGCATTGCAAACAACCGCAGCTACAAGACGCTCAGAAATCCCCCACCCGGCTGAGTGGCCCCGGTTGGGTGCGAGAACCTGAGGTTTTTTCCAGTTCTCGCAGAATTCAGCTGAAACTGCCCGGCGGGTTAACTGAGTATGCAGCATCCACGCCGAGGGGCAGGGGATTGTGCTAGGGACTCGAGTCCCAATAGTAATTTGGCGGTGAAATGGGGGTGACAAAACATTGGTCGCTGTGCCATTAAATAAAACGTAGTATCCTTGCTCCTTGTGCAGGCTAGCATCACAATCAGTATGTCGATTGCTCAGGGATCCCCCAGTAGCCCAGTTTATCCAGCTTTGAAACGCCCATTCGGGCCGCCTAGCAATGCGGCAAGTCCTAGTCCCAACAGTGATATGAGAGACATTCACCCAGCCACAAAGGAGCTGGAGGCCGGCGTTCAATGGAACGCAGGTGGTGTTATAACAAACGCATTGGCCAGACGCCTGGGTGATATGACACCTCCTGTCCGTACAGGTGGGGAACAGACATGTTATATTTGTTTCCACCTCTACCAGCAAACAGCCGTATCCTTCACTTCTGAAACAATTCTCGTATGACCGGGAATCCCTATTGGGAGTGAAGTGGCTAGGTATAGATAGCCTGGGTCACATTGTGATCCAAAAAGACGAGGTGTTGGATGTCTTAAAAAATATTAAGGTAGATAAGTCCCCAGGGCCTGAAGGGATCTACCCCAGAATACTGAAGGAGGCTGGAGAGGAAATTGCTGAGGCATTGACAGAAATCTTTGGATCCTCGCTGTCTTCAGGGGATGTCCCGGAGGACTGGAGAATAGCCAATGTTGTTCCTCTGTTTAAGAAGGGTAGCAAGAATAATCCCGGGAACTACAGGCCGGCGAGCCTTACTTCAGTGGTAGGGAACTTACTGGAGAGAATTCTTCGAGACAGGATCTACTCCCATTTGGAAGCAAATGGACGTATTAGTGAGAGGCAGCACGGTTTTGTGAACGGGAGGTCGTGTCTCACTAACTTGATAGAGTTTTTTGAGGAGGTCACTAAGATGATTGATGCAGGTAGGGCAGTGGATGTTGTCTATATGGACTTCAGTAAGGCCTTTGACAAGGTCCCTCATGGTAGACTAGTACAAAAGGTGAAGTCACATGGGATCAGGGGTGAGCTGGCAAGGTGGATACAGAACTGGCTAGGCCATAGAAGGCAGAGAGTAGCAATAGAGGGATGCTTTTCTAATTGGAGGGCTGTGACCAGTGGTGTTCCACAGGGATCAGTGCTGGGACCTTTGCTCTTTGTAGTATATATAAATGATTTGGAGGAAAATGTAATTGGTCTGATTAGTAAGTTTGCAGACGACACAAAGGTTGGTGAAATTGCGGATAGCGATGAGGACTGTCGGAGGATACAGCAGGATTTAGATTGTCTGGAGACTTGGGCGGAGAGATGGCAGATGGAGTTTAATCCGGACAAATGTGAGGTAATGAATTTTGGAAGGTCTAATGCAGGTAGGGAATATACAGTGAATGGTAGAACCCTCAAGAGTATTGAAAGTCAAAGAGATCTAGGAGTACAGGTCCACAGGTCATTGAAAGGGGCAACACAGGTGGAGAAGGTAGTCAAGAAGGCATACGGCATGCTTGCCTTCATTGGCCGGGGCATTGAGTATAAGAATTGGCAAGTCATGTTGCAGCTGTATAGAACCTTAGTTAGGCCACACTTGGAGTATTGTGTTCAATTCTGGTCGCCACACTACCAGAAGGATGTGGAGGCTTTAGAGAGGGTGCAGAAGAGATTTACCAGAATGTTGCCTGGTATGGAGGGCATTAGCTATGAGGAGCGGTTGAATAAACTCGGTTTGTTCTCACTGGAACGAAGGAGGTTGAGGGGAGACCTGATAGAGGTATACAAAATTATGAGGGGCCTAGACAGAGTGGATAGTCAGAGGCTTTTCCCCATGGTAGAGGGGTCAATTACTAGGGGGCATAGGTTTAAGGTGAGAGGGGCAAGGTTTAGAGTAGATGTACGAGGCAAGTTTTTTACGCAGAGGGTAGTGGGTGCCTGGAACTCGCTACCGGAGGAGGTAGTGGAAGCAGGGACGATAGGGACATTTAAGGGGCATCTTGACAAATATATGAATAGGATGGGAATAGAAGGATACGGACCCAGGAAGTGTAGAAGATTGTAGTTTAGTCGGGCAGCATGGTCGGCACGGGCTTGGAGGGCCGAAGGGCCTGTTCCTGTGCTGTACATTTCTTTGTTCTTTGTATGTACGCCCTCCACCGTTGCAGCCTATCATACTGTGAGTGGGAATTATCCCGAGGAAGGGGAAGACAAATAGCCGGTGGTGCTGAACCCGGATCGTAAGGAAGAGTGACTTGCTCGGGCGGTGGCTCGGAATGCAGACAATGAACCACCGTTTGGGGAGTGCCCCAAAGCGGTGAAACAGAAAATAACCTAGACACCGCTGCGGGGTTCGGGTAGCAGACAACCTGTCCGTGGCCATACAAGCGGTGGTTAATCTGGTAGAAGAGATTCATACTACCCGGGTTTTCCTTAGTTTGGCCTTTAACTAAATTAAGTGTATCTCCTGATAACCTACGTTCTAGTTGTACTTCCCTTCTCACACGCTCCGTCGTCTCTCTAGTCCCCCTCTCTCTCTCACAACCTCTTCCTACTCTCTCCTGACGGTCTGATGTTACCTTTATCACACCAATCTTAACACATCCAAAATCAAATTTACATGTACTCCAAAAACAAGGCAATGTCCATGTAATGTTTCCTTCCCATCGCCGGGACCGGTGCAATTGCTTCATGAGTCCTGCATTTTCCCTCAATCTGATGACCTTTCATGAGTCGATACCATGTCCTCGTATATGGGGCAGCGAAGAACATCACCTCTGCATAAACTAAATGTCCTTGTAGTTTGGTTGGGGTTACAAATGTAGATAATATTTCCCTTTTCCATGTCCGTTGCCGATGACACTCCAAGTGAGGCGAGGCCGAAGATCACACAGGCGGTGCGTAGCCACCCCATCATGCTCCACACCTGTAAAATAGCACTGGGGAAGGGAGGCAGGTTAATCTGTCCAAATGAGGCCCGTTATCAGAACTCAACTGAGCTGGTATTCTGTACCAGGGAATGATTTCCCGCATCAGAACTTTAACCACAGTAGCAGCTTTATTATCGACAGTCGGCTACGCCTCAACCCATCTGCTGAACACATCCACAATGACCAAAACATATTTATAACATTGACATCTTTCCAACTCAATGTAATCCATTTGGAGCATCTCAAAGGGACCACTGGGCAACGGGGTTTGCCCCATACCACAAGGGATACCTTTGCCGGTGTTATATTGCTGACAAATCAAACACCGAGCGCTGATATTCTGAGCCAACCCCTGCATTTTAGGGTGCCACCAAGTGTCCAGCAACAAATCACTAGTCCCTGAGCCCCACAATGAGTTGCAAAGTGTACACATTCAGTGACCCATAAAGCCAGTACATCAGACATACAAGTCTGATGTGCTGGCGTGGTCCATAAAGAGGAAACAGAATCATATGTACAACCTAACCGTTTCCACATTTGTTTATTACTCTCAGGAGCGTCCTCCTGTAACCTTATGATGTCTTGCATGGTTGGCATTGGCTTGTCAGAAGCAGACATATTTATAGTAGATCGTTTAGTCTGACTTCACATTTTAGGCACCATCACTTGCTGAATTTGAGCGGCTGTCCGCGCTGCACAATCTGCTCGTTCATTACCAACGTCAACTGGGGTCTTACCGTTTGTGTGGGCAGCGCATTTAATGACGGAAATCTGCGCGGGCATAAGGAGGGCCTGTGGTAGGTCATTAACTAAACCACGGTGGGATATTTGACCACACATAATCATGTCAGGTTGTTCTGACGAAACATCACTCAAATCGTCCCTTATTGTGGTAGTTTCCTGAATCAAGGCTAAACAGTCGTGGCCAGGTGCGTCTTCATGGACAGGGGGACCACTAAGAAAACAGGCTGGATTGATAGTGGTACAGTGTTTAAATGTCAGACGTGGATTGTTCAAAAGGTATATCTCATACCTATTCTGACGAGCTGCGGTAAGATGCTGAGTCTACAGTTGCCTCAGTAGTGCGATGACCGAGTGGGAGCTATACACCGTAATATCCTGTTGGAGAGTGAGAGCATGTAACGACTGTGCGATGGCATTGATTGAACATAAAATCCTGTACTGATCGGTACTGGTCTGGCTTGACTGGTTTAGACACAGCAAGTATGTGGGGGTGTTACATTCTGATTGGCAAGGGACCAAAATACCCTGTTGCAACAGCTCTCGGATTAATTTGTCTACAGGCCGGGCAGCTTGGGATTTCAGGGGGTATTGCCGAATGGAAGGCAGCTTTACATGGTCCTTAATCGTTACCTTAATAGGTGTAACATTTGTCTTTCCCACTTGTGATGGGTATTCCGCCCAGACCTGTGGATTGACATATTCCAAAACATCATGTCCCCAGTCGAGTGTTAATCGTTTCAGGGACCTCAAAATATTTCATGGCAGTGCCGTCTGGCGTGACCTGAAGTGCGTACTCTGTTGGATCTGAATGATCCACTGCCCTCCTTACCATAGGCCCTAAATCCCTGGCATGGTACTGGTCGTGGACCTGACGTGTAATATGAGGGCTTCCCGAAGCTGACTGTGGCCATAAATGTGGTGGTATTTTAACAAAATCGGCTGTACCTTCTTTTCCCGTGACTGTGGCTGTAACTTTGACTGGCCATTCGGTCCCAATTAATGGCCGGTATATGTCCTCCAACTCCCTGTTTTGTCCGGTTCTGTCATCGGCCAGGGTAACGTGATGCAGTGAATGTTCAATGTCTAATGTCCACCACTGGGGGGGTGATAGAAATATAGCACTGTTGTCTCATCCTCCATGATTGAACCGTTACCCCTTCGTCTCCGCACTCTAGCTGTAGCTGGAAGATGCACAGTAAATCTCGGGCCAACAAGTTACAGTCCAATCCAGTAGTCACTACAAACTGATGATCTGCAGACTTATTCTCGTAAGTGACTGTCACAGGTTCAGAAATAGGATACTCACACACCTGTCCTTGGAACCCCGACAAATGCTGGGTGTGGTCGGATAGTGGTAGTTGAAGTTCTGATTGCACCGAAGACTTGGCTGCTCCAGTGTTGATTACAAATGAGTGATGTTGATCTCCTATCTGCAGAGAGATAATAGGTTCCCTGTCCGATTGGAGAGTCCTTATGACTAAATTAGCTAGTCAATCCTGTGTTGGGAAAGGATTTGCCTGGGAGAAGTCAGTGTATCTCGTCTGTCCTCCCCTTGGTGGGTACCCCCTCCTTTGGGTCGAGTAGTCTCCTTCTGCTGCCTGTCTTTTAAAGGGGCATTCCTGTTGCCAGTGATCTGCACGGCCGCAATTAAAACATGAATTGTTCCCTCTATATCTGCCCCGTCCTCTTCTCCCAGTAGACCAATGGCCCCTCAGAGGGGGCGGCGGTTGTAAAGCTGTTGGTGCTTATGGTGGGCCATAAAGAGGAGCTGAGGGTCCCTTTGGGTGGGTTTGATATCCTCCCCCTCGCTGATCCACCCACCCAAAGTCACAATATTGGGGTTCCAGCTGGTAAGCTACCGTTTCTGCCGCTTGTTGGTGTCTCAGATCATCCTTTTTCATTACATACTCAGTCTTAACCTTTTTAACTGAGCCTCCTTCCTGGCCTACACCGTCCTTCCAATAAAATCTGACTGCCCTTGCCATCTGGGAAGGGTCGTTCTCTGTCCAATTCATGTTATTACATTTCACAGCAGTAGCCACGGAAGGTGGTAGGCAATGCTTTATCATAGCACAATATTGAGGGGAATTCTGACCATTTTGATATGGCAAGTCACCTGACTGCCCACGGTAGATTTCATTAAAACGTTCCAGAAATTCCTTTGGCTCTTCAATCTTTTTAGGTTTGAGGTCTAAGATAGCAGAAATATTTATGGGCTTTTGAAATATGCTATTCAACGCATTCAGGATTTGTGTCCGTCTATCGTCGTCCAACGCATGGGCTTGCTGAAGTGCGGCGTGGCTAGCATAATTCAAGTGATTTAGATGATTGCGGTACTCTGCTGGGGTTAAAACCTGCTGGACTAGGGCCCAGAGGTCCCTAGAATCAGCTTGATAAATTGAGATGGTAGTTCTCAGGGAATCCACGAAAGCAGCAGGAGATTTTTTTCTATCTGGGATTGTAGCCATAATAGCCATCATCTCACTGGGTCTCCATGGGAAATAAACGTCTATCGTGGGCTGGACCCCGGCCGTCACAGCGTCGGGGTTTGGTATCTTCCTAATCGGCAACTGTCTCCGAGTCTCACCAGGGGGCACTCTAGCTATTTCCTCTGGCTCTTCCAAGACTTTGACGTCCCTCCCTGTCACCAGAGGGAGCTCTTTCTCTTCAGAACCATCCCTTTCCTCTCCCTTTGTTCTCGGAGTTTGCTGTTCCCCCTTATCGGTCTGAAGGGATTTAGGTGGTATGCTTGATTGTTTCTGGTTAGGATCAGGCCCTTCTCTCGCTGTCCGAGATCGGGTCCTAGAGCTAACTGGCCTTGTGGAACAGAGCTCCTCTTCCCTCTTAGATCGTGAAGATGGTAAATTAGGACCCACGCTATCAACCAAAAGGGCTGGAGTGACTGGCATGATTTGAATCTGGGGAGCAGTGACTGGATATCAATTATTATACTCTGGTGGTTCTGGAATTAGTGCAGACAATGCTACAGGTGCAGTCGGAACCCTTGCCGACATAATCAAGTCGTCCAATTCGTCATATTCTGTCAATTCAAGGACAGCCATTGAACTACGTAGCCCATCTTTTGTTTGACCCGAGCCTTCCCTGTCTTTACTTGCGCGTTTTATTGAATGCACATTCCTTTTTCAAGACCTGTAATGTTTTTTGGTTACCCCCTTCACTAATTGGAATTCCCATTTTAAGGACATTGTCCTGCCAACTTGATAACATGATCTTATCTCTTTCCTCTTGACAATATTGTCTCCATAATCCAATTAATTCTTTTGCTTTCATACTTTGACTCTTTTTCCAGATGTGTCCCTGAATTTTCTTAATGCTTTCTAGGTCTTTGGTGCCTCCTCGTGGCCATTCATCACCCAATTTGCTCCTTAACGTTGCTGACATTTTCCTGAAATCTTTTGCTTTATCCGGATAAATATCGCATAATATTTGCAGTGGCATGCCTGGATCATTTGTGTTATCCAAGCAATTCCCCATAATCTCAACTCGTCCTCAAAACTGTGTTTTTCGCCACTACAGTCCAAGGGTACAATTTTAGCTTAATCAACTATAGATTTGAAACACTCACACATGGAATTGAATCATCTTCAGATTTAAAAACACTCATTCGACTGAACCCTCATCCTGAGGTCACATCAGTTATTCAAAACACTCACATATGGAATTGAATCATCTTTGTTTAGATGTTGCATCGACCCAAAACCTAACCCAAGCCGAATCAGAACTCACACATGGAATTGAATCATCTCTGTTTAGATATTGCATCAACCCAAAACCTAACCCAAGCCGAATCAACATTATGAAATCCCATCAATTAAATTTCTAATCCCCAAACTGACCTTTGATTTCGTCGAGACGATCTTTCCGTACCAACCACGAGTGACCAGACTAATCAGACGCTAAGAAGAGGGGAAAAATCAATGCACGGTCATTTTCCAGCTGAACATTGTGAGCCCTTTTTCCCACTCTCCCTGTTCATAACCAGTCTAATTCTGATTTCGCGGTTGGTCAGAACCGTCTTGAGAAATCCCGGGTTTCAGGCACCAAATGACAAAACATAATTTTCTTTACCCGTCACTCTGGCCTCAATAAAAGTCGAGATGGATTTGCAGGTATAGCATTAGTTATTTTATTTGACTTGCAAGTCTGTCTCAATTCACAGTGGTACAGAACACATCCTGCTTTCTGCACCCCCGGAATTGAGTGAGTCTGTAGGACAAACGAATCTCTACTGATACATTCAAATGGCATCAGGTTTCACATACACGATTCCCATAGGTCATCCTATACCCCTCCTGACCTGGCCATACATCCTAATTGGCTCACTTCAAATCCCTTCCTTTGGCCCCCTGTTACCCAGCATCCTTTTCCCCTCCATAGCTGGACACACCTCCTCCTTACTTTGCCATGCGTTCTGAAATCCTTTGTCTGTGAACTCACCAGAATGAGACTGGCCTATCTCTACATTACAGTAACTAATATCTCTAAAACAATTATTTTATATCACATTCGTCACTGTTGGGAGAAGATGTCTGATGCAAAGCGGGTCACTCCCTCAACATCACTGTGGAACTTGATCAGCTTCTGTGGCCACAACTGTTGCCTTAGATAAGGTTCTGAGCAGTAATGTCTGTAGCTGTTGAAGTTATTGTGGCTAAAATCTTTACACCATGTGGGATGCTCTATGCTGCAAGAGATAACGTCAATGATATATTTCAGTATGTTGCGCACTGTTGTATCAGGGCGATCATTGAGGCTTGCTGCACCAATAGACAAGTGTACCTTACTTCACCCATGGACAGAGCAAAGTAGAATGAAGGAACAGTAGGTTTTGCCTGCATTATAAGCTTTTCAAGTGCTATAGACTGCACTGATATTGTCTCGCTTCATGCAGGTTTATCCTGTTTTGTAGCAGTTGTAATCATTCTTTTTGGCTGCGATTTAATATGGAGGCAGTGGCCCTTACCACAAGCTAAAATCAGAGGTGGCACCTCTAGCAGTTGTAGAAGCCAAGACGCTATTTTACATGGTAAGGCAGGGACAAAGCTTCCTCCCCACATGCTACCTCACAGAGCATGATGCCCTGCCTCTTAGCTGGCAGCCTATCAGAATGTCAGCAACTCTTCAGCCTAAGCAGCATCACTGTGTGCAGTAGCCACTTCTAGGGCAGCAGCCTGTCCTCAGCAGGAACAACGATGAAAGCCTGTGAAGCAGATCAGGTGAGAAGGTTAGTAATGAAGGTAGTAATGGGAAACTGGGAGTGAGGTTAATCAAGCTGGGTAGCTTTGTCCATTGTGGCCATTCAAACAAAAGATATTTATTTTTTCACACAAGTTATTCTAATCCTTCAGTTTCAGTTTTGTAAATTATCATTTAGATTTTAAATAATATGTCTGTTTGTCATACTTAGTCATGTTGTTAATATAAACACTATTTATTTGTTTGTTTTGTTCTGTAATTGCAGGTGAAAAACACAGACAACTAATAAAAAGAGCTTTGGATGAGATTAATTCTGTAACATGCATCAAGTTTTATTATAAACGGGGCCGTGAACGTGCCTATGTATCAGTTTATTCACAATCTGGGTAAGTGGAAATATACAGGTGTGTACAGAACATGTTAATGCATATGCTTCTGAGAATTTAAAATGGTAGAAGTGTTCCTGTTTTCAGCCATAAAGCAGAGCTCGCATACATCAGGGGAAAATAAAACTGCACAAAGACAATTTATTTCAGACACCCAGTGCATCAGTGCCTTCTTTCAACAGGGAACTCGCATATCAAATAGCAAGCCATGTGGATAAATGGAAGGATGAATGGATGAGTGACATTTGCATTTAACATGGACAAATGCAAATTAATGAGAGTGTGAAAGGGATATAACAGTGGGAATCCAAGCTAAATGACCAATGTTTGCAAGACACAATACTGAGGAAAGATGTGAGCACAGATGATGTGGAAAATGTCTGAGTCGAGTTAAGGAACACCAAGGGGCAGAAATATTCGTAGGGGTATATTCGTGATCTACCACCAAACTGCAGTGCTAATATTGTGAATAGCGTTAGCAGGAAATCAGAGATTCATGTGATAATAGAAAATCTGTGATTATGGGTAACTTTAATCTGCATTGAGAGTGGGTGAGTCAAATTAGTCATCGTGAAATAAAGGAGGAGTTTCTGGAGTGTTTATGGGATGGTTTTCTGGACCAATATGTTGAGAAACCAAGAAGGGAACAGGCTATCTTAGACTGGATGTTGTGTAAAGTGGAAGGATTATTTGGCAATCTAGTTGTGTGAGAACCTTTGGGGATGAGTGATCATAATATGTTGGAATTCTTTATCAAGGTGGATAGTGAAGTAGTTGATTCTGAGACCAGGTTCCTGAACCTCAATTAAGGTAACTACGATGGTCTGTGGCATGAGCTGGCTATGATGGACTGGGAAACATTACTGAAAGAAAGGCTAGTGGACAGGCAATGTCAGGCATTCAAGGAACAAAAAGTTGTTGATTCCTATTTGGTACAAGAGTAGAAAGGGAACTGTGGCCAAACCATGGCTTACAAGGGAAATTAGAGGTAGTATTAGATTCAAAGAAGAGGCATATAAATTATCAAGAAAAAGCAATAGACCTGAGGATTGGGAACAGTTTAAAATTCAACAAAGGTGGACCAAGGGATTGATTATGAAGGGAAAATACAACACAAAAGTAAGCTAGCGTGTACATAAAAACGTACTGTAAAAGTTTCTATAGGTATGTAAAAAGAAAAAGATTGATAAAAACTATTGTAGGCCCGTTAGAGTCATAAACGGGGAATTCATAATGGAGAACAAAGAAATGGCTGGGGAACAAAATTTGTACTTTATTCATAAGACATGAATAATGTACCAGAAGTTCTGAGAAACACAAGTTTCAGAGGAGCTGAAGGAAATTAGTATTAGTAAAGAAATGGTTTTGGGGAAATTAATAGAATTGAAGGCGGGCAAATCTCCAGGGACTGATAATCTTCATCCCAGAGTAGATTTATATTTATTGTCACATGTACTGAGGTACAGCAAAAAGTATTGTTCAGCGCACAGTCCAGGCAGATCGTTCCATGCATGAAAAAACTTAGGATAAATGATAAATACACAATGTAAATACGTAGACATATATATCAGATGAAGCATACTGAGTATAGTGATACAACAGTAGAGAAGATGCGTAGATAGATCAGTTCAGTCCAGAAGAGGGTCATTTAGGAGCCTGGTAATGGCAGGGAAGAAGCTGTCTTTGAATCTGTTAGTGTGTGTTCTCAGACTTTTGTATCTCCTGCCCGATGGAAGAAGCTGGAAGAGTGAGTAAGCCGGGTTGGAGGGGTCTTTGATTGTGCTGTCCGCTTTCCCAAGGCAGCAGAAGGTTGAGACAGAGTCAATGGATGGGAGGCGGGTTCACATGATGGATTGGGCTGTGTTCACGACTTTGCAGTTCCTTACGGTCTTGGGTCGAGCAGTTGCCATACCAAGCTGTGATGCAGCCAAATATGATGCTTTCTATAGTACATCTGTAAAAATTGGTAAGAGTCAATGTGGACATGCCGAATTTCCTTAGTTTTCTGAGGAAGTATAGGCGCTGTGGTGCTTTTCTGGTCGTAACGTCAATGTGGGTAAACCAGGACAGATTGGTGGTGATGTGTACACCAAGGAATTTGAACTATCTACACCTCGACACCATTAATGCAGACAGGGGTGTGTATGACAACTCGCTTCCTGAAATAGATGACCAGCTCCTTCGTTCTACTGACATTGAGGGTGAGATTGTTGTTGTTTATTTAGATTTTCAGAAGGCTTTCGTCAAGGTCTCACAGAGCAGATTACGAAGTAAAGTTAAAACGCATGGGATTGCAGGTAGCGTCTTGAGATGCATAGATAGCTGGTTAGCAGACAGGAAGCACAATCTTGGGAATAAATGGGTCTTTTTTCGATTGGCAGGCAGTGACTAGTGGGGTATCGCAGGGATCTGTGCTAGGACCCCAACTGTTCGAATTATGTATTAATGATTTGGACGCGGGAACTAAATGTATTGGGCTGGATTCTCCATTGCCTGACGCCGATATCGTAATTGGCGATCGGGCGCAGAATGGACTCTGACGCCCAAATCGGGGCTGGCGCCAGTTTGACGGCGGTCAGCCATGCTCCGCCCCTCTGAAATGGCGTCATCGTGTGCCATTGCAACGGCATTGGCGCGTCATCGGCAGGCCCTCCCACGATACTCTGGCCCCAATGGGCCAAGTTCCTGACAGAGCGGGACACGTGTGGTCTCAGCAGTCGGGAACTAGGCGTGGTGGCTGCAGACTGTGTCCAACGCCACCACACTCTGGCGGGATCCGTGCTGTGGCCAGGTGGGCTTCCGCGAGGGTTGGGGGGGCTGGTTGGGGGGCCAGGAGTTGCCCTCTGGGGTCGCAGATGGCGGATTAGGTCCACGCACGGCCGGCGCCATGTTGTAGGCTGCGACCGCTGCAAGTTGTCAGCCGTGCGCATGCGCGGCCAGGGACCCGGCCATTCTCTGGCCGTTTTCAACGCGGGAGCCTGGAGTTTCACCCAGTGCCGCTGCTAGCCCCTCACTGCTCCCATAATCGGTGAGGGTTTGGCGCCGATTCTTTCGTCGTAAAACTCCCTCGAATTCTCCGATGAGAGAAACGGAGAACCCAGCCCATTATCTCCAAAGTCACAGATGATACAAAATTGGGTTGGTGGGTGAGCTGTGTGGAGGATGCAGAGATGCTACAGTGGAATTTGGGCAAGTTGAGTGAGTGGGCATATGCATGGTAGATACAGTATATTGTGGAGACCTTGGTCTCATTGTGCATCAGTTGAAAGTAAGTGCACAGGTACAGCAAGCAGTAAAGAAGGCAAATGGTATGTTGGCTTTCATGAAAAGACAATTTTAGTATGGGAATAGGGATGTTTTACTGCAATTGTATAGGACATTGGTGAAGTCACACCTGGAATATTGTGTGCAATTTTGATATCCTTATCTGAGGAAGGATGTTCTTGCTATGGAGGGAGTGCAGCGACAGTTTATGAGACTGATTCCTGGGATGGTGGGACTGTCAAATGAGGAGAGACTAAATCGGTTAGGATTATATTCATTGGCGTTCAGAAGAGTGAGAGGGGATTTCATGGAAACTTATAAACTTCTAACAGGATTAGACAGGGGCTGGTTTAGCTCACTGGGCTAAATCGCTGGCTTTTAAAGCAGACCAAGGCAGGCCAGCAGCACGGTTCAATTCCCGTAGCAACCTCCCCGAACAGGCGCTGGAATGTGGCGACTAGGGGCTTTTCACAGTAACTTCATTGAAGCCTACTCGTGACAACAAGCGATTTTCATTTCATTTCACATGGTAGATCAGAAAGAATATTCTCGTTGGTGGGTGAGTCCAGAACTATGGGTACAGTTTGAGGATAAGGGGTAAACTTTTTACAACAGGGGTGAGGAGAAATTTCTTCACCCAGAGAGTGGTGAATCTGTGGAATTCACTACCGCAGAAAGCAGTTGAAGCCAAAACACTGTGTAATTTTTTTTAAAAGTGAAATATAGCTCTTAGTGTTAAAGGGATCAAAAGATATGGGGAGAAGCCGGAATCAGGACATTGACCTTGATAATCAGCCATGATCATAATAATTGGTAGAGCAGGCTTGAAGGGCCAAATGGTCTCCTCCAGCTTCTATTTTCTATGTATGTTTCTATCTAAGAGAGGATCATGAAATAAAATCAACATATTAGTGAAAAGCTCACTGAGACCAGGAATACATTCTGTGGCAGCAATAAGAATGATGTATAGCCAGAGTGCTAGGGCAGAATTCTCTCGTCCTGGACTAAGTCCCATAGCAGAGGCAGGGACAGGGTGTGTTTCCTACTGGGAAGGAAAACGGGAAGCCACATCATATCTTCCATCCACAGCATAATTGATTATGCACCCGAGGCTTTGTGCTGCCTTCTGCAGCAGGGCAGGCTTGATGTTGTGCATCCAGCCATCATATCATGGTGCCATATTCAAAAAGTACCAGAAAGAGTCTTTGCATCAGATTATCATTCTTAGCATGCTTTCTTCACAGTCAGCTTGTAGATTATGGTCTTTGTTTGCAGCCTGTATTGATTTTCCTGCAGTTTTTTAAAACACCACACTCACCTTTCCTGGAGAAGCAGAGACTGTTTCATCAAACCTTGCTTGCAGTTTGTGGTTCATCCACAGGCCTCTGGAGTTTAGAAGATGAAACACGCACAGGCATCAGACCTTCTGAAGAGAGATAGTTGATTCACATCAGCTTCTCTGGGGATAGTTTGCCGATTCTAGCCTCTGCCTGCACAGCCTGTAATGGTTTTACTGTAAACAGATTCATCCAGGCTTCCTGGCAGTACAGAAACACCTTCTGGATAAAAAAACAGAGAGAATAGAATCTCAGGACCTTCCTTGGGGCCACCAGGAGTCAAACTGAAACCAAATCGTCAACCTCGTGACTCTGATCCAATCAACACCAGTTACTGGGCAGAGTACAGCCGTTCGGGCCAATTCATTGGCCACCAGCCAAATCAATCAAACCGAGCTCCAGCCCATCTCTTCTCAGTTACGCCGGTCATTCTACAATTCCAATTTGAACCAGCATAGACCCGCAGAGTGATCTCTCCTGTTGCTGAATTCTGCTTGAATTAAAGGTACAGGCCATATGCCTTGAAGACACACGTCCATTAATCATCCGTGGTGTCATCTGAATGTCCCTTTAAGAAAAGTGTGTTTGATCAAATGGATGTCATTGTGTGGGTGGAGCTGGAATGTGATTCTGCTTTTTACTTTTGTTTTGAGCTGGAAGCTCTTTTTGACTCTGTGTTTTAGTTTTGCTTTCAGTTGGAGAGCTGCATTCAAACCAAGCAGATTTAAACTGGTATCTCTCTGTATGTTAAACAAGGTGTTTAGATCACTTGATAATTTAAAAGTGACAACTGTTTCTGTAGAGAATTCAAACCTACTGTCTTTGTTAAAAAGATTTTTTTTGCTTATGGATGTTGATAGGAAAGTTACTAAGGGTTACCGATAGAGTACTGTATCCTTTTTGGGGATTATCAGTGTTGGTAGTTGGTAAGATGTTTACTGTGGGTTTATAAAATGTTAACTGGATTCATGGAATAAACATTGTTTTGTTTAAAAATACTTTTAGTTCTCTGTTGCATCACATCTGTAAAGTGGGCCCTTGTGCTCCCCATAACCAAACTCTATCAAAAGTTGTGGGTCAGGTGAACTCCATGATATACTTTTGTGTTCTCTAAACCCTGGCCCATAATAATGGATCAACAATGTAACAACAACAAAAAAAGAGAAAATAAGAGAATAAACAGGAATGACCCTTACACTCCGATACTATCCATTCATCCATCCTGATAATATAACTGCCCTCTCCAGTCTCTACATTGATAACTAGTCAGTCCTCAAATGTGTGACAAAGCATCTGCTATCATATTTTAACATTGAACTGTTGTAATGATGAACTCCAATGGAATAAATAATCTTGTGTTCCAGGTTTTAAACCTTTCTATAAATGCAAGCGGATTATGTATAACTTAACTTTTGTTAATGTCCTGTCGGGCATATACTTCAAAGTGCTGATAGCACTGCCCCTTCTCCCAGGTCACTGGCATCAATAGCATCAATGGCCATTTTAATGGCTTGGATAAGTCCGGGGTGGCCAGGGCCAGTTCACCCATTAACGTGGTCTTCAATCTCCCAAACTCTATTTGATGTTCGGTGGACCACAGCGTTTTGGCTTGTTCCCGCAACATATCCAGCATGCACTGCATTTTTTAATCTCTAACTGAGCCAGTCTCCATCGTTTTAGTCGAGACAGATGTGGTTTGATTGGTTCAGAGAGTCTTATGTCTACATTATAATTAGTTAAGAGTGTCCCCTGGTGTTTCCCTACAAATTTGTCTATATTAGAACATAGAACATACAGTGCAGAAGGAGGCCATTCGGCCCATCGTGTCTGCACCGACACACTTAAGCCACCCCATCCCCCTAACCCAATAACCCCTCCTACCCTTTTTGGTCACTAAGGGCAGTTTACCATGGCCAATCTACATAACCTGCACGTCGTTGGGCTGCGTTGGGCTGTGAGAGGAAACCGGACCACCTGGAGGAAACCCACGCAGACACGGGGAGAACGTGCAGACTCCGCACAGACAGTGACCCAGCAGGGAATCGAACCTGGGACCCTGGCGCTGTGAAGCCACAGTGCTATCCACTTGTGCTACTGTGCTGCCCATCTTTCAGTATCTTTATTAGATCTTCTCCCCTTTGTTCTTCGGCTGGTAGGTTTGCGTCATTGGTTTTAGAGCGCCTCTGATGTCTTCAAACAGTGCCTTGTTTTTACTCTCTTCTTCAAAGTCAAATGCAACCTGCTTCTCTTTGTTTGTTTCCTGACAGCCCCGATTGGAGAGGGCTACGCTGAATGAGGTCTTCTGCATTTCTATCTTTTTATGTCTGTAGTGTAATGCAGCCAGTTTTCCCTTTTTTAGAAAACATTTTATTGAAGCATTTGTAATTTTAACACTCTAAACAACCGAGCGGTCTGACATACGCAATAGCCTCACAGTAACACACCCAACTTCCCCCTGCCCTACCTCCTGACTACCCATAAATTAGATTCCCTTCCCGTATTCTTCACTGCCATGCCTCCCGTTTTCTCCCTTCTCCTCCCCCCCCCCCCACCCCTCTTCTGTTGGCGGTCAGTTTTCCTTAAAGAAATCATTGAACAGGTGCCACCTCCAAGCGAACCCCTGAATTGAACCCCTTAAGGCGAACTTAATCTTCTCTAGTCTGAGAAACCCCGCCATGTCATTAACCCACACTCCTGACTTTGGAGGCTCCGAGTCCTTCCATCCCAGTAAAATCCGTATCCGGGGAACCAGGGAGGCAAAGTGAAGCCATCTGGGCTGGCCACTTACAACTAGGTACAGAGAAAATCGCAAAGCCTAGTGGGTAAAATGGACAAGCCAAGACTCAGGCAGGCTCAGAGCCTGAAATGCATATTTGTAAGCATGAAGTCCAGACGGTATCGAAACTCCGTCCAATTCGCATTTTAATGGGGCCGATGAGCATTTGATGGCCCATCTTCACCAAAACAAAGGACTAGTACTCGAGCAACCAGTACAGTCACAGACATTTCGGCGCCACTCCCTGCTCAAGGGAAATGCAAACAACGGGGTCAGTGACCGCTTGGGACATGCCCAGCCATCCAGATCCCCGGCCACTTATTGGGTAAGGAATCGAACGGAGTGATCAGCGATCACTCAATCAGTAGGGCCCAAATCGAAGGACTGCCCAAAAGAGCGCGAAACCCCCTAAGTATAAGAAAAAGAGTCCGCCACATGTTTGCCCTCTCTTGGTCCTGGTACCCCGGTCATGGCCATCTCCAAGTGCAGCAACACGAGAAGCAAGTACAAGTTCAACACTCGCTACCAGACGGATGAGCCTAGCTGAGCAGCAGTTACTCCTTCGGACTCGATAGATCCAGAATCGAACAGCGGCCACTGTTTTCTGACCTAAGCCGGGTGCCCAAAGTTAAGTAAAGGTTGTCTTAGTCGATAGGTGTAGTTAACTAGTAGTATTTCTGTTGCATGACTAATTGTGTGTAAATAAAGTACCCTTGACCTTGAACTAACTAACTGGAGTTTGGCTCTTTGATCGATAGCCGGTTGAAACTCAGTTGATACCTGGCGACTCTAAGCATTCGGACATAGATAACATAGAAAGAAGAGCAAATTCACTGATTGCCATAATTGGAACAGAGCCACAGAAAGGACAGAGAAAAAAGTATAGGAAAAGAAGCACAACAGTTATTGGCGACATCTGACGGGACTTGACCCAGAAGTGACCGTGTCACTCTGAGGGAACCCACAAAAGCATTTGAATTAGAATCCAAATTGGCAAAGTAAAAGAAACCACAAGCGAAACCAGTATCGACCAAACCTCCAGAAGTCGGAAGTGTGTAATTTGCATGCGTACTAACAAAGGGATATAAGGTAAACTCGGTAGATTTTGTTGCGTGAAACTTTTGGGAGTTGCGTAAACCTGAAAATAGCTTGAGCCGTACCCGTGTTTGCACCACCGCTTTATTCCCCCTTGTTCCCAATTTCCGGTGAGTGACAGAAGTAATTGCAGGGACGGCCATGAAGGCAATGGAACGCTTTATGCATCCACAAGAGCCCAAGGTCGCAGCGACCAATAGATCAGAACAGTTTCCCGTATGGGAAGAAGAGCTTAGGAGATACCTAAAGGGGAAAGGATGGCCTCTGTGGTTCGAATTTTGCGCAAATGAAGAGACAGGTCCTGGCAGCATAGGACAGACTTGGTGGGACAGCCTGACCGAGATTCCTGAGAAGAGTTTCATAGATTATCATAGAATTTACAGTGCAGAAGGAGGCCATTCGGCCCATCGAGTCTGCACCAGCTCTTGGAAAGAGCACCCTACCAAGGTCAACACCTCCACCCTATACCCATAACCCAGTAACCCCACCCAACACTAAGGGCAATTTTGGACACTAAGGGCAATTTATCATGGCCAATCCACCTAACCTGCACATCTTTGGACTGTGGGAGGAAACCGGAGCACCCGGAGGAAACCCACGCACACACGGCGAGGATGTGCAGACTCCGCACAGGCAGTGACCCAAGCCGGAATCGAACCTGGGACCCTGGAGCTGTGAAGCAATTGTGCTGCCCACCTTTGACTAAGGTTCGTAAGCCGATGGCAATCGTGTCCTGTGTGGCACAATTGCGAGGCACAGAGGAGGTCGTGAGGACGCTCCGTAAGCAGCTTGAGGAGAAGGAGAGAAATAGAGAGGGAGATTTAAGTGAAAGCGAGAGATTAAATGTGCATCTCCGGGAGCAGATAGCGGTGAAGGACAAGGAAATGGATGATTTCAAGAGGGCTCATCAATCTTGTCTCGCCCACCGTAGCAGCTTCCAAATCCAGTATGCTAAGGCTGACCAGGACACACAACGTGCTGTAATGGTAAGAGAAGAGACAGAGAACCAGGTACAACAATTAAGGAAACAATGCAATGATTTAAAGGCAGCCCTCCGAGCTCTCCACAGTTCCACCACAGAACAGAGGCAGAGTTCGGTGGATCATGCCAAATGCAGGCAGCAAATTGCAAAGTTGCAATCCATGCTATCAGTTCAAAATGGGTTCAGAGACACCTTTGGCCCACAGCTAGACCAGGAAGACGGCCCCGATTGACAGGAACTCAGTGAAACGGCCCAACGGTACGTAAGTGAGACCGAGAATCAAAATAGAATCTCCCAGGCCCCGAAAAGTAAAGCACCCGCACCACCGACTGCACAGGCAGCACCCCACCCAATGAACCCCATTACCATGCAGCACAGGGTTACCACGGGAGGCCAACCCGATTTTGTGTACACCATCCCATTATCTATCACCCAGTTAAGAGATGTCCGCGAGAAGATAGAGACTTTCCACCCCACATCAGACCCACATCACTTTTTCGAGTTAGTGAAACAACAGACCCTCATGTACGGTTTAGGCGAGCCAGAAGAGGTAAAGCTCATAGTGATGAATCTAGACCCCTCAGTTAGTTCAGCCCTCCCTGACCCACAAAATGTAGGAGGAGGTAGCCTCCAAGAAATGAAAACAGCCATTTTAGACGCCATAGGATATAATCAAGGAGATCTGGTTGATCTGCATCAACCGGTGCAGGCAGAAAAAGGGAGAGCATCCAACAGCGTTTGCTGGATGCGTTTGGATCCATTTTACTGTTGTATTTGGTGAGTTAGCTCGCGCCCATTTATCAACAGACAATACGGCCAAATTGACCCTTACGCTAGTATCCCATACCACCGAAGCAGGACAGAAGGCATGTGCTAGTTATGACCCCTCAGACCCAGCACACAATGAAGTGTGGGTTCTGAAACGCTTGTCCAGAGCTTGGGAACAGTCTGTACAGAAAAAGACAGAGCAGGAGAGAGTAGATGCCACAATGAATCCAGTAAGGGCACACCAAGACCCCGCATGGGTAAATGAAGGCAGAGGTATAGCGCCTCTGACACAGGAATGCTATAATTGTGGACATGAGGGACATTACGCACGGGAATGCAATGGCTCCCCCGAAGCAGCAAAGGAATTAGCACCCAAACGCTCCCCCACCAGAAACAATGCCAGACCCATCCACAGTGTTAGCACCCGACCAGATAATTCAGCCATGAATGGCACCGATTGACGGTGTTCAGGCTCCCCAACTTGGGTCTGCGATACCCTTTGGGATAAGTCCGGAAGACCGGTTGTTGCAGGCACAGTCCGGGGATACCCCGTAGAGTTCCTTTGGGACACAGGAGGGTCCCAAACCACGTTAAACTCCTCCACCATGTACCAGAAAGAGATATGTCCCAATAAATTTGCGTTCACGTTCCAGGGATAGCAGTACATGTGGATGTGCCTTCCACAAGGCTTCCACAACTCCCCCTCCATCTTTCACAGACAATTGGCAAACAGATTATCTAAATTTTCTCGCCCTGAATGCCTTGTTCAGTATGTGGATGACTTGCTCCTACAGACTGACACCAAGGAAGAGCACATCTCGCTTCTTTCTGAATTATCAGAACTCCTTACAACGATTGGATGCAAAATTAACCCTAAGAAAGCCCAAATCCTTAAGGAGAAAGTCACATATTTAGGTACGGTCATCACGCATGGGAAGCGTGAAATAGAACTCAAAAGCATTGATTCCATTGTAAATTTGCCCTTGCCCCAAAACGTTACAGCACTTCGGTCATTTTTAGGACTGGTTGGATATTGTAGGAACCACAAAGGCGGATTTGCCACAAAGCAGCCCCACTTTCCGAGCTACTAAAGAAACAGGCCCATGGAAATGGCTTCCACAGCACACAGATGCCGTGGATGCATTGAAACGCGCCCTGAGCACAGACCCCGCTTTGCAAGCCCCAGATCCACACTCCCCATACGCGATAGAGGTAGTGACCACAGACCGAACCCTTTCGACCATACTCCTGCAGGAAAGGCACAATCATCTAGGACCCGTAGCCTATGCCTCACGAGTCTTAGATCCGGTGGAACAGGAATTTTCAGCCTGCGAGAGGCACCTGTTAGCAGTTTTCTGGGTGGTACAGTACTTCTCATACATAACCGGATTCAACCCAGTAACCATTTTGACCTAGCACACCCCGACACAGCTTTTATTGGACGGCAGACTAAAGGACGGCACAGTAAGCCAAATCCAAGCAGCACAATGGACCCTACTCCTACAAGGACGCGACATTACTATAAAACGGACAAAAACGCATACATATCTGGCTGATAATTTACACTATGAAGGAACCCCACATGAGTGCGAGATCATAGCCCCCAAGCACAGCACAGGCCCCTTTGTTCCCAAGTCGGTACCAAGAAAGACAGGTATCGGACCCCAGCCCACAGACAAAGCACTGAGAATTTACGTAGATGGCTCCTTCATAGTCCTTGAGGGAAAAAGGATAACAGGCTGTGGTATTTATGTAGAGGACGCGCAAGGACGCGCTTTAGAAGAGATAGCTTTAAAGTTGCCTGGCCACTTATGTTCGCAGGCAGCCGAGTTAGCAGCCATTGCTTACATTGTCCAGCACCCTGATTCGTTCCCAATCCCTGCAGACATATATTCGGACAGTTTGTACGTCTGCAATAGCCTAACAGAATTCCTACCCCTGTGAGAATCGAGAGGATTTATTTCTGCCGACGGAAAACCTCTACCCTCAGCCCCACTGCTCAAACAGATCCTTCAGACAGCTAAAGGCAGGAAATATGGCATCGGCAAAGTAAGAAGCCACCACCGTTCCTCCCCACCCGGTAACGTGAAAGCTGACGCCCTAGCGACGGCAGGCTCACGACATGGCCACTTTTGGCAACCCCCCGAGAGTGCCCCAGTACACGCAGTTCAGGTCTCACAGATCAACATCCAAGACTTAGCCCGGGCACAAAAGGAAGACGAGACATTGAGGGAAATTTTAAAAGGAAACTTCCCAGCTCCCTATGAAAAGTTTAGGAATTCTTTGACGGTTCATGAGGGAATCGTTTTCAAAGATGGAATTTATGTAGTCCACACCCAGGACAGGAATGAGATAATTTGTAAGTTCCATGACGGACATGGACACCAAGGGATTGAATCCACCCTTGCCCACCTCAGACCCCTCTGCTGGTGGCCTGATTTGAAAACCGACGTATCCCATTACATCGAAAACTGCTTAATTTGTGCTCAAAACAACCCCGATAGGTATGCAAAAAAAGCGCAGCTACGACACACCCGGCCTTTAAATGGCCCGTGGACAAACCTTCAATTGGATTATATTGGTCCCCTCCCCCTCTGCAGAAATGGATACAAGTATGTGTTAGTGGTGATAGACACATTTATGAAATGGGTCGAAGCGTTCCCCTCGAGAACAAATACAGCCAAGGACATGGCGAAAATCTTAACAGAGCAAATTTGTACGAGATGGGGACTCCCCCGTAGTATTGAGTCAGATCAAGGTTCCCACTTTACGGGCAGGGTCATGAAAAATGTGATGACGATATTTGGTATAAAGCAAAAGTTCCACATTGTCTATCACCCGCAGTCCAGCGGCATTGTGGAGCACATGAATCGGACACTAAAGGCCACACTTAGAAAAATGGTGCAGCAGCACAACACAACATGGGACACAGTGCTCCCATTCGCATTGATGTTTATCAGGAACACAGTGTCGAGATCAACAGGATATACCCCCCATACCCTCATGACTGGACGACCCATGAAGGGTACCGAATACTTATTCGGACTTGATTTGGCCAGCCCTGCAGTCACCGACCTGACCCATGAGAAGCCAGTCCAGCACATGGTAGAGAATATTAAAGCAGCACAGCTCGCAGCAGCTGTTCGACTAGGCGCGAAACGAAAGCAAAGTATGGCCTGCTTTGATAAAACAGTACACCCGACAGAGTATACAGTCGGACAGCAAGTAATGATCACCTTATACAACCCAGCTCATTCCTCTCCCCTATATTTGCAGGACCCTATTCAATCTCGGACAAAGTAAGCCCCTCAGTTTATAAAATCACGTATCCGAATGGAAAATCAGGATGGTTCCATGTAAATCAACTTAAGGTTTATGGAACACAGTGCAGCCACTCGCACCACCTCTCATTGGCAATGGCAGACAATGAGGACCCGCCCACTGACAACCCAAGTTCCCCCTCCCCCAGCAGCAGCAGCACTGTCCACAGACACGACCTTGACCATGCCCCCAGAATCGAATTTCACCCTGACGCTTGATTCGGCTGCTAGTGACAGCAACAGCACAACTGAAGTCCCTGAGAGACCCGAACAAAGGTCCCACGAACCAGGCCCCAGTCACTACAGGCCCAGAGACCCCAACCACAATACGCTTAGCCTCTTTGAAATGATTTATTTGTCCACACCGGAACCTGACCCGCCACCCGATGATAGCAACAGCCCCCTTGCAACCTACCTACGGAACATGAAACACTGGCACCATGATAATTCCTGTCGTCTGACAAGGAATGACGGAATGGACCCCACATCGGCACACGCCGCGTTAACATGCAAACTCCATGAACGAGTTTGGCACCCGGGAGATGGTGACAACTCCGAGTCTGACTCTCACCATGGTAACCCCTTTGAAAATCTTTCTGGAATGTAACTTCGAGGTGTCCAGATGATGAGAGTCAGGAACCGATTGAGATTTACGGTGTCCTATACTCTGATGGAACCTGCCCGCTTTTATGTTTGGTTTGTGTTTAAATGTTGTTTTTTCTCTCTTGTACGATTTTGTGTTTCGTCCTCACGGACGCTTTCTTAATACAGTCATAACTACGCTTCCGACGCCACATGGCAGTTAAAGAAACAGGTTTGTCTGGAGCCCATATATTTACAAATTCTTACCGCTCTTGGAAGGTCACTCAGGCAGTGGAGTAATGGCACTTATCCCCGCCCTGTCTGGGGACCCCCTATACATTTGGTCAGCCAAGCCCGGGTAGTGGAGCAACGGCACTGATCACCGCCCTACCCGGGGATTCCACCCATTCTTGCTCCGCCGCGGATCATACGCACCACCCCATTCGGATAATTGTTTTTGAAACTCTTTTGATGTTCTTTTTCTTCCCTATGGTTTAAAGAATCCTTTTTGCCACAATGTTTGCCCTTTCTGGCAACCCTTTGGTTGCTATCCCCCACATACTATTTACATGTCAGAAATACTTGGTTGGAAAAACAAGTTTTCAGAGGACGGAGAAATTGTCCACCCACTCGGCCCAACAGACACAGGCTGCGAGAGTGCTCGCGCTGTGACACAGAACTTTTTTTTGCGGATGTCTTGTCTCTGCAAATCGTTGTTTAAAAAAAAAATGAGGGAGTCACATATGGTGACGATTCTAATGGGACATTGACGTTAAGGAGAAACAGACAGACATATGAGATATTAAACAACGAGATTATAACAGGCACTATGCTTGTTCCCCTCGGAAGATACAAAGATACTCAACGGCGAAGGAAAACCTGAACAAGGTGAAGATGACCCTGATGATTGGCATCATAATCGTCGCTGGAACAGTACAGTTGCGCACGTTACCTACCCCCATCTCCCTTACCACACAGGCCCCGAACATGACTACCCAACACAACACCCCCAGCCCGGACACTGCACCACACATAGACCCAGCCACCGATACCCCCATATGGTGTGAGAATCTTGTTAAGTGGTATTCCCTGTCATAGACAATGGAAGCCTTACTAGTGATAGCCATATTGTGCAGTGCCATCCAGACAATCAGATTGCGAAAATGGAGGAAGAGAGCCTCCCGCCCTCCAGTATACACATTTAGAGCCCCTTTCCTCGGACTCCAGCAAACCCCCCACTTTTCTGAACCTTTCTCTTTAATAAATTCCACGATTGTTTTTGTTAATAAAGTTCCTTCTCTGTATGTGAATGTTAGTAATAGGAAGAAATGTGATGCTGCTATCGAATTTTTTTGTATTGTAAGATAAGTTATTTGATTGTTAAATAGCAGCATGAGTGTAGTCTAGTGAGAGACAGTTCGAGGTCCCCCTCTTTTTATGTAATGTTAAATGGCCCCTTAGAAATGTTTAGATATGTGTTGCTTAAGAAAAATTAGGTCAATGTTTTTGACCCATAGGACAGAGTAGAGTAAAACCTGTCCTTGGTTAAGGTACCCGGCATTTCAGAGAACAAAGAAGACCCAGTATTGCAATCCTTCATGCTTGGCGTTGGGGATCAAGAGGACGGAGTGCATTCATCTGGGATGGCCACTTACAACTAGGTACAGAGAAATTCACAAAGCCTAGCGGGTAAAATGGACAAGCCAAGACTCAGGCAGGCTCAGAGCCTGAAATGCATATTTGTAAGCAAGAAGTCCAGACGGTATCGAAACTCCGTCCAATTAGCATTTTAAGGGGCCGATTAGCATTTGATGGCCCATCTTCACCAAAACAAAGGACTAGTACTCGAGCAACCAGTACAGTCACAGACATTTTGGCGCCACTCCCTGCTCAAGGGAAATGCAAACAACGGGGTCAGTGACCGCTTGGGACATGCCCAGCCATCCAGATCCCCGCCCACTTATTGGGTAAGGAATCAAACGGAGTGATCAGGGATCACCCAATTAGTAGGGCTCAAATCGAAGGACTGCCCAAAAGAGCGCAAAAACCCCTAAGTACGGGGTTTGGCTGACCCCGGTCACGGCCATCTCCAAGTGCAGCAACACCAGAAGCAAGTACAAGTTCAACGCTCGCTACCAGACGGATGAGCCTAGCTGAGCAGCAGTTACTCCTTCGGACTCGATAGATGCAGAATCGAACAGCGGCCACTGTTTTCTGACCTCAGCCAGGTGCCCGAAGTTAAGTACAGGTTGTCTTAGTCGATAGGTGCAGTTAACTAGTAGCGTTTATGTTGCGTGACTAATTGTGTGTAAATAAAGTACCCTTGATCTCGAACTAACTAACTGGTGTTTGGCTCTTTGATTGATAGCCGGTTGAAACTTGTGGTGGAATCATTTGATACCTGGCGACTCTAAGCATTCGGACATAGATAACACAGAAAGAAGAGCAAATTCACTGATTGCCATAATTGGAACAGAGCCACAGAAAGGACAGAGAAAAGAGTATGGGAAAAGAAGCACAACAATAGGTCAAATTGTCGGCTCTCACTCCACCTCGGGATCCCGGATCTTCCGACACTCCAATAAATATTACCACTCCGGACTCGGAGTAAACCTCCCTTCCAGGACCTCAGACATGACATCTGAGAATCCCTGCTAAAATCCCCTCGGCTTCAGACACGCCCAAAACATGTGTACTTGATTCGCCGGGCTTCCCCCACACCGCCCACATCTGTCCTCTACCTCCTCGAAAAACCTACTCATCCAAGCCACAGTCATATGAGCCCTATGGACCACCTTGAACTAGATCAGGCTAAGCCTGGCACATGATGAGGACGAATAGACTCTCCTCAGGGCCTTTTCCCATAGTCCGACTTCCACCCCCCCAACTTGTTCTCCCACTTCCTCTTCACGTCCCCGATTGTGACCCATTCCCATTAGATCAATTCCTTATATATTTCCGAGACCCTCTCCTATCCAACCCCTGTTTTTGACATCACCTTATCCTGTAGTCCCTTTAGGGGGAGGCGAGGAAAGCCTGTAACCTGTCTCCGGACAAAGTCCCGTACCTGCATGTACCAAAGTCCGTTCCCACCCGGCAAACTCCTCCTCTCCTCCAGGCTCGGGAAGCCCTCCTCAATGAAGAAATACCAAAATCTCGCAATCCCTGCCTGCTGCCTCCTCCTAAAGCCCCCGTCCAGCCCCCCGGAACAAACCGGTGCTTATCACAGATCGGTGACCACACCGACGCCCTCTCCAGTTTCATGTGTTGCCTCCATTGCCCCCACACTCTCAGGGCTGCCACTACCACTGGGCTTGTGGAGTACCGAGCCGGCGAAAACGGCAGAGGTGCCGTTAACAGAGACTCCAGAGCAGTGCCCTAACAAGATGCTGCCTCCACTCGCTCCCACACCGGTCCCTCCCCCACAACCCACTCCCTAACCATCGACATATTAGCCTCCCAATAATAATTAATAAACATCGGAAGGGCCAAGCCCCCCACCCTGCGCCCCTGTTCCAGAAGGACATTCTTCACCCTCGGGGCTTTCCCAGCCCATATTATACCCAAGATCGTCGCGTTCGTCTTCCTGAAAAATGCCTTAGGGATGAAGATTAGAAGACATTGAAACACAAACAGCAATCTCGGGAGGACTGTCATCTTCACAGTCTGTAGCCTCCCGCCAATGACAGCGGGAGCACGTCCCACCTGCAGAAGTCCCCTTTCATTTGCTCGATCGTCCTGCCCAAATTTAACATATGGAGCTGACCCCAGTCCCTTGCCACCTGAATCCCCAAGTACCTAAAGCTCCTTCCCATCACTTTAAACAGCATCTCCCTCGGTCTCCTCTCCTGCCCCCTTGCCTGGATCGCGAAGACCTCGCTCTTGCTCATGTTTAATTTGTAACCTGAGAACCGACCAAATTCCTCCAATATCCCCATAATTCCTGCAATTCCCCCCAACGGGTCTGTTATGTAAAAAAGCAAATTCTCCGCATAGAGGGAGCCCCTAAGCTCCAACCCCCTCTCACTATCTCCCGTCAAATGTTCGATGACCTAAGCGCCATTGCCAAAGGCTCTGTGGCCAGGGCAAACAGTAGTGGGGAGTGTGGACACCCCTGCCTTGTCTCCCTACACAGACTAAAATACTCTGACCAAACCCGGTTGGTTCTTATATTCACCACCGGTGCCTGATATAGCAGCCGAACCCAGTCCACGAATCCCTGTCCAAACCCAAACCTTCCCAGAACATCCCACATGTACCCAATCAGAGGCTTTTTCTGCATCCATGGCCACCACCACCTCGACCTCGCACCACCCAGGCCAGGAATTCCGCACACTACTTACATTGTTGGGTGAACTTCTCGTTTCGGAAGCTCATCAACTGGGCCGTCGATCACTGAGCTGATGGGGCCGGAACCTGCGCATCTTCCATTTCCACACTCAATATCTGCTCCTCACTCGCCGCCATCTGGTTCCTCCTTTTCCGATTTTTCTGGACCGCAGCTCCATAAGCTAGGGGTCCCCTCCTTCTGTTCTCGCTTCTACACCTTTACTTTACAAAATTCCTGCAACAATCCGGCGTAAAGGCCACATGAGCAAGAGCTGCCAAATGTGTGACCTTTCACTCCATAGCCGCCACCGGAGGTCCCCTGCAACCAGTTTTCCTGATTGTCCAATGACTATTTAGCCAAATTTCATGAATCCTCTGCAGTCAAACTACCAGCAATATTGTCAAAACTGAGGGAACTATTTGGTTAATTTTTGATTAATAAATATTCCTCAACCCTCCAGTTTTACATTCTCTTTTTTCCTTCACATGGTTACTTTCAGCTACAAGAAAAGCTGAGGGTTCAGTCTTCGCAATGTAAAATGGCTTTATATGCACCATTCTTTATAGCTTTAGCTCCTCATTTGAAACTTCATAATCACAGCCGTATCTCCATTTAGTAACATGGACTTAAACAATTTGTGCTGTCCAGATTTCAACTTTTCTTCTTTACTTTCAGAATCAGACGGTAGTACATTATTGGTTCCCTTAGCGTTCTGATTTGGTCACAAATGTGGTTGCAAAATCACTGCATGGTTCGTTCTCCAATTTCCTCCTCATCTTCAAAAGGAATGGATCGCTGATTATTTCACCTCCTTTGCTATTTGTTTCCTTTACTTTGACGAGGCATTGTGGGCTTTTAAAAGGATGTGGGTTAATCAGTCATTTACTTGGTGTTATTTCAGTCATTGCTGTCCAAACCCTGAATAGCTGATGCCATGCTGTTGTGTATATTTCCATTTAAAATTGGCATGCTCTGGGAAATATTTGCACCTGACGTGAATGGCAATGGTTTCCTGAAATTCACTACAATAAATTACATTTAGAAAAGTCCAATTCACTTTCTTATTCCGATTTGCTGTCTTCTTTCCCAGCTTTCGAATAATTACTTGCCATTTGTTCAAGATTAGTTAGTGACAAGTCTATTAGGAAGCAACTGTTTATACTTTCTTCATAATCTGATTCCAACTCGGATTCAGAACTCTCGTCTCCATCTTCATCATGGTTATTACTATTAGATTCGGACCCCTCCTTCTTAGGATCATTTTCAATCTCAGTGTTCTCAGAATCTGGCTGTCTACTCTTTGACAAACTTCTGTGAGCAATCATTCGCAGAGAGATAATTTCATCATGATGAGCAGAATCAAATTCACTCCCATTGCTATTTAATCTGTGAAATAACGTCTTTTAATGTTTCTTTCTTTGAGCCATTTGATACCCAATGCGTTTTCCTAATGCCCACATGTCCTACCATTGACGTCAAAATCGGGGTGCACGGTCGGGCGGAGAATAGCTCCTGACACCGAAATCGCGGCACGGTTTGACACCGAAATCGCGGCGCGGTTTGACGGCGAATCGTATGCTCCACCTCCTCGAAAACGACGTCAATGTGACGCATGCTGCACATAGTTGAAACGCCATTCACATATCATTAGCGGGCCCACCCGCGATTCTTCGCCTCCGATGGGCCAGGTTCCCGACAGCGCAGTCCACGTGTGCTCTCACAAATCGTGTACCTGGCATAGTGGCTGCTGAGACAGAGAAGGGGTGTACGGACAGCGTCCAGCACTGCCATACTTCGCCGACAGCTGTACCGCTGGCCGGGGGGCTTCTGCCAGGGCTGGGGGAAGTAGTGTGGGGAGGCCAGGAGATGGGCTGTGTGGTCAGGGTGGACTGGTACCTAACACCATTACCGCAGCCAGCAAGGCAGCCATGCAGCTGCGCATGCCGCTGACAGCCTGCTTTAAACTTAGTGGCCTGGGTCGTATAGGTGACCCCTCCAGGCCACCCCCCTGGGTGACCTCAGGCCCCAACTGATCTGGCTGTCGACTCTTTGACAAACTCCTGTGAGCAATCATTCTCGTCGAGATAATTTCATCACAATAAGCAGAATCAAATTCACAGCCATTGTTATTTAATCTGTGAATAACGTCTTTTAGTGTTTCTTTCTTTGAGCCATTTGATACCCAATGAGTTTTCCTCATGCCCACATGTCCTACCATTGATATTTCTTGTGCTATCTCTAGTACTTCCCTCAGATTCCCTGGGCAGGATTCTCCGTCAGCTGACGTCAAAATCGGGGCGTATGGTCGGGCGGAGAAAAGCTCCTGACAGCTGTATAGGCACTCCAGCACACCCTGTCCCATCATTTTGGCCCCGATCAGTGTGTGTGGGGGGTGTATTGATTAAGCGCGGCTGCAGCTTGCCAGCCCTGCGAGTGTCCATCACGGATCCGTCAATTCCCGCACCATCTTCTGTGGGTTTTGATGGTGTTCCACGTGGGGCAGGTGCGAGCCTCTCACCGATAGCAGAATCGATGCAGGTGTGGCGTTGATTTTTCTGACGTGTAAGTCCACGGGTTCTCCGTTGGCATCAACATTTAGACTCCGCACTTGGACTCAGAAACGGAGTATCCGCCAGCAAAATCATAGATGAAGCTACAGCCTTCACTCCTGCCAAATTATTCCCCAAAAGCAAGTCTATTCCGTCCATTAGGAATTTCTTACCCACTCCAACAAGTACTGTACCTAGCACTAAATCACACTCAAATTGTACTTTGTGATCACGGTTCCGAGGTCCCAGGTTCGATCCCGGCTCTGGGTCACTGTCCGTGTGGAGTTTACACATTCTCCCTGCGTTTGCGTGGGTTTCGCCCCCATAACCCAAAGATGTGCAGGGTAGGTGGATTGGCCACGCAAAATTGCCCCTTAATTGGAAAAAATGAATTGGATATTCTAAAAAAAATTTTTTTAATAAATAAATAAAAATTGTACTTTGTGCAATTGCACTGGGACATTATCTCCACCTATTCCATTCACTAATACCTCAGTTTTCATTGAGCTCTCTGGAGGGACAAACAAATCTTTCTCCAGAAAGAGAGTTTTGAGTAGCACCTGTGTCCCTTAAAATAGTTATGGGTCGAGGAAAATGGGGTGATATTCTCTCAGACAAAATCCCTGCATATCTCTCACCAACCTCATTCATCATATCTGCTCCCACAGCAATATTACGTCAGGTCTCCTAATTCTATCTGGAGCTACAGTCTGCCTTGTGGTATTTTCCACTTTTGTTCCGTTTTCAGAATCCTTATGAACACCAACAAGTCCCATGGGCCTTCCTTGCAATTCCCAACATGCTGCACGAATGCTTCCCACCTTATTACAATGGTAAGCCTACGCCTTTGAGTGTCACCTTCATCCACAGTACCTTCCATCCTGTTCTGGCTATCTAAGCTATCTGCCTTTGACAGATACAAAAGGTAACGTTGCATGAGATTCGGAGTGTGCTAGCTAGATGGATAAAGAACTGAAAGAGAAAATGCTGGAAAATTGCAGCAGGTCTGGCAGCATCTGTAGGGAGAGAAAAGAGCTGACGTTCCGAGTCCGATGACTCTTTGTCAAAGCTAATAGACAGAGAAAGTGGGTAATATTTATACTGTGGAGTGAGAATGAAAGATGAGTCATAGCCACAGAAACCCAGGGAAACCGGGTGCTAATGGCCACAGAAACCACGAGGAAAGAGTGCTAACGGCAGTCCCCAGAGAGAACAAAAGATGTGAAAAGTCAAACAGCAGGGAAACTAACATCAGAGGATGAACTGTAGATGTGGGGGTAGGGGAAGGGGGAAGCAAAGCGGAGAAAGGTGAAGGAAAGGTGGATAATATTGTGGGGGGGGGGGGAAATTAAATATATATTAAGAAAGAAAGAAATGATAAAAGACAGTTAAAATGAAATGGGATGAAAACAAATGGGTCGAGGTGGAGTAGCGCTGATCATCTGAAGTTGTTGAATTCGCTGTTCAGGCCGGAAGGCTGTAGCGTGCCTAACCGGAAGGTGAGATGTTGTTCCTCCAGTTTGTGTTGAGCTTCACTGGAACATTGCAGCAGGCCAAGAACAGACATGTGGGCATGGGAGCAGGGTCTTTTGT
The DNA here is from genome assembly GCF_047496885.1 of Scyliorhinus torazame. NCBI lineage: Eukaryota > Metazoa > Chordata > Chondrichthyes > Carcharhiniformes > Scyliorhinidae > Scyliorhinus > Scyliorhinus torazame. Next base: position 146,225,762 of record NC_092716.1, on the reverse strand, counting down.
TAAAATGGCAAGCAACAGGAAGGTCAGGGTCCTGAATGTGCACAGACCGAAGATGCTCAGCAAAGAGTTACCTCTTCCTTTGCCTCTTCCATGCTTAACATCCCAGGCCCAAAACACTCATTCCAGGTTAAGTAGCGTTTCACTTGCATCTCTTCCAATTTGGTCTTCTGTATTCGCTGCTCCCAATGTGGTCTCCTCTATATCGGAGAGACCAAACGTAGACTGGGTGATGGCTTTGCTGAGCATCTTCGGTCTGTGCGCAACGCAAACTGGAGGGCTGGTCTGGGCTGGGGGAGTAATGGTGCAGGCACTGTGGGTGGTCCGTGCTATCCACCCACTCCACCCCCCCCCCCCCCCAACCCCGACCGTCGCCACCACAGCCACCCTACCAATACGGTGCGACCTTGGGATGGAATGGCTATCTTACATGTAGGGATCACCCAGTTGGACGGTGCAACTATGGTCAGGGGTCAGATGTTGTCATATGATGCGGAGCACCAGAGCTCATCGCGGAGCGGGTTGTCATCACCCTCCATCCCAAGGACGGGACCCGCTGCTATCACCAATCAAGGGCTCCCACCTCTTAGTACTGCAGGTATGTATAACGGAGGTGTCCGTGCCCGCGTCCAGCCACCCCTCCACCTACCACCACCATCTCTACTCGGTGAACCTGGAGGCCATCAGATCTTCCTGTGCGCATTGACCCTGGCGCACAAGTCGTACGGCCTCCCGTGCTTGCCCGGGCCCCATGACCTGCCTAATCTCCCCCGCATCTTTCTCGTCGGATGACGCCTGCCCTTCCTTCTCCTCCAGCACGTTGCACCTCTGCTGTGCGATGTTGTGCAGGATGCAGCAGGCTGCCACAACGCGGGCGACCCTCTCAGCTTCATACTGGAGGGCCCCTCCAGAGCAGACAAGGCACCTGAACCACATCTTCAGGAGGCCGAAGCACTGCTCGATCACACCCCTGATCGTTGTATGGGCGACGTTGTAGCAGGTCTCCGCATCAGTCTGTGGCTCCAGGATAGGTGTCATGAGCCACGGCTGCAGTGGATAACCCATGTCACCCAGGAGACAAGCCCTCAGCCGAGTTGTGGGGGGGGGGCGCTCTTGAACATGTCAGGAATCGCAGTGTGCCAGAATTAAGGCATCGAGCACACTGCCCGAAGTGTACGATGTGCAGCTGATGGTCACAGACCAGCTGAACGTTCATTGAGTGGTACGTTTTTCAGTTTGCGTAGAGCGACCTGTTATCCGCAGATGCCCGTAGGGCGACAAGCATTCCGTTGATCACCCCCTAGATTCGGGGCATACCGGCAATGGAAGCAAACCCTACTGCTCGGGCATCCTGGTAGGCTTGGTCCACATCGAAATGGGTGTATTGATCCGCCTGGTCTCCGTGACAGCATGGATGCACCTGTGCGCCGAGGTCTGTCAGATTGCGGACAGGTCCCCATTTGGCGCCTGGAAGGACTCTTTGGCGAAGACGCTCAGGGCAACCAGAGTGCCAGGTGTGCCATCAACTGGCAGATATATCGCACTGTCTCCATGCTCTGCCGGAGTCTTCGACGGCATGCCCAGTCTGGCAGGTCCTCGAATGTCAGGCGGTGCCAGTACACACGACGCCTCATGCGACGCCTCCTTGGCACCTCCTCCTCATCGGCCTGTTAGTCAACCGGCCTTCCAGCCTGGGTGGCTGCCACCTACCCCTCTTCAGGCCGCATCGCTGTTGCAGCTTCCTCCTCCTCATCGAGTGGCTGACGCTCACACAGCCGCAGGGCATCCCGCTGAACTGCGGCGGCCACCATTTCTGGTCGAACTTCAAACGTCATTGTCTGCAAGGGCTGAAAGGCCAACACTTAGCATGGTGCATACTCCCGTGCCCAGCCAGGTTCGACCGGCTCCGCACCCACATGCTCACCCCTGCCCCATCGGTGGCCGGCAGCGTGGGGGCCTCTGGCCCAGGCGCCCGTCCCTGAAGCCAGGAGTACCGCTGGCTGACGCTGCCCTTACCGGGGGCCGCTGTGGGTGTTCCCCTGGGTGGTCTGCTAGTGGGTGGTGGCCGGTTGGGGTGGGAGTTTGGGGTGGGGGTGTGAAGTGGCAAGAAAGGGGGGTGTTGGGGAGCGGGGTTGGAGGCACCCATACGGCCGGGGTCACTGTGTAGAACCAGTTGCCAAGGTGGGTAGTCAGTGGGTGCACAGCAAGATGGCCATCATAATGGCGGCCGTGCCTGTTCCCTCCACGTCCCCCAGCCCCCCCACCCCAGCCAGCCCGGCCAGTGTCCAGGACGGCTGCCTGCAGTCACTCCTTTCAATGTCCTACCTCTTCTCTCTGTCTCTCAGCAGACACTACGCCAGGTTCACTATTTTTGAGAGCACAAGTGGACCTCGCCGTCAGGAACTTGGCCCATCAGAGGTGGTGGATGTGTGCACTAATGATATGCAAATGGCGTTTAGATGCCGCGCGCCGCATTTACGTCATTTTCAGGGTGCCAGAGAATCGCGATTTGCCGTCAGAGCAGCGCCTCCCGCGATTTTGGAGTGGGAGGTTATTCTCCGCCCAATCGCATTTCCTGATTTCAGCGTCAGCCGACGGAATTCCCGCCCAGGATTTCCAACACCTTTCAGGTTTGAACCTGGGCTTTAAGAATTGTTGATTTTGTTGCTGGCTCCCACAGGCAAGCGCCTCTTTCCTGTTATGCAGAATTTGCAGATGAGTATCCTCGCACCATCGATCTTCAGCTCCATCATCAATGACCTTCCTTCCATCGTAAGGTCAGAAGTGTGGATGTTCGCAGGTGATTACACATTGTGCAGCACCATTTGCGACTCCTGAGATACTGAAGCAATCCTCTCCAAATACAGTCGGAACTAGATAATATCCAGGCTTGGGCTTGACAATTTTAAGTAGCATTCGCACTACACAAGTGTCAGGCAATGACCATCTCTGATAGGAGAGATTCAAACCATCGCCCTTTGACATTCAATTGCATAACCATCGCTAAAATCCCCACTGTCAACATTCTGGGGCTTCCATTGACCAGAAACTGAACTAGATTAGCGATATAAATACTATGGCTACAAAAGCAGGTCAGAGGCTAGGAGCCCTATGGCGCTTAACTCACTTCTGACCAGCCCAAAGCCTGTTCACAATCTACACGGTGCAAGTCAAGAGTGTGATGGAATGCTCTCCAGTTGGCTGGAGTGTGCAGCTCCAACAATACTCAAGAAGCTCGATACGGTCATGGGCAGCACGGTAGCATTGTGGATAGCACAATTGCTTCACAGCTCCAGGGTCCCAGGTTCGATTCCGACTTGGGTCACTGTCTGTGCAGAGTCTGCACATCCTCCCCGTGTGTGCGTGGGTTTCCTCCGGGTGCTCCGGTTTCCTCCCACAGTCCAAATATGTACAGGTTAGGTGGATTGGCCATGATAAATTGCCCTTAGTGTCCAAAATTGTCCTTAGTGTTGGGTGGGGTTACTGAGTTGTGGGGATAGGGTGGAGGTGTTGACCTTGGGTGGGGTGCTCTTTCCAGGATCAAGTGCGGACTCGATGGGCTGAATGGCCTCCTTCATGCACTGTAAATTCTATGATTCTATGATCCAAGACAAAGCAACCCATTTGATTGGCAACCCATTCACAAACATTCAATCCTCCATCACTAGCACACATTGACAGCAGTATGCACCACCTACAAGAACTCACCAAGACTCCACAGATAAAACCTTCCACACCTGCTACCACTACCATCTAGAAGAAAAAGGGAAGCAGACACATGGGAACACCACCACCTGGAAGTTCTCATCCAAGCCATTCAGCTCTAACTTGGAACTATCTCACCATGCCTTCACTGTGGCTGAGTCGAAATCCTGGAATTCCCTTCCTCACAGTACTTTGGTCTACCTGCACCACATGTACTGTAACAGTTCAGGAAAGCAGCTCATCACCACCTTCGCAAGGCTGATTTGGGATTGGCAATGATGCTCAATGAGCCAGCAATGTCCACATGCCATGATTTTTCTTCAATTGAGGAGGATGGCAACTTCTGGCACATATCCTCAGCTGTCCCAATATTTGCTCATTCTGATTGATGCTGTGAAATTCGGTTGGTACAAATCAACGTTCTAAGATATCAATCCCATGTCCCTTTGCACTGGTCCCTGCAATGCATTTACGGGGTGTGGATGTGTCCGCGGGTGGGCTGAGTTCCTTGAGGAGTCTTCTTCTCTGAGGGCTGGGGTTGATGATGTTCATTTGAAATTTCAAGAAGAAGAAATGGTGAAGAATTATTTGTGGAAGTAAGACAATATAGATGTTCACTTGAAACACTTAACCACACCAATTGATATTTTGAAGGAACTGAAGGCTCTTTTGGCTGTCTTTATTGAGTAAATGTAAGATGTGTGCTTTGTGAACCACATGTGGCGTACGTATTAATTTTTAACTGGAAAAGTTCATTTTCTTCACACTTTCTTTTCTTAGGTGCTTTGCGACTACGGGATATGGACCAAATATGCGGCACATGTCACTGAGAGCACCAGACTGTATGCTCTTTGGTATAATAGCACACGAATTCCTACACGCACTTGGTTTTCAGCATGAACAATGCAGGAATGACCGTGATGACCATATCACGATTTTTTGGGAGAATATTGCTCCGGGTAAGAAAATTGAAAATATAATTTTTGAATGTCAGTATATATGTACTAAAATAAGCATTAATTTGTCTATTCTATGTTTGAGCCATATCGCCTTCAAATTTTGTTTTGGCTGTTATTATTATCATTATTATTAGTGATAGGAACTGCTTTCCTGGTGGCTGCTATTATTTTCCCTCTGACAATCATGCTTTGCAAATTTAAACAGAGTAGAGAGAAATCAATTTCAAACTCTGTGAGTCCAGGAGAGTGTGTGAAGTTTAACCTCAACACAAGTTCTTTCAGAGGGAGCTCAAATTTAAAGTGCAAGTAGCCAAGATGTTTTCTATAACTAACTTCTGTAGAGTAAATTAATATAATATGACTCTCATGAGATTTAGAAGTAGAAGTTTAGGCTCAGACTCCAAATTTTTAGGCATAGCATGTGGAAATTTAAAAAAATTAAATTATGGAATGTGGGTATCGCACTTAGGCTGGCATTTATAACCCATCTCTAGTTGCCCTTCAGGGTGGTGGTGAGCTGCCTTCTTGAACCGCTGCAGTCCCTGAAGCTTAGGTACACCCAGAGTGCTGTTAGGGAGAATATTCCAAGATTTTGCTCCAGTGACAGTGAAGGAACAGCGATATATTTCCAAGTCAGGATGGTGAGTGACTTGGAGAGGAACCTCCAGGTGGCGGTGTTCTCAGGTATCTGGTGCTCTTGTCCTTCTATATGGCAGTGGTCATAGGTTTGTAGGTGCTGCCTAAGGAGCCTTGCTGAGGCCTTACATTGCATCTTGGAGATGGTACACACAGATGCCAATGTTTATTGGTGGTGGAGAGATTAAATGTTTGTGTCAGGAATAGCAATCAAGCGGGCTGCTTTGTCCTGGATCGTGTCACACTTCTTGTGTTGTTGGAGCTGCACTCATCCAGGCAAGTGGAGAGCATTCCACTTGTGCCCTGTAGATGGTGAACAGGCTTTGGTGAATCAGGATATGAGATACTCACTGCACGATTCCGAGCCTTTGCCCTACTCTGGTCATCACACTATTTATATGGCTAGTCCAGCTCAGTTTTTGAGCAATGGTAACATGCAGGATGTTGATAGTGGGGGTTTCAGCGATGGTAATGCCATTGAATGTCAAAGGGCGATGGTTAGATCTTCTCTTGGTGGAGTAAGTAATTTCTGGCAATTGTGTGGTGCGAATGTTACTTGCCACTAGTCAGCCCAAGCCTGGATATTGTCTGGGTCTTGCTGCATTTGGATGTGAACTGCTTCATTTTCTGAGGAGTCACAAATAATCTTGAACATTGTGCAGTGATCAGTGAACATCCCTGCTGCTGACCTTATGATGGAAGGAAGGTCAATGATGAAGCAGCTGATGATGGTTGGGCCTAGGACATTACCCTGAAGAACTGCAGTGGTGTCCTGCAGCTGAGATGATTGACCTTCAACCACCTCAACTATCTTCCTTTGTGCTAAGTATGACTCTAATCAGTGGAGGCCTTTTCCCCTGACTCCCTTTGATTCCAGTGTAGCTAGGCCTCCTTGATGCCATACTTGGTCAACTGCTGCCTTGATGTCAAGGAAAATAACTCTCACCTCACCTCTGGCATTCAATTCTTTTGTCTATGTTTGAACCAAGGCTGTAATGAGGTCAGGAGCTGAGTGACACTGGCTTCTATTTCCCTCAGAGAAAAGAGAATTATTTGTCACGCTTTTCATGCTTTTAACAATGTTGTGGAGAAGCCGGCATTGACTTTGTCCATATATATGGCTGTGGAACCCACCTCTTCACTCACCTGATGAAGAAACTGTGCTCTGAAAGCTAGTGATTCAAAACAAACCTATTGGACTTTAACCGAGTTGAACAATGTACACACTCTTTTCTGCCTTTCTGATTGACTGGGGATATAAAGGACTTGAAGTGATGTGCTTAAAGTCATAGTGACAAGCAAATTCAGTCCACTCATATTTTTGAAACTGGAAACATTGTCAGACATGACAGTGTTTGGTATGCCATGCTAAATCTCTTTAGCATGTTGAATGACACACTGAGCAGTCGAGTTTGCTAACTGTGCTACCTCCGGATAATTAGAGAAGTAGTCGATAACCAAAAGGTAATCTTTTCCATTGAAGTGAAAAAGATCCATGCCCACTTTCTGCCAAGGAGTTGTGATGATTTCATCCATGTGCTTCGGCTCTTTGCTCTGCCTGCACTGGAACTTCTGACATGTGTCACAGTTGTCGACCATGGCTGCAATGTCTTGGGTGATGCCTCGTCAATAAGTTGTATCCCTGGCCCTCCGCTTGCACTTCACAATGCTCAGGTGCACTTCATGGAGCTTCTTAAGCATGAGTGGCCTCAAGGAATCACAATCCTGTGCTGTCACAGTAGAAATCCATTCGCCTCACTCCATTTGCCAACAAAGTTGATCATCCCTAGTACCCATCGGGTGCCTTTTATCTGTGGGACATGGCATCATCAAAATGTTATGGGCCAGGGTTTAGAAAACACTAAAGTATATCATGGAGTTGACCTGACCTACAACTGTTTATTGAATGCGGCTAGGAGGAGCACAAGAGCCTGCCTTTCAGGTGTTTTTCAACAGAGTTCTGAGGCACTTTTAATCAACAAACAAGCTTTATTCTATGAATTTAGTTAACATTTATATAAACACACACAGTAAGAATTGTTATCAACTACAAACATGAAGTAATTCATATATAACCCTTAATAAATTTCCCGCGAAACTGTTCCAATTCAATAACAAAATCCAACTAAAACCAGAAACTCTTTTTCAAAGGTGTGGCCCAGCACACGGCATTGTTACTGGTATAAGACTTGTTATTGATACTCTGTTCCCCTTTTCAAACAGCAGGTTTGAATTCCTTTCAAAAAGCAATTATCTCTTTTAAATTGCCAAGCAGTCTGGAAACAGCTTTTAAAATGAAGATAGAGAGACACTTCTTTCCACCTGTGCAGTTCAAACCAGTCCAAACTCAAAGTGAAAGTAAAACTCACCCAGCCTCAGCCCAGCTCCACTTACACAATGACATCACTGAAGCTATGTGATAAGACAAAAACATTTCTTAAAAGGGACACTCCCATGACAAAAATTGCTTTTATTTTCTCGTTATCCGGCTTCTCACCTTCTGCCGAGAGTCTGTCCCCCAAGAAAGTTGACATTTTTAAGCTTTTGCTTTATTAAGCTCCAGGCCATTTTTCTTTATCCGTTGTAGGACTCTGAGAAGCCTTCTGTCATGCTCATCGCGTGTGGACCCCCAGATTATTATGTCATCCACAGAGACTCGGATGCCTCGTAACCCTTTAACAATGTGCTCCATGGCATGATGGAAAATTTCCGACACCGAAATTATGCCAAATGGCATCCTCAGGAAGCATTGGCACCCAAACGGTGTGTTAAACGTGCACAACTTTGTGCTCACTTTGGCCAGCGTGAGCTGCCAGAAGCCTTGTGACGCGTCCAAATTGCTGAAACATGTCACTCCAGCCATCTCGCACATTATTTCCTCCCTCTTCGGAATCGGGTAGTGCTCTCTCGTGATGTTAAGGTTCAGGTCTTCGGGGTTCATGCATATCCACAGGTCATTATTATTTTTTACGCACACAAGAGTTAACCCAGTCTGTAGGTTCCTCTATGAGTCTGATGACTCCTAGTGCCGTCATTCTGTCTAACCCGGCCTGCAGTTTGTCGTTCGGTGGAGCAGGTACACATTTTGGCGCATGTACGACTGGCTTTGTATTCTCCTTCAATTTGATGGGGTACGTAGAAGGCAGAGTGCCAAAGCCTTGAAATATCTCCGGTAAATCCTGTATGATGGATTCTACGGATGTATGTTGGAGGGTACCATGCTTTCTGCACTGTACACCCACCTAACGAGCCCAAGCGCTTCACACGCTTCCACTCCTATGAGCGATTCGCGCTCTGTCTCCACTATGGAAAATGCAATCATACACATTCTGTCTTTGACAGTTACTGCAAGCTCACATGCTCCTAACGTTGTGATCTGACGACCATTATAGTCCTTCAGTAGCACTGATCATCGAACCATTTTCAGTTTAATTTTTAGTCCTTTTAACACTGGCAAAGTGATCAGATTAGCCCTCACTCCCATGTCGAGCTTGCATTTGATTAACGTGTCATTAACCATCAATGGAATCGTCCATCTATCTTCTATCGTATTCGCATCCGCATCATTGGCTGCAAATGGTTAGGAAAATTTGCCGTTTTGGTTGGTCGGACTATTCATGCGCTCTGTCAAAATCATGTCCACAGCAGCCAGGTCGTCGATGCATATCTAATTAACTCAGTTAATTGGCCCTGTTTGGTCAACTGTTGGACGTGAGAGACATCACCTAGCAAAGTGATTTGTTTTTTCACAATTGTAACAAGCATGGGACATCGGCGTGGCAAATGTCGATTGCTGCATTGCTGCCAGAAAATGGCGGATCCAATCGCCTGCTCAAAATGGCAGCCCGCACTGAGACCACGTTTCTTTATTGACTGTTAATGGCACTGGCGTCTTTTTCCAGATTGGTGCCAAATGTTTCAGGTTGAGTGTACTAACCTACAGTGCAGCTAGCTCACTTGCATGACAAACCTTAATGGCGTTTTCTAAATTAAGATCTTCTTCCCTCAGTAACCTCTCACGTACCTTGTCATTTGATATCCCGAACACGATCTGACTGCGGATCATTGACGACTTTAAAGTATTAAAATTGCACGACTGAACCGGCAACCACAAGTCAGTTAAAAAATGTATCAAACGATTTGGCTGCTTTTTGGATATGCGTACAAAATATATAACGTTCAAATGTTCATTTTTCTTTGGAGGGTAATGCTGATCAAAGTACTTTATTACTTCATCGAATTTCTTGCTTTCCTCTTCACTATCGAAGGCGAAGGTATTGTATACTTCTATTGCTTGAGGACCTGCTACTGTGAGCAGCAACACAATAAGCCTCTCGTCAGGCTGTGTCTGCAGGCCAAGGACTGCAACATTGAGTCTGAATTGCTGCTTGAAAACACACCAATGTTCATCTACATTACCGGTGACTTGAAGCTGGTTGGGTGCCTTCAAACCTTCCATCTCTAACTTCACAGTCTTTCTGTGCGTTGAGTTCCAGTTGGCCGTAGTTCATCAGGTAGGTGGAAGAAGTTTTTTTGTTCTTTCTTCAGCCTGTTTCATCCTGCCTTCTTCGTTGTTATTTTTAATTGTTCAGCACTCTTGATACCATGTTGTGTTCTGGCTGTGGTAATGAGGTATACAGAACATCTAGTTCTTTAACTAGTCAGATTATTGATTAACAAACATGTGGAAAGATAATCAACAAACTATAATACAAACAGTAACTAATAAATTAAATCTGTGAATTCTGGAGCTATTTCTAGTACGTTTTACCACCAACTGCCGAATCTCTCCAGTCACATGGTGGATGTCTATCACTACCTGCTTGTCAGAGGTTGTACCGATAACTATATATATTGATGTGCACATGCATATCACCACACTGGATAAAGTATTTCTTACTATCATTAGTACAAAGGGTAGCATCACATTCTATGTTGAGTTATTTTGCTGTACTGTTTTCCAAATCATTGTTTTAGTGTTCTGTTTATTCTTTCAACTATCCCGCTGGATTATGGGTGATAGGCTATATGGAACTTCTGATAATAATAATCTTAGTTTGTGTCACAAGTAGGCTTACATTTACACTGCAATGAAGTTACTGTGAAAATCCCCTAGTCACCACACTAAGGCGCCTGTTCAGGTACACTGAGGGAGAATTCAGAATGTTCAGTTCACCTAACAAGCGTGTCTTTTGGAGCTTTTGGGAGGAAACCGGAGCACCCGGAGGAAACCCACACAGACATAGGGAGAACGTATAGATTCCGCACAGATGGTGACCCATGCTGGGAATAGAACCCGGGCCTCTGGCACTGTGAAGCAACTGTGCTAACCACTGCCATAATAGTGCCATTGTGTTCTGCATTATTTGAGCTGTAGAGTGAGTACTTAGTCGGATTCAATACAGCGGGGCAGGCCCCAATGGGTAAACACCTGTTGTACCACGATCTCGGCTGTGATCTTGGCTGTATTTGTGTTGGCAGGGAAGGCTTCTACCTATTTGCTAAATGCTTCAATTACCACGAGGGTGTATTTGTACCCGCCTTTGCAGAGTTGCAAGGGTTCTACATAATGGATCTGTAAATTTGGCATGGTCCTTCCATGGGTCGGGTATGCCTTAATTCCCCTTTCTTTGCATAATAGTCTGTATTGTTTTGTGCACACACTAAACAATTTTCTATATAATGTTTCACATCTTTGACTTAATTTGGCCACCAACATATGTTTCCAGTTCTGTCAGTGGTTGTGTCAATTCCTTAATGTCCATGCCCATCATGACACTGGTAAATGATTTGGTTTCTATCTTGGATAGGTACCACGTACTTTTCTTCTTTTAGTACCTGGCCATTCTTAATTTCTAATTTATTTTCCCCTTGGGCTGCTTCAAGATCCTCGATCTCCACATCATGATCTTGAATTGGTTAGTGGCTACGCACCAATTTGTTCTATTTGTTCGAAAGTAGGGGGTTGCCATGGGATCTCGTCACTGGCATCCATTTTTGCGAACTCATCTGCTCTTACATTGGCGGCAGGAGAAGACCAGTGATGGCCCTTTGCCTCAATGACACCATACTCTCAGCCTTCGGCTTGTGATAAGATGTATATAAGGAGTGGGGCAGAGGGCAAAGCTTTACCATCTGCAGATATGAAGCCCCTGGCTTCCCACAGAGGTAAGAAATCTCTTTGGCTGTTGCACACATACATTTTGTCGGGATAGATGTCTGCAGGGGTTGGAAAATCTTGATGGAAACTTACAGAGTAAGCCAAAGCTGCCAGTTCAGCTGCTTGTGCACTCATAGCGCTGGGCAGTTTAAGTGCTAACTCATGTTTGACATTGCCTTTGAATCTTCCACATAGATGCCGCATCCTGTTTTACAGACGCCATCCTCCACCATTAGGAACTATCTACAAAATGTTTAATTGATGGGTTTGGGTGTCCTTCGGTTACATACCTTTCTCTTCTCTGATGTTTCGTCATTTGTTTTAGTGCTTGTTTGGTGGGTGGCATTTTCCTTGTTACCTCCCCCGTTTGTTTTGGCACAAAGGGGCCCTTGGGCTACTTTGCTGTCAAAATTTGGTATTCGTGTGGCTCCCCACTATACTTCGAATTGTCTGCTATGAGGGTGGGTATTTTGGATCTTTTTATAGCTATGTCCAATCCCTGGAGCATCAGAGTCCATTGGGCAATGCAATTTTGGCTCACTGTACCATCTTTTATTCTTCCAATCCAATAAGAATTGGAGAGGGGTGTGTTCTGTTAGAATGGTAACCAGATTTAATGCAATTATGTATGCGAAGTTCTGCACAGCCCAAAATACTGCTAGTAAATGTCTTTCACAGATTGTAAAGCCTTGTTCCACAGGGGTTAGCAACCTAGATGCATAGGCAATAGGTCCCAGTCCTTCATGACATTCCTACAATAGGACTGCTGAAATGGTGCTTTCAGTGGCTATGTTATCACCGAGATATTTTAGTGAAATTACACCCGAGGCAGAACACATATCAAAAGATAGTTCAGTGTCAGTGAACTGTAGGGCTGGTGCCATAACTAGAGCTTGCTTTTGCTCGTTTATGGCTTGAGTATGTTGTTCTTTCCATTCCTGGGGGAGTTTTTCTTTAATAGGCCTGATAAGGGAGCAGTTTTGGTAGCAAATCCATCAATGTGATTTCTACAGTAACCGTAGATGCTTAAAAATGATCTAGGTGTTTTCAAATTAGTTGGCAATAGCAACTTGGTAATGGTTTTTATTCTACCTTCTTCGAGTTCCCGTTTTCCATTTGTAATGGTTGTTCCCAGGTAGGGGACCTGTGATTTCATGATCTGGGTTTTTTGATCCCAATTTGTTTAAAAGGTTCAATAATTCACTGAGCAATTGCAAATGCTTCTCCCTGGTTTCTGTCTGAAGAAGAAGTACTTACTGTACTAGGCATTCTGGTTTTGAGTATCTGGTTAGGTCTTGTGCCAACCTTTGATGAAATATTGAGGGTAAATTGTGGAACCCTTGAGTTAGGCATGTCCAAGTGTACTGTTGGTCCTGGAATGTAAAGGTGAATTTGTACTGACACTGCCTTTTCAGTGGAATTGACCAGAGTCCATTACTAACATCCAAAGCTATAAAGTACCTTGCCTGAGGGCTCTGTTTCATCATTACTTGGAGGATAATTGCAACCATTGGCAGGGTTAAGGGGGTTATCTTATTAAGTTCTCTATAGTCTATAGTTAAATGCCAAGAGCCATCTGGCTTTATAACAGGCCAGATTGGTGAGGTATTCTTGGAAGCTATTTTTCGTAAAACCACTTGATGGAGCAAATTTGCAATCACTGTTGCAATTTCTTGCTCTGCTGGCTTCGGAAAGCCATACTGCTTTTGCGGTTTGGGATCTGCGCCTTCTATCAAAATCTTGCCTTGTATTCTACAGCAGTCATGCTTGCTTGCTGCGAAGGCATTTCTATTTCTATTTTCGTCTATCAGTTTCTGAATGTCTTCTTAATTTGACATCTCCTGAATGTTAACCCAAAATTGTCCAATTGCGTAAATTATTTCGCTGTATTTCCCAGCAGAAATTTCTGTGGGGGGCTTTTCTGAGTGTCCCATGTACCATACACAACAATTTAGAGGGTCAAATGATAAACCACATTTTTCATAAAGTCTGACCCTAGTTATGTGTTCTGCCTCGGGTGTAATTTTACTAAAATATTTCGGTGATAACATACCATGTTTCCTAATCTAAATTTTAATGCTTGAGATTCAAATCCTTTCTGAGAGGGGCCGGTGAATCCACTGAATATTATTGTTCTTTTAGGGTAGAACGGGAAACTCCAATATCCCATAAAAATTTGACAGGTTTCCTTGTACGAGTGGACATCCTACACTATTCCACTTGGCAGTACAGACCCCAAACAGTAGAGGCCTGTGTCATGTGAGAGTACCTTTAAGATATGGGTGTTTAAGAAATGTACCTTTAAGAAATGGGTGTTTACTACTGCAGTGATGTCAGAGAGTGGGTGGAGCTGGGCTGTCTGTCAGCTTTTTACTTTCGTTTTTGAGTAGGCTGCAGGGTGTATTTTCGTTTTGTTTTCAGAGCTGGATAGCTGCAGTCACAGCCAGAAGGTGTATGAATCACTCTCTGTAATCTAAAGACTGTAAATCGATCCTGGTGATTTAAAACTAATAACAGTAATGACTTTAACCTAATGTGCTTCTGTTGAAAGGTGTTTCTTCTGCCTTCTGGATGTTGTTTGGGAAGTTATTAAGCATTGCTTAGTGTTGTATTCTTTGGGGGTTGTATTTGAATTAATGGTTGCTAAGATGTTCACTGTATGTTTTAAAAAGGTTAACTTGAGTTCACAGAATAAACATTGTTTTGCTTCAAAAAATACTTTTCCGTTTCTGCCATACCACGCCTGTAGAGTGGGCCGTGTGCTCCCCATACCACAATCTATTAAAAGTTGTGGGTCAGGTGAACTCCATGATACAATTTGAGGTTCTCTAAACCCTGGTCCATAACACCTGACACCATCATGCACTATTCCTTGGTCCAGAGGGGCCACGGTAATAGTCACTGGAGTACAGAGGTGCCATTGGCTGAACATTTCTTTATGGTCCCTCCAGGAGCTATTGTTGTCTTCTGATCTGTGGCCCTTGTGGTGGATTGTTGCCTAGGGACAATGGACAATCCCTTGCATTGTGCCCTTTGCCACAACAAATATAACACTGATCAGTGGGACCGGCTGCTTTTTGTCCCATAGGTCCTTGGTGTCCTCCTCTTTGTGGCCCAGAATTCTGTCTGCCTCTGGCCATTCCGCTGTTATATGGATTTGGGGGTCCCATGGGGCTCCCTGTTGGTAACCTCCTCTTCCTTTACCTTACCCCTAATTTCATGGGGTCTTGGTTCTGGAGGGTATTTTGCCTCGTTTGTTTTCCGAGATCTTGTTTTCTCTCCATTTCCCAAGCTCTAGTCATTCATATCTCCTAAGTATCCAGGTTTCATTATGATTTGGATCTGTGGGATGAAATAATTCCATCAAATTCCATAATCCTTCTGAAGAATGGATTACTAGGATCCTTGTCCACTGACCTAGATGCCCATCTAAGTTGTGTCTGAGTAAACTTTGTCCGTAGACCGCATTAAAATGAACCCACAACCTATTTGCAAATGCTGTAGGGTGTTCTCCCTTTCTTTGGCTACACTTGTTGAAATTACCTACGGGATCACGCCTATCGCTTCCCACAGCTGCTCTCATTTTGTCGAAGGCACCTACCCCCGATTCTGAGGATTAGGTAAGGCTGAGAGAACTGCTGATCCTAAACACGTTAACAGCAATTTATTTTCTTCATTGTCATCTAATCCATGTAATATTCTTTGCTGGCTGTTTTTTTAAACAATTCATATGAATCATCTTTAAGGCTGAATTCTGATATTTTGCGAGCTCTTTCTGATAATTGGTGCACTGTATATGGTGTACTATAAATGGTGGGTCCACCCACAACCTGGGGCTTTGTCCTTTGGGTAGTTATGGGGTTTATCAGAACTTCTGCACCAGGTTGAGAGGGTTCTGGAGTGTCAGTCCATAGAGGGAGTGCTCCCAGTCTATTTCATCATTATATCGACTAGCTTCCTCGAAGTCACCCCAGTTAATATTATCCTCATCACTATTGACTTCCTCAAAGGCACATATCGTGCCTCTCTGCATTTGTAACTGGGATTTTAATTTATCACTTTCCCTTCGACAGAGTGGTCTGCAGCGTCATGTCTGTTCCAGACGGTATCCAAACGCAGCACAGTGATTACTGCTTTTTAACTTCCATTTTGCTCTGTAATTTTGCGATTTTCTTGTGATTGATTTCCTTTCCACTAAGTGCTCTATCCTTTTCCTGGAAAGCCCTTCCCACTGAGCTTGAAACTGTCCCATATTTAACAGATCACTTTGTCGTTTGTGATTTTGTTCTGCTGTCAATTTTTCTAAATCTTTCTTTTCGTGTTTCAGTTTTACTATTTCATGTCTTAATCTATCACGTTCATCATTGCACTCCCTCAGTTGCCGCAAACAGCTAGCATTAGCAATCGGTTTTACTAGCTTTCTTTTTCTATTCCCCAAATCATCTCTGGTGGCGTTAAACTTCTCTCTGGAAACACCGAGACCCGACGGTGGTATTTCTGCATAATTGACCTACGTGGACCATTCTTCTCTCAGGTGCACCTCTAATACAGTCATTCTGATTACTAGAGTTGTTTTGACAAGTTCCAAATTTAAACAAGTGCCGTAACACAACTCACTTGCTTGCACAACAATTGGAATTTAAAACAAGATAAGTAAAGACTCATTTGCTTGCTCAATTTGAACAAATTTGGATATCCGTCACTCATTAAACTCAATTTATACCCTGGGCTTAACATAGAACATAGAACATAGAACATAGAACAATACAGCGCAGTACAGGCCCTTCGGCCCACGATGTTGCACCGAAACAAAAGCCATCTAACCTACACTATGCCATTATCATCCATATGTTTATCCAATAAACTTTTAAATGCCCTCAATGTTGGCGAGTTCACTACTGTAGCAGGTAGGGCATTCCACGGCCTCACTACTCTTTGCGTAAAGAACCTACCTCTGACCTCTGTCCTATATCTATTACCCCTCAGTTTAAAGTTATGTCCCCTCGTGCCAGCCATATCCATCCGCGGGAGAAGGCTCTCACTGTCCACCCTATCCAACCCCCTGATCATTTTGTATGCCTCTATTAAGTCTCCTCTTAACCTTCTTCTCTCCAACGAAAACAACCTCAAGTCCGTCAGCCTTTCCTCATAAGATTTTCCCTCCATACCAGGCAACATCCTGGTAAATCTCCTCTGCACCCGCTCCAAAGCCTCCACGTCCTTCCTATAATGCGGTGACCAGAACTGTACGCAATACTCCAAATGCGGCCGGACCAGAGTTCTGTACAGCTGCAACATGACCTCCCGACTCCGGAACTCAATCCCTCTACCAATAAAGGCCAACACTCCATAGGCCTTCTTCACAACCCTATCAACCTGGGTGGCAACTTTCAGGGATCTATGTACATGGACACCTAGATCCCTCTGCTCATCCACACTTTCAAGAACTTTACCATTAGCCAAATATTCCGCATTCCTGTTATTCCTTCCAAAGTGAATCACCTCACACTTCTCTACATTAAACTCCATTTGCCACCTCTCAGCCCAGCTCTGCAGCTTATCTATATCCCTCTGTAACCTGCTACATCCTTCCACACTATCGACAACACCACCGACTTTAGTATCGTCTGCAAATTTACTCACCCACCCTTCTGCGCCTTCCTCTAGGTCATTGATAAAAATGACAAACAGCAACGGCCCCAGAACAGATCCTTGTGGTACTCCACTTGTGACTGTACTCCATTCTGAACATTTCCCATCAACCACCACCCTCTGTCTTCTTTCAGCTAGCCAATTTCTGATCCACATCTCTAAATCACCCTCAATCCCCAGCCTCCGTATTTTTTGCAATAGCCTACCGTGGGGAACCTTATCAAACGCTTTGCTGAAATCCATATACACCACATCAACTGCTCTACCCTCGTCTACCTGTTCAGTCACCTTCTCAAAGAACTCAATAAGGTTTGTGAGGCATGACCTACCCTTCACAAAGCCATGCTGACTATCCCTGATCATATTATTCCTATCTAGATGATTATAAATCTTGTCCCTTATAATCCCCTCCAAGACTTTACCCACTACAGACGTGAGGCTCACCGGTCTATAGTTGCCGGGGTTGTCTCTGCTCCCCTTTTTGAACAAAGGGACCACATTTGCTGTCCTCCAGTCCTCTGGCACTATTCCTGTAGCCAATGATGACATAAAAATCAAAGCCAAAGGTCCAGCAATCTCTTCCCTGGCCTCCCATAGAATCCTAGGATAAATCCCATCAGGTCCCGGGGACTTATCTATTTTCAGCCTGTCCAGAATTGCCAACACCTCTTCCCTACGTACCTCAATGCCATCTATTCTATTAACATGGGGCATTTGGCCTCTTAACTTCCAGCTCAGGCTGAATTCACAAGATAAAGGTTGGTTCCGACTCTGGGTAATTTTTTAAACTTCCTTCAGAGCCCACCCAGGGACGCCAAACTGTTGCACCTTGATCTCTGTATCTCACACGAGAAGTCAACAGTTATGTATCAAACAAACACTCTACACTGGACTTTGATTCAACACGATTTATTCACAAAACTTTCAACAAACACACCATCTATTCAAATCTTATGCTCTACAACTTGTACTTAATGGTTCATTGGGTTTCTTGCAGTTGCTGCGTATTTTGTCTTTTGTTTGTAAAGGGAGTTCTCCCTCTCTTCTGCCATGCCCCGTATCGGTATGTCCTTTTCCGGTGGTCTGCGCTGCTCGTTTGGGCGCCTTTCCAATGATGTGGGGCTGCTGTTAAGACAGGACATCAATGTGTCCTTTTGTGCTGGTCTGTGCTGTTCGGTTGGGCGCCTTTTCACCGATGTGGAGCCGGGAGGGGTTGGTGCTGGTTTATTTTTGTTTTGCAGTCTTGTAAATACTTTTAGCATGATACTGATTTTTGTGAGTGTTTTTAGCATGCTGCTGATTCCTTCTACTCTAGAGTTGTTTTGTGAGGGCCACGGATAATCCAGCAGGAGTTGAAGGATAGAAATAAATAACATTTATTTACAATAACATATATATATATATATATATATATTTTTTTTTAAATACACAACAGCAACAGCAGCAACTCCCTTGCTGCTCACTCCTCTCTGCTGGTTCCAAACTGGCCAGCTCTATTTATGCAGGGGATCTGCTAATGATTTCTCCGCCCCCCTCATTGGGGAAGCTCGTACTCCCTAAGGATTGTGGGATTGCCATTAGTCCCCAGCCAGTGGTAAGCAGGCAGGTTATAACATCTGTCATGTGAGAGTACCCGTAATATTACAGCTAAAAAGATTGTGGATAAGTTACTTACATTCTTTACTAAATATGGACTACCCACAGAAATACAATCAGATCAAGGATCAAATTTTACCTCAAGGTTATTCAAAGAAGTTATGGATAGCTTAGGAATAAAACAATTTAAATCAACTGCGTACCATCCAGAATCACGGGGAGCGTGAGAAAGGTGGCATCAGACATTAAAGACAATGTTGAGGGCTTATTGTCACGATTATCCAGAGGATTGGGATAAAGGAATTCCATTCGTACTATTTGCAATTAGGGATGCACCTAATGAGTCAACCAAATTCAGTCCTTTTGAACTAATTTTTGGTCATGATGTAAGAGGACCACTTAAATTGATTAAGGAAAAATTGGTGAGTGAGAAATCGGAAATTACATTATTGGATTACATGTCAAATTTTAGGGAATGATTAAATAGAGCAGGTGAATTGGCTAGACAACATTTAAAAGTTGCACAAAATGTGATGAAACGGGTAGCGGACAAGAAATCCAAAGTTCGTAGTTTTTGCCAGTGGAGATAAAGTTTTAGTATTGTTACCAGTGGTAGGTGAACCTTTAAAAGCAAGGTTTTGTGGACCTTATCAGATTGAAAGGAAATTAAGTGAGTTGAATTACGTGGTAAAAACACCAGATAGAAGGAAAACTCTCCGAGTGTGTCATGTGAATATGCTTAAAAGGTACTTTGAAAGGGAAGGAGAGGAAAAGGAGACGGTTTTAATTATTCTAACTCAAAGTGACGAATCAAATCCAGATGACTGTGAATTTGATACACCTCAAATTAAATTGGAAAATGAGGATGTTCTTAAAAATTGGAATAAATTGTTGAGTTACCTTCCAGAGGAAAAACAAACTGACCTGAAACAGTTATTGCCATCACATGGGCAAGTTTGTAGAGATAAATTGGGAGTACTAAGATGGCTGTACATGATGTGGGAAATACTGTTACAATCAAACAATATCCATATAGGCTTAACCCTTTAATATGGCACAGGTTAACAAAGAGATTGAGAGTATGCTTAAAATGGCATAATTGAAGTGGGTTGCAGCCAATGAGGCTCACCCATAGTGATGGTACCAAAACCGGATGGTACCCAACGGTTGTGTGTGGACTATAGAAAGGTTAATGCAGTTACAGGAGCGGACTCTTAATCTATCCCACGTTTGGAGGATTGCATTGAGAAAATGGGACAATCAGCTTTTATTATCAAACTGGATTTACTTAAAAGTTACTGGCAGGTACCTTTATCCGAAAGGGCAAAGGAGATTTCAGCTTTTGTGACACCAGATGGTATATACCAATTCAAAGTTATGCCATTTGGCATGAAAAACGCCCCAGCCACATTTCAACGGTTAACTAACAAAGTTGTTTCAGGATTGCCCAATTGTGCGGTATACATCGACGATCTGGTAATTTTCAGCCAGACATGGAAAGAACATTTAAAACATCTGATGGAGTGATTCGATCAACTTCAGGAGGCAGTTTGGTGATAAACCTAGCCAAAAGTGAATTTGGAAAAGCCCAAGTCACTTTCCTTGGCCATATAATCGGACAGGGTCGAATGGTCACACGGGATGTGAAACCAATAGTTGTTGAGGAGTTTCTGATATCCTCAAGACAAAGGGAAATAATGCAATTTCTTGGAATGAGTGGATTTGATCGAACATTTGTGAAAAAGCTTTGTAGTGTGGTTGCTCCACTGATAAACTTGCTGAAGAAACGTCAAAAATTTCAGTGGACAGCGGACTTTCAACAGGCATTTGACTGCCTGAAAGCTGTGATAACCAATGCTCCTGTGTTGGAGAATTACAAGGGACTTTGTGATCAGATTGAACGAAAGTATCTGACTTTAAAGAGAAATGCCGAGGCGTAGAGAAATGGATGAATTGTGCAAAGACCTTCTTGTCCAAAGAGACTACCAATTGAGAAGGATTCCAGTTGGAGGAAGAAAAAAAAAAGAAATGGACTATATTATTATACCAGTTTGCGTGTGTTCTTTTTTGAAACGAAAAAGTATATTTACAGTGTGCATTTCTTAAAGGATAGTGAAAAGGTGAAAAATGAAACCATCTTGAAGTTGATTTATTTCTTTTCTTGGGGGGAGGTGACATGTGAGAGTACCTTTAAGAAATGGGTGTTTATAAATGGGTGTGTATATAAATATCTGTAGTGAGAGTACCTTTAAGAAATGTTGTTTATTACTGCAGTGATGTCAGAGAGTGAGTGGAGCTGGGCTGTCAGTCAGCTTTTTACTTTTGCTTTAGGCTTTTTGCAGCAAGGAGGGTTTGGTTTCAGTTTAGTTTTGGCGAAGCTGCAATCACAGCAGGATGTGTGAATCTCTGCAAGCTTATGAGAGTCCATTTGCTGATTTCAACGTGGTAACTGTTCTCCGTAGTGAAGTTAAACCTAAGATGCTTCTGTTAAAGGTTTTGTTTTTAAGTCTTATGGAATTTAAAAGGAAAGCTTAAAGGATTACTTAGTGTTGTAGTCTTGGGGGTTGTATTTGAATTAATGGTTGCTAAGATGTTCACTGTATGTTTTAAAAAGGTTAACTTGAGTTCATAGAATAAACATTGTTTTGCTTTAAAAAATACTTTTCCATTTCTGCTGTACCACACCTGTAGATTGGGCCATTTGCTCCCCATACCACAATCTATTAAAAGTTGTGGGTCAGGTGAACTCCACGATACACTTTGGGGTTTTCTAAACTCTGGCCCATAATACATCCCTCCCCTCCAAAGTCCAAGGAATCCACCGAAGATGGTTTAGTTTTGCCGCAGGCCGGACACCATTTGCACGAGGCGCTGGATCGGGCGGCGTGTAACGAGACGGAGAATGGCACTTCCGTGATGAACGGCGTAACGGTTGTACATCCACAGCCCGTGGGCCCGAGGTCTCCCCCTCTGAGGCATCCTGTGTCTCCATCTCAGAGTCGGAGTCCGCTGTCTCCATTATCCCAGCGCATCTATTTCCACGCGGTTCTGCAACGACATGCGCAGGCTTTGAGTGCGGCACCAGAGGAAGAGTGCGAGGAATACTTTCCACTGTGTCTGGTCTCTGTGGCTGTAGAAATGAGCTCCGGGGGCAGGGAATCTTTGGAAGAGATGGTCTTCTGGACCGAACGTGGTCTACATGCTTGTGCTGGAGACGACCCTGGGCTTGCACCTGTTAAGAGAGAGGGCCCGTTTGGCGAAAGATGACGCCAGGGACCCACTGGGCACCACCAGCAAAATTTCGAACGAACTCTGGGTCACCGGGCCCAAACTGCCGAATCGTCCGATGCCGAGAAAAACCATGTCCCTGCCGTTCTGGAGTCCGGCGTACTTTTGCGAATGTCCGGGAAAATCGTGCTAAGGCGGGTGCGAAGTCTCCGGCCCATTAGGAGTTCCGCGGGAACTACCCCAGTAACTGCATGTGGAGTGGTCCTGTATGAAAACAAAAAACAAGCCAATTTCGTGTCCATAGACCCGGAAGACTGCTTCTTTAGGCCCCGTTTGAATGTCTGCACTGTGCGCCCCGCCAACCCATTGGAAGTCAGGTGGTATGGAGAGGTGCGGATATGGCGTACGCCGTTCATCTTCATGAACCGCGCACAGTCCTCACTTGTGAATGGAGTGCCGTTGTCCGTGACCAGCACCTCGGGGAGGCCATGTGTACTGAAAGACAAACTTCTCGATTGTTGCGCAAGGCATTGTACCTACCATGTTATGCACCTCTAACCATTTAGATTGGGCATCGATGAATAGAAGGAACATGGATCCTTGAAAAGGGCCGGTGAAATCTGCATGCAAGCGCGCGCAAGGTCCCCCTGGCCATTCCCAGTGATATAGGGGCACAGCCGGCGGAAGTTTCTGATGCTCCTTGCAAATAGAGCAGTTTTGGGCCATGTCGGTGTCGAGGCCTGGCCACTAGACATACCTCCGGGCCAACATTTCCATTTTGGTCACACCCAGGTGCCCATTGTGCAAGTCCCTTAGTATTAGCTCCTGTCCTTTTTCCAGGACAATCACACGCGTCCCCCTCAAGAGCAGACCATCTTCCATGCTAAATTCTGACAGTGTGGTAAACCACTGTTGCACCTGTATTAGGTGATGCACGGTAGGACCTGTACTACAGGTTCGCCGGTAGTCCCTGCCTGTATAAATATGCGTGTCCTCCAGCCAGCAGCCATTTTCCCAGCTGCTGTGGGAGGCCACACATCTGATAGCGATAAAGCCTCAGTTGGATTCAACTATTGTCTTTTGTCCAATTGATCGTGCCTCAATTTTTTGCTATCAGTTTCTAAGGATGGATCTCCGTATCAAACCGGATCGCCTGCAGCTGGATCCGCACTCAAGCGACACCAGAAAGGACTTCCAGCACTGGCTAGCTTGCTTCGAAGCGTATATCAACGCGGCACCAACCCCTGTTCCGGATGCTCAGAAGATTCAGATTTTATATTCCAGGTTGAGCTCCAAAGTCTTTCCATTAATCCCGGACGTGCCGAACTATGCCGAAGCCATGACTCTACTCAAGGACAACTACGCACAGAAAACGAACACGCTCTTCGCCAAGCACGCACTCGCCACTCGCTCTCAACTCCCTGGTGAGTCCAGAGAAGACTTTTGGCGGGCCTTAATCCTACTAGTCCTGTGACTGTCAGGCTGTTACAGCCACGGAACACTCAGACCTCCTTATGCGGGACGCTTTTGTGACTGGAATTGGGTCAGATCTCATACACCAGTGGCTCCTAGAAGGGGCCACGCGCGACCTCGCAGAGACTAAAACGCTAGCACTCTCCATGATGGTCGCCCTGCGCAACGTCCAGTCCTACACCCCCAGCCGTGCGGCCCACCCCTCCTACGCTTCGTGGACCGCACAGTCAGCCGCCCCAGCAGGGGCACTGCCCACCCAATACACCTGCGCTGCACACCAGCCAGCGAACCCCGGGGCCCCCCAAATGCTAACATTTGGCCAACAGAAGCACCACCGCCAACGCTGCCCGGCCCGCGCTGCCCTTTGTAAAGCCTGCGGGAAGAAGGGCCACTTCGCCGCGGTGTGCCAGACCCGCTCAGTAGCCGCTATCGCCCCCACTCCCCTCGGTCATGGATAATGGGCGCTGCCATCTTCCCCTCCGTGCAACATGTGCGATCCATGGGTGCCGCCATCTTGTTTCACCCCCGCAACGTGCGTTCCCCAGGCACTGCCATTTTGTATCGCTCAATATCTTAGGGCGCCGCCATCTTGTCTACCCCTCAGCACATGGCACCACCGGCGTTCCAGCACCCGGGCTCACCAGCCGCCCATTACCCGACGACCAACCAAGACTCACCTCCATGTCAATCGACCAGTCTCGTCCGCATAACCTGACCAATGCATCCACCAGCGTGAAAGTCGACGGACATGTAACCTCCTGCCAGCTGGACTCCGGGAGCACCGAAAGCTTCCTCCACCCAGATACGGTAAGGCGCTGCTCCCTCACAATACACCACGCCAACCAAAACGCCCTGGCCTCCGGATCCCATTGCGTAGCGATCCGGGGGTACTGCACGGTCACGCTCACGCTCCAGGGCGTAGAATTCAGCGGCTTCTGCCTCTACATCCTCCCTAACCTCTGCGCTGCACGAATCCTTGGCCTGGACTTCCAGTCCAACCTCCGGAGCCTAACTCTGAAATTCGGCGGGCCCTTACCACCCCTTACTGTGTGCAGCCTCGCGACCCTAAAGGTCGACCCACCTTCCCTCTTTGCCATTCTAACTCCAGATTGCAAACCCGTCGCCACCAGGAGCAGACGGTACAGCACCCAGGACAAGACCTTCATCAGGTCCAAAGTCCAGCGGCTGCTTCGGGAAGGCATCATCGAGGCCAGCAACAGCCCCTGGAGAGCTCAAGAGGTCGTAGTTAAAACTGGGGAGAAACACCAAATGGTCGTGGACTACAGCCAGACCATCAACCGGTACATGCAGCTCGACGCGTACCCCCTCCCACGCATATCTGACATGGTTAACCAGATTGCACAGTACCGGGTCTTCTCAACGGTAGATCTGAAATCTGCCTACCACCAGCTCCCCATCTGTAAATCGGACCGTCCATACACCGCCTTCGAGGCAGACAGCCGCCTATACCACTTCCTTAGGGTCCCCTTCGGCGTCACAAACGGGGTCTCGGTCTTCCAAAGAGAGATGGACCGAATGGTCGACCGGTATGGGTTGCGGTCCACCTTTCCGTACCTAGACAACGTCACCATCTGCGACTATGATCAGCAGGACCACGACGCCAACCTTGCTAAATTTCTCCACATTGCTACTCTCCTAAACCTCACTTACAACAAGGAGAAGTGCGTGTTCAGCACGAACCGCTTAGCCATCCTCAGCTATGTGGTCCAAAACGGAGTTCTGGGGCCCGATCCCGACCGCATGCGCACCCTCATGGAGCTCCCCCTCCCCCACTGCCCCAAGGCCCTCAAGCGCTGCCTGGGGTTCTTTTCGTACTACGCTCAGTGGGTCCCAAACTATGTGGACAAGGCCCGCCCACTCATACAGTCCACCCAGTTTCCCCTGACGGCCGAGGCCCAACAGGCCTTCGCCCGGATCAGAGCTGATATCGCCAAGGCCACAATGCACGCTGTAGATGAGACACTGCCCTTCCAAGTAGAAAGCAACGCATCAGACGTTGCCCTTGCCGCCACCCTCAATCAGGCAGGCAGGCCCGTGGCATTCTTTCCCCGCACCCTTCATGCCTCAGAAATTCGGCACTCATCCGTCGAAAAGGAGGCCCAAGCTGTCGTTGAAGCTGTGCGGCATTGGAGGCATTACCTGGCCAGCAGGAGATTCACTCTCCTCACTGACCAACGGTCGGTGGCCTTCATGTTCAACAACACACAGCGGGACAAGATCAAAAATGATAAAATCTTGCGGTGGAGAATCGAGCTCTCCACCTATAATTACAAGATTATGTATCGCCCCGGCAAACTCAACGAACCTCCAGACACCCTATCACGAGTTACATGTGCCAGCGCACAGGTAGACCGACTCTGGGCCCTGCACGACAGCCTTTGTCACCCAGGAGTCACACGGTTGTACCACTTCATTAAGGCACAAAATCTGCCCTACTCCGTCGACGAAGTAAGGACAATCACCAGGGGCTGCCAGGTCTGTGCAGAGTGAAAGCCGCACTTCTGTCGGCCGGACCGCGCGAGCCTGGTGAAGGCCTCCCGCCACTTTGAACGGCTCAGTGTGTACTTTAAAGGCCCCCTACCCTCCACCGACCGTCACACATATTTTCTCAGTGTGATCGACGAATACTCCAGATTCCCCTTTGCCATCCCATGCCCCGACATGACGTCTACCACCGTCATTAAAGCCCTCAACACAATCTTCACTCTGTTCGGTTTCTCCGCCTACATCCTCAGTGACAGGGGATCCTCATTCATGAGTGATGAGCTGCGTCAGTTCCTGTTCAGCAGGGGTATCGCCTCCAGCAGAACGACAAGCTATAACCCCCGGGGAAACGGACAGGTAGAAAGGGAGAATGGGACGGTATAGAGGGCCGTCCAGCTGGTCCTACGGTCCAGAAACCTCCCGGCCTCTCGCTGGCAGGAGGTCCTCCCTGATGCACTCCACTCCATTCGCTCATTACTCTGCACTGCCATGAACAATACACCCCATTAACTCCTTTTTGCCTTCCCCAGGGAGTCCACATCCGGGGTGTCGCTCCTGACTTGGCTCGCAGCTCCGGGAACCGTGCTTCTCCGTAAGCACGTCCGACTCCACAAGGCGGACCCATTGGTGGAGAGGGTGCACTTGCTCCATGCAAACCCCCAGTACGCCTACGTGGCGTTCCCCGACGGCCGTCAGGATACTGTCTCCCTCAGGGACCTGGCACCAGCAGGTTCCACCCCCGCACCCCTGACGCCACCCACCCCTCTCCCGTCGCTCCCAACGGCACACCCCCCCCCCCAGGACCATCTGTCCCCCCCTACCCACGCCCGACGATGAAGAGGATTTTGGCATGCTCCCAGAGTCACCATCGACCAGATCAGCACCAACATCGCCAACACCACTGAGTCGCTCCCAGAGGCCACGGACCGGCTAAACCTCTGACCGGTCCACCGGATATCAAAGGACATTTGTCTGCTCAAATATTTTAAATATTAACTCATTGTTGTATATAGTTATCCACCACCCCCGCCGGACTCAATTTTAACAGGGGGTGAATGTGGTAAACTATTGTTGCACCTGTATTAGGTGACGTACGGTAAGACCTGTACTACAGGTTCACCGGTTGTCCCTGCCTGTATAAATAAGCGTGTCCTCCAGCCTGCAGCCATTTCACACATCTGGTAGCAATAAAGCCTCAGTTAGATTCAACTATCGTCTTTTGTCCAATTGATTGTGCCTCAGACAGCTTGGAGGAAAATGCCTGCAACTCACCCGGGAGCTGTCTATGCTGCCCACCATACAGGACTATGTGCCCCTGGGGTAGACATAGGGCCGGCCGATAAAGGCAATCGGCTCAGTGCATCAGCATTCGCTATCTGGGTTCCTGGTTTGTGCTCCAGAGAATACTCGTATGCAGCGAGCAACAAAGCCCAGAGCTGGATCCATGCGGAAGCAATGGGCGGTGTTGGCTTATCCTCTCGGAAAAGTCCCAGCAGAGGCTTATGATCAGTCACGACAGTGAAGTGGCAGCCATACACATACTGGTGGAAGCGTTTTACCGCAACGACCACCGCCAGGCCCCCCTTCTCGATCTGTATGTACTTCTTTTCCGCTGCAGTCAATGTGCGGGAGGCGAAAGCTATCGACCGCTCGGCCCCGTTCTCCAGCTTGTGGGACAGGACGGCCCCAATACCATACGGGGATGCATCACACGTGATGAGCAAAGGCTTTCCAGGATCATAGTGGGTTAGTAACCCAGACAACGAAAATTGTTGTTTTACCCGCCGGAAAGCGGTTTCTTGCGGCTGACCCCAAACCCAGGTGTGATTCTTCTTTAGCAGAAGGTGCAACGGGGCCAGCGTAGTTGCCAGATTGGGGAGGAACTTCCCGTAATAGTTTACGAGGCCGAGAAAAGAACGAAGATGCAAAGTTGAATTGCGCGCACCTTCTCTGCGACGGGGTGCAAACCTTCACGGTCCACCCGATAACCCAGGTAGACTACTTCCTTCGCCTGAAAGACGCACTTTGTGCGACGTAAACGGACTCCAGCCTCTGAAAAGCATCTAAGGACAGCCTCCAAATTTCCCAAATGTTCCTGCTCCAACGTCCCTGTAATCAAAACGTCGTCTAAGCGGACAGCGACACGTGGTAAACCTCTCAAGATGCCCTCCATGACATGTTGAATAATAGCGCAGGCAGAAGATACCCCAAAGGGCAACCATGTATATTTATACAGGCCCCGGTGTGCATTAATAGTTACATATAGCTGGGAAGCAGGATCCAGCTCCAACTGCAGGTAGGCGTGACTCATATCTAATTTCGTGAACGAGAGACCACCTGCAAGCTTCGCGTAGAGATCCTCAATGCAAGGCATTGGATATTGGTCGAGCCAGGAAGCCGTATTCACTGTAAGTTTATAGTCGCCGCACAAGCAAACTGTGGCATCTGGCTTCATTACAGATACAATTGGTGCTGCCCAGTCAGCGAAACGGACGGGCCTGATAATACCCAAGGACTCCAAATGAGTGAGCTCCCCTTCTACCTTCTCGAGCAAGGCGTAAGGCAATGGGTGCGCTCGGAAATATCGCGGCATGGCTCCTGGTTCGACTTGGATACTATTTTGGATTTTATTTTCCACAAACCAGGTTGGAATACACCTGGGTACCATCCTAGTACCTCAGTCAACCTTCCAGAACCGGTTTAGAGGATGTGCTGCCACTGCAGCCGCAAATGGCGCAACCCGTCCCGACCCAACAGGTTGGGCCCATGGCCGCGCACCACGATAAGTGGGAAACACCCCTCCTGGCGTCCATAAACAACAGGGGTCATCATAGTTTCTGCAATGTCCAATGGTTCCCCCGTGTAGGTGGCAAACCTAGCCTGTGTGTCGGTTAATGTAAGGGTCTGTATACCCTGCTTGATGCGGTAGAATGTCCTCTGGGCGATCACAGACACCGCTGCACCTGTGTCCAACTCCATCTCAAGCGGGTGGCCATTGACCCGTACTGTCACCTTAATGGGGAGCTGCCACACAATGCAGCTGCAGGCAGTCGTCCTCCATCTCCACGTCCTCGGGAGTAGTCGCCGCAGGTTCATCCAAATGGAAGGTACAGCCCCTGGCCTGGCCCCAGTTTCTTGTCGGAACGAAGGCGCCTCTGGCGCCTCCAGGACCAACGTCTGCGATGGGGTCGGCGCCCGCAAGTCCGACACTGACACGGCTCCTCATCCATTGATTCTGGTGAAGGCTCCCTTCAGGAAGGAACGTCCGGCGGCCACTAGCATCGATCCGGACGCCGCCTCGCCCAAGGTACCGCAGGGGTGCTGGGAGAGGCTTTTGGACGAAAGGTGTTGTGCCCCAAGGCGTGCACCTCCATTCCCTGTATCTCCTGCACTCCCCGTTCTGCGTTCTCTCGGGACAATACTATTTGAATGGCCTGTTGAAAAGTCAATGTTGGCTCAGCTAACAACTTTGTCTGGGTGGCCGCATTGTTAATACCGCAAACCAAACAGTCACATAACATTTCTGACAAGGTCTCACCATAGTCACAGTACTCTGCAATCCTGCGTAGCCTGGATAGAAACTCTGCAAGGGATTCTCCTGGGGTCCTCTCAGCGGTATTAAACCGGTAACGCTGGACTATCATGGACAGGGTTGGGTTAAATATTGCCCCACTAAGTTCACAAGCTCATCAAACGCCTTGGTGTCCAGCACAGCTGGGTATGTAAGGCTCCTAATCACCCCAAACGTATGCGGACCACAGGCGGTGAGCAAAATGACCACCTGCCGCTCGTTTTCGGTGCCCGGAAATAGTAAGCATCCGTTGTGCGTACTGGTTCCACCTTTCCAGCGCAGCATCAAAAATAGTCAAACGTCCATACAGAGGCATGTTGATGCAGGGAATCTGCTAATGATTGCTCCGCTTCCCTCATTGGGGAAGCTCACACTCCTGAAGGATTGTTGGCCGTGTGATCAATGATGTTATTGCATACCAATTGACCTACATGAGGCTATGCTAATTATTAATTAGCTTCAGGGATATGTGATCAATCTATGATTGGTCTCGCCTCATGCTCAGTTTCCACTTGTTTTTTCAAGGATGACGGTATCATTTCTCATAGTCCCTTAACTGGCCTTCTAAGGTGCTAATTAGTTGGAGGACTATCCCTCTCATTAATATGTGTTTTTGTTACTTCTTGCTAAGGTAAAATAACTTTTTTATACTTTAAACCCATTGTCTCAAAATCTCATTTAATTGTTATTAATTGAGACCCCAACCAGTAACTTTATGTTTTGGACAGGTTTTTTGAAGGTTACCATTACTCATCTCTCGTTACTCAGAAAGAGTTATTTTATTTATAAATCACACAAAGTCGATGTATGTATTAGTGTTTGAAAGTGATTGGTCTGCTAAATGTGACATAGTACACTGAACTGACAGATATTCAAATTTAAAGAGCTAAAGAGTTACAAAACCTAATTACAGAACTTCATTCTAAACTTACAAAATCAAAGATGGTTACAGAGTGAGAAATAAAGGGCATGGTCTGCTGTGAATGGGCCATGCTGAGGAGCGCCACTGCAATGTCCAAGTGGCTCTGGCACATGGCTGCCTGTGAGAGGGCAGTCCTGTCTTGGGCCTCGGCCCCACCTGCACAGAATGCCCCAAGCCTTGGATACGCTGACTCATATCTGACACCGGTGCCCCATTGCCTCCACCTCGGACGCCACCCGGTCTGGGTAGCATACATGACCAGCATCACCCACTGCTCCTGAACGTGGATGGACTCCTCCACCTGCGCCCGCAGGTGCTGGAAGTCGGCCATCATCATGTCTTCTAGTCCCTGGGTCTCTGACTGCACATGCACTGTGGCTGGGGTGGGCTGTTCCAGGAGCCCGGGACCTGTCTGGACAGCAGTTGGTTCCTGGGACCGGCCTGCTCTCCCACCGTCCAGCCCCTCAGCTGCTTCTCCCTCCACCTGTTGTACCGGATGGGATATGTGGTGCACACCAGATAGTGTCCCAGAAGCCCGTTCACTAATGTGCCCAAGCGAGGTGATAGTCTCTGAGATGGTGGAGGATGTTGGAGACAGCTGTGACGGAAAGTACTTGTCCTCCTCCGACCCGAACTCTGGGGTCTCCTGGGTCTCGGGCAGAGGGCTGGTGTTCGGGCTGCTCTCCCATCAGTGCTCGGCCATCTGGGGGACACCGATCTTGCACTGGCTGGGGCGGGGGCTCCGGATGGAGCGGCCCCATCTCCGGCAGGTCCTGTAAGACAGAAGGCGTCATGTATTGTTAGACTGCGAGTCGGGGGTGGGGGAGCCCCGTGGGGAAGGGGGGTGGGGGTGGGAGGCATGGGGTAGGGGTGGTGGGTGGGGGGGAATGAGGGGCTGAGGGGGGGGATGCCCACACATGTGTCATGGGGATCTGCAACAAAGCAGGGCCTCAGTTGCTCCCAAGCCGCCGACCTCCGCATCGGCGACCTCCCTTTCGTCCAGGCCGCCGATTACGTCCAGTGCCCTCTGCTGGGGCACGGGTGAGGGACTGCAGGTCTGATGGGCCCCCGCTGGTCTACTCCCATTCCCAGCAATTGTGCGCCGCCTGCTCCTGGGGGTGGGGGTGGGGGGGGCAAGCGCAAACAACGACACTGTTAGACATTCTGACACATGCAGCCCAGGAGTTGGGTAGGTGATGCCATCAGTGGCCAGGGCACCCGGCCATTGCGGCCGGCATGTGTGCTGGTATGTGGGGCAGGGTGAAGAGTCAGCTGGCCTCGGGGGGGGGGGGGGCGGGTTACATGTGTGTGGGGGGACGGGGTTAGTGCCGAGGGCAAAGAGTTGCCTACTCACCCTGGCCGCCCTGAGGAGTTTGTGCAGTTTCTTCCTGCAATGAATGCCAGTCCGGACGACATTGCCCATGGCACTAACCGTCTCTGCCACCTCCGCTCAGGCACTGTGAACTGGTGGCCTTCCACCCAGGCCGGGGTACAGGATCATCCGCCTCTCCTCCACGGCGTCCAGGAGCATCTCCAGCTCAGCATCTCTGAACCGTGACGCCGCTCTCCTTGCAGCCATCTTGTTGACTGGGACGGTGTGTGTGGGGGGATGGATCGTTTAAGTGCGACAACGGCGTGCAGGCCTCATGTGTGTCAATCACGGACCCGGCGAATCCGGCGCCGTTTCACTTGGAACCGGTTGTGTTCCATGTGGCGATGGTGCTCGCCCATTTAGAGTTGCTGAATCGGTGCAGCTGTTGCGCCATTTTTGCTGTCGTAAAATACCACTGTTTGCATGCCAGCGTCAGCACTTCTTCTCAAAATCGGAGAATCCAGCCCCTGGTGTCTGAACTCATTGGAACAATCAAGGGTTAAAGATTTCAGGGAAAAATGAATTATTAGTTAATTCAGTTATGTTGGCAATCCAGGGTCTGTGAGGCTGGAATTGACCGTGCACGACCCAGGGTGTTGTAACAGACCCCTGTAATAGGGGATCCCTGCCAAAAGGGGTGTGCCACTACAAATCCTTCCCCCACACAGACCCCGCACCCTACCAGAAAAGAGACCCTTGTTTGGAAGCTGTAGAACAGTCCAGACTGGTGCAGTGAGAAGAATTACAGCTGTAACACTTACCTTGCAGATCCATGTGTCCATTCGTCGAAGGAGAACAATTGTGGCCTGCGTCTGGTTCCCACAAATCCATTAGCTGCAAGCCATTCTTAACTTTGGAGTAGTAGTCTGTGATTGTTGCTTCTACAAACCATCTGCAGCTTTAATTCATTCATCTCCCTTCACGGTTCAGTGGCCAAAGTGGTGAAACCGCAATGCTTGTAAACACAAATGGGGTTAGCTTAGATGGGCTTTTTGGTTGGCATGGATCAGTTTGGGCCAAAGGGCCTGTCTCCGTGCCGCAGATTCTATGATTGACCACATCAAAGAGAGGCAAATGCAGTGAAAGCATACGCTTGAGTGATTGGAATGCACTTAGTGCTTGGAACGCAGTCGGCGGCGGCATGCTTGGTCTGGCAAGTCCTTGTACAACAGACCCTGTCGGTATACACGGCCTAATGCATGAGTCCGTCCCACCTCCTCCTTGGCCTATTGGACAGCCTGCTCTCCATCATCACCGGCTGGCTCCTGCTCCTCTGTGGCAGGCTCCTGTTCTGAAAGGCCTTCCCAAGCAGCTCCTGCTCATGCAGCTTCAGTGAAACCGTTAGGGCTGTGCCGGCGAGGCAGATTCCAACCAGTCCTGGCTCGATACCAAACTGCATTCTTTGCAGAAGTTAAAGGGCAGACATGTTAGCATGGCAGGTACGACAGTCGCCAACCTGATCAATAATGCCTGCACGGTGGCCCTGGCTTGCACTGCAGGCCCTGCTCCAGCATGTCCCCCTGCAACCATCCCCCCTCCTCATACCCACCCCCATACCCAGCTATTCCTGAAACTTTACCGTCCACATCGTACCCCTGGTCCTGTCAGTGCCTGGGACCTGGAGACTTCTGACCCTGCTAGTCCTCTCAGGTTTCAGTGGCTGGCACCTACCTTGCCAGCAGTGCGCTCTAAGGCCCCTGTCCTGTGCCCTCCTGTGTAGAGGGAAGGGGTATGGGCGCAGTGCACCAATGACATGCTTAGTGGCATGCATGCGGGTAAGACTCATGGGTGGAGCTTGGCCAGGGCCTTGGGCACCCATTGGGACTCTAGCTGCGGTGTGGGTTCTTTGTGCAACACACCGGTTGTGTCTACTTGACTGAGGGCAGGATAGATGGGGGCAGGAGCGCAGTGGGCAGGCAGGGTTTAGTGACAGCTGGCGGTCCTGTGGGGTAGGCTAGCTGACGATGTCACTGGCAGGACATCTGCCCTGCAAGCATCGTTGTGCCAGGAAGGGTCCCGATGCCCATGGTGCATGCGTCCGCTGGTTGAGGCACACTCACCGGCTCCCCTGCTACCCCTGAAGTGGGCCAACTTCTCGGATGAGTGCACTCAGGTAAGCCAACATCTGGTAGGTCATGGGCTGCGCTGGGCCATGCCCATCCCATAGGTTGGTCGGATGGGCTCTAGGGGTTCCTGGGGCTGGCCTGGACTGGGTGGGAGGAACCAGGAGAACCCTGTACATCTACAGGCCAAAGTGGGTGGCAGTCAGGTACGCAGCCAGATGACTGACTTGCAGGCCGCGGCCCATCTCCTGGTTGCCCCCCACTACTCTCCCCAGCCCTGGCAGGTGCCTCCCCCCCGGCCCCGGCCAGGGGTGCAAATGCTTCCCTCCATTGTGCCTTTGGTAGCTTGGATTACCCTCCTCTCTCCCTCATCTGCTACTGCATCTGTTTCCCGATTTTAAATACCACAAGTGAACTATGTGGTTGTCACTTCCACTTAGCAAAGGTGGAACATTGTGGGTCTTCGGAGAATACTGGGTTGGGCTCGTTAATGATATGCTAATGGCCATCGTACACTTTGCATGCCGCCGCGCGCGCATTTACACCGTTATCAAGGCACCAGAGCCTGGCCTTCCACTTGGTGCCGACCTTGAGTTTCGGCTGACACACAATTCTCCGCCCGATCACGATTCGTGATTCGGCATCGCTGGATGGAGAATCCCGCCCTGTGTATTTACAAAACAAACATTAATCATTCAACATCAGTTCCCCTACCTTGAGGCTGAGATTGCCTGGGTAATTGATGTCCACATAATAACTCAACTGCTAACGTGTCAAATATAAAAAAGATTACAATTTTCACAGGGTAAGGGTCCTTCACCCCTTGTCTCATTTCTACTCTTGATCACTTGCTTCCTTTTCTCGATGGGACTTCGATGTTGTGGCCATTTCGGAGAGGGACTTCGATGTTGTGGCCATTTCGGAGACATGGATAGAGCAGGGACAGGAATGGATGTTGCAGGTTCCGGGGTTTAGGTGTTTTAGTAAGCTCAGAGAAGGAGGCAAAAGAGGGGGAGGTGTGGCGCTGCTAGTCAAGAGCAGTATTACGGTGGCGGAGAGGATGCTAGATGGGGACTCTTCTTCCGAGATAGTATGGGCTGAGGTTAGAAACAGGAAAGGAGAGGTCACCCTGTTGGGAGTTTTCTATAGGCCTCCAAATAGTTCTAGGGATGTAGAGGAAAGGATGGTGAGGATGATCCTGGATAAGAGCGAAAGTAACAGGGTAGTTATTATGGGAGACTTTAACTTTCCAAATATTGACTGGAAAAGATATAGTTCGAGTACATTAGATGGGTCATTTTTTGTACAGTGTGTGCAGGAGGGTTTCCTGACACAATATGTTGACAGGCCAACAAGAGGCGAGGCCACGTTGGATTTGGTTTTGGGTAATGAACCAGGCCAGGTGTTGGATTTGGAGGTAGGAGAGCACTTTGGGGACAGTGACCACAATTCGGTGACGTTTACGTTAATGATGGAAAGGGATAAGTATACACCGCAGGGCAAGAGTTATAGCTGGGGGAAGGGCAATTATGATGCCATTAGACGTGACGTGGGGGGGATAAGGTGGAGAAGTAGGCTGCAAGTGTTGGGCACACTGGATAAGTGGAGCTTGTTCAAGGAACAGCTACTGCGTGTTCTTGATAAGTATGTACCGGTCAGGCAGGGAGGAAGGCGTCGAGCGAGGGAACCGTGGTTTACCAAAGAAGTGGAATCTCTTGTTAAGAGGAAGAAGGAGGCCTATGTGAAGATGAGGTGTGAAGTTTCAGTTGGGGCGATGGATAGTTACAAGGTAGCGAGGAAGGATCTAAAGAGAGAGCTAAGACGAGCAAGGAGGGGACATGAGAAGTATTTGGCAGGTAGGATCAAGGAAAACCCAAAAGCTTTCTATAGGTATGTCAGGAATAAGCGAATGACTAGGGAAAGAGTAGGACCAGTCAAGGACAGGGATGGGAAGTTGTGTGTGGAGTCTGAAGAGATAGGCGAGATACTAAATGAATAATTTTCGTCAGTATTCACTCAGGAAAAAGATAATGTTGTGGAGGAGAATGCTGAGCCCCAGGCTAATAGAATAGATGGCATTGAGGTATGTAGGGAAGAGGTGTTGGCAATTCTGGACAGGCTGAAAATAGATAAGTCCCCGCGTCCTGATGGGATTTATCCTAGGATTCTCTGGGAGGCCAGGGAAGAGATTGCTGGACCTTTGGCTTTGATTTTTATGTCATCATTGGCTACAGGAATAGTGCCAGAGGACTGGAGGATAGCAAATGTGGTCCCTTTGTTCAAAAAGGGGAGCAGAGACAACCCCGGCAACTATAGACCGGTGAGCCTCACGTCTGTAGTGGGTAAAGCCTTGGAGGGGATTATAAGAGACAAGATTTATAATCATCTAGATAGGAATAATATGATCAGGGATAGTCAGCATGGCTTTGTGAAGGGTAGGTCATGCCTCACAAACCTTATCGAGTTCTTTGAGAAGGTGACTGAACAGGTAGACGAGGGTAGAGCAGTTGATGTGGCGTATATGGATTTCAGCAAAGCGTTTGATAAGGTTCCCCACGGTAGGCTATTGCAGAAAATACGGAGGCTGAGGATTGAGGGTGATTTAGAGATGTGGATCAGAAATTGGCTAGCTGAAAGAAGACAGAGGGTGGTGGTTGATGGGAAATGTTCAGAATGGAGTTCAGTTACAAGTGGAGTACCACAAGGATCTGTTCTGGGGCTGTTGCTGTTTGTCATTTTTATCAATAACCTAGAGGAAGGCGCAGAAGGGTGGGTGAGTAAATTTGCAGACGATACTAAAGTCGGTGGTGTTGTCGACAGTGTGGAAGGATGTAGCAGGTTACAGAGGGATATAGATAAGCTGCAGAGCTGGGCTGAGAGGTGGCAAATGGAGTTTAATGTAGAGAAGTGTGAGGTGATTCACTTTGGAAGGAATAAAAGGAATGCAGAATATTTGGCTAATGGTAAAGTTCTTGGAAGTGTGGATGAGCAGAGGGATCTAGGTGTCCATGTACATAGATCCCTGAAAGTTGCCACCCAGGTTGATAGGGTTGTGAAGAAGGCCTATGGAGTGTTGGCCTTTATTGGTAGAGGGATTGAGTTCCGGAGTCGGGAGGTCATGTTGCAGCTGTACAGAACTCTGGTACGGCCGCATTTGGAGTATTGCATACAGTTCTGGTCACCTCATTATAGGAAGGACGTGGAGGCTTTGGAGCGGGTGCAGAGGAGATTTACCAGGATGTTGCCTGGTATGGAGGGAAAATCTTATGAGGAAAGGCTGATGGACTTGAGGTTGTTTTCGTTGGAGAGAAGAAGGTTAAGAGGAGACTTAATAGAGACATACAAAATGATCAGGGGGTTCGATAGGGTGGACAGTGAGAACCTTCTCCCGCGGATGGAAATGGCTGGCATGAGGGGACATAGCTTTAAACTGAGGGGTAATAGATATAGGACAGAGGTCAAAGGTAGGTTCTTTACGCAAAGAGTAGTGAGGCCGTGGAATGCCCTACCTGCTACAGTAGTGAACTCGCCAACATTGAGGGCATTTAAAAGTTTATTGGATAAACATATGGATGATAATGGCATAGTGTAGGTTAGATGGCTTTTGTTTCGGTGCAACATCATGGGCCGAAGGGCCTGTACTGCGCTGTATCGTTCTATGTTCTATGTTCTTGCCCTTGAGTGTGGTGATCTGTGCAACAAGGAAATCAACTCTTTTTAAGATTTCAGTTTTCTCTTCAGATAATTGATGTTAAATTCCATTATATTCTATAATCTATTGTAACTTGAATGTGATGTCTGAATAATTAGATTGATGCTCCGTTCTCTCTGACACCCCCCACCTACAGATCACCTCACTCAGAGTGTGGCATGGTAGCACAGTCGTGGTGTGGGCCCTATACAAGAGCGGCACTGTAGCACAGTGGTTAGCACTGTTGCTTCACAGCGCCGGGGACCCGGGCTCGATTCCCGGCTTGGATCACTGACTGTGCAGAGTCTGCACGTTCTCTCTGTGTCTATGTGGGTTTCCTCCAGATGCTCCGGTTTCCTCCCACAGGTCCTGAAAGACGTGCTTGTTAGGTGAATTGGACATTCTGAATTCTCCCTCAGTGTATCCGAACAGGCGCAGAGTGTGACGACCAGGAGATTTTCACAGTAACTTCACTGCTGTGTTAATGTAAGCCTACTTGTGACAATAAAAAAATTATTCTTATTATGTTAATCAAAATGACGTCCTACATGGACTGAAAACATTCTCGAGCTCTCTATTCATCTGTATCCAGGATACTCCTCACCAGGTTTACTTGCTACCATGCCCTTAATTGTTCCAATCCCAATTATTTACCCTTTCAGTTTGATTTTGCTCATTTTAACAGGTATGAATGTGTTTGATTCTATCCCAATTGTTTGAAAATCGGTTTCGCTATGGAGTATGTGTCAATGCCTTGATCATTTAATTATGTTTTTTTCACTCTGACCCTATTAACTTTTCATGCCATGTTTTTTGTCAAGTAGTGTGCATGCCTGATTACTATTCTTCAATGCATTATTGCAGTGCGCCAAGTGTCATGCTACACATTCTTGAATTCCTTGTGATCTCAAAAGATCTCAAGGTTATTGCTTATTTCTCCATGTGTGGTCCGATTGCTTTGATTGGTGGCTAGAGTATCAAAATTTGTTCTGTTAAATAAAAACAACTTAGACAAGGGCACAAATAGCACCCAGAAAAAACTATCAATTTACTCGGCATTCACGAGCCTCATCTATACTTTCCTTTCGCTAGAATATACAGCAATGCCAGTTTGAATTCGTCCATTGAGTTGCACCCAATATCCCAATTCACATCTGCTGTTTTGATTTCCTGTCTCTACCGTCTACCCTCTATTACTGAATCCTACCCAGTTTGATGCATCCCACTAGTTCCTATCCTATCCCAATCATGAGCTCTGGAGAAATCTTGAAGTCCAATAAAATATACTCACATCTATAAAATAGCAATTAAACATTTTGATTCCAGCATTAGCATGTTTTGATTGCTTGTTCTTAGATAACATTATTTTTTAAAGTATCTTGCTAAATTACATTGCATTTTTTACATCCCAGAATTGTCCCAAATTCAAATAACAGCACTGTCGGTCTGACAGAGTTTCATTAATGTATTGAGGTTTACAGCATGGAAACAGGCCCTTCGGCCCAACTTGTCCATGCCATCCAGTTTTTACCACTAAGCTAGTCCCAATTGCCCTCATTTGGCCCATATCCCTCTATACTCATCTTACTTTTGGGATTATATTAATTGGAGTTTAGGAGGTTGAGGGGAGATCTAATAGAAACTTACAAGATAATGAATGGATTAGATAGGGTGGGCGTAGGGAAGTTGTTTCCATTAGCAGGGGAGACTCGGACCCGGGGGCACAGCCTTAGAATAAAAGGGATTCACCTCAGAACAGAGATGAGGAGAACTTTCTTCAGCCAGAGAATGGTGGGTATGTGGAATTCATTACCACAGAGGGTGGTGGAGGCCGGGACGTTGCGTGTCTTTGAGACAGAAATTGATAAATTCTTGATTTCCCGAGGAATTAATGGCTATGGAGAGAGAGCGGGTAAATGGAGTTGAAATCAGCCATGATTGAATGGTGGAGTGGACTCGATGGGCCGAATGGCCTTACTTCCACTCCTATGTCTTATAGTCTTATGGTCTTCCTCATAACTGTCTCAATGTTTTTAAAAAGATAAAATTGTACCCACCTCTACGACTACCATTGGCAGTTTGTTCCAGACAGTCACCACCCTCTGAAAAAATTGCCCCTCTGGACCCTTTTGTATCTGTCCCCTCTCACCTGGGGCGAAATTCTCCCGAAACGGCGCGATGTCCGCCGACTGGCGCCCAAAACGGCGCCAATCAGACGGGCATCGCGCCGCCCCAAAGGTGCGGAATGCTCCGCATCTTTGGGGGCCGAGCCCCAACATTGAGGGGCTAGGCCGACGGTGGAGGAATTTCCGCCCCGCCAGCTGGCGGAAACGGCCTGTGTTGCCCCGCCAGCTGGCGCGGAAATGACATCTCGGGGCGGCGCATGCGCGGGAGAGTCAGCGGCCGCCGATAGTTTCCCACGCATGCGCAGTGGAGGGAGTCTCTTCCACCTCCGCCATGGTGGAGACCGTGGCGTAGGCGGAAGGGAAAGAGTGCCCCCACGGCACAAGCCCGCCTGCGGATCGGTGGGCCCCGATCGCGGGCCAGGCCACCGTGGGGGCACCCCCCGGGGCCAGATCGCCCCGCACCCCCCCCCCCCAGGACCCCGGAGCCCGCCCGCGCCACCTTGTCCCGCCGCTAAGGTAGGTGATTGAATTTACGCCGGCGGGACAGGCAATTTATCGGCGGGACTTCGGCCCATCCGGGCCGGAGAATCGAGCGGGGAGGCCCACCAACCGGCGCGGCGCGATTCCCGGCCCCGCCGAATATCCGGTGCCGGAGACTTCGGCAACCGGCGGGGGCGGGATTCACGCCAGCCCCCGGCGATTCTCCGACCCGGTGGGGGGTAGGAGAATGTCGCCCCTTAAACCTATGCCCTCTAGTTTTAGACTCCCCTACCTTTGGGAAAAGATGTTGACTATCTACCTTATCTATGCCCATCATTACTTTATAGACCTCTATAAGAACACCCCCAAGCCTCCTACGCCCCATGGAAAAAAGTCCCAGTCTATCCAGCCTCTCCTTATAACACAAACCATCAAGTCCTGGTAACATCCTAGTAAATCTTTTCAGCACTTTTTTTAGTTTAATAATATCCTTTTGATAATAGGGTGACCAAAATTGTACACAGTATTCCAAGTGTGGCCTTACTAATGTCTTGTACAACTTCAACAAGACGTCCTAACTCCTGTATTCAATGTTCTGACCAATTAAATCAAGCATGCCGAATGCCTTCTTCACCACCCTGTCCACTTTCCAAGAGCCGGTGCAGACTTGATGGGCCGAATGGCCTCCTTCTGCACTGTAAATTCTATGAACCACCGCTACTGAGACTTCCCCCGTGTCATTGACCTGCAGGTAGTTCTGCATGCACTTCCTCAGCCTCTCGCACACCGCCTCGTCCGCCAACAAGCCCACATCCAGTCCCCATTGCGGGCGCTGGAAGCTCTCCTCGCTAACCTGCAGTTCCACCCAGTGTGGGGCATGATCCGAAATAGTGAAATAGTGATGGCCGAATACCCAATGTGCCCCCCCCCCCCCCCGGGCAAGTAAATCCCTGCTCAAAATGAAAAAGTCAATCCGGGAATAAACCTTGTGAACATGCGAATAAAAAGAAATCCCCTTCCTCGTCAGCTGCCCAAATCTCCATGGGTCGACCCCCCCCCCCCATCTGCTCCATGAACCCTATCAGTTCCTTTGCCATTGCTGGCACCCTCCCCGTTTTCGAACACGACGAGTCCAGGCCGGGGTCGATGACCTTATTAAAATTCCCTCCCATCACCAACTTGTGCGAGTCCAGGTCAGGTATCTTCCCCAGTACCCTCTTTATGAATTCTACATCGTCCCAGTTTGGCGCGTACATGTTAACCAAGACTACCTTCCTCCCCTCCAGCTTGCCGCTCACCATGAAATAACGCCCCCCCCCCCCATCCAAGACTATACTGCCCACCTGGAATTGCACCTGCCTATTGATTAAAATCGCCACCCCTCTGGTCTTGGTGTCCCGAATGAAAGACCTGACTGTTCCAACCCTTCCTTAGCCTGACATCATCTGCCACTTTCAGGTGTGTCTCCTGCAACATCACCACGTCCGCCTTCAGAGCCCTCAGATATGCGAACACACGTGCCTCTTGACCGGCCCATTCAGCCCTCTAACATTCCAGGTGATCAGCCTAGTTGGGGGGCACCGTGCCCTCCGCCTCCGCCGGTCAGCCATCCCCTTTCCTGGGCCCGCCCTCAGGCCGTGAGCCGTGCCTCCGTCGGCCCGCCTCCTGGCAGCCCCCACCCCCAACCTCCTCTCTGACCCAAAACCTAAGCCCTTCTCTCGTCAGCAGAGTAACCCCTCCTCCCCCACTAGCAACACCACTTTATAACCTAACCCCTGCCATGCATTGAACATATACATCCCCCCCCCACCCCCCGCACTGTGCTTCCATAGACTAGCTCACCCAGCTAGCCCGGTGGCCCTCGCCTCCGGAGCCAAGAAGTCTCCCACCTATTGTTCCTAACGCCCCTCCACCCCGCCCATCGAAACCACTTCCCTCATCAAACCGACCCCAAACAATCTCCCAATTGCCATAGGAGACAACCCAAAACAAAAAACCCACAAAGAAACCCACCAATAGTGCAAATCAAAATAATAAAAAGTAAAAAGCCCCCACCAGCCATCCCCACCAAAACACCAAAAACCCATAGAACCGAATAACTTTTACTTCCCCCATCTTCACCCAAACTCAAAAACAGAAGAAAAATGACAATCAAAATGTATAAACATCACTCAGAAAAGTTACAACTTAAAACCAAAAAGTACTCAGTTCAGCACCAGCCCTTTCTTCTTGGCAAAGTCCATCGCGTCTTTGGGCGACTCAAAAAAATGGTGCTGGCCCTCGTGCGTAACCCAAAGACGCATCGGGTATAGCAGCCCAAATTTCACCTTCTTCTTAAACAGGATCGCCTTCACTTGATTGAAGCCTGCCCTCTTTCTGGCCACCTCCCCACTCAGGTCCTGATAGACACGCAATATGCTATTGTCCCATTTGAAGTTCCGCGTACACTTGGCCCACTGGAGAACACACTCCTTGTCCAAAAATCTGTGGAACCGGACCACCATCGCCCCTGTGGTCCCCCGGCCACGGCATCCTCGCCATCGCCCTGTACGCCCTGTCCACCTCCAATGGCCGGGGGAAAACCCCCTCACCCAGAAGTTTCTGAAACATACTCGCCACAAACGCGCCAGCATCAGGCCCCTCAGCCCCTTCAGGGAGATCGACAATTCTTAAGTTCTGCCGGTGAACTCTGTTCTCCAGATCTTCCACCTTCTCCAGCAGCCTCTTTTGCTGATCCTTCAGCATCCCCACCTCCAGCTCGACCACCATTTGGTGCTCCTCCCGGTCCGCCAGCATTTTCTCCAGCTTCTGAATCGTCCGATCCTGGGCATCCAGCCTGCGCTCCAGCCGATCGATCGACTCCTATATCGGGTCAAGACAGTCCCGTTTCTGTCTGGCAAAGCCCTCTTGGATGACCTGCATCAGCTCCTCCATCGATGGTTGGGCCATCGCAGCAGGGGTCCGAACATCAGCCATGTTGTCTTTAGCCGCAATCTCCATTCATAAGACCATAAGACATAGGAGCGGAAGTAAGGCCATTCGGCCCATCGAGTCCACTCCACCATTCAATCATGGCTGATTTCAACTCCATTTACCCACCGCCCTCTGTGGCAATGAATTCCACAGACCCACCACTCTCTGGCTGAAGAAATGTCTCCTCATCTCTGTTCTAAAGTGACTCCCTTTTATTCTAAGGCTGTGCCCCCGGGTCCGAGTCTCCCCTGCTAATGGAAACAACTTCCCTACGTCCACCCTATCTAAGCCATTCATTATCTTATAAGTTTCTATTAGATCTCCCCTCAACCTCCTAAACTCCAATGAATATAATCCCAGGATCCTCAGACGTTCATCGTATGTTAGGCCTACCATTCCTGGGATCATCAGTGTGAATCTCCGCTGGAACCGCTCCAGTGCATGTATGTCCTTCCTGAGGTGTGGGACCCAAAATTGCTCACAGTATTCTAAATGGGACCTAACTAATGCTTTATAAAGCTTCAGAAGTTCCTGCCTTTATATTCCAAGCCTCTTGAGATAAATGACAACATTGCATTTGCTTTCTTAATTACGGACTCAACCTGCAAGTTTACCTTTCGAGAATCCTGGACTAGGACTCCCAAGTCCCTTTGCACTTCAGCATTATGAATTTTGTCACCGTTTAGAAAATAGTCCATGCCTCTATTCCAAAGTGCAAGACCTCGCACTTGCCCACGTTGAATTTCATCAGCCATTTCTTGGACCACTCTCCTAAACTGTCTAAATCTTTCTGCAGCCTCCCCACCTCCTCCATACTACCTGCCCCTCCACCTATCTTGGTATCATCGGCAAACTTAGCCAGAATGCCCTCAGTCCCGTCATCTAGATCGTTAATATATAAAGAGAACAGCTGTGGCCCCAACCCTTGCTTATCTTTTTATTCCTTCCTTTCCGGTCCCTTAGGGTTCTCCGTTCCATGCATCAATGTGTGGATCCAGAGCCAAATTATCTGCGCCTTCAAAGCCAAAACTCAAAACTACAAAAAAGTCAGGGAAAAAGGTCCAAAAGTCCGGCCAGTGTGGGAGCCACAAAATGTGTGACTTACTCCCTCATAGCTGCCACCGGAAGTGGCGGTCATATTTTGAAGATAAGAAGTAAACCTTTTAGGGCTGAAATAAGGAGAGATTTCTTCACCCAGAGAGTGGTGAATCTGGAATTCCTTCTTAACAAATTGGGATTGGTTATATAGCCTCTGTGACTTTGCCTAGTGATTGGTAGCCAGCTTTTCAAGGGATTTCTCTTTTCTCCCATGATCACGTTTTTTTTTTAAATATTTTTTTTTATTAAGTATTTTTCAATAACAATATTTACCACCTTACAAACAACCCCCCCCCCACCAACCGTAACAAAGAAAATAAAAGAACTCGCGTGGCAAGGCATGAACATGGCAAGTCAATAAAATATAGAACTTTGTACAATGGATTCTTCCCATACATGTCAGTTTCCGGATCGTTCATGTGCTTTCTTGCTCACATGCCCCCCACAGGAACCCCCCTTCCCCCCCCTCTCCCCCCCCCCACGAACGATGTCTCCCCCCCCCCCGGGTTGCTGCTGCTGCT
This sequence comes from Scyliorhinus torazame, assembly GCF_047496885.1. Classification (NCBI taxonomy): domain Eukaryota; kingdom Metazoa; phylum Chordata; class Chondrichthyes; order Carcharhiniformes; family Scyliorhinidae; genus Scyliorhinus; species Scyliorhinus torazame. The sequence goes on along the minus strand of NC_092716.1, from coordinate 146,181,034 downwards.
GTCCGACCTTCGTCTAATACTCCGCGAGATGGTCTAGGAACGGTTACCACCGCCTGTAGAACCCCTGCGCAGACCCTCTCAAGGCAAACTTTATCCTTTCCAACTTGATAAATCCAGCCATATCATTTATCCAGGCCTCCACGCTGGGGGGCTTCGCCTCCTTCCACATTCACAAGATCCTTCGTCGGACTACTAGGGACGCAAAGGCCAGAATGCCGGCCTCTTTCGCCTCCTGCACTCCCGGCTCGTCCACTACTCCAAATAGTGCTAGCCCCCAGCTTGGCTTGACCCAGACTTTCGTCACCTTAGATACTGTTCCCGCAACTCCCCTCCAGAACCCCTCAAGTGCCGGACATGACCAAAACATATGGACATGGTTTGCCGGACTTTCTGAGCATCTCCCACATCTGTCCTCCATCCCAAAGAACCTACTCAGCCTCGCCCCCGTCATATGCGCTCTATGAACCACCTTAAATTGTATCAGGCTAAGCCTGGCACAAGAGGAAGAGGAATTAACCCTACTTAGGGCATCAGCCCATAGCCCCTCCTCAATCTCCTCCCCCAACTCCTCTTCCCATTTACCCTTCAGCTCCTCTACCAAAGCCTCCCCCTCTTCTTTCATCTCCTGGTATATCGCCGACACCTTGCCCTCTCCGACCCTACGCCCGAAATCACCCTATCTTGAATCCCCTGTGCCGGGAGTAGCGGAAATTTCCTCACCTGCCGCCTCACAAACGCCCTCACTTGCATGTACCTGAAAGCGTTTCCCGGGGGTAGCCCAAACTTCTCCTCCAGCTCCCCTAAGCTCGCAAACGTCCCGTCAATCAGCAGGTCCCCCATTCTTCTAATCCCTACCCGATGCCAGCTCTGAAATCCCCCGTCCATCCTACCTGGGACAAACCGATGGTTGCCTCTGATCGGGGACCACACCGAGGCTCCCGTCGCACCCCTATGCCGTCTCCACTGCCCCCAGATCTTTAGCGTTGCCACCACCACCGGGCTCGTGGTGTACCTTGTCGGCGAGAGCGGCAGCGGTGCCGTCACCAGCGCCCCCAGGCTCGTTCCTTTGCAGGACGCCATCTCCAGCCTCTTCCACGCCGCCCCCGCTCCTTCCATCACCCACTTACGGATCATTGCCACGTTGGCTGTCCAATAATAACCACCCAGATTCGGCAACGCCAACCTTCCTCTATCTCTGCTACGCTCCAAGAACCCCCTCCTTACCCACGGGGTCTTGCTTGCCCACACAAATCCCGTAATGCTCCTGCTTACCCTCTTAAAAAAGGCCTTAGTGATCACAATTGGGAGGCATTGGAATACAAAAAGAAATCTCGGGAGGACCACCATTTTAACCGACTGTACCCTACCCGACAGCGAGAGTGGCAACATGTCCCACCTTTTCAAATCATCCTCCATCTGTTTCACCAACCGCGTCAAATTAGGTTTGTGCAGTGCCCCCCAACTCCTAGCTACCTGAATCCCCAAATATCGAATGCTCTTTTCCGCCCTCTTCAACGGTAGGTACTCTATCCCTCTTCCCTGGTCCCCTGGATGGATCACAAAGAGCTCACTCTTTCCCACATTGAGCTTATTGCCCGAAAAGTCTCCAAACTCTCGTAGGATCTGCAATACCTCAACCATCCCCTCCACTGGATCCGTGACATACAGCAACAGGTCGTCTGCATACAGCGACACTCGATGTTCCTCTCCCCCTCGAACCACCCCCTTCCATTTCCCCGACTCCCTTAACGCCATGGCCAAAGGTTCAATTGCTAATGCGAACAGCAGAGGGGACAGGGGGCACCCCTGCCTCATCCCTCGATACAGCCGGAAATACTCCGACCTCCGACGGTTCGTGACCACACTCGCCAGCGGGGCTTTATATAGGAGCTTAACCCAACTAATAAACCCTCCCCCGAACCCAAACCTCCTCAACACTTCCCAGAGATACTCCCACTCTACCCGATCAAAGGCCTTCTCCGCGTCCATGGCTGTCACTATCTCCGCTTCTCCCTCCACCGATGGCATCATTATCACATTTAAGAGCCTTCGCACATTAGTGTTTAACTGCCTGCTCTTTACGAATCCCGTCTGGTCCTCGTGAATCACCCCCGGGACACAGTCCTCAATCCTCATGGCCAACATTTTTGCCAGCAACTTAGCATCTACATTAAGGAGCGAGATCGGTCTATATGACCCACATTGCAGTGGGTCCTTATCCCGCTTCAAGATCAAAGAGATCGTCGCCTCCGACATTGTCGGGGGCAGGGTCCCCCTCTCCCTTGATTCATTGAAGGTCCTTACCAGCAACGGGGCTAACAGGTCTACATACTTCCTGTAGAACTCCACCGGGAACCCATCCGGCCCCGGGGCCTTCCCTGCCTGCATGCTCCCCAGTCCTTTAACCAGCTCCTCCACCCCAATTGGCGCCCCCAGACCCGCCACCTCCTGCACCTCCACCCTTGGGAACCTCAACTGATCCAAAAATCGCCGCATCCCCTCTTTTCCCCCTGGGGGCTGGGACCTATACAGTTCCTCGTAAAAGGCCTTAAAAGCCTCATTCACTTTCCCTGCACTCCGCACCGTAGTTCCCCTGTCATCTTTGACTCCACCTATTTCCCTCGCTGCCATCCTCTTACGGAGCTGGTGTGCCAGAATCCGGCTCGCCTTCTCCCCATATTCTTATATCGCCCCCTGTGCCTTCCTCCACTGTGCCTCTGCCTTCCCTGTGGTCAACAGGTCGAACTCCGTCTGGAGACTTCGTCTCTCCCTGAGTAGTCCCTCATCCGGAGCCTCTGCATAGCTCCTGTCCACCCTTAATATCTCCCCCACTAATCTCTCCCTTTCCCTGCCCTCTCTCGTCACCCTGTGAGCCCTGATGGAGATTAACTCTCCCCTGACCACCGCCTTCAGCCCCTCCCATACTACTCCCACCTGCACCTCCCCGTTGTCGTTAGCCTCCAGATATCTTTCAATGCACCCCCGCACCCTCCCGCACACTTCCTCGTCTGCCAGCAGTCCCACATCCAACCTCTACAACAGGCGTTGGTCCCTCTCCTCCCCCAGCTCCAGCTTCACCCAGTGCGGGGCATGGTCTGAAATGGCTATGGCCGAATACTCCGTTCCCTCCACTTTTGGGATCAGTGCCCTGCCCAAAACAAAAAAATCTATCCGGGAGTAGGCCTTATGTACGTGGGAGAAATAAAAAAATTCTCTGGCCAAAGGTCTGGCAAATCTCCATGGATCTACTCCCCCCCATCTGATCCACAAACCCCCTAAGCACCTTGGCCGCAGCTGGCCTCCTCCCCGTCCTAGATCTGGAATTATCTAATGCTGGGTCCAGCACCGTGTTAAAATCCCCACCCATTATCAAACTCCCTACCTCCAGGTCCGGAATACGCCCCAACATCCGTTTCATGAATCCAGCATCGTCCCAGTTTGGGGCATATACATTCACCAGTACCACCTCTGTCCCCTGCAACCTACCACTCACCATCACGTATCGGCCTCCCTGGTCCGCTACTATGTTCTTGGCCTCAAACGACACCCGCTTTCCCACCAGTATTGCCACCCCTCTATTCTTCGCATCCAGCCCTGAATGGAACACCTGTCCCACTCATCCCTTCCTTAACCTGACCTGATCTGCCACCTTCAGAACACTCACCCCCCCCCCCCCCCCCCCCCCACCCCCCCCCCCCCCCCCCGACTAGCCATCACCTATCTTAGGCCAGTCCCATGCTCGCACCTCCCGCACCCTCCAGTCCCCCAGGCGGGGAACCCCCGCCCCGACCACCTCTTCCATTTTCAGTTCCCCCTCGGACAGTGCAGCAGCAACCCTAGAATCCACCCCCCCTCCCCCCGCTAGATCCACATCTAGCACTTGCTCCCCCCATATTACTTCCGTGAGTCAGCTGACCTCTGCTGACCCCGGCTTCCCCCGCCTTCCCGTTGATCTCCCCGTGTGGGAGTCTCTCCTCCTCACCTTCCTCCCCCCCCCCCCGCCCTTTGGCGCGGGAAAAAAGCCTGCGCCTTCCTGAACCAGCCCCGCCCCCTGTGGCGCTATCCTGTTGCGGCCATCATCCCAGTTCCCTCATCCCCGAGCCTCACCTCCCTCCAGGACCGACGCCCACATTCCCCATCATCATCATTTTGTCTACAGAAAAGAAAAAAGGAAATTTTAGGAATTTTAACCAGAACTCTACCCACATCCCCATCCATCATCCCACCCACAAAATATTCTTTACCCATATTTACACCCCCATATACAACCACATCCCCTCAGTTCGAGTCTAGTTTTTCCGTCTGTATAAATGTCCAAGCCTCTTCTGGCGTTTCAAAATAATGATGTCGGTCCTGATAAGTGACCCACAGTCACGCAGGCTGCAGCATGCCGAACCTGACTCTTTTTCTATGCAGCACCGCCTTGGCCCGGTTGAAGCCAGCTCTCCTCTTTGCCACCTCCGCGCTCCAATCCTGGTATACTCGGATCACCGCGTTCTCCCATCTGCTGCTCCACACCTTCTTGGCCCATCTCAGCACACTTTCTTTGTCCACGAAGCGATGGAACCTTGCCACTACCGCGCTTGGCGGCTCATCTGCCTTGGGTCTCCTCGCCAGGACCCGGTGAGCCCCTTCCAGCTCCAGGGGGGTCGGAGAGGCCTCCGCACCCATCAGCGAATGGAGCATCGTACTCACGTACGCCCCGGCATCAGCTCCCTCCACTCATTCAGGAAGACCCAGAATCCGGAGGTTCTTCCTCCTCGACCTGTTCTCAAGGACCTCAATTCTCTCGGCCCACCTCCTGTGCACCGCCTCGTGCGCCTCCATTTTTACCGCCAGGCCCTGGATATCGTCCTCGTTGGTGTTCACTTTATCATTCACCTCACGAAGCTCCACCGCCTGGGTCTTCTGGGTCTCCTTCAGCCCCTCGATCGCCAACAGCATCAGCGCCAGCACCTCCTTTTTCAGCACCTCCACACATCTCATCGGGAACTCCTGCTGGTCTGGCCCCCACGCTGCTCGCTCTCCGCCCTCTGCCATCTTGCCTTCTTCTCCTCTCTGCTCCATGGCCTCTTTCCTCGTTGCTCCACCGCTGCTCCCTGCCAAATATTGTAGGGGGGGACCTCACTGCTCCTTCCCACACGGGATGAATCTAAAAAAAAGCTCCATTGGGGCTCCTCTGGAGAGCCCGAAAGTCCGTTTTCGCGGGAGCTGCCGAAACGCGCGGCTTAGCTCCGCATCGCCGCAACCGGAAGTCCCTGTTGGATGAAGTTAAAAGACAGTTTTTTCAGTGAACATTATGGAGAAATGCAAAACAGTTCTTTTTGAATTAATTTTGGCTGTTTTATTTTTACAGGTTTCAAATTTAATTTTAATCTGCTGAATACAAATAATCAGGACATAGTATATGATTATGGCTCAATTATGCACTATGGCAGGTGAGTTTGAGACAGTTGTTTGTAAATAATTTATTTAAGAATTCTCCCACAGGGCAGCACAGTGGTGCAGTGGTTAGCATTGCTATCTCACGGCGCTGAGGACCCAGGATCCATCCCGGTGCCAGGTCATTGTCATGTGGAGTTCGCACATTCTCCCCATGTCTGTGTGGGTCTCACCCCCACAACCCAAAAAGATGTAAAGGATAGGTCAATTGGCTATGCTAAATTGCCCCTTAATTGGAAAACAGAATTGAGTACTCTAAATTTATTTTTAAAAAGTGAACTCTCACACAGGGGGCGCGATTCTCCGCTCCCGCGCCGGTTGGGAGAATCGGCTGGCGCGCCATTTATCCCCGCGACACCGGTCCGACGCCCTCCCGCGATTCACCCAAGCGGCGAGAACGGCCCCGTCGAGTTCCGGGCGGCGCAGGCCGGAGAATCGCCCGAGACACCCAAAATGGCGATTCTCCGCCATCCCCGCTATTCTCAGGCCCGGATGGGCCGAAGTCCCGACAACGTGACCCCAGGTCACGCCGTCGCCGTTCACACCTGCTATTTAAAGTCGTCAGCCAGTCGTGCTGGCTGACGCTGAGCAGTGAGGAGGTGAGCGGACTGTTCCGCAGCTCCTGGAGACCGGGTCGGCTTCCCACGAGAAGGCTGCGGCCAACGGGGGGATGAGGGAGAGTGTGCAGGTGGGGGGGGGTGAGGGAGAGTGTGCAGGTGGGAGGGGGGATGAGGGAGAGTGTGCAGGTGGGAGGGGGGATGATGGAGAGTGTGCAGGTGGGAGGGGGGGGTGAGGGAGAGTGTGCAGGTGGGAGGGGGGAATGAGGGAGAGTGTGCAGGTGGGAGGGGGGAATGAGGGAGAGTGTGCAGGTGGGAGGGGGGATGAGCGAGAGTGTGCAGGTGGGAGGAGGGATGAGGGAGAGTGTGCAGGTGGGAGGGGGGATGAGGGAGAGTGTGCAGGTGGGAGGGGGATGAGGGAGAGTGCAGGTGGGAGGGGGGTGAGGGAGAGTGTGCAGGTGGGAGGGAGGGTGAGGGAGAGTGTGGATGGCATCGTCCATCCGCGGATGCCACATGTCAGCTGCCCTGATATGGCAGGAGGGTGACGAGGACACGGCCGCAGGTTGCCGTGTGGTTGATGGGCACAGGCGACTGGCACACTGGTGAGGAGTACGGTGTGAACTGACCATTGGACGCAGACAGTGACCAGATGTTAGGCTGGGTGCGTATCTGCAGCGCAACCGGGGCACACAGGTATCCCATGCAACCCGGCTGGCGAGGTGTGGAAGAACCTCCGTGTAACATGTCATTCCTCTGCCCCCCACCACCCTCCTGCAGGTCACCATGTGTGCCAACCAGACAGCGATGCTTACTGCCGTGGTTGGAGCTGCAGCTCTTGAGTTTGCCATCCGGCAGCGTAGAGTCAGACGGCCCACAGTGGCTGCAGATGCAGCAGTTGCCGGTGCAGCAGAGGGGATGGCCGCGGAGTGGCCTGTCGTCGCCGCGCAGGCCGCAGGCGCTCAGGACCCGAATGTACTGGGGGATGACGAGGGGAACATTGAGCCCCTGACGGCGAGGAATGCAGAGGAAGTTGGGGGGGAGCAGGAGGAGGAGGAGGAGGATCAGGAGAATCCACTGATGGTGATGTCAGGGCGCCACAGGCGTCCAGCAAGGCCGAGGGTGTACCGTGACAGAATGTCGTTCGAGGCCCTAACGGACATCACATGCAGGAGGAAACTACGGTTCAGCAGGGAGACGGTCGCACATATATGCCACCTCGTGGCGCACCTCGCACCACTTGGAACTGGTGGAGGACACACGATACCAGTCTCCGTCAAGGTGATGGTGGCCCTAAACGTTTATGCGACCGGTTCCTTCCAGGCGCCGAGCGGGGACCTCTCCGGGATATCAGAGGCATCGGTCCACAGGTGCATGAGGGCCGTCACTGACGCCTTGTACGCCATCGCCGACAGGTACATAAAATTCCCCGAGGACCGAGCGCAGCAGGAAGCACGGGCATGTGGATCCGCCAAGGTGGCCGGGATACCGATGGTCCAGGGTGTCATCGATGGTGTGCACGTCCCCATGCGCCCACCTGCAGACAACAGGGAAGTGCTCATGAACAGAAAGGGCGCATACTCCATGAACATTCAGGTGGTGTGCGACCCCCACATGAAGATCATGCACGTGTGTGCAAAGTACCCCAGGAATAAAAGAATGACTAGGGTAAGAGTAGGGCCAGTCAAGGACAGGGATGGGAAGTTGTGTGTGGAGTCTAAAGAGATAGGCGAGATACTAAATGAATATTTTTCGTCAGTATTCACTCAGGAAAAAGAGAATGTTGTGGAGGAGAATTCTGAGACCCAGGCTATTAGAATAGATGGCATTGAGGTACGTAGGGAAGAGGTGTTGGCAATTCTGGACAGGCTGAAAATAGATAAGTCCCCGGGGCCTGATGGGATTTATCCTAGGATTCTCTGGGAAGCCAGGGAAGAGATTGCTGAGCCTTTGGCTTTGATTTTTATGTCATCATTGGCTACAGGAATAGTGCCAGAGGACTGGAGGATAGCAAATGTGGTTCCTTTGCTCAAGAAGGGGAGTAGAGACAACCCCGGCAACTATAGACCGGTGAGCCTCACGTCTGTAGTGGGTAAAGTCTTGGAGGGGATTATAAGAGACAAGATTTATAATCATCTAGATAGGAATAATATGATCAGGGATAGTCAGCATGGCTTTGTGAAGGGTAGGTCATGCCTCACAAACCTTATCGAGTTCTTTGAGAAGGTGACTGAACAGGTAGACGAGGGTAGAGCATGTATATGGATTTCAGTAAAGCGTTTGATAAGGTTCCCCACGGTAGGCTATTGCAGAAAATACGGAGGCTGGGGATTGAGGGTGATTTAGAGATGTGGATCAGAAATTGGCTAGATGAAAGAAGACAGAGGGTGGTGGTTGATGGGAAATGTTCAGATTGGAGTTCAGTTACAAGTAGCGTACCACAAGGATCTGTTCTGGGGCTGTTGCTGTTTGTCATTTTTATAAATGACCTAGAGGAGGGCACAGAAGGGTGGGTGAGTAAATTTGCAGACGACACTAAAGTCGGTGGTGTTGTCGACAGTGCGGAAGGATGTTGCAGGTTACAGAGGTGTAGCGCACAAAGACTCACGAGAGACGAATAGAGATGAAGTCGATGAGGCTTTATTAAGCGCGACTTGTTCCCCGCAGTTCAGTAGCAGACTGGCCTGCGGGGGAGAACTCCTGGTTCTTATACTCCGCCTTCAGGGCGGAGCTAGAGGTCAACAGCCAACCAGGACCCGGGATCTGTCAGCCAATGACATCACGGCTTCACAGTCCCACATGACCCCTAATGCATACTACCACATTCACCCCTTGTTAAAAATGAACCCGGCGGGGTGGTGCTTCGCATGGTGGTAAGGGTTTACAAGGCTGGTCCTGGGAGGAAAACCTTTGCATGTCATCACAGTATGTACATAGGTTTTTTTTTTGTTTTGAACTATTTACAGTAAAAAGGGGGAAAAAGAAAGAGTTCTCGTTAAAGTCCACAACATTGTAGTGTTACATCGATGCCACGAGTCGGTCGGGCGGTCTGGTCGTCCTCGTCGATCGCCTCAGCCCCGGTGGTGGTGCTTGTTCCAGTGTTGTCGTCTCCGGGAGCCTTACGGTTTCTGCTTCAGCTTCACTTCTGGTCGGACCTGGGAGGAGGACCGATCCTCCCGGGAAGGGGGCGCTCGCGGGGTGCGCCGGTGGCAGGGAGGGGGTGATTGGTGTCAGGGGGGTGTGCGTGTTGCCGGCGGGCGCCAGATCTCGCAGGGAGACCGTGTCCTGTCGGCCGTCGGGGTACTCCACGTAAGCGTACTGCGGGTTCGCGTGGAGGAGGCGAACCCTCTCGACCAACGGGTCCGACTTGTACGCCCGCACATGTTTTCGGAGCAAGATGTGTCCTGGGACCGCCAGCCAGGTCGGCAGTGACGTTCCAGAGGAGGACTTCCTGGGGAAGACCAGGAGGCACTCATGAGGCGTTTGGTCAGTGCTAGTACACAGTAGCGACCGGATGGAGTGGAGAGCGTCCGGGAGGACCTCCTGCCACCGTGAAACTGGGAGGTCCCTGGACTGTAGGGCCAGTAGGACGGTCTTCCAGACCGTGCCGTTCTCCCTCTCTACTTGCCCGTTCCCCCGGGGGTTGTAGCTGGTCGTCCTGCTCGAGGCTATACCGTTGCTGAGCAGGAACTGGCGCAGCTCGTCACTCATGAAGGAGGACCCCCTGTCGCTGTGGACGTATGCGGGGCAACCGAACAGTGTGAATATGGTGTTAAGGGCTTTAATGACTGTGGCCGCTGTCATGTCAGGGCAGGGGATGGCGAAGGGGAAACGGGAGTACTCGTCCACCACATTCAGGAAGTATGTGTTGCGGTCGGTGGAGGGGAGGGGCCCTTTGAAATCCAGACTAAGGCGTTCAAAGGGACGGGAAGCCTTGATCAGGTGCGCACCATCCGGCCTGAAAAAGTGCGGTTTGCACTCTGCGCAGATGTGGCAGTTCCTTGTGAGTGTACGGACCTCCTCCACAGAGTCGGGGAGGTTGCGGGACTTTATAAAGTGGTAGAACCGAGTGACCCCCGGGTGGCAGAGGTCCTCGTGGAGGGTTTGGAGGCGGTTAATTTGTGCGTTGGCACATGTCGGACGGCTCGTTCAGCTTTCCGGGACGGTACAGGATCTCATAGTTGAAGGTGGAGAGCTCGATCCTCCACCTTAAGATCTTGTCGTTTTTAATTTTGCCCCGCTGTGCATTATCGAACATGAAGGCTACCGACCGTTGGTCCGTGAGGAGAGTGAATCTCCTGCCGGCCAGGTAATGCCTCCAATGTCGCACAGCTTCCACTATGGCTTGGGCTTCCTTTTCCACTGAGGAGTGGCGGATTTCTGAAGCGTGGAGGGTTCGGGAGAAAAAGGCCACGGGCCTGCCCGCTTGGTTAAGGGTGGCCGCTAGAGCTACATCGGAGGCATCGCTCTCGACCTGGAAGGGGAGGGACTCGTCGATGGCGCGCATCGTGGCCTTTGCGATATCCGCTTTGATGCGACTGAAGGCCTGGCAAGCCTCTGTCGACAGAGGGAAGGTCGTGGTCTGTATTAGGGGGTGGGCCTTGTCTGCGTACTGGGGGACCCACTGGGCGTAATATGAAAAGAACCCCAGGCAGCGTTTTAGGGCTTTTGAGCAGTGCGGGAGGGGAAATTCCATGAGGGGGCGCATGCGTTTGGGGTCGGGGCCTATTATCCCATTGCGCACTACATATCCCAAGATGGCTAGCCGGTTTGTGCTAAAAACGCACTTGTCCTCGTTGTATGTGAGGTTCAAGGCTTTAGCGGTCTGGAGGAATTTTTGGAGGTTGGCGTCGTGGTCCTGCTGATCGTGGCCGCAGATGGTTACGTTGTCGAGGTACGGGAACGTGGCCTGCAACCCGTGTTGATCAACCATTCGGTCCATCTCTCGTTGGAAGACCGAGACCCCGTTTGTGACGCCAAATGGGACCCTTAGGAAGTGGTATAATCGCCCGTCTGCCTCGAAGGCTGTGTACTTGCGGTCACTTGGGCGGATGGGGAGCTGATGGTAGGCGGACTTGAGGTCCACGGTGGAAAAGACCTTATATTGGGCAATCCGATTGACCATGTCGGATATGCGGGGGAGAGGGTATGCATCTAGTTGTGTGTACCTGTTGATGGTCTGGCTATAGTCTATGACCATCCTTTGCTTCTCCCCTGTCTTTACTACTACCACCTGTGCTCTCCAGGGACTGTTGCTGGCCTGGATTATGCCTTCCTTCAGTAGCCGCTGGACTTCGGACCGAATGAATGTCCGGTCCTGGGCGCTGTACCGTCTGCTCCGAGTGGCGACGGGTTTGCAATCCGGGGTGAGGTTTGCAAACAAGGATGGGGGCTCAACCTTGAGGGTTGCGAGGCCGCAGATAGTGAGTGGGGGTATTGGGCCGCCGAATTGGAAGGTCAGGCTCTGCAGATTGCACTGGAAGTCTAATCCCAGTAATGTGGGCGCGCAGAGTTGGGGAAGGGCGTAGAGCCTGTAGTTTTTAAACTCCCTCGCTTGCACCGTTAGGGTCACTATGCAGAAGCCTTTAATCTGTACGGAGTGGGATCCTGCAGCTCGGGAAATCTTTTGCGCACTGGGACGGATGGTCAAAAAACAGCGTCTTACCGTGTCGGGGTGGATGAAGCTTTCCGTGCTCCCGGAGTCGACCAGGCATGGTGTCTCGTGCCCGTTTATCAGCACCGTTGTCGTCGTCTGGAGCGTCCGGGGCCGTGCTTGGTCCAGCGTCATTGAGGCCAGACGTGATCGTAGTGCTTGAGCGTCTTCCTCGAACCCCGTGGAGCCGTCGACACTGGGGTCCGTTGTTGCCGTCCAAGATGGCGGCGGGGGAGAACTCCTGGTTCTTATACTCCGCCTTCAGGGCGGAGCTAGAGGTCAACAGCCAACCAGGACCTGGGATCTGTCAGCCAATGACATCACGGCTTCACAGTCCCACATGACCCCTAATGCACACTACCACAAGAGGGACATAGATAAGCGCAGAGCTGGGCTGAGAGATGGCAAATGAAGTTTAATGTAGAGAAGTGTGAGGTGATTCACTTTGGAAGGAATAACAGGAATGCGGAATATTTGGCTAATGGTAAAATTCTTGGAAGTGTGGATGAGCAGAGGGATCTCGGTGTCCATGTACATAGATCCCTGAAAGTTGCCACCCAGGTTGATAGGGTTGTGAAGAAGGCCTATGGAGTGTTGGCCTTTATTGGTAGAGGGATTGAGTTCCGGAGTCATGAGGTCATGTTGCAGCTGCACAAAACTCTGGTACGGCCGCATTTGGAGTATTGCGTACAATTCTGGTCACCTCATTATAGGAAGGACGTGGAAGCTTTGGAACGGCTGCAGAGGAGATTTACCAGGATGTTGCCTGGTATGGAGGGAAAATCTTATGAGGAAAGGCTGATGGACTTGAGGTTGTTTTCGTTAGAGAGAAGAAGGTTAAGAGGAGACTTAATAGAGGCATACAAAATGATCAGGAGGTTAGATAGGGTGGACAGTGAGAGCCTTCTCCCGCGGATGGAAATGGCTAGCACGAGGGGACATAGCCTTAAACTGAGGGGTAATAGATATAGGACAGAGGTCAGAGGTAGGTTCTTTACGCAAAGAGTGGTGAGGCCGTGGAATGCCCTACCTGCAACAGTAGTGAACTCGCCAACATTGAGGGCATTTAAAAGTTTCTTGGATAAGCATATGGATGATAATGGCATCGTGTAGGTTAGATGGCTTTTGTTTTTTGACTTCCCATGTCGGTGCAACATCGTGGGCCGAAGGGCCTGTACTGCGCTGTATCATTCTATGTTCTATGTTCTATGGGAGTGTGCATGACGCCTACATTCTGGCACAGTCATTCATCCCTGCAATGTTCGATAGATCCCCCCCCCCCCCGGCTGAGGGGCTGGTTGCTGGGCGGCAAGGGCTATCCGTTCAGGTCATGGCTGATGACGCCAATACGGAGGCCTCAGACCAACGCGGAGAGCCTATACAACGAGGCACATGCAGCAACCAGGGGTGTGGTGGAGCGGTGCTTCGGACTGCTGAAGATGCGCTTTAGATGCCTGGACCGATCCGGAGGGGCCCTGCAGTACCATCCCGACAGGGTCGGTCGCATGATTGTGGTCTGCTGTGCGATGCACAACATAGCCATGCAGAGGGGAGATGACCTGGTGGAGGAGTCGGAGGGAGGACCCGACGGCATCGGAGCTAACGCAAACGAGGGGGATGGGGAAGAGGAGGAGGAGGAGGATTATGGCGCGCATCAGGGTGGGGGAGGGACGCAGGACACAAACACTGCTCGGGTGCTGGTTACGTCCAGGAGGCTGCACGGCGGCACTGCCGCGGACAGTGGGCACGCGACACGTTGGTGGCCGCACGGTTCATGCACTGTGGGGGTGGGATTCGCTGAACACTGCCAATTGCACTGTCAGTCCTGCACACGGGCACCACATAGCCCCCCCCATGTGATTAACATAGGTGCGTTACCCCCTACAACTAAACTGTGCACTGCACCCGTGCCAACCTCTTACGTGCCTAACTTCTTTGCCTTACGGGCCCTACCACTATGTCTAGGTGTGTTCCCAGGTGGTCCAGCAGGAGTGGAGGCGGACTGCTGAGAATCACGCCCTTCGACATGGCTCCCCGTCGGCACGCGTTTCCTGGGGCGGCCCGGCTTCGATGGGCCAGGCTGCTCGGCGGGCGTTCTGGATGGCGTTGTGCCACCCTGACCTGCCCGCTGCCCACCAGATGCGCCAGGGACAGAACGGGGGGAGACCAAGTGTACCGGGACGTTCCTTGATGGAGCTACCGGGACGGGCCCCAGAACCTCCTCCTCCCTCGGGGAGCCCAGTGGCCCCCGGGCCTCACTGTGGGACGGAGATGCGATCGGAGACATGCCCCATCGCACCACCGACACCTGGCGCTGCCAGACCTGGAGGCCTGCAGCGGGATCGACCACGGTCCGAATGTTCGCCGAGACTGTGCCCAGGGAGTGCGACATTCCTGCTAAGGACAGTGCGATCTCAACCTGTGAGTGCGCGACGCCATCCATCACGTGCGCCAGGTGGTCAATGCTCTCCGCGACTGACTGCTGGGACTGTGCCATCGATTGCTGGGACCAGGCCATGGCATGGTGAGACTCGGCCAGGGCCCGGAGAGCGGCGGCAATGTCGTGTTGGCTCTGGCGCATGGCTACCTGTGAGAGGGCAGCCCTCTCCTGGGCCATGGATGACGCGTGCACGTTAAGCCCAACGCCTTGCAGAACCTAACCCATGGCCGAAACCGTTTCACCCATTGCCTCCACCGCGGACGCCACCCGTGCGGTGTCGGCCTGGGTGGCTGCGATGAGCGGCACCACTCCCTGCTCCTGAATGCGGATGGACTCCTCCAACTGCGTGTGCAGGTCCTGGAAGATGGCCCTCATCCCGTTATTCAGTCCCTGGGTGTCCACATGCATTGGTTGTCCGGGTGGGTCAAGTACATCCAGGAACCCGGGAAGCGTCTGGGTGGCAGCTGTTTACTGGGCCTGGGCTTCCCTCCAACCGTCCAGCCCCTCGGCTGCTCCAAACTCCACCTGCTGTACCGGGTCAGATGTGGGGTACGCACCAGACCGTGACCCGGGAGCCTCATCACTTATATGCCAAACCGAGGTGAGTGTCTCTGTGATGGTGTATGGTGTGGGAGACAGCAGTGCTGCAAGCTCGAGGTCATCGTCCATTAGGAATTCTTATCTGTTCTCCTCCCACTCATGGCCCGGCGCAAGCTGCATGCGGGCCATGTCGTGTTGACCTCCAGGTGATTCCACAGAGTGTGTGGCCGTGATGTGCGATTCTTCATGAATGTCCGCCCTGTGCAGCTCACTATTGTCTCTCTCGGTGGTGTGAGCGTCCTGGTCCTGCGTCCCATACTGAGAGGATTGCCCTCCTGGCCGACCGACTGCCACCCTCTGACGTGCGTCCCTGGGTGCACTTGTCGTTGGCGATGTTCCGCTGTCTCTTGGCCGAGACTTCCCTGGACGTTCGGCGGCTGGACCTGGGGAACATAAAGATTCGGGGTTCGTTAGACAGGGTGGCCCGGGTGCATGGTGGTGGTGGGTGCACAGTGTGAGGGGGGGAGGGGAGTGAGGGTGCAGTGGCATGAGTGTGAGGGGGGAGGGGATCGAGGCTGCAGTGGGCAATGTGTGAGGGAGACGATGACGGGTTGGGGGGTGGGGGGTGAGGACTTGCAGGGTTCTCTCCCTTGCTTCTGCGCCTCCGAGCTGGCATGTCGCGACCTCCCGGGTGCCGGATCCCCCAGTGAGGTCCAGGGCCCTCTGCTCGTGGACATTTAGCGGGTGCAGCACAGGGGAACCCCCTCCGGTTCTCAAACGCTCACGCTGGTTGTGAGCTGTCTTGTCCTGGGGGGGTTGGATAAAGCATCACAATTAGGCGGGTATCATCAGGGCATGCAGATATAAAGTACATTTTTGCTGGTTCAGGAGACAGCACGCCATGGCATCGCTCCAGGGGAGGTCCGAGGGTTCATGTGGGTCGAGTAAATCGTTGGGCACCCTGACCCCCCCAAACCCCCCTGATGCCCCAACCCCCCCCCCCCGACCCCCCACCACCCCCCTGACGCCCCCACCACCCCCCTGATGCCCCAACCCCCCCTGACTCCCACCAATCCCCCCTGACGCTCCCACCACCGCCCCTGATGCCCCGACCCCCCCCCCCCCCCCGACCCCTCCTGGTCCCCCACAACCCCACTTCCCCCCCTCATGCCGGGGGGGGGGGGGCCTGGAGGCACCCTCATGGCACTTACCCTGGCAGCCCGAGTGAGGTTGTGCAGCTTCTTCCGACACTGCTCCCCGGTCCGGGGGTCTGCCCCACAGCACTGACAGCGGTGCCAACCTCACGCCAACCGCGCCTCACCGCGCTGGATGGCTGGCGATGCCCACGTCTTGGGCAGAGGGTTTCCCTTCTGTGCTCCACCTCATCCAGCAGGGTGTCCAAGTCCGTGTCCTGGAATCTCTGTGCGGCTCGTCGGGGCTCAGCCATCTCTTCATCTTTCTTCTCCTCCGGGTCCTCTGTGCGCGGATCGCGCCACTTATGAAGCAGCGCCGTGTCATTCGGGCGTCGCGCGGTGACGACACGGCTTTTGCGACACGCCCCCCCGAGTTTCTCGCGGCCCCAATCCTAGCCCATTTTCGGGCCCTGAATCGGTCGGGATCGGGGCCGTTTCGCGCCGTCGTGACCCTCGACGCCGTTCACGACGTCGTGGGCACTTAGTCGCGGGAGCGGAGAATCGCGCCCAGGATTGATCAATGAGCCAGGTATTTCGCTATTAATGTTGTTTTCAAAGACTAATTTAGTCCAAATATTCCCATGCAGTTAATTTTCCAGGTCAGACTTCACGCAAAATCCTCCTGACCTGTCCATGGTAGGTTTGGTGGCAGAAGGGTGCAGAGAATCTGACAGAACACTAAAAGTCAGAAATCGCCAACATAATTAACATTATGTTACAATTCTCCCAAATGGCAGATGAATGGTGGATTGGCCATCCCATTGACAAGTGTCATGAACACCATTTGCATTCATTTGCATCCCACAAATGCTTATTAAAACAGCTGCCCACTGGTGCCATCAGGCCTTCCAATCTTTGTCAAGCCAGGAAAAATCATGTTGGTGTCAAGCCTGATCACTGAAGAGTACTGTGCACATGACGGCCCTCAGTTGGCAAGAGAGTTTGAGGTGAGTGCAACAAAGCTTTCTGTCATAGTACTGCCCTGCTCCTGAAGCACTCTTCAACACTCTGTTGAGGCAGACCAGTTCCTGCCCTCCATTTCCAGAACGAGCTGCTGTTCATGGACAGCACTGTACTGCTGAATCCATGGCCCTCCTGTATCACCATCTTCGTTCAGTCCTACGCCTGGGGTTGAGCACAGGGTTCTCCCTCCCCACCTGGTGCCACACTCCAGCGTCTATCTGGAAAGCACTGTGCTATGACGTTCATGCAACCACCACAATAAAAGTCCGAAGTTCGACTGGGGCGGGAATGCAACGCGAGGCAGGGAGTGGTGGAGGTCTGACGGGGCAGAACAAGGGCTGTGTGAAGAGTGGAAGATAGGGAGAGCTCACAATGGCAAGAGGAGGGGTAAAGAGCTGCTTTCGGAATAAGAACCATGAAAGACAGAGGGACGATCGAGGGGAGGGAAGATGAGCCCCAACAAGCCTGCATGAAAAGTTCACAAATAAGGGGAGTGAAAGGGATACCACATTGTTCACTGGTGGGGATGGATGAAAATTCCAGAGATGGAGAGTAGAGGTCCAAGAAGGACATTTGTACCTCGCAGGTGATGGGCTCAGGGTAAGATTGAAGAGAGGAACAGATCTCTTTGCCTCTATATTGCTGACATCCTACAACGTCTGGTCAAGGCAGATAGGCTGGAGATACTGTTCTGGACTCGTTTAAAATATGGCAACAGAACCTTGGAACCTGTCAGCTAAGGGAAGGACGATCAATCAGCTGTCAGACCACCAGGAGAGTCAGAGGAGATCTCACCTGTATATAATTAAAGAGGTTTCGAGCTCAGAATCTCGAGCGGGATCATGCCATTTTAATTGGTGGGTCAGGCCCTGCTGGAGCCAGCCACCCATGCACTTTGCTTCAAAATGAGATCATTCTACCCATAGTCTGCACTGTTTTCAATGAATGAGAAACATGCACTGCTGTATACATTAATAAGTTATTAAGTTCAAGATTTCAGAGCAGACTATTTACTGTTTCACCTTAAAATTTATTGTTATTTTAAAAAATATATTTGTTATTCTCCTCCTTTTTCACATTTTCGCTCGAATTTACACCCACCAACAACAAACAATAATCAATAACAAATATGTCAATCCCCAAATCAATAACAACGATCCCATCTTCCCCCCAAACATTAGCCCGCATGTTCACATAAACAAATAACAAAAATGAATCAGGAATCACCCATAGTCACCATCAACACACACTGCCCCCCTCCCCCCAACCCTCCCACCGCCCCCCCCCCCCAACTAATGTTCGATGTTATCCAGTTCTTGAAAGTGCATGATGAATAATGCCCATGAATTGTAGAACCCCTCCATCCTTCCCCTCAGATCAAACTTAACCTCTTCAAGAGTCAAGAATTCCAACAAGTCCCCCCACCACGCCAGGGCACAGGGTGGAGAGGCTGCTCTCCATTCCATCAGGAACCGCCTTCGGGCAATCAACGAGGTGAAGGCTGCAACATCTGCCTCCGCACCCGATTCCAACCCTGGCTGGTCCGACACCCCGAATATGGCCACCCGGGGGACGGGTCCAGATTCACGTGCACCACTTTAGAAATTACCCAAAAAACCTCATTCCAGTAATCCTCTCGCTTTGGACAGGACCAAAACATGAACGTGATTAGCGGGGCCCCCTCCGTAACGTTCACACACATCCTCTACTTCTTCAAAGAATTGGCTCAACCTTTCCCTCGTCAGGTGTGCTCTGTATACCAGCTTCAGCTGTATCAGCCCCAACCACGCGCACGATGGGGAGGCATTCACCCTCTGGAGCACCTCACACCAGAACCCCTCCCCCATATCCTAGCCCAACTCTTCCTCCCACTTTGCTTTGATCCCTTCCAGCGGTGCCTTCTCCTCTTCCAAAATAGCTCCGTAAACCGCTGACACTACCCCCTTCTCCAGTCCCCTTGTTGTCAGCACCTCCTCCAGCAATGTGGAGGCCGGCTCCACCGGGAAGCTCGGTATCTCCTTTCTGGCAAAATCTCGAACCTGCATGTATCAAAACATTTCCCCCTGCTCCAGCCCATACTTTGCTTCCAGCTCCTTCAGCCCTGCAAACCGACCCCCAAGAAACAAATCTTTTAGTGTCTTAATCCCCTTCTCCTCACATTTCCGAAAATTTCCATCCCATCTCCCTGGCTCAAATCTGGTTCCCCCGAATCGGCATTTGCTTTGACCCTGCCCCCAACCCAAAGTGTTGGTGAAACTGCCTCCAAATTCTCAATGAAGCTATTATTACCGGACTCCCTGAGTACTTCCCCGGGGCTATTGGGAGCGGCGCTATTGCTAATGCTTTCAATCCCGACCCCCTGCACAAACTCTCCTCCATTCTGACCACTGGGAATCAAACCCTCTGACCCAGCTCTGCACCTTCTCCACATTCACTGCCCAAGAGTAATACATCAGGTTCGGAAGACCCAAACCCCCTGCCTGCCTTCCCCTCTGCAGCAGCACCTTTCTAACTCTGGCCACTCTTAAAGATCTTAAAGTAAGGGAACACTTCGGAGGCAGTGATCATAATATGGTAGAATTCAATCTCTAATTTGAAAGAAAGAAGGTAGAATCAGATGTAAAGGTGTTACAGTTGAATAAAGGTAACTACAGGGGCATGAGGGAGGAACTGACGAAAATCGACTGGGAGCAGAGCCTAGTGGGAAAGACAGTAGAACAGCAATGGCAGGAGTTTCTGGGAGTAATTGAGGGCACAGTACAGAGGTTCATCCCAAAGAAAAGAAAGGTTATCAGAGGGGGGATTAGGCAGCCATGGCTGACAAAGGAAGTCAGGGAATGCATCAAAGCAAAAGAGAAAGCCTATAATGTGGCAAAGAGTAGTGGGAAGTCAGAAGATTGGGAAGGCTACAAAAACAAACAGGATAACAAAGAGAGAAATAAGGAAAGAGAGGATCAATTATGAAGGTAGGCCAGCCAGTAAAATTAGGAATGATAATAAAAGTTTCTTTAAATACATTAAAAACAAACGGGAGGCAAAAGTAGACATTGGGCCGCTCCAAAATGACGCTGGTAATCTGATGGGAGTCAAGGAAATAGCTGAGGAACGAAATAAGTACTTTGCGTCAGTCTTCACAGTAGAAGACATGAGTAATGTCCCAAAAATTCAGGAGAGTCAGGGGGCAGAGTTGAATATGGTAGCCATCACAAAGGAGAAACTGCTAGATAAACTAAGAGGTCTAAAAATTGATAAATCTCCGGGCCCAGATGGGCTACATCCTAGAGTTCTAAAGGAGATAGCTGAAGAAATAGTGGAGGCGTTAGTTATGATCTTTCAAAAGTCACTGGAGTCAGGGAAAGTCCCAGAGGATTGGAAAATCGCTGTTGTAACCCCCCTGTTCAAGAAGGGAACAAGAAAAAAGATGGAAAATTATAGGCCAATTAGCCTAACCTCGGTTGTTGGCAAGATTCTAGAATCCATTGTTAAGGATGAGATTTCTAAATTCTTGGAAGTGCAGGGTCAGATTAGGACAAGTCAGCATGGATTTAGTAAGGGGAGGTCGTGCCTGACAAACCTGTTAGAGTTCGTTGAAGAGATAACAAATAGGTTAGACCACGGAGAGCCAATGGATGTTATCTATCTTGACTTCCAAAAGGCCTTTGATAAGGTGCCTCACGGGAGACTGCTGAGTAAAATAAGGGCCCATGGTATTCGAGGCAAGGTACTAACATGGATTGACGATTGTCTGTCAGGCAGAAGGCAGAGAGTTGGGATAAAAGGTTATTTTTCGGAATGGCAACCGGTGACGAGTGGTGTCCCGCAGGGTTCAGTGTTGGGGCCACAGCTGTTCTCTTTATATATTAACGATCTGGATGACGGGATTGGGGGAATTCTGGCTAAGTTTGCCGATGATACAAAGATAGGTGGAGGGGCAGGTAGTATGGAGGAGGTGGGGAAGCTGCAGAAAGAATTAGACAGTTTAGGAGAGTGGTCCAAGAAATGGCTGATGAAATTCAACGTGGGCAAGTGCGAGGTCTTGCACTTTGGAAAAAAGAATAGAGGCATGGACTATTTTCTAAACGGTGACAAAATTCATGATGCTGAAGTGCAAAGGGACTTGAGAGTCCTAGTCCAGGATTCTCGAAAGGTAAACTTGCAGGTTGAGTCCGTAATTAAGAAAGCAAATGCAATGTTGTCATTTATCTCAAGAGGCTTGGAATATAAAGGCAGGAACTTCTAAAGCTTTATAAAGCATTAGTTAGGCCCCATTTAGAATACTGTGAGCAATTTTGGGCCCCACACCTCAGGAAGGACATACTGGCACTGGAGTGGTTCCAGCGGAGATTCACACGGATGATCCCAGGAATGGTAGGCCTAACATACGATGAACGTCTGAGGATCCTGGGATTATATTCATTGGAGTTTAGGAGGTTGAGGGGAGATCTAATAGAAACTTACAAGATAATGAATGGCTTAGATAGGGTGGACGTAGGGAAGTTGTTCCCATTAGCAGGGGATACTAGGACCCGGGGGCACAGCCTTAGAATAAAAGGGAGTCACTTTAGAACAGAGATGAGGAAACATTTCTTCAGTCAGAGAGTGGTGGGGCTGTGGAATTCATTGCCACAGAGGGCGGTGGAGGCCGGGACGTTGAGTGTCTTGAAGACAGAAGTTGATAAATTCTTGATTTCTCGAGGAATTAAGGGCTCTGGAGAGAGAGCAGGTAAATGGAGTTGAAATCAGCCATGATTGAATGGTGGAGTGGTCTCGATGGGCCGAATGGCCTTACTTCCGCTCCTATGTCTTATGGTCTTATGGCCACTTTCCCTCCCCATATGAACGAAGTAATGCTTAACTCAATCTCTCTGAAAAAAGCCTTTGGCAGGAAAATCGGCAGGCATTGAAAAATAAACAGAAATCACGGCAGCACGTTCATTTTAACCGCCTGCACCGGACCCGCCAGTGACAGAGGGAGACCAACCCACCTTGCCAGATCAGCTTTCACTCTGCCCACCAAACTAGAAATGTTGTACCTGCGGAGCCCCCCCCACTCCCGGGCAACCCGCACCCCCAGGTACCTAAAGTGAGTCCCTGCCCTACGGAATGGCAGCCCCCCCCCACTCCTGCCCCCACCCCCGGCCGTGATACCACAAAATATTCACTCTTGTCTAGATTTAGTTTGTACCCCGAGAAAGACCCAAACACTCGAAGCAGCTCCAATATTCCCCCTATCGACACACTCGGTTCCGACACGTATAACAGCAAATCATAGGCATATAAGGACACACTATGCTCTATTCCCCCCCCCCCCCCGGACTATTCCATTACATACTCCCGAACTTCTTAATGCGATGGCCAACGGCACAATCGCGAGTGAAAACAGCAGGGGGACATAGGACATCCCTGCCTCGTCCCACGGTGGAGAGAAAAGTATCTTGAGCTGATGTTGTTTGTGCGGACACTCGCCCTCGGCTCCTTATATAGTAGCTTTACCCAGTTCACAAATCTTGGTCCAATCCCAAACTGCTCCATAACTGCCATCAAGTACCCCCATTCTACCCGGTCAAACGCCTTCTCAGCGTCCAGTGCCACAACCACCTCTGTTGCCTTCCCCTCTGCTGGTGCCATAACAACGTTTGAAAAGAGCTGCCTCCCTCTCACGAACCCCGTCTGATCTTCACCTATCACCTTCGGGAGGCACTCCTCCAGCCTACCCGCGTACCTTCGCCAATACTTTTGTGTCCACATTCGGAAGCGATATGGGCCTATACGACCCACACTCGGTCGGATCCTTATCTTTTTATAGCAACAGGGAAATCGATGCCTGCCCCAAAGTTTGTGGCAACACCCCCTTCCCTATCGCCTCTTCAAACATCCCCACCATCAGGGGTGCCAGCTTATCCTTACATTTTTTATAATATTCCACCGGAAACCCATTCGGCCCCGCCACCTTCCCCGACTGCATTCTCCCAATCACATCCTTCATCTCCTGCTCCACTATCGCTCCTTCTAATGTAGCCCTGTCTCCCTCCCCTAACCTCGTGTACTCCAACCCATCTAGAAATTCCTGCATCTCACGACCTCCCCCAGGTGACCCTGACCTGTACAATCTCTCATAAAATTCCTCAAAAACCTTGTTAATCAGATCTGGAGCTACCACCAACTTCCCTGCCCTATCCCTCACCTGATCAATTTCCCTTGCCGCTGCTTTCCTCCAGAGCTGACCTGCTAACATACATGGAGCCTTATCTCCATGTTCGCAAACTGCACCCCTTGCTCGCCTCAGTTGGTGCACCGCCTTCCTGGTAGATAGCTGGTCAAAGCTCGGCCTCAGTTGGTGCACCGCCTTCCTGGTAGATAGCTGGTCAAAGCTCGCCTGTAGTTCCTTCCTCTTTTCCAGCTTCGCTGGGTCCCCATCTTCTGCATAACTCCCATCTCCCTCCAACATCTGATCTATTACCATCTGCCGCTCCAACCTCGCCTCTTTGTCCACCCTGGCCTTAAACAAAATCACCTCACCCCTCAACACTGCCTTCAGAGCCTCCCAGACAACTGCCTTTGACACCTCATCCGTACAGTTGAAACCTGTGGTGAATGTATTACACCAATAATCCACCATTGTATCTGTACCATGCTTTGCCCTTGTATTTGTATCTGTGCTATGCTGTTGCCCTGTGGGCTCCATCTATGGGCCACTATCTGGCATTATCCATAGGGGAACATGTTGGGGCATGTATGGGCTCCGCCCATGGCTCCTCCCCTTGAAGGGAGGTGTAAAGAGCAGTCGACCTGTAGGCAGTTCTCAGTATTGGATCAGTCGCAGGCAGGCTCTGTTCTAAGTTGATTACAACCACAGTTTACTTCTACTCCCGTCTCGAGTAAATTGATGGTCGCATCAATTTAATTAACTTAAATGCAACTATGGAATTGGCCCTTAAACCTGGCCGACTGGAACTCGATCCGCAGGCCGCGGAGGCGAAATAAATTTTTTCATACTGGCTCCGTTGTTTCAAGGCCTATCTCGCAGCCTCCTCCATGCCTTCCGTCACCGACGAACAGAAGCTGAGTCTCCTCCACACACGGGTGAGCCATCGAATCTCTGTTCAACTCGACGAGGCCGCCTCCTACGCAGACGCCCTCACGATGCTCGAACGCCTCTATGTACGGCCCGTGAACGAGGTCTACGCACGACACATCCTCACCACTCGCCGCCAGCGCCCTGGGGAATCGCTAGAAGACTACCTACGTGACCTCAAAGCCCTCGCACGCAGCTGCAACTACCAGGCCGTTACGGCCACTCAACATATGGAACTCGCCGTCTGAGACATCTACGTGGCGGGGGCCCGGTCCAACTACGTGAGACAGCGCCTACTCAAAAAGGGGGCCCTGGACCTGGATCAGACGGTAAAGTTAGCCTCCTCTCTGGAAGTAACGTTCCAGAGCCTTAACGCGTTCCCGGCTGACCACGCGGCCCCCTCGTGGACCCCCGACCAAAGACTACCCCAGGCCTGTGCCGCGCGGCCACCTGCTGACCATGGGTGGGCGACCCTGCTATTTCTGCGGCCAGTCACAACACCCCTGGCAGCACTGCCCGGCCCGTAACACGAACTGCAGCAGTTGTGAGAGAAAAGGACATTTCGCCAAAGTTTGCCTGGCCAAGTCCAAGCACTCTAACTCACAGGCCCGATCCTCAGACTCACAGGCACGCAGACCCCGCAGTGTGACAGCCTGTCTGCCGACTCCGCCCCCTGTAGACGCGTCATCAGCCTCATGCTATCCGTGGGGGCAACCATCTTCCAGCCCTCACAGCACGTGCAACTCACGGGGGCCGCCATCTTGGCCATCTTCCCCCATTCGGCTGGTCACGTGCGATCCATGGGGGCCGCCATCTTGGACGCCATCTTCCTCACCGCCCGCCACGCTCAACCAACGGGGGCCGCCATCTTTGCCGCCATCTGCTACGCCGCTCGTGCGTACGATCAACAAGGGCAGCCATCGCGGAACCGCCCCAGCACCTCCGACCACGCCGGCTACCCGCAACTCAGCGCGGTCACCCTGGATCAGTCGCGACCCAAGCACATCCGGAGCTCCATGATGTCTGTTCGGGTAAACGGGCATGAGACGCCTTGCCTTTTTGACTCCGGGAGCACAGAGAGCTTCATTCACCCGGACATGGTAAGACGCCGCTCGCTCCCAATCTTCCTGGCACACCAAACCTTCTCCCTCGCACTCGGTGCAAATCCGAGGGTGCACTACCCCAACCCTAGCAATACGGGGCGCCGAGTACGCCTATTTTAAATTATATGTGCTCCCAGGCCTCTGTGCTCCTCTCCTGTTGGGAATAGATTTCCAATGCAACCTCAGGAGCCTAACCCTGAAGTTCAGGGGCCCCTACCCCCACTCACCATATGCAGCCTCGCGACCGTAAAAGTCGACCCTCCCCCACTCTTCGCAAACCTCACCGCTGACTGCAAACCAGTCGCCACCACAAGCAGGTGGTATAGCATACAGGACAGGACTTTTATCAAGTCTGAGGTCCAGCGACTCTTACGGGAGGGTGTCATTGAGGCCAGCAATAGCCCCTGGAGAGCTCAGGTGGTGGTCGTCAAGACCGGGGAAAAGAACCGGATGGTTGTAGATTACAGCCAAACCAAAACCCTGTACACGCAACCCGATGCGTACTCCTTCCCCGGATTGCAGACATACTAAACCAGATCGCACACTACCGGGTGTTCTCCACGGTGGATCTGAGGTCTGCATGCCACCAGCACCCAATTCGCCCGGAGGTCCGCCACTACACGGCTTTTGAGCCAGACGGCCGCCTTTTCCACTTCCACCGGGTACCCTTTGGCGTCACGAATGGGGTTTCGGTGTTCCAAAGAACAATGGACAGGATGGTGGACTGGTACGGGCTGCGGGCCACATTTCCATACTTGGACAATGTCACCATCTGCGGCCATGATCAGCAGGACCACGACGCCAACCTCCACAGATTTCTCCAAACCGTCCAAACCCTAAACCTCACGTACAACAAGGAGAAATGCGTTTTCCGCACAACAGACCAGCCATCCTCGGCTACGTCGTGGAAAACGGGGTTCTAGGACCTGACCCTGACCGTATGCGCCCCGTCCTGCAACATCCCCTCCCCCACTGCCCCAAGGCCGTGAAGAGGTGCCTAGAGTTCTTTTCATATTATGCCCAGTGGGTCCCCAACTATGCGGACAAAGCCCGCCCACTGATCAAGGCCATCGTCTTCCCACTGGCAACTGAGGCCCGCCAGGCCTTGGACGAGTCCATCCCCTTTCAGGTGGAGAGTGACGCATCAGAGGTCGCTCTCGCCACTACCCTCAATCAAGCAGGCAGACCGGTAGCGTTTTTTTTCGCGTGCCCTCACCACCTCTGAAATTCGGCACTCCTCAGTCGAAAAGGAGGCCCAAGCCATCGTGGAAGCCGTATGGCACTGGAGGCACTACCTCGCTGGTAGGAGGTTTACCCTTGTCACCGACCAACAATCGGCAGCCTTCATGTTCGATAATACGCAGCGGGGCAAAATCAAGAACGATAAGGTCTTGAGGTGGAGGAGCGAACTCTCCATGTATAATTACGATATAGTATATCGTCCTGGGAAGCTCAACGAGCCCCCAGATGCCCTGTCCCACGGCACATGCGCCAGCACGCAAGATGACCGACTACGGGCTATCCACGATGACCTCTGGCACCCGGGGGTCACCCGGCTTATCCCCTATATCAAAGCCCGCAACGTGCTCTACTCCACCGAGGAGGTCAGAGCTATGACCAGGGACTGCCAGATCTGTGCGGAGTGTAAATCGCACTTCTATCGACCAGATAAGGCCCACCTGGTGAAGGCATCCCGACCCTTTGAGCGCCTCAGTATCGATTTCAAAGGGCCCCTCCCCTCCAACAATTGCAATACATATTTCCTAAATATTATTGATGAGTTCTCCCGCTTCCCCTTTGCAATCCCTTGCCCCAACATGACCACGTCCACCGTCATTAAGCCCTACATAGTGTCTTCACCCTGATGGTTTCCCCAATTATGTCCACATTGACCGGGTCTTGTCGTTCATGAGCGACGAACTGCGTCAGTACCTGCTCAGTAAGGGCATTGCCTCGAGCAGGACTACCAGTTATAACTCCAGGGGAAACGGGCAAGTGGAGAGGGAGAACTCGATGGTCTGGAAGACTGTCCTTCTAACCCTGCGGTCCAGGAATCACCCAGTTTCCCACTGGCAGGAGGTCTTCCCAATGCGCTCCACTCTATTAGGTCCCTACTTTGCATGGCCACAAACGACACCCCTCATGACCGCCTATTTGTTTTCCCTAGGCGATCCACCTCAGGGGCCTCGCTACCGTCCTGGCTGAAGACATCGGGGCCAGTCCTACTCAGAAAACACGTCAGGAGCCATAAGTCCGACCCTCTGGTAGAGAGGATCCAGCTCCTACACTCCAACCCCCAGTACGCATATATCGAACACCCCGATGGCTGACAGGATACGGTCTCCCTCCGGGACCTGGCGCCCGTCGGTTCCACCACCACCACCACCGCCCCTCCACCATATCCCGCCCAACCTACCATGACCAGCACCCCCGCCCCGATATGGCTCCCATGCTCCATCCCGCCCGCCATCCCCCCTTCACCCATCCACAGGAATGAAGCTCCAGAAGAGATGCTCCCGGAGTCCACGTCTGTACCCGCACCGGCACCCTCACTACCGATGCCAGCACGGACGAGTTCGACACCCGGGCCAGCAACAACGCCAGAGACTTCGGCGATCACAGCACACA
This sequence comes from Scyliorhinus torazame, assembly GCF_047496885.1. Classification (NCBI taxonomy): domain Eukaryota; kingdom Metazoa; phylum Chordata; class Chondrichthyes; order Carcharhiniformes; family Scyliorhinidae; genus Scyliorhinus; species Scyliorhinus torazame. Next base: position 146,153,443 of record NC_092716.1, on the reverse strand, counting down.
ATCCATGCGCCAACCGGCTTAACTTATGAACCCGTCACCCCCACCGGACTTCATATTTTTAACAGGGTGTGAATGTGGTGAATGTATTATACCAATAATCCACCATTGTATCTGTACCATGCTTTGCCCTTGTATTTGTATCTGTGCTATGCTGTTGTCCTGTGGGCTCCACCTATGGGCCACTGTATGGCATTATCCATAGGGAACATGTTGGGGCATGTATGGGCTCCGCCCATGGCTCATCCCCTTGAAGGGAGGTATAAAGAGCAGTCGACCTGTAGGCGGTTCTCAGTCGCAGGCAGGCTCAGTTCTCGGTTGATTAAAGCCACAGTTTACTTCTACTCCTGTCTCGAGTGAATTGATGGTCGCATCAAAACCTACATATTCCTTAATTACCTTTTCAATTTTGTCACAGAACACTTGGTCCCCCAAAAGTCCCACATCTAATTTCCACCCCAGCCTCTGCGCTACCCCCTTCTTCGGTACCGTATCCACCCAATGCGGAGCATGATCTGCCACTGCAATTGCCGAGTATTCCAACCCCTTAACCCCAACCAGCAAAGCCTTCCTCACCACGAAAAAGTCGATCCGCGAGTATACCTTATGGACTGCTGAGAAAAATGAGTACTCCCGTTCCCTCGGGTGTAGAAACCTCCAAGGGTCCACCCCTCCCATAGCCCAGCCAACGCCTTCGCCCCCCCACTGATGGGACCAGCGAGCGCGGTCGTGACCTGTCCAACGTTGGCTCCTGCACGAAGTTCCAGTCCCCCCCCACTGTCAGTTAGTGTGTGTCCAAGTCGGGGATGGCCCCAAACACCTTCTTTGCGAATCCCACATCGTCCCAATTGGGACCTGTCATGATATGCAGACATGCAGATAATGATATATAGACAGACACAGACAGGCAGCTAATGAACACAAAGAACAGGACATGACCAATGAGCAGGCAGGACACTCAGAGGTGATATCTCACTATAAAAGGCACAAGGCACTCACACTCCGCCTCTTTCCACAGGCGATACTTAGAGAGTAGGACAGGGGCAGATCAGAAGCATCACACCCACCACGTGGCTTAGAGCAGACTGGGTGTTTAGACTGAGTTACTGTGGCAAGATTAGCAGGAGAGTTGAACTCATAGAGAACTGTGCTAATGGTTCAATAAATCACATTGAACTTACTTCAAATTCTGGAGTTTGGTCAAAGCTGCATCGAATTGCAGCCTGTGGTATCCCAGAGTACATAACACGACATGCTACCAGGAGACTGCTTAATCTAGATGGTTTACCTCAGTCCGTTCCATGACGACCAGGAATTTATCTCGGCACCATGGAGGAGATTCAGGCTCCTGGACTACAACAAAATGCCATCACGGCACTGGGATCCTGCCATCTACTCGTCTCCAACCGGAGCACCCATGCACAGTTACGTTTTGAAATTGTCAAGCCAGACAGGACATCCCTACTTAGCATGCAGGCCTGCAAGCAGCTGAACCTCGTGCAGCAGGTTTGCACAATGTCATCCTCCAATGTGGATCTTCAGGCCGGCAATGACGACATCCTCGCTCAGTATCCGGATGTGTTCGACGGGATGGGCACACTGCCATATCGATACAAGATTCTGCTATGACCTGATGCCAAGCCAGTGGTCCACGCACCACGCCGGGGCCCGGCTAAGCTGAGCGAGTGCCTGAAGGCACAGCTCAAGGACCTTCAGCAACAGGGCATAATTTCCAAGGTAACCGATCCGACTGACTGGGTCAGCTCGATGGCATGTGTTAAAAAGCCTTCGGGAGACCTGCGCATCTGCACTGATCCCAAGGATCTCAATAAGAATATAATGCGTGAACACTACCCCATCCTGAAGCGGGAGGAACTCACCAGTGAGATGGCACACGCACGTTTTTTCACCAAGTTAAATGCGTCAAATGGATTTTGGCAAATCCAGCTGGATGAGTCCAGCAGAAGGCCTTCAACACACCATTTGGCAGATACTGCAATAATCGCATGTCGTTTGGCATTGTCTCGGCATCGGTGATCTTCCAGCACATCATGGAGCAGATGATGGAGCCATGATGTGGAGATGCCGGCGTTGGACTTCGTACAGATGATGGAGGGCATTGAAGGGGTTTGTGTGTACGTGGATGACATCATCATATGGTCCACGACCCCTGCAGAGCATGTTTCCCGTCTCCAGCAGGTATTCCGCCATGTCCATGCCAATGGCCTGAAGCTGAACAGGTCCAAATGTTGCTTTGGCATGTCGACACTCAAGTTCCTAGGTGACCAGATCTCTCACCAGGGCATGTTCCTGGACACAGACAAGGTCAAGGCCATCAAAGCCATGAAGGTCCCTGAAGACAAGAAGGCAGTGCTGCGCTTTCTGGGCAAGTTCATCCCAAACCTGGCCTCACACACCACGGCCCTACGAAACCTGGTAAAAAAGTCCACTGCCTTTGAGTGGAAGGCAGCACATCAGGCAGAGTGGTTGTAGCTGAAAGCCAAGCTCACCACTGCATCCTTCTTGGCATTTTCCCACCCAGACAGGGAGACAAGTATACCTTATGGACTGCTGAGAAAAATGAGTACTCCCGTTCCCTCGGGTGTAGAAACCTCCAAGGGTCCACCCCTCCCATAGCCCAGCCAACGCCTTCGCCCCCCCCCTGATGGGACCAGCGAGCGCGGTCGTGACCTGTCCAACGTTGGCTCCTGCACGAAGTTCCAGTCCCCCCCCACTGTCAGATAGTGTGTGTCCAAGTCGGGGATGGCCCCAAACACCTTCTTTGCGAATCCCACATCGTCCCAATTGGGACCTGTCATGATATGCAGACATGCAGATAATGATATATAGACAGACACAGACAGGCAGCTAATGAACACAAAGAACAGGACATGACCAATGAGCAGGCAGGACACTCAGAGGTGATATCTCACTATAAAAGGCACAAGGCACTCACACCGTCTCCAGCAGGTATTCCGCCGTGTCCATGCCAATGGCCTGAAGCTGAACAGGTCCAAATGTTGCTTTGGCATGTTGATACTCAAGTTCCTCGGTGTCCAGAGCTCTCATAGAACATAGAACAATACAGCGCAGTACAGGCCCTTCGGCCCACGATGTTGCACCGAAACAAAAGCCATCTCAGCAGGGCGTGCGCGCAGACACAGACATGGTCAAGGCCATCGAAGCCATGAAGGTCCCTGAAGACAAGAAGGCGGTGTTGCGGTTCCTGGGTATGGTCAATTTTCTGGGCAAGTTCATCCCAAACCTGGCCTCACACACCACAGCCCTACGAAACTTGGTGAAAAAGTCCACTGCCTTTGAGTGGAAGGCAGCACATCAGGCAGAGTGGTTGAAGCTGAAAGCCAAGTTAACCACTGCACCCGTCTTGGCATTTTTCGACCCAGAAAGGGAGACGAAGATCTCGACAGATGCGAGCCAGGATGGCATCGGTGCTGTGCTGCTTCAACGCGATGACACTTCATCCTGGGCACCGGTAGCCTACGCATCGAGGGCTATGACGCCCACCGAAACAAGCTATGAGCAAATAGAGAAGGAATGCCTGAGTCTTCTCACTGGCCTTCTCAAGTTTCACGACTATGTCTATGGCCTGCCGACATTCACTGTTGAGACGGATCATAGGCCTCTGGTCCACATTATCCACAAGGACCTGAACGACGTGACGCCTCGGTTGCAGTGCATCCTCCTCAAACTCAGAAGGTATGACTTTGATTTAGTGTACACGCCTGGCGAGGAGCTCATCATCGCTGATGCATTGTCCCGCTTCATCACATTGCCTAGTGAACCGCTACAAATCATCCGGAAGATTGAATCACAGGTGCAGCTGTGTGCTAGCACCCTCCCGGCATCTGATGAGAAGGTGGTTCGTATCCGCGAGGAGACAGATAAAGAATCTTGCAGCGTGTCATACACCACCTCGCCAATGGCTGGCAGAAAGGGCATTGTCCTCAATTTTACAATGTAAAGGATGACCTGACGGTGATTGATGGTATCCTCCTCAAGCTGGACCGGATTGTCATTCCACTCAGTCTCCAGAGCTTGGTGCTCCGCCAAATCCATGAGGGACACCTGGGCGTCAAGAAGTGCAGACGTGGAGCCAGGCAGGCTGTCTACTGGCCCGGTATTAGCCAGGACATCTCGAACATGGTCCTCAACTGTGCGACCTGTCGACACTTCCAGCCATACACTTGCCCAACCTGGATCACCTCCCAGAAGGTGCAGCAGCTCTGAAACCAGCAAAAGCAGGGCTATGATGCTCATGCCACTGATTTGCCCGTGTTATCCCCAGCAGACACTGTCAGGATCAAGATACCGTATGGTGGCTGGTCTGCTCCAGCAGTCGTTGTTCGACAGGCTGCGCCCCGCTCGTATGTTGTACGTATGGCTGATGGTTCTGTTGTGCGATGAAACAGACGGGCACTGCGCAAAGTTGCCTGCCTGCGACCACTTTCTTCTCCGTTTCCATCCGTTGATTTGTCAACTCCTGGTACCTCAAACTACGAGGCCACCAGTCAGGCTTCCATCCCGCCTGTCAAGGCGTCGTCATCCCTACCACCACCTCTCCGGCGGTCGACAAGGATCAGGCGCAAGACCCAGAGACTGGACTTATGAACATTTGTTTTGTTTGCTATGTTCTATTTTCTCACATTAGACAGCTATCTTCAGATGTAAATACTTTCACATATGCCACCGCTTGTAAATATGTTAATATATGCCACCGCATGTAAGTATGTTCCCATGTGCCAACAAAACATTTTTAAAAATGGGGGAGATGCCATGATATTCCGACATGCAGATCATGATATACAGACAGCCACAGACAGGCAGCTAATGAACACAGAGAACAGGACATGACCAATGAGCAGGCAGGACACTCAGGAGTGGTATCTCACTATAAAACGCACAAGGCACTCACACTCCGCCTCTTTCCACAGGCGGCACTTAGAATTGGACAGGGGCAGATCAGAAGCATCACACCCACCACGTGGCTTAGAGCAAACAGGTTAGTTAGAGTGAGTTACTGTAGCAAGATTAGCAGGAGAGTCGAACTCATAGAGAATTGTGCTAATGGTTCAATAAATCACATTGAACTTACTTCAACGTCTGGTGTATCTTTTGGTCAAAGCTGCATCAAGTTGCAGCCTGTGGTATCCCAGAGTACATAAGACAACAGGATCGTATACCCTTAACAGCGCCACTAACCTCCCCTCCAGCGCCCCTGTCACATTCACCTATCTACCCCCCTGATCTGCCACCAACTTCTCCACCTGGAACTGTACTCTTTTGCTGACCATTACCGCTACCCCTCAAACCCTTCCGTCAAATCCAGAGTGAAACACCTGACTAACCTAGCCCTTTTTAAGTCTCACCTGGTCCTTCACCCTCAAGTGAGTCTCCTGAAGCATTGCTAAATCGGGTTTCAAACTTTTCAGATGCGCAAGCACCCTTGACCTCTTGACCGGACCTCCTAACCCCCTCACGTTCCTCGTGACTATCCTAACTGGGGGTCTCTCACCCCTTCTTATCCACCATCATCATACAACCGGGCCCTGCCCCATGAGCCTGACCCGCCCCTATCCATTATTAACATTGAACCCCTTCCCCCCCTACATTTCCTCTCGAAAAAACATCTCCCAGCATCAATCCCCCCCCCGCTCACCTCATAGGCCCATCAAAACCTGCTAATCAGGCTCCAATGTCCGTAGCCCTCCTCTCACCTCACCTCCGTTCACTAACCAACTTTAGTTAGCTAGTGCGGGTGGCTCCCCCCGCCAAGATATACCGTCCCCTCCCACCTAGTCCCAGAGAAAGAAAAAACAAGAACAACAATCCAACCCATACAATTCACTAAAATAAGATATAACCGTCGCAACACAGAATGCCAATCAACCCAACCAATAACTTGAACTCTGTAACAATGTGAAGAGAAGTAAATTACAATATTACAATACACGTCAGTAAAAATAAAGTTATAGCAATAAAGTTATAGCATTTATACATTTTCCATCTCCCCATTCACAGTCCGCAGTCTCTCTTCCCGCTCCGCTCCTCACGTCTGTCCCAAGCTTTCTGCCCTCACGAACGCCTCAGCCGCCTCCGCTGTCTCAAAATAAAAGTCTTTGGCATCATACGTCACCCTCAGCTTCGCCGGACATACCATACCAAATCGCACCCCCTTTTTGTACAGTGCCGCCTTCACTCGCCCGAACGCCGCTCATCTTTTTGCCAACTCCACCGTCAGACCCTGGTAGATCCAAACTCCAGCACCATCCCACTGTACCAGGCGCTTCTGCTTCGCCCAGTTTAACACCTTCTCCTTCATGCAGTACTTATGGAAGCAGATAACTACTGCTCTTGGCGGCTCATTCACTTTGGGCTTCGGCCTTAATGACCGATGTGCTTGGTCCAGTTCGTACCGGGAGGGGTTCTCACCCTCCCCCATAAGTTCTGCCAACTTCTTAGCGAAGTACTCTGTTGGCCTTGGACCCTCTGCCCCTTCGGGAAAGCCCACAATTCTCAGACTATGCCGACTCGAGCGGATCTCCAAGTCCTCGAGCTTTGCTCGGAGCTCTCTGTTGACCTCCACCACCCTCTGCAGCTCGTCCCCCATCGAGGTGAACTGGCCACTGTGCTGCGACATGGCCTCCTCCACTTCTTTCTTCTTCTCGCCCTGCTCCATCACCTCGGCCGATGTCTTTGCCACAGCTACCCTCACCGGGGCGATTGCCTCCTCCACCAATGACTTCATTGCGACCGGCGTCTCCTTCTTCAAAGCTGCCATGTGCCTAGCAAACTGCTTTTCTAGCTCCACCGCCATCACCTCAGTCGTCTTCTCCACCGTAAGTAGTGCGGTCCCAGCATGCGGTCCGGCATCCGCCATCTTGTCAGCACTTTTGCTCGTCCTCTCATTCAACGGCGAGCCCGCGTTTCCTCCCTTCTTCGACGCTGCTCTTCGCATCCTTTAACGGCTTATTATTTTTCCTTTTTTTACCCCCACCCTTCTTTCCTTCTTCAATCTTTTTTTTTTCTTATTTTTTTACATAGAAAAAGCAAAAAAAAAATGTTTCCCTTCCTTCGAAAAAAAAGGGAAAACAAAAAACTTTCACCGAATTTCTTTAAAACTTCTTTCTCTTCTTTTTTGTATTCCTCCAGAATTTCCCTGGGACCGGACTTCAATCTTCTCGCCACATTCTAGGTAGGAGCCATCCGATGTGGGACATCTCACCGACATTGCACCCTGGCTTCAGGCTTGCCACCTCGGTCTCCGTTTAGCTCCTTCCCCGCTGCTCCGACCTCCGCGCGCACTGGGCCCGACGCCTCAGCACCAGCCGCCCGACACCCGCGCAGGGCTCCTCGCCGGTTTTCAAACCTGCCCCGCTTGCTACCCGGGAGGGCCCCATAGGCCGCCAATAATTGGGGGGGTATAGCCAAGAATCAGGGAAACCCCCAAAAGCGCTGCAAATAGTGGCCACCGGCGGGAGCACTTCTTGATCCGGCGACCCGCTCGCAAACGCCACCGGAAGTCAAAATGTATTGTTATTAATTACCTCCTTGTGACATTCAGTATAATTTTCAATTTAGTGTAAATAGATGCGGTAACTTCGGCCTCAGACATTTTTGGGTCCAAAAATACTCCATGGTGGCCTCCTCTGACTTCGAACTTGATCAGTCCTTGTTTGGTTTCACACAGGCCCATTCCAGTTTTCAAAATTACCACCCAAAATATTTCAATTTGATCACACCTGGATTTTACTATTTCAAATGTGTTGAATCCGCAATAAGTAGAATGCATAGACGATAGTAGAAATTTACATTTTAAAAAATAAAATTTAGAGTACCCAATTCATTTTTTTTCCAATTAAGTGGCAATTTAGCATTGCCAATCCACCTACCCTGCACATTGTTGGGTTGTGGGGGTGAGACCCACGCAGACACGGGGAGAATGTGCAAACACCTGTAGCCATCTGGGATGGCCACTTCCAGAATACAAAATGGACGCTCGCAGAGAATGTAGGGAACTGTGGACAATGTTAAGAAAACAAGCAGGCACAGAGCCTGTAAGCACATTAGCCCATCCATCAGGGCACCCACCCCTTTATTGGTCAAGATCAATACCAGTGATCGAGAAGTGGCCCAATTAATTGGGGCCAAGTTTAAGGCCCGCCTAAAAGCGCGCGAAGCCCCTCTGGGTATAAGAAGGAACCCCCAAAAGAGAATTGCTCTCTTGGATTTGGCTCTCAAAGCGGAGAGACCCATCCACCAGCTGCACCAGAAGCAAGTAAGTCCAAGGTCAACGCTCGCTCCTTAAGCTTTCCTTTTCACATAAAAAAAACTTTTAACAGAAGCACATCAGGTTTAAATTCACTACTGAGAACAGTTATCACTCTGAATTCACCAAATGATCAAGAGATAGTCTTTACATGGCAGAGAGAACAACATTACACATTCTTTGGCTGGCTGCACCTCCAACACTGAAAACTCAGCCACATCCAAGCTTTTCTCAAAGTGAAACTAAAAAGCAGAGTCAGAGCTCAGCTCCACCCACACTCTGACATCACTTCAGTAATTTGAGCAGAAAAACATTTCTTAAAGTGACATTCTCATGACAGATTAAAGCAAAGCAAATTTATTGAATAACGATTAATTAAATAAAGTTTGAATACACAACTGAGCTACAACTACTAATATAGCAGGGTTGTATCTGATTAACAGTAATCTATAATCTAGTGCCCACCTTGCTGGGTGGGTCTCCCAGGAACCCGATGTTAGTCCATTCTAATAATGTGCTCGTGTTCACTCTCTCTCTAATCTAAACCACCCCTCGTGCTGTGATCAATACTTCTTGTTTGTTAACTGCTGCTAATCTACCCAGCAGTTCCTGAGGTCTGATAGTTATACTGGGGACTGGTGATGCCCTCTGTAGTGATCTGCATATCTGTATGTATACAAGGGGTTAATATATAGAAGTAACAGCTAAGTAATCACTAGATGGCAGCACTAGAGATGGGTATAAAAGACAGACTCAAGCCAAGTTCCCGCTTCTTCGTGTGTGTAGCGACTAGTAACCAGAAGTAGAGGGAGATAGCTCAGAGTGCAAGTGTTGTCAATCATAGTTAATATATATTTAATCTTGTTTATTTAATCGCTAGTTAGTTGTTGAAGAAAGAACAGACTCACAGTTTATTTGTTAACGTTACTCAATAAATAATTTGCTTTAATTGGAAGACTTTGAGTGTGAATGAACATCAAGTGAAGGATCATTTTGGGAAGAAGCAAATGAGTAACATATATTACATCAGGTAATATAACACCCTCTAGTGTTTTAATTACACTGAGATGTAATAATTAACCCTTCACTGGCATACCTATATACATATCATTACAGTTACTACTCCTCCCCCACTAAGTCCGGAGCAATTTCCACATCCATGGGTAAGTGCGCTGGGCCTTTCATCCATTTCGCCTGTGGATGATGTTCAGGCTCAGATCTTGCAGCGCCAGGAGGTGTAAATTGGACTGGGAAGTGATGTTTCTGTGATGATGTCGAGGCGGCGGCATTGCTGGTGCGGACAGGAGAGCCAGCATAAGCGCCTCTGGCTGTGGTATAATGTCCATCTTGGTTTCCAAGTCGGAGCTGGCGGTTCTTCGTCCAACAAAACAACCTCTGGATCCTTGACAACCAGTAGAGCTGGGGCTGGCAACAGTAATAGGAGCAGCAGGGCCCCAGTGAAGACCGCAGAGCTGGACCGTCTGAATCAATGGCTGGTATGGCTGGAATATCCGGCACGGAACTTCAGAGATGGTCAACGTGGCAATTAGACTCACAACCTTGTGCCTGTACTTGGTAAGAAACTGGATACGTATGTTCCAACGTGACACTCGGGTTCCAAGTGACCCATTGCCAAAGTTCCAGACGTGTAGCGTATCTCCTGGGGTGAACTGACGCAGTGGCCTGTAGCGGCCTGTGTCTGCCCTGATTTGGTCTGGCGCGCAGAGGATTTTCCCGCCGATATCTGGAAACACGAGATTTAAACGGTGTGGAGTAGGCAACCCATCAACAGCTCAGCTGGCACAATGCCTGTTGCACGGTAGCACCTTGCTAGACAGGTCTCCCAGGATCCCGATGTTTGCTTTTTCATTCTGAGCTTCAAAGCCTGCACTGCTCGCTCGGCAAGCCCATTCAAAGCTGGGTGGTATGGGGCGGACTTCACGTGATGAATCCTGTTGGCGGACATAAATGCTGCAAATTCCACACTCGCAAATGCTGTATCATTGCACCTCAGGTTTGCCATGTGTGCTGAAAATGTGTTGAAGTTTCCCTATGGTGGTCAGGGCCGTCGTCGTTTATATATTGAGGACCTCCATCCACTTGGAGTGGATATCGATGAGAACGAGGAACAGCAAAGTCGACATGGAGGCGAGACCACGGGTGGAGCGGGGCTGCAGGAAGAAACTTCTGGCGTGCCTGACATTGGACGCAGCGCTAGGCCACCTGCTCGATGTCTGCATTGATGCCGGGGCACCAAATATAGCTTCGAGCTAATAGCTTCGAGCTAACATTTTCATCTTGGGTGCGCCTGGGTGTCTATTGTGGAGGTCCATCAGGAGCAGGCATGGTCCACGCTCGGGGCGACAATATGTGCCCCCCAAAAGAGCACGCCACCCTCTATTCTAAGCTCCTGCATCTTTGTGGTGTAGGCCGTCAGGTCCTGTGGTGGAGCCCTGTGCTAAGCCCCAGACTGCATCATGTGATGGACACGGGATAGCTGAGGGTCAGTCTGGGTCCACCCACGGATGTGGGATGCTTGACTGGTAATGAGTCCATAAGATGGAGGCTGGCAATGACCTCGCTGGCCACCAGTGGTGTAGGTGGCCTAGTTAGCAGGATTAGACGGCTTAATGTGTCAGTGTGGGGAAACTTTGGTCCAGAGTGGTGCTCCAAAACATAGTCATATGCTGCGAGCATCAATGTCCATCATTGGATGTGGGCAGAAGCAATGGGGGTAATCACTCAATCTTCCTTGAAGAGTCCAAGGACAACTTGTAGAACATTAGAATGATGAAGCGATGTCCGTGGACATATTGATGAAATTTCTTGACCCCAAACACAACGGCCAAATCCTCCTTCTCAAGCTGAGCAGATTGCTTCTCTGCATCGGCCAATGTTCTTGAGGTGAAGGCGATGGGACGTTCAGATCCATCGTCCATGGTGTGGGCCAGCACAGCCTTGATGCTGTATGGAGAAGTGTTGCAGGTCAACAGGAATGGTCGGGATGGGACGAAGTGGGTTAGCAATCTTGATGAGGTGAGTTGTCGTTTCATCATGACAAAAGCTGTCTGCTGCCCCAAAGCCCATTCCCAGTGTCGCCCCATCTTTAACAAAAAGTGGAGGGGGACGAAGGTGACGGCCAGTTTAAGGAGGATCTTGCCATAGTAATTTGGCAGGCCCAGGAATGATCGGAGTTCTGTTGGGCCACCTAGTACGGGAGCCTGTTGAATTGCTCATACCGTTTATTTCACCAGGTGCAAGCCATGGTGGTCTACGCGGTAGCCGAGGTACGTTACTTCGGTGGCGTTTGAAGACACATTTCACCCGCCGGCTTACTCAAAATGTCTTAGCAGCTTGGCTAGATTTTTCAGATGCTCCTGGTCAGACAAGCCTGTGATCAGGACTAAATAGACCGCCATGCGGTGTAGGCCTCGCAGGATATTCTCTATTGCACACGCGGAGGAAACCCCAAAAGGCAGGCAGGTATATTCATATAGCCCCTGTGTGTTCACAGTTACGAAGCGTCTGGATTCGGGGGCCAGGGCCAACTGTAGGTATGTGTGACTCATATAGTTTCAGGTTGGTGCCGACCAGTCGGAGAACTGCACCAGGTATATGATGTCTGAATTCTCCACCCAATTTAGCGTACCTTGGGTCGTAAGGCGTAATCCAGTTTTCAAGATTACCACCCCAAAGATCTCAATTTGATCACACCTGGATTTCACTTTTGTGTTGAAACCATGAAAGTAGAACGCATAGGCGACAGTAGAAATTTACAAAAAAGGTTTATTTTCCCAATTAAGGGGCAATTTAGCATGGCCAATCCACCTACCCTGCACATCTTTGGGTTGTGGGGGTGAGACCCACGCAGACATGGGGAGAATGTGCACATATAGTGACCCGAGGCTGGGATCGAACCCGAGTCCTCGGCGCCGTGAGGTAGGCCACTGTGCCGCCCACCCGAACAAGTTTTATTTCAATACAATTCTAATACACCTCCACTCCCCAAAGTGTCTACTTCCCCCACCTGCACCTAGGCTGGGGCTTTTATACAGCGGGGGCTCTGGTTGGAGAGAGGAAGCCCTGTACCGTAAAGGGGAATCCCCCCGCCCCACCCTAAAGGGGAAGTTCATATTCTGGGGAGGTAATGGAAAATCGTATTGTACTGATCACAGGACATCCATTGGGGTCACCACAATATGTTACACAATACACCTCCAGATTTACTTCATTAGTACTATGGCAACGATTACCATTTATATAACATCCCCTTATGTATTGTTATGGGCCAGGGTTTAGAAAACCCCAAAGTATATCATGGTTCACCTGATCCACAACTTTTAATAGATTGTGGTATGGGGAGCACACGGCCCTTTCTACAGGTGTGGTACAGCAGAAATGGAAAAGTATTTTTTAAAGCAAAACAATGTTTATTCTATGAACTCAAGGTAACCTTTTAAAACATACAGTGAACATCTTAGCAACCATCAATTCAAAAACAACCCCCAAAGAATACAACACTAAGTAATCCTTAAGCTGTCCTTTTAACATCCATAAGACTTAGAAAAGGAATTTTTACCAGAAGCACATCAGGTTAAAGTCACTACTGAGAGCAGTTATTATTTTTAAATCACCAAAGGATCTATTTACAGTCTTTAGATTACAGAGAGAGAGACTAATACCGCTTCTGGCTGTGAATGCAGCTATCCAGATCTGAAAACGAAACTAAAACACACTCTGCTGCAAACGGCCTAAAACGCTGACAGACAGCCCAGCTCCACCCACACTTTGACATCACTGATAAACACCCATTTCTTTAAGGTATATTTCTTAAAACCCATTTCTTAAAGGTACTCTCACATGACACCTCTCCCCAGAAAAAAAACCATCAACTTCTAAGATGGTGTCATTTTTCACCTTTTCACTATCTTTTAAGAAATGTTCACAGTAAATACACTTTTTCGTTTCAAAAAAACAACACACGCAAACAGGTATAATAATATAGTCCATTTTTTTTCATTTTTCTTCTTCCAACTGAAATCATTCTCGATTGACAGTCTCTTTGAACAAGAAGGTCTCTGCACGATCTGTCCATTTCTCTACACCTCGGTATTTCTCTTTAAAGTCAGATACTTTAGTTCCATCTGATCACAGAGTCCCTTGCAATTCTCCAACACAGGAGCATTGGTTATCACAGCTTTCAGGCAGTCAAATGCCTTTTGAAAGTCCGCTGTCCACTGAAATTTTCGACATTTCTTCAGCAAGTCCATAACTGGAGTGACCACACTACTGAAATTCGGCACAAATTTCCGGTAAAATCCAAGAAATTACATTATTTCCCGTCGTGTCGAGGGTGTCGAAAACTTCCCAATAACTTCTGTTTTCACATCCGGTGGGACCATTCGACCTCGTCTGATTGTATGGCCAAGGAAGGTGACTTGGGCTTTTCCAAATTCACTTTTGGCTAGGTTTACCACCAAACCCGCCTCCTGAAGTCGGTTGAATAACTCCATCGGATGTTTTAAATGTTCTTTCCATGTCTGGCTGAAAATTTCCAGACCGTCAATGTGTACCGTACAATTGGGTAATCCTGAAATGACTTTGTTAGTTAACCGTTGAAATGTGGCTGGGTCGTTTTCCATGCCAAATGGCAGAACTTTGAATTGGTATATACCATCTGGAGTCACAAAAGCTGAAATTTCCTATGCCCTTTCGGATAAAGGTACCTGCCAGTAACCTTTAAGTAAATCCAGTATGGAAATAAAAGCTGATTGTCTCACTTTCTTAATGCCATCCTCCAAATGTGGGATAGGATAAGAGTCCGTTCTTGTAACTGCATTAACCTTTCTATAGTCCAAACACAACCGTTGGGTACCGTCTGGTTTAGGAACCATCACTATGGGTGAGCTCCATTGGCTGCAACCCACTTCAATGATGCCATTTTTAAGCATGCTCTCAATCTCTTTGTTAACTTGTGCCAATCTTAAAGGGTTAAGTCTATATGGATGTTGTATGATTGGAACAGCATTTCCCACATCTACATCATGTATTGCCATTTTAGTACTTCCCAATTTATCTCTACAAACTTGCCCATGTGATATCAATTTCAGGTCAATCCGTTTTTCCTCTGGAATGTAACTCAACAATTTATCCCAATTTTTAAGAACATCCTCATTTTCCAATTTAATTTCAGGTATGTCTAATTCTCAGTCATCTGGATTTGGTTTGTCACTTTGAGTTAGAATCATTGAAACCTCCTCCTTTTTCTCTCCTTCCCTTTCAAAGTACCTTTAAAGCATATTCACATGACACAGTCGGTGAGTCTTCCTTCTATCTGGTGTTTTTACCACATAATTCACCTCACTTAATTTCCTTTCAATCTTATAAGGTCCACAAAACCTTGCTTTTAAAGGTTCCCCTACCACTGGTAACAATACTGAAACTTTATCTCCACAGGTAAAACTCCGAACTTTGGATTTCTTGTCCGCTACCTGTTTCATCACATGTTGTGCACCTTTTAAATGCTGTCCAGCCAATTCACCTGCTCTATTTAATCGTTCCCTAAAATTTGACACGTAATCCGATAATGTAATTTCCGATTTATCACTCACCAATTTTTCCTTAGTCAATTGAAGTGGTCCCCTTCCCTCATGAACACAAATTAGTTCAAAAGGACTGAATTTGGTTGATTCATTCGGTGCATCCCTAATTGCAAACAGTACGAATGGAATTCCTTTATCCAAATCCTCTGGATAATCGTGACAATAAGCCCTCAACATTGTCTTTAATATCTGATGCCACCTTTCTAACGCTCCCTGCGATTCTGGATGGTCTGCAGTTGATTTAAATTGTTTTATTCCTCAGCTACACATAGCTTCTTTGAATAACCTTGAGGTACAATTCGATCCTTGATCCGATTGTATTTCTGTGGGTAGTCCATATCTAGTAAAGTAACTCCTCCACAATCTTTTCAGCTGTAATATTACGTACTGGAATGGCCTCTGGAAACCTAGTAGACACATCCATTATAGTCAAAAGATATTGATTCCCACTTTTTATTTGAGGAAGCAGTCCTACGCAATCAATTAGGACACTTGTAAAAGGTTTCTCAAATGCTGGAATGGGTATTAAGGGTTTTATCACTGCTTGAGGTTTCCCTATCACTTGACATGTGTGACATGATTGACAAAATTTAACTACATCTTTATGTAGTCCAGTCCAACAAATATCTTTCTGGATTTTAGCTTGAGTTTTCCTGATTCCCAAATGACCTCCCACTGGTACCTCATGTGCAACTCGCAAAACCTCCTTTCTATACCCTACTGGCAATACTACTTGATGAACGTCTGCCCACTTTTCATCCACCTGCATATGTAAAGGTCTCCATTTTCTCATCAAGGCATCGCTTTTACAGTAATAACACTGTGGTATACACTCAGATTCCTCTTCCGTTTATGCTTTCAGATAGATCCATTTCACTTCAACTTCATCTTCACTCTTTGATTTCTCCACTTGTCTTAACCTGTGACTTTACGACCTTGTTACTACACAATCCGGAAAAATCCCAGGATATTCGTCCTTCAACGCTTCAGTTGTCTGATTTTCCACTGTCTTATCAACGACAGGAGGCATCACTCTCACCTGTGATCCAGCTACGTCATTACCCAAGATAAACTGTATTCCTGGACAAGATAGTTTCTCTATTATTCCTACTCCACTTCACCACTCTTCACTGGACTTTCCATCCGTACCTTATAAAATGGAACACTACTCCACCTTTTCTGGTAATATTTTTCCCAAACGACATAACTCTTACCATTCTCTTACCATTAAAGATTGATTAGCTCCCGTATCACTTAAAATTGTGACTTATTTACCTGCTCCTCCTGATACACATGAGTAAACTTTACCCACACAAGTAAATTCTTTGACGAGATCTTGCATCGTCTTATCAATCACCTCTTGATCAGGCTGTACAATCTTTTGCGCCTCCTTCGCTTCACTTGGGCTTTCCTTTCCCACTTTAACAAACCCCACTGTCTTATCCTGTTTTACCACATCAGCCTTCCCAGTGCTTTTCTTCAGCCACCAACACTGTGACTTTACATGACCTAGTTTATTACAGTGAAAACATTTGAAACTTTTAATTTATTTTCCACCCTCCTGGATTCCTTTTTTAATCTAAGGTACACTCTCCTTATTACCTCCCATCAGATCACCTTTACTTTTACCACTTGAGTCTTTCTCATGTCCCCAGTTTCTATCCCTCACAGGCTGAAACTGATGTCGGAAACCAAGCTTTGATTTATGAACGAATTCACAATCACCTGCCATTTCTGCTGCTAATCTCGCAGTTTTAACCCTCTGCTATTCCACATGAGTTCTCGCTAGCAGAACTAGGGGCATAGCCTCAAAATAAGGGGAAGTATATTTAGGACTGAGTTTGGGAGGAACTTCTTCACCCAAAGGGTTGTGAATCTATGGAATTCCTTGCCCAGTGAAGCAGTTGAGGCTCCTTCATTTAATGTTTTTAAGATAAAGATAGATAAGGCGGGATTCTCCACTCCCGCGCCGAAGTGCCCACGCCGTCGTGAACGCCGTCGAGGTTCACGACGGCGCGAAACGGCCCCTATCCTGACCGATTTAGGGGTCGATAATGGGCTAGGAGTGGGGCCGCGTCATTTACACGCGCCAGGCCTTGTCGCCACGTAAAGGCGGCGCCGCATACATGACGCAGCGGGCACCGCATAATTGGCATCACCCGCGCATGCGCGGGTTGGCCAGCGCCAACCTGCGCATGCGTGGTTGCCGTCCTCTCCGAGTCCGCCCCACAAGAAGATGTCAGACGGATCTTGCGGGGCTGCGGAAGAAAGGAGGTCCTCCTTCAGAAAGGACGGCACGACGATCGGTGGGCACTGATTGCAGGCCAGACCCCATTTGAGGCCCCCCCCCCCGGTGCGGGATCCCCCCAGCGTTCCCGCGCTGTTCCCACCAGCAGCGACCAGGTGTGGACTGGCCGCTCGGCCCATCCGGGCCTGAGAATAGCAGGGGCGCCGGAGAATCGGCATTTTATGTGTCTCGGGCGATTCTCCGGCCTGCGTCGCGCGGAACTCGACGGGGCCATTCTCGCCGCTTGGGAGAATCGCTTGACGGCGTCGCAGGAAAATTCGGCGACCCAGGCGATTCTCCCAACCGGCGCGGGAGTGGAGAATCCCGGCCATAGTTTTTTGAAGAATAAAGGGATTAAGGGTTATGGTGTTCGGGCCGGAATGTGGCGCTGAGTCCACAAAAGATCAGCCATGATCTCATTGAATGGTGGAGCAGGCTCAAGGGGCCATATGGCCTACTCTTGCTCCTAGTTCTTATGTTCTTATACATCAGGAATTGAATTTTTAAACTCCTCCAAAAGTATAATTTCTCTGAGAGCTTCATACGTTTGGTCTATTTTCAAAGCCCTTATCCACCTATCAAAATTACTCTGTTTGAGCCTTTCAAACTCCATGCACGTTTGACCAAATTCTTTCCTTAAATTTCTAAACCTTTGTCTGTAGGCTTCAGGCACTAGTTCATATACACCCAAGATGGATTTTTTCACCTCCTCATACGTCCCAGATACCTCCTCCGGTAGTGATGCAAACACTTCACTAGCCCTACCTATCAGCTTTATTTGAATCAGTAATACCCACATGTCCTGTGGCCATTTCATTTGTTTAGCTACCTTCTCAAATGAAATAAAAAAGGCTCCTCGTCAAACCTTGGCAATGCTTGGACATATTTAAATAGATACCCACCAAGCCTTTGATTTTGACGCTCTTTCTCACTATCATCACTATCATCCAACTGTACGTTTCATAGAATCATAGAATTTACAGTGCAGAAGGAGGCCATTCAGCCCATCGGGTCTGCACCAGCCCTTGGAAAGAGCAGCCTACTTCAGCCCCACACCTCCACCCGATCCCTGTTCCCCAATAACCCCACCTAACCTTTTGGACACTAAGGGCAATTTAGAATAGCCAATCCACCTAACCTGCACATCTTTGGATTGTGGGAGGAAACCGGAGCACCCGGAGGAAACTCACGCAAACATGGGGAGAACGTGGAGACTCCGCACAGGCAGTGACCCAGCCTAACACAAAACTAAAAAGCTGACAAATAGCCCAGCTCCACGCACACTCTGACATCATTGATAAACACTAATTTCTTAAAGGTACATTTCTTAAACACCCATTTCTTAAAGGTACTCTCGCATAACAGTATTATTTCTGTACGTAAGCACAATTCAATAAACCGTCTTTGTGGTGGACATCTATTCCTTTTTGATGAAATTTTGGGTTCTTGAAATCAGCTACATGCGACCTCAGAAGTGTCCTCATTCCTTTCTGTAGAAGATAATTCTTGAGATGTTGGGTGCACGTCGCATCCCAATGGGAGCATGGTGTGGCCGGTATATCCCGGGTGAGGTCTCCTGCGGGTTCCCCACCAGCCACGGCGCCTTGCAGGATCTACCCACATCCCACGAGGCGTCGGATCAGGAACCCGCCCACAATGGGAGGGACCAAGCCGCGCTTGCATAAGTAGGTCTTAAACCTACTTAAGGCCTACGTACCCAGTATCTACTGGCTTCCTGAGATCTACCGTCTTCCCAATGGAGGCCACCAGCCATGCGCCATTCAGTACTGGTTCACGCAAACATGGGCCAGGTGGTGTGGCACCTGTGGGTGTCTCCCAGGCCATCAGAGGCTCCTAGGCGGCCCGGGGTAATGCCTGATGGTCCCCTAGCCCTCCTCCTGGAATGCAGGAACCTTGGTACTGCCAGGCTGACACCTTGGCACTCCCAAGCTAACAGGGGTACTGTCAGTGTGGCAGTACAAGGGTGCCCAGGTGTCATGGTGGCACTACCAAAGGGTAGTGCAATTTATGATTTATTTTCCAAACGTCTTAGATTTTGGAACTTTGCCAAAGCATTGGAAAATTGCCCATAAAAGGAAGGAGATGACATGCAGGATACTACAGGCCAATTAGTCCAACTTCAGTTGTTGCCAAAATATTAGAACTAATTATTAAAGAAATAAAGCAGTGCATTTGTAAAGTCATAAACTGACCAAGCAGAGTTAACATAGTTTCATGAAGGGGGTATTGTGTCTGACAAATTTACTAGAGCCGTTTGAGGAAGTATCAGTGGTAGTAGAAGAGAACCAGCCAATGTTGTATATTTGGATTTTCAAAAGCATTTGATAAGGTGCCACCCAAAAGGCTTTTACTGCACGGTCAATTCCAGCCCCGCTGATCCCCGAGTCCCAACATGAATGAATTAATCAATAATTCATGTAAAGATTGTGAGATTCTTGGCCCTCGACTGCTCGAATAACTTCCAGGCACCAGATTGGTAAGTAAAATACAAAAGAACTGTTTATTTACAACCAAGAGAAGAGATAAACATATAATGGTAAAAAATAGTAACATCTACTATTTTTCTACTATTACCGTACTAGGGCAGCACGGTAGCATTGTGGATAGCACAATTGCTTCACAGCTCCAGGATCCCAGGTTTGATTCTGGCTTGGGTCACTGTCTGTGTGGAGTCTGCCATCCTCCCCGTGTGTGCGTGGGTTTCCTCCGGGTGCTCCGGTTTCCTCCCACAGTCCAAAGATGTGCAGGTTAGGTGGATTGGCCATGATAAAATTGCCCTTAGTGTCCAAAATTGCCCTTAGTGTTGGGTAGGGTTACTGGGTTGGGTTGGGTGGGGTTACTGGGTTATGGGGATAGGGTGGAGATGTGGACCATGGGTAGGGTGCTCTTTCCAAGAGCCGGTGCAGACTCGATGGGCCGAATGGCCTCCTTCTGCACTGTAAATTCTATGAATTCTATGAATCTGCTAATCTAATTATTCCCTTAACCCGTACCACTCTCCACTCAGACACACATAAGACAGACACACGGTGGCGAGGTGGGGGGGGGGGGGGGGGGGGAGGATAGGAAAGGTTAAAAATAGGATTAAATTAGGAATGAGAGATGCGTATCTTCGCAGTGAGGTTGTGGCATGTGTAGGTGATGATCTTCTCTGAACGTGTGCTTTTACAAACTGTTGGTTGGTGTAGCCATGTAAAATGGCTAACTCCCGATTAGAATGGCCAAACCCCGATTTAAAATGGCGAACGGAAGAGGCTGATGGGAAAATCAGCCAACAGGACGCAAACAGACAGCTGCAGGTAAAACAGTGTATTCGCCTCTGGGGAAGCCAGACAGAATCGATACCTGCAGCCATCAACACAACAACACACCAGCCATCTGCATAGTAAGTAGCAATCCCGGGAACAATATGCTACAAATTAGTAACACAAAGCCGACCCAGACTTTTCGGCGCCAGCAGGAGCTTACACAAAGAGAGGTGAATGACCACCCCTCGATCAAGGAATCTCTCCAGCATTGGAGAATATCGAACCAAGTGATTGGGGCCAAGTCCAATCACTTGGAACCAGGTACAAGGTCTGCCCCGAGAGGCGGGAAGCCCCTGGGGACTATAAGAATAGGGGCCAAGTTCAAATCGACCCTTCTTCCCTTCTTCTCCTCTCCGCACCGTTCGAGACCCTTCTGCTGACCCTCTGCAACAGCCGCGAGAAATAGTAAGTCTTACTCCAACGCTCGCTACGAGATAGGCACTCCTGACTATCGACCTGTACCAGCTTTGAATCCCGCAGGCTCAGAACCCATACGAAAGGCCATTTGTTTCCCTCACCTGGTGGGCCATTTCCAAAGTTAAGTATTGGCCTGTTAGTTGTAGGAAGTAGCTTAGAAGTAGAATTAATGTATAAGTATTGATTGCTGTATATAATAAATGTGCGTTGATTTAACTCTTACTAAGCGGTGTGTTGGATTATTGATCATTACTCGGACTTGAACCATGTGGCGGTATCAGAAAGATACCTGGCGACTCAAGAGCAAAGGTGACAGAACAAGATCAATTAAACTAAGGCTAAAACGAGCAACATTTTGGCGACACCCTGACGGGACCCGATCTAGAAGTGGAAAACCACTCCGGGAGAACCCAAGAAATTTGAATTAGAAACCCAATTGGAAACAGAAAACCACAAGTGTTCAAACGGTTCTGATCAATAGTCATCATTCGGAAGTGTGTGTATGCATGCGTAACTAACAGGGCTATAAGGTAAAACTGATAGATTTTTGTTGCGTCAAAACTGTCGGAAGTCTGTATTTTCGGAAAGTAGCGAAAGCCGTACCCGCATCTACAACACCGCCTTAGCCCCCTGTCCCAAATTTAGAAGAAGCAGTCGGATAGGAAAGATGGCCATGCAGGCAATGCAGCGCCTCATGAACCCTGAGGAATTTGCGGTCGCAGCGAACAGCAGTAGTAGAGTGGGATAGTGTCCCATTTGGGAGAAGGAAATCCGGAAATATCTCAAGGGCAAAGGATGGCCCCTTTGGAATGATTTCTACGATAATGAGGAATCAAGTCCCGGAAGTATAGGGCATACTTGGTGGGAGAACCTGAGCGAGAGCCACAAAAAGAGCTTGGGAAAAGCTCGCAAGCCGATGGCAATCGTGTCCTGTTTGGCACAATTGCGAGGCACAGAGGAGGTCGTCAAGACGCTCCGCAAAGAAGTTGAGGGCATACATCGGATGAGTAAAGTCGATGTAAGCGAAGTTGAAAAAGAGAATTTAGAATTAAGGAGGAAATTGGCAGCGAAAGATGGAAAGGTGGCTGACGCCAAACGGGGTCACCAGTCTTGTCTGGCGCATTTAAACAGTTTCCAGTCGCAGTATGAAAAGGCCTATCAGGACACGCAACGTGCAGTCCTGGTAAGAGAAGAGACAGAAAAACAGGTAGAAGCGTTACAGAGACAGTGTAGCGATCTAAAAGCAGCATTAAGAGCACTCCACGCTGACAGAACAAAGACAGAGCACCATAGATCACGCAAAGTGCCGGAAGCAGATTGCAGAGCTGCAATCACTGCTTTCTATTCGAAAAGGTTTTCAGGAAACCTTTGGGGAAAAGTTAGACCAGGAAGACGGCCCTGATTGGGAAGAGTTACACGAAACAGCGCAGAGATATGTTCAGGGAACATGTGCGCAGGGAAAGCCCCAAAAGAGAAAAGCACCCCAACCCCCCACACAGCAGATAGTTCAGGCTCCAATGAACCCTGTAACCACCCACCGCACAGCCACATCGGACAATGCGGAATATCTACATTCCACCCCCTTAACAGTGACCTAATTACGGGACGCGTACGAGAAGATCACACCGTTCCTCCCCGCCGCAGACCCCCCCCATTTCTTTGCCACAGTTAGACATTAGGCGAACATGTACGGCCTGGACGAGAGAGAGCATGTAAAACTCATGGTTTTAAGTTTAGATCCGTCGGTAGCAGCAGCCCTTCCCGACCCACAGAATGTAGGAGGAGGTACCCTTGCAGAAATGCATACTGCGATCCTGGATGCGATTGGGTATAACCGGGGTGACCCCGTAGATGGCCTCAATAAATGTAGGCAGAAGAAATCTGAGCACACCACAGCGTTCGCTGGATGCCTGTGGATTCACTTCGCAGCAGTCTTCGGAGACGTTGACCGTGCCCATTTGTCCCCAGACAACATGGCCAAATGGACCCGCATCCTTATCTCCCATGCCACAGATGCAGGACAGAAAGCCTGTACTAGTTATGATCCCTCAGAGGAGGCCCATAACGAGAAGTGGGTAGTTAAAAGATTGTCCCGTGTTTGGAAGCAATCTGTTCAGAGCAAACCCACCGTTAAAAATAGCGAGGAAAAGCAGGCCGCCGCAGACATGCAGGCAGTAAAAACAACATACCACAACCCCGCATGGGTAAATAAGGGAAAGAACAGCCCCCCACCCAAGTCACTAGAGTGTTACAACTGCGGACAGTTGGGACATTTCGCAAAAGAGTGCAATGCCCCTAAAAAGCCACACAGACCTCAGCAGACGGGCACTCTGAGTAAGAAAAAGACTGAGCCCATCCATAGCGTTAGCGCCCATTCGGATCAGGCGGACTTGACCGGAATGGACTGACGGTGTACGGGCTCCCCCAGTTGGGTCTGCGACACCCTTTGGGATAGGTCAGGACGACCCGTAGTTGCAGCGAAAATTCGGGGACAGCCTATCGAATTTCTCTGGGACACAAGAGGGTCCCGCACCACCATAAATTCCTCCACTCTTTTTCAAAAGGACACGTGGCCCACTACAGCCACTATCACCCTCAGCGGCTTTACAGGCCACTCACAGCAGGGACACATCACAGCCCCTGTACCCATTCAAATTGAAACCATCACCACAAAGCACCCCGTGGTTTTAGTAGACTTGCCCCACACAGCAGAACACATTCTGGGAATTGACTTCATGAATTCCCACCACCTTTCATTCGATCCAGTCAACCAGTGTGTCTGGAAGATGGTGAAATCCGCAAAGGCCCCCGCAATGCTCAACATAGGCGAATATATGAACAAAATTAGCACCGTAGGCGAATTTTGGTTCAACCCGACCACGCTTAATACGGACAAGCAGGTTAGGGCAGTTCTGCAAAAGAATTGGGCAGCATTCGCGACCCACAAGCACGACTGTGGATGGATGACTGGCTCCGTACAAATAACAGGACCTGACCCTAGACCCCAAAAACAGTATGGATTTCCCCAAGAGGCAGAGGGAGAAATCTTAAAAGTATTAGAGAGCTTAGTAGAGCAGGGCGTACTTAGATCAGTAGCCTCCACTAATAATGCCCCGATTTGGCCAGTGAGAAAGCCCGATGGACCATGGCGACTGACCATTGATTATCGGGAACTCAACAGTCACCCCCGCAGCAGCCCCCACCGTAGCAACAAGTCCCGAGACCATGCTCAAGCAGGGACTCAATTCCCGCTACTTCACGGTTTTGGACATCAGTAATGAATTCTGGTCCATTCCATTGGCAAAGGCATGCCAGTACAAATTTGCCTTCACCTTTAAAGCACAGCAGTACACGTGGACATGCCTGCCACAAGGATTCCACAACTCCCCCTCCATTTTCCACCGACAGCTGGCAAATGGATTAGCAAAATTCTCTCGCCCCGAATGTCTGGTACAGTATGTAGACGACCTACTACTGCAGACAGACACCAAGGAAGAGCACATTGAGCTGTACGAACTCCTGGAACTATTACATTCAATTGGTTGTAAAGTTAACCCCAAAAAGGCCCAGATTTTGGAAGAAAAAGTGGTATATTTGGGAACAATTATCACGCACGGTAAACGCGAGATCGAGCATAAAAGAATTGACTCGATCGCTAAATTGCCCCTTCCCCAGAACGTTTCAGCCCTCTGGTCGTTTTTAGGACTGGTTGGCTACTGCCGAAACCACATTGACAGTTTCGCCAGCAAGGCAGCGCCCCTCTCAGACCTCCTAAAGAAGGGAGCCCCCTGGGAATGGCTTCCGCAGCATACGGATGCTGTGGACTCTTTAAAACAGGCACTCATAGCAGCCCCCGCACTACAAGTTCCAGACCCGCTTTCCCCTTACGCCACAGATGTAGCGACCACAGACCACATCCTTTCAGCCGTGCTCCTCCAGGAACGGCACGACCAGTTAAGACCCGTAGCTTATGCCTCCCGGCTTTTAGATGCTGTGGAGCAGGGATTTTCAGCCTGTGAGAGGCAACTGCTCGCAGTTTTCTGGGCAGTCCAGTACTTTTCATATATTACCGGACTGAACCCCATCACAATTCTGACTGAACACACCCCCACCCAACTTTTACTGGATGGACGACTCAAGGACGGTACAGTAAGCCAAATAAGAGCAGCCAGATGGGCCCTTCTCATGCAGGGATGGGACATCACAGTAAAAAGGACAAAGACACACACCTACTTAGCCGACAATTTACAGTACCCCGGAACCCCCATGAATGTGAGATTATCTCTCCACAACACAGGCCCCTTTATCGCTAAAACACCCCCGAGAAAGATAGATACTTCAACTCAGAGCCCCCCGCACACGGACACGTGCGAGCCCATAAAGATTTATGTGGATGGATCTTCCACAGTCTTGGATGGGAAGCGCATAACAGGTTGCGGGATCTATGTCGAGGACGTGCAGGGACGCGCCCTTGAGGAAATAGCGTTGAAACTACCCAGACACTTAGGCGCGCAGGCAGCAGAGCTTGCATATATAGTTGAGCACCCAGATTCCTTCCCCAGCCCAGCAGGCATATACTCGGACAGCCTCTATGTCTGTAACAGCCTTACGGAATTTCTGCCCCTGTGGGAAGCAAGAGGATTTGTTTCCGCAGATGGAAAACCCCTCCCCTCAGCCCCATTGCTCCGTCATATTTTAGAAAAAGCCCAGAACAGGACTTTTGGGATCATCAAATTCCGCAGCCACCATCGTTCCTCCCCCCCTGGAAATGTAAAAGCCGACGCACTGGCTAAGGCAGGTTCCAGACATGGGTATTTTTGGAAACCCCCCAAAAGTGCGCCAGTGAGTGCAGTTCAGGTCACACAGACTAGAATCGAGGATCTAGTAGAGGCCCAGAAGCAGGACAGCAATCTCACGGAGATTGTAAAGGGAAAGTATCCCGCCTCCTACGAGAGGTTCAGAAATACACTGACCACACATGACGGTGTGGTGTTAAAGGACACCCTTTATGTGGTTCCTGAACATGACAGGAACCAATTGATTTGTTTGTTCCATGACGGTCATAGACATCAGGGAATCGATTCCCACTACAGCCCATCTTAAACAGCTTTGTTGGTGGCCAAATTTAAAGGAAGATGTAAGCCATTACACAGAAAATTGTCTTATCTGTGCGCAGAATAACCCCGACAGATATGCCAAAAAGGCCCAACTCAGCCACACCCGACCAGTTAATGGCCCCTGTACTAACCTCCAGATTGATTTTATAGGTCCATTGCCCCCTTGCAGGAATGGCTGTAAATATGTACTTGTGGTCATAGACACATTTACAAAATGGGTGGAAGCATTTCCAGCCCGCACAAACACTGCAAAAACCACAGCCAAGATTCTAACCCACCACATCTTTACAAGATGGGGACTCCCCCGCAGCATTGAATCGGACCAAGGTTCCCATTTTACGGGACGTGTCACGCAGAATGTCCTCACGATATTTGGCATCACCCAAAAATTCCACATTGCATACCACCCACAGTCGAGTGGTATCGTGGAGCACATGAATCGGACCCTAAAAACCACCCTCAGAAAAATGGTCCAGCAGAACAACACCACTTGGGACTCAGTCCTCCCTTTTGCGCTGATGTTTTTGCGTAACACTATTTCTACATCCACAGGTTACACCCCACACACTCTCATGACCGGACGCCCCATGAAAGGCACAGAATACTTGTTAGGTTTAGACCTGACCAGCCCCGAAGTAACGGCCCTCACACACGAGAAAGCTGTGGAGCAATTAGTTGTGAATGTTAAAACGGCTCAGTTAGCAGCCGCAGTAAAATTGGGCACCAGAAAGAAACAGAGCAAGGCTTGTTTTGACAAGCCAGTGCATGCGACTGAGTACAGTATAGGACAGCAAGTTATGCTCTCCGTGTATAACCCCAGCTCATTCCTGTCACCAAAATACTCGGGTCCGTACTCCATTGCGGATAAAGTAAGCCCTTCTGCATATAAAATAAAGTACCCCAACGGTAAGACTGTGTGGTTCCATATAAACCAGCTGAAGGCATATGGAACACAGTCTAACCACGCACACCACGTCATACTCGACGCAGCACACCACACCCCGCCCACAGCCAACGTCACCCTGCCAACCCCCACCACGTCCAGCCCAGCCACGGCCTCAACCTCGACTCCACCCCCGAAATATACACTCCGCCCCGGAACGCCCACAGACTGCAGCAGAGACAGCGACTGTGAGTCGGACGATAGCCACAGCACGCCTCCCTACTATCCCCATGCAACCGGACCCACACCCAGCGACTCCGACTACGATCCAAGTGATCCCTTCCTGATCACTTTTCTGAACAAACCCCACCACCGACCACCGAACCACACTGATGACCCCGATTTTGTCCCCACACAACTATACACCAATTATTGGCACCGTGACAACTCATACCAACTCGTCCGCAACGGCGAGAGCAACCCCAACTCACACCATGCAGCCCTTTCAGCCCTAATCCACTCCAGAGTTTGGCACCCAGGACAAGAGGACGACCTTAGGTCTGACTCCCAAACCGCAAACCCCTTGGCGACCCTGTTCGCTACCGAGAACTGAGGTGTCCAGATGATGTTTTAAAAGGAACCGCTTGGGAGAAGTGTTGTGCTTTCTGATGGAACCTGCAGAATGTTTTATGTTGTTTGTACGTTTGTTTTATGTTGTATGTCCGACAGGAGAATTTTTCTCGCTGCCACGCGCCCATTCAGCAGAAACCTCTGAGGACTTGCCCTCAGAGACCCACCGTTGCCACACGCTTGTTCAGAGGAACTAGCTTTTCAGCTGATACTTGTTCGGGTATCAGATGCCCGATCATAACTGCTCTTCTGGTTCGAAGGATAGAAACACTACGGCAGCCCCACCACGATGACTACATTTTTGCCCGTTCTTGTCGGTTGCTCAGGCAGTGGAGAAAAGGCTTGAGACCTGCCCTGCCTGGGAACCCCCCCCCCCCCGGTCAATGATGCTCGGGTAGGGGAGATACGGCATTGGTAGCCGTCCTACCCGGGGACTCCTTCCAAATCTTACCCGTCGCGGCCCATATGCACCTCATTTCGGCATTTTCATTTCAAGAAGTTTTGTTTGTTTAGGTAACCCTTAGGTTGCCGGCCATCTGCTATTTACATCCTGGAACATTTGGATGGTAAATCAGCACTGGTTCATGATTGGGAAGTGTGCCGTGTCCTAAAATTTGTTTTTTGAAAAAAAATGAGGGAGTCACACATAGTGACCAATTATAAAGGGAATAATTGGCACCAAAGGACAGACACACTAGCATACCAGATATTAAACAAAGATAGTTACAGACACTATGCTTGTTTCTACAGAACTCCAGTAGCTCCAGGACCGTAGAAAATAAAGAGAAGAGAAGAAAGAGAAGGAAAGAGAACAGTCATGAGGACTTCCTTCATCGAGATCAACATACTGTTTATGGACATTTGGTTGCGCGTGACCGCGAACCCCATGAATTCAAACCCCCCAGCCGTTAATGTTTCACTGCCCCGCAGTACCCAGAGCCCAGTCACCAGCGACACTACATCTTCTTGGTGTGACAGGTTCATAACCTGGTACTCCCTGTCCTATGTAATCGAAACACTATTAGCGTTAGCGATACTCTGTTGTGTAGTGCAGACTATGCGCCTACGTAAATGGAGAAGGAGAGCCTACCGCACTCGAGCCCCGGTAGATAGGATCAGATCCCCTATGTTCAGTTACGACCAGACCCCCGACCCCGCGATCTATAATAAAATAATAAAGTGCATTCACTTGCGTTTATTGTTGTTGTAAATAAAGAGATGTACAAAAACTTTTCATTTAAAAAAAAAAATTGTATGATCCTGAGCTTGACTGCCAAGCCAGGAAAGACTGTATGAAATGCTGTTATTTTTGTTGTATGATTGAGGAAGGTAGGATAATGGAATGTTTAAGCGAGTGTAGTATATTAAGAATAAGTTAGAGGTTCCAAGTTTGTTGTTTTGTAATGCATGCCCCTGTCTGACACAGCGTCCTTAGAATTGTTAGTTAAAAATTTTTGTGCATAGCTATGGTCAGTTCAGAGGCCATGTAGGAGGTGTCCCTCCCGGTCAGGGAATGGAAAGTAACAATCATGATGTGATCCTTCACGCTTCGCGTTAGGATCACAAGGAGGGTTGTAGCCATGTAAAATGGCTAACTCCCGATTAGAATGGCCAAACCCCGATTTAAAATGGCGAACGGAAGAGGCTGATGGGAAAATCAGCCAACAGGACTCAAACAGACAGCTGCAGGTAAAACAGTGTATTTGCCTCTGGGGAAACCAGAAAGAATCGATACCTGCAGCCATCAACACAACAACACACCAGCCATCTGCATAGTAAGTAGCAATCCCGGGAACAATATGCTACAAATTAGTAACACAAAGCCAACCCAGAATTTTCGGCGCCAGCAGGTGCTTACACAAAGAGAGGTGAATGACCACCCCTCAATCAAGGAATCGCTCCAGCATTGGAGAATATTGAACCAAGTGATTGGGGCCAAGTCCAATCACTTGGAACCAGGGACAAGGTCCGCCCCGAGAGGCGGGAAGCCCCTGGGGACTATAAGAATAGGGACCAAGTTCAAATCGACCCTTCTTCCCTTCTTTTCCTCTCCGCACCCTTCGAGACCCTTCTGCTGACCCTCTGCAACAGCCGCGAGAAATAGTAAGTCTTACTCCAACACTCGCTACGAGATAGGCACTCCTGACTATCAACCTGTACCAGCTTTGAATCCTACAGGCTCAGAAGCCTTACGAAAGGCCATTTGTTTCCCTGACCTGGTGGGCCATTTCCAAAGTTAAGTATTGGCCTGTTAGTTGTAGGAAGTAGCTTAGAAGTAGAATTAATGTATAAGTATTGATTGCTGTACATAATAAATGTGCGTTGATTTAACTCTTACTAAGCGGTGTGTTGGATTATTGATCATTACTCGGACTTGAACCACATTGCGGTATCAGAAAGATACCTGGTGACTCAAGAGCAAAGGTGACAGAACAAGAGCAATTAAACTAAGGCTAAAACGAGCAACATTGGTTAGGATCTACCTTCGGTTAGAACTCTCAGGCTGTAAAACTTCATCCGGAGTCACCTTCACTTCCACTGACCTGGGCTTTCACACTGACAATTCCCTTCAGGCCTGTGCAATTCCAGCTAGAATCCACCAGATTGACTATCAGCCTCACTGAGTTAAATCTAAGTTCTCAACATGAGGTTTTGAATAGGGTTTTCAAACAGCTCTTCTCTTTATCCTGAACCCTCAGCAAGAGTCCAGCAGGTGAGAGAGTTGCCTAATCAGAACAGAAATGACTACATGCCAACACCTCCCAGGTTGTGCAGAAAGAGGAAGGTATTTGGTCACAAGTACTCAGGTGAGAGATCTGCTTTAGTTTCCAGTGGACCTTTGACATGCTGGCTGGAAACAATTTAAATTGTCCTGCAGAGAGATAATGAAGAGAGTCCAGACTTGCTGTGTGCTGCATTCTCGGTCTAATCAGAAAGCTAAAATGGAACCTGCCCTCTTTTCCAGAAACCTTCCAGAAGCTTCTGAAGGGATCCACCAATCACAATCAAGAATAGAAGAAGACAGAGCAGTACGGTGGCGCAGTGGGTTAGCCCTGCTGCCTCACGGCACCGAGGTCCCAGGTTCGATCCCAGCTCTGGGTCACTGTCCATGTGGAGTTTGCACATTATCTCCGTGTTTGTGTGGGTTTCACCCCACAACCCAAAAAATGTGCAGGGTACGTGGATTGGCCACGCTAAATTGCCCCTTAATTGAAAAAAATGAATCGGGTAGTCTAAATTTATATAAAAAAAGAAAAACAAAAAGGAATAGAAAAAGACCCAGAATTCCAGAAGAGCTAATTGGCTTCCGGCCAAGTCAATCAAGGTGACATCACAGGATCCTGCCACACAGCACATGGCACTAAGAGGGAGTCCTGTGCCAGTTCAAATGACAGCTTAGACCAGGGTTTTTCAGGTTAAATCTAAAGTATGCAGTTGAAAACCAAAATGTGTAATATTAAGGCAGCCAGTAAGACAGGAATTAACAAGGGAAACCAGGATCAGACAAGGATTTAAAAGAGGTTCCGTACACTACGCAAAATAGGTTAGAAGATTGGCTAACGAACAGTAAATGGTGAGTAACAAGAAGGGGTCTCTCTCAGATTGAAGGGCAATAATCAATGGAGTTCCACGGATCAATGCTGGAACAGCAGTTTTTCACAATATAAATTAATAGGAAGGAAGAGAGTGTGCTGTCACCATATTTGCAGGTGATATGAATTTGGGGAGAAGGCAGGATGGTAAAAGTCTCTAACTAGTTTCAGGGAGATATTGACAGGTTAAGTCCGTGGACAGAAAATTGGCAAATGGAATTCAATGTAGGAAAATGTGAGATTGTTAATTTTGGAAGAAAGAATTAGGAGGCGGATTATTATTTAAATGGAAAGAGGCGGCAGAAATCTATGGCACAAAGGGACTTGGCGGTCCTTATTGATGAAACCAAGAATGCTAGCATACAGGTTCAGAAGGTAATAGGGAAAACAGATGGAATGTTGGCTTTTATTTCAAGGAAGCTGGAGTATAAAAGTAAAGAGGTGCTGCTGAAACTAGTGCAAGGTTAAGGGTGAGGCCACATTTAGAATACCGTGCACAGTTTTGGTTCCCTTATTTAAGGAAAGATATATCATCATTGGAGCAGTATAGAGGAGGTTTACTCGGATGATTATGGGTATGGAAGGACCACCATATGAGGAAAGATTAAACTGGCTGGGTCTGTATTCTTTGGAGTTCATAAGACTGAGAGATGATCTGATTGAGATGTATTAGGGGGTTAGACAGGTTAAATGTTGGGAGGATGTTTCCACTCATGGAGAGTGTAGGACCGTAGGGCATAGTCACAGAATAAGGGGGTGCTCATTTCAGACAGATGTGATGAAAAATTTCTTCCATCAAAGAGTGAAACATTTGGGTTTCTTTACCTTAGGAACCTGTGATGGCCAAGTCCTTGAACATTTTCAAGGCTGGGATCTGTAGGTTTTTAATCAGTAGAGGAACAAAGAGTTACAGAGATACAACTCTGACCTAATGAGTGTTCGATCAGCAATGGTCTTATTAAATAGCAGATTGGCTCAAAGTGCTGAATGTCCAACTCCTGTTCCTATTTCTTATGGTCTTAGAAGCTGGCAATTCTAGTGTAATGGCCACAGTGCTGTGCAAATCTAGAGGCTTGAAGAAACGTATTTTATTGCAAATCAAACCATATGAACATTCCAGTTTCCAGCTGGGCTACCCAACTTGGCTCCCATTTGGGCCGGTTTTATGATAGAGTCCATTACTCCACCCCTCAGTGGGGAGCTCATATATCTACGAGGCTCATGGAGAGGCTAATTGGTCTGTTCCTGTAGGTCTTGTGCAGGTTATAACATCCCTCCCTCTCAAAGTCGGAAGACCATTCCGAGGAAGATGGAGCAGGAAGGCGTCTGCTCTTTTTCGTCCACAGGTATGCTTCTTGCACCTGTAGAGCCGGATCAAGACGCGTATATCTCAATAACGAAGGCCATTTAATTGCTGATCACCGTGGGGGGAACCACTAATGGTGGCTACTCTCTGGCTTGCTCACTGTCTGAAACTTCCGATGGCTGGGTCTTCAAATCAGAGTCTGATTTGGCTGCTAACCGTATTAAAACATCCTGAGCTAGTGCGCGTTCAATTCCAGTTCTACTTGCCCCAGGGTCACAGCACAAGTGAATTAATTAATAATTATCAGAAAAATACCCAAAGTCTTTAGTCCTTGGCAACCCAATAATTGCAGTCACCAGAGTTGTAAATATAAACACAATTACTTCTTATTAACAACTGTAATGAAATATGCAGAAAATACAACTGGTTAGCAATTATCTAATTCCTAATTCTCTGCTTTAACTTGCCCCCCCTCCCCAACCTCTACATAGACACAAACACACACACACACAAGACAGGCGAACATAGATGGGGAGAAAGGAGTAGAAAATCAGAAGGAAGAGGGAAAACGAGTCTTTGTTTCAGATGGTTGTTTCCAGCACCCTACTCCTCTTCAAACTCTACTTTCAGTCCAAGACTTTACTGTAGATTCATTCAGGCCTCTGTAGTTTCAGAACTACAACACTCACAGTCTTTCTGGAGAGAGACAGACGGTCCTGGTGTTTGTTTCCCCTGTAATGGTTTTCCTGCAGATTCAATCAGGTTCTCTGCAGTTCCAGAAATACAGCACTCACAGCCTTTCAGGTAAAAACACAGAGGAGTTGACAGCGAGAGTACTTGTCCCTGTGCTTCCAAGAGTTAAACGGATCTCCTTGGGACTCTGACAATCATCCCACTGGGGTAATCCAATCACCACCTGTTACCGAGCAGAGTATGGCCTTTTGGGACCATGCATTGGTCCCCAGTGAATCCATCAAACCGAGTTCCACCCCATCTCTCTCTCTTGCCGAAAAGTCTGAAGCTCCTGTTCAAACTAGCAGAGACAAGAGGAGTGTTCCCTCCTGTAACTTCTGAATTCCTCATTCTCTCTGCTGCTTGACTCAAAAGACATATATATCCATTAAATGGCAAAATTAAATGGCAAAACAAAAGAAAGGGGAAATCTGGGAAAAATAGGTAGGACCCTTACAACTGGTACTGCGGCAGGTGGTGAGGGAACCAACAGAAGGGAAGAACATACTTGACATCATCCTCACCAACCTTCCTGCTGCAGATACATCTGTCCATGACAGTATCGGTAGGATTGACCACCATACAGTCCTTGTGGAGACAAAGTTCCATCTTCACATTGAGGATACCCTCCATTATGTTGTGTTTCACTACCACCATGCGAACTGCAATAGACTTCGAACAGATCCAGCAGCCCATGACTGGGCATCCATGAGGTGCTGTGGGTCATCAGCAGCAATAAAATTGTATTCAACCAGAATCTGTAACCTCATGGCTTGGCATACCTCCCACTCTATCATTACCACCAAGCCAGGTGATCAACCCTGGTTAAATGGAGAGTGCAGGAGGGCATGCCAGAAACAACACCAGGCATACCTAAAAATAATGTACCAACCTGGTAAAGCTACAACACAGGACTACTTGCATGCTAACCAATGTAAGCAGCAAATAATAGACAAGGCTAAGCAACCCCAGAATCACTGGATTAGATCTAAGGTCTGCAGTCCTGCCGTATCCAGCTATGAATGGTGGTGGACAAATAACTCACCGGGGAGGAGGTTCCATAAATACCCCCATCTTCAGTGATGGAATAGCACAGAACCTCAGTGCAAAATATAAGGCTGAACCATTCGCAACAATCTTCAGCCAGAATTGCAGAGTGGATGATCCATCTTGGACTTCCCTGGCCAATTCAATTCTTTGGATTCCACCAATGTTATTCAGCTCCTGACGTCATTAAAACCTTTGTTCAACCATGGACAAAAGGGCTAAATGCCAGAGGTGAGGTGAGAGTTAATGTCCTTGACAGCAAGATGGCATTTGACTGAGCACAGTAGCAAGGAGCCCTAGGGATACTGAAGCCAATGGGGATCAGGGGAAAATCGCTGGTTGGAGTCATACCTAGCACAAAGGAAGATGGTTCGGTTGGTTGGAGGTCAATCATTTCACCTCCATGACATCACTGCAGGAGTTCCTCAGGGTAGTGTCCTTGGAACAAAGATTTCCAGCTGCTTCATCAATGACCTTGATTCCATCATAAGGTCAGAAGTGGGCATGTTCACAAATGACTAGACAATGTTCAGCACCATTCGTGATTCGTGATTCCTCAGATAATGAAGCAGTCCATGTCCAAATGCAGCAAGCCCTGGACAATATCCAGGCTTGAGCTGACAAGTGGCAAATAACATTCATGCCACACAAGTGGCAAGCAATGACCATCCCCAGCAAGAGAGGATTTAACCATCATCAATTGATATTCAATGGCATTACCATTGCTGAATCTCCCACAAGCAACATCCTGGAAATCACCATTGACCAGAAACTGAATTGGACTAGCCATAGAAATACTGTGGCTACCAGAGTAGGTCAAAGGCTAGGGATCCTATGGTGAGTAATTCACCTCCTGAACCCCCCAAAGTCTCTCCACCATCTACAAGGCACAAGTCAGGAGTGTAATGGAATACTCTCCACTTGACTGGATGAGTGCAGCTCCAATAACACTCAAGAGGTGGAGATGCCAGCATTGGACTCGGATGGGCACAGTAAGAAGTTTTACAACACCAGGTTAAAGTCAAACAGGTTTGTTTCGAATCACTAGCTTTCGGAGCACAGCTCCTTCCTCAGATGAATCATTCGAAGCAAACCTGTTCGACTTTAACCTGGTGTTGTAAGCCTTCTTCCTGCGCAACGCTCAAGAGATCCGGCACCATCCAGGACAAAGCAGAGTCTGCTCTCCCTTCCACAAACATTCAAACCCTCCAACACTAGCGAACAATAGCAACCATGTGCACCATTTACAAGATGCACTGCAGGAATTCCTCAAGGTTCCTTAGACAGCACCTTCCAAATCCACAACCACTACCATCTAGAAGGACAAGAGAAGCAGATACCTAGGAACCCCACCAGCTGGAGGTTCCCCTCCAAGTCACTCACCACCCTGACTTGGAAATATGTCACTGTTCCTTCACTGTCACTGGGGCAACATCCTGGAACTCCCTCCGTAACAGCACAGTGGGTGTACCTACACCTCAAGGACTGCAGCGATTCAAGAAGGCATTTTACCACCACCTTCTGAAGGGCAATTAGGGATAGGAAAAAAATGCTGGCCTAATCAATGATGCCCACATACCATAAATGAATTTTAAAAACCTGTAGCCACAGATCAGTGGCCCACGAGTGATAACTGGTGGAAGCAGAAAATTCATTTTTCCACGCTGAAAATCATATCCGATAAATACCATGGTGAGGGGACAGTGAAAGACACATGTCACTAACCACTGAGAATGCCCCTTGCAAGCCTTTCCAATATATCGAAGGTCCACAGCAAGGACAAAAAATGGGAGCTCTGAGGGAGATTGTCCGAAAAGTACGAAATGGCTTTGGCATTGCATGGAAAACATAGGAAACATAAGGTAAGTACACTCTTATATGCTGTGGGAGCCATATCTTAAAAAACAAAAATTGAGTTTCCAATTCTTTTTTTTCCAATTAAGGGGCAATTTAGC
The DNA here is from genome assembly GCF_047496885.1 of Scyliorhinus torazame. NCBI lineage: Eukaryota > Metazoa > Chordata > Chondrichthyes > Carcharhiniformes > Scyliorhinidae > Scyliorhinus > Scyliorhinus torazame. Next base: position 146,117,261 of record NC_092716.1, on the reverse strand, counting down.
GTGATCAATCCACATAACCTGCACATATTTGGGTTGTGGGGTGAAACCTATGCAGACACGGGGAGAATTTGCAAACTCCACACAGACAGTGAACCGTGGCCAGGGTAAAACCCAGGTCCTCAGCGCCGTAGGCAGCAGTACTAAGCACCGAGCCATCGTGTTGCCTTTTGGGAGCCGTAACTGATGGTGTCCTTGTGCCATAAGGCATTGAGGAGACCTTGAAATCATAAAGAATGGAATTGCCTGAGGCTTACCCCCCGATGCTCCACCCCCGACCGGCCAAGTTGCTGACGGCGTGGTCTCACCCGTCGGGAACTCAGCGTGGCGGCTGCAGACTCAGTCCAGCGCCGCCACAGTCAGGGGAGGGCCAATCTGCAGGTAGGAGGGACATAATTCGGGGCTGGGGACACTGGGGGAGTGGTCCGGGATGCGCGAGCCGGCTGAAGGGGGGGACTGTTTCGTGGGCCGGGTCTGCAAGCAGCCTTCGCCATGAAGCACAGCGTGCCGCTGCAGGCCGCCGCCTTGTACATGTGCAGCACGGAGCCGGAAATTATCCAGGCCATATTGGCAGCTAGAGCTGGGTGCTCTACGCTGCCTTCCTGCTAGCCCACAGCAAAACGGGGAATCAGTGGCCGTTTGCACCAGTTTTCCGTGCCACCGTTCCCATGCCGGCGTGGGGACACAGTCTCCAAATCAGAAAATCGAGCCCCACAACTTGAGCCCACTGTATGATGAGTGACATCTATCTCACACCTGAGTCAGGACCTCTCATGAGCTAGTTGAACTTTCCCTTTGACCATATCATTGAATTCCATTGACAAGGAGGCAGAACTGCACAAAATGCAGCAAATTGTAGTCAAGGGATGCGATCACCCAAAAAGTTACCAAGAACGGGATTCTCCAGCCGCGTCAGCCCGGCAACCGGAGAATCCCGCCCGAGGTCAATGGACTTCTCCATTGTTCGCGTCTTGCCCGTGGCATTCTTGCGGCGAGCGGGACTGAAGAATCCACCCCTAAGTGTAATTTTGGATGGGTTTGATGGGGTGTTTTGCGCTTGCTGTAATGGTGAGCTCGCGACCTATATTCATCTGCACTGAGTGCTAAAAACGAGCCCACACTTAAATCTCACCAAGCCTGACTCCCTCGCTGTCTGATTTGCCCAACTCGCATGTAACCTCAGCTACTCACCGGTAACAGCGGGGAGATGTTTAAAAGCTCCCTCAGCACTCGCTCCCAGTGAAGACTCAAGGATGGCAGCACAGAGACCTGCACCTCGCTTTGGGGATGCCGATGGCCAGGCCTCTCGACGCGGTGAATGAGAAGCAGAGAACCCTGTTGTGCTAAGGGGGGGTCAGAGAACTAGCAGCAGGGTTAGCAATATTGCCTGTGAGGCAATGGCAGCTGCTGTGAGTGCAGGCAGCATGACCAGGATGACCGCCATCAAATGTAGGAAGAATTGAACAACCTCTGACGAGCTGCAGGGAAGGTTACCACCTCTCCGCTGGCATTAGTCCCGCATGCAAACCTTCAATTTCCCAACACCCAATGATATTGAAATGAGCACAGTTTCGGCTTAATTAACTTTTCGCCATTTTTGGACGTGAACCTCGCCATCAAGAGTGGGCCCGGGTAAATAGCAAAATCGTTCTTGCCTGGAAGGTATCTCAATTTGGGCCTCTCCCGTGATGCACTTGGCTCTCCCTGATTAGCACCAGGCAAAACACAATGGGAAAATTGCATCCAAGGTACCTTTAACAAGGAAACAGACTTTCGGATGCTTTCACACAATACAATAGATAGGCAATGCAGATTTTACGAGGATCAGTCTAAAGAGTTGTACAAAAAAGAATGTGGTTTAAAGAGATTCTATGAATCTCTGCTGCGTACTGCAGAAGACCTGAAGACCGGCTGAACTATGAACATTGCCCTCCTAATGACTTCTTGTTGCCTTCAACTTAAATCTCACTGAGACATTTTACCACTTCCACAACAAAAAAAGCAACCAACAGGAGGCAGTGAGAGTGACAAGGGGATCTTTCTCAGGTTAGAGGGCAGTGAAATGTCACAGGAATCAGTGCTGGGACTATAGCTCATCAGAATATATATTAATGATTTGTAGGAACGAACAGGGTATACTGTGGCCACTTTTATTTTTAATTTAGAGTGCCCAATTAATTTTTTCCAATTAAGGGACAATTTAGCTTGACCAATCCACCTACCCGGCACATCTTTGGGTTCTGGGGTGAAACTCACGCAAACACGGGGAGTATGTGCAAACTCCACACAGACAGTTACCCAGAGCCGGGATTGAACCTGAGACCTCGGCACCATGAGGCAGCAGTGCTAACCACTGCGCCACCTTGCTGCTCTCTGTGGTCATTTAAAAAAAAAAAATTTAGAGTATACAGTTATTTTTTTTCCAATTAAGGGACAATTTAGGCGGCCAATCCACCTACACTGCACAGCTTTTGGAAGTGGGGGTGAGACCCACACAGACACGGGGAGAACCTGCAAACTCCACATGGACAGCTGGAATTGAACCTGGATCCTCGGTGCTGTGAGGCAGTTGTGCGAACCACTGCGCCACCGTGCTGCCCCACTGCAATTCTCGCCGACATGGTCACATTTCCCGATTATCACGCCATTTGTCAGTGACATCACAAGGTTCATGTCAACAAAGGGCAAGAACCGGATTATAATGTTTTCGAATTAATTTCAATCTAATTAACCACTTCCCCTCCAAATGATATCCCTCACTGAATGTTTAAACTTAACTCACATTATTTTACTGTCCCGTGGCACTGCCTTTTGGCACAGGGCAACACGGTAACACAGTGGTTAGCACTGTGGCGTCACAGCACCAGGGTCCCAGGTTCGATTTCTGGCTGGGTCACTGTCTGTGCGGAGTCTGCACATTCTCTCTGTGTCTGTGTGTGTTTCTTCCGGGCGTTCCGGTTTCCACCCACTAGTCCCGAAAGACGTGCTGTTAGGTAATTTGGATATTCTGAATTTTCCCTCTGTGCACCTGAACAGGTGCCGGAATGTGGTGACTTGGGGCTTTTCACAGTAACTTCATTGCAGTGTTAATGTAAGCCTACTTGTGACAATAAAGATTATTATTATTAGGATGGCACTGCGAGGTTGGCACAGTCCCGTCATGTGTGTTGCTTGGGGGGGAGAGCACCTAAAGGATTGAGGAGGGAACTTTCAGGCATGGAAGGTAATGAGGGGAGAAAGGCCGATGATACTTCCATGGTGGCGGGCAGGGGGGAGGAGATCCCTGATATTTTGGCTGTGGGTGGGGAGAGAGAGCCCCCAATACCTACATAGTGGGAGAGGGAAATTCTACTTCAGCACTGATCGAGGGGTCATTTAACAAGGAGCCCTAATCTTCGTGGAGTCAGCTGGAGAGCTAGACAGCTCAGGAGAAATTTTAGGAAGCACTTCATCACTCAATGGAAGGTAGAGGTTTGAAACGCTCCCACAAACAGCAGTTGAAGCTAGAACAGTTATTAATTTTAAATCTGAGATAGATTTTTGTTAAGCAAAGATATCAAGGGCTGTGGGCCAAAGTCAGGTCCATAATGGTCGAATCCTGTTTCTATGATTTTTTAAAATAAATTTAGAGTTCCCAATTCTTTTTTTTCTAATTAAGGGGCAATTTAGCATGCCAATTCACCTAGCCTGCACATTTTTTTGGTTTGTGGGGTTGAGATCCACGCAGACGCGGGAAGAATGTGCGAACTCCACATGGACAGTGACTCGGGTCCTCGGTGCCGTGAGGCAGCAGTGCTAACCACTGCACCATCGTGATATCCCTCCTGATCCTATGTTCCTTTGAAAGTAACATGCCAGTTTTCAGTTGGAGCCTGACACTGGTAAAATGTGGGAATATTCCTCTCATTATCAGTGGAGGCATTGCCGAGGAGATTTACTAGGATGGATCCTGGATATGGAGGGACTACCATACATGGAAAGGTTAAAGAGGTTGGGCCGGTTCCATGGAGTTCAGAAGAATGAGGGGTGGTACTATTGAAACATATTCTTAGGGGGTTAGACAGGGAAAATGTTGGGGGATATTCCCACCCATGGGAGAGTGTCTGACCAGAGGGCATAGTCGCAGAAAAAGAAAGTGCTCATTTAAGGTGGATTTGAGGAAGAATCTCTTCTCAAAGGGTACTGAATCTTTGAAATTCTTTAACCCAGCAAGCTGTAGAGGTTGAGTCCTTGAACATTTGTTTACCCAGAAGGTGATTTAAGGGTTCCAGAGATAAGGCAGGAAAGTGGAGTTTAGTGAGTGTTAGATCAGCCATAATTTAATTAAATGGCAGAACAGGCTTGAAGAGCTGAATGGTGCATTCTTGTTCCTATTTCTTATGGTCTAAAAACAGGGATGGAGAATGCTTTAATCAATGATTTCTTTCTGATGCAAAATGCATTGCTGGATAGGTCGACCAGCAGATGCAACAGTAAGTTCTAAAATTAATATGGCTGCCTAATTTAAAAAGGACGTTTTAGAATGAAATGGGTCTAATTGGATGGCTGCGCAATCTCACATAAACTGAACAGAACTTATTGGTCATTCTCCACCTCCATATAACATAGTGAAATGCCAAAGAGGGCCCTCAATATAATAGCTAATTTGTCCTGATCTGGCGTATATGTACTTGGAACTCCCAAATCCCTTTGCTTCGCAACAGCTTGCAGTTTCTCAACATTTAGAAACCATCCTGGTTTATGTTTCTTGGCCCCAGAGTTAATGACTTCATATTTTGCACATTGTTGTTTGTTTAGCGTGTCTTCACACCCATACTATTTTTTATCCTTTGGGGAATTGTGGGGAAAGCTGATTATCAGCCCGTTGAGCCATGCTGAAAGCTCCTTTCGTAGCCAACAAGTCCTGGAGTTGGACTCAAACCCGGAATTTCTGGTCCAGAGGTGATCACTGCGCCACAAGCCTCCAACTTTACACATTAAAGTCTGTTTAGCAATTGAAGTTTCAATTATAAACAATGCCATGATAAGTAACTAACTTTATCGTTCTTTATTGCAGAACAGCTTTTTCAAATAACTCAAAGCCTACGATGGCACCAAAACCAGAAAATCACAAGGAACTTGGACAAATCCGAGGGCTTTCCACCAAAGATGTTTTAAAGATCAACACGTTGTATCAGTGCGGTATGTGTAAAATACGTTCTAACTTCAGTTGATTTTCTGTGGTGACTGGTGAACCTTTCCTATAGAGAAACTAGGAGCAGGAGTCGAGCCTGTTTTGTTATGCTCTTGACGTAGCATAAGATGCTTCCTTGATGTGCACTCTGACAAAGGAAGGTTCAGACTTGGAGATAGCTTTAACATGTTTATTAAACTATTAACAATTCTCCTACTTGGATTCGACGTTACTGTTAAACGTGCTGTAGCTACTCAAACTGACTAACCAGTCTGCTACAATCCATGTGGTGGGAGTGATGCTCAATCAACCCTGTGTCTGTATTCACTGAGAGTCTCCACTGGAAAGAGGAGGATCATATGTGCAGTGTCCTTATATCTGGGTTGGTGTAATGCCCCCCTGTGGTAGTGTCACCTCTGTGTGTATCGTGACTGCCCATTGGTCGTGTCCTATCTTATTGACCTATTGGTTGACTGCCTGTGTGTCATGTCTCTGGTGTTCCCTCTAGTGTCTAGCTAAGTGTAGTGTATGTACATTAACCCTTTGTGTACTTACAGTGATGTATATCACCACATCCACCCTTTTTTTGTGTTACATATTTTCTGTACAGTGTTAAAGAAAATTGAACAAACTAGGTAGATGAGTGATACTCTGTACAAGTTATGATAACAGTGATCATTAAGCAACAAGTCCAAATCATATGCATGAGTCCAAAGTTCATTAATTATTATGGTTGAGTGGCTTTCTTGTTTGGTTGGTGAGTTTGTGATGTTGATGGTGGCATTGCATTGTAAGCGCCATCAGTAACCCTGTGCTGAAGGAACCACGAAGTGGTCAAATCACTTCGTTGTTGGATTTGGACTCTTTTTTTTTTTTTCTTTTGATGCTTGTGGTGGTAATTCTTGATGGCATCTGTCCTGAAAGCCAGGTTGCCTGATGGTAGTGCAGCAAACGTGAATTGGTAAGATGCATCGTCCTTCGATGGCTTGTCATTGTACTGAGCTGAGCAGTAACAGTGTCCCTCATTTGCAGAGTTGTACCATGGCGTGCCAGTCGTAGTTCCATTGGTGTTGTTTTTGTCATGCTTGTTGTCGAAGTTGTTGCCTTTGGTACGCTTCTTGCTATTGTCTTTGATGTTGTTGTTATGATGGTTGGTTTTGTTGCCGTGTTTGCTACACTCAAGGACCACACTCTGTGGATAATACGAGTCCTTCACACAGTTACTCGTGTTAGCGTGCTTTGTGGCATCTGCTGTCTCCTTGAGCATGCCGTCACTGAGTTTGCGGCGCTCCCCGTCTGGAGTCATGTCCGGTTTACTTGAATCAGCTTTGGCCTGTCGATGCTACCGTCTGGAGTCTGGGCTGTTTCACCTGAGTCAGTTTTGGCATGTCGATGCTCCCCGTCTGGAGTCTGATCTGTTTCACCTGAGTCAGTTTTGGCTTCTTGATGCTCCCCGTCCGGAATCATTTCAGGTTCACTTGCATCTTCTGAGGTCTCCTGATGCTCCATGTCTGGAGTCATTTTAGGTTCACTTGAATCGTCTGAAGTTTTGTGATGCTCTGTAGAAGCCAGGTATTTCGAATCCAACTAGTATAGGTAAAAGATAGCTGTTTAAGCATAAATGTTGAGCCCCAGTTTTAAATACCCATTTATACAGCATAATTCACTTTTACTGAAGTCCGTTGTTCTGGCAAATGCATATTTTCAAAGACAGTGTGACATTAAAACAGCACAGTTGCAAAACAATTTGACACTGCTTGTGCTGATTGTCAAGGCCAAGGACTGAGTTCCATGGCAACTAGGTGGCAAGAGTCCAATGCAGTTTGTAAGAGCATTGAATTATATATATATTCTCGATATGAAGTCTCAATTGTTACATTAGCCAAGCCAGCTAAAGGATTAGCAAAATATCACATTCCATAACATGTAGACATGAAACAATTAAAAAGCTGATGTTGCACATTGAAGATGGACGGCTTGCCATCAAATCAAATGTGTTTGCGTCTAACCCAAACAAATTCGGATTATATTGGGGTGTAATTAGATGACTTAAGACAGATATGAAAGTGTATAACTGAAAAGTTTCCGCCCGCCATTTTTGGAGATGTCTTTTGGTGTTTTCTGTCCTTAATTTCTGTCTTTGATTCTAGTCTCCATTTTAGAGATGTCTTTTGGGGGTTCTGTCAGTCTACCAGTCTGTGTCAGTGATGTTAGTCCACTTTTGACTTTGAGTTTGAGTTTAGCTGAAGATTAGCTTTCTCTCTCTCTTCATGTTTCATTGCCAGACTTTGACCTTTGAAAAGTTACTTTCGAGCTGTCTGCCTAAGCAAAGAAAGATAATGTCTGTAATTCTCTGAAAGCTTTGAATTGTCTACGAATTGCCTTTTAAATGACTTTCAAATTGTAATCAAACGACTACAAATAAAACAATTCTTTTTGGCACCTGAGAAGTTTATACTGCGAATTTCTGCTGCGTTCCAGTATTCGCAAAGTGCTACTGATAACCGAATAGCAGAGATAATATAAATTCCTTCAACTTTAACAGTCGCATAATACAAGGAATCGAACAACTTGGCATAGTCCAGAAATAGTACAAATCTTACAACTTGTCGTATTGCGCCAGGACTTGATTCATCAACTAAGCTTCCCCCAAACTTGGCATAGTTCGACAGGTTAAGATCCCATAAATTAAAGATTCCTTCACTTTGGCGTAGTTGGCACGATTTGAACGCTCAAGTTTTGATTTTGCAACTCGCAATTCTGTTTTAATTTCATCATAATGCTCAAGTTTGGATTTTGCAACTCGCAATTCTGTTTTAATTTCATCATAATACTCAAGTTTGGATTTTGCATCTTGCAATTCTTCAACAACTGCAATTAGTTGTTTTTTAGTGGACCTATACTGATCATCACTTTGCTCAGTATTGAATTGCAACTGTTGGTATTTTGACTCCACTTTAAAAACTTGATTTTGAAATTTTCCGATTTGAACATATAACTGCTGGAGTTCAGAGGTTTTATTTTGCAAATCTGTTCTAATTTCATCATAATGCTCAAGTTTGGATTTTGCAACTCGCAAATCTTCAAGAACTGCATTTAGTTGGTCTTTAGTGGACTGAAGCTGATGATCTCTTTTATTTTTAACAATGATCTCTTGCTGACTGTGTATCTGTCCCGTAATTACCAGGGACCATTTTATACGTTCTGCACTGTGTAATCGTGTGCATTTTCCCCATGCTCTCTTGATATTATTGAAGGACCACTGTCCTCTGGGGATATCATACTTTGATTCAATTTTTTTTGAGGTTTCACATAGGTTAAAATGTCTACGAGTGAAAGATCTACAATCCCCCAACATATCTTCAACAGAAACATCTGGTATTCCAGTACCCCCCTTGGATGAAGTGGGGAGTAATTTTCTGTCTGCTAAAGGCTCTGAATCTACACTTTGATTTGGATCAGCCATAACTTTTCTTGATCGCTGACTGCCGTTTTATTTTAGTTACTGCAGTGACTAATCTTCCAGTCACGTCTATGATAGTCTGAACGACTGGCACTTGATTTATTTAACACAGTCTATAAAAAATGTTCTTTTCAAGGGTCGAAATACTGATTGATGCGGCTTTAAGACTTTTAATGGGTGAAAAAGATATTTCTTACCCTAGTCTAGCCGTGGGTTCCGGCTGTCTTCTGGGCCTCCTCCGATTATCTCCGAAGCTTCCCGAAGGTTCCGGACCTCCTCCGATTATCTTTGAAGTTTTCCGTCATCACCTGGGCCTCCGAAGGTCGTTCAGTACTCCCCCCCAGCTGCCGACTACGCCAAAATGAAGGAATCTTTAATTTATGGGATCTTAACCTGTCGAACTACGCCAAGTTTGGGGGAAGCTTAGTTGATGAATCAAGTCCTGGCGCCATACGACAAGTTGTAAGATTTGTACTATTTCTGGACTATGCCAAGTTGTTCGATTCCTTGTATTATTCGACTGTTAAAGTTGAAGGAATTTATATCATCTCTGCTATTCGGTTATCAGTAGCACTTTGCGAATACTGGAACTCAGCAGAAATTCGCAGTATAAACTTCTCAGGTGCCAAAAAGAATAGTTTTATTTGTAGTCGCTTGATTACAATTTGAAAGTCATTTAAAAGGCAATTCGTAGTCAATTCAAAGCTTTCAGAGAATTACAGACATTATCTTTCTTTGCTTAGGCAGACAGCTCAAAAGTAACTTTTAAAAGGTCAAAGTCTGGCAATGAAACATGAAGAGAGAGAGAAAGCTAATCTTCAGCTAAACTCAAACTCAAAGTCAAAAGTGGACTAACATCACTGACACAGACTGGTAGACTGACAGAACCCCCAAAAGACAACACAGCACAACACACACTAAAATGGCGGGCGGAAACTTTTCAGTTATACACTTTCATATCTGTCTTAAGTCATCTAATCACACCCCAATATAATCCTAATTGGTTTGGGTTAGACTCAAACACATTTGATTTGATGGCAAGCCGTCCATCTTCAATGTGCAACATTAGCTTTTCTGACCCAGCTGTTATCTGTTCAAATCGGAGAATTTCAAAATCAAGTTTTTAAAGTGGAGTCAAAATACCAACAGTTGCAATTCAATACTGAGCAAAGTGATGATCAGTATAGGTCCACTAAAAAACAACTAATTGCAGTTGTTGAAGAATTGCAAGATGAAAAATCCAAACTTGAGTATTATGATGAAATTAAAACAGAATTGCGAGTTGCAAAATCCAAACTTGAGCATTATGATGAAATTAAAACAGAATTGCGAGTTGCAAAATCCAAACTTGAGCATTATGATGAAATTAAAACAGATTTGCAAAACAAAACCTCTGAACTCCAGCAGTTATCTTTTCAAATAACAGAATTCCAAAATCAAGTCTTTGAAGTGGAGTCAAAACACTGACAATTGCAATTAAAAACTGAGCAAATTGAACTTGAAAATTGCAAGTTAATGAAAGAAAGATGTGTTTTATAAAGAGATATAAACAACATAAGTGAACACTGCAATTCTTTGACAAACAGGCTTTCTGTGGAAAAAATTGAACAAACTCAGAAAGCAGCCCAAGCACCCCACCTAGTGGCACAATCGGCAATTGCACAGCCGAGATCAATTGTTAAAAATAAATCATTTTCTCTGTCGGATGAATCAGACGACGATAGTGTTCCTACAATACAAAATACTAAAGTAATTCGACTAGCCCCTTTAAAATGCAAACGGGTTAGAGTTGGAAGCAAAAAAATAGAAGAAGATGGTGAAACTATCACTAGAAACATATTTGACCACCAATGGGTTCATGAACAAATTGATCCTTCTAAAATTGACGAATGGTCCAAAGGTCTTCCACACCCTAAAAAGGGTGGTATGACAACATGGGATGGAATTCACAGATTACAAGCCATTTACAGTCTCCACCCATTTGATGGAGTACAAATTCTGACTATCATGCTAGGTACTCGTGTAATTTCAACCCTTAGAAATGAAGTAGAAGTTGCTCTTGGAGACGATTTGCAAAATTTAGAAGCTGGTTGGCTAGCAGTCAAGAGTTAGCTATTAAAATTTCGCCCCCCGAGGACCAATTGGTCTAAGATCACATCTTGCTTTCAAAAAAATGATGAAGATATTCAAGATTTTGAGGAAAGATTTTTACGTACTTGGATGGAATATTCAGGGATGACACTCGACCAGGAAAATGACACATGGGATGCAAGCACTTTAAGTCCATTAAAAACAGCTTTTATAGCCGGTGTTAAACCTGGAGTTTCTGCTGCCTTGAATTTGGTTTTACCAGCTTGGGCCACAGCTGGCACATACCGAGACATAGTTGACCGATGCATTCAGATAGATCGTGGTTTGCACAACCAGGTAACTTTTAACACTGCAGCTGCTCAAATGCAGCCTATTGCTCAAATCCAATGCATGTTACCTGCTGCTCCAGCGGCAGCTGTTGCAGCACCTGCAGGAATATCAGCAGTAACTACAATTTCACCACCAGCGCCAGGGCAAACATGTACCCTTGCTCCATTAAAATCACATAAGGAAATACCACAATGTCTTTTCTGTGGTAGAGTAGGACACTGGATGGCAAAATGCTATCAAAAACAACGGATGGATTCGAGAGATGATAATGAAGTAGACAATGTTCACTACAATACGTCTCCACCTCGTGGTCAACCATGTAACACGTACCAACAAGACACACCCAGTTTGGCTTCTGGTCAGCAACACTGGCTAAGCAACTACAACCATGGTTTGCTTTTACAGTTAATCAACAACAGTATCATAATAGCCCAACTGTTTACCACATGGCTTTACAGAATCATCTCAGGCAACTGCCTGTTCGGACTTCCACCATTATCCAATATGAAGATGATGTTCTGATAACCTCCATCAATAAAGATGATCATGACAAAGATTTACGGATGGTCTTGAACCACCTCAGTACTAATAGTCACAAAGCTAGCTTTCACAAAGCACAAATTGCCCAGAAAGATGTTTACTTGGGACAGAAAATTTCCAAACGAAAAAGAGAACTTACTCAGAACAGAACGGCTGCCATCAAAGCAGCTAAAGAAACTTCAATGTATCGCTAAAAAGTTGCCAAGAACTGTCAACTTAAGAAAACTGTCATTATTCTGAATGTTGCTTTATTAATTTAAAGAAATTAACATATCTTGTTAGCTGTGTTTCCTTTAACAGAATCAACAAATTCATCTACAGAAAATCAAGATACAGCACAAGATTGGTTCAGTTATATATTTAATAAGTTATTGTATTTGATATTTTAAAATAAATGTTTAAAATTAGCCTGGAAATTAAAACTTCAAACAATGTGGAAGCTGGTTTTAAAAAAAAACAACAATCTTTGATTAAAAGCCAAAAGAACAGGTCGTTCAAAGAAATTGGATAACGGGAATTTGGCAGTAATCCAACTTTTACTCCCAGTCCATTTGAGTGACAAAAAAAAAAGTTTAAAGATGCAAATGGCATCATTCCAAGCTATACGCCTCTTTTTGTCTCCACAAGAAAATTCACCCTTTCAACAAGCTTTTGTGTATAATCCAGAAGATGTCAAAGACTTGACATCAATTTTGATAATCATTTTACCATTTATTACTAGACCATATTTTCAACTTTTTACTGTATATTCATTTTATTTGTATACATGAAGTTATTATTAATTGTTTATTGCTGAATTATGTAATCATGATATCAATTTTCAATCAGTATATCAATGTTAAGATCTGTAAAATGTTAACGTAGTATTACAAAATCGAATGACACTTGACTATGTGCCAGCTGAAAAAGCTGGCACCTGCGCCCTGATTGGTGCAGAGTGTTGCACTTTCATTCCCGATAACTCTAAAGAAGTTAAAGATTTGTCATTACATATCCAAAACAAAATCAAAAAACTTGATCCACCCCAATTTATCTCTCTTTGGGATAAAATTTGTGGGTGGTTTGGACACACTGGAATGTCCACAATAAGAATAATCCTATTCTCCTGTGTAGCTGTATTCATCATTTACATAACATACCAATGTGATCAAACTTGATTAATTTATTAATTATAATAATTATTTTGAAATACCTGCAATGATTCTTTGCGCTTTTACCTATCCTATCGCATTAATGATGTATTTTAATCTTTTCTGATATATCTCACTTAATTTTTCGATTTATCAAAGGGCCGACTGTAGAAGCCAGGTATTTCAAATACAACTAGTATAGGTAAAAGATAGCTGTTTAAGCATAAATGTTGAGCCCCAGTTTTAAATACCCATTTATACAGCATAATTCACTTTTACTGAGGTCCGTTGTTCTGGCAAATGCATATTTTCAGAGTCAGTGTGACATTAAAACAGCACAGTTGCAAGATAATTTGACACTGCTTGTGCTAATTGTCAAGGACAGGGACTGAATACACAGCAACATGAAGGCACCATTGTTCACAATGCAGATAACAGCTGGGTCAGAAAAGCTAATGTTGCACATTGAAGATGGACGGCTTGCCATCAAATCAAATGTGTTTGAGTCTAACCCAAACCAATTAGGATTATATTGGGGTGTGATTAGATGACTTAAGACAGATATGAAAGTGTATAACTGAAAAGTTTCCTCCCGCCATTTTAGTGTGTGTTGTGCTGTGTTGTCTTTTGGGGGTTCTGTCAGTCTACCAGTCTGTGTCAGTGATGTTAGTCCACTTTTGACTTTGAGTTTGAGTTTAGCTGAAGATTAGCTTTCTCTCTCTCTTCATGTTTCATTGCCAGACTTTGACCTTTTAAAAGTTACTTTTGAGCTGTCTGCCTAAGCAAAGAAAGATAATGTCTGTAATTCTCTGAAAGCTTTGAATTGTCTACGAATTGCCTTTTAAATGACTTTCAAATTGTAATCAAGCGACTACAAATAAAACTATTCTTTTTGGCACCTGAGAAGTTTATACTGCGAATTTCTGCTGAGTTCCAGTATTCGCAAAGTGCTACTGATAACCGAATAGCAGAGATGATATAAATTCCTTCAACATTAACAGTTGCATAATACAAGGAATCGAACAACTTGGCATAGTCCAGAAATAGTACAAATCTTACAACTTGTCGTATTGCGCCAGGACTTGATTCATCAACTAAGCTTCCCCCAAACTTGGCGTAGTTCGACAGGTTGAGATCCAATAAATTAAAGATTCCTTCATGCTCCCTGTCCGGAGTCAAAACATTCAGGAATGCATTTGCTTGTGGAGAGGCTTGAGCGAATGAGGTTTGAAGTAACGTGGTGTCATCAGAGTCACCAGTAGTCTCACTGTGATTGTCAAGTGCCTCTGTACATTCTAGCTGAGGTCTGTTGCACATCTTGTATGGGAAGTGGGATGTCGTTGTCACTTGCCTCACATACAGTGGGTAGACCTCAGTGTCTTCTTGTCGCTCACTTGAGCTGGGTAGACCATCAGAGTCTTCTTCGGGTGGCTCAAATAATCTGGGTGCTCTGTCATAGTCTGCTTGCTGTACACTTGAGCGTGGTAGACTGTCAGAGTCTTCTTCTTGTTCACTGGAGCGTGGTAGACTGTCATAGTCTGCTTGCTGTACACTTGAGCGTGACAGAGTGTCATAGTCTTTCTGTTGTTCACTTGAGTGTGGCAGACTTGCATTGGCTGCTGCTGGTTGCTCAGAGGAGGTTGCTAGATCCTCATGGTCTTGTTCATGCAAGGACTGCGCTTTGGAGTCTTGCATTGCTTCTATCGTGGAGGCTGTCCACAAGCTCGCTGTGGAGGCTTGTGTCACTCCCTCTGTGGAATCTTGCAGCGTTCCTTGTGTGGAATCATGCATTGGTCTCTCTGTGGAAACTGTCATCACTTCTTATTCATGCAAGGACTGCGCTCTGGAGTCTTGCGTTGCTTCTATCGTGGAGTCTGTCCACGAGCTCTCTATGGAGGCTTGTTTCACTGGAGTCACTTCTTGTGTGGAGACATGCAGTTGTCTCGCTGTGGAGTCTTTCATCGCTTTCTGTGTGGAGTCGGGGACCCTTCGCGGTGCGTGGACCACTCTCTGTGTGGCAGGAGGCCGCTCTCTGTGGGCTTGTACCGCTCTCTGTCTCTTGGTGTCAGGCCGCAGCATAACCCTGCACTCACGTGTCGGGATGTCATATCTGCTGGGCTGAAGATCCTCAAATCCGAAGAACTCGTCGTCGGGGTCGTCAATGTGCAACACGTCTAGTTGCGGTTCGGATTTGGTACTGGGGTAGCCTCCCAAGGTGAAAGCTTCGTCTGAGTTGTTGTCTTCCAAGACCATATCATCACGTTTTGTGTCGGAGCTGACATTGGGCTCACGATATCCAAAGAAGAATTCAAGGTCTGAGTCATAGTCTTCAAGGACTGCATCATCTCTTTGGGCAGTGCTAACTGCTTGTTGCAGGGTTCTGCGGAGGTTACTTTCAGCTACTGGTCGAATTTCCGGCATTGTGCTGTCGTTCCAGGTGAAAAAATCGGATTTTACGACTTTAAAGTTTTTTTCCCTGTTTTGGGACATTTCCCCTTTAAGTGGGCGTGGTCCGGGGCCTCTGATGTCACGACGCATGTGACGTGTGCGTAGGAAGCGATTGCGCATGTGCAGATCGCTGTTCCTTTACTTGGGGCCTTTTTCACAATTGCGCATGTGCGGCTTCTCGCGCATGCGCAAATGGACCTTCCCGTTCTGTGCCCTCTTCGCGCAACTGCGCATGTGCAGCACCTTTTCCAAGATGGCTGCAATTCAAAACTGCCGTTCGTTGCTGCAAGCCTACCTCACGGTGAGTTTTGGCGCCTCTTTTACCTTTTCTTCTCGTATGTTCCTCGCAGAATTCTTGGAATTTGTCCAGGACTGCCTGGAATCGCTCTTGTTTTGCCCCTTTGAGCATTTGAAGGTCTGGAAGATTTCAGCTGCTTCTGTGTCCGCGATGGTAAGTAGAAGCTTTATTTTCTCTGCAACCGCCATGCCATCTAGGTCGGACGCTACCAGGTAGATCTGGAATCTCTACCGTGAACCAACACCAGTTTTCACTGAGATTGCCGTGGTACCTGAGCTGCTGCGGAACCGGAATCCCGAACATCATCTTGCCTGGCTGTTGTTGCTGGTTGTCACTGTTCGCTGAGTTGAAACTATATGGATTTAACAGTCCACTCCCGGAACAATGTTTTGTTATGTTCTTGAAGTAGCATAAGCTGCTTCCTTGATGTGCATTCTGACAAAGGAAGGTTCAGACTTGGAGATAGCTTTAACACGTTTATTAAACTAGTAACAATTCTCCTACTTGGATTCGACGCTACTGTTAATCCTGCTATAGCTACTCAGACTGACGGACCAGTCTGCTACAATCCATGTGGTGGGAGTGATGTTCAATCAACCCTGTGTCTGTACTCACTGAGAGTCTCCACTGGAAAGAGCCTGAGCATGTGTGATGTGTCCTTTTATATGGGTTGGTGTAATGCCCTCCTGTGGTAGTGTCACCTCTGTGTGTATCGTGCCTGCCCATTGGTCGTGTCCTATCCTACTGACCTATTGGTTGACTGTCTGTGTGTCATGTCTCTGGTGTTCCCTCTAGTGTCTAGCTAGGTGTAGTGTATGTACATTAACCCTTTGTGTACTTACAGTGATGTATATCACCACAGAGCCTGCTCCACCATTCAATATGATCATGGCTGATCCTCTATCTAAATGCCATATTCCCACCTTCACCCCTTGATGCCATTAATATCTAATAATGTATTTATCTTTTTCTTGAACACATTCAGTGGCCTGGCCCCTACAGCCTTCCACAGGTTCATTATTCTCTGAGTGAAGAAATCTTTCCTCATCTCAGTCCTAAATGGTTTTTCTGCAACTAGAGTGAGACCGTGCCTGGATTATTGTGTACAGTTTTGGTCTTTTTATCTGAGAAAGGATATACTTGCCAAAGAGGGAGTGCAGTCAAGGTTCACCAGACCAATTCCTGGCATGGCAGGATTATTGTATGAGGTGAGATTGGGTCGATTGAGCCTGGGGTTTAGAAGAATGAGTTGGGACTTAATTGAACTGTATAAAATTCTGACAGACTGGATAGACTAGATGCAGGGATGTTGGGCTGGATTCTCCATTTCTGAGATGAGTGTTGACACCAGAGGAGCATGTGTATAATTTCACAACGGAAAAATCAGCACTACAACTGCACCGATTCCAATACCACAATGGGCTACTACCGGCATCACGTGGAACACAATCAATTCTAATGAAAAATGGTGCCGGATTCGCCAGGTCCATGAATGACACTCAGGAGGCTGACAAGCCGCAGCCACACATAAATGATCCTCCTCCCACACACACCGTCCCAGCCAACAAGATGGCTGTAAGGAGAGCAGCGCCACGGTTCACCAACGCCAAGATGGAGACTCACCTGGACGCAGTGGAGGAGAGACTGATGACCCTATACCCAGCCCGGGAGAAAGGGCGCCAGGCGCCGCCGTCCATCATGTCTGGCCGCAGGTGTCAGAGGCAGTCAGCACCGTGGGCAACGTCGTCCGGACCAGCATCCAATGCAGGAAAGAAACTGCATGGCCTCCTTGAGGCGGCCAGGGTGAGTTCGCAGCACTGTGCCCCTGGCACTGACCCCGCTCCCACGCTCACCCGTAACCCACCTCCTCACCGTGCTGAGTTGTGGTTCCCCATGACACGTGTGTCGAGACAGTTCCCTCACCTCCACACCCCCAACCCTGACACCATCCTCACCCCACACCACTCTCACCCCCATACCACCCTCACCCTACACCACCTTCACTCTACACTGCCCTCGCCGACACCATGCCCACCACACACCACCCCCACCCTAGATCACTCTCACCCCATACCACCCTCACCCTACACCACTCTCACCCTACACCGCCCTCGCCTACACCATGCCCATCACACACCACCCTCACCCTACACCATCCTCACCCTACACCACCCTTATCTTACACCGCCCTCGCCCTACACCATCCTCGTCCTACACCACCGTCAGCCCCGCACCACCCTCACTTTACACCACCCTCATCCTTCCCTGCCCACCCCCACTGACCACCCGCCCACTGTCCAATCATGCATGTCGTCTTGTGTCTTGCAGGACCTGCCGGAGATCCATCCGTCGGACCCGTCCCCAAAGCCAGTGCCCCCTGGAGAGCCGAGCACTGACGGGGAGAGCAGCCCAGACACCAGTCCTCCAACCAAGACTCAGGACACCCCGGAGCTCGGGTTGAAGGTTGACACTGATTTTACATCATAGCTGTCTCCAACACCCTCCACCAACCCTCCCAGAGACACTTACCTTGGTTGGACACTGTAGTGTAGACACACTACCTGGTGCGCACTACACAGCTGATCCAGTACAGCAGGTGGAGATAGGAACACCCAAGGGGCCAGATGGTCAGAGGGCAGGCTGACACCAGGAACAAGCCAACATTTGACGGGTCTCGGGCTTCTGAAACATCCACTCCCAACCACAGTGCAGTCAGAGAGCCAAGGGACTAAATGAGGGGATGTCAGTGAGCATGCAGCAACTGCGGGCGAAGGAAGAGGAGTCCAACCACATGCAGGATCAGGAGGTGGAGCTGACCACGCAAGCCACCCAGGCCAACACTGCATGGAGGAGGCTTTGGAGGCGACGGTTTCAGTTGTGGACCAGCGTGTCCAAGGCCTGAGGCATTCTGTGCAGGTGGTGGCCGAGGCCCAGGACTGGGCTTCCCTCTCACAGCAGTCACATGCCAGAGCCACCTGACTTTGCAGCGGCACGCCTCAGCATGCCCCAGTCACAGAAGGCCATGGCTTGGAACATCGGCGGCATTGCCCAGGCGCTGGCCGGCTTGGCACATACCCAGAGGAAGGTGGCCCAATCCAAATGAGTGGTGGCACAGTCACAGTGTGATGTAGCGCAGTTCCAGATGGAGATGGTCCACTCCCTGTGCTCCACAGCCATGAGCGTGCGAATCCTGGTCAAGACCAGAGCGGGACTCCAGGACTGGCAGTGCCAGGTGGCGGAGGAGCCTCAGGGGATGGCTCCGCTCGCACTCCCATCCTAAAGAGTAGCCCGGGAGCCATCGGGTACCCTGAGGGAGGAGGAGGTAATGGGGCCCTGCCGGTGACTCCTGTAGGGGAGGTGCCAGAACACCGCAGCACCTCGGACTCCCCCCCACTCCTGTCCCTGGCGCATCTGGTGGGCAGCTTGCAGAACAAGGTGGCAGCACAACACCGGGGGCACCCGAGCAGCGGCTGGGCCCATTCAGGCTTGGACAGCCCAGACAACGCGTGAGGAAGGAGACTCTCATCGCAGGCAGGAGTCACAGCAGTCCACCTCCACTCCTGCTGTATTGTTGGGGAACCACCAACGCATAGCGTTAGGGCCCGTAAGGCCAGAAAGTTAGACACCAGTTAAGTTGGTATGGGTGCAGGGCACAGTGTAGTCATAGGGACTAGGGCACAAATCTGTAAATATTTGTTCACAATAAACACCTGTTACCACCGTTACAACCTGCCTCGGTGCTCTGTCTGATGGGTGTGAGTGGTGGGCTGGTCTGGGCTGGCCGGGAGTAGGGGGCAGGGGGTGATGGTGCAGGCCCTGTGGGTGGACCGTGCCCCCCCCCCCCCCCCCCCGCCTAACCCCCCCCCACCCCCAACCGTCCCCACCACTGCCACCCCAGGGATTCGGTGCGAACGTGCAATGGAAAGGGCAGCCTGGACCTCCGGTTGCGGCTATGCGGAGCTAAGTCGCACATTCGGTGGCTCCCGCAAAAACAGACTTTTGGGCTCTTTTCTGGCCCCCAAGGGCACTTTTTCGACGTTTCCCGGTGTAGGAAGGAGTTAATAATAGCTCCCCATCAGTATATGGCTTTAACTAGGAGCGGGGTGACAAAAAAGGTGTTGGTGGACCAGAAGAAGGAAGGGAAGAAGGACAAAATGGCGGCGGGCGGAGACCAGCCAGCGTGGAGGCAGTAGGCGGAGGGGCAACAGGAGGGTATCCAGCGCTGCCTCAGATAGATTAAAACGGACCTGCTAGAGCCGATGAAGGCTTCTATTGATAAGCTGCTGGAGACACAGACGGCCCAGGGGGTGGTGATCCGAGAGGCACAACAAAAGATCTCTGACAATGAGGACGAGATCTTAGTCTTGGTGGTAAAGGTGGAGGCGCACGAGGCGCTCCACAAGAAATGGCAGGAGCAGTTCGAGGAGATGGAGAATCGGTCGAGGCGGAAGAATCTGTGGATTCTGGGCCTCCCGTAGGGGTTGGAGGGGCCGGACGTGGGGGCCTATGTGGTCACCATGTTAAACTCGCTGATGGGAGCGGGGTCCTTCCAGGGGCCCCTGGAGCTGGAATGGGCCCATAGAGTGTTGGCGAGGAGGCCCAAGGCTAACGAGCCTCCGCGGACGGTGCTGGTGCGGTTCCATCGGTTCGTCGATCGGGAGTGTGTGCTCAGGTGGGCCAAGAAGGAGAGGAGCAGCAGGTGGGAGAACGCGGAGGTTCGGATATATCAGGACTGGAGTGCGGAGGTGGCGAAGAGGAGGGCCGGGTACAATCGAGCGAAGGCGGTGCTGCACAGGAAGGGGGTGAAGTTTGGCATGTTGCAGCCGGCGCGACTGTGGGTTACCTACAAGGACCGGCACCATTATTTTGAGTCTCCGGAGGAGGCGTGGGCCTTTGTTCAGGCCGAGAAGCTGGACACAGACTGAGGGTCGGGATGGGCGATTGGGGACTGTGGTGGATATGTTATGCCTATTTTTGGTTCGGGGGGGTGGGGGGGGGGGCCTCTGTATTGTCTTGGGTTTCTTTTTCTCTGTTTTTCTCTTTCGGGTTGGGGAGGGTGGATGGGGCGGGTTGGGCACTGTTTTGGTTGGTGGCGGGGCCTGGTAGGTGGAGAGCGCGGGATTTTCTTCCCGCACCGAAGACTCGGGGGGGTGGGACCGGGGCGGGGAAGCGAGGATTGTTTCCCGCGTTTAGAACGGAGGGGGAGAGCCTGTGAATGGGGAGCGGGAGAGGAGGGTGTGTCACACAATGGGAGGAGTCGAAGGGGAGGCGGGAGTGGCCGGGGTCAGCAGGAGTCAGCTGACTTGCGGAAGTGCAATGGGGGGAGTAAACCAGCTAGGATGGGTCCTAGCCAGAGGCGGGGGGATCGAGTTGCTGCTGCTAAGATCAAGGAGGAGCTGGAGCGAGTGGGGTGGGTCGAGACGGGGGTATGCCGCTGTGGGGAACGGGCCGGGTGTGGGGTGCGGGCGCGTGGCTGGCCGAGGAGGTGTCATGGCTAGTCGGCGGGGGAGGGGGGCGGGTAGCCCCCTGATCCGGCTGATAACCTGGAATGTAAGGGGACTGAATGGGCCGGTTAAGCGGGCCCGCGTGTTCGCGCACCTGAAGGGGCTCAAGGTGGATGTGCTCCAAACTGGGACGATGCGGGTTTTATGTGGCGTATGTTGGGTCGGATCCCAG
The DNA here is from genome assembly GCF_047496885.1 of Scyliorhinus torazame. NCBI lineage: Eukaryota > Metazoa > Chordata > Chondrichthyes > Carcharhiniformes > Scyliorhinidae > Scyliorhinus > Scyliorhinus torazame. The sequence continues at coordinate 146,096,115 of NC_092716.1, read as the reverse complement.
ACTTGGAAGTGGGGGGCCTGATAATGGGGGGAGACTTTAACACGGTGTTGGATTCTGCACTGGATCGCTCCAGGTCTAGGACGGGTCGGAAGCCGGCGGCGGCTAGAGTGTTGAGGGGATTTATGGACCAAATGGGAGGGGTGGACCATTATCATAGAATTTACAGGCAGAAGGAGGCCATTCAGCCCATCGAGTCTGCACCGGCTCTTGGAAAGAGCACCCTACCCAAGGTCAACACCTCCACCCTATCCCCATAACCCAGTAACCCCACCCAACACTAAGGGCAATATTGGACACTAAGGGCAATTTATCACGGCCAATCCACCTAACCTGCACATCTTTGGACTGTGGGAGGAAACCGGAGCACCCGGAGGAAACCCACTCACACACGGGGAGGATGTGCAGACTCTGCACAGACAGTGACCCAAGCCGGAATCGAACCTGGGACCCTGGAGCTGTGAAGCAATTGTGCTATCCACAATGCTACCGTGCTGCCCAAAGATTTGCCCTTGGAGATTTGCAAGGCCGGGGCTAGGGAATTTTCATTCTTCTCACATGTCCATAAGGCTTATTCTCGAATCAACTTTTTCATTTTGAGTAGGGCGCTGATAGCAAGAGTAGAGGATACCGAGTATTCGGCAATAGCCATTTCGGACCACTCCCCGCATTGGGTGGACTTGGAGATGGGGGAGGAGAGGGACCAGCGCCCGCTGTGGCGCTTGGAGGTGGGGCTGTTGGCGGACGAGGAGGTGAGCGAGCGGGTCCGAGGAAGTATAGAGAGGTACTTGGAGACCAACGACAACGGGGAGGTCCGAGTGGGGATGGTATGGGAGGCACTGAAGGCGGTGGTGAGGGGTGAGCTGATCTCCATCAGGGCCCACAAGGAGCGGAGGGAGCGGGGGAAGAGGGAGAGGCTGGTGGGGGAGATGGTGAGGGTAGACAGGAGGTATGCGGAAGAACCTGAGGAAGGATTGTTGAGGAAGAGGCGCAGCCTCCAGGCCGAATTCGACCTGGTGACCACCAGGAAGGCGGAGGTGCAGTGGAGGAAGGCCCAGGGGGCGGTCTACGAGTATGGGGAAAAGGCAAGCCGGATGCTGGCGCATCAGCTTCGGAAGCGGGACGCAGCTAGGGAGATCGGGGGAGTTAAGGACAGGGGAGGGAGCGTGGTGCGGAGTGGGGTTGGCATCAATGGGGTCATCAGGGACTTCTACGAGGAATTGAACCGATCCGAGCCCCCACGGGAGGAGGGAGGGATGGGCCGTTTCCTGGACCAATTGAGGTTTCCAAAGGTGGAAGAGGGACTGGTGGCGGGACTGCGGGCCCCGATTGGGCTGGAGGAGCTGATCAAAGGGATAGGAAGCATGCAGGCGGGGAAGGCACCGGGCCCAGACGGTTTCCCGGTCGAGTTCTATAAAAAATATATGGACCTGTTGGGCCCGCTGTTAGTTAGGACCTTCAATGAGGCAAGGGAGGGGGGGGGCTTTACCCCCGATGATGTCCCGGGCACTGATCTCCTTGATCCTGAAGCGGGACAAGGATACCCTGCAATGTGGGTCTTACAGACCGATTTCCTTGCTAAATGTAGATGCCAAGGTGCTGGCGAAGGTCTTAGCCACGAGGATTGAGGATTGTGTGCCGCAGATCATCCATGAAGACCAGACGGGGTTTGTGAAGGGGAGACAGTTGAACGCTAATGTGCGGAGGCTTTTGAACATTATCATGATGCCGGCGAGGGAGGGGGAGGCGGAGATAGTGCTGGCGATGGACGCTGAGAAAGCCTTCGATAGGGTAGAGTGGGGGTACCTGTGGGAGGTGCTGAAGAGGTTCAGGTTTGGGGAGGGGTTTATCAGGTGGGTTAGGCTGTTGTATGAGGTCCCGATGGCGAGTGTGGCCACAAACAGGAGGAGGTCCGAGTACTTTCAGTTGCACCGAGGGACGAGACAGAGGTGTCCCCTGTCCCCCCTGCTCTTCGCACTGGCGATTGAACTCCTGGCTATGGCGCTGAGAGAGTCGAGGAACTGGAGGGGGTTGGTGCGGGGTGGGGAGGAGCATAGGGTGTCGCTTTATACGGACGACCTGCTGCTGTATGTGGCGGACCCGGTGGGAGGAATGCCAGAGGCAATGAGGATCCTTAGGCAATTCGGGGACTTTTCGGGGTGCAAGCTCAATATGGGGAAGAGCGAGCTGTTCGTAGTTCAGCGAGGGGACCAGGAGAGGGGGATTGGCGAGCTCCCACTAAAAAGGGCGGAGAGGAGCTTCAGATATTTGGGGGTCCAGGTGGCCAGGAGCTGGGGGGCCCTGCATAGGCTTAACTTTACAAGGCTGGTGGAGCAAATGGAGGAGGAGTTCAAGAGGTGAAACGTGTTGCCGCTGTCCCTGGCGGGTAGGGTGCAGTCAATCAAAATGACGGTGCTCCCAAGGTTTTTGTTCCTGTTCCAGTGCCTCCCCATGTTTTTCCCGAAGGATTTTTTCAGGCGGGTTAACAGGAGTATAATGGGGTTTGTGTGGGCGCGAGGGACTCCGAGGGTGAGAAGGGTGTTCCTGGAGCGGAGCAGAGATAGGGGGGGGCTGGCGCTGCCCAACCTCTGTGGGTACTACTGGGCCGCCAATGCGACAATGGTGCGCAAGTGGGTGATGGAGGGGGAGGGGGCTGCATGGAAGAGGCTGGAGACGGCATCCTGTGTGGGTACGAGTCTGGGGGCCCTGGCAACGGCGCCGCTGCCGCTCCCTCCAAGGAGGTATACCACGAGCCCGGTGGTGGTGGCGACCCTCAAAATTTGGGGGCAGTGGAGGCGGCATAGGGGGGAAGTTAGGGCCTCGGCGTGGACCCCATTACGGGAGAACCACCGCTTCGCCCCAGGAAGAACAGGTGGAGGGTTTTCGGGGTGGCACAGGGCAGGGATACGAAAGTTGGGGGACCTGTTTGTGGACGGGAAGTTCACGAGCTTGGGTGAGCTGGAGGAGAAGTATGGGCTCCCCCCCGGGGAATACCTTCAGGTACTTACAGGTAAGGGCGTTTGCCAGACGGCAGGTGGTGGAATTCCCACGGCTACTGCCACACACAGTACAGGTTAGGGTGCTCTCGGGGGGGTGGGTGGGAGTGGGGAAGATCTCGGAAACTTACCAGGTGATGCAGGAGGAGGAGGAGGCCTCGGTGGTGGAGTTGAAAGGTAAGTGGGAGGAGGAGTTGGGAGAGGAGATCGAAGAGGGGACGTGGGCAGATGCCCTAGGGAGGATGAACTCTTCCTCTTCGTGCGCGAGGCTCAGCCTCATGCAGTTTAAGGTGCTGCACAGGGCACACATGACCGGGACAAGGATGAGCAGGTTCTTTGGGGGTGAGGACAGGTGTGTTAGGTGCTCAGGGAGCCCAGCAAATCACACCCATATGTTCTGGGCATACCCAGCGCTGGAGGAATTTTGGAAGGGCGTAGCGAGGACGGTGTCGAGGGTGGTAGGATCCAGGGTCAAACCGGGCTGGGGGCTCGCAATATTTGGGGTGGCAGAGGAGCCGGGAGTGCAGGAGGCGAAAGAGGCTGGAATTCTGGCGTTTGCGTCCCTGGTAGCCCGGCGAAGGATTCTCCTTCAGTGGAAAGATACGAGGCCCCCAAGCGTGGAATCCTGGATCAGCGATATGGCAGGGTTCATTAAATTGGAGAGGGTGAAATTCGCCTTGAGAGGGTCGGTACAAGGGTTCTTTAGGCGGTGGCAACCGTTCTTAGACTTCCTGGCAGAACGATAGACATTGGTCAATGGCAGCAGCAGCTCGGGGGGGGGTTTACTTTATTTTTGTTTATGTTATTTACACTGAAGGGTCTGAGGGGGTGTATACACCTGTTGTCTTAAGTCGGGGTGTTAATGTTAATTTATTATTTAGGTACCGGGGGGGAGGGGTTTGGGGTGTTGCTTTTTTAGATTGTGTTTTGTACTTAACCCTGTTGGGTTCTTTTTTCTTTCTCATTTTGTTATTGATATTTTATGAAAACCTTTAATAAAAATTATATTAAAAAAAAGGAAAGGGCAGCCTGCATACAGGGAACACCCAGGTGGACGGTGCAACCATGGGCAGGGGTCAGATGTTGTCAGACAATGTGGATCACCAGAGCTCATCGAAGAGTGGGTTGGCATCACCCTCCATCCCATGGATCAGACCTGCTGTTACTGACAACTCAGGGCCCCCAGCTCATAGCGATGCAGGTACGTATAACGGAGGGGGTGCAAGCAGGGGTTTGGCTGGTTGGGAAGTGAAGGGGTAAGGGGTTGGAATGCGGTTTTCATGCCCCTGGCTGCACCCCCCCTAGTCGGTGAACCTGGAGGTGATCAAAGAGTCCCCACATAGACAGGGGCACAGATAGTCACTTCTGTGGATGTTAAAGAGACTCCAGGATGGTATGTTGCCTCCCTGGTGCCAGGGTCCAGGATGTCTCCAAACGGGTAGTGGGCATCCTGAAGGGGGAGGGCAAACATGCAGAGGTCATTGTACATATTGGCACTAATGACATAGGCAGGAAGGGGCATGAGGTCCTGCAGCAGGAGTTCAGGGAGCTAGGCAGAAAGTTAAAAGACAGGACCTCTCGGGTTGTAATCTCGAGATTACTCCCTGTGCCACATGCCAGTGAGGCTAGAAATAGGAAGATAGAGCAGCTAAACACGTGGCTAAACAGCTGGTGTAGGACAGAGGTTTTCCGTCATCTGGACCACTGGGAGCTCTTCCGGGGCAGATGTGACGTGTACAAGAAGGACGGGTTGCATCTAAACTGGAGAGGCATAAATATCCTGGCCACAAGGTTTGCTGTGTCACATGGGAGGGTTTAAACTAGTATGGCAGGTGGGTGGGCACCGGAGCAATAGGTCAGAAGGTGAAAGCATTGAGGGAGAACTAGGGAATCGGGCCAGTATGGCTCTGAGGCAGAGCAGATAGGGAGAAGCTGCTGGACACAGCGGGTCTGGTGGGCTGAAGTGCATATGTTTTAATGCAAGAAGTATTACGGGTAAGGCAGATGAACTTAGAGCTTGGATTACTACTTGTAACAATGATGTTGCCTTTACAGAGACCTGGTTGAGGGAAGGACAGGATTGGCAGCTAAACGTTCCAGGATTTAGATGTTTCAGGCGGGATAGAGGGGGATGTAAAAGGGGTGGCGGAGTTGCACTACTGGTTGGAGAGAATATCACAGCTGTGCTACGGGAGGACACCTCAGAGGGCAGTGAGGCTATATTGGTAGAGATCAAGAATAAGAAGGGTGCAGTCACAGTGTTGTGGGTTTACTACAGGCCTCCCAACAGCCAGCGGGAGATAGAAGAGCAGATAGGTAGACAGATTTTGGAAAAGAGTAAAAACAACAGGGTTGTTGTGATGGGAGACGTCAACTTCCCCAATATTGATTGGGACTCACTTAGTGCCAGGGGCTTAGACGGGGCAGAGTTTGTAACGATCTAAATCGCTGGTTTGTAATGCAGAACACAGCCAGCAGCGTGAGTTCAGTACCAGCCTCCCCAAACAGGTGCCGGAATGTGGCGACGAGGGGCTTTTCACAGTAACTTCACTGAAGTATACTTGTGACAAAAGTGATGATTATTATTCTGGGCAGCACGGTAGCATTGTGGATAGCACAATTGCTTCACAGCTCCAGGGTCCCAGGTTCGATTCCGGCTTGGGTCACTGTCTGTGCGGAGTCTGCACATCCTCCCCGTGTGTGCATGGGTTTCCTCCGAGTGCACCGGTTTCCTCCCACAGTCCAAAGATGTGCAGGTTAGGTGGATTGGCCATGCTAAATTGCCCTTAGTGTCCAAAATTGCTCTTAGTTTTGAGTGGGGTTACTGGGTTATGGGGATAGGGTGGAGGTGTTGACCTTGGGTAGGGTGCTCTTTCCAAGAGCCGGTGCAGACTCGATGGGCCGAATGGCCTCCTTCTGCACTGTAAATTCTATGATATTCTATGAATGGTGACTCTCTGTAACTCGATAGTGCGAGATATGGATCAGATTGGCTGTTCATTGCCTTCTTCAACAATTGCTTGACAATATGCACAACTTTTTTGGCTTTGCCATTGTCTTGTGTGTACAATGGACTTGACGTGACATGGTTGAAATTATATGTGACTGCAAAGTGTTGCCACACTTTTCAGCCAAAATAAGGACCGTTGCCACTCACGGTGACTTGAGGAATTCCGTGTCTCTCAAAAATTGACTGGGTATGCAGTATTACACTGCTTGCCGTTATGCTTGACAGTAGAGAATCTCCGGATAGTTTGAAAAATAGTCTATGATAATTAAATAATCTTTCCCTCGTAGGTGAAAGAGATGCATAGTTATTTTCTGCCATGGTGCTGTAGGTAAATCGGATATTTGCATAGGTTCTCTTGTTTGCTTGCAACAATGCGCCTGGCATGTGTCACAACAATTGACCATCCTGTCAATATCAATCTCCTGGTTCGTGCCTGACCATAAACAGTCACAAGCACTTCTCAATCCCGGGATGTCCTCTTAAGTACATCCTTGCGAAGAGATTGAGACACAACTATAGTGTTCAAATGGAGTACAATTCCATTAATGATGCTGAGTTCAGATCTTATATTGGAGGACTCAGTACATTGACCTCTGGGCCAATATGAGTTGATGTTTCTCAACACCACTTGAAGAGTTTGATCCTTCCTGGTTTCATCTTGGATCTCACTTAGTTTTGTATCTGATATTGGTAGTAGTGTGAAAATAAGATTGACATGCAGACCTACATCTGCAGCAATTTCACTGCTAATATTTTGTATCGGCTCTCTCAATAATGCATCTGCTGAGAACAAATGTTTGCTTAGCGTGGAGATGAGATTGAAGTCATAGTGCTGTAATTTCATCATCAACCTCTGAATGTGCAGAGACATTTGGTTAAGATTTCTTGATGATGTTAACCAAAGGACGATGAACTGTCTCAACTGTTCTTGTCGTGTGGCTTGGGCATGTTGAGAATTTGTCTTTGTCAGATTCTTTTTTTTAAATTATTTTTATTATAACTAAACATCAAATAAACCCACAACCAAGATAAAAAAGATGACCAACAAATAACAAACAGGAGAACACAGCATAACTCAATAAATAGCCAAGAAGCACAACCTGCCCTCCCTACCATACCCCCACCCTCTCTGCCTCCACTTTTTCTTGTTATCTCTAAGCCACCCCCCCCCCCCCACCCCACTGCTGACTTAACTGTCTTGGTAGAAGTCAATGAATGGTTTCCATCTCCGGGCGGACCCTCTGGCCCTCTGCAACTGCCCACTGCCTTCCTTGTGGACACCAATCCAAACCCCATCTGGAGCTTCTGCCCCTCCTTCAACAATCCCGCCTCCGGGGCCTCCGTGTACCTTCTGTCCACCAACCTTGACATCTCTGCCGCTCCTCCTTCTCCCTGTGGGCATGAATTGATATAAACTCCCCGCTGACCACTGCCTTAAGTGCCTCCCATAGCATGGCGGTCGAGACCTCACCTATTTCGTTTAACTTCACGTACACCCGGATGGCGACCCTCACCTGCTCACGCACCTCCTCCTCGGCTAGCAGCCCCACATCCAACCTCCACTGCGGGCTCTGAGCCCCTCCCCCCGATCCACTCGTAAGTCCACCCAATGTGGCGCGTGGTCGAGATCATCAAATATCCCAAGTTCATCACCTCCGCCAGCAGTGACTTACCCACCACAAAAAAATCAATCTGCGAGTAGACCTGATTCATATGGGAAAAGTATGCAAACACCTTTGCCCTCAGCCTCCCAAACCTCCATGGGTCCACTCCCCCATGCTCTCCATGAACCCCTTCAGCTCCTTCGCAATTGCCGATACCCTCCCCGATCTCGAACTCGACCAGTCCATCCCCGGTTCAATGACCGTGTTAAAGTCCCCCCAACCCCCGCATAATCAGCCGGTGCTCGTCCAGGTCGGGGATCTTCTCCAATACTCTCCTCATAAATTCCACATCATCCCAATTTGGGGCATAAACATTATCTAGGACCACTGGCATCCCCTCCAATTTCCCACTTATCATCACAAACCTCCACATCCCCGAATCCGCTACGATATTCCCCACTTCAAACGCCACCAGCATATTGACCAGCATCTTCATATCCAACCCCGAATGGAACACTTGTCCTACCCACTCTTTCCTTAACCTTGGATGGTCCCCAATCTTCAGATGTGTCTTTTGTAAAAAGGCCACATCTGCCTTCAAACTCCTCACATGCGCAGAAACACGCGACCGTTTGACTGGCCTATTCAGCCCCCTCATGTTCCTTGTGACCAGCCTGGTCGGAGGGTTCCCCCCTCCCGCCTCCCTGCCGATCAACCATACCCCTTCTTAGACCAAACGACATTCTCAGAAAGCAATACCGTCCAAATGGTGTATTAAAGCGCAGTACTTTGTACTTTGTTCCTCTAGCTTTAGCTGCCAGAAACCTTCAGATGCATCAAGTTTCTTAAATAATTGTGCACCAGCCATCTCAGATGTGATTTCCTCACACTTTGGTATTTGGTATGTTCTCTTTTGATATTCTTGTTAAGATCTTTAAGGTCTATACAAATGCAAATATCACCATTCTTTTTCTTAACACATACCATGGAATTTACCCAATTGGTAGGTTCTTCTATCTTTCTTATTACTTTTAATTTTGTCTAGCTCCTTTTTGATGCAATCCTGAAGAGGTGCAGGGATTCTTCTTGGTGCATGCATCACAGGTTTTGCATTCTCTTTGAGTTGTATCTTGTAGGTGAATGGTAGTCCACCAAAACCTGTGAACACATCGTTGAAATTGTAAACAATTTGCTCAAAATCGTTGGAGTGCTGCTTCAATCCTTTGTGGATGCTATATACCAACTGCACTCGAGCTAATTCTTCACAGGACTGATCACCTAATAATGAATTCAAGCGCTTGGAAACAATATATAATGGGATGGAATAAACTGTGTTCTTCATCACCACACTCAGGTCACAAGCACCATAACAATTAATGCTTGAACCATTATAATCTCTCAGAGATATTTTGTGATTTATTTTAATTGGCCACATGGGCACTGTAATGTGCTTGCCGGATGGCCTGATTTATATCACAAGAACACTTGTACCTAAAGCTACAAATGATTTGTTACCATTAACTGTGGGTCAAATATGTACAAAACAACAGATGAATAATAGTTTGATCATGCACAAGCAACCTTTCTCCAAGCTCTCCAGTCATCTGAGGTCACCTGACTCTAACATTCACTTATATACTAATGAGACTCCGAGTGGTCCGTTGGTGAATACAACACAACCATGATATCACTACAATCAGGAGTGGAGGTGGCCTGCTGCAGTTCCTGCCCTGTGACCTGGGTCCCCTTTGGTGGCACTTTCTTGGACGACCGGGCCTGGATGGGCCCAGCTGCTGCCCGAGTGTCCCTGGTGGTGTGGGCCCTGTTCTGTCCGCTGCCTATCAGATGCACCAGGGACAGGAGGGGGAATGGATTACTTCCCTTTGGGACTGTGCTACATCACCCAGTGACTGTGCCATTTCCATCTGTGCCTGGCTCATGTCAGCCAACACCAGGGTAATGCCACCAATGCCCTCAGCCATGACCTGCTGTGACTGGAGCACCGCTGCAATGTCCAGGTGGCCCTGGTACATAGCTGCCTGTGACAGGGCAGCCTTGTCCTGTGCCTTGGCCGCCGTCTGCACAGAGTGCCCCAGGCCTTTCGATATCATGACCCATGGTCGATACATTCTCCCCCAAGGACTTCACAGCCTGCGCCATCCATGTGCTGTTGGCTTGGGTGGCATGCATATTTGGAACCTCCTCATGCCCTCGCAGGACGTTGGACTCCTCCACTGTACCTGCATGCGCTGGATGGTTGCTGACAAGCCTTCATGCAGTCCCTGGCTCTGTGACTGCATCTCCATTATCGATGGAACCACCCTTTCCCGAAACCCATCTGGACGGCAGCTAGACCCTGGAGTTGGACCGCCTTCCAACCATCCGCACCCTCGGTTGTTCCTAACTCCAGAATCTGTACCACAACATGTGTGTTGCGCACCAGGTAGTGCCCCGGGAGCCATTTCACCAAGATGTCCAACGAAGGCGAGTGTCTCTGGGATAGTGGAGGGTGTTGGAGACCACTGTGTCAGGAAGTCTCTGTTGCCCCTGTCCTGGTGCTCCAAGATGTCTCGGGCTGCGGTTCAAGTGCTCCTATCGCTGTCCATGCACTCTTCATCGCTGCTATCCACTTGGGGTTGGGTTTCGGGTCCCGCCTCATCGCCAGGTGATCCTGCAAGACGCAAGACATGACACATGATTGGATCACAGGTTGCGGTGGTGGGTGGTGATGGAGAGGGTTGTGGGGTGGTGTCGGAGTGGTGGTGATGGAGCGGGGCTGTGGGGGGATGTGGAGATGATGTTGGGGGATTTGTGAGGTTGGTGTAAAGGTGTGGGAAGGTGTGAGGGGGTGTGGGGAGGTGTGAGGGGGTGTGGGGGTGGGGGGGTGGGGGTGCTGCTGAGGTGGTAACAAACGTGCCTTGGGAAAAAGCAACTCAGCGGGATCTCACTTGCTCATCCAATGCCGCCCTCCACCTTGGTGACTGACCTCCCTCCGGGCCCACTGACCATTCCTGGTGCCAACTTCTTCACCACGGTGAGGAGAAGCAGGTCCAGTGGTGTCCTTCTCCAAGTGGTTGTGGGCCTCCTTCTCCTGATTTGGATAGACAGAAAGCACAAAGTGTTAGGCAGTCAGAAGCATACAGCACAGGGGTGGATAGCTGGTGGCCTTCATGGTCAGGGCACCCGGCCTTGGCAGCCGGCGGTACGGGTGCTGGCATGTGTGCAGGGTGAGGTGCATGCACACCGTCGGCAGATGGGGTCCGGTCGCCCTCCAGGTGGGGGCGAGGGGGTTACATACGCGTGGGCTGGAGATTGGTGCCAGAGGCACAGTGCTGACTAATCTCCCTGGCTGCCCTGAGGTAGTCGTGCAGTTTTCTGCGGCACTCATGTCCAGTCCTGGTGGGGCCCACGCCGCTCACAACCTCTGCAACCTGCGCCCAGGCCTGGTGTACGACAGCGGGTGGCAGCTTCCTTCCCACCCTGGCATACAGGGTAACCCGCCTCTCCTCTATCGACCAGGGTCTTGACCTCTGCGTCCGCCTACCAGGGTGCTGCTCTTTGTGCTGCCAAATGTTGGCAGGGTTGAGTGTGTGTGGGGAGTGGAGTTCTAATATTCAGTTCGTCAGCCTCTCAAGTGTCAATCCACTGCCATTTTTCATTGGAATCGATTATGTCCCACGTGATGCTAGTACTAGCCCATTAACGTTTGTTAAATTGCTCCAGAACGGTGCCGATTTTGCTGCAGTAGAAGTCCACCAATTCTGTCCCAGCGTTAGCATTTACTGTCTGAAATGGAGAATCCCGTCCAAGGTTTTTTAAGCTTGGAATCATTTGATTAGCTCCTATATCATTTGAAGGGATCACAGTTTGGTTCAGTCCACTGGATGTGGTCAGACCAACTCTATGGTGACATCTGATTTTACTGAATGATTCTGTGAATGCAAAGCTGTGATAGCGTGGTCCCTTTAAGGGGCAATCCGTCTTGGGCCATGTCACCTGCGTGGAACCTTTTAGAATGGAGCATGCGAATATGGGCCTATGGGCATCAGGGCGCAGACCCGGGTAACGGCTATCATCAGAATAAGCCTTGGAGTTGTGTTGTTCTGTGTGTATAATGTTCTTCCTTTGTTAATAAGTGGCCGTTGTGATTGAATACCACCTCGTTGTATGACCTCATGTTACAACAAAGACACAATCCTGTTTGTTTTAGGTAAACTTTCCCTGGTTTGGCCATGGACCTTCAGTGATTTGCACAAATTAACAGCTGGATTTTTTTTTGTTTCTCAATGGCTTACAGTGTCATTCCCTATCAGTGTGTATATGCTTGGAAAGAAATTGTGATAACCACCCTTTTAAATTCCGTGTTTTTCAGATATATGTGGAAACATGTTTATAGCCAATTCTGGAAATCTAGAATCGCCAAATCACCCATCCAATTATCCTAACAATGCTGACTGTAATTGGATAATTAGAGCACACGGTCAATTCAAGGTGTGTAAAGGCTCAATGGTAAGATGCACAATATAACATGTACAGGGAGTAGCAGCAATATAGTAAGAATTGATAATGGAATTAAAGAAAGATGCAGGGGAAATATTCATAGATATTCAAGTCCTCTTTTTCTGAATTTGGTTGCACTTGTAACAATTAGTGTTATCAGTCCGGTGAATGGAACATTTTGAACTAGAGGTCTCTCATAATTATTTGAAGATTGGACATATCATCAAGTAAATGCAAAACAAGTTTTCATTACACCAGACACTCCGAAATGGCAGAACACAGTGAAGGTGGAGGCATAGTGGTATTGTCGCTGGACCAATAATCTGGGTAATGCTCTGTGAATCTGGGTTTGAATCATATCATGGCAGATGGTGATATTTGAATTCGATAAAAATCTGGGGCTGGATTCTTAATTTCTGAGACTAAGAGCTGGATTCTCCGATTCTGTGGCTATGTGTCAAAGCGGGCGTGGGAACTGTGGTGATTTACGATGGCAAAATCAGCACTGAACTTTCACCGATTTTGGGATCAGGGAGAGGCTAGCAGCAGAGCTGGGTAAAACTCCTAGCTCCCGCATCACAAACGTCCGGAAAATGGCCAGGTACAGGGTTGCGCATGTGCATGGCATGACCTGCAGCGGTGACGCCATACAACATGGCGCCGACCGTATGCTGACTCGACCTGCCAGATAGTGTCCCACTGGATCTCCCCTGCCACCTCCGGACGACCCCCCACCAGTCCCCCCAGCCCTCTCCGAAACCCCTCCCTCCCAGCCAGTGGCACGGCTCCCCCGCCCCCAACTGTGGCAGCGCTGGACACAGTCCGCATCCGCCACGAGAGGTTCACGAAAACTGAGAGCATAAGTGAACCGTGTCGTCGTGAACCCGGCCCTTCAGGTAACGCTGTCATGTGAGAGTACCTTCAAGAAATGGGTGTTTATCAGTGATGTCAGAGTGTGGGTGGTGCTGGGCTGTCTGTCAGCTTTTTACTTTCGTTTTAGGCTGTTTGCTGCAGGGCATGTTTTAGTTTCGTTTTCAGAGCCTGATAGCTGCAGTCACAGCCAGAAAGTGTATTAGAGTCTCTCTCTGTAATCTACAAACTGTAAATCGATCCTTTGGTGATTTAAAAGTAATAATTGCTCTCAGTAGTGACTTTAACCTCATGTACTTCTGTTTAAAGTTTTTTTTAAAGTCTTAGGGATGTTAAAAGGACAGCTTAAGGATTATTTAGTGCTGTATTGTTTGGGGGTTGCATTTGAATTAATGGTTGCTAAGATGTTCACTGTATGTTTGAAAAAAGTTCATGGAATAAACAGTGTTTTACTTTAAAAAATACTTTTCCATTTCTGCTGTACCACACCTGTAGAGTGGGCCGTGTGCTCCCCATACCACAATCTATTAAAAGTTGTGGGTCAGGTGAACTCCATGATACCCTTTGGGGTTCTCTAAACCCTGGCCCATAACAACGTCCTGAGGCCGTCCCAAGGATATGCGCTGTACTCCCCGATGATACCGTTTTGGATGGGGCGGAGCATCCAAAAACAGGTGCCGCCCCCGATTCAGTCGGAAAAAGGGATTCCGGTGCCCTGGCCACTGAAGGCACCAGCTACCCACCCCATGTGCTGCATGTCTAATACTGTTGCTTTCCATTTGGAAAGGTCACCAGGATAGAGTTCGGCTGTGGGCAAGGAAGTGAGATCCTGCTGAGTTGTGGTTCTTGTGGCATATGTGTAATCACCCCCATCAACATCACCTTCACACCACCCCTACCCCCACCCTCACCATCACCCTCCCCCTCACCCTTACACCACCTTCACACCACTCTCACCACCACCCTCACCCCCGCCACCCCCACTCCCCCCGGCCCACAGTCTAATCATGCATCTTGTCATGAGTTTTGCAGGACCTGCAGGAGATGGGGTAAGACCATCTGGTGGCCCACGCCCCCAGCCAGTGCCACAGCTGGAGACCCCCCATAAGCTGAGCACTCACGATGAGAGCAGCTCAGACGGCAGCCCTCGGCCCGAGACGCAGGACACCCTGGAGCTCGAGTCTGAGGATGATATGGATTTCATAGAATTTACAGTGCAGAAGGAGGCCATTCGGCCCATCGAGTCTGCACCGGCTCTTGGAAAGAGCACCCTACCCAAGGTCAACACCTCCATCCTATCCCCATAACCCAGTAACCCCACCCAACACTAAGGGCAATTTTGGACACTAAGGGCAATTTATCATGGCCAATCCACCTAACTTGCACATCTTTGGACTGTGGGAGGAAACCGGAGCACCCGGAGGAAACCCACGCACACACAGGGAGGATTTGCAGACTCCGCACAGACAGTGATCCAAGCCGGAATCGAACCTGGGACCCTGGAGCTGTGAAGCAATTGTGCTATCCACAATGCTACCGTGCTGCCCACACAGCTGTACCCTTGTGTTTCCCTTCACAACTGTCTCCAACACCCTCCACCATCCCAGAGACACTCACCTCGGTCGGGCACTTTAGTGAAGAGGCTCCCGGGCCACAATCTGGTGCACACCACAAAGCTGATCCAGTACAGCAGGTGGAGCAGGGAACGCCCGAGGAGGCAGACCGTCAGAGGGCTGCCCAACCCTCGAACTAGCTGCCGTCCAGATGGGTTTCAGGCTTCTGGAACAGGCAGTCCCATCAATTGTGTAGATGCAGTCGTAGAGCCAGGAACAACATGAGGCGTTGTCGTCGAGCAACCAGTACCTGCAGTTCAACCGCTTGCAAGAGCAGGAGGTGGTGCCAACAATACATGCCAAACAAGCCAACACAGCACGGGTGGCATCGGTGGTGGAGGCCTTGGGAGGCGACCATATTGGCTAAGGATCAGCATGTCTCAGGCCTGGGGTATACTGTGCAGGCGCTGGCCGAGGCCCATGACAGGGTTGCTACCTCACAGGCAATCCAAGTGCGAGAGCCACCTGGAAATTGCAATGGCGCTTCTGAGCGTGGCCTAGTCACAGCAGGCCATTGCTGGGAATGTCAGGGGCATTGGCCTGGTGCTGGCTGACGTGGCACAGACACAGAGGAAGGTGGCCCAGTCCCAGAGAGAGATGGTGCAGTCACTGGCTGATGTGACACAGACCCAGAACGTGGTGGCACAGTGAATGGGTGATGTGGTGCAATCCCAGAGGGAGTGGCAATCCCTGTGCTCCATGCCGCCAGAATGCAGAACCTAGTCGAGATCAGAGCGGGCTCCAGGATTGGCAGCACCTCATGGTGAGGACGCCTCAGCCTCAGGCGATAGCTCCGTGCGCACCCCCATCCCATGGAGTAGCCCGGGGACCATCGGACACCCCGAGGGCAGCGGGCAGGTCCATCCAGACCTGGTCGTCCCGGAAGGCAGCCGCCAACGGGGACCCAGGTTGCAGGGCCGGAATTGCAGCAGGCCGCCTCCACTCCTGCTGTACTGTTTGGGAATCCACCAAGACGTAGCGTTAGGGCCTGTAAGGCCAGAAAGTTAGACACCAGTTAAGTTGGCACAGGTGCAGGGCACAGTTTAGTTATAGGGGCGAGGTGGAATCTGCTACCGTGGGCAGGAGTCAGAAACTATCATACGATGTGGAGCACCAGAGCTCATTGCAGTTGTCATCATCCTCTATCCCATGTATAGACCTGGTGTGATTGCCAATCCAGGGTCACCACCCCATAGTGCTGTAGGTATGTTTTCACAGAGGGGTGCAGGTGGGGAGGCTGTGACGTTACTGACCATGGCCTGTGTTCCCCCCCCCACCCTCCTTAGTCGGCGAACCTGGAGGTGATCTAATCGGACCGTGCACGCTGGCCTGGCGTGAGGCTTTCCATGCCTGCCTGAGCCCCATGTCCTGCCCATCCTTGCCCTCCCCCCATCCTCCTCGTTGCACGAGGACTGGCGTTCATCCTCCTCCTCACGCCTCTGCAGCACGATGTTGAGGAGGATGCAGCAGGCCACGATGCAGACGCCCACTCAGCATCATACTGGAGAGCTCCTCCAGGGACGGGGGTGTGGGGGGGGGCGGAATCCGAAGTGCTGCGGTGTTCCAGCATCCCGCCTGTGAGAGCCACTGACATGGACCACATCACCTCCTCTTCCTTCGGGGTGTCCGATGGCCCCTGGGCTACTCCATGGGATGGGAATGCACACGCAGCTGTCGCCTTAGGCTGAGACTCCCCCACTACGAGGAGCTGCCAGTCCAGGCACCTGAACCACACCTTCAGGAGGCCGAAGCACTGCTTGATAACTCACCTGGTTGCTACATGGGCATCATTGTGGCGGGTCTCAGCATCAGTCTGTGGCCTCCAGATAGGCATCATCAGCTACGACCCCAGTGAACCCTGGCACACAGGAGCCAAACCCCCATCTGGCAGGGGCGTCTCGAACATATCAGGAATCATCGAGTGTGCCAGGATGACAACGTGGTCCATACCTCCCAGGTATCGACCGCAGATGTGCATGATGTGTAGCTGATGGTCACATATCAACTGCACGTTCATCGAGTGGAATCTCTTTGGTTGGCGTTGAGCAGCCTGTCATCTGCAGGTGCTCGTAGGGTGACATGCATCCCAAAGATCACCCTCTGGACCCGGGGCATGTCAGCTATGGCAGCGATCACTGCTGCCCCAGCATTCTGCTGGGCGCGGTCCAAATTGAAATGTATGGAACTGCCTACATTTAGGGCCTCTGTGACAGTGCGGATGCACCTGTGCACAGGTTTGTGAGATCCTGGCACAGTCCCCCTTCAATGCCTGGAAGGCCTCCGGAAGCGGGTGTCCTCCCCCATACCCCGCGCTGCCAGGTCTGCCAAGATCTGGCAGATAGGTCGTGCTTAGACTTAGACTTAGAACATACAGTGCAGAAGGAGGGCTTTCGGCCCATCGAGTCTGCACCGACCCATTTAAGCCCTCACTTCCACCCTATCCCCATAACCCAATAACTCCTCCTAACCTTTTCTGGTCACTAAGGGCAATTTATCATAGCCAATCCACCTAATCTGCACATCTTTTGACTGTGGGGGGAAACTGGAGCACCCAACGGAAACCCACGCAGACACGGGGAGAACGTGCAGACTCTGCACAGACAGTGACCCAGTGGGGAATCGAACCTGGGACCCTGGCGCTGTGAAGCCACAGTGCTATCCACTTGTGCTACCGTGCTGTCTCCCTGTCCAGCCAGAGCCTCTGACGCCATAGCAGGTCCTCGAATGGCAGGCACTGCCGGTACACACGAGGCCTTATGCGATGCCTCGTTGACACCTCACCCTGTGCCTATTGAGCTGCTGGTCCTCCATCCTGGACGGCTGCCTCCTGTTCCTCTGCAGTACATTCCGCTGCTGCCCACTCCACTGCTGCAGCTTCCTCCTCCTCCTTGAGCAGCGCCAGCTCGTACAGCCATAGGGCATCTCCCAGGGCTACGGCGACGAACAGGATGGCCACCATTGCTGGTTGAACTCCAATATCCATTCTCTGCAGGGGTGAAAGGCTGGCATGTTAGCATTGTGTATACCCCCATGCCCAACCAAGTCCAAGGGCTACATTGTGACGCCAGTTGGCACTGCGGACTCTGTCCCTGCATGTTCCCACCCCCACCATGCCCGCACATCTGGCCCTGTCAGTGCTCAGAACCATGGGGGCCTCTGGCCCTGGCGCCCGCCCCTGATGCCAGGGGTTCCATCGGCTGGCATTGCCTTTGCAGGCAGTACACTCTGCAGCCCTCACTCGGCGATTGCCCTGGGTGGTCTGCCAGATGCCCCGCCGGAGAGACTCATGGCGGAGGGTGAGTGCGGGGGTGGGGGCATCCATACGGCCGATGTCACTTTGCAGAACCAGGGGCCAAGCTGGGTGGTCAGTGGAGTGCATCGCAAGATGGCTACCTTGCAGATTTTGCAGGCCGTGGCAATGGCAGTCCATGCCTGGATACCGCCCCAGTCCCGTGGGGGAGGGGGAGGGGGGGGTGTTACCCGGCCTCTCGGCTTGCTCCCCTGTCACTCACCACTCCCCCCAGACCTTGGAAGGGCTGCCCCCCTACCCCAGCCAACCCAGTCAGTGTCCGGCCCGGCAGCCCACAATCGCACCTCTCAGTGTTCTACCTCCTCTCTCTCACTCTTCAGCCACCACGTCAGTTTCATGATTTTTAAAAGCACAAGTGAACTGCGCTGTCTTGAACTCGGCCCATTGTAGGTGGAGAATCGCGGAGACCCCGGAGAATACCGAGTCAAGTCTACTAATGATATGCAAACAGTTTTTACTGTACGTGCATTCTGGATTGCATTGATGCCACTGTTGAAGTGATGTGGATTTGCAATTTGGCATCAAATTGGCGCCCGCCACGATTTTGGCATCGGTACCTATTCTCTGTCCAATTGCATTTCCCAATTTTGCTGTCAGCCAATGGAGAATCCCACCCCTGCAATTAGAAGACCAATGATGACCATGAAATCTGTTATAACCCCCTTGGAAACCAAGGACTGTGCTCCATTTGATTTCCATCTCACACAACTGAGTATGAGCTCCCATGATAATTGGGGGCGGGGTTTCGCATGAACAAGAGAAAACCACACAATATAAAACCCTGACCTGGGTGCAGGTCAGGGAGGGTGGCCCTTTGGAAAGAGGAATTACATAGGGGGTGGGATTCTCCGCTTTCCGGAAATCTCCGCTTGCCGCGAAACGCGATTGGCCACCGAATAGCCTCCGCTGCCAAAGTCGCGGTAGGCACCAGTTTGATGCCAAATCGGGATGATCCGGCACCCCAAAAATGGTGTAAATGTGTCGCTAGCCGTGCGACGTTAAAGTACAGTAGGCATATCATTATTGGGCCTGACACCCTATTCTCCCGGGTCTCCGAGATTCACCGCCTCTGATGGGCCAAGTTCCCGACGACATGGTTCACTCGTGGTTTCAAAAATCGTGAACCTGACATCATGGCTGCTGAGCGAGAGAGAGGAGGTAGGACACAGAGTGGAGCGACTGTGGGCTCCCATCCTGGAGACCAGCTGGGATGGCTGCGGCGGGGGCCCCCTGCCAGGTGCGGGGGTGGGGAGAGGGAGGGGAGGACAGACCGAGCAGCCTGGATGCTCGGCCATAGGACTGGGACCGTGCCCAGGCACCGACCACCATTAATGCAGCTGTCTTGCTGCGCACCCACTGGCCATCCACCTTGATCCCCAGTTCTACACAGTGACACCGGCCGCATGTGTACACCCACTTCCGCTCCCCACCCCCTCCCACAGTGCACCCTCCCGCCCCCAAACACCCCACCCAACCGGCCACCATCCACCTGGGGCTACCCAGGGCCACACCCAAGGCAGTCCCCAGTGAGGGCAGTGCCAGCTAACGATACCCCTGGCAGCAGGGACGGGCACCGGGAGCGGGGGCACCGGCAGTGCCAGATACCGATATGGTAGGGTGAGGAGGTGGAGGGGGGAAATGCATTGGCGGAGCCCGCACTATCAACTGGGGCCACCTGTAGACCATCGAACCTGGTTGAGCACAGGAGGTTGCACCAAGCCAACATGTTGGCCTTTCACCCCATGCAGACAATGGCTTTTGATGTTCAACCAGCAATGCTGGCTGCAGTGGTGTTGTTCGCAGCTCTGCGAGATGCCCTGCGGCTGCTTGAGCGGGAGACGCTCGGAGAGGAGGGGGAAGCTGCAGAAGGGGAGGTGGCAGCCGCACAGGCTGAAGGGCCGGCTGCCCAACAGACCGAGTAGCAGGAGGTGCCAAGCAGGCGCCACATGAGGCTTTGTGTGTACTGTGCCGCCTGTCATTCGAGGACCTGCCGGACCGGGCATGCCGGATGAGCAGAGAGACAGTGCGACACATCTGGCATAGGCAATCCTGGCACCCCGGGGGTATGGTGCAGGACACCCGTTCCTGGTGACCGTCAAAGTGAGCTTCTATGTGACAAAGTCTTTCCAGTCCCCGAGTGGGGACCTGTCCGGGACCTCACAGACCTCGATGCACAGGGGCATTCGCGACATCACGGAGGCCCTGTATGCCCAGTTGGAGCAATACATCCGTTTCTATGTGGACCGAGCCAATCAGGATGCCCGAGCAGCTTCAAGTGCCTGGACAGCTCTGGAGGGGCCCTCCAGTATGATGCTGATATGGTCGCCTGCATCGTGGTGGTCTGCTGCATCCTCCACAACATCACACAGCAAGGGGGCGATGTGCTGGAGGAGGAGGATGAGTAGGAAGGGCAGGTCTCATCCGATGAGGAGGATGCGGGGGAGGGTGACGATGAGCAGGACATGAGGCCTGGGCAGGCAATCGGAGGCCGCACAAAGTCAGGGTCAGCATCCACGGGATGCTCTGATCGCCTCCAGGTTCACTGACGAGGAGGGAGGGGGTGGAGAGGTGTGGAGGTGCTGGCCAGGGGCACGGACACCACATCCCAGACCCACACCCCCTCATTTCCCACACCGTCAAACTGTCCATTTGCACACCCCTCCGTTATACATACCTGTGGCGCTACGAGCTGTGGGCCTTGGGTTGGCAGTGACAGTGGGTCTAGTCCATGGTGTAGGAGCGTTTTCCAAGGCCTGACTATTGAGCCAGCCTTTCCGTGGAGTTTCTCCCTCATTGTTAGGCCTTAGCTTAATAAACAGAGCAGACATACAACAGCCTGGATAAGACGACTTTTATTATCCCAAACTTGGTTTTGTGTACATGAGAGATGGACCTGGATAATGCCAAGATCGATCTACTGAACACTGATAAAAGCACATCAATTATTTTTTTTCCAACAATCAATAGCCCACCCCAGTTGGACTCGATCCAATCCCAGAAGCTGTCATGTTGAAACTATCCAATAAAATTGTGACCAACCCATGATTTAACCCAGCCTGTCACCTGTTGTTTACCAAGATTCTGTGTCCATTGTTTTTCCCGGACTCTCGAACCTGATATCACAGTTAGATCCTGTCCACTCATTGTTTCAGAGGGGCAGGTTATCAGAATTGGCATCCTCTTTACTCCATGGATTGTGCCAGAGGATATTGGGGGCCACTGATAAAACTTGTTCACCACGTCCACTATGTAATCTGCTGACCACACACCTCGTGTGTCTCAAAAACATGGGCAAGTTAGCTAGCCTAAATCCCATGATTCCTTGTGGCCACTGCTTGTAGCCAGAGTCGACATGATTATCATTGCTATGTCCTAAAATACATGTTTAATGGATAATAATGATTACTGGGTATACTTTCTGTAATTAATCTCAATCCTTAATAAACTAACTTATGTAGAGCTACTCTAGTGGAATCCTAGTTATTCAGTTTTAAGAGGTCTCATCGCTGGACACTCCCTTCAATTCCCCCTTGGCTTGTCCACGAATAGGCCATTAAATAGACATACTGGCCGAGGTGTGGTAAGAGCTGTGACAGTTCCTTTTTATCTAGGGGGCGACTGTCTTTCTGCACTCCCTAATGTAGCATGTGAGGCAGTCAGTTTGCTCGATGTCATCTGCTTCCATGATGGACACATCCCTGCATGGAGTCAGTTCATGATGGCCAATGGTAATAGACTTAGATAAATTGGTTAGAACAACATTTTGCCCAGGCAATTCACACACAACGCCACGCTTGGTATAGTTGTTGTATGACATCACAATGTAGTAATTGACCAAGTACTGAGCACTATTAAACACAGTCTGGTTGATTACTTCGACTGCTGACATACAGTTCTCATATGTAGTGTACCCGCAGCTTGCTCTGGACACAACCAGTTACTTCCCCCTCCTTTGCATTCCCAGAGGTCGATCGAGTATATCCCATCTGCCCTTTGAATTGTATGTTCAGGGGCATCCTTTAGATTAATTAACACACCATTCCCATAGTGTCCCAAGTTGTTCACCTGAAGACGTTCATGAGTACTGTTCTCCCCTGCCCAGGGAATATGCAACATCATTCCCATTAGGAGGGTGTGGCTATCATTGGCAAAGGGAACATGACTAGCCAATGTCAACTCCTGAGGTGTTCAGGAGCCTGCTAGTCATTTTTACCCAAGCCTTCAATTGATCATTGCTCACCCAATTAGATACTCAGTGTGCATCCAACTGGAGTAAGTTGGCCTGAAGGCTTTGCAATAAATGTGTTGCATACATATTACCTGCCTGCACTCAGTACACTTCATTCGAGATAGCACTCTGTCTTTCATTAACTCATTAATTGCAGTCTGATATGGCTGCAACTGTTTAAGTTCTTTCCACACAAGCTGATTGACTTGTTGGCTAAGGTGTGTAGCCATTTCAGCATCCACATATATGTCCTTAACTGCAACTGTCATTTGCCCTTTCATAATCTCAATCTCTTCACTCATCTGTGCAATGTTAAGGGCGTTGACAGTCGAAACTCCTGCCCCCTATCCTCCAACCATTTGTCCACTATAGTCTCTCTGTTGTCGCTTATGTGTTTTCAATCCGCTCCCATCCAAAATCTCCCTCTCCAAGGCTACAAACAATCCTTGACCATAGCAATAGGCTGGCAAGTGTAGGCTGGCGAGATTAATCATAACTTTTACATGTTCATATCCTGGTAGTATCGTCACTGATTCATCAGTGGGGGTTAGAACTAACCTGTGTCACATAGTGTGGCGAGTGATATGCTCATCACATTCCGGCTTGGGGTTTGTCCTTGGACTTGTGGTTGTAACCGAGCCAGAGCTCGCCCGTGTCACCAGGCTTCTGCCTGGTCCCCACCCTTATCCGGTGGGATCCATGAGACCATAAGACATAAGAGCAGAATTAGGCCACTCGGCCCTTCGAGTCTGATCCGCCATTCAATCATGGCTGATATTTTTCTCATCCCCATTCTCCTGCCTTCTCCCCATAACTCCTGATCTTCTTGTTGATCAAAAACCTATCTATCTCTGTCTGAAGGACACTCAGTGATTTGGCCTCCACAGCCTTCTGTGGCAAAGATTTCCACAGATTCACCACCCTTTGCTGAAGGAATTCCTCCTCATCTCTGTTGTAAAGGATTGTCCCTTTAATCTGAGATTGTGTCCTCTGCTTTCTACTTTTTCCCACAAGTGGAAACATCCTCTCCACGTCCACTCCTATCCAGACTTATATAACCTCAGGAGTACATCCCTGGTCTTGTATTCTAGTCCTCTCGACATGAATGCTAACATTGCATTTGCCTTCCGAACTGCCGACTGAACTTGCACATTAATCTTAAAAGAATTGTGAACAAGGGGCGAAATTCTCCGTAATCGGCGCG
The DNA here is from genome assembly GCF_047496885.1 of Scyliorhinus torazame. Lineage (NCBI taxonomy): Eukaryota > Metazoa > Chordata > Chondrichthyes > Carcharhiniformes > Scyliorhinidae > Scyliorhinus > Scyliorhinus torazame. The sequence continues at coordinate 146,072,783 of NC_092716.1, read as the reverse complement.
ATGTCCTCCGACCGGCGCCAAAAACGGCGCAAATCAGTCCGGCATCGCGCCTCCCCAAAGGTGCGGAATCCTCCGCATCTTGAGCGGCCGAGACCTAACCTTGAGGGGCTAGGTCCGTGCCGGACTGATTTCCGCCCCGCCAGCTGGTGGGAAAGGCCTTTGGTGCCCCGCCAGCTGGCGTGGAAATGACATTGCCGGGCGGCGCATGCGCGGGAGCGTCAGCGGCTGCTGACGTCATCCCTGCGCATGCGCAGTGGAGGGGGTCTTTTCCGCCTCCGCCATGGTGGAGACCATGGCGAAGGCGGAAGGAAAAGAGTGCCCCCACGGCACAGGCCCGCCCGCGGATCGGTGGGCCCCGATCGCGGGCCAGGCCATCGTGGGGGCACCCCCCGGGGCCAGATCGCCCCGTGCCCCCCCCTCCCCCCAGGACCCCGGAGCCCACCCGCGCCGCCTTGTCCCGCCGGTAAGAGAAGTGGTTTAATCCACGACGGCGGGACAGGCATTCCAGCAGCGTGGCTTCGGCCCATCCGGGCCGGAGAATCGCCGGGGGGGGCCCGCCAACCGGCGCGCCGCGATTCCCGACCCCGCCGAATCTCCGGTGCCGGAGAATTCGGCAACCGGCGGGGGCGGGATTCACGCCAGCCCCCGGCGATTCTCCGACCCGGCGGCGGCCGGAGAATCCCGCCCAAGGACTCTCAAGTCCCTTTGTGCTTCTGATTTCCTAAGCATTTCCCCATTTAGAAAATAGTCTATGCCTCCATTTCTCCTTCCAAAGTGCATAACCTCACACTTTTCCACATTCCATTTGCCACTTCTTTGTCCACTCTCCTAGCCTGTCCAAATTTTTCTGCAGCCCCCTGCTTCCTCAATACTACCTGTCACTCTACAGATTTTTGAATCATCTGCAAACTTAGCAACAGTTCCTTCAGTTTCTTCCTCCAGATCATTAATGTATATTGTGAAAAGTTGTGGTCCCAGCACCGACCCTGGAGGCACACCACTAGTCACCGGCTGCCTCCTGAAAAAGACCCCTTTATCCCCACTTTCTGCCTTCTGCCAGTCAGCCAATCCTCTATCCATGCCAGGATCTTACCTTTAACACCATGGGCTCTGAACTTATAAAACAGTCTCATTTGCGGCACCTTGCCAAAGGCCTTCTGGAAATCTAAATAAATCACGTTCACTGGTTCTCCTTTGTCTAACTTCCTTGTTACTCCCTCAAAGAATTCTAACAGATTTGTCAGACATGACCTCCCCTTGATGAAGTCATGCTGAGTCAGTCCTATTTTATCATGAACATCCAAGTACTCTACGATTTTATCTTTAATAATGGACTCTTACCAATAATCTTACCAATGGCCAAAGTCAGGCTAACCGGCCTATAATTTCCCGCTCTGACTCCCTCCCTTCTTAAACAGTAATGTTACATTAGCCACTTTCCAGTCCTCTAGGACTCTTTCTGCATCCAGTGATTCCTGAAAGATCACCACCAATGCCTCCACAATCTCCTCAGCTATCTCTTTTAGAACCCTGGGGTGTAGTCCATCCGGTCCAGGTTATTTATCCACCTTTAGACCTTTCAGTTTCCCCAGAAACATCTCCTTAGTAATGGTCACTGCACTCCCCTCTGCCCGCTGGTTTTCCTGGAGCTCTGGCATCCCATTGGTGTCTTCCATCGTGAAGACTGATGCAAAGTAACTATTCAGTTCATCTGCCATTTCTTTGTTTCCTATTATTACTTCTCCAGCCACATTTTCCGGTGGTCCAATGTCTATTTTTTCGTCTCTCTTACCTTTTATATATTGAAAAATACTCTTCCTATCTTCCTTTATATTACTAGCTAGCTTGCACTTACACTTCATCTTCTCCCCCATTATTGCATTTTTAGTTGTCCTCTGCTTGCTTTTTAAGGCTTCCCAATCCTCTGACTTCCCACTAACCTTCACCACTTTGTATGCTTTTTCTTTGTATTTTATGCTGTCCTTGACATCCCTTGTCAGCCATGAATGCCTTGTCCTCCCCTTAGCATGTTTCCTCCTCCTTGGGATAAATTTCTGTTGTGCCTCCCGAATAACTCCCAAAAACTCCTGCCATTGCTGTTCCACTGTCTTCCCTGCTTGGCTCCTTTTCCAATCAATTCTGGCCAGCTCCTCCCTCATGTCTTTGTAGTTACCCTTATTTAATTGTAATACCGTTACATCTGTTTGCAGCTTCTCCCTCTCAAACTGCAGGGTAAATTCCATCATATTGTGGTCACTGCTCCCTAAGGGTTCCTTCACCTTAAGTTCCCTAATCAAGTCTGCCTCATTACACATCACCAAATTCAGAATTGCCTGTTTCCGAGTCGGCTCTGTCACAAGCTGCTCCAAAAAAACATCTCTTAGACATCCCACAAATTCCTTTTGTTGAGATCCACTACCAACCTGATTTTCCCAATCCACCTGCATATTGAAGTCCCCCATGATTATTGTAATATTGCTTTTTTTACGTGCTTTTACTATCTCCTGATTTATTTTCTGCCCCAAATCTTGACTACTGCTCGGGGGCCTGTATATAACTCCCCGAGGCACGATCAATTGAACAAAGACTAGAGTTGGATACAACTGAGGCTTTATTGCTCTGAGATGTGTGGTTCCAGCTGCAGGCGATCTGGTTTGATTCGGAGGTCCATCTTTTAGAAAATCTTAGAGCAATAAATTGAGGCACGGTCAATTGAACAAAGAGTAGAGTTGGATACAACTGAGGCTTTATTGCTCTAAGATGTGTGGCCTCCAATGGCAGCTGAATGGAGGACAGGCATATTTATACTCCGCCTACTGGGCAGAGCCAGCAGGCAGGGACTACTGGCGAACCTGTAGTGCAGGTCCTACCTTACATCACCTAATACAGGTGCAACAGTAGTTTACCACATTCACCCCCTGTTAAAATTGAGTCCAGTAAGGGGGGGGGTGGAGAACTATATACAGCAATGAATTTGTATTTACAGCATTTGATCAGAAAAAAAATGTCTTTTGAAGTCCGGTGCCAGTTAGAGATTTAACCGGTCTGGTGCCTTGATGTTCCGCTGGGAGCGACGTTGCAGTGGCGGCGATGTCGATGCTAGCCTGATGTTTGGTGAATCCGGGAGCGTGCCGAAATCCTCTTCATCCTCGGGCGTGGGCAGGGGAAGGACGGATGGTCCTGGTGGGATTAATGCTGGGAGCGCCAGGAGAGGGAGGGTGGCGCCGGGCCGGAGAGGTGTGTGTGTGTGGAACCTGCTGGTGCCAGGTCCCTGAGGGAGACAGTATCTTGGCGACCGTCGGGGTACGCCACGTAGGCATACTGAGGGTTGCCATGGAGCAATTGCACCCTTTCCACCAACGGGTCCGCCTTGTGGAGGCAGACGTGCCTACGGAGCAGGACTGGCCCTGGAGCTGCAAGCCAAGTTGGGAGCGACACCCCGGATGTGGACTTCCTGGGGAAGGCAAAAAGACGTTCATGGGATGTGTTGTTAGTAGCAGCGCACAGCAGTGACCGAATGGAGTGGAGTGCATCAGGGAAGACTTCCTGCCAGCGAGAGGCTGGGAGGTTCCTGGACCGTAGGGCCAGTTGGACGGCCCTCCATACCGTCCATTCTCCCTCTCTACCTGCCCGTTTCCCCAGGGGTTATAGCTGGTCGTCCTGCTGGAGGTGATACCCCTGCTGAGCAGGAACTGACGCAGCTCATCCTCATGAATGAGGATCCCCTGTCACTGTGGATATAGGCGGGGAAACCGAACAGATTGGAGATAGTGTTTAGGGCTCTGATGACGGTGGCAGACGTCATGCCGGGGCATGGGATGGCGAAGGGGAACCTGGAGTACTCATCGCCCACACTGGGAATATATTTGTTTCGGTCGGTGGAGGGGAGGGGCTCTTTGAATCCACGCTGAGGCGTTCAAAGGGGCAGGAGGCCTTCACCAGGTGCGCACGGTCTGGCTGGTAGAAGTGCGGCTTGCACTCCGCACAGACCTGGCGGTCCCTGGTGATTGTCCGTACTTCCTCGACGGAGTAGGGCAGGTTGCGGGCCTTTATTAAATGGTACAACCGTGTGACTCCCGGGTGACAAAGGCTGTCGTGCAGGGTCCGGAGTCGGTCTACTTGTGCGCTGGCACATGTACTTCGGGATAGGGCGTCTGGGGGCTCGTTGAGTTTGCCGGGTCGATACAAAATCTTGTAATTATAGGTGGAGAGCTCGATCCTCTACCTCAAGATTTTATAGTTTTTGATATGTTATTGAACATGAAGGCTACCGACCGTTGGTCAGTGAGGAGAGTGAATCTCATACCGGCCAGGTAATGCCTCCAATGCTGCACAGCTTCAACAATAGCTTGGGCCTCTTTATCGACGGATGAGTGCCGAATTTCTGAGGCATGAAGGGTGCGGGAAAAGAATGCCACGGGTCTGCCTGCCTGATTTGAGGGTGGCGGCTAGGGCGACGTCCGATGCGTCGCTCTCTACTTGAAAGGGCAGTGTCTCGTCTACTGCGTGCATCCCGGCCTTGGCGATATCGGCTCTGATACGGGCGAAGGCCTGCTGTGCCTCAGCCGTTAGGGGAAAATGGGTGGACTGAATGAGTGGGCGGGCCTTGTCCGCATAGTTTGGGACCCACTGGGCGTAGTACGAGAAAATCCCCAGGCAGCGTTTGAGGGCCTTGGGGCAGTGGGGGAGGGGAAGCTCCATGAGGGGGCGCATGCGATCGGGATCGGGCGCCAGAACTCCGTTCTGGACCACATAGTCGAGTATGGCTAAGCGGGTCATGCTAAACATGCACTTCTCCTTGTTGTAGGTGAGGTTGAGGAGAGTGGCGGTGTGGAGAAATTGGGCAAGGTTGGCATCATGGTCCTGCCGGTCATGGCCGCAGATGGTGACGTTGTCTAGGTACGGGAAGGTGACCCGCAAACCGTACCGGTTGACCATTCTGTCCATCTCCCTTTGGAAGACCAAGACCCCGTTTGTGACGCCAAAGGGAACCCTGAGGAAGTGATAGAGACGACCGTCCGCCTCGAAAGCGGTGTATGGACGGTCTGATTTACGAATGGGAAGCTGGTGGTAGGCGGATTTGAGTTCTACCGTTGAGAAGACCCGGTACTGTGCAATCTGATTGACCATATCAGATATGCGTGGGAGGGGGTACGTGTCGAGCTGCGTGTACCGATTGATGGTCTGGCTGTAGTCCACGACCATTCTGTGTTTCTCCCCAGTTTTAATGACTACCACTTGGGCTCTCCAGGGGCTGTTGCCGGCCTCGATAATGCCCTCCCGAAGCAGCCACTGGACCTCGGGCCTGATGAAGGTCCTGTCCTGGGTGCTGTACCGTCTGCTCCTGGTGGCGACGGGTTTGCAATCCGGGGTTAGATTGGAGAAGAGGGAAGGCGGATCGACCTTTAGGGTCGCGAGGCCGCACACAGTGAGGGGTGGTAGGGGCCCGCCGAATTTGAGGGCTAGGCTCTGGAGGTTACACTGCAAGTCCAGGCCGAGTAGTAGGGCAGTGCACAGATTAGGAAGGACGTAGAGGCGGAAGCCACTGAATTCTGCGCCGTGGACCATGAGTGTGACTGTGCAGAACCCCCGGATCGTGACGAAATGGGATCCGGAGGCCAGGGAAATTCTTTGGTTGGCGGGGTGTACCGCAAGTGAGCAGCGCCTTACCGCATCCGGGTGTATGAAGCTTTCGGTGCTCCCGGAGTCCAGCAGGGAAGAGGTCACGTGGCCGTTGATTTTCACACTGGTCGATGTGGTGGCCAGGTTGTGCGGACGAGCCTGGTCGATCGTCACTGAGGCGAGTCGTGGTCGGTCGTCGCTGACGTCGGATGATGGGGAGCCCGGGGGACCCAGGTCCTGGAATGCTGTCGGTGTCCATGTCCCGTGGGGAGACAAGATGGCGGCACTTGAAGATCCTGCGGGGGACAAAATGGCGGCGCCCATGGGCCGCACGTTGCAGGGGTTGGACAAGATGGCGGCACCCATGGGCTGCACGTGGACTGAGGGGGAGAAGATGGCAACGTCCACTAGCCGTGCGTGGCCCCGGGAGGTGAAGATGGCGGCACCCACTGGCCACATGTGGCCCCAGGAGGCGAAGATGATGGCGCCCACTGGCCGCGCGTGGTCCGGGGAGGTGAAGATGGCGGCGCCCACTGGCTGCGCATGGTCCGGGGAGATGAAGATGGCGGCACCCATTGTCTGTAGGCTAGGGGGGTGGGGGCGACTGCATGGGCCTGGCACACCGCGGCAAAGTGCCCCTTTTTGCCGCAAGACTTGCAAAGGGCAGTGCGGGCCGGGCAGCGTTGGTGAGGGTGCTTCTGCTGGCCGCAGAAGTAACATCAGGGACGCGTGTGGCGCCGACGAACTGGCTGGGTAAGGCTCCGCTGGGGCAGCCGTCCGTGGGGTCCACGAGGGGTAGGAGGGGTGGGCCGCACGGCTGGTGGCGTAGGCCTGAATGTTACGTGAGGCAACCGTCATGGAGAGCGCTAGCTTCTTTGTTTCAGCTGGGTCGAGCGTGGACCCTTCTAACAGTCTTTGGCATATGAGGTCTGACCCAATCCCCGTTACGAACGCATCCCGCATAAGAAGGTTGGAATGTTCGGTGGCCGTAATGGCCTGACAGTCACAGTCCCGGATGAGTGGGATTAGGGCCCGCCAGAAGTCTTCCATGGATTCACCAGGGAGTTGAGAGCGAGTGGCGAGTACGTGTGTGGCGAAGAGCGTGTTCGTTTTCTGTGCGTAGTTTTCTTTGAGACGCGCCATGGTGTCGGTGTAGTTCAGGGCGTCCTGGATCAGCGGAAACACGTTGGAGTTCAACTTTGAGTACAGGATCTGTATCTTCTGATCCTCCGGACCAGGGGTGGTCGCTGAGTTGATGTACGCCTTGTGGTAGTATGTATTGGGGGTCATGTGGGACTGGAAGCCCTAATGTCATTGGCTGACAGATCCCGGGTCCTGGTTGGCCGTTGACCTCAAGCTCCGCCCTGAAGGCGGAGTATAAGAAGCCGGAGTCTTCCCCCGCAGGCCAGTTTACTATCGAGCTGCGGGGGAACAGACACGCTTAATAAAGCCTCATCGACTTCACTCTATTCGTCTCACGGAGTCTTTGTGCGCTACAATTTATTAAGCGTGCCTAAAAAAAAAAATGGACTATGGAGCTCAGGATCATTCCGGAATGCCTGAGGATCAGCCCCCACGCAGTGAACGCGGCAGCAGCCTTCAAGCACTGGCAGACTTGCTTCGAGGCCTACCTCAGAACGACCACCGGCCGAGTCTCAGAAGACCAAAAACTGCAGGTCCTGCACTCGAGGGTGAGCACGGAGATTTTCTCCCTCATCGAAGACTCGGACGATTTCCAGACGGCGTTCGCAGCACTGAAAAGTCTCTATGTCCGCCCGGTTAACCAAATCTACGCTCGCTACCAGCTCGCGACGAGACGGCAAGCTCCCGGAGAATCGATGGATGAGTTCTACACCGCGCTGCTGATTTTGGGACGAGCCTGCAGCTGCCCGTCGGTGAACGCAAACGAACACACGGACATGTTAATGCGCGATGCTTTTGTGGCAGGTATGCAATCCTCCCAAATCCGCCAAAGACTTCTAGAAAAAGAGTCGCTAGGACTCTCAGAGGCACGGGCCCTAGCAGCCTCCCTAGACGTGGCCGCGCGTAATACCCGCGCCTACGGCCCCGACCGCGCGGCAACCCATTGGGCCCCGTACGTACCCGTCGCGGCAAACCCCCTACCCCCCCCTAGACACCCCACAGGCTTGCGCGGTCCAAACGCCGAGTCGCACCGGGGGCGCCCGCTGTTATTTCTGCGGCCAGGCGAAACACCCCCGACAGCGCTGCCCGGCCCGCGCAGCTATCTGCAAAAGCTGCGGGAAAAAGGGCCATTATGCGGTTGTGTGCCAGTCCCGCGAGGTCGCCGCCGTCCCGGGAGCACAGGGAGCCCTGCAAGCAGTTTACGCGCCCCAACCCCCCCAGCACGCCATGTACGACCCGCAGGCGCAGCCGCTCTGGGTCCCGACCACCGCGGTCCCGGGAGAACTGGGAGCCCTGCACGCCGCCTACGCTCCCAACCCCCCTCCCCGCAGCCCATGTATGACCCGCCGCCGGCGCTACCGCTTTGGGTCCCGGCCAACACTCTCCACGGAGAGGAGGGAGTTTTCTGTGTCCCTAACGCCACCCTAACCCCCACCCCGCGCCCCACGCCTGACCCGCCGGTGCCACCTACTTGGGCCCCGACCACCGCTGTCCCCGGTGAGGGAGCTCTGCGCGGTCCGAGCGCTCGCGGTCCTAGCGCTCGCGGTCCAAGCGCTCCCCAGCCCCCCCAGCACACCATGTGCGACCCGCAGACGCCGCCATTTTGGGTCCCGGCCACCACGAGGGGAGGAGGGGCGCCGATGTGCGACCCGCAGACGCCGCCATTTTGGGTCCCGGCCACCACGAGGGGAGGAGGGGCGCCGCCATCTTGGACCGCCCCAGGCCTGTACGACGCATGGGGGCGGCCATTTTGTCCACCCCCGCCGCCATCTTGTGACCCCCCAGCCACGTGCGATGTATGGGGGTGGCCATTTTGTTCATCCCCGACGCCATCTTGGACGGCAACAACGGACCCCACTCCACTACTACAACCACGGCTTGCTTCGATTACGCTCGATCAAGCTAGGCCCCGGACACTCCAGACGACGACGACAACGGTACTAATAAACAGCCATGAGACGCCATGCCGAGTCGACTCCGGGAGCACAGAAAGCTTTATACACCCCGACACGGTAAGACGCTGTTCCTTAACCACCTATCCCAGCGCACAAAAGATTTGCCTAGCTGCAGGATCCCACTCCGTACAGATCCAGGGATTCTGCATAGTTACCCTAACGGTACAGGGGAGGGAGTTCAAAAACTACAAACTAAACGTCCTTCCCCAACTCTGTGCCCCCACCTTGCTGGGATTAGATTTCCAATGCAATCTACAGAGCCTTACGTTCAAATTCGGCGGCCCCATACCCCCACTCACTATCTGCGGCCTCCAACCCTCAAGGTGCAACCCCCGCCCTTGTTTGCGAACCTCACCCCGGATTGCAAACCCGTCGCCACTAGGAGCAGACGGTACAGCGCCCAGGACCGGACCTTCATTCGGTCCGAAGTCCAGCGTCTACTAAAGGAGGGCATAATCCAGGCCAGCAATAGTCCCTGGAGAGCGCAGGTGGTAGTAGTGAAGACAGGGGAGAAACAAAGGATGGTCATTGACTATAGCCAGACCATCAACAGGTACACACAACTAGACGCATACCCTCTCCCCCGCATATCCGACATGGTCAATCGGATTGCCCAATATAAAGTCTTCTCCACCGTGGACCTCAAGTCCGCCTACCATCAGCTCCCCATCCGCCCAAGTGACCGCAAGTACACAGCCTTCGAGGCAGACGGGCGATTATACCATTTCCTACGGGTCCCTTTTGGCGTCACAAACGGGGTCTCGGTCTTCCAACGGGAGATGGACCGAATGGTTGATCAACATGGGTTGTGGGCCACGTTCCCGTATCTCGACAATGTAACCATCTGCGGCCACGATCAGCAGGACCACGACGCCAACCTCCAAAAATTCCTCCAGACCGCCAAAGCCTTGAACCTCACGTACAACGAGGACAAGTGCGTTTTTAGCACCGACCGGCTAGCCATTCTGGGCTACGTAGTGCGCAATGAGATAATAGGCCCCGACCCCGAACGTATGCGCGCACTCATGGAATTTCCCCTCCCGCACTGCCCAAAAGCCCTGAAACGCTGCTTGGGGTTCTTTTCGTACTACGCCCAGTGGGTCCCCCAGTACGCAGACAAGGCCCGCCCCCTAATACAGACCACGACCTTCCCTCTGTCGACAGAGGCTTGCCAGGCCTTCAGCCGCATCAAAGCGGATATCGCAAAGGCCACGATGCGCGCCATCGACGAGTCCCTCCCCTTCCAGGTCGAGAGCGACGCCTCCGACGTAGCTCTAGCGGCCACCCTTAACCAAGCGGGCAGACCCGTGGCCTTTTTCTCACGGACCCTCCACGCCTCAGAAATCCGCCACTCTTCAGTAGAAAAGGAAGCCCAAGCCATAGTGGAAGCTGTGCGACATTGGAGGCATTACCTGGCCGGCAGGAGATTCACTCTCCTCACGGACCAACGGTCGGTAGCCTTCATGTTCGATAGTGCACAGTGGGGCAAAATCAAAAACGACAAAATCTTAAGGTGGAGGATCGAGCTCTCCACCTTCAACTATGAGATTTTGTATCGTCCCGGAAAGCTGAACGAGCCGTCCGATGCCCTATCCCGCGGCACATGTGCCAACGCACAAATTAACCACCTCCAAACCCTCCACGAGGACCTCTGCCACCCGGGGGTCACTCGGTTTTACCACTTCATCAAGTCCCGCATTCTCCCATACTCTTTAGAGGAGGTCCGTACAGTCACAAGGGACTGCCACATCTGCGCGGAATGCAAGCCGCATTTTTTCAGGCCAGATGGAGCGCACCTGATTAAGGCTTCCCGCCCCTTTGAACGCCTCAGTCTCGATTTCAAAGGGCCCCTCCCCTCCACCGACCACAACGCATATTTTCTTAATGTAGTGGACGAATACTCCTGTGGCGCACAAAGACTCCGTGAGACAAACAGAGTGAAGTCGATGAGGCTTTATTAAGCGTGTCTGTTCCCCAGCAGCCCGATAGTAAACTGGCATGCGGGGGAAGGCACCGGCTTCTTATACTTCGCCTTCAGGGCGGTGTATGAGGTCAACGGCCAACCAGGACCCGGGATCTGTCAGCCAATGACATTAGGGCTTCCAGTCCCACATGACCCCCAATACATACTACCACAACTCCCGCTTCCCTTTTACCATTCCCTGTTCTGACATGACCGCGGCCACAGTCATTAAAGCCCTGAACAGCATCTTCACACTGTTCGGTTACCCCGCATACATCCACAGCGACAGGGTGTCCTCTTTCATGAGTGACGAGCTGCGCCAGTTCCTGCTCAGCAAGGGCATAGCCTCAAGCAGGACGACCAGCTACAACCCCCGGGGGAACGGGCAAGTAGAAAGGGAGAACGGCACGGTCTGGAAGGCCGTCCTACTGGCCCTACGGTCCAGGGACCTCCGAGTTTCACAGTGGCAGGAGGTCCTCCCGGACGCTCTCCATTCCATCCGGTCGTTATTATGTACGAGCACTAATCAAACGCCTCATGAGCGTCTCTTGTCTTCCCTAGGAGGTCCTCCTCTGGAACGTCGCTGCCGACCTGGCTGGCGGCCCCAGGACCCATCCTGCTCCGAAAGCATGTGCGGGCACATAAGGCGGACCCGTTGGTCGAAAGGGTTCACCTCCTCCACGCGAACCCCCAGTACGCCTACGTGGAGTACCCCGACGGCCGACAGGACACGGTCTCCCTGCGGGATCTGGCGCCCGCCGGCAACACGCACACCCCCCCGACACCATCAACCCAACCCCCCCCCTTCCTGCCACCGCCGCACCCCGCGACCACCCCCTTCCCAGGAGGATCGGTTCCCCTCCCCTCAGCACCGACCAAGAATCAAGCCCGAGCTGAAACCGTACGGCTCCTGGAGGCGACAACACTGGTACAAGCACCACCACCACCGCCGGGGCCGAGGCGATCGACACGGACGACCAGACCGCCCGACCGACTCGTGGCGTCGATGTAAAACAAATATGGACTGTTCACAAGAACATTTTGCTTTTCTTCCTATACCCTCTGTAAATAGTTGCAACAGGACGAAATTGTCCAATACTGTTTTGCCATGTGAATGTTTTGTCCTCCCAGGACCAGCCCTGTAAACCCTTACCACCATACGAAGCATCACCCCGCCGGGTTCATTTTTGACAAGGGGTGAATGTGGTAGTATGTATTGGGGGTCATGTGGGACTGGAAGCCCTAATGTCATTGGCTGACAGATCCCAGGTCCTGGTTGGCCGTTGACCTCAAGCTCCGCCCTGAAGGCGGCGTATAAGAAGCCGGAGTCGTCCCCCGCAGGCCAGTTTGCTATCGAGCTGCGGGGGAACAGACACGCTTAATAAAGCCTCATCGACTTCACTCTATTCGTCTCACGGAGTCTTTGTGCGCTACACGCCTCCAATCAAGCTAGTGATTAAAGTCCTTTTTGGCGTCGCTTGATTGCGGTTCCAGCTGTAGGCGATCTGGTTTGATTCGGAGGTCCACCTTTTAGAAAATCTTAGAGCAATAAATTGAGGCACGGTCAATTGAACAAAGAGTAGAGTTGGATACAACTGAGGCTTTATTGCTCGAAGATGTGTGGCCTCCAATAGCAGCTGGCGAAATGGCAGCTGAATGGAGGACACGCATATTTATACTCCGCCTACTGGGCGGTGCCAGCAGGCAGGGGCTGCCGGCGAACCTGTAGTACAGGTTCTACCTTACATCACCTAATACAGGTGCAACAGTGGTTTACCACACTCCCATCAGGGTCTTTTTACTTTTGTGATTCCCCAACTCTACCCACAGAGATTCTATGCCTTCTGATCCTATGTCACTCCTTGCTATCGATTTAACTTCATTCCTTACTAACAATGCAATTCCGCCCCCTTTTCCCATCTGCCTGTCCTTTCAAGAGGACACATATCCTTGGATATTTCGATCCCAGCCCTGATCCCCTTGCAGCCAAATCTCTGTGATGCCCACAACATCGTACCGGCCAATTTCAATGTGCGCCACAAGCTCATTTTCCTTGTTCCGTATACTGCGCGCAATTAGGTACAATACCCTCAATCCTGCATTGACCACCTCCTTTTTCACACTTGTCACCTTTTATGCTCTGCCTGAGGGTGATGTTGTTCTTTTATTTTGGTTCTCTATTTCTCCTTCATGTAATTACCTTCTAACCTCACATTCTGGTTCCCACCCCCATGCCATACTAGTTTAAATCCTCCTGAGTGACTCTGGCAAACCTCCGAGCCAGGATATCGGTGCGCCTCCAGTTCAGATGCAATTCGTCCTTCTTGTACAGGTCCCACCTGCCCCGGAAGCAATCCCAATGGTCCAAAACTTTGAGACCATCCCTCCTACACCACCTGTTTAGCCACATGTTTAGCTGCACTGTCCTCCTATTTCCTTGCTTCCGACAATATCCCATCCGATTCTCGGGGTCCTGTGCTGCCTGGCTGCCGACCGAACTTCCCTGAAAGCTGTTAATCTATCACATATCATCTCATGATCTTTAGTAATGTTAGGTGCCTGGCAGGGATCTATTCAGTGAATCTCCAGACGGTCCCCTATAACTTTATATTTCACAATTGGGCGATTTGGGCCATTGAGGACATTTAACGTTTTCTGATCGGTCATTTTAAAAAGGTCATCTTGCCTGGGGGCAAAGGTCCTGCGTCCCAGCTTTCCATATCACCTGTACAAAGAAATGTACAGCACAGGAACAGGCCCTTCGGCCCACCAAGCCCGTGCCGACCATACTGCCCGACTAAACTACAATCTTCTACACTTCCTGGGTCCGTATCCTTCTATTCCCATCCTATTCATATATTTGTCAAGATGCCCCTTAAATGTCCCTATCGTCCCTGCTTCCACTACCTCCTCCGGTAGCGAGTTCCAGGCACCCACTACCCTCTGCGTAAAAAACTTGCCTCGTACATCTACTCTAAACCTTGCCCCTCTCACCTTAAACCTATGCCCCCTAGTAATTGACCCCTCTACCCTGGGGAAAAGCCTCTGACTATCCACTCTGTCTATGCCCCTCATAATTTTGTATACCTCTATCAGGTCGCCCCTCAACCTCCTTCGTTCCAGTGAGAACAAACCGAGTTTATTCAATCGCTCCTCATAGCTTATGCCAATGTAATTCCCTTCATCCTGGGTTCCCAATTGATATCGGGCCTAGGTATTTCAGAATTGCAAGTAATTCGATAAGCTGCCCCGTGGGGACATATAGAGTCCCGTTTGTGCATATATCCTGAGTCCCGTCATAATAAAAACCAATGCCACTCCTTCCCTTTGTATTTCTTATAACATTTCCAGCATCCCGACGCACCCGCGTGACATTAGTACACATGAGATCATTGGTTTTTGCTTCAGCAATGTCCAGCTCCTTCTGGTCGATGTTGATGGCTGTAACCAGAGATGAAGTGGGGCCCCAAAGTGTGCGAGCAAAATAATCCTGTGGGTATAAACAAATACCTTCTGGCGCTCAATTAGCATTATATCATTTGCATTATCTCCACTCCTTCCTCGTATACATCCTCTCTGTGCCTTTGTCCCATAACCTGAGCCACTCTGGTAGCCCAACTACAAATCCAGATAATTCCAATTACAAGTGCAGCAGCTGCAAATGCCATGGCTACCCCCTGCTCCTTTGGTTCGCTGACCACTCTCAATCCTAGTGACTATGGGACTTATCATGAGGGTATGGTTTCAACTGCGTCCAGTGCCGCCACCGTGGACTGGGTTTCTCATCTATCAAGGCACATGTTTGTCCAACAATGATTACTGCATAGGGTCCCTCCCATCGAACTCCTAGTCCCATTTTACATGTCATGAGTTAAACCATTATCCTCTCCCATGGTGTTGGTAGTTTTGGGGTATCCTTTCCAGTCAGTTTGGTCCAATCTCTATGTTGCTGTTGTGCAATTACCTGACCCTTAAGAACATGAAGGCGGTTCACCACATCTTTCCTGCATTGGAGTACAGTGCCTTTGCTTATCTCAAGTTCCACCCCTCCAGTTATCACCTCCTCTTTGATAGCATTGCTCTTCTTGTCATTAACTCATAAGGGGCTAGACCCGTTCCCCAGGCAGGGGTGGCTCTTTGGTGCAACAATATTGCAGGCAGGGCCCATACCCAATTATTCCCTTCCTGCAATATAGCTTTGGCTAGGCTGTTTTACCCAATTCATTTTTTCCATTTAAGGGGCAATTTAACGTGTTCAATCCACCTACCTTGCACATCTTTGGGTTGTGGGGGCGAAACCCACGCAAACACGGGAAGAATGTGCAAACTCCACATGGACAGTGACCCAGAGCCCGGCTAGGCTGTTTTTTTAAGGTTCGATTCATCCGCTCTACCATTCCCAAACTTTGAGGATGGCTCCAATGACCTCCTCCAATAGGTCTTTAGCTGCCTGATTGGCCCAACTACTACCTTGCTGCGCATAATTCTTAATTTTCCGTTCGGCTTGGACCTGAATCACGGCTGCTTCTAAGGGCTGTTGGCTGGCCAGGATCAAGTGCTTGATTAAATTCTCATGCTGTCTGTGTCCTCTATTGGAGTTCACAAACCCTCGTCTACACCAAGCTGTCATATAGTCATGAACTATATGTCGGATCGGAGCTCCCGACCCGACCCCCGACGACGAGACCCGGCCCAACTCGATCACGAGAGGCCCACCCAGCCACCCAACCCAGAGAGGCCCGCCCAGCAATCCGACCTACCTGGAGATGGAAGAAAGAAAAATCCAGGTGGAGGCCCGACCGAGCCTACTTCAAGACCCGGCGCCAGGAGTGCCCAAGGAGGGAACAGACCACAGTACCCAGCCCAACCTGCCTCAGGAAGCCCCTGCCCATGACCCAGGACCCCCAAAATGGCAGAGAACCCGCGCGAGGACCCGAACGCGCTGCAAGGTATTCCCGTGCCCGCAGAATGCCGGGACCCATTCGGATCGCAAACATGCCCACCCAGCAATCCTTCTACCTCAACTAGCACCCGGGACCCTGCCAGACGTGACCCTGGAAACGTAAGCAGCGCCCTGGTCTCCGGCAGCACCCTGGACCCCGCCAGACGCAACCATCTACCTTCCACAAGGTCATACTTCTCCCATCGGATCCCAGGACCATCCAGCCGCAGCCGCCGACTGAGGAAGCGAGGGAAACGCGGCGGTTTGCAGGTTAGACACGGTTTCAAGACCCCTCTCCCCAGCATACTCCTGGCAAACGTCCAAGCGATCGAAAACAAGCGGGATGAACTTAATGCTGGACTTACCTCTCAAAGGGAAGTAAGAGACTGCTGTGTCCTCTGTTTCACAGAGACATGGCTCACCCCCGCCTCACCGGACTGTGCCATACAATCTGAAAGCTTCTCAATTCACCAGGCGGACCGCATCGCGTCATCAGGCAAAGCAAAGGGTGGAGGCGTTTGCCTCCTCATCAACTCCTCCTGGTGCTTTGACGTGGCAACCCTGGCGACCTACTGCTCCCCGGACCTGGAATACCTGACCGTGAAGTGCCGCCCATACTACCTTCCATGTGAGTTCACTTCAGCCATGATCACAGCAGTCTACATTCCATCCCAGGCAGAAGTGAGGAAGGCGCTGGACGAACTGTACACAGTTATAAACAACTACGAAACAGAACACCCAGAGGCCTTGTTCATCGTGGCTGGAGACTTCAACAAGGCCAACCTCAAGAGTGTACCACCAAAATTCCACCAGCACATCTCCTGTCCCACCAGGGACGACAACACCCTTGACCACTGCTCGTCAAAAATCAAGGGCGCCTACCGTTCCATCCCCCGACCGCACTTTGGGAAATCAGATCATAAGACGGTGCTCCTTCTCCCGGCATTCAAGCAGAAACTCAAGCGGGAGAATCCAGCAATGAAGATCATGCAGTGTTGGTCCGAGGAAACAGAAGAGCTCTTACGTGACTGCTGAGAGACAGTGGACTGGTCTATATTTAAGAACTCAGTGCCCAACTTAAAAGAGTATGCCGCCACCGTCACAGACTTCATCCGCAAATGTGTGGACCACTGCGTGCCAAAGAAAGTAGCACGTACGTTCCCCAACCGGAAACCATGGCTCAATCGCGAGATTGACTCCCTACTGAAGGACAGATCTGAGGCGTTCAAGTCAGACGACCCTGACCTGCACAAGAAATCCAGGTACGACCTCTGCAAAGCCATCCGAGATGCCAAGAGAGAATATCAAACAAAGCTAGAGTCACAGCCAGACTCTCGGCGGTTGTGGGAAGGACTAAACAACATAACGGGCTCCAAAACGAAGCCGAGGAGTATCTCCGGCAGCAACGCACCTCTCACCGATGAACTCAATGCATTCTATGCTCGGTTCGAGCAGGAAACCAACAATCCGCTGTCGAGTGCCCCAGCAGCCCATAACTCACCCAAACCTACCATCACAGCTTCCGAAGTCAGATTGGCCTTCCTGAAAGTGAACCCTCGGAAGGCGACGGGCCCGGATGGGATCCCTTGTTGTGCACTCAGAGCCTGCGTGAACCAGCTGGCAGAGGGGCTCGCGGACATCTTTAACCTGTCCCTACTCCATTCCGAGGGCCCCACCTGCTTCAAGAAGAACACCATCATACCGATGCCAAAGAAGGAGCAGGCAACGTGCCTCATGACTACCGTCCGGTGGCCCTGACTTCAGTCGTAACGAAGTGCTTCGAGAGGCTGGTCATGAAAAGCATCACCTCCATACTTCCAGAACGCCTTGATCCACTGCAATTTGCATACCGCTGCAACCGGTCCACAGCAGATGCCATTTCCTTGGCCCTCCACTCATCCCTAGAGCATCTCGACAACAAGGACTCCTACATCAGACTCCGATGTATTGACTGCAGCTCCGCCTTCAACATCATAATCCCAGCCAAGCTCATATCAAAGCTCCAAAGCCTAGGACTTGGCTCCCCTCTCTGCAACTGGATCCTCGATTTTCTGACCCATAGACCACAATCAGTAAGAATGAACAACACCTCCTCCACAGTAGTCCTCAATACTAGGGCCCTGCAAGGCTGCATACTTAGCCTCCTACTCTACTCCCTGTACACACATGACTGCGTGGCAAAATTTGGTTCCATCTCCATCTACAAGTTTGCTGATGATACGACAATAGTGGGCCGGATCTTGAATAATGACGAGTCAGAATACAGTAGGGAAATAGAGAACCTGGTGGAGTGGTGCAGCGACAACAATCTGTCCCTCAATGCCAGCAAAACTAAAGAGCTGGTCATTGACTTCAGGAAGCAAAGTATTGTGTACACCCCTGTCAGCATCAACGGGGCCGAGGTGGAGATGGTTAGCAGTTTCAAATTCCTCGGGGTGCACATCTCCAAAAATCTATCCTGGTCCACCCACGTCGACGTTACCACCAAGAAACAACAACAGCGACTGTACTTCCTCAGGAAATTAAGGAAATTCGGCATGTCCACATTAACACTTATCAACTTTTACAGATGCACCATAGAAAGCATCCTATCTGGCTGCATCACAGCCTGGTAAGGCTACTGCTCGGCCCAGGACCGCAAGAAACTTCAGAGAGTCGTGAACACAGCCTAGTCCATTACACAAACCTGCCTCCCATCCATTGACTCCATCTACACCTCCCGCTGCCTGGGGGAAGTAGGCAGCATAATGAAGGACCAATCCCACCCGGCTTACTCACTCTTCCAACTTCTTCCATCGGGCAGGAGATACAGAAGTCTGAAAACAAGCACGAACAGACTCAAAAACAGCTTCTTCCCTGTTGTTACTGATGTGTTAGGCAGGCCGGTTCGGTGTGGACTGCATTTGATGCAGAGATGCGAGAAACAGACCTCTAACACTGTAGAAGATCCAACACAGTTTTATTGAACGATAGAACTAACATACATCTTTAACTGTGGGTTGACACTGTACTGAACTGATTGGCAACCTAGTACTAGCTACCGCATGGTGTTTGCACTGTGCTAGCTCGTGGAATCTGACTGTCTCAGTGGCTGGGTCCAGAGAGAGCGGGAAACCTAGTGCCCTCTGGCTTTATAGTGATGATGTCCTTCTGGTGATTGGCTGCACTGTGCTGTGTGCTCACTGGTCCTCCTGTGTGTCAATCACTGCCTGTCTGCACTTCATTATATACATGCGTGAATATTATGACATCTCCTCCCTTTTAAAAAAATAAATACAAAGGTGTGGATGCTTATAAATATGTATATGTGTGCCTGACTATGTACAGAAAGATGTCTAAACGAATGTATATACATAGGAAGGTTGCGATAGTGCAGATACATGGCAAACGAAACAAGATTTACAGAGGTCCAATTGATGAAGTCACAAAAATGTACAAAAGCTCAGTCTATAGAATTAGTCTGTGTGGTGGGTGAACAAATTCTTGTTGATCGCCACAGAGGCGGATTAGGAGCCGCCTGCGCTTGGAGAGGCGGGATCACTGGCATCGCGGTGGGCGCGTGAACCGGCAGGAATGCTGGTAGGTCACCCCAAATGAACTGAAGTCAGTCTGCAGCCTGCAGAGAGAGATCCTGACAGCTGCTTACTTTGCCTGCAGCTATCCAGCTCTCAAAATAAAACTAAACAAAACTGTAGCTGCGAGCCCAAAGCGAAAGTAAAAGCAGACAGACGCTCCACCCACACTCTGACATCAATGCAGTAATAAACACCCATTTCTTAAAGGTACACCCACTACAGCTATTCTATAAAAAACACCCATTTCTTAAAGGTACTCTCACATGACATACCCGTCAATGTGATGGGTTCTGATGCATTTATTGCCCATCAAGCACACGTTAAGGTCCGCACACATCAATGCATGCCTGTGGCTACCGCATCCATTTGGGCGGAGTAATATCCGACTGGTCTTAATTTATCCCCACGCCTCTTGGCTACTACAATGTCCTGCATTCCACTATCCTCCTGGCAGAAGATGTGGAATGGCTTACAGAGGTCCAGCAACCCCAGGGCGGGCACCTTCACCATTGCTTGTTTTAGATTGGAAAAGGCCTGCATCTCCTCCTTCTCCCCACTCTATTTTGTCTTTGCTAGCCCTTCCCCCCACCTTTGCTAAATGTTGCAGGGGTTTCGCAAGGGTTGCTTACCCTTCCACTAGATTTTAAATCATGCCTGTCATGATATGCAAACATGCAACCAATGAACACTCAGAATAGGACACAACCAATGGGCAGTCAGGACACTCAGAGGTGGCAACACCACAAGCGGACATGACATAAACACTATAAAAGGGATGAGGCACTCGCACCCTGCCTCTTTCCTCTGACAGACATTTGGAGAGTTAGACAGGGTTGATCAGCTGCATCACACCCCAGCACGTGGCTTAGATCAAGCTGGTGCAGTTAGACTTAGTTACTACAGTTAGATTAGCAGAGAGTCAAACTCATTTGAGAACTGTGTTAATAAACTGTGTCAATAACGAGTTCAATAAACACATTTAACTCATTTCAGAGTCTGGAGCATCCTTTAGTTAATACTGCATCGAGTCGCAGCCTGTGTTATCCGAAGCAGCATAACACAACAATGCCAACTATTTCTGCACTATTAAAAGTCACATGGCTCTGCTGTATGAACAGTGGCGGGGTAAAAGTTTTCAACTGGATGTCATTACGTCACCACCCTCCTTTGTTTGACTTCATCAGAAACACGATGAGGGATGTCATTAATCGCTACTTTACACCCAATTTTTTTCACCTCAAAATTTGTTTCCTTTATTCTTCCCAGTTGTGTCAGGAATCGTTATTTTTCAACCTGACCCAGTGTTTTAACACAAAATCAATCCAACACCAGATCAGCCATAATCATTTTAGATATCCCAAACTCCAATCAACCCTATTAAATTAAAATGATCTCATTCTTACATGTCTGAATTTGTATCCAGATTAAAATTCCCACATGTTGTTCAAAAATCTCCTGGAATCATGCCTCTGGCCAGTAAACACGCCTGCAGGTTTTTGTCAACTGTTTGGACTTACATCACTTAAATGATTAAATTTCAAAAATCGCAACTTCGGACAGCAATGTTTTGAAACGGAAATAACCAACATGATGATGCACAATCAATTACTCTCGAGACAAGGTGAGTCATAACTAATCGGCTTTAATCAGCTAGAACTGTACCCAGCAGCTTCGATACAGAAAGTGAAGGCTGCTGGGACGGCATTGGTTCTCATACCCCGCCTCTCAGGGTGGAGCTATGTACGTCAGCCAATGGTAGACTCCTAGGTCTAGACAATGGGCATCCACCTCTCAGGTACTGCAATACCTGGTATTACCACATTCACCCCTGTTAAAGAAAGAACCCAGCGGGGTGATGGCCAGTGTTACTGTCGCCTTTTGCATGGTAGGACCAGGTATTGCAGGTACCGTGATGTCGAGGGTAACAGAGAAAATTTTTATTGTTTTCTCGTGCAGCAATCAGACGATCGGGTGGCCTGGTCGTCCTTCTGGAGCGCCTGGGCTTCGGCGATGATCCTGGTGGGGGCCCCGGCGGCTGTGGCTCCGGGAACGTGGTGTCTTCCTCCCTGGCAGCTTTGTCGCCCCTAGGCGGCGCTGTTGGGGCGAAAGGTGGGCAGGGGAGAGGGGTGCCTGTAGGGGGCATCGGTGCCTGTTTGGCAGGGACGGCGGCAGTACTGGCCCTCCGGTAAGGTGCTGCGGGGAGGGTGGCGGTGGGGGCAATGGTGCGGGTGCGCGTGAGGCTCCGGCGGGCGCCAGGTCCCGAAGGGAGGCCGTGTCTTGGCGGCCGTCGGGGAACGCTACGTAGGCGTACTGGGGGTTGGCATGCAGCAGGTGGACCCTCTCGACCAACGGGTCTAACTTGTGCGCCCTCACATGTTTCCGCATCAGGACGGGTCCGGGTGTCGCTAGCCAGGTTGGGAGCAAGGTCCCGGAGGAGGACTTCCTGGGGAAAACAAGGAGACGTTCGTGAGGTGTCTGGATTATGGTAGTACAGAGCAGCGACCGAATGGAGTGAAGGGCCACTGGGAGGACTTCTTGCCAGCGAGAGACTGGGAGATTCCTGGACCGAAGAGCCAGCGGGACGGTCTTCCAGACCGTTCCATTCTCCCTCTCTACCTGCCCGTTTTTCCGGGGGTTGTAACTGGTCGTCCTGCTGGAGGCAATGCCTTTGCTGAGCAGGAATTGACGCAGTTCGTCGCTCATAAAGGAGGACCCCCCTATCACTATGTATGTAGGCGGGGAAGCCGAACAGTGTAAAAATACCCTGGAGGGCCTTAATGACTATGGTCGTGGTCATGTCAAGGCAGGGGATGGCGAACGGGAACCGGGAGTATTCGTCAATCACGTTCAGGAAATACGTGTTGCGGTCGGTGGAGGGGAGGGGGCCCTTGAAATCCATGCTGAGGCGTTCAAAGGGACGGGAAGCCTTTATCAGATGCGCGTTCTCTGGCTGGTAGAAGTGCAGTTTGCACTCCGCGCTGATTCGGTAGTCCCTGGTGACTGTCCTGACCTCCTCGATGGAGTATGGAAGGTTGCGGGTCTTACCGAAATGGAAGAAACGAGTGACCCCCGGGTGGCAGAGGTCCTCGTGGAGGGCTCGGAGGCGGTCCACTTGCGCGGTGGCGCAAGTGCCGCGGGACAGGGCATCAGGAGGCTCGTTCAGCTTCCCGGGATGGTACAAGATCTCGTAATTGTAGGTGGAGAGTTCTATCCTCCACCGCAAGATCTTGTCGTTCTTAATCTTGGCCCGCTGTGCATTATCGAACATGAAGGCCACCGACCGTTGGTCCGTGAGGAGAGTGAATCTCCTGCCGGCCAGGTAATGCCTCCAGTGTCGCACAGCTTCTACTGTGGCCTGGGCCTCCTTTTCGACCGAGGAGTGGCAAATTTCGGAAGCATGGGGAGTGCGAGAGAAGAAAGCCATTGGCCTGCCCACTTGGTTGAGGGTGGCCGCCAGAGCTACGTCGGACGCGTTGCTCTCGACCTGGAAGGGGAGGGACTCGTCGACGGCACGCATCGTGGCTTTTGCGATGTCCGCTTTGATGCGGCAGAAAGCCTGGCGGGCCTCCGCCGACAGGGGGAAGGTTGTGGACTGGATCAGGGGTCGAGCCTTGTCTGGGTAATTAGGGGCCCATTGTGCATAATAGCTAAAGAAGCCGAGGCAGCGCTTTAGGGCCTTCGGGCAGTGAGGGAGGGGGAACTCCATGAGGGGGTGCATGCGTTCAGGGTCGGGGCCTATGACTCCATTTCGCACTACGTAACCGAGGATGGCTAGACGGTCGGTGCTAAAATTTATCCTTATTGTCGGTCAGATTAAGGATATTCGCGGTCTGGAGAAATTTTCGGAGGTTGGTGTCGTGGTCCTGCTGGTCATGGCCGCAGATGGTGACGTTATCAAGATACGGGAATGTTACACGTAAGCCATACCGGTCAACCATTCAGTCCATCTCATGCTGGAAGACCGAGACCCCGTTCGTGACACCGAAGGGAACCCTTAAAAAGTGATAGAGCCGCCCATCTGCTTCGAAGGCAGTGTACTGGCGGTCCCCGTGACGGAGGGGCAGCTGGTGGTGGGCAGACTTGAGGTCCACCGTGGAGAAAACCTTGTATTGCGCAATCTTGTTTACCAGGTTGGCTATACGGGGGAGAGGGTACGCGTCCAGCTGCATAAACCGGTTGATGGCCTGGCTATAGTCGATGACCATCCTATGTTTCTCCCCGGTCTTTACCACCACTACTTGAGCCCTCCAGGGACTGTTGCTCGCTTCGATGACCCCTTCCTTCAGCAGCCGTTGGACCTCGGACCTGATGAAGGTCCGGTCCTGGGCACTGTACCGTCTGCTCCTGGTGGCGACGGATTTGCAATCCGGGGTGAGGTTCGCAAACAGGGAAGACGGGTCGACCTTAAGGGTCGCGAGACCGCAGTCAGTAAGGGGGGGTATAGGGCCGCCAAATTTAAAGGTCAGGCTTTGTAGGTAGCACTGGAAATCCAGCCCAAGAAGGGTGGCTGCACAGAGGTGCGGCAGAACGTACAGGCGGAAAGTGCAGAATTCCCTGCCATGGACAGTGAGGTTCGCTAGGCAGAACCCCTTTATCTCCACTGCGTGTGACCCGGAGGCCAGGGAGATCCGTTGGTTTACGGGGTGGGTGACAAGAGAACAGCGCCTTACCGTGTTGGGATGGACAAAACTTTCCGTGCTCCCGGAGTCGATCAGGCACGATGGCACGTGGCCGTTGATGGCGATCGTTGTAGTGGCTTTCGCTAGCGTCCGGGGCCGACTCTGGAGGTGGCGGTGCGGGCGGTGCAGCGCGCGTGGGGATGATTCGTCTGGCTGCAGAGGAAGCAGCGTTGGCTGGCGGTGAAGACGGGCCGTCTAGCGGCGCAGGCCTGCGGGGTTAGCGGGAAAGTCTGGGGGGCCGCCGCGATGGGGTGCCACGCAGCCCAGGGGGACGCCGTGCGTTCGGGGGCAAAAGCCAGTGCGTTTTTGTACGCAACATCCATGGACCCTGCCAGGGCCCGGGCCTCAGTGAGGCCCAGTGTGTCCATTTCAAGGAGCCTTCTGCGGATGTCGGGGGAAGTCATACCTGCCACAAAATCGTCCCGAATTAAAAGTTCCGTGTGCTCGTTCCCCGTGACCGCCGAGCAGCCACAGTTCCGGCCTAGCACTAGTAGAGCCCGATAGAAGTCTTCCAGTGTTTCTTCAGGACTCTACTTCTGGTTGCCAGCAGGTGACGGGCTAGACCTGGTTCAGGGGACAGATGTAGTGTCCTTCTAGCAGCTCGATAGCTGCAGCATAATTCTCCGCCTCCACGATCAGAGGGTAGATTGCACGGCTGTCTCTGGAGCGTAGAAGGTGCATTTTCTGCCTTTCCGTGGGGGTGTTGGCGGCCGTGTTGACGAAGCTCTTAAAACACGCCAGCCAGTGCTTGAAGATAGCAGTGGAGTTGTCTGCGTGGGGACTGAGCTGAAGGCACTCTGGCTTGATGCGGAGGTCCACCTTTTCAGAAGTTCTAGCTGATTAAATTGATGCACAATCAATTAATCTCAAGACAAGGTGAGTCATAACTAATCGGCTTTAATCAGCTAGAACTGTACCCAGCAGCTTCGATACAGAAAGTGAAGGCTGCTGGGACGGCATTGGTTCTCATACCCCGCCTCTCAGGGTGGAGCTATGTACGTTAGCCAATGGTAGACTCCTAGGTCTAGCCAATGTGCATCCACCTCTCAGGTACTGCAATACCCAGTATTACCACACATGAATTACATAAATGTCCTTGCATTTACTTCTCTACACTTCTGGCATCTGTAATTTTAAAAAGCTCAAGGTTAATTCCCCAGAAAGATCAACCTTAATGATAACATTACCCTACGAAACTCCCCAAAACAAACAAAACACAATACTTTTGCTCCTAAAGTTCACAAATAGTCACCAGCCTTCTCTTGCTGCACTGCAAGCTGACACTCTTTTGGATAAAATAATAAACAAGGTTCACTCCCCTTTTTCATTATAAGACTTAAATTATTTATTTGATTCATCTATCTTTTTCTTTTCATTTAAGCCAATCCTCAACACCTGATTTCATAAGCATAACCTATCCTTTAGTAAATTTAAATCTCAAAGGCATTTCACTCAAACACATTATGAGCTACCAAACCTTTGTTCCCTCACAGGGGTTATGTGATATCACAATAACATTCTCACATTTGTTCCAAATTCCAAGAGAGCATGCTTAAAATTTCTAATTTTAACTGGTGTTATTGAATTTCCACA
This sequence comes from Scyliorhinus torazame, assembly GCF_047496885.1. Classification (NCBI taxonomy): domain Eukaryota; kingdom Metazoa; phylum Chordata; class Chondrichthyes; order Carcharhiniformes; family Scyliorhinidae; genus Scyliorhinus; species Scyliorhinus torazame. The sequence goes on along the minus strand of NC_092716.1, from coordinate 146,047,311 downwards.
AATCCACAATTTAATCTTGTATCAAGCAATTTACACACATGTTTTGGGGCAATTTAAAAACCAATCAATAGCAGCTGAAATCGTTACTTTCGTGCTCCAATTTATTTTCCTTTTCTTTTTTTCCCTCCAAACCAATTCAAATTCTGTTACTTCGCCAAGTTTGAAAGAAATCTAATCAGTTCACTTTTCTCCACAGCTGCCCTGAGCTCTGGTGCTCCACATCGTATCACATCTGACTCATCTAGTTATGTTACCTTGTGTAATATCTTGTTACTCATTTGCTTTCTGCCAACTCCGGGCAGCACGGTAGCATCACGGCCATCATACAGGCCTGTTGAATCCCTGGACTGGGGGTGCTGGGGAAAGTCGGGCATGGGGGGGCGAAGGGGGAGAGACCAATCGACACCTACACACATCAGACAGAGCACCGAAGCAGGTTTAACGGTGTTAACAGGTGTTTATTGTGCGGAAATATATCGTCTGTGCCCCAGTCCCTATAATTAAACTGTGCCCTGCACCTGTGCCAATCTAACTGGTGTTTAACTTTCTGCCTTACAGGCCCTAACACCACGCCAAGGTGGTTCCCCAGGACAGCAGGAGTGGAGGCGGCCTGCTGTGACTCCTGCCCTGCGACAAGGGTCCCCGTTGGCGCGCATGTCCTGGGGAAACCCGGCCTGGATAAGCCAGGCCGCGGCTTGGGTGACCCGAGTAGCGTGGTGCCGCCCTGTTCTGCCCTACCAGATATACCAGGGGCAGGAGGGGAGGAGTCCGAGGTGCTGCGGTGTTCCGGCACCTACCCTGCAGAAGTCACCGGCACCGGCCCCATCACCTCCTCCTCCCTCGGGGTGCCCGATGGCCCCCGTGCTACTCCATTGAACGGGGAAGCGAGTGGATTCATCCCCTGAGGCCCCCTCCATCACTTGGCTCTGCCAATCCTGGAGGCGTGCTCTGGTCTCAACCAGGGTCTGCATGCCCGAGGCCATGGAGCATAGGGAGTGGACCAACTCTGTCTGGGACTGCACCACATCACTCTACAACTGTGCCACCACCCCGTGGGTCTGTGTCACATCAGCCAGTGACTAGGCCACCTCTGTCTGGGACTAGGCCACCATCCTCTGGGACTGGGCCACCCACCCAGTGCCTGGGCAATGCCGGCCAACGCCTGGGCAATGCCAGCGACTTTCCCAGCCATGACCTGCTGTGAATTGGCCATGCTGAGGAGTGCCCCTTCAATGTCCAGGCGGTCTCAGCCACTGCCTGCACAGAGTACCCCAGGCCTTGGACACACTGTTCCATAGCTGAACTCTTCGCGCCCAATGCCTCCACCGCGGTGCAACCCCTGAGGTGTCGGCCTGGGTGGCCCGCATGACCGGTACCACCCCCTGTTCCTGCACGCGGATGGACCCCTCCACTGTGCCTGCAGGTGCTGGATGCCCGCCGTCATCCCCTCTTGTGGTCCCTGGGTCTCTGACTGCATCTGCACTGTGGCTGGGACTGGATGTTCCAGAAACCCGGGACCCGTCTGGACGGCGGCTGGTTCCTGGGGCCGGCCTGCGCTCTGACTGGCCTCTCAGCTGCTCCTACCTCCACTTGCTGTACCGGATGCAATGTGTGTTGCGCACCAGATAGGTGTGGTTGAGGGGGAGTGAGGGGTACTGGTTGAGCGGTGTTAGGGGGTGGAGAGGGGAACGGGTGTGTGTTTTGAGGGGGTGAGCGGTGTGTGGGGGGGGTGCCGACACACGTGTCATGGGGCTCCACAACTAAGCGGGGTTTCAATTCCTCGCCCACCGCCAAACTCCACCTCAGTGACCTCCCTTGCCTTCGGGCCGCCGACCACGTCCAGTGTCCTCCAGTCGGACATGGTGAAGGGTCGCAGGTCTGATGATCTCCCCTCCGGTCTTCTCCCACTTTCGCGATAGTGTGCGGCCTTATCCTGGGGGGAGGGGAGGTGATCACATACAACGACACCGTTAGACGGTCCGATTCTTGCAGCCCAGAGGTTGAGTGGATGGTAGCCTCAGTGACCAGGGACCCGGCCATGGTGGATGATATGGATGTTGGTATGTGGGGCAGAGTGCGGCTTTGGCCGTCCCCCGGGGGGGGGGGGGGGGGGGGGGGGGGGGTTACGGGTGTGTGGGTGGCGTGGTTAGTGCCAGGAGCACGGAGGAGCCGACTCACCCTGGTCGCACTGAGGAGGTCATGGAGTTTCTTCTGGCACTCCAAGACAGTCCGGGCGACGTTGTGCCCACGGCACTTGCCGCCTGTGCCCAGGCACAGCGGACGGCGGCCCCTGGCAGCCTTCCTCCTCGGCTAGGGCATGATGCGACCATCAATTCACACAAGGACTCGTGTCGGAGTAAAACAGTGGTTTTAATTAACTATCAACTTTGCCTGCCTGCGACTGGTACATACTGAGGACAGTCCCACAGGCCAGCTACTCTTGTATTCCTTCAAAGGGGCGGAGCCATGGGTAGAGCCCGTACACGCTCCAACATCCTCCAACATCTCCTCCTGTGGGTGAAGCCATACAATGGCCCACAGATAAAACCCACAGGGTTAATAACATAGAGCATAACTGGTGAATTAACTGTATTTACAAACATAGAACATAACTGGTGAATTTACTGTATTTACATTCACCACATTCTGTGAAAAAATAAAATCCGGCGGGGGTGATGGGTCACATGTTGAAACGGTCCGGCGCCTGGATCGTACGCTGCAACCGCCGAAGCACTGGTGTTGCAGCCGCTTCAGGTGGCTGGGGAAGTGGGTCCGGTGCAGCCCCAGGGGTAGAGTCTGGGAGCGGTTCTTCCTGAGCTTCATTCCTGCGGACTGTTGTGCCGGGTGGAAGGGAGCGCGGGAGCCAAATGGGCGCGGGGGCGCTGAGCGTGGGAGAAAGAGCGGGGTACAGCGCGGGGGGTACTGTGGACGTAGTGCTGGCGGAGCCTGCGGGCGCAAGGTCTCGGAGGGAGACAGTATCCTGTCGACCATCGGGGTGCTCAAAATATGCGTAGTGCGGGTTTGAGTGCAGGAGCTGGACCCTCTCTACCAGGGGATCGGTCTTATGGGTCCGAATGTGTTTCCGGTGGAGAACCGGACCCGGTATCATCAGCCAGGATGGGAGCGAGGCCCCTGAGGTAGTCCCCCGAGGGAAAACAAACCAGCGGTCAAGAGGAGTCTGGTTTGTGGCTGTGCAAAGGAGGGACCTAATAACATGGAGCGCATCGGGGAGGACTTCCTGCCAGTGGGAAACCGGGAGATTCCTGGACCGTAGGGTCAGTAGGACGGTCTTCCAAACCGTCGCGTTCTCCCTCTCCACCTGTCCGTTTCCTCGGGTGTTGTAACTGATGGTCCTGCTCGAGGCGATACCTTTACTGAGCAGGTACTGTCGCAGTTCATCGCTCATGAACGACGAGCCCCTGTTGCTGTGGATGTAGTTGGGGAAACCAAACAGGGTGAAGACACTGTGCAGGGCTCTGATAACAGTGGGGGTGGTCATGTCGGGGCATGGGATGGCAAACGGGAAACGGGAGAACTCATCAATAATATTAAGAAAGTAGGTATTGTGATTATTCGAGGGGAGGGGCTCTTTGAAATCGATACTGAGGCGTTCAAAGGGCCGGGACGCCTTCACCAGGTGGGCCTTATCTGGTCGATCGAAGTGCGGTTTACACTCCGCACAGATTTGGCAGTCCCTGGTTACAGCTTTGACCTCCTCGGTGGAGTAGGGCAGGTTGCGGGCCTTGATATATTGGGTGAGCCGGGTGACCCCCGGGTGGCAGAGGTCGTCATGGATAGCCCATCGTCGGTCCTCTTGCGCACTGTCACATGTGCCGCGGGGCAGGGCATCTGGGGACTCGTTGAGCTTCCCAGGACGATATACTATATCGTAACTAAAGGTGGAGAGTTCGATTCTCCACCTCAAGATCTTATCGTTCTTGATTTTGCCCCGCTGCGTATTGTCGAACATGAAGGCTCCCGATCGTTGGTCGGTGACGAGGGTGAACCTCCTACCAGCGAGGTAGTGCCTCCAGTGCCGCACGGCTTCCACGATGGCTTGAGCCTCTTTTTCGACCGAGGAGTGACGTTCGGAGGCGGTGAGGGTGCGTGAAAAAAATGCAACCGGTCTGCCTGCTTGATTGAGAATGGCGGCGAGAGCGACCTCTGATGCGTCGCTCTCCACCTGAAAGGGGACGGACTCGTCCACCGCGCGCAACGTGGCTTTGGCGATGTCCGCCTTGATGCAGTTGAAGGCCTGGCGGGCCTTGGCTGCCAGAGGGAAAAGGGTGGCCTTAAATAGTGGGCGGGCGTTGTCCGCATACTGGGGGACCCATTGGGCGTAGTAGGAAAAAAATCCAAGACACCTCTTAAGGGCCTTGGAACAGTGAGGGAGAGGGAGTTGCAGGAGGGGCGCAGACGGTCAGGGTCGGGCCCGAGGACTCCGTTTTCCACAAAGTAGCCGAGGATGGCTAGCCTGGTGGTGCTGAAACCGCATTTCTCCTTATTACAGGTGAGATTAAGTTTTTGGGTGGTTTGGGGAAATCGGTGGAGGTTGACGTCAAGGTCCTGCTGATCATGGCCGCAGGTGGTGACGCTGTCCAAGTACGGAAACGTTGCCCGAGCCCGTATTGGTCCACCATTCGGTCCATTGCTCCTTGCAACACCGAAACCCCGTTCGTGAAGCCAAAAGGGACCCGGAGGAAATGAAAAAGGTGGCCGTCTGCCTCAAACGCCGTGTAGTGGTGATCCTCCGGACGGATTGGGAGCTGGTGGTATGCAGACTTCAGATCCACCATGGAGAAAACATGGTAGTGAGCGATCTGATTGACCATGTCTGCAATCTGGGGAAGGGGGTACGCATCAAGCTGCGTAAACCGGTTAATGGTCTGGCTGTAATCAACCACCATCCGGAGCTTCTCCCCGGTCTTGACGACCACCACCTGAGCTCTCCAGGGGCTATTGCTGGCCTCTATGACTCCTTCCCACAAGAGACGCAGGACCTCAGACCTAATAAATATTCTGTCCCGCATGATATATCGCCTGCTGCGAGTGGCTACTGGCTTTCAATCAGCGGTGAGATTAGCGAAGAGGGAAGGAGGGTCAACTTTCAGAGTGGCTAGGCTGCACACAGTGAGTGGGGGCAGGGATCCGCCAAAGCTAAGCGTCAGGCTCTTGAGATTACATTGAAAATCAAGCCCTAAAATGAGGAGGCGCAGAGGACTGGGAGCACGTACAGCTGGAAATTAGTGTACTCAGCGCCCTGTACCGTTAAGGTTACCGTAGTGTATCCTTGGATTTGTACCGAGTGCGACCCGAAGGCAAGGGAAATTGTTTGTTGCGCCGGGAATATCGGAGCGAGCAGCGGCTTACCAGATCCGGGTGGATGAAACTCTCGGTGCTCCCTGAGACGAACAGGCAAGGTGTCTCATACCCGTTAATCCGGACAGCCATCATTGAGCTCTTGAGGTGCTTGGGTCGCAACTGGTCCAAGGTGACTGCGCTGAGTTGAGGGTAACCGGCGGCGTGGTCGGCTGTGCTGGGGCGGCCTCCCCGGTGACTGTCCGAGCAGGTCGTACGCGTCGAGTGGCTTAGCAGATGGCGTCCAAGATGGCGGCCCCCGTTGATCAAGCGTGGCGGGCGTCGAGGAAGATGGCGTCTAAGATGGCGGCCCCCATGGATCGCACATGGCCGGCCGCGTGGGGGAGGATGGCCAAAATGACGGCCCCCGTGAGTCGCACGTGCTGTGCGGGTCCGAGTCGGCAGGCACGCTGCCACATTGCGAGGTCTGCGGGCCTGAGAGTCGGTAGTCCGGGTCTGAGAGTTTGCATGCTTAGGCTTGGCGAGGCAGACCTTGGCGAAGTGCCCTTTTCGGCCGCAACTGTTGCAGTGCGCGTTGCGGGCCGGGCAGTGCTGTCGAGGGTGTTGAGGCTGTCATGATTTTCAGGAAAACATCATGGTGCAAGCATACATACATACTGATGGACAGATCAACGGACCAATCAATACACGCACAACACCACAGCCAATCACAGGCAAGAGCATACACACTATAAAACGGGGAACAAGACACTTCCGGCGCATTCCAGCAGGAGACAGCTCAGGGCACAGAGCTCACGGCAAGCCACTCAGACATCTACCATGTGCTGAGTGCTCCTCCAAGATAGTGCTCGGGATAGGTCCACAGATTCAAGGGTAATGAACGAACCACAGCAACCAGGTTAACATTGTAAATATAGTCAGTAATAAAATTGAGTTGTACCATCCGCAACCGTGTTGGTTCGTCTGTGTAGCAGAGCACCCAACACGACATAGTACCAGGATTGGAACCCAGTAACTGTGAGACCTACCTACGAATCCACCATCCTGCGCCATGGATACCGTCAGCACGCCGCAGCCGTTACAAATCACTGGAAACCTCAGCGTCAATTGGAAGCTGTTCAAACAGCGCTTCCAGTTCTTCCTGGAAGCCACCGAAAGGGAGAGCGCTTTGGACACCAGAAAAATCGGCCTCCTCCTCTCCACGGCAGGGCAACACGCCATCCATGTCTACAACTCCCTGGTGTTCGCGGAAGGCGAGGACAAGACCAAGTACAAGACGGTCCTTCTCAAACTCGAGCAACACTTCAGCGTCGAGGTAAATGAGAGTTTCGAGTGGTATCTCTTCCAGCAGCGCCTGCAGGGTAAGGATGAGCCCTTTCAATCTTTCCTTACACACCTCTGTATCCTCGCGCAGTCCTGCGGTTAGGACACCACCTCCGATTCAATGATTCGGGTCCAGATTGTTTTTGGGGTCACCTCGGGCGCCCTACGCAAGCAGCTCCTCAAAATTAAAGGCCTCACCCTAGCCTCCGCAATCGAAGTCTGTGTCCTTCATGAAAACGCGACCAGCCGCTACTCCCAGTTTCAAGCGGCCGAATCTGCGCGGCAGGGGTCCTACGCGCCCGAATCGGCAAGGCAGGCGTCCTATGAGGCCGAACGGGTCCAGGCAATCGAGTTCCTCCCGGCCCGCGGCCCAGACGAGGGCGGCCATTTTGCGCGCTTTCTACGGCCTCCCGCGTTTGTGCACGCCAAAAAAGACCTCGACGCAGAGGGACGTGATGCGCAGGCGCGCTCGACACAAGACCGAACTGCGCATGCGCGGTGGCGCAACGAACGCCATGACGTCACGACGTGCGGCAACTGCAGAGCCGCACATTTAAAGCGGCAATGTCCGGCAAAAAAACGACAATGCCTCCGCTGTGGCAAGATGGGCCACTACGCTGCCTGCTGTCGAGCAGCTCAACCTGCCAATGCTCCCCAATTCCGACAACCTCGCAGGGACGTGTGGACCATTCAGCCTCCGTACTACGAGTCGTGCCCAGACGACATCCAAACCAGTGACACAGATGACCGGGACGCCTTCCATGTTGCGGTCATTGATAGGAACCGGATGTCTCCAGGCAGGACCCACCAGCCGATGCCAGTGAACAGCGTCAATCCGGGTGATGAATGGTGTGCCACCCTAACGGTCAAACGATCACCGATAACATTCCGTCTGGACACTGGTGCCTCCGCCAACCGAATAGCATGGTCAGCCTTCTACGCCTTGAAGGTCAGACCACCAATTCGGCCATCCGTTGCAAGATGGTCGACTACAATGGAAACGTTTTCCCGCCATGGGATCCTGTCAGCTCCAGGTGACACACAACACATACAGGGCCACACTGTCCTTCGAAATAGTCGGATCATCAAAGGACTCCCTGCTAGGCGCACAGGCATGCAAGGTTCTCCACCTCGTGCTGCGGGTCCACGCTCTGTCTCCAGAAGGCACATCAGACCTCCCTGATGCAGAATTTAGGGCACAGCTTCAATCGCTCCTCGCCCACAAACAGGATGCATTCGAGGGCATGGGCACACTGCCCTATACCTACAGAATACGACTCAAACCGGACGCCACCCCGGGCATTCACGCACCTCGCAGGGTCCCAGCGCCACTCAAAGACCGCCTCAAGCAGCAGCTGCAGGATCTCCAGGACCAAGGGGTGCTATCCCGGGTCACGGAGCCCATGCCATGGGTCAGCTCCATGGTGTGTGTTCAGAAGCCCTCTGGCGAACTCCGGATCTGCATTGACCCGAAAGACCTGAACAACAACATAATGAGGGAACGCTACCCCATACCCAAACGGGAAGAGATCACGAGCGAAATGGCCCGTGCTAAAATCTTTACAAAGCTGGATGCCTCAAAGGGTTTTTGGCAGATCCAACTGGACCAGTCCAGCAGGAAGCTGTGCAACTTCAACACTCCTTTCGGCAGGTTCTGCTATAACAGAATGCCGTTTGGCATCATCTCAGCATCCGAGGTCTTTGACAGGATCATGGAACAGATGATGGAGGGCATCGAAGGGGTGCGCGTCTACGTTGATGACATCATCATCTGGTCCACCACACCACAGGAGCACATCAATCGTCTCCAGCGCGTCTTTGCGCGGATACGGGAAAACGGCCTGCGCCTCAACCGAGCCAAGTGTTCTTTCGGCCAAACTGAGCTGAAGTTTCTGGGGGACCACATATCCCGGTCAGGGGTCCGTCCGGATGCAGACAAGGTGAGCGCCATTACAGCAATGCTGCAGCCGGCAGACAAGAAAGCAGTGCTACGTTTCCTAGGCATGGTCAACTTCATGGGGAAGTTCATTCCCAACCTTGCCTCCCACACAACGGCTCTTTGCCACCTTGTCAAGAAGTCCACGGAGTTCCAGTGGCTGCCCGCACACCAGAAGGAATGGGAGGAGCTCAAAATAAAGCTCACCGCAGCCCCGGTATTGCCGTTATTCGACACAGCACGTGACACAAAAATTTTGACTGATGCCAGCCAGTCCGGCATTGGGGCGGTACTCCTACAGCGGGATGACACTGCGTCATGGGCCCCGGTTGCCTGCGCCTCGCGGGCCATGACCCCTACAAAACAGAGCTACGAGCAGATCGAAAAGGAGTGCCTGGGTTTGCTAACCAGGATAGACAAGTTCCATGACTCCGTGTATGGTCTCCCCCAGTTTACCGTTGGGACTGACCATCGCCCCCTGGTCAGCATCATACATAAGGACCTGAACGAGATGACCCCTCGCTTCCAGCGCATCCTACTCAAACTCAGGAGGTACGACTTCCAACTGGTCTATACCCCGGTAAAGGACCTTATCATTGCGGATGCCCTATCTAGAGCAGTGAGCACACCGCCCGACTCGGAGGGGTTCGTCTGTCAGGTCGAAGCGCAGGTGGCCTTCACGTCGGCAAATCTGCCAGCCGATGACTCCAGTCTGGCCCGTATTCACTGGGAGACTGCGGCTGACTCCCTTCTACAACGTGTGATGCGCCACATGACCGGAGCGTGGCTCAAAGGACAGTGCCCGCAGTTCTACAATGTCCGGGACAACTTGGCCGTCATTGATGGTGTCCTCCTAAAGCTGGACCGGATTGTGATTCCACACAGCATGCACAAGCTGGTCCTCGACCAACTACACGAAGGCCATCTGGGGGTCGAGAAGTGCAGACGGAGGGCCCGAGAGGCAGCATACTGGCCGGGCATCAGTGATGACATTGCCAATATGGTGCTCAACTGCCCCACCTGCCAAAGGTTTCAGCCGGCGCAACCTCCTGAGACGCTTCAGCCCCATGAGTCGGTGACGTCCCCCTGGGCGAAGGTGGGTGTGGACCTTTTTCACGCGCTCGGCAGGGACTATGTTATCATCATAGATTACTTTTCAAACTATCCAGAGGTCATACACCTGCACGATTTGACATCGTCCGCTGCCATAAGGACCTGCAAAGACACCTTCGCTCGCCACGGCATTCCGATTACTGTCATGTCGGACAATGGGCCCTGTTTTGTCAGCCAGGAATGGTCTTCCTTTGCTGCTTCGTATGGCTTCACACACGTGACGTCCAGCCCTCTGCATCCCCAGTACAATGGAAAGGCGGGGAAGGGCATTCACATCGTCAAGCATCTCCTCTGCAAGGCTACTGCTGCCGGATCGGATTTCTGCTTAGCTCTGCTAGCCTATCGCTCGGCCCCACTAGCCACTGGCCTCTCACCAGCCCAGCTGTTGATGGGTCACGCCCTCAGGAACACTGTGCCAACTATTCTGTTCCCCACAACCAACCATGCGCCAGTACTTCACAGGATGCGACAGCAGCGCGTTCGCCAGAAGGTGGCACATGACACACGGGCAACTGATCTTCCCATCCTGGTGCCTGGGGACGACGTCCGCATCCACCTACCAGAAAGTGGCTGGTCAGCACCTGCCGAAGTTCTCCGGTGCGTGGCTCCCCGCTCGTTCCTGGTTCGCATGCCTGATGGCTCCATTCGCAGGCGCAATCGCCGGGCTCTTCGCCTGCTTCCACGCTCACTACGGGCACTTACACCAGTGCCACGCCCTCCTGTTGCTCCTGATGTCGACTTCGTGGAGGTTCCTGCCACCATGCCCATTCCGTCGTCGCCCGTGACCAGGCCCATTCCTCAGCCGGTAAATCCTGACCCACCCTTGAGGCGGTCAACCCGAATTCGCCGCCCACCTACTAGGCTGGACTTATGAGCCCCTTTGAACATTGAACTCACTGATGTATCATACCACTGTGTTAATATGTTTCTCTTTTTCCTTGTCGTTACAGGAGTTTGTTTTGACGTTTAACATTTCCACGTGTTTTGTTTATGTTACAACCTCGTTGCTATGTCGCACCTGACATCGTCCCATGTATATAGTTTAGCCTCATGTACATGCTGTAGATATTGCACACACACATATTCAGCTGCACTCAGTACACATATCTATTTATAACCACATAGGCACATGTTCTTGTAAAAAAAGGGGGGATGTCATGATATTCAGGTAAACATCATGGTGCAAACATACATACATACTGATGGACAGATCAACGGACCAATCAATACATGCACAACACCACAGCCAATCACAGGCAAGAGCATACACACTATAAAATGAGGAACACGACACTTCCACCGCATTCCAGCAGGAGACAGCTCAGGGCACAGAGCTCACAGAAAGCCATCCAGACATCCACCATACTCCAAGATAGTGTTAGGGATAGGTCCACAGATTCAAGGGTAATGAACGAACCACAGCAACCAGTTTAACATTGTAAATATAGTTAGTAATAAAATTGAGTTGTACCATCCGCAACCGTGTTGGTTCATCTATGTAGCAGAGCACCCAACACGCCAGAGGCTGGCCGCAAAAATAACAAGGCAAGCCCCCATGATGAATGGGTGGGCGTGCAGCACAGGCCTGGGGTAGTCTCTGGTCGGGAGCCCACGAGGGGGTTGAGTGTTCGGCCGGAGATGCAGTGAGGCTCTGGAAAGTGACCTCCAGTGAAGTCGCCAGTTTCACCGTCTTGTCCAGGTCCTGGGCCCCTTTCTTGAGCAGTCGCTGCCGCACGTAATTTGATCTGACCCCCGCAACATAGATGTCTCAGATGGCGAGCTCCATGTGCTGAGTGGCCGTAACAGCCTGATAGTTGCAGTTGCGCGTGAGGGCTTTGAGGTCGCGCAGATAGTCGTCAAGTGACTCCCCGGGGAGCTGGCGTCGAGTAGTGAGAATATGTCGCGCATAGACCTTGTTCACAGGCCGCACATAGATGCGCTCGAGGATTGCGAGGGCGGCGGTATATGAGGTGGCCTCTTCGAGTTGCACAGAAATGCGGTGACTCACTCGTGCGTGGAGGAGACTCAATTTCTCTTCGTCCGTGATGATGATGCGGCAAGGTAGGCCTTGAAACACCGCAGCCAGTGTGAAAAAATTTCCTTCGCCTCTGCTGCCTGTGGATCGAGCTCCAGTCTATCAGGTTTGAGGGCTGACTCCATAATCGTTTTTGTTCAGATAGTTAATTAAATTGTGCGACCATCAGTTCACTCAAGGACTCAGTTGGAGTAAAACAGTGGTTTTAATTAACTATCAGCTTTGCCTATCTGCGACTGGTACACACTGAGGACAGTCCCACAGGTCAGCTACTCTTATACTCCTTCAAAGGGGCGGAGCCATGGGCAGAGCCCATCCATGCTCCAACATCTCCCCCTGTGGGTGAAGCCATGCAATGGCCCACAGATAAAACCCACAGGGTTAATAACATAGAACATAACTGGTGAATTAACTGTATTTACATTCACCATAGGGTATAGGGTCATCCTTCTCTCCACCACGGTGTCCATGGGGATGTCCAGCTCAGCGTCCCTGAACCGTGGCGCCGCTCGCCTTCCAGCCATTTTGTTGGCTGGGACAGTGTGTGTATGGGGGAGTACGGTTGCGGCGTGTGAGCCTCATGAGTGCAATCACGGGCCCGGCGAATCCGGCAACGTTTTCCATGGAATTCTTTGCATTCCACGTGGTGAAGGTGCTAGCCCATTTAAAGTAGCTGAATTGGTGCAGCTGTTGCACCATTTTCTCTGTCGTAAAACGCCACGGTTCACATGCCGATGACGGCACTTAGCTGCAAAATCAGAGAATCCAGCCCACAGTCCTTCGTAGTTTTGTTTGCACCATTTCTACCCAACTATGTGTTTCTGCCGTCTCTCCCATTAGGATTCTGCAAAATCATTACTGTAAAAGACATCTGATTCATAATGTTGTAGAGAGAAGGAAATCTGCTGTCCTTAACTGGTCTGGCCCACATGTGATTGCAGACACAGTGTAGTTGACTGTTAATAGCTCTCTGGAATGTCCTCGTAAAGCATTTTGTTGTATAAAGAGGAATGAAACCTCAACACTGTCGCTGAGTCAAAATCCTAGAACGTCTCGCACTGTGGGTGTACCTATACCAAATAGACTACAGTAGCTGAAGAAGACAGCTTACCTTATCAAGGGCACTTCGGGATGGGCTTCAATTCTGACCTCTGCTCTCTTCCCTTTTTTTCCCATCAACAATCAAACAGGCTATTAACAACTAAATTGAATCAAATTTTGCTTCCCTGCTGTTATAACCCTCAAAAAGGTCACAATATAAGGACAATTAGATTCCAGATGACCTCCTCTGAATATGAGTTCCACCCCACCACCACGCCCCGCCTCCCACCCTCTGTAATCAGGGGAAGGTGTTTTCCCCTTAATTGCAAGCTCAACTCTCTGATATAAAAACCCCAGCATGGAAACAGGTCAGGAATGAGGCCCTTCAGGAAGTGAAGGGTGTAACATTGTGAATAAATAGAATTTTTGTTTTCCACCTGGTCAACAATCACCCGGGTCACTGTCCGCATGGAGTCTGGACATTCTTCCCATGTCTGCGTGGGTGTCATCTCTACAAGTCAAAAAGATGTGTCGGGTAGGTGAATTGGCCATGCTAAATTGCCCCTTAATTGGAAAAAAAAATCGATATTTTAAATTTCTTCTTTAAGAAAAGAAAAAATTATTAGACCACAGTGGGTGTGGTGGGTGTTATATTACTTGGAATAATATATGTTGCTCATTTGTTTAGGCCGAGATGTACTTAACTTTGATGATGATGAATACTCGGTCGTCCAGTGATAACAAATAATCTATTGAGTAACTAAACAATTAACTTGTGAGTTTGATTCTTCAATACTTTTACTAGTAGTTAAATTAAACAAGATAGAATTAGATGAACTATGAATATTATACTTGCACTCTGAGCTAACTATACACTTCTGTTCTCTAGCCACAACACACACCAAGAGAGCAGGAAAACAGATTGAGCTTATATTTATACTCCCTGTTAGTGTTGCCCTCTAGTGATCTTCTGACTGTACTGATGACACATTAACCCTTCATGTATATACATATATCGAGATTATGACATCTCCCTTTTTTGTGTTCCATATTTTCTATATGCTGTAAAGAAAATTGTACAGAAAGAAACAATGAAGTTTGCAATGCATTATACAGAGCCAATGAATCAATCAGTTCAAAGTTCACAAATTTAAACGATTGGGTTTATATCTTCTTCTGCTTGATCTTCTCGGTAAACTTTGAGTAGTTGAGGTTTTAATGTCCTTCTGATCAATGTCAGCGGGTTTTTTTGACATTCAAGTGCTGCTGTGTAAGTGAGTCATGTAAATTCAACGTGGGAAATACAGGTTCAGGAATTTGTATTTTTAAAAATAAATTTAGAGTGCCCAATTCTTTTTTCCAATTAAGGGGCAATCTAGCATGGCCAATCCACCTACCCTGCACATCTTTGGGTTGTGGGGGTGAAACCCACGCAAACACGGGGCGAATGTGCAAACTCCACATGGGCAGTAACCCAGAGCTGGGATCGAACATGGGACCTCGGTACCGTGAGGCTGTAGTGCTACCCACTGCGCCACCGTGCTGCCCTTGGAATTTGTATTTTTAATTGGTCTAGCCGATTTCATCAAAGTAGTACACACTCTGCAGACTTGACAATATATGAACGTGGCGCTGCTTGTCTGATTACTGTGCAGTCTTAGACCATCCTCCTTCTGGGTGTCAAAGTCGAACAATATCAGTTTCAGTGGAATCGCAGGTAGATCATAATACTGTCGTTGTTTGTTGTGTTGTTGTTTGATCTTACTCAGTACACACGATTGATCTGTATTGCAGATTTATAGTGTGCGTAAAGTTGTTCTCACATCACGATTGAAAAGCATTTGAGACGGAGACAGCCCTGAACTTAATAGTGAGGCTCTATAGTGTTATGGGCCAGGATTTAGAGAACCCCAAAGTGTATCATGGAGTTCAACTGACCCACAACTTTTGATAGATTGTGGTTATGGGGAGCACACGGGCCTACTTTACAGGTGTGCTGCAACAGAGAGCTAAAGCATTTTTAAATGAAAACAATGTTTATTTATGAAACCAGTTAACCCTTTATAAACCCACAGTAAACATCTTAACAACTATCAACACCAATCATCCCCACAGATACAGTATAACCCTTAACCTTTCCTTGCAACATCCATAAGACAAAAGACCCTTTTTAACACAGAGATCAGGTTTAAATTTTCTACTGAGAGCAGTTATCACTGTTAAATTAGCAAGTGATCTGAAGACATTCCTTTCATACAGAAATAAATCAGAATCACACCTTGTCTTGCTGGATGCAGCTCCAAATCTGCAAAGCAAAACTAAACACACCCTGCAGCAGACAACCCAAAGTGAGAGTAAAGCAGACAGACAGCCCAGCTTCACCCACACTCTGACCTGACTGCAACTATTGATAAACACCCATTTCTTAAAGGTACTCGCACATGACAATAGGAAAGCAAAGCCAAGTAAATGTTGAATCATTCGCCTTGCTTATGAGTTGTTTTACAATGTGCACACCCTTCTCAACCTTGCAATTTGACTGAAGAAGGTGTGGACTCGAGGTGATATGGTTAAAATTGTATTGATTGGAGAATTCTGTCCACTCCCAGCTCGCAAAGCAAGGACCATTATCGGACATCACCATTTGTGGAATCCCATATCTCGAAAATATCTCCCTACAAGCCTTAATTATTGATGAGGAAGTGAGATCCGGAAGTTTCATCACTTCAGGAAAATTGGAGTAGTAGTCTATGATGAGAACATAGTCTCTACCTGCTATATGGAACAAATCGATTCCTACTTTCGGCCATGGTGACGTAGTTAACTCATGCTGCTGGAGTGTCTCCTTATATTGTGCCAGTTGATGTTTTTGACACGTGACACACATCATTACCATATCGGTTATCTCTTTATTTATCCAAAGCCAATATACAGCCTGCCGTCTTCTCTTGCACTTCTCAATCCCGAGATGTCCTTTGTGAATCTTGCTCAGCATCTCTGACCTGCGAGTTAGCGGAATGACAATCTGGTCATTTCTGAGTAGCAGTCCGTCCACTACAGTCAGTTCTGTCTGTATGTTTTGGAACTGTGGACAGTGTCCCTTTGGCCAACCACGCTGGAGATGATGTATTACTCGGAGCAAGGTCGCATCTTTTTACATCTCTTGACATATTTGCTGCAATTTCTCGTCAGATGCCGGAAGATTTTCCTTGTACAACTGCAGTTGAGCTTCAATATCGTCAATGGACTCAGGAGGTGAGCTTTCAGCATTGGTAGATCTAAATAGTATGTCAGTTATGATGAGGTCCTTTCCTGGAGTGTGGACAAGTGTGAAGTCATACCTCCTCAAATTCATCATTATCCGTTGCAGGCGAGGAGTCATATCATTTAGGTTTTTCTCAATTATATTGACTAGTGGTCTGTGATCCATTTCTACGATGAATATAGGAAGCCCGTACATATAGTCGTGAAATTTTGTGATGCCTGTGATCAACCCAAGACACTCTTTTAAATTTGTGCATACCTGCACTCCATGACGCTCATCGCTCTTTTTGCGTATGCTACTGGAACCCAATCTGCTAGGTTGTCTTGTTCCAGAAGCACCGCACCAATTCCATCTTGACTGGCGTCGGTGGAGGTCTTTGTTGGTCTGGTTGGATAAAAAAAAGTCAGAATTGGAGCTAACATCAGTTGATGCTTGAGATCTACCCATTCTTGTTGATGGCATGGAGTTCACTCAAACTCTGTAGTATTCCTGATTAATTTTCATAGAGCTGATGTCCTCATTGATATGTTGGATATGAACTTGCCGAAGAAGTTAATAAATCCTAGAAATTGAAGCACACCTTTTTTATCTTTCGGCTGCTGCATGGTCTGGATTGCAGAAATTATCTTTGTTATCTGGCCTGACACCTTCAGCTGATATTGTATCACCCAAGAAATTTAAAGATGAACGTGCAAAGGTACACGTTGTGATTGAGTTTCAATCCATATTGGTGTATCCTGTAAAACACTTTTCTTAAGCTGGCAATATGGTCTTCTTCCATAGTCGACCAAATGGTAATGTCATCAACATTTACTCTGACACCTTCAATATCCTCCGTCATCTGCTACATGATTCTGTGAAAGATTTCGGAAGCTGAGATGATCTCGAAAGGCATGTGATTAAAATAATAGCATCCAAATGGAGTGTTGAACGTACAGAGCAATTTACTTGAATCATCTAGCTGCATCTGCCAGAAATCTTGTTAAGCGTTGAGTTTGGTAAAAATGCGAACGTTTGCCATCTCACAAGTTATCTCCTCTCGCTTAGGGATAGGGTAGTGTTCCCTACGGATATTCTTATTTAGATCTTTGGGATCTATACAGATTCTGAGATCACCTGATGGTTTCCTGACACAGACCAATGAGCTGACCCACTTAGTCGGTTTTGTGACTCTTGAGATGGTTCCTTGAGACTGTAATCGTTGTAATTCTTCTTTCAGCTTTTCGCGCAGTGGAGCTGGCACCCTCCTTGGCGGATGAATGACAGGTTTTGCATCCTTCTTGAGCAAAATTTTGTAATGGTACGGTAATGCACCCATACCCCAAAATACTTCAGGGTATTCACTGAGCAGTTGATGGATGTCATCGTCCAGTCTTGATGTGTCTTTAGTATTCATGAATATTCTTTGGACAAGCCGCAAGTCCTTACAGGCTTGAGCACCTAACGGTGAAGGTTTCTAGTCGTCCATGATCTCGAAACGTAGTACTTTCTTGACCTTCTTGTTGACTACTTTCAAATGGCACGATCCTCTTGAAGCAATCTGGTTGCCATTTCAACTTACATGCAGCAGATATAATCTTGTGTTTCCCTGGAATTGATGCAAGATCTTTGCTTGTCATTAAGTTCGCCGAAGCGCCAGTGTCAAATTTGAATTGTATGGGAAATTATTCACTTGCACTGTCGATGTCCATTCACTGTTGGAGTCAATCTAATTTATTTGTTGAGCCTTTTTCGTTGCTTGAGGTTCCTCTATTTTGCCTATGATTCTTACGAAGAAAGTGTTCTCCAAGGAAACATTTGCTTCTTCGTCTCAAAAATCTTTCTTAGATTTGTGATTCTACATCTTATCAATGTTGTTTCTATGTTTGAGGCTGATATATCGCTCTTGACTTGCATTCGGAAGCAAAGTGATTAAGCTTGGAGCACTTTAAACATCTTTATCCTTGTGCAAGGTTCCCATTTAAGTGGGCGTTACCACATCTGTAACACGTCATGATGTCATCTCTCCGATGCATGATGACTTTTTCTCCTGAGTCCCGCATGTTTGTACGAACTGCGCATGTCCGGAGCTGGAGTGTGCGCATGCAAGATAACTGCCATCCCGAACGTGCTTATTTGCTGCCTGCGACACCATTTTACACTCTCAACCTCGTGGTGGACTTTCGCGCCCAGTGATAAAACTCCAAATATTGATTCTTGCTTTACTCATGCAAAATACATTTATCGATCATGATTTTGAGCATTAGATCATTTTGTCTCAATAATGCTTCTCTCAAGCTTTCATCCTTAAGTCGGTAAACAATTTGACCCCTTATTAATGAATCATGCAAGTCAGCGAAATTACATGTTTGTGCTGGCAGTTTTAATTCAGTGACAAAGCTTGTGATCAGTTCGCCGTTTTTTTGCAACCTACTGTTATGGGCCAGGGTTTAGAAAACACCAAAGTGTATCATGGAGTTCACCTGACCCACAACTTTTAATAGATTGTGGTTTTGGGGAGCACAAGGGGCTACTTTACAGGTGTGATGCAACAGAGATCTAAAGAACTTTTAAAACAAAAAACATGTTTATTTATGAATCCAGTTAACACTTTATAAACCCACAGTAAACATCCTAACACTATCAACACCAAAAAATCCCCACAGATAAAATATTCTATAAGTAACCCTTCATAACTTTCCTAACAACATCCATAAGTCCAAAAGACCCTTTTTACAGAAAGACAGCAGGTTTAAATTCTCTACAGACCAGGTATTACTTTGAAATCCTCAAATGATCTGGAGACAGTCTTTAGATTGCAGAGAGAGACCCTTATACAGCTGCTTGCTTTGCCTGCAGCTATCCCGCTCTGAAAACAAAACTAAAACACACTGTAGCTGTCTGCTCAAAAAGGAAAATGAAAGACAGCCAGCCCAGCACCACCCACACTCTGACCTCATTGCAGCTATTTGATAAACACCCATTTCTTAAAGGTACTCTCACATGACACTACTATGAAATCTGAAATGCTCCAGGATTTCATTAGTCTGCATTTTGCAGTGGTCATCAAACTTCTTTATTATCACACTAAATTTGCTTTTGTCCTCTCCTTCAAAGAATATAAATGAATTATATATCTCTATAGCTTGCTGACCTGCCATTGACAGTAGCAGTGCTATTCTTCTGGCTTCAGAGGCAGTATTTAAATCATGCGCTTCCAAATAAATTTGGAACTTGAAGTAAAAAACTCACCACTATTCTTAGAATTTCCCCTATACCAAAAACGGTCAATAAGACATTCTAAATGGTGAACAGGGATTCTCACTCCCTGACTCCTATGCAGACTTAGGAGGGTGCTATTCGGGTCAATCTATATTTTCAAGTTATCCCGCGGTATAACATTTATCTTCATAGAAGAATTTTATCTATTTACCACTTAGTAGCATCGATCCTGGGTCCCGCGTTGCTAAGTACATAAAGTAGACTTTGTAATAACCACTGTTTCAGGTTAAAACTTTTAAGTTATTTTATTATTATATTTTTTCTTTTAAAAGATGCAATCATTGTCTTTACAGAAAAGTAAAACGATCTTGCTTCTGGATTCTCCTGGTTGGTTGAAAAGACCTTCAGGTCTACCTTGACAATCTCTCTTCTTTAGCTTTTGGTCTTCCTCAGATGGATTCACTATTCCGCTCGGTTTCTGTTTTCTATCCGTCCCATGCACTGAGCTATGAGAGCTAACTCTGCTGGTTGTCCCCTTTTTTAAGGTTTATATTCTCCTTCTAGCAGTTATTAAGTTTATATGACATTATCGTAAAGTAACTTTATTTTACTCTTGGTTGTACAAGGTATCTTTAATCTGAATTATTTCTGACACGACTATGTATTCATGTTGAGCATAACTTCAGCTCATCGAACTCTGATTACATTGTTTCCCTTGTGATGTTCAAAAGTGCTTTGATCCTAGAGGGGTGTTACATCTGGTTTCCGTCATTTCTACAGTAGCTTTATTATCAAATAGTGCCCTTAGCTTGTCAGAACTCTGACTCTGATTTGGGGTTAACGTATGTTCTCATGGACACATTGTCTACAGCTTCCCATATTCACCTGGTGTCAGCAGGATTTCACACGTAAACATTTGTCACCCAATTCGACTGAAGATCCTAGCAATTCTTTTTTAGCTGCTTACTAAAATAATTCACTTAAAAAAAGGTGCAAAATATTGCTTTTTTCCATATAACTAAAGTTCAATCTGCTGTGACTTAAAAGACATGCATCAGTTTTACAGCTTGAATAGTCATACACTGTTTCTTAACGCCTATTTGATGCATTTCAAAACCTTCTTTTGCAGCTGCTGTTAACCCTTCGTGGGATTTTTCCCTTCATTTTCTCATGTACCCTTAGGTCAGGTATTGCCAGACTTCCATGTTTCAAATGACATGTTTTCCCATTTTTACTTATACAAACTGCTGCTTAAAGAGTTTCCAGTTTGAATTTAAATTACCAATAGTTTTCAGCTGCCATGGAGCTTGGACGTGGTCCATCGAATCGATTGGTTGTTGAGGATCCGATTGCTGCGAAGTCTATTGCTGGGCACGGGAGCAATAGGTCAGAAGGTGAGAGCATTGAGGGAGAACTAGGGAATAGGGACAGTGTGGCTCTGAGGCAGAGCAGACGGGGAGAAGTTGCTGAACACAGCGGGTCTGGTGGCCTGAAGTGCATATGTTTTAATGCAAGGAGCATTACGGGTAAGGCAGATGAACTTAGAGCTTGGATTACTACTTGGAACTATGATGTTGTTGCCATTACAGAGACCTGGTTGAGGGAAGGGCAGGATTGGCAGCTAAACGTTCCAGGATTTAGATGTTTCAGGCGGGATAGAGGGGGATGTAAAAGGGGAGGCGGAGTTGCGCTACTTGTTCGGGAGAATATCACAGCTATACTGCGAGAGGACACCTCAGAGGGCAGTGAGGCTATATGGGTAGAGATCAGGAATAAGAAGGGTGCAGTCACAATGTTGGGGGTATACTACAGGCCTCCCAACAGCCAGCGGGAGATAGAGAAGCAGATAGGTAGACAGATTTTGGAAAAGAGTAAAAACAACAGGGCTGTGGTGATGGGAGACTTCAACTTCCCCAATATTGACTGGGACTCACTTAGTGCCAGGGGCTTAGACGGGGCGGAGTTTGTAAGGAGCATCCAGGAGGGCTTCTTAAAACAATATGTAAACAGTCCAACTAGGGAAGGGGCGGTACTGGACCTGGTATTGGGGAATGAGCCCGGCCAGGTTGTAGATGTTTCAGTAGGGGAGCATTTCGGTAACAGTGACCACAATTCAGTAAGTTTTAAAGTACTGGTGGACAAGGATAAGATTGGTCCGAGGATGAATGTGCTAAATTGGGGGAAGGCTAATTATAACAATATTAGGCGGGAACTGAAGAACATAGATTGGGGGCGGATGTTTGAGGGCAAATCAACATCTGACATGTGGGAGGCTTTCAAGTGTCAGTTGAAAGGAATACAGGACAGGCATGTTCCTGTGAGGAAGAAAGATAAATACGGCAATTTTCGGGAACCTTGGATGACGAGTGATATTGTAGGCCTCGTCAAAAAGAAAAAGGAGGCATTTGTCAGGGCTAAAAGGCTGGGAACAGACGAAGCCTGTATGGCATATAAGGAAAGTAGGAAGGAACTTAAGCAAGGAGTCAGGAGGGCTAGAAGGGGTCATGAAAAGTCATTGGCAAATAGGGTTAAGGAAAATCCCAAGGTTTTTTACACGTACATAAAAAGCAAGAGGGTAGCCAGGGAAAGGGTTGGCCCACTGAAGGATAGGCAAGGGAATCTATGTGTGGAGCCAGAGGAAATGGGCGAGGTACTAAATGAATACTTTGCATCAGTATTCACCAAAGAGAAGGAATTGGTAGATGTTGAGTCTGGAGAAGGGGGTGTAGATAGCCTGGGTCACATTGTGATCCAAAAAGACGAGGTGTTGGGTGTCTTAAAAAATATTAAGGTAGATAAGTCCCCAGGGCCTGATGGGATCTACCCCAGAATACTGAAGGAGGCTGGAGAGGAAATTGCTGAGGCCTTGACAGAAATCTTTGGATCCTCGCTGTCTTCAGGGGATGTCCCGGAGGACTGGAGAATAGCCAATGTTGTTCCTCTGTTTAAGAAGGGTAGCAAGGATAATCCCGGGAACTACAGGCCGGTGAGCCTTACTTCAGTGGTAGGGAAATTACTGGAGAGAATTCTTCGAGACAGGATCTACTCCCATTTGGAAGCAAATGGACGTATTAGTGAGAGGCAGCACGGTTTTGTGAAGGGGAGGTCGTGTCTCACTAACTTGATAGAGTTTTTCGAGGAGGTCACTAAGATGATTGATGCAGGTAGGGCAGTAGATGTTGTCTATATGGACTTCAGTAAGGCCTTTGACAAGGTCCCTCATGGTAGACTAGTACAAAAGGTGAAGTCACATGGGATCAGGGGTGAACTGGCAAGGTGGATACAGAACTGGCTAGGCCATAGAAGGCAGAGGGTAGCAATGGAGGGATGCTTTTCTAATTGGTGGGCTGTGACCAGTGGTGTTCCACAGGGATCAGTGCTGGGACCTTTGCTCTTTGTAGTATATATAAATGATTTGGAGGAAAATGTAACTGGTCTGATTAGTAAGTTTGCAGACGACACAAAGGTTGGTGGAATTGCGGATAGCGATGAGGACTGTCTGAGGATACAGCAGGATTTA
The DNA here is from genome assembly GCF_047496885.1 of Scyliorhinus torazame. Lineage (NCBI taxonomy): Eukaryota > Metazoa > Chordata > Chondrichthyes > Carcharhiniformes > Scyliorhinidae > Scyliorhinus > Scyliorhinus torazame. The sequence goes on along the minus strand of NC_092716.1, from coordinate 146,024,558 downwards.
GATTGTCTGGAGACTTGGGCGGAGAGATGGCAGATGGAGTTTAATCCGGACAAATGTGAGGTAATGCATTTTGGAAGGGCTAATGCAGGTAGGGAATATACAGTGAATGGTAGAACCCTCAAGAGTATTGAAAGTCAAAGAGATCTAGGAGTACAGGTCCACAGGTCATTGAAAGGGGCAACACAGGTAGAGAAGGTAGTCAAGAAGGCATACGGCATGCTTGCCTTCATTGGCCGGGACATTGAGTATAAGAATTGGCAAGTCATGTTGCAGCTGTATAGAACCTTAGTTAGGCCACACTTGGAGTATAGTGTTCAATTCTGGTCGTCACACTACCAGAAGGATGTGGAGGCTTTAGAGAGGGTGCAGAAGAGATTTACCAGAATGTTGCCTGGTATGGAGGGCATAAGCTATGAGGAGCGATTGAATAAACTCGGTTTGTTCTCACTGGAACGAAGGAGGTTGAGGGGCGACCTGATAGAGGTATACAAAATTATGAGGGGCATAGACAGAGTGGATAGTCAGAGGCTTTTCCCCAGGGTAGAGGGGTCAATTACTAGGGGGCATAGGTTTAAGGTGAGAGGGGCAAGGTTTAGAGTAGATGTACGAGGCAAGTTTTTTACGCAGAGGGTAGTGGGTGCCTGGAACTCACTACTGGAGGAGGTAGTGGAAGCAGGGACGATAGGGACATTTAAGGGGCATCTTGACAAATATATGAATAGGATGGGAATAGAAGGATACGGACCCAGGAAGTGTAGAAGATTGTAGTTTAGTCGGGCAGTATGGTCGGCACGGGCTTGGAGGGCCGAAGGGCCTGTTCCTGTGCTGTACATTTCTTTGTTCTTTGTTCCACAGTCGAATAGTCGGTACTGGATTGTTCTCTTTTCTTGCGTAATCTTACTAGTAATCATTCTTCAAGCTAGTTTTCTGGTACCATGTTATATTACTTGGAGTAATATATGTTACTTGTTTGTTTATGCCGAGTTGTACCTAACTTTGATGATGATGAATACTCAAAGTCGTCCAGTGATAACAAATAATTTATTCAGTAACTAATCAATTAACTTGTGAGTTTGATTCTTCAGGCACTGGAATGCTGTGACTAGGGGCTTTTCACAGTAATTCCATTGCAGTGTTAATGTAAGCATACTTATGACAATAAAGATTATTATATTATTAAACAGCTCCAGACTATCCAGTTTCACTTTGGGCAGTTAGATGCATTTGATGCCAGTGTTGAAGACTGGAACCAATACGCTGAACAAATGCGTTATTTTTTCTGGGCCAAAAATATCATGGAGAACGAGCACCAGACGGTCATACTATTGATGGCCTGTAGAATGCATGTGTTCAGGGTGATCCAGAGTCTCACATACCCGGCACGCCGGTTGTGCAACCATTCCACTAGCTCATGACGGTTGTGGCACAACACTTTAACCCAACCCAGTCGATAATCATTCAAAGATATCAGTTCAATAGTGCAAAGATGTCCACCGCTGAGTCCGTCGCCGAGCTTGTAACTTGGCTGTGGAAGATAGCTGGGTTTTGTGAGTGTGGTAGGCTATATTAGGTGTATCGCGGTACCCAGGTGGGATGTACCTTATACTGTAGTATGAGTGGTGGAACCTGCCTGCTCGTTCCGTCCAGCAGGCGGAGCATAAGATTCTGTGTTTCACCCACAGCAGTCATTCTGTACCGGAGCTGCTGGGGTAACTACTTGTTCATTAAAGCATTCAATTGGACTGCAACCTTGCTTCAGTAGTGATTGATTGTGTATCAGTGAGTATGAAATGGTTTTGCCGGTTATGTTCTGCGATTACTTGGTCTGTGGTATCAATAATATTGAAACTCAGAAAAAAATGTCTGGACGAAGTCCCCCTAACTTTTCAGCAGGTGCTGCATATCTCCCTGTTCCAAGAAAGCACGGAACGCAACATCCAAGAAATACAAGGGATGAAGGTGAACGTTTTGGCCGTCACCCCTCACATGGTATTCCCGCGGCCCGACCGAACACCATTGTGACTTTGACCTCTGGGCGGGCAAAAAGCCTACGCCAAGACGTGCAATTTCTCCAGACTCGATTAAAGGCGATTCCGGCCTGTGAGCGATGTGTGGACACTGGTCCAGGTTACCTGCAGGCAGCAGGAGGGCCAGTGCTCCGGGCGCTCTGGTCTCAGCAGTCATCAGCCGCCTCGCCGGGCCTTGCAATGGATGACCCAGAGGAGCAGAGGATGAGGTTGAGATACAGCTGAACTGTTTTGTTGTGCTGCTGTTCGTGTTACAATACAAATGAATGGTCATATGCTCCAAACGAAGCTGGATACTGGAGCAATATTTTCAGGCTTGTCCAGTTCCCTACGCTAAAGTCGGCATTTGGAAAGTTTGGCCATATTTCGGCCTGTACGCTTCACTGATTCGGCGGCGCCGATGGTCCCCGTAGAAAAGTCAGACAAGGTAGTCTGCCTCTGCGACGACTATAAATTGACGGTGAACACAGCTTTGAGATTAGACCGTGACAGCGCATCGAGAATTTGTATGCAACATTGGCCAATGGCTGTACATTCACAAAATTGCAAAGTTTATCTACAGCTGGATGTTGATAAATATTTGCAGTAGTACGTCACAATTAATATGCACAAGGAACTCTATGAGTACATTCAGCTTCCGTTCGGAGTATTGCAAGCTTTTGCTTGGGATAAGGCCCAGGATGCGGCATATTAAAAAGGTGAAGTGCCGTTTGTCTTCTTTGGGTGGGTTGACACATTTTAAGTCTTCAGAACATCACGTGCGATGCTTTACCGTTTGGTATTGAGACAGTTATGTCTCAACAGTTAGGTGATGGCCGTGACCGTCCGATCGCTTTTGTCTCCCGGATGCTGGTTGCGGCTAAAGGAAAATATGCATAGATCAGAAAAGAAGGTCTAGCGATAATATTCGGTGTAAAGCAATTTCATCAATATGTCTATGGTCGCCATTTTTGTATCATCATATATCACAAGCCATTGCTAGGTCTGTTCTGTGAAGACAAGGTGATTCCGCCAATAGTGACTGCAAGGATTCAGCACTAAGTTCCGTTCGTGGCTGCTTACGAATATTCTTTTGAGCACCGCCCAGCGACCCAGATTGCTCATGCTGATTCAGCCTTCTTCCCCTGCAGATCAAATCCACGAACTCTCCTACAGTGGATGAAGTGATTGCTGGCCTGAATTTCATGGATTCCTTGCCCATCACTATCTTGTGTGTTCATGACTGGACGCAAACCAACACTGTACTTGCCAAGGTGTGTCCTCTGGTCCTATATGGTGGGCAGCAACAAAGCTACCAGGGCAGTGGGAGACTTTCTCCTCAAAATTGTGGAGCTGACCATGGAGGATGGCACATCCCGGTAAGTTTTGGTTGAGAGACATTCCAATTATTTGTCTCATTTATGTTAAGTACCCAATAATTGACACTGATACGAAAAGGGGCTTCAGGTAGCCTTTGTGTCAGGTGATGTGATGTTAGAGTTTTGTGCAGAGTCTGTTGAAGTAAGTTAGAGGTGTTTGTGGAAAAGGAGCAGAACCTTTGACTCTTTATACAACAGCAGCTAAACGTCTAACCTCCTGTCGGACACCAGGATTGTTGTCTTAGCGAAAAGACGGGCTGTCGTGTTGAAGGACCCTCACAACGGACATCCCGGAGTGTTCAAAATAAAGATGCTGGCAAGAAGCCATGTCTGGTAGCCCAGCAGTGCTCCCGCTGTCAAAAGCACCAGAAGCTCCCTGAGGCAGCACCCCAACATCCTTGGGTGTGGCCTGGGTGCTTTTGGGCTCATGCCGATTTCGCCGGTCCCTTCTTGGATTCAATGTTTCTCGTCCTGGTGGATGCCCACTCAAAGTGGCTGGAGGTCCACGAGGTGGCATTGATTACTTCCTGGCTTACCATCGAGCGATTGCTCATTTCTTTTTCCACTCATGGACTCCCTTAGGTACTCATGACTGATAATGGGGCCTCTTTCATGAATGAAGAGTTTGCTGCTTTTGTGAAGAGTAACAGGATTCCCCACGTCCGCATCACCCCATACATTCCGACATCGAATGGGTTTGGCAGAGCGGGCCGTGCAGACGCTGAGATGTTAATGGGTTGCTGTCCAGTTCGATGTTGACCTCTTGGACACTTCCCATCTGGCGAGTCGGTGTTCATTCGTAACTGCAATGACGGTTCTCGCTGGCTCTCTGGGATTGTCGTCCGTCAAACGGGACCAGTCTCTTCCCAAGTCCAGGTCGGGGGCCAACTAATGAAATGGCACTGGGATCACACTCACTCAAAGAGGTTGCTACCTCGTGAAATGAAATGAAATGAAAATCGCTTATTGTCACGAGTAGGCTTCAATGAAGTTACTGTGAAAAGCCCCTAGTCGCCACATTCCGGCGCCTGTTTGGGGAGGCTGGTACGGGAATTGAACCGTGCTGCTGGCCTGCCTTGGTCTGCTTTAAAAGCCAGCGATTTAGCCCAGTGTGCTAAACCAGCCCCTCGTGAAGTGCCTCAAGAGAAGCCTGTCCTGTATCCTACGGTTCCATTGCTGACCAGCCTGTGGGGAAACTCCAATTTCCATTGATGCCGACAAGTCCGAAGTTGTATCTTCCGACTCTGAAATGGATGTGCAGACCCTGGAGGTTTTGGATGCCGACTCCATAGTTCAGCCGCCTCCTGATGATCATCCGCTATGACGTTCCTGCATTGACTAATACATTGACTAATACAGCGCATCAGCTCCATGATGACTTACCGGAGTCAAAGAGACTCTGACGTCTTCTGCCCGCCCCTCCTTCTCTGCCTCATCACTCACCTAGGTGGTCTTCGGACTTTGCGGGGGGAGGAATGTAATATCCTGCACTGGACCTACGGGGTGGGAATGCTTGTCTCCCCGTGTTCCTTGCAGAGTACAAGCCCCCCCAACCAGGGGCGGGTATCTCAATTAACCAATGAATATAAAGTCGGCCAGTAAAGCGCCGACCAGAGAGAAGAACCCGGTTGGGATCAACCGGATAGTGTACATATTGTTTGTCTAAATAAAACGTAGTTCTTATTTTACTCAGTGTGGACTCCCCATGTACTTATTAATGTTACAACCAATACTTTCACTCTCTCTGCAACTATTTTTCAGACCCTGGGGTTCAGGCCATTAGGTCCAGAGGACTTGTCGGCCATGAATCCCTTTAGTTTTGACTGTAATTTATTTTTTCTTTGCCTCTTGATTTCCTGTTTTTTTAGAGATGCTTTTGTTCCTTCTATTGTGAAGACAGTATAAATTACTTGTTCAAAGTCTGCCATTTTCTTGTTTCTTATTGTTAATTCCCCAGTATCACCCTCCATGGGACCAATGCTCACTTTAGTTATTCTTTTGTTTTTCTTATCTGCTTTTACTGTCAGTTTTTTATATTTCTTGCTAGTTTTCTCTCATACTGAGGCACAAAGGCTGCTTTTGGCATTGTGGAGTCTTGTTAAGTGGTATTGGTTTTCTTAGCCTCAGAAAGAGCTCAGCTGGGGTGTTACTGTTGTCATGTGAGAGTACCTTTAAGACATGGATGTTTAAGCAATGTACCTTTCAGGAAACAGTTATGTCAGAGAGTGGGTGGGGCTGAGCTCAGATCAGCCATTTTGGAAGTTTCAGTTTGGAAAAGCAGCTTGTGTGTATCTGGGTGTTTCCAGAGAGCTTCAGTTTTGCAGTTTGCAAAGAGCTTGGCAGTATCTGTGTTTGCAGTGAGCTGGACCTCTGCCATGAAAGACTATCTCTGGATCATTTGGGTGATTTAAACTCATAATAGTAAAGCCTTTAACCTGATGTGATTCTGTTTAAAGGTGTTAAGTCTCTTGGAAGTTTGAAGGAACATTTTGAGGAATTATTTATTGTTGCAATATTTTCTGAGTTATCTTTGAAGTAAGGGGTGTTAAGAGATCCAATGTTTATTTAAGATGTAAGTTGAGTTCATGAATTAAACATTATTTTGTGTTAAAAAACCCACGTATCCGTGCTCGGAAAAGCAACAAATACATTAAAGGGAGAGGTTGGTTGAACTCCATGATACATTTTGGGGTTCTGAAAATGCCTCGCCCATAACACTGTGTGTTGCTTTCTGGGATGTGGTAATTTGTCGTGTGTGTCCACAGTGAGTCTGAATACTACAGTCAGGCTCTCTGTTTAACTCTTTCCATTCCTTACTCTCCTGCTGGAGCCCACACTCCCTGAGTTTGCCCTACTACATTGTTCATTGTAGAAACACTCCCAAGAATATCTCCTTGTCTGTGGCTCATTATTATGAACAGTGTTCCTGTCAGTCATATAAAAGCAAAATACTGTAAACGTGGAAAATCTGAAGCATGAACAGAAAATGCTGGATAAACTTAGCATGCCTGGGAGTATCAGTGGAGAGAAAAACAGAGTTAACATTTTGAGTCTGTATGACTTTTCAGACAAACTCAACATTAACTCTGTTTCTCCCACCACCGCTGCCAAACCTGCTGACTTTTTCCTGCATTTTCTGTTTTTGTTTCGTGTCAGTTTGATGTGAAACCACATTTCCTGCAAAACATTAAGGCAAATGTTGCAACCTTTTGAGCACAGTGAATGTCCAGTTTCAAGTCACTCACCAGATCAGTGTTGCCTGCACCTCGATGTAGCTTATGTTTGCTGCAAGAATCTTATACACAAGGATCCCAGGACAATGGAGTGCCAGTGGACAGTGGGGTCGCCCTGTACGCAAGGTGAATGTCAGACGCAGAATCCGCTGCCTTGCAGATGAGCTGCTTCACTATGTGCACCCCTTTCTCAACTTTTCCATTTGACTGCGGATAGTGTGGGCTGGAAGTGACGTGTTTGAACTGATACGACTGGGCAAACAGAAACCATTCATGGCTGCTGAAGCACGGGCCATTGTCACTCATGACAGTGAGTGGGATACCATGCCTGGAGAATGTCTTCTTACAGGCCTTGATGACAGCCCGAGATGTGAGGTCTGAGAGCTTCACGACTTCAGGGTAATTGGAAAAGTAATCAATGATTAACATGTAATCACGACCATTTGCATGAAAGAGATCGATGCCAACCTTGGACCATGGAGGGGTTTCGATTTCATGCTGCTGAAGTGTCTCCTTACTCTGCGCTGGCTGGAAGCGTTGACAGGTCGCATAGTTGAGGACCATGTTCGCAATGTCCTGGCTGATCCCGGGCCAGTAGACGGCCTGCCTGGCTCTGCGTCTGCACTTTTCCACACCCAGGTGGCCCTCATAGATTTGATGGAGCACCAAGCTCTGAAGACTGTGTGGAATTACAATCCGGTCCAGTTTGAGGAGGATACCATCAACCACCGTCTGGTCGTCCTTTACATTGAAAAATTGAGGGCACTGCCCTTTTTGCCAGCCATTGGCTAGGTGTTGCATAACACGCTGCAAGAGGGGGTCTTTGGCTGTCTCCTCACGGATACGAATCATCGTCTCATCAGATGCCGGGAGGGTGCTAGCACACAGCTGCACCTGTGACTCAACCTGTGACTCAATTTGCTGGATGACGTTCAGTGGTTCACTGGGCACGGTGATGGAACGGGACAGTGTATCGGCAATGATGAGCTCCTTGCCAGGCGTGTAGACCAGGTCAAAGTCGTACCTTTTGAGTTTGAGGAGGATGCGCTGCAACCGAGGCATCATATCATTCAGGTCCTTGTGGATAATGTGGACCAGGGGTCTGTGATCCGTCTCGACTGTGAATGTCGGCAGGCCGTAGACATAGTCGTGAAACTTGAGAATGCCAGTGAGAAGGCCCAGGCATTCCTTCTCGATTTGTGCATACATTTGTTTGGTGTGTCATTGCCCTTGATGCAGGCAACCCATGCCCAGGATGAAGTATCATCGCATTGCAGCAGGACCGCACCAATGCCAGCCTGGCTCGTATCTGTCGAGATTTTTGTTTCCCTGTCTCGGTCGAAAAATGCCAATACGGGTGCAGTGGTGAGCTTGGCTTTCAGCTCCAACCACTCTGCCTGATGGGCCGCCTCCCACTCAAAGGCAGTGGACTTCTTCACTAGGTTTCGTAGGGCCGTGGTGTGTGAGGCCATGTTTGGGATGAACTTGCCCAGAAAATTGACCATGCCCAGGAAGCGCAATACAGCCTTCTTGTCTCCCGGGATCTTCATGGCTGTGATGGCCTTGACCTTGTCTGTGTCAGGGCACTCGCCCTGCTGAGAGATCTGGTCTCCTAGGGACCTGAGTGTCGTCATGCCAAAGCAACATTTGGCCCTGTTCAGCTTCAGGCCATTGGCATGGACACGGCGGAATACCTGCTGGAGACAGGAAACATGCTCCTCAGGGGTCGTGGACCATATGATGAAGTCGTCCACGTACACACGAACTCCTTCGATGCCCTCCATCATCTGTTCCATGATGCAATGAAATATCTCTGATGCCAAGACGATGCCGAACGGCATATGGTTATAGCAGTACCTGCCAAACGGTGTGTTGAAGGTGCAGAGCCTTCTGCTGGACTCGTCCAGCTGGATTTGCCAGAATCCATGTGACGCATCTAACTGTAGTGATCTGTACATCTGTACATACATCTGCACATACACCAGGGACTGCAGACAGATGTAACAGCCACAGCATCACTAAAGGGCATCAGAGACGGGTATAAAGGGTCCAGCCCAGGTAGGGTCCGCCTCTTTCAGAAGCACAGGGCTAGGGAGCAGCAGCAGTAGACAGAGACAGCTCAGCATTGGCAGCTTACCTTAGCTTCACTGGTCATACCTCTTGATTGTATTACATCTGGTTAAGCTCTGGAAACAGAACAAACCTACTGAATAAAGTATTTGTGTTAATGGGAAGTTTACAATCTTTATTCAGACTTCGAGAATAATATATGATACCAGGAGTGATTTCAGAAAGCTAGCTAGACATCAGCAAGAGAAGAAAAACTTAAACCGGATATTCGACTGTGGAAGACTCCGCAGCAAATGGATCCTCGACGACTAACTGATTCAATGGAACTTGTTGGAACTCCATGGCGGCTGGAAACAACCAGTAATTTAAGTTATAACTGGAAAATGTTTGAACAGATGTTCCAAATATTTATCACAGCTAATGATTTAAGCCATGCCTCTGATGCAATGAAAATAGCCCTACTTCCCTCAACAGGAGGGCATGGAGCTAGAGAAATCTATAATTGCTTTAATTGCTTAGAAGATGACGACAAATCCAAAGTAAAAATCATACTCAAAAAATGTGGTAAATGCTGTAACAGTCAGGCAGGTGAGATGTTGGAAAGGTTTAACTCTTGTCAGAGAAACGGAGGGCCCACCTCTGATTTTATTACAAATCTCAAGTTAATACCACAAGGCTGTGATTATGATGGTTTCAGAGACACTGTGATAATACATCAATTAATTTCTGGACTATCTGATAAAAATTTGAGCGAAGAACTATTACAAAATAAGCATCTAACTCTAGAAATCTCGATACAAAAATGCCTTGCTTATGAACAAAACCAAAATAAATACTGTCAGTCTTTACAAACACAGAATCACTGTCTAGAAAAGAAAATCGGAAAAAACAGCGCCAAAACTTATCACGAGGCAGAGACAGGATTAAAGGAAGTTTTGAGCGGCAGCCATCTTGAGGAAGGAGCTGCACATGCACAGTTGTGCCAAGAGTGCACAGTAAAGGAAACTTGAATTGCACATGGGCAATCGAGTCCGGCACATGACGTCACTAGCGTCATGATGTCAGATGACCAGGACCACGCCCACTTAAAAGGGAAATGCACGAAAATGAACAACAATACGTTTACAGCTGCAACACCCAATTTTCTTGCCTCAAAAGACAGAACAATGCCCGAACTTACACCAGCAGTTAAAAATAATTTTCACAACACCCTGGAACAAGCAGTTAGCACCGCCCTAGAAACCGCAACTAGAGGTGTTGTATCGTGAAGACCCCGACGATGAGTTCTTCAGAGTGGGGAATCTTCAGCCCAGCATATATGACACCCCGACTCGTGAGTGCAGGATTATGCTGCGGCCTGATGCCAAGAAACAGAGAGTGGTCCACGCACCACGAAGGGTCCCAGCCTCCACACAAGAAGATGATTTGTTCATTGAACACGAAGAGAACGATCACAACTCCGAAACAAAAAGCAATGATTTGTCTATCGAACAATACACACAATACTGCTCAGACATGGCTGAGTTATTCAGAGATCCTGATCACAGCATCAGCAACATGGTTGAACAGTTCAATACGACTCTTCTCATGGTAGATGAATCCAACACCATGATGCCATGGCAGATCGTAGATGCATTGGATGAGAGCAATACCCAAGATGAAGATGACGCCACACGGAGAGCACAGAACGACTCCGTTGAGAGAGCACAGATTGACTCTACAGCGAGAACACTGCACGAAGCCACAAAGAGAGCGATGACAGACTCCACAGAGCGAGCGATGACAAACTCCACAGAGAGAGCGATGAAGGGCTCCACAGAGAGAGCGATGAAGGACTCCACAGAGAGAGCGATGAAGGATTCCACAAAAAGAGCAACACAAGCCTCCACAAAGAGAGCGACGCAAGCCTCCACAAAGAGAGTGACGCAAGCCTCCACAGACAGCTCGGTGACAGACTCAAAAATGGAAGCAAGCAAACACTCCATAGCGAACGCCATGCATGTACAAGACCATGAAGATCTATCAAGCTTATTTGTGCCACCAGAAGAAGACACTGAATGTCTACCCACTGTATGTGAGACAAGTGACGAAGAAATCACAATTCCTATACAGGATGTGCAGGATCACAGCGAGACTGACATATCTCAGCTCGTCTGCACAGTAGCACTCAATAATCAGAGGACGGCCACCCATGGGTCCAGAGAGACCATGTCAATTGAAATCTTGAAGATTTTGACTCCAGAAGAGGAGCACCAAGAGTCTAGAGAGACCACGTCAATAGAAATCTTGAAGATTTTGACTCCAGAAAAGGAGCACCACAACCCACAACAAAATGAAATCGTGAAGATTTTGACTCCAGAAAAGGAGCACAAAGAGATCACAGATGATTCAAATGAATCTGAAATCACTCCAAAAGAGGAGCACCAAGAAATCAATGATAATTCAAGTGACCCTGAAATGACTCCAAAAGAGGAGCACCAAGAACTCAATGATAATTCAAGTGAACCTGAAATGACTCCAAAAGAGGAGCACCTAGAAATCAATGATGATTCAAGTGAACCAGAAATGACTCTAGAAGAGGAGTACCAAGTAAGCAAAGAAGAGGAATCGAATCCACCACAAATGACTGATGTCACCAACATCAATGCAACATCAGATCATTCTCACAATTCTCAAGAAGATACGCTCAATCTTCACAAGATTCACAGAGACCACAAAGGACACGGACACCAATAACTGTGACAATGACTCAAATCATCCACATGGCACACTCATTGAGCGCAACAAGAACAACAAAAACCGCATGAAGCACATCAGAAACAAGAACAACAACAAAAGCAACATGCAGCGCAACAAGAATGACAAAAGCAACAGGAAGCATCCCAGAAACTACAAGCACGACAAGAAAAAGAGCAAGAATAAAAGCGAAAACAACGAAAACGGAATCAAGCATGACAAAAAGAGCAACAAGAACGACAACAATGAAACAACGACCTGTACAACATGGTACAACTCTGCACGTGAAGGACAATGCAATGCCACAGCACACTGCGAAACAATGACAAGACTGCAAACATGCCATGGCATGATAAAGAATCTCACAAATTCACATCTGCTCCAGAACAAACAAGCAAAACAGCTTTCACGAACGATGACATCCAGAATCAATACCACAAGCACAAGAAAAAGTCGAGGTCAGACAATGGTGCAACACAGAATCGCTACCCTCAATCAAATGGAACAGGGGAAAAAGGTGTCCCCATCATTAAACAGCTCATCAGCAAAGCAGCCGAGTCACATTCCAACATCAACCTAGCTCTGTTATTGTCCCAAGCAACCCCATTGAGTTCAGGACTGTCACCAGCGCAATTGCTCTTCAGCAGAGACATCCAGACAACCATACCGGCAAAGCAATTGTGAGACCCTGGCAACGCACCGGTTCTCGACGACATGCGGGCACTATGCTCCAAACAAAAACTAGACTACGATCAACATGCGATCCCACTCAAGCCACTGACAATAGGTGACACCATCAGAATCATGGACCCAGGAGGCGGATGGTCTGAGTCAGCCACGGTGATCAGGCAGGAGGCACCGCGGTCCTACATTGTCAAATCGTCTGCGGGAGTACTTTTTCGCCGTAACCGTTGGGATCTATTAGAGATTCGACCTACAAGGCCAGTATTTCCCACACTGGACTTGACCGAGTCCATTTGTCCACAGGACGTTCCTCGCCACACAACGCCAGACAGTACTCTTGATGACATCCAACCATCATCCCTACTACCACCGTTAAGACGCTCCAGCAAAAGCCGCAAGGCACCCGACCGGCTAGATTTGTGATGACACTTCAACACACGCACAAGACGAATATGGACATTTCTCACGATGGACTCACAACACAGTTAATTGTTTCTGTATTACTTTTATCATTTTCACAGTGTGCAGATTTGCATATTCTCACCACTTGTTATGTACAGTTTTCTTGAGGCCAGTCTAGAAAACATGTCCAATAAAAGGGGGGGGGGAATGTAGTGATCTGTACATCTGTACATACATCTGCACATACACCAGGGACTGCAAACAGATGTTACAGCCACAGCATCACTAGAGGGCATCAGAGACGGGTATAAAGGGTCCAGCCCAAGGTAGGATCCGCCTCTTTCAGAAGCACAGGGCTAGGAAGCAGCAGCAGCAGACAGAGACAGCTCAGCATTGGCAGCTTACCTTAGCTTCACTGGTCATACCTCTTGACTGTATTACATCTAGTTAAGCTCTGGAAACAGAACTAACCTACTGAATAAAGTATTTGTGTTGACGGGAAGTCTACAATCTTTATTCAGACTTAGGGAATAATATACTAACTTCGTGAAAAACCGTGCATGTGCCATCTCACTGGTGAGTTCCTCCTGCTTCGGGATGGGGTAGTGTTCACGCATTATATTCTGGTTGAGATCCTTGGGATCAATGCAGATGCGCAGGTCTCCAGTGGGTTTTTTAACCACCACCATCGAGCTGACCCAGTCGGTCGGTTCAGTTACCCTGGAAATGATCCCCTGCTGCTGCAGCTCCTTGAGCTGTTCTTTCAGTCGCACCTTCAGCGGAGCCAGACCCGGCGTGGTGCATGGACCACTGGCTTGGCATCAGTTTGCAGTAGGATCTTGTACCGATATGGCAAAGTGCCCATCCCGTCAAACGCATCTGGATACTGAGCGAGGATGTCGTCAATGCCAGCTTGAAGATCCACGTTGAAGGATGTCATTGAATAAACCCGCTGCACCAGGTTTAGCTTTTTGCAGGCATGCACGCCCAGTAGGGATGCCCTGTCCGGCTTGACAATTTCAAACCTTAGCCGTGCATGGGTACTCCGGTCGGTTGGAGACGAGTAGATGGCAGGATACCAGTGCCGTGATGGCATTACCGTTATAGTCCAGGAGCTGGCAGGCTGCTGGAAGAACCTTGGGGGGCTTCTTGATGCGTTTTAAATCTGCCTGTGAGAGGAGGTTGGCAGAAGCACCTGTGTCCAGCTTGAACTGGATGGAGCAGCGGTTGACCTGCATCACCGCACGCCATTCATCCGCAGAATCCACAGCGAGGATGGACTGAATGTGAGATGAGTTAGGTGTGGCGTGTTCACGTGTGGTAATGATGCCCACTCGGTAGGCGGACTCCAGGCACTCGTCCTCTGGATCCGTTGTACTGCCAGGAACAGAATCCTGTAATCGTCGTTGCACATTCTGGATGCGCCGTTGTCAGAATTGGGAGCGCTGGCCTCACAAGGCTGCATAGTGTCCAGGCTTCCCGCAGTTTAAACATCACCTACCTCTTGCAGAGCAATGTCCCTTTAAGTGGGTGTTGCCACAGTTCGGGCACGCCATGACGTCGGCGTTGTGACGCAGTGTATGTTGTCGCACGTGCGCAGTGTGGTCGGCAGACGTCTGCACCTGCGCAGTGTGGGTGTCGGCCGCTTCGTTATCCCGTTTGCATCACACCTGCGTGGGCCTCTGGGAAAAGCACGCAAGATGGCCACTGTCTTCAATGCTGAGGCGCTGCTTCCGGATAATGGCCTGCACACTTACTGTCTCGGGGGAGGCAAGTTTCTCATTTTCAGCATATTTGTTTTGGGAATACCGATTTTTTGCGTCCTCATGCACTGTGCATGTTTCAATCGTGACTGGCAGGGTCATGCTTGATTTTTAAGAGCTGCTCTCTCAGAGGATCAGAGTGAACTCCAAACACGATTTGGTCTCTGATCATGGAGTCAGCAATATCACCAAAGTTGCAGGATAGCGCTAGCAGGCGGAGGCTAGTTAAGAAGGCATTGAAAGATTCATCTTTACCTTGAAGACGTTTTTGAATATGTAGCGCTCGAAGATTTCATTGGTGTCCACTTCACAGTGACTATCGAACTTGTCCAGGATGTTCTGAAACTTTGTCTTGTCCTGGCCTTCGGTGAAGTTAAACGAGTTGAAGAGTTCAATGGCTTGATCACCCGCTGTTAAGAGGAGAAGCGCGATCTTTCTTGCATCAGGCGCACCTTTGAGGTCTGAGGCTTCGATGTACAGCAGAAACTTTCGCTTGAATATCCGGCAGTTGGCACTGAGATTGCCAGAGGTCCTGAGCTGGTGAGGAGCCTGAATCTTTTCCATGGTGCCGGGATACATTTGCTGGTCGTCACGGAACGGACTGAGGTAAGCCACCTTAAATTAGTAGTCTCCTGGTATCATGTTGTGTTAGGTACATTTGGTCTAATACTGGATGCAGCTTAGATCAGAAAGATACTCAGGTTTATTGAATAGCACAGTTAGCACAATTCTCTGTGAGTTTGACTCTCTGCTAACTTAAATGTGATTACTCTGTCGGACTGAACCAGACTAGCTCTTAGCCACGTGGTGGAGGTGTGAGATTGTAACAACACCCTTGACTGACTCTCTAGATGTTCATCAGTGGAAAGAGGCGGAGTGTGAGTGCCTCGTGTCTTTTATAGTCAGATCCCACCCCTGAGTGTCCTGCCTGCTTATTGGTCATGTCCTGTTCTCTGTGTCCATCAGCTGCTGGTCTGTATATCATTATGTGTGTGTCTGCATATCATGACAGTCCCTCGAAACTGTAAGGGATCTGAGACCTGCTGAGGGAATTATGAGTCACAGACACTCCGTGGAAATCTGCAAGGTCCATTTGTTATGGTCGCAGGCCAGCTGGATATTGAGAGTGGAAGTCTTTGCAATTCACATGCGGGACTGCTTGTTTCCAGGGAGATTTAAGTGGCAGGTGAGTCGGACAATGGCACCCTAAACCTGTGGCAATTTTGATATCACTGCAAATTCCAGTGCTCTTTCTTCCTGGCTCGTGAGATTTCTGTCCAGGTTGGTAAAATTGTGTGCCTTGTCAAAAATCCGTGACATCCTGGATACATTTGTGGGTAGGTGCTTGTGAGATCCCAAACAGATACCCAGTGGAGACCTGGGACGAGCAATTGCCATAGAAATTGGGCACTGTGGTCACTTTCACTAGCAATGGATGCCAGCCGAGTCCCCATTGCATCAAATCCTGCAGAAGGTGTCATATGCCATGGGTGGTATGGTAGCACAGTGGTTAGCACTGTTGCTTCACAGTGCCAGGGTCCCAGGTTCGATTCCCGGCTTGGGTCACTGTCTATGCGGAGTCTGCACGTTCTCCCTGTGTCTGCGTGTGTTTCCTTCGGGTGCTCCAGTTTCCTCCCACAAGTCCCGAAAAATGTGCTGTTAGGTAATTTGGACATTCTGAATTCTACCTCCGTGTACCCAAACAGGTGCTGGAATGTGGCGACAAGGGGCTTTTCACAGTAACTCCATTGCAATATTAATGTAAGCCTACTTGTGACAATCAAGGTTGTAATTATTATTCTGTGCATGACATGCGCAGTCATCAACAAAACTAGTTCTTGCTCATCTGCATGAATTGATGCCCCTATGATGCGCAGCCTCTGAGCCAGAAGTGCAGGAGCCCGTATCTGCAGCTAAAGCTGCGAGATCTACTCCGGGTCCCTGCTAGCCCCCTGCAGGGCTGGGAATTTGTGTCCCTTTGATGGCAGTTTTTCTGGAGTAAAACTCTACCGTTTTGACGCCGGTGCGGAGAATCCAGTCCGGTGTATTTTGATTTCCCAAAGGTTTTCAAGAAGGTCTCACACGGGAGATTAGTAAGAAAAATTAAAGCTCATGGGATTGGGAGAAATCTACTGGCAGCAATTACGGATTAGTGAATGGATAGCAACTAGGGAGCATGGAAAAACAGATTAACAGGCTGTGACTAGTGTGATATCGTAAGAATCAGTGCCTCAGCTAATCACAATGGATTTTCCAGTTCAGCCCGATGCATAATTCCTGTCAAAGTCAATGGTCTCACCCTCAACAATTCCTACAGTGGGAGGACTGGAAAACTTTGTTTTATATCAATAATTTGAATGTCGGGACAAAATGTAATATTTCCAAGTTTGGTGATGGCACAAAAGTGGTGGAAATGTGAGCTGTGAGAAGTATGCTGAGGCTTAGAGGAGATTTATACAGACTAAGTTGCCGGAATATTTTATTCCAGCTGAAGCAGGCGAAAGTGGAAAATCCAGCAGCAGGCTAAAAAGCGGTTTGCAATTCTCGTGATGGTGCATTAATGACAAGTCAGTCATCCTGCTGACTGGTGGAACAAATACTGTTTGATCATTAACATCTCACAAATGCTCATTAAATCAATTGTTGTTGGAATGTCATCCCACCTTCTAAGGTTGAGTCACACTAGTGGGAACTTTGGTCAGCCTCAAAACCCTTTGAAAATGAGAGTGGTGTGCATATGTCAGATCTCAATTCATTGACTTCAATGTAGCCCTGGGCTGCACGGTAATATAGTGGCTGGCGCAATGGCTTCACAGTACCAGCATCCCAGGTTCAATTCCTGGCTTGGGTCACTGTCTGTCAGGAGTCTGCACGTTCTCCTGTGTCTGCGTGGGTTTCCTCCGGGTGCTCCGGTTTCCTCCCAGAAGTCCCGAAAGACGTGCTGTTAGGTAATTTGGACATTCTGAATTCTCCCTCTGTGTACCCGAACAGGTGCCAGAATGTGGCGACTAGGGACTTTTCACAGTAACTTCATTGGAGTGCTAATGTAAACCTACTTGTGACAATAAAGATTATTTTTATTATTATTAACTGCCATAGCATTGCACCAGTCGTGTTGCAATGATGCCACACTGCTGTAGGGTTGGTCTGCTCCTGCTCTTTGCCAACGTTATCCAGAAGGACATCACTATGCTGCTGTACTCATGCAGGTTTCTCGCTTCTGACACTGACCAGTACTGCGGCTGGGATTGAGGAGTGCATGGGTTCTTCTGCTCCTGATGTTATCCACAGGGACACCACTGTTCAGTTGTACTGAGGCAGAACCCCACCTTACAGGAAAGAGCATTTTGACTGAAGGTAAGGTGTGAAGGCTAGGTGGGGATGACGAGCACAAGGGGACATTGGGGAATGAAAGAAGACTGAGCAAGAGAGGTGGGTAGAGTGAGCACAAAGGGAAAAGTGGGGAAGGAAGGCTGAGAGAACAGACTGCCTTAGATGGCAGACCCAGCAGGTTAAAAAATAGATCATGGGGATGCACTCTGACCTCAAAGGCCCTGGCTATATTCTCAGGGACCCAGAGCCAGAGTAAAGGAGGACTGAGAGTCTGGAGCATATCCATTGCCTGGTCCCTCTTAGAGAAGCAGAGGAGGCCAATTGGACCTCATGGTGGGGGATGAGCAGCTGTTCCGCCCTCTGGAGGCATCTTTCAGGGCCCTTCTGGTGCAGCATACTTTACCGCACCCTTATGCCATTGGCATAGTCACCTGTGACAGCAGAAGGACTTCCTGCCAATGACCTCTATCATTGTAGGACTCCAACGGACTCAGCCACCCAGTGGATACTCACCCAGGAAAAGCAGGCAAATGGATCAGCATACTGTCTCTACTGCAACTGATTATGAGGGACCCCACAATAGTCTATTCATATTTTAGTATACATGACTAAGTTTACATCGTGCCTCATTGCCAAAGTCCCAATGACAATATAAATTAATTATGCTTGTCTTCAACATCATAAAGAGGTGCAGTGGGTTTGTTTCAGCCATGAGTGAATAAGGGGAGGTGACGTCCATACAGAATACTGTGTAAAGGTGTGTCAGCTTGCAACGAGGGACGATGGATGGCTGCAATATATGAGCTGACATGATTTCTGTAAAAGGTCTGCTGGGGGAGTGGGATGGCATAAATGCAACTGATGTATAAACTGCACAGAACCATACAGTGTATGAACAACTGGAGCCTCTTCAGTATTAAGGTCTCAAGAATCTCATGGTCATCCAGGAGCTTCCTCACAGGCACTTGCACATCTTCCTGCGATGGATCCCCCACATCCTCATCACTCTCATTACTAGAGAAATGAATGGTCTTCTTGCTCCTCTCCTCCAGGGCATCCCCACTTTGGAGCAAAATGTTGTGCAGAAATCAACACATAACAACTCTGGATAGAGCATTCTGTAGACGCCCCCCCCCCCCCCCCCCGATTTTCCAGGCAACTGAACTTCAACTTCAGGAGACCAATTGCCTGCTCTATAATGGCACTGTTGTCCCATGGCTATTGTTCTACCTGTGCTCAGCATCTGTCTTTGGACATCTTACTGGAATCATGAGCCACTTTGTTAGTGGTCACATACTAATCCAGAGAGTGGTGTCCCTTTCTGTTCATAACAAATGCAGACTGGCCTCCTGGGGCCTTTATGGAAATACGTGTGCTATCTATTACTGCCTGCAGTCTGGGGCAACTTGACTGCTCCACAAAGCCTCTGATGCATTTTTTTATTCATTTATGGGATATGGGCATCACTGGCATTTATTCCAGCAGGACTGGAAAGTGGCTAATGTAACACCATTGTTTAAGAAGGGAGGGAGGCAGAAGATAGGCAATTATAAGCCGGTTAGCCTGACTTCGGTCATTGGTAAGATTTTAGAGTCTGTTATTAAAAATGAGATCGCAAAGTACTTGGAAGTGTATGGTAAAATAGGACTGAGTCATCAGGCTTTGTCAAAGGGAGGTCGTGTCTGACAAAACTGTTAGAGTTCTTTGAGGAGGTAACAAGGAAGTTAGACAAAGGAGAACCAGTGGACGTGATTTATTTAGATTTCCAGAAGGCCTTTGACAAGGTGCCGCATAGGAGTTAAATAAGTTAAAAGCCCATTATGTTAAGGGTAAGATCCTGGCATGGATAGAGGATTGGCTGACTGGCAGAAGGCAGAGAGTGGCGATAAAGGGGTCTTTTTCAGGATGGCAACTGGTGACTAGTGGTTGAAGGGACAGTTAGTATTGAGGAAGTAAGAGCGCTGCAGAAGGACTTGGACAAGCTAGGAGAGTGGGCAGTGAAGTGGCAAATTAAATACAATGTGGAAAAGTGTGAGGTTATGCACTTTGGAAGCAGGAATTTTCTAAATGGGGAAATGCTTAGGAAATCAGAAGCACAAAGGGACTTGGGAGTCATTGATCACAATTCTTTTAAGGATAATGTGCAGGTTAAGTCGGCAGTGAAGAAGGCAAATGCAATGTTAGCATTCATGTCAAAAGGGCTAGAATACAAGACCAGGGATGTACTTCTTAGACTGTATAAGGGTCTGGTGAGACCCTATCTGAAGTATTGTGCGCAGTTTTGGATCCCGTATCTAAGGAAGGATGTCCTGGCCTTGGAAAGGATCCAGAGGAAGTTCACAACAATGATCCTTGGAATGAAGAACTTGCATGAGGAACCGTTGAGGACTCTGGGTCTGTACTCGGAGTTTAGAAGGATGAGGGGGGATCTTATTGAAACTTACAGGATACTGCGATGCCTGGATAGAATGGACATGGAGAGGATGTTTCCACTTTTAGGAAAAACTAGAACCAGAGGACACCATCTCATGCTAAAGGGACGATCTTTAAAACAGAGATGAGTCGGAATTTCTTCAGCCAGAGGGTGGTGAATCTGTGGAACTCTTTGCAGCAGGAGGTTGTGGAGGCCAACTCACTGAGTATCTTTAAGACAGAGATAGATAGGTTCTTGATTAATAAGGTGATCAGGGGTTATGGGGAGAAGGCAGGAGAATGAGGATGAGAAAATATCAGCCATGATTGAATGGCGGAGCAAGCTCGATTGGCCGAGTTGCCTAATTCTGCTCCTGTGTCTTATGGTCTATGGTCTTATGTTGCCCATTCCTAATTGCCCCTGAACTGAATGAGGTTATTTAAGAGTCATCCACATTGCTTTGGATCTGGAGCTACATGTAGTCCAGACCAGGTAAGAACATTTCCTTCCCTAAAGGGCATTAGCTGACCAGTTGGGTTTTTATGATCATCATCAGACTTGTATTTCCAGACTTTCTTATGGCATTCAAATCCTACCTTGATTGGTAGGATTTGAACACAAGTCCCCCCAAATAATCACACTGGGTCTCTGGATTACTAGTTCAGTGACAATAAGTACTGCAGTTCATGGTGAATGCAATATATTTACCTGCTCATCTAAACATTGCATCAGTGAAGACCTTTATGCAGTGTAGCGCACAAAGACTCCGTGAGACGAACAGAGTGAAGTCGATGAGGCTTTATTAAGCGTGTCTGTTCCCCCGCAGCTCAATAGTAGACTGGCCTGCGGGGGAGGACTCCGGCTTCTTATACTCCGCCTTCAGGGCGGAGCTAGAGGTCAACGGCCAACCAGGACCCGGGATCTGTCAGCCAATGACATTAGGGCTTCCAGTCCCACATGACCCCCAATACATACTACCACATGCAGTGGTAGACAGCAAGCTGCATTACAACACTGAGATCCCCACATGCAGCCTGAAATGATCTTCAGGGAAACTGGCATTGAATGACCACCCATGCAATAGAAAGTAACGTGCACATCTATCATATCACATGAGAGATCACAGTAGCTCCAAACAGCCCGGGCTGAATTCTCCGCCTCCGGGATCCTCAATTTTGCCAGCAGCCTGGGGATTTCCCAATTGCGTGGCGCTGCCCCGCAGTGAGAAACCCCACTGACCAGCCAGCGAAATGGAGCATCCCGATGGAGAAACCCGTACCCTGAGACTCTTCCAGAACTGTGTCTCAATAATTTTCAGGTATGTTATTCGCATCCTGTATGTGCAATTTGGTGAGAATGCTTCCATCCACACCTCTGGGGCTGCAACATGCTTCCTACAGCCACACCTCATTACTGTGTAGATTGGGAACTCTCATGCACTTTATGTGCCTACTGCCCCTGACTATCTAGTCTTCTTCCTCTCTTTCTCAACACCTCCTCCTCCTCCTCTTCTCCCACTTGAATGGTGCCCTGCACCAGGGTGTTATGGTCAGTTTTTTTATTGTTTCTGCTACCCCTGCTCTCATCCAAGCTGCAGGACCCTTGACATGTTGGAAAATTACAACGGATGAGGTTCCACTTTTTCTATCTTCTGCATCCTATGTCTGTATCTCCTGCATCACAGGCTCCTGTGCTTGGCCAAAACTTTCTGGAACTCTGTCCCTAACAGCACTGTGGATGTACTCTCACCTCAGCGATTGCACCATTTCAAGACAGCAGCTCACCACCACTTTCTCAAGGTATGGGCAATAAATGTTGGCATAGTCAGCAATGCTCCCACATTCCATGAATAATGAATAAACAAAACATATTTGAAGGATCTGGTCCAAAGGGTGTGACTGTCAAGTAACATTTCACCTCCCTGATGTATCCCAGTATCCAAAATTTGGACGCAGCTCATCAATTCTGATCCAAACTTTTTAGAGCTTCAGGCATTTACTGCAGATGTGGCTGCCATTGACGGCACAGGTGCCATGAGGCCCATCAGGTCCATCAGATCCTACATGCTACAGGTGCAGCACATCACCTGCCCTCATTAAGTTTTGAGTTTAAAAATATCACACAATGATCATTCATAGTTATTACATTTAACATACATTTAATTTAATACTTAAATCTCCTTAGTAACAGGTTAAATGTTCACAGTAACTTCATTGCAGTATTAATGTAAGCCTACTTGCGATACTAATAAAGATTATTATTATTATAAATGGGTTCCCCATTTCAAAAGAAAAGCAACTTATAACTAGCCAATCACCTACCTGGCCATCTAGTTAATGTCTGTAGTCCTCAGCTCTTACGTCTCCCTATCATTGAATCTTTCTGTTGGACCACACCTTTTTTGTGTGATGCATCAGTAGTGTCCTTTCTTCCTCACTGCACCCAATTTCCTCACTTTCCAAATTCCCAGAGTTCAGTACTCAGTCTTGCTGCACTCAGATAAGCTGAACCTTCATAATACTTTTTGCATCTGCAAAATCACCTGTATTTATTCCATTTTTTAAATTCATTTTTGGGGATGTGGCCATCGTTGACCAGGCCAACAATTATTGCTCATCCCTAGTTGCCCGTCAGAAGGTGGCGGTGAGCTGCTTTCTTGAAAGCCTGAGGTGTAGGTACATTCACAGTGCTATTAGAGAGTATAAGATCTCTTCAAAATAAGCGTCACAGGTCCAGTTGACTGTAGCCCCCAATACCATGGGCTACAGTTTCTTTTTGATTCAAGGGAAACGCTTTTTCATACTCCAAAGAAAACATGTTGGCCGGGATTCTCCGATCCTGCGCCGGATGGAGAATCCCCGGGGGGGAGGTGCGAATCCTGCCCCGCTGCCCCGACACCGGCTGCCCTATTCTCCGTCACCGTTTTCCGGGGGCCAGCGGGATTCACGCCACGCCGGCAACGGCCACCCCGGCGATTCTCCGGGCCCCGATGAGCCAAGTGGTAGTAATGTTTTGGCCAGTCCTGCGGGCGTGAATCACTCACCTCACGCATGGCGGGACCTGGCAGGTAAGTGTGCAGGGGTGGTCCTGGGAGGGGCATGGGGGGATCCGACCCCGGGGGGGCCCCCCACGGTTGCCTGGCCCACGATCAGGGCCTACCAATCTGCAGGTAGGCTGGTTCCACGGGGGGGGCCTTCTTTCCTCCGCACAGGGCCCCTGTTGGGTTCCGCCATATTGCCTGGAGGCCGGCGTGGAGAAGGGAACCCCCGCGCGCGTGAGTGGAAATATGCTGGCCAGTCTGCGCATATGCGGAATTACGCCGGCCGGTCCGCGCATGCGCGAGATCACGCCGGCCGTTCCACGCATGCGTGAACTCGGTGCCGGCTGGAGTGGCGCCAACCACTCCGGCGTTAACCTAGCCCCCGAAAAAATGGAGAATTCTTGACATTCGGGGGCTGTTGACGCCAGAGTGGTTGGCGCCGGTTTTCCCGCAGTGTGGGGACATAGCCCAATTTTCGGAGAATCCCGCCCGTTAACTCCACTCTTTTATTAAAAGGACAATGGGCTGCATTCTCCAAGACATCAATCCGAAATCGCGAAACGCGATCGGCCGAAGAATTGGCTCTGACACCGAAATCGTTTTTGATGCCGGTTTCGTGCCGATTTTGGATTCTTCGGACCCCCAACCCGACAAAATTGTGGCACCCACCGCACGGACCGGAACATCGCATTAAGTGCCCCGACGACAGATTCTCTGTGGCATCAGCAATTCTGTGGCCCAGCGCCAATTTCCTGACGCTGTGGTTCTAACCATGTATAAAAGATCGTGATACCGGCGTGCTGGCTGAGGTGGCTGTGAGAGGAGGTAGGAGTTGGCCTGCAGGGACTGTGTGCTCCCAAAATGGACACCGCCTATGCTTTCTGCGTTGCGGGGGTTTTGCCAGGATCAGGGGAGGGGAGGGGTTGGGGGGGGGGGGGTCAGGCCGAGCAGTCGGGGAGCCCCCGACATGACAGAGCAGTGCCCACGCACTGAGCCCCATTACGGAGGTCATCTTATTGACCACCCATCCGGGCGCTGGCTGAATGAAGGGTTAACAGCAGTATGGGTGGGTGCCAACCCCCTCCCCGGCCACCCCACTCAACCGGCGACACCCACCGTGGGTCCACTCAGGGCCACACGGATGGCAGCTCCCAGTGAGGGAAGTGCTATCAAAAGGTGGCCCCGGCAGCAGTGACGGGCGCCCGGAGCAGGGGCACTGACGGGGTGGTGGACATGCATGGCTGGGGCGCGCTGTGCCAACCAGGACGACCATGTAGCCCATGGCACCTGGTTATGCACGGGTGTATGTGCTACGATAACATTTTCTCCCCTCACCCCCTGCACATTATCATGTTTGGGAACCAACCAGCGATGTTGACTGCCTTGGCGTGTTCCGCTGCCCTTCATGCAGCCCTGTGGGAGCGTCAGCAGAAGCGCCTCAGAGAGGAGGCGGAGGCTGCAGCAGAGGAGCGGGCTGCAAGGGGGCAGGTGGCAGCCGCTCAGGCTGGAGGGCAGCCCACCCGACAAGCTGAGGATTTGATTTGATTTATTATTGTCACATGTACTAGTATACAGTGAAAAGTATTGTTTCTTGCATGCTGTACAAACAATGCATACCATACATAGGGAAGGAAGGAGAGACTGCAGAATATAAGGTTACAGTTATAGAAAGGTGTAGAGAAAAGATCAACTTTAATACGAGGTAGGTCCATTCAAAAGTCTAATGGCAGTAGGGAAGAAGCTGTTCTTGAGTCGGTTGGTACGTGACCTCAAACTTTGGTATCTTTTTCCTGACGGAAGAAGGTGGGAGAGAGTATGTCCTGGGTGCGTGGGGTCCTTAATTATGCTGGCTGCCTTTCTGAGGCAGTGGCAATTGTAGATAGAGTCGATGGATGGGAGGCTGGTTTGCGTGATGGATTGGGCAAATTCACAAACTTTTGTAATTTCCTGCGGAGCAGGCTCCATACCAAACTGTGATACAACCAGAAAGAATGCTTTCCATGGTGTATCTGTAGAAGATGGTGAGAGTCGTAGGTGACATGCCAAATTTCCTCAGTCTTCTGAGAAAGTAGAGTCGTTGGTGGGCTTTCTGAGGAGGATGAGGAGGAAGAGGAGGAGGGGGTGGTGTACCAGGGAGACGCCTGATCCGGCCCCATATGTACCAGGGCCGCATGTCCTATGAGGAACTCCCAGACTGGGCATGCAGGAGGAGTCTGCTGATGAGCCGGGAAACCGTCGGACACATCTGCCACATGATGGCACACCTGGCACCGAGTGGGAGTGGGGGAGGACACCCGCTACCATCAAGATGATGGTCGCCCTGAACTTCTATGCCACGGGGGCATTCCAGTCGCTGTTTGGGGACCTGTCCGGCATCTCGCAGGCATTGGTGCATAGGTGCATCCGCGCCGTCACCGACACCCTGTATACCCTTGCGGAACGGTACATACAGTTCCCTGTGGACCGTGCCCACCAGGATGCCCGGGCAGCGGGGTTCGCTGCCATCACCAAGATTCCTCGGGTCCAGGGGATCATCGATGGGTTGCATGTCGCCCTGCGGCCACCAGCGGATAACAGGCCGCTGTTCATGAACAGGAAGGGGTACCACTCCATGAATGCTCAGGTGGTCTGTGACCATCTGATGAGGATCCTACACGTCTGCGCCCAGTACCCGGAGTGTGCATGACTCGTTCATGTTGGCGTAATCATTGATCCCCGGCATGTTCGAGGGACACCTTCTCCTCCCGGTTGAGGGGCTGGTTGCTGAGCGACAGGGGTTACCCCATTGCAGTCGTGGCTGATGACGCCTGTACGGAGGCCACAGACCAAAGCGGAGACTCACTACAATGATGCCCATTGTGCGACCAGGGATGTGGTCGAGAGATGCTTCGGGGTCCTAAAGATGCGATTCAGGTAACTGAACCACTCTAGAGGGGCCCTCCAGTAAGAGGTAAGCAGGGTCGGCCCTATTGTTGTGGTCTGCTGCGTCCTCCACAATATAGCCCAGCAGAGGGGCGATGTGCTGGGGGAGGATGAGGGGCAAGGGCAGGCATCGTCGGACGAGAAAAGTGAGGGGTTGAGGGACAATGGGCAGGACATGGGGGCTGGCCATGCATGGGAGGCCGCACTATGCCATTGGCAGGGCCAGCGAGCACGGAACGCTTTAGTCGACGCACCTTTTACCAACTAACGGGAGGGTTGCTCAGCAGGGGCCCGGACACCACAATACTGTAGTGATCTGTATATATACAAGGGGTCAATGTAAATGCAATACAACTGAGCAAGCACTAGAGGGAGCATGGGAGAGGTATAAATAGAGACAGACAGGAAGTTAGAAGGCACTTCACAGGAACGGCAGCTGGGAGCAGAACAGACAGGTAGCTCAGATGTAACATAGGTTAATCGTTGGAGAGAGAACGAACTCACAATAAAGCATCTACTTCAACTTTAAGACTACGAGTTTTATTCAGAGACAAGGAACAACACAAATACCACACCCCTTCACCACCAACCATCCTCACCTCCCACAGCACCGACCACCCTCACCTCCCACAACACTGACCACCCTCACCTCCCACAACACCGACCACACTCACGTCCCACAGCACCAACCATCCTCACCTCCCACAGCACCGAACGACCTGCATGCACACTTCCCCCTCCATTCTATATACCTGCGGCACAACAAACTGGAGCCACTGGGTTGACAGTGACACCGGGTCTGGTCCATGGGATGGAGGATGATGACAGGCCGCTCTGCGATGAGCTCCGAGCTCCACATCGTTAGACAATGTCTGACTCATGCCCACAGTAGCACCTCCCACTTGAGTGATTCCTGCACGCGAGCTGGCCAGTGTATAACATGGCCCTGTCGAATAGCTGGGGACGGGGTGATGGGGACGGTCGGGGGGAAGGGGGGCTGCACGGCCCAGCCACGGGGCTTCAGTCATCCACCATCCCTCACCCACAGTGGCCATCACTGACTGCACCTCCCCCACACCCATCAAACAGCACAGAGACAGCTTTCAACGGTGTTAACAGGTGTTTAATGTGAAGAGGTATGTGAAGTCTGTGCCTAGTCCCTATAACTAAGCTGTGCCCTGCACCCGTACCAACTTAATTCATGTCTAGCCTTCTGGCCTTACAGGCCCAAACACTACACCTAGGTGGTTCACCAGACTGTAGAGCAGGAGTGGAGGCGGACTGCGGTGACTCCTGCCCTGCGACAAGGGTCCCCGCTGGCGCACGTGTCCTGAGCAGCCTGGTCTGGATGGGCCCGGCTGCTCCTCGGATGTCCCAGGTGGCGTGGGGCCGCCCTATTCTGCCCGCTGCCCACACCAGATGCACCAGGGACAGGAGCGTGGGGGAGTCTGAGGTGCTGCGCTGTTCTGGCACCACCCCTGCAGGAGTCACCGGCACGGGCCCCAGCACTTCCTTCTCCCTCGGGGTGGCCGATGGCCGCCAGGCTTCTGCATGGGACGGGGGTGCGAGCGGATCCATACCCCGAGGCCCCCCCGACCCCGAGCACTGCCAGTCCTGGCTGCCTGCTCTGGTACCAACTAGGTTCTCTATGTTAACAGCCATGGAGCACAGGGAGTGTGATGCGACCATCAATTCACTCGAGAAGAAGAATTGAAGTGAACAGTGGCTTCAATCAACTCGATCAGTGCCTGCCTGCGACTGCTCTGCACTGAGAGCTGCCCACAGCTGCTCTATATACCTCCACTCAAGGGGGCGGAGGCGGAGCCCACAAGGGCACCAACATGTTACAAGCAGTGTAATACAGTACAATGGTCCATACGTGCAGCCCACAAGGGCACAACACAGTACAATGCAATACAGTGGTGAATGGTTACCAGAAGACGTTTACCACATTCACCCAATGTTAAAAAATTGAAGTCCGGCGGGGGTGAAGGGCTCACAGATTGAGTCTGTCCGGTGCCTTGATTGTGCGCTGCGATCGCCTGAGCTCTGGTATCGCAGCAGGCACTGGTGTTAAACTCGTCGGTGCGGGCATGGGTGTTGAACCCGTCGATGCGGACACGGGTGTGGACTCCGGGAACGTGTCTTCTGGAGCTTCATCCCTGTAGGTCGGCGATGGGGGGAGGGGGTGTGGAGGCCATGTAGGGGCGGGGGCGCTGTTCGGTGTAGGTTGGGGGGTGTAGGTGGTGGTCATAGGGGATCCTGCGAGTGCCATGTCCCGGAGGGAGACCGTAGCTTGTCGGCCGTCGGGGTGCGCCACGTATGCATACTCGGGATTGGCGTGAAGGAGCTGGACCCTCTCGACCAGGGGGTCGGGCTTATGGCTCCTCACGTGTTTCCAGAGGAGAACGGGCCCCGGTGTCTTCAGCCAGGCTGGAAGCGAGACCCGGGAGGTGGATTTCCTATGGAAAACAAATAGGTCGTCATGAGGGGTCTTGTTCATGGCCGTGCAAAGAAGTGACCTCATGGAGTGGAGCGCATCGGGGAGGACCTCCTGCCAATGGGAAACTGGGAGATTCCTAGACCGCAGGATCAGGAGGACGGCCTTCCATACCGTCGCGTTCTCCCTCTCCACCTGTCTGTTTCCCTGAGGGTTGTAACTGGTAGTCCTGCTCGAGGCAATGCCCTTAGCTAGCAGGTACTGACACAGTTCGTCGCTCATAAACGAGGAGCCCCGGTCACTGTGGACGCAAGTGGGGAAACCGAATAGGGTGAAGATACTATGTAGGGCCTTAATGACGGTAGCCGCGGTTATGTTGGGGCAAGGGATTGCAAAGGGGAAGCGGGAGTACTCGTCAACGACGTTGAGGAAATACGCGTTGCGGTTGGTAGAGGGGAGGGGCCCTTTGAAGTCGACACTGAGGCGCTCAAAGGGCCGGGATGCCTTCACCAGGTGGGCCTTATCCGGTCGATAGAAGTGCGGCTTACACTCTGCGCAGATTTGGCTTTGCGACATTGGAGGCATTACCTGGCCGGCAGGAGATTCACTCTCTTCACTGACCAATGATCGGTTGCCTTCATGTTTAACAACACACAGCGGGGTAAGATTAAAAATGATAAAATCTTGAGGTGGAGGATCGAGTTCTCCACCTACAATTACGAGATTTTGTATCGCCCCGGTAAGTTCAACGAGCCCCCCGATGCCCTGTCCCGAGGTACGTGTGCCAGCGCACAAGTGGACCGACTCCGGACCCTGCACGACGATCTTTGTCACCCAGGAGTCACCCACTTTGTACCACTTCATTAAGGCTCGCAATCTGCCCTACTCCATCGAGGAAATCAGGGCTTTCACCAAAGACTGCCAGGTCTGCGCGTAAACCGCACTTCTACCAGCCAGACTGTGCGCCTGGTGAAGGCCTCCCGCCCCTTTGAACGCCTCAGCATGGACTTCAAAGGGCCCCTCCACCGACCGAAACACGTACTTCCTGAACATGGTCGATGAGTACTCCTAATTTCCCTTTGCATCCCGTGCCCCGATATGACTTCTGCCACGGTCATTAAAACACTCAACAGCATCTTCGCCCTGTTTTGTTTCCCCGCTTACGTCCACAGCAATCGGGGATCCTCCTTTATGAGCGATGAGCAGCGTCTGTTCCTGCTCAGCAAGGGCATTGCCTCAAGCAGGACGACCAGCTACAACCCCTGGGGAAATGGGCAGGTGGAGGGGGAGAATGAGACGGTCTGGAGGACCGTCCAGCTGGCCCTAAGATCCAGAAATCTCCCGGCCTCCCTCTGGCAGGAGGTTCTCCCCGACGCACTTCACGCCATTCGGTCACTCCTGTGCACCGCGACTAATGAAACCCCCCATGAACGTCTCTTTGCCTTCCCCAGGAAGTCCACCTGCGGGGTTTCACTCCGAACGTGGCTGGCAGCTCCAGGACCCGTTCTCCTCCGCAAGCACGTGTGGCTTCACAAGGTGCACCCGTAGGTTGAGAGGGTACAGCTACTCCACGCAAACCCGCAGTACGCCTACGTAGCGTACCCCGACGGCCGCCAAGACACAGTCACCCTCAGGGACCTGGCACCAGCTGGGTACCCACACACTGCCCCGGCACCACCCTCCCTCCCCCCAGCGCACCCCACCGCAGCCCCCGCTCAAGGACAACCCGTCCTCCCCTTGCTCCCACCCGGGGATGAAGAGGATTTCGACATGCTCCCGGAGTCACCGAAGACCAAGCCGATGCCTGAGTCGCCACCAGCACTGCGGCACTCTCAACGACAGATCAAGGCGCCCGATCGTCTAAATTTGTAACCTTCTCTGTAATTTTAAAACCAATCTGTATGTATATAGTTTTCCACCACCACCGCTGGACTCATTTTTAACAGGGGGTGAATGTGAAAGTCACCACTGTTGTATTATATTGTATATATGGGTATTACGGTAAGGCCCCTGTACTACAGGTACGGGGGTAGATCCCTGCCTGCTGGCTCCGCCCAGTAGGTGGAGTATAAATGTGTGTGCTCCCCGAACAGCAGCCATTTTGTCAGCTGCTGTAGGAGGCCACACATCTCTGTGTAATAAAACCTCGATTACATTATACTCTCGTCTCGTCGTAATTGATAGTGCATCAATCTTGCCCCGCTGTGTATTGTCAAACATGAAGGCTACCGACTGTTGGTCGGTGACGAGGGTAAACCTCCTACCAGCGAGGTCGTGCCTCCAGTGCCGTACAGCTTCCACGATGGCTTGAGCTTCTTTTTCGACTGAGGAGTGTTGAATCTCGGAGGCGTTGAGGGTACAGGAGAAAAATGCTACGGGCCTGCCTGCCTGGTTAAGGGTAGCGGCGAAGGCGACCTCAGACACGTCGCTCTCCACCTGGAAGGGGATGGACTCGTCTACCGCGCGCATTGCAGCTTTGGAAATATCCGCCTTGATGCGGTTGAAGGCCTGACGGGCCTCAGCCGCCAGTGGGAAGATGGTACCTTTGATCAGTGGGCAGGCCTTGTCTGCATAATTGGGGACCCACTGGGCATAATAGGAAAAGAACCCGAGGCATCTTTTCAGGGCCTTGGGGCAGTAGGGGAGGGGGAGTTTCAGGAGGGGGCGCATACCGTCGGGGTCGGACCCTAGGACACCATTTTCCACGACATAGCCGAGGATGGCCAGTCGGGTTGTGCGGAAAACGCATTTCTCCTTGTTATAAGTGAGGTTGAGGGCTTGGGCGGTTTGGAGAAACTTCTGAAGGTTGGCGTTGTGGTCCTGCTGGTTGTGGCTGCAGACGGTGACGTTGTCCAAGTACAGAAACGTGGCCCGCAGTCCATACTGGACCAACATTCGGTCCATTGTTCTTTGGAAGACCGAGACCCCGTTGGTGACGCTGAAGGGGACCCGGAGGAAGTGGAAGAGGCGGCCGTCTGCCTCAAAAGCTGTGTAGTGGCGGTCCTCCGGGCAGATTGGGAGCTGGTGGTATGCGGACTTCAGATCCACCGTGGAGAACACCTGGCAGTGTGCGATCTGATTTACCATGTCTGCTATCCAGGGGAGGGGGTACGCATCAAGGTGTGTGTACCGGTTGATGGTTCTTCTCCCCGGACCTGACGACCACCACCTGAGCTCTCAAGGGGCTCTTACTGGCTTCGATGATCCCTTCCTGCAAGAGTCGCTGGACCTCGGACCTGATACAAATCCTGTCCTGGATAATGTACCATCTGCTCCTGGTGGCGATGGGTTTACAGTCGGCAGTGAGATTTGCGAAGAGCGGGGGAGGGTCGACCTTCAGGGTCGCGAGGCTACAAACGGTGAGGGGAGGTAGGGGCCTGCCGAACTTCAGGGTCAGCCTCCTGAGGTTGCACTGGAAGTCCAGTCCCAACAGGAGAGGAGTGCAAAGATTGGGGAGGACATACAGTTTAAAATTGGCGTACATGTCGCCCTGTATCGCGAGGTTCGCGACAGTGTACCCCCGGATATGCGCATTGAGTGCGATCCGGATGCGAGGGAGATTGTTTGGGATGCGGGGGAAATTCGGAGAGAACAGCGCCTTACGAAGCTCCCCATGCCCCCGGAGTCAAAAAGGCAAGGCATTTTGTGCCCATTGACCCGGACAGTCATCATGGAGTTCCGGAGGTGCTTTGGGCGTGACTGGTCGAGAGTTAACACGCCGACTTGCGGGTAGCCGGCGTGGTTGGAGATAGCGGTGTGGTCCCAAGATTGCGGCCCCCGTCGGTCGGACGTGTCGGGCGGAATTGAAGATGGCGGCCAAAATGGCGGACCCCGTCGGTCGCACGTGTCGGGCGGCAATGAAGATGGCGGCCAGGATGGCGGCCCCCGTCAGTCGCACGTGTTGGGTGGCGATGAAGATGGCGGCCCCCATGAGTCGCACATAAGAACTAGCAGCAGGAGTAGGCCATCTGGCCCCTCGAGCCTGCTCCACCATTCAATGAGATCATGGCTGATCTTTTGTGGACTCAGCTCCACTTTCCGGCGCGGACACCATAACCCTTAATCCCTTTATTCTTCAAAAAACTATCTATCGTTATCTTAAAAACATTTAATAAAGGAGCCTCGACTGCTTCACTGGGCAAGGAATTCCATAGATTCACAACCCTTTGGGTGAAGAAGTTCCTCCTAAACTCAGTCCTAAATCTACTTCCCCTTATTTTGAGGCTATCCTATCTATTCCCTTCATAATTTTATATGTTTCTATAAGATCCCCCCTGATCCTTCTATATTCCAACGAGTACAGTCCCAGTCTACTCAACCTCTCCTCGTAATCCAACCCCTTCAGCTCTGGGATTTACCTAGTGAATCTCCTCTGCACACCCTCCAGTGCCAGTACGTCCTTTCTCAAGTAAGTAGACCAAAACTGAACACTACTCCAGGTGTGGCCTCACTAACACCTTATACAATGGCAGCATAACCTCCCTAGTCTTAAACTCCATCCCTCCAGCAATGAAGGACAAAATTCCATTTGCCTTCTTAATCACCTGTTGCACCTGTAAACCAACTTTTTGCGACTCATGCACTAGCACACCCAGGTCTCTCTGCACAGCAGCATGTTTTAATATTTTATCATTTAGATAATAATCCCTTTTGCTGTTATTCCTACCAAAATGGATAACCTCACATTTGTCAACATTGTATTCCATCTGCCAGACCCGAACCCATTTACTTAGCCTATCCAAATCCCTCTGCAGACTTCCAGTATTCTCGGCACTTTTTGCTTTGCCACTTATCTTAGTGTCGTCTGCAAACTTGGACACATTGCCCTTGGTCCCCAACTCCAAATCATCTATGTAAATTGTGAACAGTTGTGGGCCCAACACTGATCCCTGAGGGACACCACTAGCTACTGATTGCCAACCAGAGAAACACCCATTAATCCCCACACTTTGCATTCTATTAATTAACCAATCCTCTATCCATGCTACTACTTTCCCCTTAATGTCATGCATCTTTATCTTATGCAGCAACCTTTTGTGTGGCACCTTGTCAAAGGCTTTCTGGAAATCCGGAGAGACCACATCCATTGGCTCCCCGTTATCTACCGCACTGGTAGTGTCCTCAAAAAATTCCACTAAATTACTTAGGCACGACCTGCCTTTTATGAACCCATGCTGCGTCTGCCCAATGGGACAATTTCCATCCCGATGCCTCGCCATTTCTTCCTTGATGGTAGATTCCAGCATCTTCCCTACTACCGAAGTTAAGCTCACTGGCCTATAATTACCCGCTTTCTGCCTACCTCCTTTTTTAAACAGTTGTGTCACGTTTGCTAATTTCCAATCCGCCGGGACCACCCCAGAGTCTAGTGAATTTTGGTAAATTATCACTAGTGCATTTGCAATTTCCCTCGCCATCTCTTTTAGTACTCTGGGATGCATTCCATCAGGGCCAGGAGACGTGTCTACCTTTAGCCCTATTAGCTTGCCCATCACTACCTCCTTAGTGATAACAATCCTCTCAAGGTCCTCACCTGTCATAGCCTCATTTCCATCATTCACTGGCATGTTATTTGTGTCTTCCACTGTGAAGACTGACCCAAAAAACCTGTTCAGTTCCTCAGCCATTTCCTCATCTCCCATTATTAAATCTCCCTTCTCATCCTCCAAAGGACCAATATTTACCTTAGCCACTCTTTTTTTTTGTAGAAACTTTTACTATCCGTTTTTATATTCTGAGCAAGTTTACTCTCATAAGCTACCTTACTCTTCTTTATAGCTTTTTTAGTAGCTTTCTGTTGCCCCCTAAAGATTTCCCAGTCCTCTAGTCTCCCACTAATCTTTGCTACTTTGTATGCTTTTTCCTTCAATTTGATACTCTCCCTTATTTCCTTAGATATCCACGGTCGATTTTCCCTCTTTCTACCGTCCTTCCTTTTTGTTGGTATAAACCTTTGCAGAGCACGTGAAAAATCGCTTGGAAGGTTCTCCACTGTTCCTCAACTGTTTCACCATAAAGTCTTTGCTCCCAGTCTACCTTAGCTAGTTCTTCCCTCATCCCATTGTAATCTCCTTTGTTTAAGCACAAAACACTAGTGTTTGATTTTACCTTCTCACCCTCCATCTGTATTTTAAATTCCACCATATTGTGATCGCTCCTTCCGAGAGGTTCCCTAACTATGAGATCATTAATCAATCCTGTCTCATTGCACAGGAGCAGATCTAGGACCGCTTGTTCCCTCATAGGTTCCATTACATACTGTTCTAGGAAACTATCGCGGATACATTCTATAAACACCTCCTCAAGGCTGCCTTGACCGACCTGGTTAAACCAATCGACATGTAGATTAAAATCCCCCATGATAACTGCTGTACCATTTCTACATGCATCAGTTATTTATTTGTTTGTTGCCTACCCCACCATAATGTTACTATTTGGTGGCCTATAGACTACTCCTATCAGTGACTTTTTCACCTTACTATTCCTGATTTCCACCCAAATGGATTCTACCTTATCCTCCATAGCATTGATGTCATCCCTTACTGTTGCCCGGATGTCATCCTTAAATAGCAGAGCTACACCACCTCCCTTACCATCCACTCTGTCTTTCCGAATAGTTTGATACTCTTGGATATTTAACTCCCAGTCGTGACCATCCTATAACCATGTTTCAGTAATGGCCACTAAATCATCGTCATTCACAATGATTTGCGCCATCAACTCATTTACCTTATTCCGAATACTACGAGCATTCAGGTAAAGTACACTTATGTTGGCTTTTTTACCTCTGTTCTGAATCTTAACACATCGATCAGTAACCTCTCCTAAGTTATATTTCCTCTTAACCTTTCTCCAAATTTTCCTTGTCGTTGAACCCATATCTTCATGTGACAACCTGCCGCGTCGCTTACCATTAATGTTTTCACTTCCTGTTTTATTCCTTTTAGTATTCCTGGTCCTATTCACTGAGCTCCCCTCAGTCACTGTACCTTGTACTGTCGCCCTTTTTGATTTTTGACATGGCTTCTCTGCCTTACACTTTCCCCCTTACTGCCTTTTGTTTCTGTCCCTGTTTTACTACCTTCCAACTTCCTGCATCGGTTCCCATCCCCCTGCCACATTAGTTTAAACTCTCCCCAACAGCTCTAGCAAATACCCCCCCTAGGACATCGGTTCCAGTCCTACCCAGGTGCAGACCGTCCGGTTTGTACTGGTCCCACCTCCCCCAGAACCGGTTCCAATGCCCCAGGAATTTGAATCCCTCCATCTTGCACCATCTCTCGAGCCACGCATTCATCCTATCTATCCTGACATTCCTACTCTGACTCGCTCGTGGCACTGGTAGCAATCCTGAGATTACTACCTTTGAGGTCCTACTTTTTAGTTTAACTCCTAACTCCCTGAATTCAGCTTGGAGGACCTCGTCCCATTTCTTACCTATATCGTTGGTGCATATGTGCACCACGACAGCTGGCTGTTCACCCTCCCCCCCCCCCCACAGAATGTCCTGCAGCCGCTCCGAGACACCCTTGACCCTTGCACCAGGAAGGCAACATACCATCCTGAAGTCGCGATTGCGTCCGCAGAACCACCTCTCTATTCCCCTTACAATTGAATCCCCTATCACTATAGCCCTGCCATTCTTCTTCCTTACAATTGAATCCCCTATCACTATAGCCCTGCCATTCTTCTTCCTGCCCAGCTGCGCAGCAGAGCCAGCCACGGTGCCATGAACCTGGCTGCTGCTGCCTTCCCCTGGTGAGCCATCTCCCTCAACAGTATCCAAAGCGGTATATCTGTTTTGCAGGGAGATGACCGCAGAGGACACCTGCACTGCCTTACTACTCTTGCTCTGTCTTTTGGTCACCCGTTTTCTATCTCCCTCAGTACCTTTCACCTGCGGTGTGACCAACTTGCTAGACGTGCTGTCCACGACGTCCTCAGCATCGCGGATGCTCCAAAGTGAGTCCATCTGCAGCTCCAGAGCCGTCAACCGGTCTAACAGGAGCTGCAACTGGACACATGTCTTGCACGTGAAGGAGCCAGGGACAGTGGACGTGTCCCTGAGCTCCCACATCGCACACGAGGAGCATGACACGGGTCTGAGATCTCCTGCCATGTCTTAAACCTTCGGTTAACTTCAACAATTACAATTTCCCCCCCAAAACGTTTTTTAAAAATAAAATTAAAAAATAAATAACTAAACAACGAAGAAAAAAATGTATAAATATACCAATGAAAAGAAAAAGAAAACAGAAACACTACTTACCAGTCACTTACCAGGGATAAAAAGCACTTCCTCCCCAACCAGCTTCGAATTCCCACCTAGATTCAAATTCCCAAACTCACTCTTGGTTCTGTCTCACTCTGGCTGTGTCTTCTCTGGCTCACTGGGAGAACTCGCTGGGAGTGAGTTTACAAGTTTCTCTTTTTAAATTGTTCTGAATGGCCGGCCGCATGGGAGATGGTGGCCAGGATGGCAGCCCCCATGAGTCGCACGTGTAGTGTAGAGTCGGAGATGGCTGCCCCCACGGACAGCACGAGGCAGATGGCGTGTCCGAAGGAAGCGGAGTCGGCAGGCAAACAACTAGCCTGCGGGGTCTGCGGGCCTGTGAGTCTGAGAGTTGGACTGTGATTTGGAGGACTTGGACCTGGCCAGGCAAACTTTGGCAAAGTTCCCCTTCTTTCCGCAGTCGCTACAGTTCGCGTTCCGAGCCGGTCAACGCTGCCTGGCGTGCTGGTGCTGGCCGCAGAAATAGCAGGGTAGCCCCCCGGGTTGCACGGGCAGCCGCAAGGCACAAGACTTTGGTTCTATCTTGTCAGATGTCCACGCGGGTTGACGTGTGGTCGGGGGAGAAAGCGTTGAGGCTCTGGAACGCTACTTCTAGGGAGTTGGCTAGTTTTACCGTTTCCTCCAGGTTGAGGGCGCCCTTCTCGAGCAGGTGCAGTCTGACGTAGTTGGATCAGACTCCAGCCACATAAGTGTCCCGGATGGCGAGTTCCATGTGTTGTGAGGCTGTGACGGCCTTCTAGTTGCAGCTTCGCGTGAGTACTTTTAGGTCGCGTAGGTACTCCTCCAGTGATTCCCCGGGACGTTGGCGGCGAGTGGCAAGGAGATGCCGTGCGTACACTTCGTTCACGAGCCTCACGTATTGCCACTTTATGATCGCGACTGCGTCTGCGTACGTGGTCGCTTTCCTGATCTGCACGGAGATTCGATGGCTCACCCGGGCGTGGAGGAGGCTCAGCTTCTATTCGTCGGTGACGGAGGACGAGGAGGAGGTGGCAAAGTAGGCCTCGAAACATCGGAGCCAGTGCAAAAACATCCCTTTGGCTTCAGCTGCCTGTGGATCGGGTTCCAGTCAATCAGGTTTGAAGGCTGCTTCCATCGCGATGTTGTAGTTGATTAAATTGATGCGACCATCAATTCACTCGAGACGAAGAGTTGAAGTGAACAGTGGCTTTAATCAACTAGAACAGTGCCTGCCTGCGACTTCTCTGCGCTGAGAGCCGCCTACAGGGCAGCTGCTCTATATACCTCCCCTGAAGGGGGTGGAGCCAGGGGCGGAGCCCACAAGGGCGCCAACATGATACAAGCAGTGTAATCCAGTACAATGGCCCATAGGTGGAGCCCACAAGGGCACAACATAGTACAATGCAATACAGTGGTGAATGGTTATCATAAT
This sequence comes from Scyliorhinus torazame, assembly GCF_047496885.1. Classification (NCBI taxonomy): domain Eukaryota; kingdom Metazoa; phylum Chordata; class Chondrichthyes; order Carcharhiniformes; family Scyliorhinidae; genus Scyliorhinus; species Scyliorhinus torazame. The sequence goes on along the minus strand of NC_092716.1, from coordinate 145,986,451 downwards.
ACGTTCACCACAGAGTGGACCATCCCTGTCTGGGACTGGGCCATCCCCCTCTGGGTCTCTGCGATGCCAGCCAGCACCTGGGCAATGGTGCCAATGCTCTCAGCCATGGCCTGCTGTGACTGAGTCACACTGAGGAGCGCCGCTGCAATCTGCAGCTGGCTCTGGCACATGGTTGCCTGCGAGAGGGCAGTCCTGGGCCATGGCCACCGTCTGCACAGAATGCCCCAGGCATTGCACACTCTGACCCGTGTCCGACATCGTCGCCCCCCATTGCCTCCACCGTGGATGCCACCCGTGCGATTTCGGCCTGGGTGGCATTCATGACCGGCACCACTCCTTGCTCCTGCATGCGGTTGGACTCCTCCACCTGCATCCTCTAGTCCCTGGGTTTCTGACTGCACCAGAACTATGGTTAGGAGTGGATATTCAAGGAGCCCGGGACCCGGCTGGACGGCAGCTGGTTGCTGGACCCGGGCTGCCCTCCGACCATCTGGTCCCTCGGCTGCTCCTACCTCCACCTGCTGTACCGGAACGGCTGTGTGGTACGCACCAGTTGGTGTCCCAGAAGCCTCCTCACTAAATTGGCCAAACGAGGTGATAGTCTCGAGATAGTGGATGGTGTTGAAGGTAGCAGTGACGGAAAGTCAATGTCCTCATCGGACCCAAGGTCCGGGGTCTCCTGGGTTGTGGTGTCCTGTGTATATGCCCCCTGTGTGTTTGGCCCCTGTGTGTTTGTCCCTTGTGTGTCTGCCCCCTGGCTCGTGGTGTCCTGTATGTTTGTCCCCAGTATGTTTGTCCCCTGTGTGTCTTAACCCTGTGTGTCTGTCCCCTAGGTCGTGGTGCCCTGTGTTTGTCCCCTGTGTGTTTGTTCCATGTGTGGCTGTCCACTGTATGTCTGCCCCTGTGTGTCTGTCCCCGAGTCGTGGTGTCCTGGGTCGTCTCGGGCAGAGGGCTGGTGTGCTGGCTGCTCTGCCCATCGGTGCTTGGGTTCCTGGAGGGCACCGGACCTGGCACTAGTTGAGGCCCTGGATGGGCCGGGCACATTGCTGGCTGGTCCTGTAAAACACAACGGCATGTATGGTTAGACAGCCAGACGGGGATGAGGCATGAGGTGGTGAAGGCGGTTGGGGTTGTTGTCCTGTTCCTCTGGTTATGAATATGGCGGTCAATATGGTCACCTTCCTTAATCCTAATTATGTTTATGCCTTAGAGTCACCAGGTATCTTTCGATACCGCCACAAAGTTCAAACCCAAATACTGATCAAAGAGCCAATACACCAGTTAGTTAGTTCAAAGTCAATACTATTTATTTACACACACAGAAAGATCTACTCATGCACAACAGTACTACAAACTAAACTATCTTTAACGCTAACGCCTGTACTTAACTTAGGGTGCCCACTTAGTCAGAGGAACAATGGCCGTTGTTCGGATCTGAGGCTGTTGGGTTCGAAGAGATACAGAAGAATAGCTAAGGTCGTCCGTCTGGTAGCGAGCGTTGACCTTGAATTTACTTGCTTCTGGTGATGCTGGTGGATGGGTCTCTCAGCCTGAGAGCCAAATCCAAGAGAGCAATTCTCTAGTGGGGGTACCTTCTTATACCTGGAGAGGCTTCGCGTGCTTTTTGCGGGCCTTAAACTTGGCTCCAATTAATTGGGCCGCTTCTTGATCACTGGTATTGATCTTGACCAATAAAGGGGTGGGTGCCCTGATGGCTGGGCGTGTCTTTGGTGGCTTTCGGTTTGGGGAACTGGCATCGGGATGTCTGGAGCAGTATCGGTTGCTTGAGTGCCTTTCCTTTGTTCCCGGAGATGGGCCATCAACATGTTAATTGACCTAGAGCTTCAGCTCCGTCTGGGAGCTGTCTTTCCAATATGCATACAGGCTCTGTGCCTGCTTGCTTTCCTAACATTGTCCACAGTTCCCTACAGTCTTTGCGAGTGTCCATTTTGTATTCTTTTAGTGGCAATCCCAGATGGCTACGCACCCTCCTTGTGATCCTCAACACGAAGCTTGAAAGATCATATTACTGCATCTTCCTTGTTCTCCTCCTAAGTCGGGCACCATAAGCAAGGACAGGCTCTACGCTACTCTGTCCTATCAATTGGAACTTTTACCTAAATTGCTTCATGTAGACACATCATTATAAAATTCTACGGGGCGCTGTGACATTCAGGCATGCATTACAAAATAAAAACACGGGAACCTCTAACTGTCCTTAACTAAACTATCCTTAATCAATGAAAAGCATGTACAACATTTTAAACTATACAGTAGCAGCAACACATGTCTCTCTGGCTTGGCAGTCAAGCACATAGTTTTACATCTTTATTCGAACAAACAAACACAAAAAAAACAGTCGATGCACTTTAATTCACTTAAAGGGATTGGGGGGTTTGTTGAAGTCTGAAAATAGGGGATCTGAATGTGTATACCGGAGTGTGGGAGGCTTTCCTCCACCATTTCCTAAGCCTTAGGAACGACACTGCAGAGTATTGCAGGTACTAATAGTGCTTCTACAACGTAGGACAGGGAATACCAAGTAATGAACTTGTCACACCAGGTTGGTGTATCAGTTGCTATCTCTGGGTACAGTGTATGGCAGGGATGGGAAACATTTGCGGCCTGTGTGGTAGGGGTCAAGGGGACCGCGTCCGCGCGCAACTGTCGGGATCCCACGAAGATCCAAATGTAGACCATGATGGTCGTCTTCATGTTTTTTTCTTTCTTCGTGTTTTCTTGAGGCTTCTGTGGTTCCGGATTTCTGTGGACACAAGTATAATATCTGTTATTATCTTGCTTAAGATCTCGTATGTCTGTCTGTCTGTCTTATTATTGCCAATTACCCATTATAATTGGTCACCATCTGTGACTCCCTCATTTTTTTTCAAACCAAATATTTGGGACAAGACATCCGAGAAAAAAATACTGACACAGTGCGAGCAGTCTCGCAGCCTGTGCGATCGATGCAGTGAATGTACCATCCCGGTGTTTGACGATGTAAATAGCATATGGAAAGCAACCAAAGGGTCGCCGTAAAACAAACAAAAGAGTTTTGAATTAAAAGTTCCAAATGGGGTGCATATGGGCCGCGACGGGTAGGAATGGGTGGAATCCCCAGGTAGGATGGTGACCAGTGCCTTATGTGCTCTACCCGAGCGTAACTGACCAGATGGAGGTCCTCAGGCAGGGCGGGGACCAGTGCCGTTTCTCCACTGCCTGACTGACCAGGTAAGAACGGTAAGAATTTGTGATCATCGTGGGGGTTGCCTTTTGTGGCTATCTTCTACCTTCAAAGCAGAAGAGTAGCTACGATCGGTTGTCTGCGGACAAACTAGGTCCTCTAACAGCCATTTGTCATCAAAAGGGTAGTTCTGACTGCATCAAGATGTGGCGTAGGGCCATGGATAAACTTCAAGTGCACAAACAAACATTTAACATACACAGTAACAAACATTTACCGTAACACACAAACATAACAAAAATCGTGCAGGTTCCATCAGAAAGGACACCGTAACTCTCCATCGGTTCCTTTTTACCATCATCTGGACACCTCATTGCTCTATAGCGAACAGAGTCGCAAAGGGGCTCGTTTGGTGGGAGTCAGACGCTAACATCTTCTCCCGGTTGCCATACTCGTGACTGGAGTAGTTGTGCAAAAGCTGATTGGGGTGAATTGGGGTCCATCTCATCGTTCCGGATGAGCCTGAACGAATTGTCTCGGTGCCAGTGTTTTGTGTCGAGGTTGGAGGTGCTAGGGGGCAAATCCGTAATCATCGGGCGGTGGGTCTGGGTCAGGAGCTTTAATGTACGTGATTTCAAAGGTGTCGCTGGAATTTTGTTCAGAGTCGCTGGGAGTGGGGCCTGGTGCAGGGGTGTAATAGTAGTGTGGTGTGCTGGGGCTGTCGCTATCGCTGTCGCTATTGCTGCTGGCTGGAGGAAGGGAGAGGCGGAGTCATGCCTCTGGGGGTGGAGTCGTAGTCGTGTCTGAGGATGGGCTGGACTGGTTGGGGGGGGTAGGAATAGGTCGTTCATGGGCGGGGCATGCTCATCTGCTGCTGCAAGTGAGATGTGGTGTGAATGGTTGTTCTGCGAGCCATAAGCCTTAAGCTGGTTTATGTGGAACCACGCAGACTTGCCATTAGCCTATATGATTTTATATACAGAGGGGCTTACTTTTTCAGAGATGGAGTACCGTCCGGCAAATTTGAGGGAAAGGAATGAACTGGGTTTGTATAGGGATAGCATGGCTTGCTGCCCTACTACAAACTCTGTGGCGTGTACCGTCTTATCAAAGAAAACTTTGCTTTGCTTCTTGCGTGTCCCAAGTCTAACAGCTGCTGCAAGCTGGGCTGCTTTCATATTCTCTAAAATCTGTTGAACTGCTTTCTCATGGGGGAGGGCGGTGACTGTGGAGCTGGCCAAATCCAGTCTGTTTTTGAAAACTCACCACTATTCTTAGAAGTCCCCCGATACCAAAAAGGGCCGACATTCTAAATGGTGATCAAGATTTCTTACTCCACGACTCCAATGCAAGCTTCAGTGGGTGCTATTCAGGTCAAACTATGTTTTCAAGTTATCCCCCGGTATAACCCATACCTTCACCGAAGATTTCATCTACTTACTACTTAGTAGCATTGATCCTGGGTCCCGCATTGCTAAGTAAGTAAAGTAGACTTTGGAATAACCACTATTTCAGGTTAAGTTAAGTTATTTTATTATTATATTTTTTCTTTTAACAGCTGCAATTACTTTCTTTACAGAAAAGTCTCGGTGCTTCTGTATCCTTCTGGTTGGTTGAAGGGACCTTCAGGCCCAACTTGATAATCAATCTTCTTTAAAGTCTGGTCTTCTTTTGATGTATTTGCTGGTTAGCTCAGTTGCTGTGTCCTATCTTTCCCATGTACCGAGCTATGAGAGCTGATTCTGCTGGCTATCTCTGAGCTGACTCTGCCTACTCTTTAAGTTCTAGTCTTCCTTAGATGTATTAGCTATTTTAGCTCGGCTGCTTTGCCCTGTCTCTTTCCCATGACCGAGCTGACTGTAAGCTGACTCTAGCTGCTTGTTCCTTCTCTGCTTCTCTCTCTCTCCCTCTGAGTTCTGGTTCTGGGTCTGGTTCTGGTTCTGGCTGTGTCCCCTTTCTTCGGGTTTATATATTTTTCTAACAGTTATCTAGTTTTTATATCTTTATTGTAAAGTAACATTTTTCACTTTGATTGTAAAAAATATCTTTGATCTAAACATTCTAATCCAACTAAGTACTCATTTTGACATGACTTCATCTCATAGATCAGATTACATTGTTTCCTTTGTGATGTTCAAAATGCTTTGACTTCAAGAGGTGTTACTTTTAATTCCTGTCATTTCTATAGTTTTATTTTCCAATTGTGTCCTCAGCTCATAATTTTGGCTTTAAATTATGTTTCTCGTAGACTGATAGTCTCCAGTTTTCTTTAATTTACCTGGTATGAGCAAATTTTCACACTTAGAATTGTCACCAAATTCAACTGAACCTCATCCATTCTTTTCCAGATCCTTACTAAGATAGTTACTTTCAATGAAGGTGTGAGCCATTGTTTTTGGCTTCATTCAAAATACTGTTTGTCTTGTTTGCTAAGCCTGCTTTACCAAGGATATCTGCATTTTACAATCCTGCTCCTGAGCAGCTGCTGTTAACCCTTTGTGGGATCTTTCCCTGTAACCTCTCATGTTTCTCTCAGACCAGATATTGCCAGACTTCCATGTTTCAAATGACACATCATTCCATATTTTCAACAACAAGCCCTAACAAATATTCTGTCCCTTTCATGGGGCGTTCGGTCATGAGTGTGTGGGGGGTGTATCCTGTTGACGTGGATACAATGTTTCTTATGAACATCAGTGCGAAGGGGAGAACTGTGTCCCAGGTGCTGTTATGTTGTTGCACCATTTTTCTGATGGTCGCTTTGAAAGTCCTGTTCATTCTTTCTACAATGCCGCTTGATTGGGGGTGGTATGCAATGTGGAATTTTTGTTTGAGCCTGAAAATTGTGAGGATGTTTTTCATCCCTCGCCCTGTAAAATGGGAGCCTTGGTCGGACTCTATGCTGCTTGGAAGTCCCCATCTTGTAAAGATGTGCTGAGTGAGGATTTTGGCTTTCGTTTTAGCTGTGTTTGTTCTGGGTGGAAAGGCTTCCACCCATTTTGTGAAGGTGTTGATGACCACCAACACATACGTGAAACCATTCCTGTAGGGGGGTAAGGGTCCTAGAAATCAATTTGCAAATTCTTCCAGGGGCCATTAATGGGGCGGGTGTGGCTAAGCTGACCTTTCCTTGCGTATCTGTCAGGATTGTTCTGGGCACAGATTAAGCTGTTCTCAATGTAGTGTGTCACATTGGCTTTTAAATCGGGCCACCAGCAGAGAGGTCTGAGGTGGGCTAGGGTAGCTTCCATGCCTTGATGTCCATGGTTGTCATGGAATTGGCAAATAATCTGATTCCTGTCCTGGCTGGACTACATAAAGTCCATCTTTTAAAATAACACTGTCATGTGTTGTCAACGCGTTTTTGTATCTATCATAGGGGGCTGGGGAGTTGCCTTTTAAAACTTCCCTGAGCTGTGTGTCTTCTTTTTGGGCCTTTGCTAAATCCTGCACGTTGGTCTGTGAGACCTGAATTGCGTGTATTGGGGCGCTCTCGGGGGGTTCCAAAGGTGACCGTGTCTGGAACCTGCCTTTGCTAGGGCGTCTGCCTTAACGTTACTGGGGGGGGAAGAACGATGGTGGCTATGGACTTTAATAATGCCATATTTCCTATCTTTGGCTGTCTTTAGGCTATGCCGGAGCAATGTGGCTGAGGGTAGGGGTCTTCCGTCTGCGGAAACAAATCCTCTAGATATAAACTGTCAGAATATATGTTGGCTGGGGTCAGGAACAAGTCGGGATGCTCTACAATATAAGCTACGGCTGCTAGTTCTGCTGCCTGTGAGTCTAAATATCCAGGCAATTTCAACGATATTTCTTCTAGGGTGCGCCCCTGCACGTCCTCGACATAAATACCGCAACCGGTAATCCTTTTTCCATTTAAAACTGTGCAGGAGCCATCCACATAGATCCTAAGGGGTGCGCCTATGTCTGTGGGCTGTGGTCTCTGGGTGTAGTACTTGGTTTCGGGGGAGCTGACTTTGGTACAAAGTGTCCTGTATTGTGTTTTGTGGTTATTATTTCACACTCATATGGGGTACCTGCAGAGTGTAAATTATCAGCGAGGAAAGTGTGTGTCTTTATCCTCTTTACTGTTATGTCCCATCCCTGTAAGAGAAGGGTCCAATGGGCTGCGCGAATCTGGCTGACTGTGCCATCCTTAAGTCTACCATCAAGTAGGAGTTGAGTTGGGGTGTGCTCAGTTAAAATGGTGATGGGGTTGAGTCCTGTAATGTAGGCGAAGTATTGTACTGCCCAAAAAACTGCGAGCAGGTGCCTTTCGCAGGCAGAAAATCCTTGCTCGACTGTATCTAATACTCGTGAGGCGTATGCCACGGGGCCTAATCGATCATGGTGTTCTTGGAGGAACACGGCCGAAAGGGTTCGGTCGGTGGTTGCAATTTCAATTGCATACGGGGAGAGTGGATCTGGGACCTGTAATGCGGGGGCTGTGCTGCGGGCTCGTTTTAATGCATCCACGGCATCCGTGTGCTGTGGAAGCCATTCCCAAGGTGCTTGCTTCTTGAGAAATGAAAAATGAAAATCGCTTATTGTCACAAGTAGGCTTCAATTAAGTAACTGTGAAAAGCCCCTAGTCGCCACATTCCAGCGCCTGTTTAGGAAGGCTGGTACGGGAATTGAACTGTGTTGCTGGCCTGCCTTGGTCATCTTTAAAAGCCAGCGAATTAGCCCTGTGTGCTAAACCAGGCCTCGAAGGTTGGATAGGGGTGCTGCCTTTGTGGCAAAACCGTCAATGTGGTTTCTACAGTAGCCAACCAGTCCTAGAAGTGACCGGAGGGCTGTGACGTTATGGGGCAGGGGTAATTTGACGATCGAGTCGATTTGTTTCTGCTCGATCTCGCGTTTGCCATGTGTGATTACTGTTCCTAAGTAAATCACTTTTTCCTGTAAAATCTGGGCCTTTTTGGGGTTCACTTTACAGCCAATTTGTTGAAGGTGTCCGAATATTTCGGCGAGAAGCGAAATGTGCTCTCCCTTTGTGTCCGTCTGTGAAAGCAAATCATCTACATATTAGACCAGACAATCGGGTCGGGAAAATTTTGCTGAACCATTTGCCAGCTGTCGATGGAAAATGGAGGGGGAAGTGTGGAAGCCTTGTAGAAGGCACGTCCACATTTTCTGCTGTCCCTGGAAGGTGAAAGCAAATTTATATTGGCACGCTTTATCCAATGGAATGGACCAAAAGCCGTTGCTAATGTCCAAAACCGGAAAAAAATTTGACTGGAGTCCCTGTTTGAGCATTGTCTCGGGACCCATGGCTATGATGGGGGCTGCTACTGGGGTTACTTTGGTTAGTTCCTGATAATCAATGGTCAGTCGCCATGATCCATGGAGTTTCCTGACGGGCCAAATTGGGGCATTGGTTGTTGAGGCTACTGAATGGAGTACGCCTTGGTCAAGCAGACTCGGAATAACTTTTGAGATTTCTCCCTCTGCTTCTTGGGGAAACCCGTACTGCTTTTGGGGTCGGGACCTGTAATGTTCACCAAGCCAGCGATCTTGCCACAGTCTTGTGCTTGTGCTGTGCAAAGCTGCTTTGTGTCGCCGCAGGACTTCCCTAACTTCTTTATTCTGACTAATGGATTGAGGGTCGAACCAGAAGTCTCCTACTGCGCTAATTCTATTTTCATAGTCTCCAACTGTGAGCGTGGTGGGGGCTCGTGCTGCCTTTGCCATTCTCCACACACATTTGCTTACTGGATCGAATGATAGATTGTGGGAGCTCATAAAATCAATACCTGCCTGGGGTAGATCGACCAGAACTACAGGGTGTTTAGTCTTAATGTTCCCTATCTGGATTGCGACAGGGGCTGTGATGTGTCCCTGCTGTAAATGCCCTGTAAAACCGCTCAGAGTAATGGTGTCCGTGGTGGGCCATGTGTATCACTGAAACATCGTGGAGGAATTGAGCGTGGTGTGAGACCCTCCTATGTCCCAAAGAAATTCGACGGGGTGTCCCCGGACTGTGCCTGCCACTACCGGTCTACCGGGCTTGTCCCAGAGACCCAAGTTGGGGAGTCTGAACACCGTCAGTCGGTGCCGTTCATATCTGCGTTATCAGAACGGGCGCTAACACTGTGAATTGGCTTGGCCCTATTCTTATTTAGGGTGCCTGTCTGCTGGTTTCGCTGCTGCTTCTGGGACGCATTGCACTCTCGTGCGTCATGTCCTAATTGGCCGTAATTATAACACTCTTGGGATTTGGTCTGCTTTGGGCTGTTTCTTCCCTCATTTATCCATGCGGGGTTCTGGTGCGTCCTAACTGGATGCATGTTTGCATCTGCCTGCTCTTCCACTGCTTTACCATAAGCTGTTTTACCTTGAACGGACTGTTCCCAAGCGCAGGACAAACTCTTTAAAACCCATTTCTTGTGTGGGCCTCGTCTGAGGGGTCGTAATTTGCGCAAGCTCTCTGACCTGCTTCTGTTGCATGAGAGACTAGAATGCGGGTCCATTTGGCCATATTGTCTGGGGTCAAATGGGCATGGGCTAACTCTCCAAACACCGCTGTAAATTGAATCCACAAACGTCCAGCAAACGCTGTGGGGTGCTCTGTCTTTTTCTGCCGACATTTGTTTAGGCCTTCTACGGGGTCTCCTTTGTTGTAGCCGATCACATCTAGGATCGCTGTGTGCATTTCTTGGAGGGTGCCTCCTCCTACATTTTGTGGGTCGGGAAGGGCTGCCACGACTGAGGGGTTGAGGCTCAGAACTGTGAGATTCACTTGCTCTTTTTCATTCAGGCCGTACATGGTCGCCTGTTGTTTTACTCTTGCAAAGTAATGGTGGTGGTCCGATGTGGGTAGGAACGGTGTTCTCTTGTCACACGCATCCCTTAATTGAGTGACGGTTAATGGGGTGGTGTATAGAAAATCTGGGTCTCCTTCTGTTGTGGCCCTGCGCTGTGCGGTGACAGGGTTGTGTTCTGCCTGTGCAGTCGGAGGTTGGGGTGCTTTTCTCTTTTGAGGTTTGGCCCGTGTACATGTGCCATGTACATATCTGTGGGCAGTCTCGTTTAGCTCCTGCAAATCGGGGCCATTTTCTTGGTCGAATTGGGCTCCAAACGTGTCCTGGAACCCATTTTGGACAGAAAGCAGAGATTGCAGTTCTGCAATTTGCTTCCGGCACTTAGTGTGGTCTACCGAGCTCTGCCTTTGTTCCGTCATGGAAGTGTGGAGTGCTCATAGGGCTACTTTTAGATTGTTACACTGTTTCTGTAACTGCTCAACTTGGTGTTCTGTTTCCTCTCTCACCAACACCGCGCGTTGCGTGTCTTGGTAGGCTTTGTCGTATTGCGACTGAAAGCTGCTCAAATGGGCGAGACAAGATGTGCCCATTTGACATCAGCCATCTCCTTGTCCTTCGCCGCTATCTGCCCTCTCAGTTCCCTGTTTTCTTTCTCATATTCATTCACGTCTCCTTCACTATTCTTGTCTCCCTCTTCAACCTCTCGAACGGAGCGTCCTCACGACCTCCTCTGTGCCTCGCAATTGTGCCAAGTAGGACACGATTGCCATCGTCTTGTGAGCTTTCCCTAAGCTCTGCCTATGGATCACTGTCAGGTTCTCCTACCAGGTATGCCCTATACTTCTGGGACCTGTTTCATCATTCGCACAAAATTCACTCCAAAGGGGCCATCCTTTCCCTTTGAGATATTTTCTGATCTCCTCTTCCCATATGGGACACTGTCCTGCTCTACTGGTCGCTGCGACCTCAAATTTTTGGGGATTCATGAGGTGTTCCATTGCCTTCATTGCCATTTCTATCGCTATCTCTGGGGTCTCTACCGAATTTGGAACAGGCGGTGATAAAGTGGTGATGTAAACACGGGTACGGCTTACGCTAATTTCCGGACTACAAACTCCCGACAGTTTTACGCAACAAAATCTCTCAGGTTTACCTTATATCCCTGTTAGTACGCATGCAAATAACACACTTCAGAATCTTGGTGGTTTGATCAGTATTGGTCTTACACTTGTGGTTTTTCTGTTTCCAATTGGATTCTAATTCAAATTTTAGGTTCTCTCGGAGTGACTAGGACACTTCGAGGTCGAGTCCCTTCAGAGTCACCAGTAATGTTGCTCTGTTTCTCTGTTTATGAATATGGCGGTCAATATGGTCGTCTTCCTTAATCCTAGTTATGTTTATGCCTTAGAGTCGCCAGGTATCTTTTGATACCACTACAAGGTTCAAACCCGAATATTGATCAAAGAGCCAATACACCAGTTAGTTAGTTCAAAGTCAATACTATTTATTTACACACACAGTAAGATCTACTCATGCACAACAGTACTACAAACTAAACTATCTCTAACGCTAACGCCTATACTTAATTTCGGGTGCCCACTTAGTCAGAGGAACAATGGCCGTTGTTTGGATTTGAGGCTGTTGGGGTCGAAGAAATACAGGAGAACAGCTAAGGTCATCTGTCTGTTAGCGAGCGTTGACCTTGAACTTACTTGCTTCTGGTGATGCTGGTGGATGGGTCTCTCTGCCTGAGAACCAAATCCAAGAGAGCGATTCTCTAGTGGGGGTTCCTTCTTAAACCCGGAAGGGCTTCGCGTGCTTTTAGGCGGGCCTTAAACTTGGCCCCAATTAATTGGGCCGCTTCTTGATCACTGGTATTGATCTTGAACAATAAAGGGGTGGGTGCCCTGATGGCTGGGCGTGTCTTTGGTGGCCGTTGGCCTGGCTTTGTTTGTGCTTTCGGTTTGGGGAACTGGCGCAGTTGTTTGGAAATGTCTGGAGCAGTATCGGTTGCTTGAGTGTCTTTCCTTTGTTCCCGGAGATGGGCCATCAATATGTTATTTGATCTATTGTTTCAGCTCTGTCTGGGGGCTGCCTTTCCAATATGCATACAGGCTCTGTGCCTGCTTGCTTTCCTAACATTGTCCACAGGTCCATACAGTCTTTGCGAGCGTCCATTTTGTATTCTGGAAGTGGCCATCCCAGATGGCTACAGGGTTTGGGGTGAGGGGAGTTGGGGTGTGGAGTGAGGGGGGTTGGGGTGTGGAGTGAGGGGGGTTGGGGTGTGGGGTGAGAGGGGTCGAGGTGTGAGGTGAGTGGGGTTGGGGTGGGCACACAGTGTCTTAAGGAGCCGCAACCAGGCAGTGAAGTCTCACTTGGTGACACGCCTCCGACCTCCACATCGGCGACCTCCCTCTCCTCCGTCCCCCGAACAATGTCCAGTGCCCTCTGCTCAGGCAAGCTGAGGGGACTCAGTTTAGGTGTTCCCCTCCGGTCTTCTCCCGCTCCCGGCGGTTATGCGCGGACTTTTCCTGGCAGAGGGGTGGGGAGCAAACACAAACAGCAACAGTGTTAAACGGTGCGACCCATGCAGCCCAGGGGTTGGGTATCTGATGGCATTGGTGCACAGGGCACATGGCCATTGCGGCTGGCATGGGTGGGTGCAGCCATGTGGGTCAGGGTGGGGGTCCGATCGTCCCCCGGGGGGGGGGGGAGGGTCACATGTGAATGGGGGGGTAGGGTGGCTGGTGCCAGGGGCACAGTGCTTGGTACTCACCCTGGCTGCACTGAGGAGGTCGTGCAGTTTTTTTCTGCACTGGTCTGCAGTCCAGGCCACCGCCCCTACGGCGCTGACGGCTTCTGCCACCTCCGTCCAGGCACGCCAAACAATGGCGTCTGCCAACCTCTATACAACCTCTACTCGCCTCCACGGCGTCCAGGAGAGTCTCCAATGCGGCGTTCCAAAATCGCGGCGCTGCTCTCCTGACGGCCACCTTGCCTGCGACGCTGTGTGTGGGGGGGAGAATTATTAAGTTGCGGCGTCGCGTCAATGACGGAACCGGCGAATCGGTGGTGGCTCCCTTGGCCGCTCCCTCGGGTGTTTCACAATTCCCCTGTGCTAGCACATTGCCTCTGTTCTATCTTGGGTAAGTTCTCTTTTTCCCTTTGAAATTTTCTTACCGAGATAGATAACTTCACGTTGAGCAATTTGTGCTTTAGCCAAATTAGCTTTCTGTCCCCTCGGGCTAAGATGATCCAAAAGAACATGTAAATCTTTCTCATGATCTTCTTCCTTTATGTGGAGATGCCAGCATTGGACTGGGGTGGGCACAGTAAGACGTCTTACAACACCAGGTTAAAGTCCAACAGGTTTGTTTCAAATCACTAGCTTTCGGAGCACTGCTCCTTCCTCAGGTGAATGAAGAGGTTGGTTCTACAAAAACAGATATAGACAAATTCAATGATGCAAGATGATACTTTGAATGCAAATATTTGCAGGTAATTAAGTCTAAAGACTAAATGATTTACATTCAAAGTATCATCTTATATCATTGAATTTGTCTATATATGTCTTTGTGGAACCCACCTCTTCATTCACCTGAGGAAAGAGCTGCGCTCCAAAGGTTAATGATTCAAAACAAATCTGTTGGACTTTAACCTGGTGCTGTAAGACTTCTTCCTTTATAGTAGCTAACAAGAAGTCATTTATATACTGGATAATTGAGGTGGCCGAGTGGTTAAGGTGATAGACTGTTAATCCATTGTGCTCTGCACGCGTGGGTTGGAATTCCACCATTGTCGATTTTTCATCCTCTGTTTGAGGGCTGGTTTAGCACAGGGCTAAAGAGTTGGCTTTTAAAGCAGACCAAGGCAGGCCAGCAACACGGTTCAATTCCCTTACCAGCCTCCCCGAAAAGGCACCGGAATGTGGCGACTAGGGGCTTTTCACAGTAACTTCATTTGAAGCTACTTGTGACAATAAGTGATTTTCATTGTGGAGGGTAGTTCGGGCAATTCCCTCAAATGATTCGGTAAAGCCATGTGAAATACAGTAAGACTATTATGAAAGCCTTGTGGTAATCCTGCCCAGGTGTATTGTTGCTGTTGGATTGTACAAGCAAACATGGTTGCATCTCCAATTCTATCAGTACTGACCAAAAGCCATTGGCCATTTCTATGACTGAGAACCACTCAAAATCTGTTGATCGGTCACTGAAAATAGTAGAAGGATCAGCCACCAAAGTTGCTTTCTTATTAATGCACAGGTTTGCATTTCTGTAGTCAATTGTTGGGCGGCAAGTGTCATTTGCTTTCTTTACAGACCAAACTGGGCTATTTGATGAACTATGTGTTCTAATCAATACCCCTCTTTCTTCTAGTTGCTTCACTGTAGGCATTATTCCTTCAATTGGAGACGGATTGATGGGATATTGTTTTGTACATGGTGGAGCACGACAAGTGAATGATGCCGGACAATCATTCTTATCTTTAGCCCAAATTGGATGATCGTAAAGCTGATCTTTTTTGAAAGTCCTGATGGACTATGTTACTTTTCCAGTTTCCATTTTTTAATTATTTTTTTTATTTTTAAAAATTTAGAGTACCCAATTCATTTTTTCCAATTAAGTGGCAATTTAGCGTGGTCAATCCACCTACCCTGCTCATCTTTGCGTTGCGGGGGGGGGGGTGAACCCAATGCAAACACAGGGAGAATGTGTAAATTTCACACGGACAGTGACCCAGGGCCGGGATCGAACCTGGGAACTCGGCGTCGTGAGGCAGCAATGCTAACCACTGCACCTCCGTGTTGCCTCATTTTCAAATTTCAAAGAAGAATTTAATTGGGATAATATACCCAGACCCAGAATGGCACGATCCACTGGACCTATCTAAATTGAAGAAATTAATATAAATTCTATTGATATAGGTTGAGTTCTTTTAATAGTTAACAGATCGCCCCAATACCATGGGCTACAGTTTTTTTGTGATCCAAGGGAAATGATTTTTCATACTCCAAAGTTAACTCCGCTCCTGTATCGAAAAGACAATCTACTTCTATTCAGAGCATGAAGAGATGCTGGGGAGGGGTGAAGGCTTTTCCAGTTTTTTGATAACTCCAACAGTGCAGCTCTACATTGTGGTGAAAATTTCCTAAATGCATCCATTTTATCCGACTCTTCTTCAATCTTGTAGAGTGACTGTGGATAGAATGTAGGAGCAGAATAGGAATTTCTGGAACAGGAACAGAAACAAGAGTCGGTATAATAGCAGGAATGGGTGGAGTCAGAGACATATATGGTCCTTGATATTCCCTCGGATGGTAACATGTACAGAGACATTGGATGTGGGTGGGTTCCATATATAACATCATATTCCTGACGCCCCTGTTGTCTAGTTTGGCCCAGTACCCTTCCTTTCCACAGTCATAACACTTTTCCCTCATAGATTTAGGCTCTCATGGAACATTTGAATTAGGTAAAGCATTATTTGTTGACTGAAATGATGTACCTTTAGTCTGACTGACTGAAAGGCATGAATCTTAACATCTTTATCTCAATCAATTTGAATACACCATTCTACTAATATCACATATGTTGTTGATGCTCAATCCCATTTAGGAAACTTTTGTGACGGCCACGGAGAATCCAGCACGAGTTTTAAGGATAAAAAGTAATAACATTTATTTACAATAACATATATATATATATATATATATATATATGACAGCAGCAGCAACTTCCCTTGCTGCACACTCCTTCCTGCTGGTTCCAAACTGGCCAGCTTTATTTATACTTGGAGTGTACTAATGGTTTCTCCGCCCCCCTCATTGGGGAAGCTCATACTCCCACAGGATTGTGGGATTGTCATTAGTCCCCAGCCAATGGTAAGCAGGCAGGTTATAGCATCCCTCCCCCCCCAAAGTCGATTTCGGCGGCGTGAGAGCAGCTGGTTAGTCAATTTCAGCGGGAGCATTGCGGAAGGAGGTTGCTGGGAGGTAAGTCAACCTTTAAAAGCACTTCTCTTTGCAGGGGCAGGCCAGTCGATTTCGGCGGCGTGAGAGCAGCTGGTTAGTCAGTTTCAGCGGGAGCATTGCGGAAGGAGGTTGCTGGGAGGTAAGTCAACCTTTAAAAGCACTTCTCTTTGCAGGGGCAGGCCAGTCGATTTCGGCGGCGTGAGAGCAGCTGGTTAGTCAATTTCAGCGGGAGCATTGCGGAAGGAGGTTGCTGGGAGGTAAGTCAACCTTTAAAAGCACTTCTCTTTGCAGGGGCAGGCCAGTCGATTTCGGCGGCGTGAGAGCAGCTGGTTAGTCAGCTTCAGCGGGAGCATTGCGGAAGGAGGTTGCTGGGAGGTAAGTCAACCTTTAAAAGCACTTCTCTTTGCAGGGGCAGGCCAGTCGATTTCGGCGGCGTGAGAGCAGCTGGTTAGTCAATTTCAGCGGGAGCATTGCGGAAGGAGGTTGCTGGGAGGTAAGTCAACCTTTAAAAGCACTTCTCTTTGCAGGGGCAGGCCAGTCGATTTCGGCGGCGTGAGAGCAGCTGGTTAGTCAGTTTCAGCGGGAGCATTGCGGAAGGAGGTTGCTGGGAGGTAAGTCAACCTTTAAAAGCACTTCTCTTTGCAGGGGCAGGCCAGTCGATTTCGGCGGCGTGAGAGCAGCTGGTTAGTCAATTTTAGCGGGAGCATTGCGGAAGGAGGTTGCTGGGAGGTAAGTCAACCTTTAAAAGCACTTCTTTTTGCAGGGGCAGGCCAGTCGATTTCGGCGGCGTGAGAGCAGCTGGTTAGTCAGTTTCAGCGGGAGCATTGCGGAAGGAGGTTGCTGGGAGGTAAGTCAACCTTTAAAAGCACTTCTCTTTGCAGGGGCAGGCCAGTCGATTTCGGCGGCATGAGAGCAGCTGGTTAGTCAATTTCAGCGGGAGCATTGCGGAAGGAGGTTGCTGGGAGGTAAGTCAACCTTTAAAAGCACTTCTCTTTGCAGGGGCAGGCCAGTCGATTTTGGCGGCGTGAGAGCAGCTGGTTAGTCAGTTTCAGCGGGAGCTGAGAATTTTTCTTCTTTTTTTTTTAAATTAGTTTTTTAGGCGGGAACAGGAAGTCGACCCGCGGACGTCTGGGAAGACCCTCACCAATAAATTCTGGTGGAGAGGAAACCCGAGACACTACACGTGTAGTGTCTCCCACCCACCCTCCTCCTCTAACCTAATAATAAAACCCATTGGTGTGAGGTAAGTACCATATTTTTATTATATTATTATTATTTTTTATAAAAATTTAATTTAGTTGTTAGCCAGATCTTGGTAGAAAGTTAGAGGAATGGCAGGGAAGGGAGTGCAATGTTCCTCCTGCAGGATGTTTGAGGTGAGGGATGCAGTTAGTGTCCCTGCTGATTTTACCTGCAGGAAGTGCTGCCATCTCCAGCTCCTCCAAGACCGAGTTAGGGAACTGGAGCTGGAGTTGGAAGAACTTCGGATCATTCGGGAGGCAGAAGGGGTCATAGATAGCAGCTTCAGGGAATTAGTTACACCAAAGATTGGAGATAGGTGGGTAACCGTAAGAGGGACTGGGAAAAAACAGTCAGTGCAGGGATCCCTGCGGTCGTTCCCCTGAGAAACAAGTATACCGCTTTGGATACTTGTGGGGGGGACGACTTACCAGGGGTAAGCCATGGGGTACGGGCCTCTGGCACGGAGTCTGTCCCTGTTGCTCAGAAGGGAAGGGGGGAGAGGAGCAGAGCATTAGTAATTGGGGACTCTATAGTCAGGGGCACAGATAGGAGATTTTGTGGGAGCGTGAGAGACTCACGTTTGGTATGTTGCCTCCCAGGTGCAAGGGTACGTGATGTCTCGGATCGTGTTTTCCGGGTCCTTAGGGGGGAGGGGGAGCAGCCCCAAGTCGTGGTCCACATTGGCACCAACGACATAGGTAGGAAAGGGGACAAGGATGTCAGGCAGGCTTTCAGGGAGCTAGGATGGAAGCTCAGAACTAGAACAAACAGAGTTGTTATCTCTGGGTTGTTGCCCGTGCCACGTGATAGTGAGATGAGGAATAGGGAGAGAGAGCATTTAAACACGTGGCTACAGGGATGGTGCAGGCGGGAGGGTTTCAGATTTTTGGATAACTGGGGCTCTTTCTGGGGAAGGTGGGACCTCTACAGACAGGATGGTCTACATCTGAACCTGAGGGGCACAAATATCCTGGGGGGGAGATTTGTTAGTGCTCTTTGGGGGGGTTTAAACTAATGCAGCAGGGGCATGGGAACCTGGATTGTAGTTTTAGGGTAAGGGAGAATGAGAGTATAGAGGTCAGGAGCACAGATTTGACGTCGCAGGAGGGGGCCAGCGTTCAGGTAGGTGGTTTGAAGTGTGTCTACTTCAATGCCAGGAGTATACGAAACAAGGTTGGGGAACTGGCAGCGTGGGTTGGTACCTGGGACTTCGATGTTGTGGCCATTTCGGAGACATGGATAGAGCAGGGACAGGAATGGATGTTGCAGGTTCCGGGGTTTAGGTGTTTTAGTAAGCTCAGAGAAGGAGGCAAAAGAGGGGGAGGTGTGGCGCTGCTAGTCAAGAGCAGTATTACGGTGGCGGAGAGGATGCTAGATGGGGACTCTTCTTCCGAGGTACTATTGGCTGAAGTTAGAAACAGGAAAGGAGAGGTCACCCTGTTGGGAGTTTTTTATAGGCCTCCTAATAGTTCTAGGGATGTAGAGGAAAGGATGGCGAAGATGATTCTGGATATGAGCGAAAGTAACAGGGTAGTTATTATGGGAGACTTTAACTTTCCAAATATTGACTGGAAAATATATAGTTCGAGTACAATAGATGGGTCGTTTTTTGTACAGTGTGTGCAGGAGGGTTTCCTGAAACAATATGTTGACAGGCCAACAAGAGGCGAGGCCACGTTGGATTTGGTTTTGGGTAATGAACCAGGCCAGGTGTTGGATTTGGAGGTAGGAGAGCACTTTGGGGACAGTGACCACAATTCGGTGACGTTTACGTTAATGATGGAAAGGGATAAGTATACACCGCAGGGCAAGAGTTATAGCTGGGGGAAGGGCAATTATGATGCCATTAGACGTGACTTGGGGGGGATAAGGTGGAGAAGTAGGCTGCAAGTGTTGGGCACACTGGATAAGTGGGGCTTGTTCAAGGATCAGCTACTGCGTGTTCTTGATAAGTATGTACCGGTCAGACAGGGAGGAAGGCGTCGAGCGAGGGAACCGTGGTTTACCAAGGAAGTGGAATCTCTTGTTAAGAGGAAGAAGAAGGCCTATGTGAAGATGAAGTGTGAAGTTTCGGTTGGGGCGATGGATAGTTACAAGGTAGCGAGGAAGGATCTAAAGAGAGAGCTAAGACGAGCAAGGAGGGGACATGAGAAGTATTTGGCAGGAAGGATCAAGGAAAACCCAAAAGCTTTCTATAGGTATGTCAGGAATAAGCGAATGACTAGGGAAAGAGTAGGAACAGTCAAGGACAGGGATGGGAAATTGTGTGTGGAGTCTGAAGAGATAGGCGAGATACTAAATGAATATTTTTCGTCAGTATTCACTCAGGAAAAAGATAATGTTGTGGAGGAGAATGCTGAGCCCCAGGCTAATAGAATAGATGGCATTGAGGTACGTAGGGAAGAGGTGTTGGCAATTCTGGACAGGCTGAAAATAGATAAGTCCCCGGGACCTGATGGGATTTATCCTCGGATTCTATGGGAGGCCAGGGAAGAGATTGCTGGACCTTTGGCTTTGATTTTTATGTCATCATTGGCTACAGGAATAGTGCCAGAGGACTGGAGGACAGCAAATGTGGTCCCTTTGTTCAAAAAGGGGAGCAGAGACAACCCCGGCAACTATAGACCGGTGAGCCTCACGTCTGTAGTGGGTAAAGTCTTGGAGGGGATTATAAGGGACAAGATTTATAATCATCTAGATAGGAATAATATGATCAGGGATAGTCAGCATGGCTTTATGAAGGGTAGGTCATGCCTCACAAACCTTATTGAGTTCTTTGAGAAGGTGACTGAACAGGTAGACGAGGGTAGAGCAGTTGATGTGGTGTATATGGATTTCAGCAAAGCGTTTGATAAGGTTCCCCACGGTAGGCTATTGCAAAAAATACGGAGGCTGGGGATTGAGGGTGATTTAGAGATGTGGATCAGAAATTGGCTAGCTGAAAGAAGACAGAGGGTGGTGGTTGATGGGAAATGTTCAGAATGGAGTACAGTCACAAGTGGAGTACCACAAGGATCTGTTCTGGGGCCGTTGCTGTTTGTCATTTTTATCAATGACCTAGAGGAAGGCGCAGAAGGGTGGGTGAGTAAATTTGCAGACGATACTAAAGTCGGTGGTGTTGTCGATAGTGTGGAAGGATGTAGCAGGTTACAGAGGGATATAGATAAGCTGCAGAGCTGGGCTGAGAGGTGGCAAATGGAGTTTAATGTAGAGAAGTGTGAGGTGATTCACTTTGGAAGGAATAACAGGAATGCGGAATATTTGGCTAATGGTAAAGTTCTTGAAAGTGTGGATGAGCAGAGGGATCTAGGTGTCCATGTACATAGATCCCTGAAAGTTGCCACCCAGGTTGATAGGGTTGTGAAGAAGGCCTATGGAGTGTTGGCCTTTATTGGTAGAGGGATTGAGTTCCGGAGTCGGGAGGTCATGTTGCAGCTGTACAGAACTCTGGTCCGGCCGCATTTGGAGTATTGCGTACAGTTCTGGTCACCGCATTATAGGAAGGACGTGGAGGCTTTGGAGCGGGTGCAGAGGAGATTTACCAGGATGTTGCCTGGTATGGAGGGAAAATCTTATGAGGAAAGGCTGACGGACTTGAGGTTGTTTTCGTTGGAGAGAAGAAGGTTAAGAGGAGACTTAATAGAGGCATACAAAATGATCAGGGGGTTGGATAGGGTGGACAGTGAGAGCCTTCTCCCGCGGATGGATATGGCTGGCACGAGGGGACATAACTTTAAACTGAGGGGTAATAGATATAGGACAGAGGTCAGAGGTAGGTTCTTTACGCATAGAGTAGTGAGGCCGTGGAATGCCCTACCTGCTACAGTAGTGAACTCGCCAACATTGAGGGCATTTAAAAGTTTATTGGATAAACATATGGATGATAATGGCATAGTGTAGATTAGATGGCTTTTGTTTCGGTGCAACATCGTGGGCCGAAGGGCCTGTACTGCACTGTATTGTTCTATGTTCTATATGTTCTATGAATCCACCGAAGACCCTGGCAAAGGAGGGCGTCGGACTCGTTTTGCCGCAGGCCGGACACCAGGCGGCGTGTAACGAGACGGAGACCGGCGCTTCCGTGATGAATGGCGCAACGGTTGTACATCCACGGCCCGTGGACCCGAGGATTCCCCCTCTGATGCATCCTGTGTCTCCATCTCGGAGTCAGAGTCTGCTGCCTCCGTCATGTCAGCGTCTCTATCTCCATTCGGTTCTGTAACGACCTGCGCAGGCTTCGAGTGAGGCACCAGTGGAAGATTGTGAGGACTACCTTCCCTTGTCTCTGGTCTCTGCGGCTGTAGAAATTAGCTCCGGGGGCGGGGAATCTTTTGAGGGGATAGTCTTCTGGACCGAACGTGGTCTACATGTTTGCGCTGGAGACGACCCTGGGCTTGCACCTGGTATGATATAGATCATAGAATTTACAGTGCAGAAGGAGGCCATTCGGCCCATCGAGTCTGCACCGGCTCTTGGAAAGAGCACCCTACCCAAAGTCAACACCTCCACCCTATCCCCATAACCCAGTAACCCCACCCAACACTAAGGGGAATTTTGGACACTAAGGGCAATTTATCATGGCCAATCCACCTAACCTGCACATCTTTGGACTGTGGGAGGAAACCGGAGCACCCGGAGGAAACCCACGCACACACGGGGAGGACGTGCAGACTCCGCACAGACAGTGACCCAAGCCGGAATCGAACCTGGGACCCTGGAGCTGTGAAGCAATTGTGCTATCCACAAGGCTACCGTGCTGCCCATTTGGCGAAAGATTACGTCAGGAACCCACTGGGCACCACCAGCAAAATTCCGAACGAACACTGGGTCACCGGGCGCAAACTGCCGAATCGGCCGATGCTGAGAAAATCCCTGTCCCTGCCGTTCTTGTGTGCGGTGTACTTTTGCGCCAATGTCCGGGAAAACCATACTAAGGCGGGTGCGAAGTCTCCGGCCCATTCGGAGTTCTGCGGGAGCTACCCCAGTCACCGCATGGGGGGTGGTCCTATACGTAAACAAAAAGCGAGCCAGTCTCGTGTCCATTGATCCGGAAGACTGCTTCTTTAGGCCTCTTTTGAATGTCTGCACTGCGCGCTCTGCCAACCCATTTGAAGCCGGGTGGTAAGGGGCAGTGCGGATATGGCGTATGCCGTTCATCTTTGTGAACCTCGCAAACTCCTCACTAATGAATGGAGTGTCGTTATCCGTGACCAGCACCTCGGGGAGGCCATGCATACTAAAAGACAAACGCATCTTTTCAATTGTTGTGCAGGACGTTGTCCCCTGCATCTTATGCACCTCTAGCCATTTAGACTGGGCGTCAATTAATAGAAGGAACGTGGATCCTGGAAAAGGGCCTGCGAAATCTGCATGCAAGCATGCCCAAGGCCGCCCTGGCCATTCCCAGTGATGTAGGGGCGCGGCCGGCGGAAGCGTCTGATGCTCCTGGCAAATGGAGCAGTTTTGGGCCACCTTCTCAATGTCAGTGTCGAGGCCTGGCCACCAGACATAACTCCGGGCCAACATTTTCATTTTGGTCACACCTGGATGCCCATTGTGTAAGTCTGTTAGTATCAGCTCCTGGCCTTTTTCCGGGACAATCACACGCGTCCCCCACAAGAGGATGCCGTCTTCCACGCTGAATTCTGACAGCTTGGAGGAAAATGCCCGCAACCCGCCTGGGAGCTGTCTATGCTGACCACCATACAGGACTATGTGCCGAAACTTTGACAGGACTGGCTCCGTCTGGGTCCACTCACGGATCTGTGATGCTGTGACAGGCAAGATGTCCATAAAATTTAGGGTTGCAACCACCTCACCGGTCGTGGGGGTCGACATGGGGCCGGTCGATAAAGGCAATCGGCTCAGTGCGTCGGCATTTGCTATCTGCGTTCCTGGTTTGTGCTCCAGAGGATACGCGTATGCAGCAAGCAACAAAGCTATCGGTCACTCGGCCCCATTCTCCATCTTGTGGGACAGGACGACCCCAATACCATACGGGGATGCATCACATGTGACGAGCAAAGGCTTTCCAGGATCATAGTGGGTTAGTAACCCAGACGACGACAATTGTTGCTTTACCCGCCGGAAAGCGGTTTCATGCGGCTGACCCCAAACCCAGGTGTGATTTTTCTTTAGCTGAAGGTGCAAAGGGGCCAGCGTAGTTGCCAGATTGGGGAGGAACTTCCCGTAATAGTTTACGAAACCGAGAAAAGAACGAAGATGCGAAGTGTCAGTCGGGGCGGGGGCCTGTTGAATCGCACGTACCTTCTCTGCAACGGGGTGCAAACCTTCGCGGTCCACCCGATAACCTAAGTAGACTACTTCCTTTGCCTGAAATACGCACTTTGTGCGACGCAAATGGACTCCAGCTTCCGAAAAGCGTCTAAGGACAGCCTCCAGATTTTCCAAACGTTCCTGCTCCGACGTCCCTGTAATCAAAACGTCATCGAAGTAGACAGCAACACGTGGTAAACCTCTCAAAATGCCCCCCATAACACGTTGAAAAATTGCGCAGGCAGAGGATACTCCAAAGGGCAACCGTGTATATTCATACAGGCCCGGGTGTGTATTAATCGTTACATATGGTCGGGAGGCAGGGTCCAGCTCCAACTGCAGGTAAGCATGACTCATATCTAATTTTGTGAACGAGAGTCCACCTGCAAGCTTCGCGTAGAGATCCTCTATGCGAGGCATTAGATATCGGTCGAGTCGGGAAGCCGTATTCACTGTAAGTTTATAGTCGCCACACAAGCGAACTGTGGCATCTGGCTTCATTACAGGTACAATTGGTGCTGCCCAGTCAGCAAAATGGACGGGCCTGATAATACCCAAACTCTCCAAACGAGTGAGCTCCCCTTCTACCTTCTCAAGCAAGGCGTAAGGCACCGGGCGCGCCCGGAAATAGCGCGGCGTGGCTCCTGGTTCGACTTGGATACGGGCTACGGCCCCTTTTGTTTTCCCCAAACCAGGCTGGAATACATCTGGGTATCGTCCTAGCACCTCAGCCAACCCTTCAGAAACTGCTTGGAGGATGTGCTGCCATTGCAACCGCAAATGGCGCAACCAGTCCCGACCCAACAGGCTGGGCCCATGGCCGCGCACCATGATAAGTGGGAAACGCCCCTCCTGGCGTCCATAAACAACAGGGGTCATTGTAGTTCCTGCAATGTCCAGTGGTTCCCCCGTGTAGGCGGCCAACCTGGCCTGTGAGTCGGTTAATGTAAGGGTCTGTATACCCTGCTTGATGCGGTCGAATGTCCTCATGGAGACTGCTGCGCCTGTGTCCAACTCCATCTCAAGCGGGTGGCCATTGACCCGTACTGTCACCTTAATGGGTGCCACATGGGGAGCTGCCACACAATGCAGTTGCAGGCAGTTGTTCTCCGTCTCCACGTCCTCAGGAGTAGTCGCCGCAGGTTCATCCACATGAAAGGTACGGCCCCTGGGCTGGTCCCAGTTACGGCCCCTGGGCTGGTCCCAGTTTCGGTCGGAACGACGCAGGACCGCCGTCTGCGACGGGGTCGGCGCCTACAAGTCTGACACGGACATGGCTCCTCATCCATTGGTTCTGGAGAAGGCTCCCTTCGGGGAGGAATGTCCGACGGCCACTGGCGTCGGTCCGGACGTCGCCTCACCCAAGGTACCGCAGGAGTGCGGGGGGACGTTTTCGGACGGAAGGGGTTGCGCCCCAAGGCATGCACTTCCATTCCCTGTAGCTCCTGCACTCCTCGTTCTGCGCTCTCTCGGGACAATACTATTGGATGGCCTGTTGAAAAATCAATGTTGGCTCAGCTAACAACTTTCTCTGGGTGGCCGCATTGTTAATACCGCAAACCAAACGGTCATGTAACATTTCTGACAAGGTCTCACCATAGTCACAGTACTCCGCAATCCTGCGTAGCCTGGATAGAAAATCGGCAAGCGATTCTCCAGGGGTCCTCTCAGCGGTATTAAACTGGTAACGCTGGACTATCGTGAACGGGGTTGGGTTAAAATGTTGCCCCACTATATTCACAAGTTCATCAAACGTTTTGGTGTCCGGCGCAGCTGGGTACGTAAGGCTCCTAATCACCCCAAACGTATGCGGGCCGCAGGCGGTGAGCAATATGACCACCTGGCGCTCGTTTTCGGTGATATTGTTTGCCCGGAAATAGTAACGCATCCATTGTGTGTACTGGTTCCAGCTTTCCAGCGCAGCATCAAAAACATCCAAACGTCCGTACAGAGGCATGGTATAATAGAAAACAACTTCCAACCTGTATCCAACAAAAATCCAGGGAGGTGGGGTCAGCAGTGTAGACAGCTATTCACTTTAACCCTCGTCGCCAGTTTTGTGAGGGCCACGAAGAATCCAGCACGAGTTTTAAGGATACAAAGTAATAACATTTATTTACAATAACATATATATACATATATATATTTCTATATAAAACAGCAGCAGCAACTTACCCTGCTGCACACTCCTTCCTGCTGGTTCCAAACTGGCCTGCTTTATTTATACTTGGAGTTTACTAATGGTTTCTCCGCCCCCTCTTTAGGGAAGCTCATACTCCCACAGGATTGTAGGACTGTCATTAGTCCCCAGCCAATGGTAAGCAGGCAGGTTATAACAGAAACACTAATTTTAATGCATTAGATAAATCCGTTCTCAAACCAGCAATAATAGTAGACTTTAATGGCCCAAGAGTACTTGTATCCCAAGTCTCCTGCCCTTCTGGCAATTCCATTCCTGAGTGTTCCGTCCATACTTTCCTAAATCTTTCTTCATATTCTGATACCTCTTCCATCTTTTTCTGAATCAAAGCAGTAACCTTTGTCCAATCAATTTTTAGTGGATCGTATTTTAACAACCATTGCTTAATTACAGTCCACCCTTCTTCTAGCAATTGTTCATCATTCCCTCGCGCATCTTTTACATCTCTAGAAACTGTCCACTTTCTCTTTTTGGAATCAATATTGACAAAACTTTAACTCCATCCAACGGGTGGAGATTGTAAATTTGTTGTCATCGTTCGAGTCCTTCCCATGTTCCCATTCCTCCCTTCTTAGGATTAGGTAATTCTTGAGACCATCTATCAATCTTGCCTGGATCAGCTGGTTGGTGGACTAACCGTTTGACATATTTGACCCGAGTAACTTTTTTATCCCCATCTGAAGAAACTGATTGTCCTAATTCAGACTTGAATTGTTTTGATTTTAAAGGGGATAAGTGTATGCCTTTGGTTCTCTGAGGCTTTATTTTTTTATTTTAAGTAGTAATTCTTCTATAATTTCTTCACAGAATCACTGTCAGAGTCCAATGATTCTGCAGATTCTAAATCTGACTCAGTTAACCACTTAGATTCAAAAATTCCTTTCAGCATTTCCTTTTTAAACTGTGATGCACGATCAATAACCACTAAAACGAGGTTGTAGTACAACTGAAGGCTTTAATAAGCTAGAAGTGTTCCCCGGCAGCTCAGGTACAGAAAGAGGGCTGCTGGGACGGCACGGGTTCTTATACCCCGCCTATCGGGGCAGAGCTACCATACTCTACAGCCAATGGTAAAACCCCTAAGTTTAACCAATGGCACTTCAGCCTCTCAGGTACCGTAATACCTGATAATACCACATTCACCCCCTGTTAAAAAAGAGTCCGGCGGGGGTGGTGGTCAGCAACTACAAAATGTAACAACATGGTATAATCAGTTATGGAGGTACCGTGATACCTCCTTACAGTGTTTAGTGATTATTTACAAGCATGTCAGACATGTACATTCAGTGTTTAATATTTACAGATCAGTTAAAATGTTGCAATCAGTCGGTCGGGTGCCTTGGTCGTCCTCTGTGATCGTCTGAGCTTCGGTGGGGGCTCGGGCGTCTGCAACTCCGGGAGCATGGCTTCGATCTCCATGGCAGCTTCGTCGCCCCTAGACGGTGCTGGTGGGGAAAACGGGAAGGGGGCGCCTGTAGGGGGCGCGGTGGGTGGGGGGGCCAAGGCAGGGGAGGACTGATCCTCCTGTAAGGTGCTGCGGTGGAGGGGGGTGGGACTGGTTGCTGGGATGTACGTGGGGTTCCGGCGGGCGGCAGGTCCCGTAGGGAGACCATATCTTGTCGGCCGTCAGTATCTTGTCGGCCATCAGGGAACGCCAGTAGGCGTATTGGGGGTTAGCGTGTGGCAGGTGGACTGTCTCCATCAACGGGTCCGACTTGTGCGCCCGCACGTGTTTTTGGAGCAGGATGGGTCCGGGTGTTGCCAGCCAAGTCGGGAGCGAGGTCCCGGAGGAGGACTTCCTGGGAAAGACAAGGAAGGTGTCTGATTGGTGGTCGTAAAAAGCAGTGACCGGATGGAGTGGAGGGCCTCCTGGAGGACTTCTTGCCAGAGGGAGACTGGGAGGTTCCTGGACCGTAGGGCCAGTAGAACGTTCTTCCAGACCGTTCCGTTCTCCCTCTCTACCTGTCCGTTTCCCCGGAGGTTGTAACTGGTCGTCCTGCTCGAGGCGATGCCCTTGCTGAGCAGCAATTGATGCAGTTCGTCGCTCATAAAGGAGGACCCCCTATCACTGTGTATGTAAGCGGGGAAACCGAACAGTGCAAAGATACTATGGTGGGCCTTGATGACGGTGGTTGCGGTCATGTCGGGTCAGGGATGGCGAATGGGAACCGGGAGTACTCGTCAATCACGTTCAGAAAATACGTGTTGCAGTCAGTGGAGGGGAGGGGGCCTTTGAAGTCCATGCTGAGGCATTCAAAAGGAAGGGCAGCCTTAATCAAGTGCACTTTCTCTGGCCGGTAGAAGTGCGGTTTGCATTCCGCGCAGATTTGGCAGTCCCTGGTGGCCGTCCTGACCCCATCAATGGAGTAGAGCAGGTTGCGGGTCTTAACGAAATGGAAAAAGCGAGTGACCCCCGGGTCGCAGAGGTCTTCGTGGAGGGCTCGGAGGTGGTCCACTTGTGCGGTGGCACATGTGCCGCCGGACAGGGCGTCAGGAGGCTCGTTTAGCTTCCCGGGACAGTACAAGATCTCGTAGTTGTAGGTGGAGAGTTCGATCCTCCACCTCAAGATCTTGTCGTTTTTTATCTTGCCCCGCTCTGCATTATCGAACATGAATGCCACCGACCGTTGGTCAGTGAGGAGAGAGAATCTCCTGCCGGCCAGGTAATGCCTCCAATGTCGCACAGCTTCTACTAAGGCCTGGGTCTCCTTCTTGACTACGGAGAGGCGAATTTCGGAAGCATGGAGGGTAAGGGAGAAGAAGGCCACGTGTCTGCCCGCTTGGTTAAGGGTGGCCGCCAGAGCTACGTCGGACGCATCGCTCTTGACCTGGAAGGGGAGAGACTAGTCGATGACGTGCATTGTGGCCTTTGCAATGTCTGCTTTGATGCGGCTGAAGGTCTGGCGGACCTCTGTCGACAGGGGGAAAGTTGTGGATTGGATCAGGGGGACGGGCTTTGTCTGCATAGTTGGGGACCCACTGGGCGTAGTAACTTAAAAACCCTAGGCAGCGCTTCATGGCCTTGGGGCAGTGAGGGAGGGGAAATCCATAAGAGAGCGCTTGCATTCAGGGTCGGGGCCTATAACTCCATTTCGCACTACATAGTCGAGGATGGCTAGGCGGTTGGTGCTAAACACGCATTTATCCTTATTGTATGTTCAGTTAAGGATTTTAGCGGTCTGGGGAAATTTTCGGAGGTTGGTGTCGTGGTCCTGCTGGTCGTGGCCGCAGATGGTGACATTATCGAGATACGGGAATGTTGCCCGTAAACCGTACCGGTCAACCATTCGGTCCATCTCGCGCGGGAAGACCGAGACCCAGTTAGTGACACCGAAGGGAACCCTTAAGAAGTGATAGAGCCACCTGTCTGCCTCGAAAGCAGTGTATTTGCGGTCACTAGTACGGAGAGGTAGCTGGTGGTAGGCGGACTTGAGGTCCACCGTGGAGAAGACCTTATAATGCGCGATCCTGTTTACGAGGTCGGATATGCGGGGGAGAGGGTACGCGTCCAGCTGCGTAAACCTGTTGATGGTCTGACTGTAGTCGATGACCATCCTATGCTTCTCCCCGGTCTTTACCACCACTATTTGAGCTCTCCAGGGACTGTTGCTGGCTTCAATGACCCCTTCCCTCAGTAACCTTTGGACCTCTGACCTAATAAAGATCCGATCCTGGGCACTGTACCGTCTGCGCCTGGTGGTGATGGGTTTGCAATCTGGGGTGAGGTTCGCAAACAAGGAAGGCGGTGTAGCCACCTGGGTTGGTCACTTCCCGACTTAAAATGGAGATCCGCAAAGACTACAGGGAAATTCAGACAACACAGGCAAAAACTCGCAAGTGCAAAAATCCTGTGTATTAGAACTTGCAAAAGCCCAGACAGCACTGAAACTCACAGCCATCTGCATACTAATGATTGATCCCTGGGTACAATTGAAACATGTAAGGTGAATAAGGCCAAGCCAGACTCCTCGGCGCCAGGAGGAGCCAAGACAAAGGAAGGCCAACGGACACTCAGGGACTGCTGCCCAGCGATCAGGGAACGGCTCCAGTTTTGGAGAAATCGATCCAAGTGATCGGAACGTAGTCCAATCACTTGGAACCAGATACGGGGTCCGCCCCGAATGGCACGAAGCCTCTGGGGACTATAAAGTAGAGCCCCCAACTTCAAACCGGTCTTCTTGGCAGGGTCACTCAGCAACTCGAACCAACCCTTGACAGTGAACTGCCTAGCTGCTGCAACAACCAGTCAACACACGCTACGAGATAGGCGCTCCTAGCTACCAGTCCATACCAGCTTTTGAATCCTGCAGACTCAGAATCGAACGAAAGGCCATTTGTTCCCCTGGCCTGGTGGGCCAGTTCCAAAGCTAAGTATAGGCCTTTTAGTGATAGAGATAGCCTAGTAAGTAGAGTTTTAAGCATGAGTAATGATTTACTGTGTATAATAAATGTGTTTTGATTTGAATCTTACTAATTGGTGTGTTGAGTTATTGATCAGTACTTGAACTTGAACCTCGTGGCGGTATCATAAAGATACCTGGCGACTCTAGAGCAAAGGTTACAGAAACAGAGCAAATTAAGTAAAGAC
The DNA here is from genome assembly GCF_047496885.1 of Scyliorhinus torazame. Taxonomy (NCBI): domain Eukaryota; kingdom Metazoa; phylum Chordata; class Chondrichthyes; order Carcharhiniformes; family Scyliorhinidae; genus Scyliorhinus; species Scyliorhinus torazame. The sequence continues at coordinate 145,956,220 of NC_092716.1, read as the reverse complement.
ACAACGAGCAACGAATTAAGAGCCAACCAAAGTTAGCAACAGCGGGTCGACCTTAAGAGTCGCGAGGCCGCAGACAGTAAGGCGGGGTAGAGGGCCGCCGAATTGGAAGGTCAGACTTTGCAGGTTACACTGGAATTCTAAACCCAGGAGTGCAGCCGAGCAGAGGTGGGGAAGAACATAAAGGTGGAAATTTTTGAATTCTCTTCCCTGGACTGTGAGGTTTTCTAAACAGAACCCCTTTATCTCTGCAGAGTGAGAACCGGAGGCTAGGGAGATTCTTTGATTAACAGGGTGGATAAAGAGGGAACAGCGCCTTACCGTATCGGGGTGTATAAAGCTCTCCGTGCTCCCAGAGTCGATCAGGCAGGACATCTCGTGGCCGTTGATGAAGACGGTCGTCGTTGCTGTTGAGAGTGTTCGAGGTCGAGTTTGGTCCAGGGTCACCGAGGTCAGACGCAGTAGTTGTGGATTTTGTTCAGGCAGTGCATGGTCGGCCGAGCTGGGGTCCTGGGGCATCCAAGGTGGCGTCTCCCATTGGTCGCACATGGTGGTCGGGGGTGGACAAAATGGTGGCGCCCATCCGTCCAGCGTGGTGTCCGAGAGACAAGATGGCAGCACCCGGGGTCCGCACGTGGGCCTAGGATACGGGGGTGGCGGCGACCGCTGGCCGCCCGGGGCTCCTGGAGAAGTTCGCTGTGACAGTCCGGAGTCGCCGCTGGAGACCGCGGCCACCGCTCGTGCCTGGCAGACCCCCACAAAATGGCCCTTTTTGCCGCACCCCCTGCAGATGGATGTGCGGGCCGGGCAGCGCTGGCGGGGGTGTTTTTCCTGCCCGAAAAGAAGTAGCGGGGTCCATCGGGGTTGGCGGGCCGCCTTACAGCACAGGCCTGTGGGGAAGTGGGGAAGGTCTCTGGAGCGGCTGCTGCGGAATTCCACGCTGCCCAGGGGGCCGCCGTGCGGACGGGCATGTTGGATCGGGCATTCTTGGAGGCAACATCCATGGACCCTGCAAGGGCCCGTGCCTCCCTAAGTCCCAGGGTGACTTTCTCTAAAAGACACTGGTGGATTTCTGAAGAGCTCATACCTGCTACAAAGGCGTCCCGGACTAGGAGTTCCGTGTGCTCGCTCGCCGAAACGTGCGGGCAGCCACAGCTTCTGCCCAGCACCAATAGCGCACGGTAGAATTCCTCCAACGATTCCCTGGGGTTTTGTCATCTTGTTGCAAGCAGGTGACGAGCGTAGACCTGATTTACTGGGCAAATATAGTGTCATTTTAAAAGTTCCATTGCTGCATCAAAATCTTCTGCCTCCTCGATGAGGGTGTAGATCTCTGGGCTTACCCTTGAGTGCAGGACCTGCAGTTTCTACTCCCCCGAGGGTGTGTCTTCAGCCGTCTCCAGGTAGCCTTTAAAACACGCCAGCCAGTGCTTAAAGATCGCCGCTGAGTTTGTCGCGTGGGGACTGAGTTGCAGACAATCCGGCTTGATTCGGAGGTCCATCCTTTCTACTTAAATCTAGCTTATTAAATTGATGCACGATCAATAACTACTAAAACGAGGTTGTAGTACAACTGAAGGCTTTAATAAGCTAGAAGTGTTCCCCAGCAGCTCAGGTACAGAAAGAGGGCTGCTGGGACGGCACGGGTTCTTATACCCTGCCTATCGGGGCGAAGCTACCATACTCTACAGCCAATGGTAAAACCCCTAGGTTTAACCAATGGCACGTCAGTCTCTCATGTACCGTAATACTTGATAATACCACAAACTGTTTTGATTTAATTGTTTTTGCTTTTAAATGGGGTGAGACTGCTACCTACCTGCTTATGGCTATAACTGTTTTTCTCCTCTCGGGAGGGCACATCCTACATTGGGGGTGGTTCCTATTGCTTCACTGACTGGCAGAGGCGGGGCTTCTGAAGCCACTGCTGTGTAAGAGGCAGGCTGTGTTTTATGAGTGTTGAAGGGCTATTGAAGAGACATTCCCCCCAGAACAGGAGTTCCACTGGTATCTATTTTTAAATTCTCGATTTTGATTCAAATATCTCTGGATTACTAGTCCAGTGACAATATCAGTGTATCACCGCCTCCCCTTGATAATGTTGGAATGTTTCTGTAATTCTGTAATAAGGGCAGCACGGTAGCACAAGTGGATAGTACTATGGCTTCACAGCGCCAGGTTCCCAAGATCAATTCCCCACTGGGTCACTGTCTGCGGAGTCTGCATGTTCTCCCCGTGTCTGCATGGGTTTCCTCTGGGTGCTTCGGTTTCCTCCCATGGTCCAAAGACATGCATGTTAGGTGAATTGGCCTTAGTGACCAAAAAGGTTAGATGGGGTTACGGGTATAGAGTGGAAATGAGGGCTTAAGTGGGTCGGTGCAGACTCGGTGAGCCGAATGGCCTCCTTCTGCACTGTATGTTCTATGTACCATTAAATATAACTGATTCCTCACAGAATTATTTGGATTTTGATTATGTGATTTAATGTTTTTCATAGATTCTCTTGGAATTTTCTACTTTTCAAGTACATGAATTTGCAGGATGTTTCGGAGATCATGTAACAATTTATGATGGTCCAAATAACAATCACAATGTCCTTGACGGACCAGCTTGTGGTGCAGAGAATCCAGCTGTGATATCAACTAAACGCGAATTATTGATTACATTCAAATCCACCCGGACATTAGCAGCAACTGGTTTTGCTGCCAAATATAAATTCAGTAATATTCTTAAAAACAATTTTCTTCTGTTCTTAACTATAAAGGTATTTGTGTATCAATATGCATTTTAACTCATGATTTTATACTCCTTTTTAAAATCTAGTTACATGTGGGAAAATGTTATCGACCAGAAGTGGAAAAATCGGGAGCAGGGCGCGTCGCTCCAAAGATGTGCTCTGTTATTGGGTTGTGCTCATAAAAAGACATTATCAGGTTTGAAAATAGCACACTGAAAATTTTGACAACGACACACTGTACATATTCAATAGTTGGAGTGTGAGGGTGGATATAAACTTGGAGCAACGTTCTGGAAGGTAAGCGTTCCATTAATGATAGCCAGTGATCAATTGGCAACTTTGACCACTGTCCTTATTTAAATGCTCCTATCCCTGAACAGAGCTAGCAGAACCAACTTCCAAATGAATGGTGGGAAAAGGGTTAAGGAAAGTCTCAACCTGCACCTCCTATTCTCACCAAAAAAATGTTTCTGTCTTAGTTATTCCTGACCAACATTGACCAGCTTTCATCAGGCTTCCCTGGTCAGACTTGTGTAAAATATAGGGCTGTTTAGCACAGGGCTAAATCGCTGGCTTTGAAAGCAGACCAAAGCAGGCTAGCAGCACGGTTCAATTCCCGTAACAGCCTCCCCGAACAGGCGCTGGAATGTGGTGACTAGGGGCTTTTTACAGTAATTTCATTTGAAGCCTACTTGTGACAAGATGCGATTTTCATTTCATTATAGTCGATGCCCTATGACAATATTAAAACCATGGTTGGAAAATACCTTTAACACTCTGTGTGCTTCAAGCAGGTTCCATAGCCATACACAGAACCCAGCATGTTCAGATTGCAAAGGGTATTAAAGGTAAAAATAAAAAAAGTAATAAAATATAATAACCTTTATTGTGACAAGTAGGCTTTCATTAACACTGCAATGAAGTTAAAAGCAAATTACTGTGGATGCTGGAATCTGAAACAAAAGAGAAAATGCTGGAAAATCTCAGCAGATCTGGCAGCATCTGTAGGGAGAGAAAAGAGCTAACGTTTCGAGTCCAATGACTCTTTGTCAAAGCTAACAGACAGAGAAAGTGGGAAATATTTATACTGTGGAGTGAGAAGGAAAGATGAGTCATAACCACAGAAACCCAGGGAAACCGGGTGCTAATGGCCACAGAAACCAAGGGGAAAGAGTGCTAACGGCAGTCCCCAGAGAGAACAAAAGGTCATTGCAGCAGAGGATGAACTGTAGATGTGGGGGAGGGGAAGGGGGAAGCAAAGAGGAGAAAGTTGCTCCCTGCTCCCTGCCCACATGTCTGTTCTTGGCCTGCTGCAATGTTCCAGTGAAGCTCAACGCAAACTGGAGGAACAACATCTCATCTTCCGGTTAGGCACGCCTTCCGGCCTGAACATCGAATTCAACAACTTCGGAAGATCAGATCTACCCACCTCGACCCATTTGTTTTCATCCCATTTCATTTTAACTGTCTATTACCATTTCTTTCTTTCTTAATATATATTTAATCCCCCACCCCAATCTTGTCCACCTTTCCCCTCTCTCCTTCTCACTCCACAGTATAAATATTTCCCACTTTCTCTGTCTGTTAGCTTTGACAAAGAGTCACTGGACTCAAAACGTTAGCTCTTTTCTCTCCCTGCCGATGCTGCCAGACCTGCTGAGATTTTCCAACATTTTCCTTTCGACTGCAATGAAGTTACTGTGAAAAGCCCCTAGTCGCCACATTCCAGCACCCATTCGGGTACACAGAGTAGAATTCAGAATTCTCAGCTGGTACGGGAATTGAACCTGTGCTGCTGGTCTTGTTCTGCATCACAAACCAGCTGTCTAGCCCACTGAGCTAAACCAGCCCGTATGAGTTTATTACGAATAATAAACCTGCTCAGGCATGTTTTTGGTCAAGGCACATTGAGTTAAAATAGATCCCTGGAAGCTGGACTTCTTTTGACCAAAGAAGCATTTGATGTTGATTCCAGGAAATAACTAAAGGCAGAATTTACGTAGTTAGAATTAGCGAACAATTGCAAAACTTTCAGTGAAGAATGTTTTGAAAAACTGAGATCACAGTATCATTAAGTTTAGAATAGTTAAGAACTAAGCTGTTGTTCGGTTAATTTCAGTGAGTTGGAAAGGAATCTGGCAAAGGTAGATTAAATCAAAGATTGATAGGTTAAACAGTAAATTCATAATGGGATGCTGTCAATGAGGAAGTAGTTTGAATACAGGCTAGACATATTACCGTTAGGGGAAAGGAAAGATCTGGGGCGGGATTCTCCAACCCTCCACGCCGGAATCATGCCCGGAGCGGGGGCAGAAATTAGCCGTTCACGCCGGAAATCCGGCGCGCGGTTGATGCGGCGCCGTTCGGGGGCCGTTGGAAGAGGCCCCCGCGGCGATTCTCCGTGGTCGACTGGCTGAGTTCCCGCCGGCTTGGTTCACATCTGGTACCACCCGGGGGGAGTTTGAACCTGCGGCCGCGGTGGCAGTCCTGGTGGGGGGCAGGAGGGATCTGACTCAGGAGGGGGCCTCAGCGGTGGCCAGGCCAACGATCAGGGGTCACCGATCAGCGGGCCATCGCGATCTGGGGGGGACCTACCTTCCTTCGCGCGGGCCCGCTGTGTGGGTCCGGCATGTCGGTAGTGCCCGCACCGAAGTGGGCCGCTGGGCACATGTGCGGATCCGCTTGCGGCCAACGTGCACATGCGCGGCCACGTGGTCTGGACAGCAGGGCCCCGCCGGCCGCCAGAGCTGCAGGACGCACGCTGGGCCCTGCTAGCCCCCTGGAAAACGGGGAATCTCCCTGGACTTTCGAGGAAAATGTCCGGAGTGATTCTCGCCTGTTTTCTGGCGCGCGTGGGGACTTTGTCCCCAAAAAGAGAATCCCAGCCCTGGAAAACTGCTAATCCCTGGATGAGTTACGATCTAAAAATGGAAATGTAACATGAGAAAGGAGTATACTATAAATGTAAAAGTGGGAGAGGAGCCGGAGCTTTAAAAGCACGTGGGAGGAGCCGGAGATTTAAAAGAGCGTGCGATGAGCTGGAGATTTAAAAGCAGGAGAGGAACCAGAGATTTAAAAGCGCGGGAGAGGAGCCGGAGTTTTAAAAGTGGGAGAGGAGTCATAGATGTAAAAGCGGGAGAGGAGCCAGAGATTTAAAAGCGGGAGAGGAGCCGGACATTTAAAGCTGGAGAGGAGCCGGAGATTTAAAAGCGCGGGAGAGGATCCGGAGATTTAAAAGTGTGGGAGAGGATATGGAGATTTAGAAGCGCGGGAGAGGAGCCTGAGATTTAAAAGCACGTGAGTTCAGTAAGGAGCATAGAGAAACTGAAGAGTGATGTCACAGGAGGGCTGTGATTAGATTGGAAAAGAGAGGACCTACTGGTAAGTAGTTTTTCTTTTCATTGTCTATTTCTTTTGTTTTCTTTTGTTTTTTGGCATTGTAGTTGTATAAGTAAACCTAAGATTTAAGACATGGCAGGAGATCCCAGACCAGTGTCCTGCTCCTCGTGTGAGATGTGAGAGCTCAGGGACACGCCCACTGACCCTGGCTCCTTAATGTGCAAGAAGCGTGTCCAGTGCAACTCCTGTTAGGCCGCTTGATGGCTCTGGAGCTGCAGATGGACTCACTTTGGAGCTTCCGCGATGCTGAGGACGTCGTGGATAGCGCGTTTAGCGAGTTGGTCACACCACAGGTGAAAATTACTGACGGAGATAGAAAATGACCAAAAGACAAAGCAAGAGTAAGAAGTCAGTGCAGGTGTCTCCTGCGGTCATCTCCCTGCAAAACAGATATACCGATTTGGATACTGTTGGGGAAGGCAGCAGCAGCCAGGTTCATGGCACCGTAGCTCGCTCTGCTGCACAGGAGGGCAGGAAGAAGAATGGCAGGGCTATAGTGATAGGGGACTCAATCGTAAGGGGAATGGACAGGCAGCTCGGTGGACGCAATCAAGACTCCAGGATGATATGCTGCCTCCCTGGTGGAAGGGTCAAGGATATCGCAGAGTGGCTGCATCTGCCAGAAACCTAGTGAGGCATCCAACTTCGTGAAAATCTTTGCATTTAAGAAGTGATTTCTTCTCTTTTAGGTATCGGATAATGTTCTCGACATATATTCTTGTTAAGATCCTTAGGATCCATGCATATTCTGATATCTCCTATCTGTTTTTTCACACAGACCAGGGACCTAACCTAATCTATCGGCTATGTTACCTTGGACATGATTCCTTGAAATTGCAATTGTATTAGTTCTTCTTTCAATCTTTCTCTTGGAGGTGCTGGTACTCTTCTGGGTGGATGGATTATAGGCTTCGCATCCTTTTTTAGTAGAATTTTATATGGATATGGCAATGTGCCCATACCATGAAAAACATCAGGGTATTCACTGATTAACTGTTGAATGTCAGTTTCTAATCTAGATGCCTCAGACGTGTTCAGGAAGATCCTTGTATGCCTGAGAACCTCATAAGGAAGATCTGTGGTCATCCACTATCTCAAATCGTAATGTTGTCTGAATGTCTCTGTTGAGAGCTGTTAAATGACATGAACCATGTGACACACTCTGATTGCCATTGTAATCTTTAAGTGTGCATGCTGCAGGTAAAATGTTGTAATCCCCTTGGATGGATGATGAATCCTGACAGTTGAGCAAATTGGCAGAAGCACCAGTGTCCAGCGTAAAAACTATAGGGTTGTTGTTAATATGCACAGTCGTTGTCCATTCATTGTCATTACTAATTGGATAGTCAGAGGCTTTTCCCCAGGGTAGAGGGGTCAATTACTAGGGGGCATAGGTTTAAGGTGAGAGAGGCAAGGTTTAGAGTAGATGTACGAGGCAAGTTTTTTACGCAGAGGGTAGTGGGTGCCTGGAACTCGCTACCGGAGGAGGTAGTGGAAGCAGGGACGATAGGGACATTTAAGGGGCATCTTGACAAATATATGAATAGGATGGGAATAGAAGGATACGGACCCAGGAAGTGTAGAAGATTGTAGTTTAGTGGGGCAGCATGGTCGGCACGGGCTTGGAGGGCCGAAGGGCCTGTTCCTGTGCTGTACATTTCTTTGTTCTTTGTTCTTTGTTAATGATGTTTACTTTCTGAGGAACCTTCTTTGTTTCATGGAGATTTTTTATGGTTGCTTGAAGATCTGTCTTTGTTGCTTGAAGATCTGTCTTTGTTGATGCTTCATTGATTCCAATAAAAAGTGTCTTCCAAAGAAAAACCTCCATCTTTGTCCGAAAAATTCTGTTGTGAATTTATTCTTTCATGTTTTGAAATTGATCTTACATTATAATACTTTTTCTGTGCGGTTGGGAGAAGATTTGCTGATGATTGGCACTGAGAAGTGTTTAATCTTGAATACTTTAAACAGCATTTTCCTTGAGCAGGACAGTTTCCCTTTAAGTGGACATTACCACATCTGTAGCGTGTCATGATGTCATCTCTCTGACTCATGAGTGACATTCGCACATGCGCAGGCTTCCTTTGCGGAGTCTCGCATTTCAATATTAACTGTGCATGTCCTGAGTTGGAATGTGAGCACGCAAGATAGCTGCTGCCTCGAACGTGCTTCTTTGCTGCCTGCAACACCATTTTAACTTTCTCAACCTCGTGGTGGACTTTTGTGCCTTTTTCTCGTGGATAAAATTCTAAGTATTAATTTTTACTCTGCTCATTTGAAATGCACTTTTTGATAGCAATTTTTAAAGTTAAATCATTTTGCCATAATAGAGCTTCTCTGAGACGTTTGTCCGTTATTCAAGAAACGATTTGATCTCTGATCAGCGAGTCATGCAAATCAGCAAAATTACAAGTTTGGGCTAGAAGTTTAAGATCTGTGATGGATTCTCCATTCTTTTGTGAACGCTTGGGAAATCTGATTCACTCCAAAATTTCATTGGTTTTGCATTTTGCAATGATCATCAAATTTTTCGACAGTCACCCTGAATTTACTTTTATCTTCGCCTTCAGCAAAAATAAATGAATTAGAAATTCCAATAGCCTGTTGACCTGCCAGGGACAGAGGAAAGCTATGCGTCTAGATTCAGAGGTTGTATTTAAATCGTGAGCTTCTACATAGAGCTAGAATTGTTGATTCAATAACTTCCAGTTAAGATTTGTTACCGGTAGGCTTCAGATGTCTGGGAGCCTGCACTTGGTCCATCAAATCAATTTGTTGTCGAGGATCCGTTTGCTGCGATGCCTTCTACAGTCGAACAGTTAGTATCGGAATTTTATCTTTTCCTTTCTAATTTTCTGACTAGTCTTTCTTAAAGCTTGTTTTGACATGGTACCATGTTATATTTAAACTCCTGGTAGCATTTTATATTACTAAATTGTAACATAAATATTACTCTTTTGTCTTGCCGAGTTGTCTTGAATTCTGATGAGAAATAGTCAAAGTCTTCCAGATGATGACTAAATGTTTATTGAGTAATATATAATAAACAAGTGATTTCTTTCACTTCAATACTAAACTAGTAAACAAGTAAGTCAGTTTATATTAAATTAACAATTATAATTATAATACACTGCACTCTGATCTAATCACATCTTCACTCTAGCTGTTCTCTACACACACTAACTCACACACATTAAAAAAGAGCGGGAAACTCCTTTTTGTAGGTCCTGTTAGTGTTGCCATCTAGTGATCATTTGTCTGTACTTACTTAAAATTAACTGAACATATATTAACACATACAGAGATCACTACAAAGAGGGCAGTGCAGTTAATGTTCTGTCTGGCATTGAAAAGGCTTTCAATCAAGTACCGTATAAAAGACTTGCTTGTGAATTTGAAGTTTACGGGATTAAAGAGACATTCAGTGCATGGATACAAAATTAGCCATGGGATAAAAAGCAGAGAATAGCAGTTAACAGTTGTTTTTCGTGCTGGAGGAAAGTGTACAGTTGTGTTTCTGAAAAGCTGGTGTTGGGATCACCGACATATATTAATGACCTAAACTCTGTTTATACAGAGCTTAATTTCAATGTTTTCCAATGGCAATGACCTTTGAAGTACAATGAACAGCAAGGAGAATAATAACAGATAAAGGAAGATACCTACATATGAAATGACGAGACAAATGACATGTAAAGTATGTCACAAAGAAATATGAACTTACTAATTTTATAAAAATGAGAACAGGAAAAATAAACTAAATGGTACAGTTCTAAAGAGGTTTCAGGAACAGAGAAGACTGAAGGTGTATGCGCACACATTTGAAGAAGGCAAAAATAGTTAAGAATCAAATGCTGCCAAAATTCAACTCTGCAGCACTTATTTTTTAAACTCAAACTTAGGGCTGCTATTTTGGAGATCAATGTTCCAGCTATCTTTATAATTTATATGCAATTTATACGTTCAGCAGTTCTGCCTGGACAGTACGCAGAACAATGCTTTTCACTGTACTGTTATATTACTTGATCTAGTAATATGTATCATTACTAGTTGCTGTTGATGCAGATGGTCTGATGGTGTGATCCTGGAGAAACCACGAGTCTTCAACATAAGCAAACTAATTTATTAAAGTAACACTTGATTATATCTGAGTTTGACACTCGACAGAACTATCTCTCGAAATCAAGTAATTAAATATGATTGTATTAACTGATTCACAACTATAAATACTAACTATACTGAGAGCTATCTATCATACACTACCACTTACTAAACATTCCTGAGTTGAAAGATAATTTGTTATGTTGTAGGTGCAACATAAGCGGCTTCCTTGTGGTGCACTTGACAAAGGAAGGTTCAGGCATGGAGATAACTTCAACATGTTTATTAAACTATTTACATTCTATTACTCGGGTTCGACACTACTGCTAATCCTACTATAGCTACCCAGACTGACTAACCAGCTGCTGCAATCCACGTGGTGGGTGTAATATTGAATCAACCCTGTGTCTGTTCTCACTGACTGTCTCCACTGGAAAGAGGCAGATCATGTGCGTTGTGTCCTTTGTATATGGGTTGGTGTAATGCCCCCCTGTGGTCGTGTCACCTCCTTGTGTATCGTGAATGTCCATTGGTCGTCTCCTACTAACTGATCTATTGGCTGAGTGTGTGTGTGTGTGTGATGTCTCTGGTGCTCCCTCTAGTGTCTAGTTAGCCTACATGCATTTACATTGATGCACATCACCACAAAAGAGATCAAGGTCCTCTGGGAGCTGATACTTATAGGTGGATCAATGATGCCCTCTAGTGGTAGTGTTACAGCTAGATGTTATAATTAACCCTTTAGTTATATGCACATGTACATATCATTACATGTACCTTGGTACACATGGCAATAAATCCAAATCCAGTTGGAAAGATCCCCACCAATGCGATTTATGGGGATCATCAGCTACTAACAAGTTACAAATTGGTATCTACAACCCAATCCTGCACATTAATGTGTGGCTGGAACGGTGGCGCAGGAGGAAGGGCTTTAGATTCCTGGGACTTTTGGCCTGCCTCTTCAGAAAATGGCACATGTATAAGTGAAACAGATTGCACCTGAACAGAGAGGGTGGTTTGCTTGTTTTTGGAAGGGCTTTAAACTAACTTGACAGCAGTGTGGAAACCAAGGAAGAATATTAGACAGGAATACCCGTGTGCACTTAATACTGGGAGAGAGACACCCGTTCTGATTCACAGCAGACTGAACCAGGAATGTCCCAGTGCGATGGCACTCATAAGATTGCTGGAGGCCAGGAATCTGCTGAGGCCCAGTCAGTCGACGTGCTCTGGACTCAATCATTCTTCAGTTGCTGGAGCTCTAAAAGCAAAATTAGGAACCTCAGTAAGGGTTGTCAGCTACATTCCATAATTGAAAGGCAGAATGGAGGACTCCTACTGCCATCTGTCTGAGATAGTGCTGACATTCCAAGACAACCAGGTCAACACAGCAAGGGTGGCGTTGCGGTGGAGATCTTGGTGCAAGACATCTGACCTGCACTTCTGCAGGCTATGCACTCCATGGTACACTTGTGGGCATCCACAAATGTCAAGTAAGAAGGTGGCAGGGCTTTTCGACTTCACTCCAGCTGCCCCTCTATTCCTGGGAGGAGGCCAGAGGCCCTTTGCGAGCCATAAGGAGGAGGCTTAGCTGCTAAATACCCTCGGGCCATCCATCCAGATGATTACAGGAATGTCCTACCCATCAGAATCCCCTCTACCTGTGACCGCTTCAGCTCAAGTTCCACAGGCCGAGGAGAATGGCACTGTCACACAGCAGGACCTCAAAAGCAGACCCTTTCCCCACAGATCTCGGCCCTCCATTGGACAATTGCCTAGGTCATTACAGACAGCAAGGCATGGCAGACATCAGGCTGCCTCCATGACTGCTGTGGATCTTGGGGCTGCACCAGGACTTGGCAGCAGGGTTAGAAGATTACAAATGTCTAGTAGTACAGTGTGAGCACAGATATTAGGCACTTGTAGATAATGCCACTTCCAGAAATAAATATTTATTTATTGCACCCTTTCTGTGGCTCCTTGTTCTGATGAGGTCTCCCTGTTGTGCTGGTAAGAAAACCTGATTCCTGTACCACAGAATTGGAAGCTCTGGCTGCTAAGCCCAGAGCTTCCTCCATATGCTTCCTCTAAGGTGTAGGTGCACTGGTAGCATCTTGCCACAGTAAACTGTTTTTCTTAGGGAATGAGGACATCTCCCACAATGTACCATTACTCATCCTTGTCATTGTCAATGTGTACTCTCTGCAGATCTTGTCCTGTTGCTTGCCACCATATTCCATTAGCTTCAGCCTCCTGTGACACTGAACCTCAAGGGCACAGATCACTAAGAATTATCATAGGTCAGGATAGGTGAAACTCGACTCACGACATTGTCATGATAAGACCCCCGTGACTTCCGGTTGCGGCAGGGAAGAGCTAGCCGCACGTTTCGGCGGCTCCAGCTCCGACGGAACTTCGGGCTCTTTTAAGAGCCCCAGCGGGGACTTGGACGGCCGTAAAACCCGGTGAGAGGCGCGAGGGAAGGGAGTCCGCCCCGAACGACGGAGGGAAAAACCGGCGGCGGCGGCTGCAGCCCGAAGAATCTGCAGCCAGAAGGTCAGGGGGAGTGGAACAAAATGGCGGCGGAGAAACCACAGGTGACATGGGGGCCTGAGCAGGACGAGGTGGTGAGACGGTGCGTGGACCTGCTGAAGAAGGAGGCAATGACCCCGTTGTTACAGGCAATTGAGGGGCTTAAGGAGACTTTAAAGACCCAGGAGACTGAACTTCGCGTGGTGGAGCAGAAGATATCAGGTATTGAGGACGAAGTCCTGGGCCTGGCGGTCAAGACTCAGACGCACGAGGCACTTCATAAAAAGTGTGCTGATAGGATTGAGGCCCTTGAAAATGGAGCGCGAAGGAAGAACCTTAGGATACTAGGTCTCCCGGAGGGTGTGGAAGGAGTGGACTGTGGAGCGTACGCAAGTAAGATGCTGAGCTCACTGATGGGTGCTGAGGCCCCTGCGGGCCCCATGGAGATGGAGTGGGCAAATCGGATCCCGGCGAGAAGACCAAAAGCGGGAGAACCACCGAGGGCGATAATCGTGCGATTCTACCGCCTTAAGGACAGAGAAGAGGTCCTGAGATGGGCTAAAAAGGTGCGGAGTAGCAGATGGGAGAATGCGGTGGTAAGGATCTACCAGGATTGGAGTGCGGAGGTGGCGAGAAGGAGGGCGAGCTTCAACCGAGCCAAAGAGGTTTTGCACAAAAGGAAGGTGAAGTTTGGGATGCTGCAGCCGGCAAGACTATGGGTCACGCATCAGGAGGGACACTATTATTTCGAGACGGCGGAGGAAGCATGGTCCTTCATCAATGAAGAGAAACTGGACCGGAACTGAGGGACTGATGCTGCAGGGAACTGTTATTGTTGTTATTATTGTTTTTGTTAATGGGATGGTGAAAGTTAAGCGAGAAGTAAACAGGGAAGGGGGGGGACACTGGGGAAATGTGGGCGCCAGTGAGGGGGGAGAGGCGGGACATAGTCAGAGAATGGGGAAGGAGAGGGGGAGGGGAAAGGGAGCTGCGCCATAAGAGGCGGGTCAGGTAAAGGGATGTTCCCGCGCCAGAAAGAATAAGACGGGAAAACAGGCGCAAGGCGGATGGGAGTTCCCTCACACCGGGGGGGCCGAGGAGCGAGCAGGAGTAGCCGGGTCAGTTGAAGTCAGCTGACTTACGGAAGTGATATGGGGGGAGCAATAGGGATCTAGCGGGGGGGGGGGGGGGGGGACTTGGTTGCTGCTGCGGAAATCCAAAAGGAAATGGCTAAAGAGAGGGTGGTCGGGGGCGGAATGCGACGCTGGGGGAGCGAGCGGGAGCGCGGAGGCGGGATATGGGACTGGCCTAGAGAAGGTAATGGCTAGTCGACACGGGAGGGGGGCAGGTAGCCCCCCAGTGAGGCTGATCACGTGGAACGTGAGAGGCCTGAATGGACCGATAAAAAGGGCCCGAGCGCTCGCGCATTTGAAAGGACTAAGGGCAGACGTGGTTATGCTCCAAGAGACGCACCTAAAGGTGGCGGACCAAGTTAGGCTAAGAAAAGGATGGGTGGGACAGGTGTTCCACTCAGGACTGGACGCAAAGAACAGAGGGGTGGCCATTTTGGTGGGGAAACAGGTAGCATTTGAAGCAAAGAACATCGTAGCAGATAGTGGAGGTAGATATGTAATGGTGAGTGGTAGGCTGGAGGGAATGGAGGTCGTGTTGATTAATGTGTATGCCCCAAATTGGGACGATGCGGGGTTCATGAGACGGATGCTGGGGCGTATTCCGGACCTGGAGGCAAGAAATTTGATTTTAGGAGGGGACTTCAATACGGTGCTGGACCCGGGGCTAGATAGATCCAGCTCAAGGACTGGAAGAAGGCCGGCAGCGGCCAAGGTACTTAAGGGGTTTATGGACCAAATGGGGGGAGTGGATCCATGGCGATTTCTTAGACCCAGGGCTAGGGAGTATTCCTTCTTCTCCCACGTCCATAAAGTGTACTCCCGGATAGATTTTTTTGTTTTAGGAAGGTCGTTGATCTCTAGGGTGGAAGAAGCTGAATACTCAGCCATAGCGGTTTCGGATCATGCCCCACATTGGGTGGACCTGGAAGTAGGAGAGGACAGGGAGCAGAGAACACTCTGGCGATTAGATGTGGGACTGATGGCGGATGAGGGAGTGTGTGCAAGAGTGAGGGGGTGTATCGAGAGATACCTGGAGGTCAATGACGACGGCGAGGTCCCTGTGGGAGTGGTCTGGGAAGCACTAAAAGCGGTTGTCAGAGGAGAGCTGATTTCTATTGGGGCCCACAAAAGGAAAACAGAGGCCAAGGAAAGGGATAGATTACTGGGGGAGATTTTAAGGGTGGACAGGGAATTTGCAGAGACCCCGGAGGAGGAGCTGTACAGGGAGAGGAGACGACTCCAGACCGAGTTTGACCTTCTGACCACCAGAAAGGCGGAGGTACTGTGGAGGAAGGCACAGGGGAGGAGGTATGAATATGGGGAAAAGGCTAGTCGCCTGTTGGCGCACCAACTGCGAAAGAGGGCAGCAGAGAGGGAGATAGGAGGAATTAGGGATGAAAGGGGAGACACTGTGCGAAGGGCAGGAAAGATAAATGAGGTGTTTAAGACCTTTTATGAAGAACTGTATAGGTCTCAGCCCCCAGAGGGAGAGGAGGGGATGCGGCAGTTCCTGGACCAGTTGAGGTTCCCGAAAGTGGAGGAGCAGGCGGTGGCAGTTCTGGGGGCGCCGATTGAGGTGGACGAGGTTATTAAGGGACTGGGAAGCATGCAAGCAGGGAAGGCCCCGGGGCCGGACGGGTTCCCGGTGGAATTCTACAGAAAATATGTGGACTTGTTGGCCCCGTTGTTGGCGAGGACGTTCAATGAGGCCAGGGAAGGGGGGACACTACCCCCGACAATGTCGGAGGCGACGATATCGCTAATTTTGAAGAGGGACAAAGATCCGATGCAGTGTGGGTCTTATAGACCTATTTCACTATTGAACGTGGACGCCAAACTGCTAGCAAAGGTGCTGGCATCGAGGATAGAGGACTGTGTCCCAGGGGTGGTGCATGAAGACCAGGCAGGGTTCGTAAAAGGGAGACAATTGAATGTTAACGTGCGACGGCTATTAGGGGTGATAATGATGCCCTCAGTGGAGGGGGAGGCAGAGATAGTGGCGGCAATGGACGCAGAGAAGGCATTTGATAGGGTGGAGTGGGAGTATTTATGGGAAGTGTTAAGGAGGTTTGGGTTTGGGAACGGATTTATTCGCTGGGTTAGACTACTTTATGGGGCACCGACGGCAAGCGTAGTTACAGGTCGACATAGATCGGAGTATTTCCGATTATATAGGGGAACAAGACAGGGATGCCCGCTGTCTCCATTGTTGTTTGCGCTGGCAATTGAACCTCTGGCCATGGCGCTGAGAGACTCCAGGAAATGGAGAGGGGTGACTAGAGGGGGAGAAGAACACCGAGTCTCGTTATACGCGGATGACCTATTGCTATACGTGTCGGACCCAGCGGGGGGGATGATAGGGGTTATGCGAATCTTGAGGAGGTTCGGGGAATTTTCGGGGTATAGGTTAAACATGGGGAAGAGTGAATTATATGTGATACATCCAGGGGACCAGAGTAGAGAGATAGAAGGCTTACCGCTAAGGAAAGTGGAAAGAAACTTCCGATACTTGGGGATTCAGATCGCTAGGAGCTGGGGAACCTTGCACAGACTTAATCTGGCACGGCTGGTAGAACAAATGGAGGAGGACTTTAAGAGGTGGGACATGCAGCCTTTATCGCTGGCGGGCAGGGTGCAAGCAATTAAGATGATGGTCCTCCCGAGGTTCTTATTTGTATTTCAATGTCTCCCTATTTTAATCACCAGGACCTTTTTTAATAAAATAGATAGGAGCATTACGAGCTTTGTGTGGGCAGGGAAAGTACCGAGAGTAAGGAGGGGGTTCCTTTAGCGCAGTAGGGACAGAGGAGGACTGGCACTACCAAACTTGGGAGATTATTATTGGGCCGCCAATGTGGCAATGATACGTAGATGGATGATGAAGGGTGAGCGAGCGGCGTGGAAAAGGCTGGAGAGAAGGTTCTGTAAAGGGACGAGTCTAGAGGCGCTGGTGACGGCGCCGCTACCGTTCTCACCGAAAAAGTACACCACGAACCCGGTGGTGGCGGGAACACTGAACATATGGGGACAGTGGAGGCGACAGAGAGGGGTGCGGAGTGCCCTGGTGGGGTCCCCTATCAGGAACAACCATAGGTTCGCCCCAGGAAGAATGGATGGAGGATTTTAAAGCTCGTACCAGTTGGGAATTAGGAAGGTGGGAGATTTATTCATAGATGGGACTTTTGCGAGCTTGGGAGCACTGGAGGAAAAGTATAAGTTACCCCGGGGGAATTTCTTGAGCTATATGCAGGTGAGGGCGTTTACTAGACAACAGGTGAGGGAATTTCCGCGGCTCCCGACACAGGGGATACAGGACAGGGTGCTTTCAGGGGTGTGGGTCGGAGAGGGCAAGGTGTCAGAGATTTATAGTGAGATGAGGGAAGAGGGGGAGGAGTCAGTGGGCGAACTAAAAAGAAAGTGGGAAGAAGAATTAGGAGAGGAGATAGAGGAGGGTATGTGGGCTGATGCCCTAAGCAGGGTAAATTCCTCTTCCTCATGCACCAGGCTTAGCCTGATTCAATTTAAGGTGCTACATAGAGCACACATAACGGGGGCAAGATTGAGCAGGTTCTTTGGAGTGGAGGACAAATGTGGGAGGTGTGGCGGGAGCCCGGCAAACCACGCACATATGTTTTATCATAGAATTTACAGTGCAGAAGGAGGCCATTCGGCCCATCGAGTCTGCACTGGCTCTTGGAAAGAGCACCCTACCCAAGGTCAACACCTCCACCTCATCCCCACAACCCAGTAACCCCACCCAACACTAAGGGCAATTTTGGACACTAAGGGCAATTTATCATGGCCAATCCACCTAACCTGCACATCTTTGGACTGTGGGAGGAAACCGGAGCACCCGGAGGAAACCCACGCACACACGGGGAGGACGTGCAGACTCCGCACAGACAGTGACCCAAGCCGGAATCGAACCTGGGACCCTGGAGCTGTGAAGCAATTGTGCTATCCACAAGGCTACCGTGCCCGGCACTGGAAGGGTATTGGGAGGGAGTGACGGGAGTGATTTCGCAGGTGGTGAAGGCCCGGGTCAAACCAGGCTGGGGGTTAGCTCTATTTGGAGTTGCGGAAGAGCCGGGAGTGCAGGAGGCGAAAGAGGCCGATGTCGTGGCCTTTGCGTCCCTCGTAGCCCGGCGCAGGATCCTACTCATGTGGAAGGAGGCGAAACCCCCCGGACTGGAGGCCTGGGTAAACGATATGGCGGGGTTTATTAAACTGGAGCAGATAAAGTTTGCCCTGAGAGGATCGGCTCAAGGGTTCACCAGGCGGTGGCAGCCATTTCTCGACTACCTAGGGGAACGTTAGAGGGAAGACGGATGACCAGCAGCAGCAACCCACGGGGGAGGGGGGGGGGGGGGGGGGGGGGAGGAGGCTCAGTTGAGTATAGGTTAATAGAGTACGAGGTTTTGTTACTTGTATATTATTATTATTATTGTTAAAAAGTTTTAACATTTCTGTTTTGTTACTGTTATCGTTTCACTTGTTTAGTAAGGGGGAAAAATGTTGCTCAGGGAAAAAAATGTCAATAAAATATATTTAAAAAAAAAAAATGATTAGACCCCCATCATTGAGTGCAAGCAAGCTGCCATCTGCCAAAGAGGAGTCAGACATTCTCAGTAGCTCTTTGAGGATTTGTGCCTCACTATAAGTCACCATCATCCTCCTGCAATGTGGAGACTGTGTAACTGCTCCCTCCCCATGACACAAGCCTGATCAGTGAGGGTGTGCACTGTCAGCAGTCAGATAGGAGAACAATGCTCAGAGAAGGGACATTAGAATGATGGGATTCGCTCATTACCATCCATGAATTGGGCGGCTATGAGTATGTCCAAGGCCCGCCTACCTGGTCTGGTCATCACCACTGCCTCATAGCCGACATCCACCTCCTTCGGGACCTCCTCTTCATCGTCTACTCAACATTCTCATCCGAGGGAATATGCCGCTTCTCCATATCCTCCTCAGGCAGTTATCCCCTCCTTGAAGTATCAAGTTGTGAAGGGCACAGCAGACAATCATAATGTGCAACATGATCTGTAAACTGTACTTCAGCACTCCATTAGATTGGTCCAGACACCGGAACCTAATTTTCAGCATCCCTCTGGTATTCTCCACCAAAGAACATGTAGTAGCTTGAGCATCATTATACTTGGTCTCAGCTGCACTCTGTGGCCTCCGCACAGACATCTGTACCCCCAAATTCGCTGTTGAACGTTTCCAATCCCGGATGCACTTCCAATTTATGTTACAGCACCCTGGCGAGTGCTCAATCAATTCCAGCCCCACAGACTTTGGAGTCCCAACATAAGTGAATTAATCAATAATTTGAGTTTTCTGAAGATCTTTAACCCTTGACTGCTCTAATGACTTACAGACACCAAATTTATAAGTAAAACATTAACAAAGTGTTTATGAATAAAAAGAGGAAAAGCTGAATGTATATAAAGTAGTAACAGAACAATGGTCAATTAGTCTACCTAATCCCAAAACCCCATCACACCCTCTACCCAGACACACACAAGGTACTGTTTGGTGGGGCTAAAAAAAAATAGTGATTCAAGGGCAGGTTTGAGATGAGTGTTCACTGCTGTAGTTTTGGCCAATGGGCAGCACGGTAGCATAGTTGTTAGCACAGTTGCTGCGCAGATCCAGGGTCCCAGGTTTGATTCCCGGCTTGGGCCACTGTCTGTGCCGGAGCCCCGTGTCTGTGTGGGTTTCCTCCGTGTGCCCCGGTTTCCTCCCACAGTCCAAAGATGTGCAGGTTAGGTGGATTGGCTAAGCTAAATTGCCCTTAGTGTCCAAAAAAGGTTAGGTGGGGTTACTGGGTTACGGGGGTAGGTTGGAAGTGTGGGCTTAAGTGGGGTGCTCTTTCTAAGGGTCGGTGCAGACTCAATGGGCCAAATGGCCTCCTTCTGCACTGTAAATTCTATTCTAATAAAAAAATAGATTTAATCAAGAGGTTCAGGTTGGCACAAATCCATCCTTCAACCATCAGATGGTGTTTTCCCAAGTGTTCCAGGTCAGTGCATTTCCATCCTTCTACCCCCAGATGGAGCTAGGTGTGGGGTTTTCTCAATCATGCAATTCTTGTCACCATCCAGCAGATGGTGCTGTTCACAGGTTCTCAGATTGGTGCACTTCTGCCTTTCTACCACCAGATGCAACTTTCGCTTCACTGTGAGATTAATATAGTTTTGACCCTTGAATTAGCAGTTTTACTGGCCTGATCCCTGTACAAGACTTACGAATGCTCCCACCTTAAACTTGAATTTCCAGCTCTTCACAGCCCTTCAGACACAGAGTTTAAAGATTACAGACCTGGTGAATGTCCACTTGTTTTCTTACTCCAGAAGCCTTCTGCAAACTTCCCTGCTGTCTGCCTCCTCGCTAGGTGAGCCTTCACAGAATTGGCTTGGAGATTTTAAATATCACCTGGCCGAGAGAAAAGAAGCTACAGAAAGAGGGGACAGAATGATTCTTGAAGTTCCCTACTAGCTGGCTTAGTCCATAGATCTGAACACAAGATGACACTCTCCAGAAGACCTGCCTTCTTTCCTGAAATTTTCTGACTGGCTTCACCAACCGCAGGCTACGATAGGAGCTAGCTGAGAATCATATTGGCTTCTGCCAATTGGCTTCTGCCGAATTTATCAAACAGCATCACACGTTCTGCCACAGAACCTAGAGGGAACGTTGTGGCCTGGCCCAACGGGGCAGGGGTGTTCCAGATTTGCCTAAAATCTGTCATTTAACAGAAATCCCCAAAGGTGCAGCAATGTTGTAGCAGCTAACCAGAAGACTGTAGACTGAAGCAGGCAGCAAGACAGGGATAAAAAAAAAGGAACACAGGACAGACAAAATGTTTTACAACAACATCCTAACAATTTACTTTTACCACTATAATCCTCTCTAAACACAATAGAATCACAGTTGGAACTTAACCAATCCTCATACAAACACTTTTGTACAACATGAATATAACTATATATTTTACCCATTCTTTCACAGAAGCATTAAATCAAATCCACTTAAAACTACCTTATTAATAATGTTTACTAATACAAATGTAAATCCCTTAAAACTACCTTTATTTTCCCAACACTGGCAAAGATTGTGTCCATTATATCTTGGACACACTATTGTGTGGAATCTTGCAAGATGCTGCAAAGATCACCTATAAAGTCACATAAAAGTTGAGGCTAGCTATAACTTTCCATGTCACAGGCAATGGATGCCTTCCAAGCCCTGGGGCACCAAATCCTGTAGAAGCATGCAAAAGTGAGCCATTAGTTCCCCTAACAGATGATGTCTAGTCCGTCACTGGTTCTCACTTATCTGTAGAAGGTCAGGCACCATATGTACATGCTGGATCATGGTCGACACCACCGAGCAACTGTTCTCTGGGATAGTCCTCTTCAGGGTTCCCCTTGTTGTTCGGGAGAGTCAGGTGCCTCTGTTGATGTCTTCTCATTTTCTAGGTGCCAGAAGAATGATAGAAATTCCAGTGGCTCCATTTCTCCCATGCGCATATCACTGCAAAATTGAATAGAGAGAGTTGACTGTTAGCTTTTGTCTCCAAAGGTTCGACCTTTACCCAAACACCTTTGGTAGCTTCTTCTCAATGGACACTGACTCACATGCTGGCTACCATACTGAGCATCTGTCCTTTATTTGCTTACTAAATGAGAAAGACCCTACACTATCCTTACCCCATACAGCTTGAAAGATTGGTCACAACTTTGGCCATTCTCTACATCTAGGGGTATCATCTGAGGTGCATGCATTGTCCCAAGCTTCACTCTAGGATCGTGCGTGCAAACCAGTCAACGGAGGGCACCTTTCAAAATGCATGTCAGCACACATCTGGGGCGTCATACTCCGACCCCCCGCCGGGTCGGAGAATGGCCATTGGCCGCCGTGAATCCCGCCCCCGCCCCCGCCGAAGTCTCCGGTACCGGAGATTGGGCGGGGGCAGGAATCGGGCCGCGCCAGTTGGCGGGACCCCCCACTCAATTCTCCAGCCCGGATGGGCCGAAGTCCCGCCTAGAAATTGCCTGTCCCGCCGGCGTAAATCAAAGCTGGTATTTACCGGCGGGACCAGGCGGCATGGGTTGGCTCCGGGGTCCTGGGGGGGGCACGGGGCGATCTGACCCCAGGAGGTGCCCCCACGGTGGCCTGGCCCGCGATCGGGGCCCACTGATCCGCCAGCGGGCCTGTGCCGTGGGGGCACTCTTTCCCTTCCGCCTCCGCCACGGCCTCCACCATGGCGGAGGCGGAAGTGACTCTCCCCACTGCGCATGCGCGGGAAACTGTCAGCGGCCGCATTTCCACGCCAGCTGGCGGGGCAACAAACGCCATTTCCGCCAGCTGGAGGGGCGGAAATCCCTCCGGCGTCGGCCTAGCCCCTCAATGTTGGGGCTCGGCCCCCAAAGATGCGGAGCATTCCGCACCTTTGGGGCGGCGTGATGCCCTTCTGATTGGCGCCGATTTGGGCGCCAGTCGGCGGACACCGCGCCGTTGGGGGAGAATTCCGCCCCTGATGTGTCAAAGCACTCTCCTCAGCCAGAGTGCCCTTGTTCATTGACAAAGGGAGGATATATATACTTCCCATTTGGCCAGTGGTGCAGGGAAACCATCGCAGTCCCTGAATGTAGAGGTTAGTTTGGCAAAGGCTAACTGCTGAGTGGTAATCAGTTCTAGTCACACAGATCAGTGGTGATTTGGTTGGCATAATTAGGTGAGCAGTCAGATGACAGGCACATTAATAAGACCATAAGTTATCGGAGTTTAGGCCATTTGACCCATCAAGTCTCTCTGCTAATCGATCATTGCTGATATTTTACTCATCCCCATTCTCCTGCCTTTTCCCATAACCCTGATTCATCAAGAAATCCCCTTATTAATCAAGAACACCAGATTTGTGCTTGAGGTGCTGTTACATTCAGGGCAACAGACCAAGAGCTGGAAGATGGAGTTAGACAGAATAGTTCTTTCTTAGAACATAAGAACCAAGAGCAGGAGCAAGCAATTTAACCTCTTGAGCCTGTTCCTCGTTCAATATGATTATGGTCGATCACATCATGGCCTCAATTCCACCATCCTGCCCATTCTCCATAACCCTTCAACCCATTACTAATTAAAAATTTGTCCTAACTCCTCCGCAAACGTATTCACTTTCCCAGCATCCTCCACACTCTGGTGTTGCGAATTCCACAGATTCACCACCCTTTAGCAAAAGTAGTGTCTCCTCATCTCTGTTGTAAATTTGATGGCCCTTATCCTTAGACTATGACCTCTCATTCTAGAATGCCCCACAACAGGAAGCATCTGCTCCACCTCGCCTTATCCATACCTTTTATCATCTTGTCTACCTCTATTTGATCTCCCCTCATTCTTCATAACTCTAGAGAGTATAGGCCTGAACTACTCAATCTTTCTTTAGAAGACAAACCCCTCATCTCTAATCAATCTCGTGAACCTCCTCTGAACTGCCTCCAATGTCACTACATCTTTCCTCAAATAAGGGAACCAAAGCTGTGCACAATACTCCAGGGGCAGTCTCACCAATGCCTTTTACAGTTGCAACAACACTTCCTTAACTTTATACTCTATTCATTTAGCTACACATGCCAACATTCCATTTGCTTTCTTTATTACCTGCTTTATCTGCATGCTAGTTTTCTGCGACTCATGCACCCAGATCCTTGTGCACCCCGAATACTCTCCACATTTAGATAATCACATTTTTCCAATCAAAATGGATGACCTCACACTTATCCATGTTAAACTGCATCTGCCACATTTTGGCTCACTCACTTACCTTATCTATTTCTATTTGTAAGGTTCTTATTTCCGCATTGCAACTTACTGTCCCACCTATTTTAGCGTCATCTGTAAATTTGGTCATAATACCTTCTATCCCTGCATCCCAGTCATTTATACAGACTGTAAATAGTTGGGGCCCAAGGACCCTACTAGTTAAATCTTGCCATACAGAAAAAGTACTATTTATCCCAATTTTCTGTCTTCTGTCCGTCAACCAGTCTTCTATCCAAGCTAATAAATTACCCCTAACCCCAGGTGATCCAACCTTGTGTATTAACCTTCTTTGCTGCACCAGAAATACTACATGTACAGGATCCCAATTATCCACTTGGCTTGTTACAGCTTCGAAAAACTCTAGCAAATTATTCAAACATGATTTACCCTTCATAAAACCATGCTGACTCTGATGATTGCGTTTTGACTTTCCAAATGTCCTGATATTACTTCCTTAATAATGGATTATAACAATTTCCCAACAACAGATGGTAAACTAGCTGGCCTATAATTTCCTATATTTTGACTCTCACCATTTTTGAATAAGGGCGTTACGTTAGCATTTTTCAAATCCACTGGAATCTTTGCTATGTACAGGGAATTTGGGAATATTATAACCGATGGATCCACTATCTCTGCTGCTGCTTCCTTTAACACCCTAGGATTTAGGCATCAGGCCCTGGGAAGCTGTCTGCCTTCAACCCCAATAGTGTTAATGACTCTTTGTTACAGCTGCATGATCATTTTTGGAGCATTGTTTAATGGGGAATTGTGTGTTAGAGTTAAGAAATACATGTGAACTGTTCTGATTAGGTTTGCTGTTTAAGTGTTTAACTATTGTTTTTTTATTTTGTTTTAATAAAGTTTTGTTTAGAAAATAACCAAGCCCTCATTCTTACATTACCTTTCCTGGAACAAACTGATCTTTCTGCACAGTCTTAAAACTTCAAAAATGGTTCAATCTCTGCCATCGTTGAGAGCTGATCACGTGTTCATAACATTGGTTCCTTCTGCCACATTTAGCACTGCTATGAGTCCTCCTCAAGGGGCTCAGGGGAGATGTTTCACTGGGCTGCAGAGGCCCTTGGCCAATGAGACTGGCCCCGACATTGCTTGGGCAGTGGCTGGGTCACACAGGGTCTAAATTTGTGGTACGTTGTGTGCTTGAATGGGGCGGTGATGGTGGGAGGGCGTCCAACACTATTCACCCCTGTATCTAGTGAACCCTGGAACTCCTGAACTCCCTTGTCCATATATCTCCCTGGCCCTTTTCAGGTCCAAAGGCCCTTTTCAAGTCCAAAAATGCTTCAGCCAACAAATTACGTTGGGTGGCCATGTTGTGTATTCCGCACTGTTATAACACCCTGGGCTAGTGCATAGTCAATTCCAGCCCCACAGGACCAAGAGTCCCAACATAAGTGAATTAACCAATAATTTGTAGATATTTTCTGAGATCTTTGACACTTGATTGCTCGAATGACCTGTAAGTAAAACTTAACTGTTTATTTATAACATGAAAAGAGATGATTATGTAATGGTAATAATAGAATGGTCTGCTAATCTAATTATCCCCCCTTCACCATCCATCCTTCTACCCACACACACATACAAGACAGATATACAGTGGGGAAGGGAAGGATGAAAATAATGGGGATTAAAATGGAAATGAGAGATAAGTGTCTTCGCTGCTAAGGTGTAGTCGCTGTAGTCAGATATCTTCTCAGGACACCCACTGGTTGGGTCGGACCTTCTGGTTTGTGTCTTCAATCAGAACTCACAGGCTGCAGAATTTCCTCTGGGGAGTCACTTTCAGTTGACTGATCTCCACCAGACTGTCTCTCAGTCTCACTGATATAACATTAGAATTCTCTGCCTGAGAGTTTAAAAGAGGGTTTTCTGTCCACTCTGTCTCTTGGCCACTGGCCTCCTATTTCTGCAGGACAGAGCTAATTGGGGTGGAGAGAGAGAAAAATTATCTTTTCTTCAAGACTGCCAGATATTTCATGTGGGAGATGTCAGCTGGGCTTTCCTCAGCCTTTCAAACAGGTGGCTGCAGAGAGAGACTGCTTGCAACCACTTAATCAGACATTACATTTTAACAGGCTGGCGGGAAAGTGTTTTAATCAGAAGTTAAACTTTCACAAGCATAAGATGATGGAGAGAGTCAAAGCTCGTACACTTCACTCTCCTGAGTCAAAACAGGTCGGGAAATATGGTGGCACAGTGGCTAGCACTGCTGTCTCACAGCGCCAGGGACCCGGAATCGATTCTGACCTTGGGTGACTGTCTGTGTGAAGTTTGCACTCTCTCCCTGTGTCTGCATGGGGTTCCTCTGGATGCTCCGGTTTCCTCCCGCAGTCGTAAGATGTGCAGGTTAGGTGGATTGGCCATGCTAAATTGCCCGTAGGGTGGGGTTGCAGTAATAGGATGGGGGATGAGGACCCTCCTTCGAAGGGTTGCCCGCATTTTACCCCAGGTGCCTTCACCCTTTCAGCCCCAGTACCTGCGTCCTTTAAGCCGCAGTGCCTGCATCCTTTCACCTCCAGTGCCTTCACCCTTCAACACCAGTGCTTGCATCCTTTCAGCCACGGTGCCTTCACCCTTTCAGCCCCAATGCATTCACCCTTTCAACGCTAGTGCCTTCGCATTCAGCCCCGGGGCCTGTACCCTTTCAGCCCCGGTACCTTCACCCTTTCAGCCCCGGTGCCTTCACCCTTTCAGCCGCAGTGCCTGCCCCCTTTCAGCCCTGGTGCCTTCACCCTTTCAGGCCCAGTGCCTTCACCCATTCAGCCCCGGTGCTTTCACCCTTTCAGCCGCAGTGCCTGCATCCTTTCAGCCGCAGTGGCTGCACCATTTCTGCCCCGGTGCCTTCACCCTTTCTGCCACGGTGTTTTCGCCCTTTCAGCCCTGGTGCCTTCACCCTTTCAGCCCCGGCGCCTGCATCCTTTCAGCCGCAGTGCCTGCCCCCTTTCAGCCCCGGTGCCTTCACCCATTCAGCCCCGGTGCTTTCACGCTTTCAGCCACAGTGCCTGCATCCTTTCAGCCGCAATGGCTGCACCATTTTTGACCCGGTGCCTTCACCCTTTCTGCCCCGGTGCTTTCACCCTTTCAGCCCTGGTGCCTGCACCCTTTCAGCCCCAGTGCCTGCACCCTTTCAGCCCCAGTGCCTGCCCCCTTTCAATCGCAATTCCCTTCACCCTTTCAGCCCCAGTGGCTGCATCCTTTCAGCACTAGTGCCTTCATGTTTTCAGCCCCTGATCCTGCACCATTTCAGCCCAAGTGCCTGCACCCTTTCAACCCCGGTACCTTTACCCTTCAACACCAGTGCCTGCACAATTTTGGCCCAGGTGCCTTCACCCTTTCAGCCCCAGTACCTGCATCCTTTAAGCCGCAGTGTCTGTCAGGTTAAGCACACTGAGATAACACGGGCTGCAACTGGATGCAGCTTTAACTGAAAGATACTCCAGACCTTGAAGTTAGTTCACTCTGATTTCTTGAACCTGTCACACAGTTAGCACAGTCCTCTGTGAGTTCGACTCTCTGTTAACCTAAGTGTGATTACTCTGTCTGACTGAACCAGACTAGCACTCAGCCACGTGCTGGATGTGTTATGTGATACATACACCCTGACTCACTCTGTAGATGTCCCCAGTGGAAAGAGGCGGAGTGTGAGTGCCTCATGCCTTTTATAGTGGGAAACCACCCCCAAGTATTCTGCCTGCTGATTGGTTATGTCCTGTTCTCTGTGTTCCTTAGCTGCCTGTCTGTATCTCATTATGTGCATGTCTGCATATCATGACATCTCCCCTTTTGAAATGTTTTTCTGTAGCATATGTGAAAGTATTTTCATGTGTAGGCTGAAAAACTAACTTATTTACATACTATGGCAGATGGGAACATATGTACATGTGAAAACAGGTGTCTAATGTGCGAAACAGAACATAGCAAACAAAACAAATGTTCACAAGTCCAGTCTCTGATCCTGGTTGAGCACCGGAGGGGTGGTGGTGGGGACGACGGCTCCTTGATAGGTGGGATTGAAGCCTGACTGGTTGCCTCATGGGTCGAGGTATCAGGAGGTGGCACAATAACAGATGGAAACAACAAAGAATATGATTGCGGGCAGGCAACTGTGCGCAGTGCCCGTCTGTTTCGCCACACAACAGAGCCATCAGCCATACGCACAACATACGATCGAGGAGGAGCCTGTCGAACAACAACAGATGGAGCTGACCAGCCTCCATCAGGTAGCTTGATCCGAACAGCATCCGCCGGGGATAGCACAGGCAAATCGGTGGATTGAGCGTCATAGCCCTGCTTTTGCCGGTCCCTGAGTTTCTGCACCTTCTGCAGTGTCGGGAGGTGATCCAGGTCAGGCAAGTGTATGGCTGGAAGAGTCGTCCGCAGGTCCCTGTTCATCAGGAGTTGAGCCGGTGACATGCCGGTAGACAGAGGGGTTGCCCTGTAAGCAAGCAGCGCAAGGTTGACGTCAGAAGCAGAATCCGCGACCTTGCAGATGAGCTGCTTCACTATGTGCACCCCTTTCTCAACCTTTCCGTTGGATTGCGGGTAATGTGGGCTGGAAGTAACGTGGTTAAACTGGTATTCCTGGGCAAATCTTGACCACTCTTGGCTGCTGAAGCGAGGACCGTTGACACTCTTGACAGTGAGTGGAATACCATGCCTGGAGAACGTCTCCTTACAGGTCTTGGATGTGAGGTCCGAGAGCTACACGACTTCTGGGTAGTTGGAAAAGTAATCAATGATTAACACATAATCACGACCACATAATCACGACCTCGTGAAAGAGGTCGATGACCACCTTGGCCCTCGGGGAGGTCATGATTTTGTGCTGTTGAAGTATCTCCTTGCTCTGTGCTGGCTGGAAGCGTTGACAGGTCGGACAGTTGAGGACCATATTCGAGATGGCCTGACTAATCCCAGGCCAATAGACAGCTTGCCTGGCTTTGTGCCTGCACTTCTTGACACCCAGATGTCCCTCATGGATTTGCTGGAGCACCAAGCTCTGGAGACTTGAGTGGAATGAATGACAATGCGGTCCAGCTTGAGGAGGATACCATCAACCACCGTCAGGTAGTCCTTCACATTGAAGAATTGGGGACACTCCCCTTTTTGCCAGCCATTGGCGAGGTGGCGCATGACACGCTGCAGAAGACGGTCTTTGGCTGTCTCGTCGCAAATGCGAATCACCTTTTAATCCGACGCCGGGAGGTTGTTGACCCACAGCTGCACCTGTGATTCAACCTGTTGCATGAATGCCGGCGGTTCACTGGGCAAGGTTATGGAGCGGGACAAGGCATCCTCAATAATGAGCTCCTTGCCTGTTGTGTACACAAGTTCAAAGACGTACCTTCTGAGCCTGAGGAAGATGCGCTGCAGCCGGGGCGTCATGTCATTCAGGTCCTTGTGGATAATGTGGACCAGAGGCCTGTGGTCTGTCTCGACGGTGAACGTCGGCAGGCCGTAGACATAAGCGTGGAACTTGAGAATTCCAGTAAGAAGGCCCAGGCATTCCTTTTCAATTTGGGCGTACCGCAGCTCGGTGGGTGTCATCGCCCGTGATGCGTAGGCAACCGGTGCCCAGGATGAGGTGTCATCGCGCTGGAGCAACACCGCACCGATACCATCCTGGCTCGCATCTGTCGAGATTTTCGTTTCCCTGTCAGGGTCAAAAAATGCCAATACAGCTGCAGTAGTGAGCTTGGCTTTCAGCTCCAATCACTCTGCTTGATGGGCTGCCTGCCACTCAATGGCAGTGGACTTTTTCACCAGGTGTCTGAGGGCCGTGGTGTGTGAGGCCAGGTTTGGGATAAACGTGCCCAAAAAGTTTACCATGCCTAGGAAGCGCAGCACCGCCTTCTTGTCTTCAGGGGTCTTCATGGCTTCGATGGCCTTGACCTTGTCTGTGTCCGGGCGCACACTCTGCTGAGATATCTGGTCACCTAAAAACTTAAGTGTCGACATGCCAAAGCTACACATGGCCCTGTTCAGCTTGAGGGCATTGGCATGGCCACGGCAGAATACCTGGTGGAGATGACAGATGTGCTCTTCGGGGGTCGTGGACCATATGATAACGTCATCCACCGACACATGAACCCCTTCAATGCCCTCTATCATCTGCTCCATGATTCCATGGAAGATCTCCGAGGCCTAACGGCATACGATTATAACAGTACCTGCCAAACGGTGTGTTGAAGGTGCTGAGCCTTCTGCTGGACTCATCCAGCTGGATTTGCCAGAATCCATGTGATGCATCTAACTTTGTGAAAAACCAGGCGTGTGCCATCTCACTTGTGAGTTTCTCGCGCTTCGGGATGGGGTAGTGTTCCCGCATTATATTCTGGTTGAGATCCTTGGGATCAATGCAGTTGCGCAGCTCCCCGGAAGGCTTTTTTACACATACCATCGAGCTAACCCAGTCAGTCGGTTCTGTGACTTTGGAAATGATGCCCTGGTCCTGAAGATCCTTGAGCTGTGCCTTCAGGTGCTCCTTCAGTGGAGCCGGGACCCGGCGTGGTGGGTGGACCACAGGCGTGGCATCAGGCCGTAGGAGAATCTTGTACCGATATGGCAGAGTGCCCATCCCGTAAAACACATCCGGATACTCAGCGAGGATTTTTGTCAATGCCGGCTTGAAGATCCACGTTGGGGGAGGTCATTGTGTAGACCCGCTGCACAAGGTTTAGCTGCTTGCATGCATGTGCGCCGAGCAGGGAGGCCCTGTCTGGCTTGATTGGATTGGATTGGATTTGTTTATTGTCACGTGTACCAAGGTACAATGAAACGTATTTTTCTGCGAGCAGCTCAACAGATCATTGAGTACATGAGAAGAAAAGGGAATAAAAGAAAATACATAATAGGGCAACACAACATATACAATGTAACTACAAAAGCACTGGCATCAGATGAAGCATACAGGGTGTAGTATTAATGAAATCAGTCCATAAGAGGGTCATTTAGGAGTCTGGTGACAGTGGGGAAGAAGCTGGTTTTGAGTCTGTTCGTGCGTGTTCTCAGACTTCTGTATCTCCTGCCCGATGGAAGAAGTTGGAAGAGTGAGTAAGCCGGGTGGGAGGGATCTTTGATTATACTGCCCGCTTTCCCCAGCAGCGGGAGGTGTAGATGGAGTCAATGGATGGGAGGCAGGTTTGTGTGATGGACTGGGCGGTGTTCACGACTCTCTGAAGTTTCTTGCGGTCCTGGGCCGATCAGTTGCCATACCAGGCTGTGATGCAGCCTGATAGGATGCTTTCTATGGTGCATCTGTAAAAGTTGGTAAGAGTCAATGTGGACATGCCGAATTTCCTTAGTTTCCTGAGGAAGTACAGGCGCTGTTGTGCTTTCTTGGTGGTAGATATTTGGAGATGTGCACCCCTAGGAATTTGAAACTGCTAACCATCTCCACCTCGGCCCCATTGATGCTGACAGGGGTGTGAACAGTACTTTGCTTCCTGAACTCAATTACCAGCTCTTGAGTTTTGCTGGCATTGAGGGAGAGATTGTTGTCGCTACACCACTCCACTAGGTTCTCTATCTCCCTCCTGTATTCGGACTCATCATTATTCGAGATCCGGCCCACTATGGTCGTATCGTCAGCAAACTTGTAGATGGAATTGGAACCAAGTTTTGCCACGCAGTCGTGTGTGTACAGGGAGTAGAGTAGGGGGCTAAGTACGCAGCCTTGCGGGGCGCCGGTGTTGAGGACTATTGTGGAGGAGGTGTTGTTGTTCATTCTTACTGATTGTGGTCTGTTGGTCAGAAAATTGAGGATCCAGTTGCAGAGTGGGGAGCCAAGTCCTAGGTTTTGGAGCTTTGATATGAGCTTGGCTGGGATTATGGTGTTGAAGGCGGAGCTGTAGTCAATAAATAGGAGTCTAATGTAGGAGTCCTTGTTTTTGAGATGCTCTAGGGATGAGTGTAGGGCCAGGGAAATGGTGTCTGATGTGGACCAGTTGCAGCGGTATGCGAATTGCAGTGGATCAAGGCGTTCTGGGAGTATGGAGGTGATGCGCTTCATGGTCAACCTCTCGAAGCACTTCATTACGACTGAAGTCAGCACCACTGGTCGGTAGTCATTGAGGCACGTTGCCTAGTTCTTCTTCGGTACCGGTATGATGGTGGTCTTCTTGAAGCAGGTGGGGACCTCGGAGTGGAATAGGGACAGGTTAAAGATGTCCGTGAATACCTCTGCCAGGTGGTCCACGCAGGCTCTGAGTGCACGACCAGGGATCCCGTCTGGGCCCGTCGCCTTCCGAGGGTTCACTTTCAGGAAGGCCAATCTGACTTCGGAAGCTGTGATGGTGGGTATGGGTGAATTATGGGCTGTTGGGGCACTCGCCAGCGGATTGTTGGTTACCTGCTCGAACCAAGCATAGAATGCATTGAGTTCATCGGGGAGGGGTGCGCTGCTGCCAGAGATACTGTTCGGCTTCGCTTTGTAGCCCGTTATGTTGTTTAGTCCTCGCCACAACCGCCGAGAGTCTGTCTGTGACTCTAGCTTGGTTTGATATTCTCTCTTGCCATTCCGGATGGCTTTGCGGAGGTCGTACCTGGATTTCTTGTATAGGTCAGGGTCGTCTTACTTGAACGCCTCAGATCTGTTCTTCAGTAGGGAGTCAATCTCGCGATTGAGCCATGGTTTCCGGTTGGGGAACGCACGTACTGCTTTCTTTGGCACGCAGTCGTCCACACATTTGCTGATGAAGTATGTGACGGTGGTGGCATACTCATTTAAGTTGGTCGCTGAGTTCTTAAATATGGACCAGTCCACTGTCTCTAAGCAGTCACGTAAGAGCTCTTCTGTCTCCTCGGACCAGCACTGAACAACCTCCTTCGCTGGATCCTCCCGCTTGAGTTTCTGCTTGTATGCCGGGAGAAGGAGCACCGTCTTATGGTCTGATTTCCCAAAGTGCGGTCGGGGGATGGAACGGTAGGCGCCCTTGATTTTAGAGTAGCAGTGGTCAAGAGTGTTGTCGCCTCTGGTGGGACAGGAGATGTGCTGGTGGAATTTTGGCAGTACACTCTTGATGTTGGCCTTGTTGAAGTCTCCGGCCACGATGAACAAGGCCTCCGGGTGTTCTGTTTCGTAGTTGTTTATTACTGTGTATAGTTCGTCCAGCGCCTTCCTCACTACTGCCTGGGGTGGGATGTAGACCGCTGTGATAATGGCTGAAGTGAACCCACATGGAAGATAATATGGGCGGCACTTCACGGTCAGGTATTTCAGGTCTGGGGAGCAGTAGGTCGTCAGAGTCGCCACATCCAAGCACCAGGAGGAGGTGATGAGGTGGCAAACCCCTCCACCCTTCGCTTTGCTTGATGATGCCGTGCAGTCCGCCCGGTCCACTTCACATTGACTATCAAACTTGTCCAGGATGGTCTGAAACTTTGTCTTGTCCTGGCCTTCGGTGAAGTTAAACGAGTTGAAGAGTTGAATGACTTGAACCCCCGCAGTTGAGAGGAGAAGCGCGATCTTTCTTGTATCAGACGCACCTTCGAGGTCTGAGGCTTCGATGTACAGCAGAAACCTTTGCTTGTAAGTCCGCCAGTTGGCACTGAGATTGCCAAAGGTCTGCAGCTGTTGAGGAGCCTGGATCTCCTCCATGGTGACGGGATACATTTGCTGGTCGTCACAGAACAGATTGAGGTAAACCACCTAGGGATAGCAGTTTTCTGGTACCATGTCGTGTTCAGCACACTGAGATAACACGGGCTGCAACTGGATGCAGCTTTAACTGAAAGATACTCCAGACCTTGAAGTTAGTTCAAACTGATTTATTGAACCTGTCACACAGTTAGCACAGTCCTCTGTGAGTTTGAATCTCTGCTAACCTAAGTGTGATTACTCTGTCTGGCTGAACCAGACTAGCTCTTAGCCACGTGCTGGATGTGTTATGTGATATCTATACCCTGACTCACTCTGTTGATGTCCTCAGTGGAAATAGGCGGAGTGTGAGTGCCTCATGCCTTTTATAGTGGGAAACCACCCCCAAGTGTTCTGCCTGCTGATTGGTTACGTCCTGTTCTTTGTGTTCATCAGCTTCCTGTCTGTATCTCATTATGTGCATGTCTGCATATCATGACAGTGGCTGCATCCTTTCAGCTCCAGTGCATTCACCCTTCAACACCAGATCCTGCATCCTTTCAGCCCCAGTGCCTTCACCCTTTCAGCCCCAATGCATTCACCCTTTCAACGCTAGTGCCTTCACATGTTCAGCCCTGGGGCCTGCTCCCATTCAGCCGCAGTGCCTTGACCCTTCAACACCACTGCCTGCACCCTTTCAACACCACTGCCTGCACCCTTTCAGCCCCGGTGCCTTCACCCTTTCAGCCCCGGTGCCTTCACGTTTTCAGCCCTGGGGCCTGCATCCTTTCAGCCGCAGTGCCTTCACCCTTCAACACCACTGCCTGCACCCTTTCAACACTGATGTGTTGGGTAAGCTGGGTCTGCGAGGACTGCGTTTACTGTAGCAGAGAGAGAGATCCAGGCTTCCAAAACTTGAAGAAATGCAACTCTATTTTATAAAACTCTTAACTATTAAACATGCTTGAACTGTGGGTTGACACTGTGATGAGTTGACTGGAGACCTGAGGCTAACCTGACCAGACTATCTTACTACCACATGGTGGATGTTCTAGTTGGTGCTCACAGGCTCTGACTGTCTCAGAGGCTGCATCCCAAGAGAGCGGGAAAATTAGTGCCCCCTGGTTATATAGTGGCCGCGTCCTGTCTGGTGATTGGCTGCTGTGTTCTGTATGTTCATTGGTCATCCTTTGTGTCACTCACTGTCTGTCTGTGCACCATCATATACTTGTGTGTATATTATGACAAACACCACTGCCTGCACCCTTCCAGCCCCAGTGCCTTCACCCTTTCAGTCCCGGTGCCTGCACCCTTACAGCCCCAGTGCCTGCACCCTTTCAGCCCCAGTGCCTTCACCCTTTCAGCCCCGGTGCCTTCACCCTTTCAGCCCCGGTGCCTTCACCCTTTCAGCCCCGGTGCCTTCACCCTTTCAACGCTAATGCCTGCACCCTTTCAGCCCAGTGGCTGCACTCTTTCAGCCCCAGTGCCTTCACCTTTTCAGCACTCGTGCCTTCACGTTTTCAGCCATGGAGCCTGCACCATTTTGGCCCTAGTGCCGGCATCTTCACAGTCCCGGTGACTGCAGCCTTTCAGCACCAGTGCCTGCATCCTTTCAGCCTCAGTGCCTGCATCCTTTCAGCCCCGGTGCCTGCATCCTTTCAGCGCCAGTGCCTGCACCCTTTTAGCCCCAGTGTCTTCACTTTTAAGCACTGGTGCCTTCACCCTTTCAGCCCAAGTGCCTGCATCCTTCAATCCCAGTGCCTTGAATTATTTCAGCCCTGGTGCCTTCACCCTTTCAACCCCGGTGCCTGTCATGATATCCATATTAACATATCATGGTGCAATCACACACACTGATGGATAGGTCAACAGGCCAATCAACACACACGCAACATCACAGCTAATCACCAGTGAGAGCACACTCACTATAAAACAGGGAACACTACAGTTCCCGCTTGTTCCACCAGGAGATAGCTCAGAGCACAGAGCTCACAGTGTGCCACTCAGACATACACCATGTGCTGAGTGCTTCTCTAAGATAGTGCTAGGGCTGGGTCCACAGGTTAACTGGTGAAGTACGAACCACAGACAGAAGTTAACAGTTGTTATTATACAGAATAATAAAACAGAGTTGTACCATCTACAACCGTGTTGGTTTGTTTGTATATCGGAAC
The DNA here is from genome assembly GCF_047496885.1 of Scyliorhinus torazame. NCBI lineage: Eukaryota > Metazoa > Chordata > Chondrichthyes > Carcharhiniformes > Scyliorhinidae > Scyliorhinus > Scyliorhinus torazame. The sequence continues at coordinate 145,920,712 of NC_092716.1, read as the reverse complement.
ACCCAACACGACAGTGCCTTCACCCTTTCAGCTCTAACACCTGCACCCTTTCAGCTCTAGTGCCTGCACCCTTTCAGCCGCAGTGCCTGCACCACTTCAGCCCGAAAATGTTCACCCTGAAAAAGCATCTGCTCAACGTATTGGGCCCAGTCTTCTATACTTGTGTTGAAAGCATAAGCCTCCCTAAGTGTGGCATATTTAAATTTGTTCCCTTGTAGCAAAATTCAACCGCGATCCAGATGTCCAGATTCGCAGCCTGTAGTTCAATTTTTCCTCGTTGCCAGTGTTAAAATCACAGGCGTTCCGAGGTTTCAAACTCAGTGGTTTATTAAATGAATTAATGTGAAGGTATGAAGTGGCAGGCAGTAAACCCAGTCCCAGCCAGGACCATTCCGAAGATGCCAGTTCCCATCCTTTCCGGTTTCATCTGTCCACCTTTACAAGCCCCACTGTTTGACCTCCACCCATCAGTGGCGAGCTCGCATTCAATGAGCCAAGCCCCATGGGTCTCATGGAGATTATTACAGCCCCAGTGCTTGAATCATTTTAGCCTCAGTGCCTGAATCCTTCAACTCCAATGCCTGTATGGGCAGCATGGTGGCACAGTGGTTAGCACAGCTGCCTCACGGAGCTGAGGACCTGGTTCTGGGACACTGTCTGTTTGGAGTTTGCACATATTCCCTGTGTTTGCCTTAGTTTCACCCCCACAGCCCAAAGATGTGCAGGGTAGGTGGATGGCCACGCTAAATTGTCCCTTAATTGGAAAAAATTAATTGGGTACTCTAAATTTATTTTTTTACAAAATTCCAGTGCCTACACACTTTCTGCCCTGGTGCCTGCACCCTTTCAGCCCCAGTGTCTGCACTCTTTCAACCATGATGCCTTCACTCTTTCAGCCCCAGTGCCAGCATCCTTTCAGCCCGCCTACATCCTTTCAGCCCCAGTGCCTTCACCATTCAACACCAGTGCCTGCACCCTTTGAGCCCCAATGCATGCATTCTTTCAGCCCCAATGCCTTCATGTTTTCAACCATATTGGTTAGCACTGTTGCCTCACAGTACCAGGAACCCGGGTTCAATTACAACCTCAGGTGACTGTGTGGAATTTGCACATTCTCCCCATGTCTGTGTAGGTTTCCCCTGGGTGCTCCGGTTTCATCCCACAGTCCAAAGATGTGCAGGTTAGATAGATTGGCCAGGCTAAATTGCCCCTTTGTGTTCAAAGATGCATAGGTTAGGTTAAGGGGTTATTGAGATGGTGGGGGAGGGGAGGGGGGAAGAGTGAGCTTAGGTGGAGTGCTCTTTAACAGGTGCTGACTCAATGGGCCGAATGGCCTCTTCCTGCACAGTAGAGAATCTATGATTCTCTGAAATTTGATACATAGTCCAAAAGTGTCATCTCTGATTTCTTACTTAACAATTTTTCTTAGATTAATTTGAGTGGTGCTCTAACCTCATGCCCATAAACCAAATCAAAAGGATTAAATCTTGTAGGATTAGTTGGTGCATCCCTAATGGCAAATAATAAAAATGAGGGTAATCGTGACCACACACTATCATCAATGTTCTCAAAGTTTTATGCCACCTCTCTCTTGCTCCCTGTGACTCCGGTTGATACGCCGATGATTTATATTGTTTCATTTCCAGACCATTCATGACCTCTTTAAATAATCCTGACAAAATTTGACCCTTGATATGATTGTATCACTTTTGGTAAGCCACAAGTAAAGAACTTTACTAATTCCTCTACCAGTCTATTGTTTCTTAATGTTATGGCTCCAGGAATTTAGTTTTATTTAATTCATTCTCATGGGATGTAGGCTTCGCTGGCTGGGCCAGCATTTGTTGCCCATCCCTGGTTTCTCTTGAGAAGGTGGTGGTGAGCTGCTTTCTTGAACCACTGCAGTCCATGTGGTGTAAGCACACCCACAGTGCTGTTAGAGAGAGATTTCCAGGATTTTGACCCAGCGACAGTAAAGGAACAGCGATAGCTTTCCAAGTCACGATTGTGAGTGACTTGGAGGGCAACCTCCAGGCAGTGATGTTTGATTTGATTTATTATTGTCACATGTATTAGTGTACAGTGAAAAGTATTGTTTCTTGCATGCTATACAGACAACACATACCGTACATAGGGAAGGACGAAGAGCCTACAGAATGTAATGTTACAGTCATAACTAGGGTGTAGAGAAAAGATCAACTTAATACGAGGTAGGTGTGTTAGTCTGTGTAGAGGTATTACGGTACCTGGTAATGCTGGAACACCATTGGTATATATTGTATGTTTCCTATTGGTCAAGCTGTATTGTAGCTCCGCCCTGCAAGGCAGGGTATAAGAGCCCGTGCCGCCCCAGCAGCCTTCATTCTGTCCCTGAGCTGCTGGGGGAAACATTTACCTTATTAAAGCCCTCAGTTGGACTACAACCTTGCTTTAGTGGTCATTGATCGTGCATCAATTTAATAAGCTAGATTTAAGAGGATGGAGCTTCGAATCAAGACGGAGTGTCTGCACCTCAGCCTCCACGCGGCGAACTCAGCGGCAATCTTCAAGCACTGGCTGGCGTGTTTTAAAGGATATCTTGGAACGGCTGAAAACACACCCACGGGAGAACAGAAAATGCAAGTCCTGCACTCGAGGGTGAGCCCGGAAATTTACACCCTCATCGAGGACGCAGAAGACTTCGATGCAGCAATAGAGCTGCTAAAAGGACATTATATTCGCCCGGTAAACCAGGTCTGCGCCCGATATCTGCTAGCAATGAGGCAACAAATCCCTGCAGAATCGCTGGGGAATCGCTGGAATAATTCTACCGTGCGCTCCTGGTGTTGGGGAGAAACTGCAGCTGCCCACAAGTTTCGGCGAGCGAACACACAGAACTCTTGATCTGGGACGCTTTCGTGGCAGGTATGCTGTCCTCCCAAATCCGCCAGCGATTGCTGGAAAAAGACACCATAGGCCTCAAGGAGGAACGGGCCCTTGCAGGCTCCCTGGATGTAGCCTCCAGGAACGCCTGCGTTTACGTTCCCGACCCCGAGACATCCCCCATCTCCCCACAAGCTTGTGCTGCAAGGCGGCCTGGCAACCCCGCTGCTACATTTGCGGGCAGGCCAAGCACCCCCAGCAGCGCTGCCCGGCCCGTGTATCCACCTGCAAGCGATGTGGTAAAAAGGGCCACTTCGTGGTGGTATGCCAGGACCGTGCGGTCGCCGTGGTCTCCGGCGGCGAATGCAGACTGCCACCATAAACCTCTCCACGGTCCCCGTGCGGCCAGCGGGCGCCGCCATCTTCCTACTCCAGGGCTACTTGCGGCCCCTGGGCGCCGCCATCTTGTCCCGTGGACGCCACGTTCGATGGATGGGCGCCGCCATTTTGTGCACCCCCAGCCAGGTGCGACCAATGGGAGCCGCCATCTTGTCCCGCGGACGCCACGTTCGATGGATGGGCGCCGCCACTTTGTGCACCCCCAGCCATGTGCGACCAATGGGAGCCACCATCTTGGCTGGACTCCGAGGACCCCAGCTCAGCTGACCGCACACCGCCCGAAGAGAACACTCAACTGCTGACATTAGCCTCGGTGACCCTGGATCAGTCTCGGCCTCGAACACTCTCAACTTCTACGACAACAGTACTAATCAACGGGCACGAGACGTCCTGCTTAATCGACTCTGGGAGCACGGAGAGCTTCATACACCCTGACATGGAAAGGCACTGTTCTCTCCTTGTCCACCCCGTTAATCAAAAAATCTCCCTGGCCTCCCGGTTCCCACTCAGTAGAGATAAAGGGGTTTTGTATAGCAAACCTCACAGTCCAGGGAAGGGAGTTTAAAAATTACCGGCTCTACGTCCTTCCCCACCTCTGCGCGGCCACACTCCTAGGTTTAGACTTCCAGTGTAATCTCCAAAGTCTAACTTTCAAATTCGGCGGCCCTATACCACACCTCACTGTCTGCGGCCTCGCAACCCTCAAGGTCGATCCACCTTCCCTGTTTGCGAACCTCGCCCCGGATTGCAAACCCGTCGCCACCAGGAGCAGACGGTACAGTGCCCAGGACCGGATCTTTATTAGGTCAGAGGTCCAAAGGGTACTGAGGGAAGGAGTCACTGAAGCTAGCAACAGTCCCTGGAGAGCTCAAGTAGTGATGGTAAAGACCGGGGAGAAGCATAGGATGGTCATCAACTGCAGTCAGACCATCAACAGGTTTACGCAGCTGGACACGTAGCCTCTCCCCCGCATATCCGACCTGGTAAACAGGATCGCGCATTACAAGGTCTTCTCCACGGTGGATCTTAAGTCTACCACCAGCTCCCCATCCGCACTAGTGACCGCATATACACTGCCTTCGAGGCAGATGAGCGGCTCTATCACTTCTTAAGGGTTCCCTTCGGTGTCACCAACGGGGTCTCGGTCTTCCCGCGCGAGATGGACCGAATAGTTGACCGGTACGGTTTACGGGCAACATTCCCGTATCTCGATAATGTCACCATCTGCGGCCACGACCAGCAGGACCATGACACCAACCTCCGAAAATTCTTCCAGACTGCAAAGACACTTAACCTTACATATAACAAGGATAAATGCGTGTTTAGCACCGACCGCCTAGCCATCCTCGGCTACGTAGTGCGAAATGGAGTTATAGGCCCTGACCCTGAACGCATGCGCCCCCTTATGGAGTTCCCCCTCCCTCACTGCTCCAAAGCCCTGAAGCGCTGCCTAGGGTTTTTATCTTACTATGCCCAGTGGGTCCCCAACTATGCGGACAAGGCCCGTCCCCTGATCCAATCCACAGCTTTTCCCCTGTCGATAGAGGCCCGCCAGGCCTTCAGCCGCATCAAAGCAGACATTGCAAAGGCCACGATGCATGCCTTCGATGAGTGCCTCCCCTTCCAGGTCGAGTGCGACGCGTCTGATGTAGCTCTGGTGGCCACCCTCAACCAAGCGGGCAGACCCGTGGCCTTCTTCTCACATACCCTCCATGCTTCCGAAATCCGCCACTCCTCAGTCGAAATGGAAGTCCAGGCCATAGTAGAAGCTGTGCGACATTGGAGGCATTACCTGGCTGACAGGAGATTCACTCTCCTCACTGACCAACGGTCGGTCGCTTTCATATTCGATAATGCACAGCGGGGCAAGATAAAAAACGATAAGATCTTGCAGTGGAGGATCGAACTCTCCACCTACAACTACGAGATCTTGTACCAACCCGGGAAGCTAGACGAGCCTCCTGATGCCCTGTCCTGCAGCACATGTGTCAACGCACAAGTGGACCGCCACCGAGCCCTCCACGAGGACCTCTGCCACCCGGGGGGTCACTCACTTTTTCCACTTTATCAAGACCTGCAACCTGCCCTACTCCATCGAGGAGGTCAGGACAGCCACCAGGGACTGCCAAATCTGCGTGGAGTGCAAATCGCAATTCTACCGGCCAGAGAAAGCGCACCTGATTAAGGCTTCCCGTCCCTTTGAACGCCTCAGCATGGACTTCAAAGGCCCCCTCCCCTCCACCGACCGCAACACATATTTCCTGAACGTGATTGACAAGTACTCCCGGTTCTCATTCGCCATCCCCTGCCCCGACGTGACCGCAACCACCGTCATCAAGGCCCGATTGCATACATAATGATAGGGGGTCCTCCTTTATGAGCGATGAACTGCGTCAATTCCTGCTCAGCAAGGGCATCGCCTCGAGCAGGACGACCAGTTACAACCCCCGGGGTAACGGGCAGGTCGGGAGGGAGAACGGAACGGTCTGGAAGACAGTCCTACTGGCCCTACGGTCCAGGAATCTCCCAGTCTCCCGCTGGCAGGAAGTTCTCTCAGATGCCCTCCACTCAACCAACCAAACACCTCACAAACGTCTCCTTGTCTTCCCCAGGAACTCCTCCTCTGGGACCTCGCTCCCGACCCGGCTGGCAGCTCCCGGACCCATCCTGCTCCGAAAACACGTGTGGGCGCACAAGTCGGACCCATTGGTCGAGAGGGTCCATCTTCTCCACGCTAACCCCCAGTACGCCTATACCCCGACGGCCGACAAGATATGGTCTCCCTACGAGACCTGGCGCCCGACGGAGCCCCACGCTCACCCCTGCCACCAGTCCCACCCTCCCTCCTACCAGTGCACTTTACAGGAGGATCGGTCCTTCCACAGGCCCCGTCTAGGCCCCCCCACCCACCGATGCACCCCGCAGACGCTCCCTTCCCAGGTCAACCGTTTCCCCCCCCCAGGGGTGTCGAAGCTGCCACAGAGATCGAGGCCACGGTCCCGGAGTCACAGATGTCCGAGCCTCCACCAGAGTCACCACCGAAGCTTTGTCGATCACAGAGGATGACCAGGGCCCCCGATCGACTGATTGCTTAATTTTAAAGTGTATAGTTAATTATGAATCATAAATTGTAAATAGTGAATAGAATTGTAAATAGTTACAAAACGCTGTACGGAGGTATTACGGTACCTCCATAACTATAATTTTTACCACGTTACCATGTTGTAATATCAGGCCACCACTCCCGCCGGACTCTTTTTTAACAGGGGTGAATGTGGTAGTCTGTGTAGAGGTATTACGGTACGTGGTAATGCAGGAACACCATTGGTAGATATTGTATGTTTCCGATTTGACTACAACCTCACTTTAGTGGTCATTGATCGTGCATCAGTGGGACCATTCAAAAGTCTGATGGCAGCAGGGAAGAAGCTGTTCTTGAGTCGGTTGGTACGTGACCTCAAACTTTTGAATGTTTTTGCTGACGGAAGAAGGTGGAAGAGCGTATGTCCGGGGTGTGTGGGGTCCTTAATTATGCTGGTTGCCTTTCCGAGGCAGCGGGAATTATAGACTGAGTCAATGGATGGGAGGCTGGTTTGCGTGATGGATTGGGCTACATTCACAACCTTTTGTAGTTTCCTGCAGTCGTAGGCAGAGCAGGAACCATACCAAGCTGTGATACAACTAGAAAGAATACTTTCAATGGTGCATCTGTAAAAATTGGTGAGAGTTGTAGCTGACATGCAAATTTCCTTAGTCTTCTGAGAAATTAGAGTCGTTGGTGGGCTTTCTTAACTATAGTGTTGGCATGGGAGGACCAGGACAGGTTGTTGTTAATCTGGACACCTAAAAACTTGAAGCTCTCAACCCTTCCTACTTCATTCCCATTGATGTAGACAGGGGCATGTTCTCCTCTATGCTTCCTGAAGTCGATGTCAATCTCCTTTGTTTTATTGACATTGAGGGAGAGATTATTGTTGTTGCACCAGTTCACCAGACTCTCTATCTCGTTCCTGTACTCTGTCTCGTCATAGTTTGAAATCTGACCCACTACGGTGGTGTCATCAGCAAATTTGAAAATCGAGTTGGAGGAGAATTTAGCCACACAGTCATAGGTGTATAAGGAGTATAGTAGGGGGCTGAGGCCACAGCTATGTGGGGCACCGGTGTTGAGGGTGATCGTGGAGGAGCTGTTGTTGCCTATCCTTACTGATTGTGGTCTGTGGGTGAGGAAGTTCAGGATCCAGTCGCAGAGGGAGGAGTCGTGTTCCCATGTGTCTGCTGCCCTTGTCCTTCTAGATGGCAGTGGTTGGGGATTTGGAAGGTGCTACCTAAGGAGCATTGGTGAGTTCCTGCAGTGCATCTTGTACACACAACTGCCACTGTGCTTCAGTGGTGGAGGGAGTTAATGTTTGTGGAAGGGGTACCAATCAAGCTGGCTGCTTTGTTTTGGATGGTTTTGGCTTCTTGACTGTAGGACTTGCACTCATCTAGGCACACCCCTGACTTGTGCCTTGCAGATGGTGGACAGGCTTTCACGTCACGTTGTGAGCTACTCATCGCAGGATGCCTAACCTCTGACCTGCTCCTGTACCCACAGTATTTATATGGCTCGTCCAGTTCAGTTTCTGGTCAATGGTAACCCACAGGATGTTGATAGTGTAATTTCAGTGATGGTAATGCTATTGAATGTCAAGGGTGATGGTTTGATTCTCCCTTATTGGAGATGGTCATGGCTTGACACTTGTGTGTCATGAATGTTACTTGCCATGTCAGTACAAGCCTGGACATTTTTCAAGTTTTGCTGCATCTGCACATGGGCTGATTCAGTGTCTGAGGAATCTCAAATGGTATTTCTAGTGATCTCTATATGTAGTAATACACGATCAGACTAGGTTAAGCAAGTACATGCAATTGAACACTAGATGACCACACTATCAGGACCTATAATTAGGGCAGCACGGTAGCATTGTGGATAGCACAATTGCTTCACAGCTCCAGGGTCCCAGGTCGATTCCGGCTTGGGTCACTGTCTGTGCGGAGTCTGCACATCCTCCCCGTGTGTGCGTGGGTTTCCTCCGGGTGCTCCGGTTTCCTCCCACAGTCCAAAGATGTGCAGGTTAGGTGGATTGGCCATGATAAATTTGCCCTTAGTGTCCAAAATTGCCCTTAGTGTTGGGTGGGGTTACTGGGTTATGGGGATAGGGTGGAGGTGTTGACCTTGGGTAGGGTGCTCTTTCCAAGTGCCGGTGCAGACTCGATGGGCCAAATGGCCTCCTTCTGCACTGTAAATTCTATGATAAAAAGGTTTTCCCGCTCTTTCCTAAAGGAGAGTGTGTCAGGAGTGCAGAGAGTACAGAAGAGAGACAGCTAGAAAGAAGTTAATAGATGTCAGTATGTAGCATTATCTTATTTAATAGTTTGATCTACAGTTATTTGTTTGTTTACTAGTTCAGTATTAAGTGAAAAGGACGCATGAGGTTATCTCATATTACACATTAAATTACTTTATCATCACTGGAAGACTATGTCTATTTTTCAACAACTCGGCTCGACGAAAAGAGTTTTATATATATATATACATATTACAATATCGTAATATAACAAAGTGTCAGGTCAGAATAAGCTTTAAGAAAAACTAGTAAGTAAGTTCAAACAAAGAAGATAAAGTTCCGATACCGACTATTCGACTGGTGAAGTCATCGCAGAAACTGAATCCTCGACAATGAATTGATTTTCGATGGACCAAATGCAGACTCCCAGACATCTGAAGACAACCGGTAACCTTAATCTTAATTGGAGACTATTTAAGCAACAATTCCAGCTTTATCTGTAAACTAGTGATTTAGATACTGCTTCAGAAGCTAGACGAATCGCTTTGCTTCTGTCCCTAGCAGGACAGCAAGGAATTGAAATCCACAACTCATTTATTTTTGCTGAAAGCAAAGATAAATCTAAATTTGAACATATAATCGCTAAATGCAATGATCACTGCAGAAGCAAACAAACAAAATATTGGAGCGATTTAGATTTCATAAGCAAAAGATTGGAGAATCTGTTAATAACTTCATAACTGATCTAAAACTCCTCGCTCAGACTTGTAATTATGCTGATCTGCATGACTCTCTTGTGAGAAATCAAATTGTCAATGGTATAACAGATGAATCGTTAAGAGAAGCCTTTTTACGTCAAAATGATCTTACATTAAAAATTGCTATTGAAAAATGCATCTCTAGCGAAGAAAGTAAATGTCAATACTTAGAGTTTTATCCAAAAGAAAAAGGTGCGAAAGTCCACCACGAGACTGAGAAAATAAAAATGGTGTCGGAGGCAGCACAGAAGCACGTTCGAGACGGCAGCTATCTTGCGCACGCATTTTCCAACTCGGAACATGCGCACTTTGCACAGAAATGCGAGACTCCGCAAAAGAGATTGGCGTAAGAGCGAACGTCACCGATGCGTCATGGCGACAACGTGATGACGTGTCACAGATGTGGCAACGGCCATTTGAAGGGAAACTACCCAGCCTTTGGAAAACGCTGTTTGAGATGTTCAAAGATGAATCATTATGCTTCTCAGTGCTAGTCTTCAGCAAATTATCTCCCTTCTACACACAAAAAGAATTTTAATGTGAGAGCAATTGAAAAAGTTTAAAAAGTCAATTCACCGCGAGATTTTTCCTAAGATGATGAAATTTTCTTATTGGAAAATACCTTCTTTGTCAGAGTAATTGAAGCATCAATGAAGACAGATATTCAAGCAAAAAGGATAAATCTTCCAGCAACTAAGGAAGCTCTTCACACAACTAAGAAAAATCTTCAAGCAACAAAGAATCAGCAAGTCAACATCATTAATAATGAATGGATGACAACAGTATGTATCAACAATAGCCCAATAACATTTAAGTTAGATACAGGCGCTTCAGCAAATCTACTCAACTCAAAGGACTTGTCTACTATCACAGGTGACTACGACATAGTACCTGCGGAATGTTCACTGAAAGATTACAATGGAAATAAAATCATTTCACATGACTCATGTTATCCAAATGGTAGCATCAGGGACATTTACACAAAGCTAAGATTTGAAATAGTGGATGATCACTGATCTTCGCTATTGGGTGCTCAGGCATGTAAAGATTTACAGCTGATTCAGAGAATCTTCCTGAATACTTCTGAGACATCTACAATAGAAGATGACATCCAACAATTATTGAAAGAATACCCTGATGTTTTTCATGGCATGGGCACATTGCCATATCAATATAAAATTCTTCTTAAAAAAGATGCTAAGCCAGTGATACATTCACCGAGACGAGTACCAGTACCTCTCAGAGAAAGATTGACAGCTGAACTCACGAGACTGCAATCTCAAGGAATGATATCAAAAGTGATACAACCAACAGATTGGGTGAGCTCCTTAGTCTGTGTGAAAAAAGCATCTGGTGACATAAGGATATGCATGGATCCTAAAGACCTCAACAGAAACATTCGTCGAGAGCATTACCCAATACCTAAAAGAGAGGAAATCACCTACGAAATGTACAATGCCAAAATATTCACCAAATTAGATGCCTCATAAGGATTTTGGCAGATTCAGCTTGATGACTCGAGCAAACTCCTCTGCACGTTCAACACACCTTTTGGGAGGTATTGTTTTAATAGAATGCCCTTCGGAATTATTTTTGCATTAGAAATATTTCATCGCATAATGGAGCAAATGACAGAGAACATTGAAGGTGTTTGTGTTTATGTCGATGACATAATCATCTGGTCTACGACAGCAGAAGAACACATGATACGACTCAGAAAAGTTTTCAAGAGAATATATAAGTATGGTTTGAAGCTCAACCAATCGAAGTGTATGTTTGCCACCTCATCACTAAAATCTCTTGGTGACAACATAACAGCACATGCTATCAAACCTGACGATGATAAAATTCAAGCCATTAAAACAATGCAGCAACAAAAGACAAGAAAGCTGTCTTGCACTTTCTTGGGTTTGTGAATTTCCGAGAGAAATTTATATCAAATCTTTCAACCAGAACGACTGAATTACGTCAGCTCATCAAGAAAAACACTGACTTTGAATGGACTCAGCGTCACACTGAAGAATGGTTAGATCTTAAACAACAGCTGATCCAGGCTCCAAGCTTGACATTTTGCGACCCGACCAAGCCCACGGAAATTTCGACTGATGCCAGTCAGAATGGCATAGGTGCCGTTTTGTTACAGCAAGGTGACCACAACAATTAGGTTCCCATTGCCTAGGCATCCAGATCAATGATATCAACTGAGTATAGGTACGCCCAGATTGAAAAAGAGTGTCTTGGACTTGTTACTGGAATTACAAAATGTCATGATTATGTAGACTGCTTACCAAAATTTACTGTGGAAACAGACCATCGTCCACTTGTTAACATTGTCGACAAGAATCTTAATGGTATGACATATAGACTACAATGGCTCATGATGAAATTGCACAGATATGATTTTAACCTTATCTATACTCCAGGTAAAGAGTTAATCATAGCAGACACTGTCAAGATCGATTGACACAGATATCGCACCAACAGAATCAATTAATGATATTGATGCTCATCTACAACTGTTCAGAGAATTACTTCCTGCGTCCAATCACAAACTTCAACAGATACGTAATGAGACTCAGAGGATGCCACTTTGCCAAGAGTAATCCATCACTTGCAGAATGGATGGCCAAAATTTGGTCACTGTCCACAATACCAGAGTATACAGTCTGAACTGACGATATTAGATGGTATTCTACTGCGACATGACAGATTTGTCACTCCAGAGAGTCTAAAGTCAGAAATACTAAGCAAACTTCATGAAGGCCATCTCGGCATCGAGAACTGCAAACGAAGAGCGAGGTCAGCTGCATACTAGCCAGGTATTAATCAAGATATCACAGACATGATCATGTCATGTTCTACTTGCCAAAATCATCAAAGTCAACAGTGCAAGAAAAATTGCAACAGCATGACATTACCATGTCCCCATGAGTAAATGTAGGTATCAACCTTTTTCATTCATATAGCAAAGATTACATTTTAGTCATTGACTATTATTCAAATTTTCCAGAAGTCATGAAACTGACAGATCGCACGTCCACAGCTGTTATTAAAGCATGCAAAGACATCTTTGCGAGATATGGAATACCGCAAACCATAATGTCTGACAATGGTCCATGTTTTACCAGCTGGGAATGGAAAGAATTTGCAACAACATACAATTTCAGCCATATTACCTCAAGCCCTCATTTCCCGCAGTCTAACGGAAAGGTTGAAAAAGGTGTTCATCGTATCAAACAATTATTAAGTTTAATTATTAGCTTTGTTAACTTACGAAGACTTCCGGTTGCGGCGATGCCTTGCTAGCCGCACGTTTCGGCGGCTCCAGCTCCGACGGAACTTCGGGCTCTTTTAAGAGCCCCAACGGGAAATTTTTGGGCGACGCAACCCGGTGTGAGGTGAGTGAGTAGGGAGTCCCCCCCCAACAAAGGAGGAAAATATCGGCGGCGGCGGCTGCAGCGCGAGGAATCGTCGACGAAAGGGACAGAAAGGGAGAAGACACAAGATGGCGGCGGAGAAAGCTCAGGCGACATGGGGGCCCGAGCAAGACGAATTTTTGAGACGGTGTGTGGAGCTACTAAAGAGGGAGGTGCTGACCCCGATGCTACAGGCAATTGAGGGGCTCAAGGAGGCACAAAGGACCCAGGAGACAGTGCTCCGCGTGGTGGAGCATAAGGTGACGGATAATGAGGACGAGATCCTGGGCCTGGCGGTCAAAACACAGACGCACGAGGCACTCCATAAAAAGTGTATTGAAAGGATCGAGGCCCTAGAAAACAGAGCGCACTTCCGGGTGCGGCTATGCAGAGCTAGGTCGCATATTCGGCAGCTCCTGCTTGGGACGGACTTTTGGGCTCTTTTACAGGGCCCCCACGGCATTTGTTTGACATTTCCCGGTGTGGGAAGAAGGCTGCAATATTCCCCCGACAGTGTCCCCCAGGAAGGGTATGTCTCTTGGTTGCCAGACACACGCAGAAACAGTAAAAGATTTGGCTGCAACTGCAGGATAAACAGGGCCTCTTCCAGCATGCAGGCGGGGGAAGGGCAAGCTTAAAGCTGCAAGCTGACCTGAGGGCCTGTATCAAAAGTGAATTCTAGCAGCAGAGGGAACAACTGTGAAAAGACCTCATCAAGGCCACTGAAGGGACTTCCGGTTGCGGTGGTGCCTGGCTGGCCGCGCGCTTCGGCGGCTCCGGCTCCGACGGACCTTCGGGCTCTTTTGAGAGCCCCAGCGGGGAATTTTTCGGCGGCGCGGCCTGGTGTGGGGCGGGTGGGGGGGGGGGGTCCCCCCAGGCGAAGGGGGGGGGGGCCGGCGGCGGCGGCTGCGGCGCGGGGAGTCGTCGACCAAAGGGTCAGAAGGGGAGGGGTACGGGATGGCGGCGGGGGGGGCGCGGGCGACGTGGGGGCCTGAGCGTGGGGTTGTGGGGCGGTGCGTGGGGCTGCTGGGGAGGGGGGTGCTGGCCCCGTTGCTGCGGGCGGTTGAGGGGCTCGGGGGGACATTGGGGGCCCGGGGGGCGGGGCTCCGTGTGGTGGAGCGGAGGGTGGCGGATGTTGGGGGCGGGATCCTGGGCCTGGCGGTTGGGACGCGGACGTGCGGGGCACTTCATGGGGGGTGTGCTGGGGGGGTCGAGGCCCTGGAGGGTGGAGCGCGGGGGGGGGGGCCTTCGGATGCTGGGTCTCCCTGGGGGTGTGGAGGGAGTGGACTGTGGAGCGTGCGCGGGTGCGATGCTGGGCTCGCTGGTGGGTGCTGGGGCCCCTGCGGGCACCTTGGAGGTGGAGTGGGCAAATCGGATTCCGGCGAGAAGACCAAAAGCGGGAGAACCACCCAGGGCGATAATCGTGCGATTTTACCGCCTTAAGGATAGAGAAGAGGTCCTGAGATGGGCTAAAAAGGTGCGGAGTAGCAGATGGGAGAATGCAGTGGTACGGGTAGACCAGGATTGGAGTGCGGAGGTGGCGAGAAGGAGGGCGAGCTTCAACCGAGCCAAAGAGGTGTTGCATAAAAGGAAGGTGAAGTTCGGGATGCTGCAGCCGGCAAGACTATGGGTCACGTATCAGGAGAGACACCATTATTTCGACACGGCGGAGGAAGCATGGACCTTCATCAAAGAAGAGAAATTGGATCGGAACTGAGGGACTGATGCTGCAGGAAATGTTATTGTTAATGTTACGGTGGAAGTTAATTGAGAAGTAAACAGGGAAGGGGGGAGACATTGGGGAAATGTGGGCGCCGGTGAGGGGGGAAAGACGGGACATAGTTGGAGAATGGGGAAGGGGAGGGGGAGGGGAAAGGGAGCTGCGCCATAAGAGACGGGTCAGGTAAAGGGATGTTCCCGCACCAGAAAGAATAAGGCGGGAAGACAGGCGCAAGGCGGATGGGAGTTCCCCACATGGGGGGGTCGAGGAGTGAGCAGGAGTAGCCGGGGTCAGTTGAAGTCAGCTGACTTACGGAAGTAATATGGGGGGAGCAATCATGCTAGAAAGAGATCTAGCGGGGAGGGGGGGAGGGAGGGGGAGGGGGGGGGGAACAACTGGGTTGCTGCTGCGGAAATCCAAAAGGAAATGGCTAAAGAGTGGGTGGGCGGGGATGGTGTGCGACGCTGGGGGAGCGAGCGGGAGCGCGGAGGCGGGATATGGGACTGGCCTAGAGAAGGTAATGGCTAGTCGACACGGGAGGGGGGCAGGTAGCCCCCTAGTGAGGCTGATCACGTGGAACGTGAGAGGCCTGAACGGACCGATAAAAAGGGCCAGAGTGCTCGCGCATTTGAAAGGACTAAGGGCAGACGTGGTTATGCTCCAAGAGACGCACCTAAAGGTGGCGGACCAAGTTAGGCTAAGGAAAGGATGGGTGGGACAGGTGTTCCACTCAGGACTGGACGCAAAGAATAGAGGGGTGGCCATTTTGGTGGGGAAACAGGTCGCATTTGAAGCAAAGAACATCGTAGCAGATAGCGGAGGTAGATATGTAATGGTGAGTGGCAGGCTGGAGGGAATGGAGGTCGTGTTGGTTAACGTGTATGCCCCAAACTGGGACGATGCGGGATTTATGAGACGGATGCTGGGGCGTATACCGGACCTGGAGGTAGGAAACTTGATTTTAGGAGGGGACTTTAATACGGTGCTGGACCCGGGGCTAGATAGATCCAGCTCAAGGACCGGAAGAAGGCCGGCAGCGGCCAAGGTACTTAAGGGGTTTATGGACCAAATGGGGGGAGTGGATCCATGGCGATTTCTTAGACCTAGGGCTAGGGAGTTTTCCTTCTTCTCCCATGTCCATAAAGTGTACTCCCGGATAGATTTTTTTGTTTTGGGAAGGTCGTTGATCTCTAGGGTGGAAGAAGCTGAGTACTCAGCCATAGCGGTTTCGGATCATGCCCCACATTGGGTGGACCTGGAATTAGGAGAGGAAAGGGAGCAGAGAACACTCTGGCGATTAGATGTGGGACTGATGGCGGATGAGGGAGTGTGTGCAAGAGTGCGGGGGTGTATTGAGAGATATCTGGAGGTCAATGACGACGGCGAGGTCCCTGTGGGAGTGGTATGGGAAGCACTAAAAGCGGTGGTCAGAGGAGAGCTGATCTCCATTGGGGCCCACAAAAGGAAAACAGAGGCCAAGGAAAGGGAAAGATTACTGGGGGAGATTTTAAGGGTGGATAGGGAATTTGCAGAGACCCCGGAGGAGGAATTGTACAGGGAGAGGAGACGACTCCAGACGGAATTTGACCTTCTGACCACCAGAAAGGCGGAGGTACTGTGGAGGAAGGCACAGGGGAGGAGGTATGAATATGGGGAAAAGGCGAGTCGCCTGTTGGCTCATCAATTGCGAAAGAGGGCAGCAGCGAGGGAGATAGGAGGAATTAGAGACGAAAGGGGAGACACGGTGCGAAGGGCAGGAAAGATAAATGAGGTGTTCAAGACCTTCTATGAGGAACTGTATAGGTCTCAACCCCCAGAGGGAGAGGAGGGGATGCGGCAGTTCCTGGACCAATTGAGGTTCCCGAAAGTGGAGGAGCGGGGGGGTGGTAGGCCTGGGGGCACCGATTGGGGTGGACGAGGTTATTAAGGGACTGGGAAGCATGCAAGCAGGGAAGGCCCCAGGACCAGACGGGTTCCCGGTGGAGTATTACAGAAAATATGTGGACTTGTTGGCCCTGTTGATGGTGAGGACGTTCAATGAGGCCAGGAAAGGGGGGACTCTACCCTCGACGATGTCGGAGGCGACGATATCGTTAATTTTGAAGAGGGATAAAGATCCGTTGCAGTGCGGGTCCTATAGACCCATTTCATTGTTGAACGTGGACGCCAAATTGTTGGCAAAGGTACTGGCATCGAGGATAGAGGACTGTGTCCCGGGGGTGGTGCACGAAGACCAGACAGGGTTCGTAAAAGGGAGACAACTGAATGTTAACGTGCGACGACTATTAGGGGTGATAATGATGCCCCCAGTGGAGGGGGAGGCAG
This sequence comes from Scyliorhinus torazame, assembly GCF_047496885.1. Lineage (NCBI taxonomy): Eukaryota > Metazoa > Chordata > Chondrichthyes > Carcharhiniformes > Scyliorhinidae > Scyliorhinus > Scyliorhinus torazame. Next base: position 145,903,902 of record NC_092716.1, on the reverse strand, counting down.
AGATAGTGGCGGCAATGGACGCAGAGAAGGCATTTGATAGGGTGGAGTGGGAGTATTTATGGGAAGTGTTAAGGAGGTTTGGGTTTGGGAACGGGTTTATTAGCTGGGTTAGACTTCTTTATGGGGCTCCAACGGCAAGCGTAGTTACAGGTCGACATAGATCGGAGTATTTCCGACTATATAGGGGAACAAGACAGGGATGCCCGCTGTCTCCATTGTTGTTCGCGTTGGCAATTGAACCTCTGGCCATGGCGTTGAGAGACACCAGGAAATGGAGAGGGGTGATTAGAGGGGGAGAAGAACACCGAGTCTCGTTATATGCGGATGACCTATTGTTATACGTGTCGGACCCAGCGGGGGGAATGATAGAGGTTATGCGAATTTTGAGGGGGTTCGGGGATTTCTCGGGGTATAGGCTAAACATGGGGAAGAGTGAATTATTTGTGATACATCCAGGGGACCAGAGTAGAGAGATAGAAGGCTTGCCTCTAAGGAAAGTGGAAAGAAACTTCCGATACCTGGGGATTCAGATCGCTAGGAGCTGGGGAACCTTGCACAGACTTAATCTGACACGGTTGGTAGAACAAATGGAGGAGGACTTCAAGAGGTGGGACATGCAGCCTCTATCGCTGGCGGGCAGGGTGCAAGCAATTAAGATGATGGTCCTCCCGAGGTTCTTATTTGTATTTCAATGTCTCCCTATACTAATCACTCAGACCTTTTTAAATAAAATAGACAGGAGCATCACGAGCTTCGTGTGGGCAGGGAAAGTTCCGAGAGTAAGGAGGGGGTTCCTTCAGCGTAGTAGGGACAGAGGAGGATTGGCACTACCGAACTTGGGCGATTACTATTGGGCCGCCAATGTGGCAATGATACGTAAATGGATGATGGAGGGTGAGGGAGCGGCGTGGAAAAGACTGGAGAGAAAGTCCTGTAAAGGGACGAGTTTAGAGGTGCTGGTGACGGCGCCGCTACCGATCTTACCTAAAAAGTTTACCACGAACCCGGTGGTGGCGGCAACATTGAATATCTGGGGACAGTGGAGGCGACAGAGAGGGGTGCGGGGAGCCCTGGTGGGGTCCCCTATCAGGAACAACCATAGGTTCGTCCCAGGAAGAATGGATGGAGGATTTCAGAGCTGGTTCCAGTTGGGAATTAGGAGGGTGGGAGATTTATTTATAGATGGGACTTTTGCGAGCTTGGGAGCATTGGAGGAAAAGTATAAGTTGCCCCGGGGAAATTTCTTGAGATATATGCAGGTGAGGGCATTTACTAGACAACAGGTGAGGGAATTTCCGTTGCTCCCGACACAGGGGATACAGGACAGGGTGCTTTCAGGGGTGTGGGTCGGAGAGGGCAAGGTGTCAGAGATTTACCGAGAGATGAGGGAAGAGGGGGAGGAGTCGGTGGGCAAACTAAAAGGAAAGTGGGAAGAAGAACTAGGGGAGGAGATAGAGGAGGGTATGTGGGCTGATGCCCTAAGCAGGGTAAATTCCTCTTCCTCATGCGCCAGGCTTAGCCTGATTCAATTTAAGGTGCTACATAGAGCACACATAACGGGAGCAAGATTGAGCAGGTTCTTTGGAGTGGAGGACAAATGTGGGAGGTGTGGCGGGAGCCCGGCAAACCACGCACATATGTTTTGGGCATGCCCGGCACTGGAAGGGTATTGGAAGGGAGTGACGGGAGTGATTTTGCGGGTGGTGAAGGCCCGGGTCAAACCAGGCTGGGGGTTAGCTCTATTTGGAGTTGCAGAAGAGCCGGGAGTGCAGGAGGCGAAAGAGGCCGACGTTGTGGCCTTTGCGTCCCTAGTAGCCCGGCGCAGGATCCTACTCATGTGGAAGGAGGCGAAACCCCCCGGACTGGAGGCCTGGGTAAATGATATGGCGGGGTTCATTAAACTGGAGCAGATAAAGTTTGCCCTGAGAGGATCGGCTCAAGGGTTCACCAGGCGGTGGCAGCCATTTCTCGACTACCTAGGGGAACGTTAGAGGGAAGACAGATGACCAGCAGCAGCAACCCAGAGGGGGGGGGGGTGGGGGGGAGGGGGGGGGGTTTAGTTTAGGTCAAAGATAAAGGGGTTTTGTTACTTGTGTATTGTTTAAAATTTCTGTATTGTTATTGTTGCGTTTGCTTTGTAAGAGGGGGAAAATTGTTGTTTGGGAAAAAATTTTCAATAAAACATTTATAAAAAAAAAAGAAAACAGAGCGCGAAGGAAGAACCTTCGAATACTGGGTCTCCCTGAGGGAGTGGAAGGAGCGGACTGTGGAGCTTATGTAAGTACGATGCTAAGCTCATTGATGGGTGCTGAGGCCCCTGCGGCCCCTTGGAGGTGGAGTGGGCACATCGGATCCCGGCGAGAAGACCAAAAGCGTGAGAACCACCCAGGGCGACAATCGTGCGATTTCACCGCCTTAAAGATAGAGAAGAGGTCCTGAAATGGGCTAAAAAGGTGCGGAGTAGCAGATGGGAGAATGCAGTGGTACGGGTGTACCAGGATTGGAGTGCGGAGGTGGCGAGAAGGAGGGCGAGTTTTAACCGAGCCAAGGAGGTGTTACACAAAAAGAAGGTGAAGTTCGGGATGCTGCAGCCGGCACGACTATGGGTCACGTACCAAAAGAGACACCATTATTTCGATACGGCGGAAGAAGCATGGACCTTTATTAAAGAGGAGAAATTGGATCGGAACTGAGGGACTGATACTGTAGGGAATGTTATTGTTATTGTTATGGTTGATGTAAATAGAGAAGCAAATTGGGATGGGGGAGACACTAGGAAATGTGGGCGCCGGTGAGGGGGGGAAAGAAGGGACATAGGCGGAGAATGAGGAATGGGAGGGGGAGAGGAAAGGAAGCTGCGCCACAAGAGGCGGGTCAGATAAAGGGATGTTCCCGCGCCAGAAAGATTATGGCGGGAAGACAGGCGCAAGGCGGATGGGAGTTCCCCACACGGGGGGTCAAGGAGTGAGCAGGAGTAGCCGGGGTCAGTTGAAGTCAGCTGACTTGCGGAAGTAATATGGGGGAGCAATCACGCTAGAAAGGGATCTAGCGGGGGGGGGGGGGGTGACGACAACTGGGTTGCTGCTGCGGAAATCAAAAAGGAAATGGCTAAAGAGTGGGTGGACGGGGATGGAATGCGACGCCTGGGGAGCGAGTGGGAGCGCGGAGGTGGGATATGGGACTGGCCTCGAGAAGGTGATGGCTAGTCGACACGGGAGGGGGGCAGGTAGCCCCCTAGTGAGGCTGATCACGTGGAACGTGAGAGGCCTGAACGGACCGATTAAAAGGGCCCGAGTGCTCGCGCATTTGAAAGGACTAAGGGCAGACGTGGCTATGCTCCAAGAGACGCACCTGAAGGTGGCGGACCAAGTTAGGTTAAGGAAAGGATGGGTGGGACAGGTGTTCCGCTCAGGACTAGATGCAAAGAATAGAGGGGTGGCCATATTGGTGGGGAAACGGGTAGCATTTGAAGCAAAGAACATCGTAGAAGATAGCGGTGGTAGATATGTAATGGTGAGTGGCAGGCTGGAGGGAATGGAGGTCGTGTTGGTTAATGTATATGCCCCGAATTGGGACGATGCGGGATTTATGAGACGGATGCTGGGTCGTATACCGGACCTGGAGGTAGGAAACTTGATATTGGGAGGGGACTTCAATACCGTGCTGGACCCAGGGCTAGATAGATCCAGCTCAAAGACCGGAAGAAGGCCGGCAGCGGCCAAGGTGCTCAAGGGGTTTATGGACCAAATGGGGGAGTGGATCCATGGCGATTTCTTAGACCGAGGGCCAAGGAGTTCTCCTTCTTCTCCCATGTCCACAAAGTGTACTCCCGGATAGATTTTTTTGTTTTGGGAAGGTCGTTGATCTCAAGGGTGGAAGAAGCTGAGTATTCAGCCATAGCGGTTTCGGACCATGCCCCACACTGGGTGGACCTGGAACTAGGAGAGGAAAGGGAGCAGAGAGCACTCTGGCGATTAGATGTGGGATTGATGGCGGACGAGGGAGTGTGTGGAAGAGTGCGGGGGTGTATTGAGAGATACCTGGAGGTCAATGACGACGGGGAGGTCCGTGTGGGAGTGGTATGGGAAGCACTAAAAGCGGTGGTCAGAGGAGAGCTGATCTCCATTGGGACCCACAAAGGGAAAACAGAGGCCAAGGAAAGGGAAAGATTACTAGGGGCGATTTTAAGGGTGGATAGGGAATTTGCAGAGACCCCGGAGGAGGGACTGTACAGGGAGAGGAGACGACTCCAGACGGAGTTTGACCTCCTGACCACCAGAAAGGCGGAGGTGCTGTGGAGGAAGGCACAGGGGAGGAGGTATGAATATGGGGAAAAGGCTAGTCGCCTGCTGGCCCATCAGTTGCGAAAGAGGACAGCGGCGAGGGAGATAGGGGGAATTAGAGACGAAAAGGGAGCCACGGTGCGAAGAGCAGGGAAGATAAATGAGGTGTTCAAGACCTTTTATGAGGGACTGTATAGGTCCCAACCCCCAGAGGGAGAGGAGGGGATGCGGCAGTTCCTGGATCAATTGAGGTTCCCAAGGGTGGAGGAGCAGGAGGTGGAAGGCCTGGGGGCACCGATTGGGGTGGACGAGATTATTAAGGGGCTGGGGAACATGCAAGCAGGGAAGGCTCCGGGACCAGACGGGATCCCGGTGGAATTTTATAGAAAATATGTGGACTTGTTGGCCCCGTTGTTGGTGAGGACGTTCAATGAGGCCAGGGAAGGAGGGACTTTACCCCCGACAATGTCGGAGGCGACGATATCGCTAATTTTGAAGAGGGATAAAGATCCGTTGCAGTGCGGGTCCTATAGACCTATTTCATTATTGAATGTGGACGCCAAATTGCTGGCAAAGGTACTGGCATCGAGGATAGAGGACTGTGTCCCGGGGGTGGTGCACGGAGATCAGACAGGGTTCGTAAAAGGGAGACAACTGAATGTTAACGTGCGACGACTATTAGGGGTGATAATGATGCCCCCAGTGGAGGGGGAGGCAGAGATAGTGGCGGCAATGGATGCAGAGAAGGCATTTGATAGGGTGGAGTGGGAGTATTTATGGGAGGTATTAAGGAGGTTTGGGTTCGGGAACGGGTTTATTAGCTGGGTCAAACTTCTTTATGGGGCCCCAACGGCAAGTGTAGTCACGGGTCGGCAAAGATTGGAGTATTTCCGATTATATAGGGGAACAAGACAGGGATGCCCGCTGTCCCCACTGTTGTTCGCGTTGGCAATTGAACCTCTGGCCATGGCGTTGAGAGACTCCAGGAAATGGAGAGGGGTGATTAGAGAGGGAGAAGAACACCGAGTCTCGCTATACGCGGATGACCTACTGTTGTATGTGTCGGACCCAGCGGGGGGGATGATAGAGGTTATGCGGATGTTGAGGGAGTTCGGAGATTTCTCGGGATATAGGCTCAACATGGGGAAGAGTGAACTATTTGTGATACACCCAGGGGACCAGAGTAGAGAGATAGAAGGCCTGCCTCTAAGGAAAGTGGAAAGAAACTTCCGATACCTGGGGATTCAGATCGCTAGGAGCTGGGGAACCTTGCACAGACTTAACCTGACACAATTGGTAGAACAAATGGAGGAGGACTTCAAGAGGTGGGACATGCAGCCTCTGTCGTTGGCGGGCAGAGTGCAGGCAATTAAGATGATCGTCCTCCCGAGGTTCTTATTTGTATTTCAATGTCTCCCTATACTAATCACTAAGACCTTTTTCAAAAAAATAGACAGGAGCATCACGAGCTTCGTGTGGGCAGGGAAAGTCCCGAGGGTAAGGAGGGGGTTCCTACAACATAGCAGGGACAGAGGAGGATTGGCGCTACTGAATTTGGGCGACTACTATTGGGCCGCCAATGTGGCAATGATTCATAAATGGATGATGGAGGGAGAGGGAGCGGCGTGGAAAAGACTGGAGAGAAAGTCCTGTAAAGGGACGAGCTTAGAGGCGCTGGTGACGGCGCCGCTACCGTTCTCACCAAAAAAGTTTACCACGAACCCGGTGGTGGCGGCAACATTGAATATCTGGGGACAGTGGAGGCGACAGAGAGGTGTGCGGGGAGCCCTGGTGGGGTCCCCAATCAGGAACAACCATAGGTTTGCCCCAGGAAGAATGGATGGAGGATTTCAGAACTGGCACCAGTTGGGAATTAGGAGGGTGGGAGATTTATTTATAGATGTGACGTTTGCGAGCTTGGGAGCATTGGAGGAAAAGTATAAGTTGCCCCGGGGAAACTTCCTTAGATATATGCAGGTGAGGGCGTTCACTAGACAACAGGTGAGGGAATTTCCGCTGCTCCCGGTACAGGAGATTCAGGACAGAGTGCTTTCGGGGGTGTGGATCGGAGAGGGCAAGGTGTCAGAGATATACCGAGAGATGAGGGAAGAGGGGGAGGAGTTGGTGGGTAAACTAAAAGGAAAGTGGGAAGAAGCGCTAGGGGAGGAGATAGAGCAGGGTATGTGGGCTGATGCCCTAAGCAGGGTAAATTCCTCTTCCTCATGCGCCAGGCTTAGCCTGATTCAATTTAAGGTGCTACATAGAGCACACATAACGGGAGCAAGACTGAGCAGGTTCTTTGGAGTGGAGGACAAGTGTGGGAGGTGCGGCGGAAGCCCGGCTAACCACGTACATATGTTTTGGTCGTGCCCGGCACTGGAGGGGTATTGGAAGGGAGTGATGGGAGTGATTTCTAAGGTGGTGAAGGCCCGGGTCAAACCAGGCTGGGGGCTAGCTCTATTTGGAGTTGCGGACAAGCCGGGAGTGCAGGAGGCGAAAGAGGCCGACGTTGTGGCCTTTGCGTCCCTAGTAGTCCGGCGTAGGATTCTACTCATGTGGAAGGAGGCGAAACCCCCCGGACTGGAGGCCTGGGTAAACGATATGGCGGGGTTCATAAAATTTGAGCGGATAAAGTTTGCCCTGAGAGGATCGGCTCAAGGGTTCACCAGGAGGTGGCAGCCATTCCTCGACTACATAGAGGAACGTTAGAGTGAAGACAGATGACCAGCAGCAGCAACCCAGGGGGGAGGGGGGGTTGGAAGTTTTAGTTTATGTTAAATGATTAGATTACCATGTTGATTAGCCATTTGCTTATTGTTAAACTTTCTTTACTGTTATGTTTGTTCTGTAAGGGGAAAAAAAAATGTTGTCGAAAAAATTTCAATAAAACATATTTTTTAAAAAAAATTTGTTAACTTACAGATCATCACCATTGACCTCAGATTTTCTCCAGCAAAAAATGTTATTTAATAGAAGCATTAGGACAACATTACCTCAACTGCATATTATTGATCCTCATCAACATGATGTACAAAAACAGAAACAGTACTATGATCAACATGCCAAGAATCTGAAACCTCTTTAAGCATATGATACTGTTTGCATCAGACTTCCTGAAGGAGGTTGATCAGACAGTGATCGAGTTCTCAGACAGGTATCACCTAAATCAGGGGTGAAATTCTCCGGAAACGGCGCGATGTCCGCCAACTGGCGCCCAAAACGGCGCAAATCAGACGGGCATCGCGCCGCCCCAAAGGTGCGGAATGCTCCGCATCTTTGGGGGCCGAGCCCCAACATTGAGGGGCTAGGCCGGCGCCGGACGAATTTCCGCCCCGCCAGCTGGCGGAAAAGGCCTTTGGTGCCCCACCAGCTGGCGCGGAAATGACATCTCCGGGCAGCGCATGCGCGGGAGCGTCAGCGGCAGCTGACAGCATTCCCGCGCATGCGCAGTGGAGGGAGTCTCTTCCGCCTCCGCCATGGCGGAGACCGTGGCGGAGGCGGAAGGGAAAGAGTGCCCCCACGGCACAGGCCTGCCCGCGGATCGGTGGGCCCCGATCGCGGGCCAGGCCACCCCCCCGGTGGCCAGATCGCCCCGCGACCCCCCCAGGATCCCGGAGCCCGCCCGCGCCGCCTTGCCCCGCCGGTAAGGTAGGTGATTTCATTTACGCCGGCGGGACAGGCAATTTATCGGCGGGACTTCGGCCCATATGGGCTGGAGAATCGAGCGGGGGGGCCCGCCAACCGGCGCGGCGCGATTCCCGCCCCCGCCGAATATCCGGTGCCGGAGACTTCGGCAACCGGCAGAGGCGGGATTCACGCCAGCCCCCGGCGATTCTCCGACCCGGCAGGGGGTCGGAGAATGTTGCCCCAGATGATGTACAAATGAGAAGAAATCATCGTGATCTTCCACAAGTTAAAGTTCACACACCAGTTTTTCCTGATCTTGATTTACATCAATCTGTTTCAAGACATGTTGAACAATAACAACATTCTATTCCATCACTGAGCAAGAACATAAAAACTTCTACCTCATTGTTGAAATTAAGAAGATCTACCAGAAGTAGAAGAAAACCAAATAGACTCAATCTATGAACTTTAAAGTGATTCTAGTATTTGCTGTACTATGTAAACCACTGCATTTCTAATGTAAAATTTTCTTTTGTGTACACAAGAAGATGTTAAAAATAGGATGTAGTGATCTCTGTATGCAGTAACACATGATCAGACTATGTTAAGCAAGTACAGGCAATTGAACACTAGATGGCCGCACTATCAGGACCTATACAAAGGTTTTCCCGCTCTTTCCTAGAGGAGAGTGTGTCAGGAGTGCAGAGAGTACAGAAGAGAGACAGCTAGAGTGAAGAAGTTAATAGATATAAGTATATAGCATTATCTTATTTAATAGTTTAATCTACAGTTATTTGTTTATTTACTAGTTCAGTCTTAAGTAAAAAGAATTCACGAGATTATTTCATATTACTCATTAAATTACTTTATCATCACTGGAGGACGACGTCTACATTTCAACAACTGGGCGAGACAAAAAGAGTAATATATATATTACAATATCATAACATAACAGTGCACATGGTTCATCAATGAACATCCCCACAGCTGATCTTATGATGGAAGGAAGGTCATTGATGAAGCAATTGAAGGTAGTTGGGTATAGGACACTACTCTGAGAAACTCCTGCAGTGATGTCCTGGAGCTGAGATGATTAACCTCCAACAACCACAATCATCTTCCTTTGTGCTAGCTATGACTCCAAGCAGTGGAAAGTTATCCCCCTGATTCCCATTGACTCCGTTTTGCTAGGGCTCCTTGATGCCTTACTCGGTCAAATGCTGCCTTGATGTCAAGGGCAGTCACTCTCACCTCACCTCTGGAATTCAGCTTTTGTCCATGTTTGAACCAAAGCTGCAATGTTGTCAGGAACCCAAACTGAGTGTCAATGAGCAGGTTATTGCTATGTAAGCGCAGCTTGATAGCACATCAGATGACCCCTTCCATCACTTTACTAATGATTGAGAGTAGACTGAAAGGGTGGTAATTGGTCAGGTTGGATTTATCCTGCTTTTTGCCTTCAGGGATACACCTGGGCATATTTCCACGTTGCCGGGTCGAGGTACTGCAACAGCTTGGCTAGGGGCATGGCAAATTCTGGAGCACAGGTCTTCAGTACTACTGCCGGAATATTGTCAGGCCCATAACCTTTGCAGCATGCAGAGCCTTCAGCCGTTTCTTGATATCATGTGGTGTGAATTGAATTGGCTGAAGGCTGGCATTCATGATGCTGGGGGCCTCTGAAGGAGACAAGCCGCATCACTCACTTGGTACTTCTGGCCAAATGCTTCAGCCTTGTCTTTTGCACAGATGTGCTGGCCTGCTCCATCATTAAAGATGGGGATATTTATAGAGCCTCATCCTCAGATTGACTATTCATTTTTTTTGTACGCCTGGTGGTGCTTCATGCATGCCCTCCTGCACTCTCCATTGAACCAGGGTTGAGCCCCTGGTTTGGTGGTAATGGTACAGTGGGGGATATGCCAGGCTATGAGGTTACAGATTGTGGCTCAGTACAATTCTGCTGCTGCTGATGGCCCACAGCACCTCATGGATTCCCAGTCTTGAGTTGCTAGATCTGTTCAGAATCTATCTCTTTTCGCATAATGATAGTACCACGCAATATGATGAAAGGTATCCTCAATGAAGTCAAGACTTTGACTCCACATTGACTGTGCTGTGGTCTCTCCTACTGATACTGTCATGGCCAGATGCATCTATGATAGGAAGGTTGATAAGGATAAGATCTAGTTTTTTCTTACCTTTTGTTGGTTCCTTCACTACCTGTCCCAGACCCAGTCCAGACGTCTGTCCTTTAGGACTCGGACAGCTCAGTCAGTCGTGTTGTTACCGAGCCACTCCTGGTGATGGGCATTGAAGTCCCCCACCCAGGGTACATTATGTGTCCTTATGTGAAGTGGTGTTCAAAATGGAGGAGTCCTGGTTCATCAGCTGAGGGTGGATAGCACATGATAATCAACAAGAAGTTTCCTTTCCCATATTTGACCTGAAGCTATGAGGGGGTCCAAAGTCAATGTTGAAGACTTTCCAGGGCAACTCCCTCTCGACTGTATGCCACTGTGCCGCCACCTCTGCTGGGTCAGTGCTAAATTGCCATTGGCCATGCTAAATTGCCCTTCGTGTCCAAAAATGTTAGGAGGGGTTATTGGGTTACGGGGATACGGTGGAAGTGAGGGCTTAAGTGGGTCGGTGAAGACTCGATGGGCCGAATGGCCTCCTTCTGCACTGTATGTTCTATGTTCTATGCTTACGGACAGGTCATACCCAGGGATGGTGAGAGTGGTGTCTGAGACTTTGTCTGTAAAGGTGTGATTCTGTGAGCGTGCTATGTCAGGCTGTTGCTTGACTAGTCTGTGAGATAGCTCTCCAAATTTTGGCACAAGTCCCCAGATGTTAGTAAATAAGACTTTGCAGGGTCAACAGGGTTGACAGTGGATGTATCCTTAATAGTCAAGTACTGATTTCCACTTTGCCTTCTCAAAAGTTGTCCAACGCAGCAACTAGAAATCTTGTAAAAGATTCTTCGAAAATTGGAAAAGGAATCAAAGGTGTTTGCTTTATTGCAGTTGTGGTTTCCCTATTACTTGACATGTGTGACATGATCAATAAAATTTAAATACGTATTTATACAGTCCCGATGAGTAAAACTGTTTCTGTAACTTCTTTTGTAGTCTTTTTATTCCTCAATTGCCCTACTAATAGAATTTCAAAGCTATCCTTAGAATTACTTTCCTATACTCAGGAGGTAGTGCAATTTGATGTACTTCTGCCCATTTGTCATCTGCACTAATAAGCGTGAGATGTTATTTTCTCATTAATATGCAATCTTTTACATAATAACATTCAGGGATGCACTGAGCCTCCAATTCCAAGTTGTTTAATAGATTTGTTTTAATTTGGAATCGCTGTCCTGTAATTCTATCAATCTCTGAGCTAAGCACATCTGTTTCTTTCCCTTCAACTTTCCAACTTCATTCAGTTTATTAAATATATATCCGATAATCTTATCACAATTTTCTCATCCTGTGCTCTTAACTCCTCCTTTCTTGTCTCATTTGATGTTCCCATGATCTCATTACCACACAATCTGGATCTGCAGCTTGATTTTCTACCAGCTGTTCAACAATAGTAGGCATCATTACTATCTGTGATCCAGCTATAATCATTCTCTGGAATGAACTGAATCCATACAAAGGGCAATGTTTTCTTTCATTCCTACAACCACCTGTCTTCAAGCTGCTCCTTAAGTTAATTTTCACCATAGAAATGTTTTGTCTTGCCATTTAATACTGCTAACCAAAACCTCTTCCTTTACTATCCCTTCTAGACAACAAATATCTTTATCCTACAACATTCGGGATCGACTCATTGGGCGTCATTCTCCGACCCCCCGCCGGGTCGGAGAATGGCCATTGGCCGCCGTGAATCCCGCCCCCGCCGAAGTCTCCGAAGGGAGAAGAAGGTCGGTGGGGCGTTAATGGCGCCGCTGCCGCGGAGAATGTCACGGTCTGCGCAAGGCAGCTGATTTTCGGCCTGCCGATATTCTCCCTTCCGGATGGGCCGAAGTCCCGTCAACGTGATGACCGTTCACGTCGACGTGAATCAAACCTCCTTTTCATCGGCGTGACCCGGTGCTCCAGGCTACACGCCGACCAGCGAGGAGGTGAGTGACGGCCTGGGGGGTTGGCTCTGGGCAGGAAAATGGCGTGGCCGCAGACTGATTGTGTGAGGAGAGGTGTGTCTCGGCTTGTGTGTGTGTGTGTGCGGCGGGGGGGGGGGGGGGTGGTTAAAGTAGGGCTGGGGCTCCGGGGGAGTGCCGGGAGGGGGTCCGTGCCGGGGTGGAGGTTGGGGGGGGGGTCCGTGCTGGGGTGGAGGTTGGGGGGGGGGGGTCCGTGCTGGGGTGGAGGTTGGGGGTTGGGGGGGGTCCGTGCTGGGGTGGAGGTTGGGGGGGGGGTCCGTGCTGGGGTGGAGGTTGGGGGTTGGGGGGGGTCCGTGCCGGGGTGGAGGTTGGGGGGGGGGTCCGTGCTGGGGTGGAGGTTGGGGGGGGGGGTCCGTGCTGGGGGTGGAGGTTGGGGGGGGGGTCCGTGCTGGGGTGGAGGTTGGGGGGTTGGGGGGGTCCGTGCCGGGGAGGAGGTTGGGGGGGGGTCCGTGCTGTGGTGGAGGTTGGGGGGGGGTCCGTGCTGGGGTGGAGGTTGGGGGGGGGTCCGTGCTGGGGGTGGAGGTTGGGGGTTGGGGGGGGTCCGTGCTGGGGTGGAGGTTGGGGTTGGGGGGGGTCCGTGCCGGGGGTGGAGGTTGGGGGGGGGGGGGGTCCGTGCTGGGTGGAGGTTGGGGGTTGGGGGGGGTCCGTGCTGGGGGTGGAGGTTGGGGGTTGGGGGGGGGTCCGTGCGGGGTGGAGGTTGGGGGGGGGGTCCGTGCTGGGGTGGAGGTTGGGGGGGGGGTCCGTGCAGGGGTGGAGGTTGGGGGGGGGTCCGTGCTGGGGTGGAGGTTGGGGGTTGGGGGGGGTCCGTGCGGGGTGGAGGTTGGGGGGGGGGGGTCCGTGCTGGGGTGGAGGTTGGGGGTTGGGGGGGGGGGGTCCCGTGCTGGGGTGGAGGTTGGCGGTGAGGGGGGTCCGTGCCGGGGGTGGGTGATGGGAGGGCAAAATGAGTTGGTCCACCTGGCCAGGTGCCAGCCTCCAACAGTTGGACCCATGCGGTCCATGCCACCTGGCTGGGGGGGAGGAGGGGATATGGGCAATGATGACATGTCGTCGTTCCCCTCCCCCCCCCCCCCCGCCCCCACCCCCCCCCCCCCCCCCACCAGGCCGTCATGGTTTACAGACCATCCAGCTGATGTTGGCCGCCTGTGGGTGGCAGCCCGCTCATGTCTATGTTGCCCTGGATGAGGAGGAGGAGGAGGATGGAGGAGCGTGCCAGAGAGGCGGCGCAGGCTGCCGCAGAGGGGCAGGCGGCAGCTGCCCAGGCTGGAGGGACGCCTGACCGACAGGACGAGGAGGGGGAGGAGGACGTCGCGGCCCCACGGCAACGGAGGCACCCGAGGGCGCCCCGTGTGTACCGGCCCCGGCAGTCATACCAGGACCTCACGGACCAGGAAATGCAGGAGGAGACTCCGGATGAGCCGGGAAACCGTGGCACCACATCTGCCACCTGCTGGCACACCTGTCACCACGTGGCACTGGCGTGGGGGACACCCTCTCCCCGTGTCCGTCAAGGTTAACGGTGGCCCTGAACTTTTATGCAACGGGGGTCATTCCAGGCACCGAGTGGGGACCTGTCCGGCATATCGCAGAAATCGGTGCCATCGGTGGCATCGGGGCAGTGACAGATGCTCCTTTATGCCACGGCGCACCGCTACAATCCGCTTCCTCCGTGGACCGGGCCAGCCAAGATGCCCGGGCCGTGGGCTTCTCTGCCGTTGCCGGGTTCCCCATGGTCCAGGGCGCGATCGATGGGATGCACGTTGCGGTGCGGCCACCTGCAGAGAACAGGGCCGTGTTCACTAATAGGGAAGGGGACCTATTCGATGAACGTACAGGTGGTCTGCGACCACCGCGTGATGATCCTGCACGTCTGCGCCCGTCACCCAGGCAGTGTACACGACTCATTCGTGTTGTCGCGGTCATCCATCCCCGGCATGTACGAGGGACGCCATCCCCGGCTGAGGGGCTGGTTGCTGGACGACAGGGGCTACCCATTGCGATCGTGCTGATGACGCCTATACGGAGGCCACGCAATGAGGCGGAGAACCGCTACAATGATGCCCATGTAGCGACAAGGGGAGTGATCGAGAGGTGCTTTGAGCGTGCTGAAGATGCGTTTCAGGTGCCTGGACCTCTCTGGGGGCGCCCTCCAGTATCGGTCAGATAGGGTCGGCCGCATCATTGTGTGTGCTGCGTCCTGCACAACATAGCCCAGCAGAGGGACGATGTTGCCGCAGGCTGAGGAGGGCGGAGTGGAGGAGCAGCAGGAAGAGGCGCAGTCCTCCCCAGATGAGGGGGATGGGGGCAATGGTCAGGGCAGACGGGGGTAGACAACAGGCGGGTGGCTGTCCACCGTTACCGGCTGGCCTAGCGGGCACGGGACAGACTGATAGACCGCCCCGCTTCACTGACTAGATGGGCGTGGGAAATCGGGTAGTATGGCCACAGACCGCACACCATGGCAACAGCCGACCACCCACACCCCCCACCCATCCACCCACACAGCACCCTCACCCTCCTCCACAACCCCACACACCCCACCCGCATGCACACCACCCCCCCCCCCCAATTGCCGATACACCGGCGGCACAACGGGCCGGGCTCACCCAGTTGCGGGTGGACGCGTGTCTATCGCAGGCCATGGAGGATGATGACAACCCCGCCTCCGATGAGCTCCTGGCTCTACATCGTTGGACTATGTCTGACCCATGGCCACAGTACCACCATCCACCCGGACCATCCCTGCATGCGGCTGTGACACTGCAGCGCACGGTCCCGTCCTCTGCCCCGGGGGATGTTGATGGCGGCCCAGGGGAAGGGGGCAGACTCACCTGGGGCTGAGGTAAGACCACCCGTCACACACACACTTGCGCTCAACGTACATGACACGCCCGCACACTTTGGACAGAGCACAAAGGCAGCTTCGGTAGGTGTAACATTGACTTTAATAACCAAAGGAGTTCATGCACGTGCCCTAGCCCCTAAAACTCATCTGTGCCTGCACCCGTGCCAACTTACTCAGTGTCTAATTGTTTGGCCTTACGGGCCCTTTGACTACGTCTACGTGGTTCCCCAGACGGTACAGCAGAACTGGAGGTGGACTCCTGTGATTCCTGCCCTCTGACACTGGATCCCTTTGACGGCCGTTTCCTGGGGCGTCCTGGCCCTAGATGGGCCAGGCTGCGGCCCGGGCGACTGGGATGGCGAGCTGCCAGCCTGTCCTGCCCGTTGCCCACCCGATGCACCTGGGACGGAAGGGGGGGAGTCCGAGGTGTCGCGGTGTACCGGGACCTCCCCCTACAGAGGGAGCCGGGACGGACCACACCACCTCCTCCTCCCTTGGGGTGCCCGATGGCCCCAGGCCTCTACATGGGTGGGGGATGCGAACGGACTGGCCATCCAACGCGCCCCGGACATCTGGCGCTGCCAGTCCTGGGAGGCCCGTGCTGGTATCGACAGGGGTCTGCAGGTTTGCAGCCATGGAGCCCAGGGGGTTGTCAAACCCTGTCTGTGACAGTGCGACGCCGGCTCGCACATGGCCACTGGCGCCGATGCCCTCCAGCGATTGGCCTGCTGAGACTGTGGCCATGGCCTGCTGAGACTGGGCCATGGCCTGCAGAGACTGGGCCATGGCCTGCAGAGACTGGGGCTATGGCCTGCTGAGACTGGGCCATGGCCTGCTGAGACTGGGCTATGGCGTTGAGCGCCTCTGCCATCTGGCGCTGGCACTGGCTCATGGCCTCCTGTGAGAGGACAGCCATTTCCCTGGGCCACAGACGCCGCCTGCGCCCCAGGCCTCGCAAACCGTTCCCCATGTCTGACACCGTCGCACCCATTGCCTCCACCGCGGACGCCACCCGTGCGGTGTCAGCCTGGGTGGCACGCATGACCGGGACCACTCCCAGCTCCTGGACGCGGGTGGACTCCTCCACCTGCGACCGCAGCCGCCGCAAGCCACCCGTCACCCTATTCGCTCGTCTCCATGTCGGTGGTTGCATCGGATCTATGTGTGGGTGTGGTAACTGCAGGAACCCGGGATCCATCTGATCGGCAGATGTTCGCTTGGCCTGGGCTGCCCTCCGAACGCCCGGTCCCTCTGCTGCTCCTACCTCCACCTGCTGTACCGGGACGGCTGTGTTGTGCGCACCAGTGTGTGCACCAGACGCCTCATCACTAAAGTGCCCAACCGTGGTGAGTGTTTCTGCGATGGTGGAGGGTGTTGGTGACAGCAGTGGCGTTGTGTCGTGCTCTTCGTCCCACTCTGACTCCATGGCACTTTGGGGTGGGGGTTCGTCTCCACCCATCCACTTTGAGTCACTGTCCGGTATTTTGTCTTCCCGGGTAGGGGTGTCCTGGGTAGTGCTGTCCCGGGCAGTGCTGTCCCGGGTAGTGCTGTCCCGGGTAGGGGTGTCCTGGGTAGTGCTGTCCCGGGTAGGGGTGTCCTGGGTAGTGGTGTCCCGGGTAGGGGTGTCCTGGGTAGTGGTGTCCCGGGTAGGGGTGTCCTGGGTAGTGGTGTCCTGGCTCGGATGTGACGGGGGCCTGTGGCTGCCCCCCTCATCGCTGGGTGGTCGCTCCTGCACGTGACGGGGGTGTCGTCTCCCTGTTGCTCCAGGTCTCTCCGTCTCCCGTGGTGTGCGAGGGGCATCCTGCGGGCGTTGCATGCTGGAGGGTCCGGGTCTCTCCGTCTCCCATGGTGTGCGAGGGGCATCCTGCGGGCGTCGCATGCTGGAGGGTCCGGGTCTCTCCGTCTCCCGTGGTGTGCGAGGGGCATCCTGCGGGCGTCGCATGCTGGAGGGTCCGGGTCTCTCCGTCTCCCGTGGTGTGCGAGGGGCATCCTGCGGGCGTCGCATGCTGGAGGGTGCGGGTCTCTCCGTCTCCTGTGGTCTCCGAGGGGCATCCTGCGGGCGGTGTGCATCTGCGGGGATGGGTGCCTGGACGTTTGGTCCTGCGATACACAATGAAGCATGCATGGTTAGACATCAGGCAGTGATCAGGTGATACGGGGGAGGGGGATATAGGGGAGGGGGGATATGGGGACGGGCTGTTGATGGCTCACTTGCTCGTGGGCCCCCGACCTCTGCATCAGCAACCTCCCGGTCCTCAGGTCCGCCAGCCAGTTCCAGGGCCCTTTTCTCGTGTACGGTCAGTGGCCTCTCATCAGCGGGCCCTCCTCCAGTCCTCACATGCTCCCTATTGTTGTGTGCGCGCTTCTCCTGTGGGGGGGGGGGGTGGTGGCAGGGGTAAAAGGCAACAGTGTTAGGCAGGTATATGAATGCACGCCATCGGTTGCGCGTGCATTGCAAAGGTTAAGGTTAGGGCTGGATTCACTTGGGGATATGGGGGATATGGGGGAGGGGGGATATGGGGGAGGGGGGATATGGGGGAGGGGGGATATGGGGGAGGGGGGATATGGGGGGGATATGGGGGAGGGGGGATATGGGGGAGGGGGGGATATGGGGGAGGGGGGAATATGGGGGAGGCGGAATATGGCGGAGGGGGGATATGGGGGAGGGGGATATGGGGGAGGGGGGATATGGGGGAGGGGGGATATGGGGGAGGGGGGATATGGGGGAGGGGGGATATGGGGGAGGGGGGATATGGGGGAGGGGGGATATGGGGAGGGGGGATATGGGGGAGGGGGGATATGGGGGAGGGGGGATATGGGGGAGGGGGGGATATGGGGGAGGGGGGATATGGCGGAGGGGGGATATGGGGGAGGGGGGATTATGGGGGAGGGGGGATATGGGGGAGGCTCACCCTGCCTGCTCTGACGAGGTCGTTCACCTTCTTGTGGCACTGGGTGCCTGTCCGTGGTGTCAGGACCACAGCGGTGACGGCCTCTGCCACTTCCCTCCACAGACGCCGGCTGTGGCGTGGGGCAACTCTGCGACCGTGCCCGGGATACATGGCGTCCCTCCTCTGCTCCACCGCGTCCAGGAGCGCCTCCACATCGCGTGACTCGAACCTCGGGGCTGAGCGACGACCAGCCATCATGTTGGGTATTGCGGTCGGCTGTTCCGGTCGGGTGGGGGGGGAGCTGCGCGGCCTTATGAGCCGTCACGCCGTGCAGCGTCATACGTATGACGCTGCACGGCGTGAACCACTGCGCAAGCGCGGATCCCGTTACGTCGCTGCTAGCCCATTTCGGGCCGGAGACTATCGGCCCATTTTTATGACGTGACGCAAGTGGGATTTGCGCCGTTTTTTGCGCCGATCGGCGGACTTTCCGCCGATAATGGAGAATTTTGCCCATTGTCTTTCAATTCTAATGTTTTTCCCCATTCCATTTGGTAAACATGAAAAAAGTTTCCCTTCACATCCAAAACCCTTGAACCCACAAGCCACCTGCTGGTCACTCTGCCTCTGCACAAGTTGTGCACACATTTTCACCCCTTCATTCACAGCTATTGTTTGTTTTTTCTATGTACAAACCCTTCCAGCTTTTCTTGTTCCCCAGTCTCTGATTTAGTAGTTCCTTTCTTAAGATTTATAACTCCAACTGGCTTACCATTTAACTCCCAACATTAGATTTGTTGCTGCCCAGTTAATTACAATGAAAGCATCTAACTTTCCTCATTTCTCTCATTCTCTCAGTGCCGCCTTTTTAACTTTGAGGCAAAGCCTCCTCGGAATTTTTAACTATTCTCTCTCTTGTTTGACTGTCTTTTCTTGCACCTCCCATCTTCTATCATTCTCAGATTTAAAAGTGTGTCAGAAAAAAAGGGTTGATCTATGAACCAGTTCATCGTCATCAGCAAACTCTGTGGCTTGCCTCACAGTTTTTACGCTTTGTTCCTCCACATGAGTTATTTTCATTGCAGGCAATACATCTTTGAATTTTTCCAACAGAAATACTTCTCTAAGAGCCTCACATGTTTCTTCTATTATAATGCTCTCACCCACCTATCAAAACCACTTTGTTTAAACCTTTCAAATTCAATACAAGTCTGTCCAAAATGTTTGCTTACATTTTGCAATTTTTGTCTGTAAGCCTGCGGTACCAACTCATAAGCACTCAATATAGCTTTCTTCACTGTATCATACTCCCCAGACCATTCCTCTGACAAAGTCACATTGACTTCACCAGCAATACAACAAGTTTACTCTGTCAAAGCAGCGCCCAAATATCTTGAGACCGTTTAATTTGTCTCGCTACTTTTTCAGATAAATAACAAAATACCTCAGCATCTTTTTTTGTCAAATTTTGGCAGTCCCTGTATAAATCCAAGCATCTCCCCACTAGGTGCAGGTCTAGAATTACTTCTTCCCTCATCCTGGTCTAGTGTCTCTGCTTTAACTTCCAGCATTTTAAGTTGCACTATTTTTAATAAGGATGAGGGGAGTCCACACTGAGTAAGATTAAAGAACTTTGGTTTATTTACAGTAAAGTTAGATACAACTCCTGGCAGATCCCTACCGGGTCTTTCCTCAGTCAATGCCTGACTGGCCAACCTTTTATACATAGCCAAATGGAGGTGTGTGTCCCCCTCCTCACGGAGCTCATACTCCGTGTGAACCACAGGGAAAATAATCATTCCCACTCCGTAAATCCCGTGTGGGATATGACGCTGTTCTCCCTTTATCCTTTTCCATTTCTGCCATTGATCCGAGTCAATTTTCTTCATTTCCAATTCTTTTTGAAAACCTCTCTTTCCCTTTCATTTCTATTTCTTTTCCTGTTTCTTTTTCCTGAATTTTTAGCATGGTAGTACAGTGGTTAGCACTGTGGTTTCACAGTGCCAGGGTCTCAGGTTCAATCCCCGGCTGGGTCACTGTCTGTACAGGATTTCCCACATCTGCCCCACCCCATGCCGCAGCTTGGAAAGTAATCCCTCTGAAAACCTTGGTGCTGTCTTCTGGGCCGCCAACCCCCGGATTGGGCTTGGAAGCTGGGGAGGCTTTTAAAAGATGTGCCCCCAACTGATGATCTCATATGATGTCAGGGTAAGTGAATTAGAGGCAGGCCACCACAGGCATGACATTAAACTTGTGGAAATCTCCTCATACTGGATTTCCCATGGGGAGACAGTGTCTTTGCCTCTGTTGACGCAGCACGGCTCTAACCCCTAGTATTTTTCTTGTAGTAGCATACACTGCTGTTTGTGTCTAACATTCCTTGGTTAATTCGGATGTTCTTCCCCTTCATCGGTTTCTTCTCTTTATCTGGGTGAACAGAGCCCCGTTAGAGGTCCTGTTTTTGTCTGTTGGGTTAAGGGGGGGTTTCCCTTATCATATTGGTCGGGAGGGAATTAAGCCCCTCCAAGACGCCCAATTAATAGATGGCTTGACGGTTCCTCTTCTCTTCAGTGGTGGGATCTCATTGCTTGAGGTTGATGTGATTTATCTGGTGTCAGTGGGGCTGGTGCGTTGCACCAGCCCCAAGGTGCGGTTATTGATGAGAGGGGCCAGCTGGGTGCTAGGTATTCTGGGGTTACTGACTCCTATGTGCAAGAATGTGCTGGACTAGGCCAGGTCGAGGACTGTGGCTAGCATCCTATTGCCCCCTTATGCTTGGAACATCCCTTCTCGCAGGCACTTATTGGAGACATTCTGAGAGTCTGAGTCTTGATGTGCTTTGAGTATCCTTTGTCGACTGATTCCTAAATGCACGTGGGTGTGGGCCTGGATCAGGAGCTGTACTGTGGTTGATATCCCATTGCCCTCCTTATGGTTGTGAAATGTATTTGTCTGAATGAGCAGTTTTCTCTCTTCTTTATCATCAGGTGGAGGGTGTGCATCAGAAGAATGTGGGCCTGTTGCTGTGTCCTGCTCCTTTTTACTCTGAGATTCTGCTCCTGGTAGTTTTCCTTTGCTTTTCTCTGTCTTAATACTTTGATGGGAGGCGTTGATGGCACTAATTATAAACTGAATTGGTGATGTGAATATTTACTAGTTGCCTCTGTATAAATGTGTATAAATATGTGGAAAGATGATCGTTCTGTCCTGATTTGCGATTTGTTGCTTCTTGTGGTACATGTAAAATATCCTTCTTGAATCAGGGTTTTGCAAATTTCTTTGTAATATTTTAATTTTGCTGTGGTGGGGTTAAAGAATCCGTTATTGACTCCTGTAGGGATACAGATGGGTCTGATATCCAAGGGAAGGATGTTACAGTGTGTTATGGATGCCTCTGGTGTTGCTGGAGTTGAGGGAGATCTGTTATTGTGGTGCGTGCCCAAATATGGTGCGAAGATCTTAACATGAATTCTCATCTGTGATCAATCGCAGTGTGGAAAGGTGTGCATAATTTTACCATGTTTTGAAGGCTGGGGTTGGATTCTCTGCTCCCTGATGCCGAAATCGCATTCACGACGGGCGGAGAATCTGTTTTGACGCCCATATCGGGAGCGGCACCGGTTTTTTAATTCTCCGCCTCCTGGAAAGCGGTGTACTCTAAGAGTACGCCACGCCAATTATCCAAGGCCTCAGGCCATTGCCTGAGGACCCCACCCCCCCGCAATGCTCTGTCCCCGACCAGACAAGCTCCTGACGGCATGGGTTATTTGTGCTCGGCGTGGTGGCTGCAAACTCAGTCCGTGGCCGCCACAGTCGGGGGGGGGGGGGGGGCTTCATTCGGGGCTGGGGGCACTGTGGGAGGGCGGATCAGGGTGTGTGAGCGGCCAAAGGGAGGCACTAGTTTAGTGGTCCAGGTCTGCGGGCTGAGACCGCCGTGAAGCACGGCGCGGCAGCTGCAAGCCGCGCTGTGAGCATGTGCGGCCTCAAAACCGGAAGTGCTGAGGGCCATATCGGCAGCTGGAGCTCCCTCCTTGCTAGCCCCCAACAAAATGGGAAATCGGTGCCCGTTTTACGCCAGTTTTCCTGGCGTAAAAGATCAGTCTCCAAAATGGAGAATCCAGCCCCTTACCTTTCCTTTCCTGGTTCTCTGGCAGTGCATATATGAGCACCTAGTTGAGTCGAATGGATTTTAATGGCCCAACCATATTGCTGTTCTCGTGTCCCCTTCTGTATCTATGTATGTTGAAACATTTTTGTGGAGCTGCCTTGGTTTTGTTGCATTATTTGTTCAGATGAAAAACTTCAGATAAAAATATTTTCTTTAAACTTCTGGAAATTTTTATTTATGCGCCTGAAGGTACGGCACGATTTCTCACCAACGACGCAGGTAGGATTCTCTCTGGTTTTCCAGCTGAAACTGACTTTTTGCCAAAATATTGGAGATTCCACCCACTATGTTTGGATCAAATTCCTTTGTAGGTCGAAATTTCACTGTTCCTGATCTGCAGCAGGATACAGTAAAGAGATTTTCAGCATATCATTAGCTTACTTGACGCACCTTTTAGCAGTCATTTAAATTGGTTCAAATATTTTAAATATCCTGATTTAAATTGATTTAAATTTGTCATACAGTCATGGCTAGAAAGTGTAAAATATATTTAAAAACTAGCATAACATATTTTCTTGTTCTTATTTCTTAATAGGTAAGAATAAAATTTGAAGGAGTTAATCTCAAGAATGACACCAACTGTACACAAAATAGCATGATCATTCGTGATGCTGCTCGAACTCCTCCTCGCATTGCAGGAACATATTGTGATGATACGACATTGCCTTCAAATTTGACCACCTATGGACGTACAGTTGTGATAGAATTCCGACACAAACCGTCAAAACCTAGACGTGGATTTAAAGTTTCCTATGACAGTATTCTGAGTAAGTGTTCAAAACACACAACTTCTAAAACTCAATGTGTCTTCATTGTTGTTACAGAACTCAACTTTGGAAAAAAACTTTTTACGTAAGCTTTTTTCATCAATTAACTCCACTAAGTTCGCTGCTTCCTAAAGGTGTTCATTTTTTTAAATCGGTTTTCTCAGATACCTGGAGTCATTTGCTATCATTTGGCTCCACACATGAGGTTTTATATAGAGTGTTAGCAGATAAAGTCAACTAAAGGAGAGCATTGAGGCACGATCAATTGAACAAAGACAAGAGTTGGATACAACTGAGGCTTTATTGCTCTAAGATGTGTGGCCTCCCACAGCAGCTGGCGAAATGGCTGCTGAATGGAGTACACGCATATTTATACTCTGCCTACTGGGCGGAGCCAGCAGGCAGGGACTACCGGCGAACCTGTAGTACAGGTCCTACCTTACATCACCGAATACAGGTGCAACAGTGGTTTACCACAAGCTTCACAATCAATTCTCACCCAATGTCCACTTCTAGAAGTCAACCATTGGACACCGATTTGAAAGAGAGACTCCTAGCCTGGGAACATGGAAACCCACACTGCGAACCATTGTAGATATCTACCAGCACTTATGATATGGCACATCGGTGATTGCAGTAATAAGCAGTTCTTGGCAGGCATCGCATAATAGATATGCCAATAAGTTTCACTTCTGGGGCGTCATTCTCCGACCCCCTGCCGGGTTGGAGAATCGCCGGGGGCTGCCGTGAATCCCGGCCCTGCCGGTTGCCGAAGTCTCCGGTACCGGATATTCGGCGGGGGCGGGAATCCGTCCGCGCCGGTTGGCGGGCCCCCCCGCTGGATTCTCCGGCCCGGATGGGCCGAAGTCCCGCCGATAAATTGCCTGTCCTGCCGGCGTGGATTAAACCACCTTTTGAACGGCGGGACAAGGCAGCGTGGGCGGGCTCCGGGGTCCTGGGGGGTGCGCGGGGAGATCTGACCCCGGGGGGTGCCCCCACGGTGGCCTGGCCCGCGATTGGGGCCCACCGATCCGCGGGCGGGCCTGTGCCATGGGGGCACTCTTTCCCTTCCGCCTCCGCCACAGTCTCCACCATGGCGGAGGCGGAGAGACTCCCCCACTGCGCATGCGCGGGAAACTTTCAGCGGCCGCTGACGCTCCCGCGCATGCGCCGCCCCGGCATGTCATTTCCGCGCCAGCTGGCGGGGCAACAAAGGCCGTTTCCGCCAGCTGGCGGGGCGGAAATCCCTCCGGCGTCGGCCTAGCCCCTCAATGTTGGGGCTCAGCCCCCAAAGATGCAGAGCATTCCGCACCTTTGGGGCGGCGCGATGCCCGTCTGATTGGCGCCGTTTTGGGTGCCAGTCGGCGGACATCGCGCCGTTTGGGGAGAATTTCGCCCCTGGTCATTGATTCAAGAATTTTGACATGGAGTGGAAGTTTTTCAGTGGCTTGCTGTTCCTTACTGTGGAACCGAAAGTGTGCATCACTTCCATTCTTTTATTCTTTCCTATTCCCCATGAAATTACAATTAAAATTTAATATTCTGGCAGCATGCACAGGAATAAAGTTTGATTCTGCAGTGGAGAATACTTATTAGTGGTGAAACCTGCCATCAGCTGATAATGCTGCAGCTACAAGCAGGCTACACCTGAGCCTTCTTGTCAAACAGGGAGACTGCATCATGGCCACAACCTCTATGTCCAATTCCATTGCCATTATTATAAGACTTCCTGAGAGCACAAAGATAGCACAGGTGGCTTTCTAAATTTTTATTTCACTTGTAAATATGGCAAAAACTAATTTCATTCCATTCATGTCTGCATCATTGTTTATTTGTTGAGACTGTCAGAGATCAAATCATACTGGCAGGCTTCATGATTTGCAAATATTGAAGGATACAGGGGAGTTATGAACATTTTCTTATTTTGTGGAAGAAATTATTGTTAAACACCCATGTGCCCTGGAGTCACAACACAAGTGAATTAACCAATTATTCTTATAAAAATACCCAAAGTCTTTGGTCCTTGGCTGCCCAATAATTTCAGTCACCAGGAGCGGGATTCTCCGAAAACTGGCGCGATGTCCGGGACCTGGCGCCAAAAACGGCGCAGATCACTCCGGCGTCAGGCCCCCCCAAACAACGCAAATTCTCCGGCATCGAATGGGCTAGGAGCGGCGTGACGCCATTCGTGATGGCGTCACCCGACGTGGACGGTGACGACGCTGCACGGTGTGACAGTTCAAAAGACGCGCCCCCCCCCCCCCACCCCGGAAGACCCGACAAGATGGTCGCCTGCCACGCAGCCCCGAGGTTCCAGGACCGCGACATCGAGGCGCTCCTGGATGCAGTGGTGTAGAAGAGGGAGTCCCTGCACCCCGGACACAGTCGCAGGGTTGCCCCACGCCTCAGCCGGCGTCTGTGGAGGGAGGTGGCAGAGGCCATCAACGCTGTGGCTCTGACACCATGGACAAACACCCAGTGCCACGAGAAGGTGAACAACCTCGTCAGGGCAGCCAGGGTGAGAAGCGCGCACACAACAATAGGGAGCATGAGAGGACTGGAGGGGGCCCAGCTGATGAGAGGCCACTCACCGTATATGAGGAAAGGGCCCTGGAACTGGCTGGCGGACCTGAGGACCGGGAGGTTGCCGCTGCAGAGGTCGAGGGCCTACCAGCAAGTGAGCCACCGACAGCCCGTCCCCATATCCCCCTCCCCGTATCCCCCATATCCCCCTCCCCCATATCCCCGATATCCCCCTCCCATATCCACCCTCCCCCATATCCCCCTCCCCATATCTTCCATATTCCCCCCCTCCCCCATATCCCCCCTCCCCCATATCCCACATATCCTCCCTCCCCCATATCCCCCCTCCCCCATATTCCCCCTCCCCCATATCCCCCCTCCCCCATATCCCCCTCCCCCATATCACCTGATCACCGCCTGCGTGTCTAACCATGCATGCTTCATTGTGTATCGCAGGAGCAAACGTCAAGGCATCCATCCCCGCAGATGCCGACCGCCCGCAGGATGCCCCAGGGCGACCACGGGATATGGAGAGACCCTGACCCTCTGGCACGCAACGCCTGCAGGATGCCCCAGGGCGACCACGGGACACGGAGAGACCCGGACCCTCTGGCACGCGACGCCCGCAGGATGCCTCAGGGCGACCATGGGATACGGAGAGACCCGGACCCTCTGGCACGCAACGCCTGCAGGATGCCCCAGGGCGACCACGGGAGATGGAGAGATCTGGAGCAATAGGGAGACGACGCCCCCGTCTCGTGCGGGTGTGGCGCACAGGCGTGTGCCACCCAGCGACGAGGGGGGGAGCCACAGGCCGCCGTCGCAGCCGAGCCATGAAACCACTACACAGGACAGCCCTACCCAGGACAGCCCTACCCACGACACCACTACCCAGGACACCCCTCCCCAGGACACCCCTACCCAGGACACCCCTACCCAGGAGACCCCTACCCAGGACACCCCCACCCAGGACACCCCTACCCAGGAGACCCCTATCCAGGACACCCCTACCCAGGAGACCCCTACCCAGGAAACCAAAATACAGGACAGTGACACAGAGTGGATGGGTGGAGACGAACCGCCACCCCAAAGTACCATGGACTCAGAGTAGGGCGATACGCACGACACAACGCCACTGCTGTCTCCAACACCCTCCACCATCGCAGAGACACTCACCTCGGTTGGGCACTTTAGTGATGAGGCGTCTGGTACACTCACTTTTGCGCACAACACAGCCGTCCCGGTACAGCAGGTGGAGATAGGAGCAGCAGAAGGGCTGGGATGTCAGAGGGCAGGTCCCGCCGGTAAGGACCTACTCTAATTTACGCCGGCGGGACCGGCAAAAAAACGGGCGGCCACTCGGCCCATCGTGGGACGGAGAATCGCCGGGCGGGCCGCTGCCAGCGACTGGCGTGGCGCGAATGTGCCACCCCCGCCAAATTTCCAGTGCCGGAGAATTTGGCAGCCGGCGGGGGCGGGATTCACGCCGCCCCCCCGGCAATTCTCCGACCCGGCTGGGGGTGTCGGAGAATCCCGCCCCTTATTTCTCATCAAACTAGGCCTTCAGCTTGAGGTTCACATTCAGACCTCTATCTTTCTGTAGAGAGTGTTGGTCAGTTCTGCAGTCTGACAGTACATAGATTCACACAGGCTCTCTGCCAGTTTTGAAACATAACCTTTCTGGAGAAAAACAGAGAGGATAGCAGGTCCTTTCCTGGGTTGCCAAGATCAAAGCTGAAACCATACTCAACACTGTAGCTCTGAAAAACATTCCAGTGGGATCAGATCCAATTACCTGGCAGAGCACATCTTTTTGGGCCAGTTCATTAGCCAGCAGCCAAATCAATCAAACCAACAGGTGGCACAGTGGCACTGTGGTTAGCACTGCTGCCTCACAGCTCCAGGGTCCCGGGTTCAATTCCGGCCTCGGGTTACTGTGTGTGGAGTTTGCACTTTCTCGCCCTGTCTGCGTTTCCTCACACAGCCCAAAGATGTTCAGGTTAGGTAGATTGGCCATGATAAATTGCCCATTAGAGTACAAAAAAAGGTTAAGTTCAAGGGCCGGTGCAGACTCGATGGGTCGAATGGCCTCCTTCTGCACCGTAAATTTTTTGATTCTATAACTCCCAGCCAATCTCTGTCATTGGTTCTGATCAGTCTCCAGCTCCAGTATAAACTAGCACAGACTAGCAAAGCAATCTCTCCTATTGATGGAATCCTCTGCTTGAATTAAAGACACAGGCCACTTGCTTCAAAGACAGCTTTCCATGAATACACAATGTAATTGCAAAAAATCAAAGAAAGGGGAAATAAGGGAAAAAACAGGTTAAACAGGACGATGCCTAACATTATAATACTGAATATTCATTTCAGTGTCTGATTATGTTTTTGCTATTCTGTACAACATAGATGTACATGCAGGTTCAAATGGCTTCCCTTCTAAAGGACATTGTCCGAGATCACTCTCAGTGAGGATAATTGAAATATTGCAGCCGAACTCAAAGCCTTGGAAGGACCCTTCCAGCCAACACCCAAAGATTAACTCATATTTAGACAGTACTGGCATTTCCCTTTAGGCCCTTCATCTTCTTACGTTACCTTATAATTACCAGTTAAAAAATGCTTAATAATGAAATGAAACTAATTCCTAACCGCTATCTTTTATCTCCATTAAAGTAAAATCCATCTCAGGTCAAAATTCACTTTCAAATACAGTTGGCCAGCCCAGGAATACTTACTGTACAGAGATGTATTGGATAAACCACTTTGAGAGAGAGAAAGATTCTTCAGGAACCTGCTTGAAGAACCTGCCTGTGTCAAACTACTGTTTTTTCAGAAACTGCTGTTCTGTTCACAGGCAAATCTTTTTAACTAAACTGTATTGAGAGAAACTGTTAGTCTGTTCACAGACAGATCAAAACTGGGGCGAGATTCTCCGACCCCCCCTCCAGCGGGTCGGAGAATGGCGGTTGGCCGCCGTGAATTCCGCCCGCCGAAGTCTCCGAAGGGAGAAAAGTCGACGGGGCGTCAATGGCGCCGCACACCCCGGAGAATGGCACGGGTGGGCGCAAGGCAATGGATTTTGGGGCTGCCGATATCCTCCCGTCCGGATGGGCCGAAGTCCCGCCGACGTGATGACGGGTCACGTCGGCATAAATCAAACCACCTTTCAATCGGCGCCAACCAGTGCTCAAGGTTTACGATGACCAGCGTGGAGGTGGGTGACGGCCTGGGGGGTTGGTCGCTGGGCAGGCGATGGCGTGGCCACAGTCTGAATGTGTGGGGGAGAGGTGTGTGCAGGGTTTTGTGCGTGTGTGTGCGGCGGGGGGGGGCGGTGGTTAGAGTGGGCTGGGCTCCGGGGGAGTGCCGGGAGGGGGGGTGAGTGCCGGGGAGGAGGATGGGGTCCGTGCCGGGGAGGAGGATGGGGTCCGTGCCGTGGAGGGGGAAGGGGGGGGTTCGTGCCGGGGAGGGGGTTGGGGGGACAGGGTCCGTGCCGGGGGAGGGGATGGGGTCGATGCCGGGGAGGAGGATGGGGTCCGTGCCAGGGAGAGGGATGGGGGGGGGGTCCATGCCGGGGAGGGGGATGGGGGGGGGGGATCCGTGCCGGGGAGGAGGATGGGGTCCGTGCTGGGGAGGGGGGTGGGGATGGGGTCCGTGCCGGGGAGGGGAATGGGGGGACGGGGTCCGTGCCGGGGGATGGGGGGACGGGGTCCGTGCCGGGTGGGGGGATGGGGTCCGTGCCGGGGAGGAGGATGGGGTCCGTGCCAGGGAGGAGGATGGGGATGGGGTCCGTGCCGGGGGATGGGGGGACGGGATCCGTGCCGGGGAGGGGGATGGGGGGATGGGGTCCGTGCCGGGGAGGAGGGTGGGGTCCGTGCCGGGGAGGGACGTGGGGGGAGGGGGGGGGGTGCAAGTGAGTTGGTCCACCTGGCCAGGTGCCAGCCTCCAACAGTCGGACCCATGCGGTCCATGCCACCTGGCTGGGGGGAGGAGGGGGTATGGGCAATGATGACATGCCGTCGTTCCCCGCCCCCCCCAGGCCGTCATGTTTTCCGATCAGTCAGCGATGTTGGCCGCCATGGCGGCAGCCTCTAATGTCCATGTTGCCCTGGATGAGGAGGAGGAGGAGGAGCGTGCCAGAGAGGCGGCGCAGGCTGCCGCAGAGGGGCAGGCGGCAGCCGACCAGGCTGGAGGGACACCTGACCGACTGGACGAGGAGGGGGAGGAGGACGTCGCGGCCCCACGGCAACGGAGGCACCCGAGGGCGCCCCGTGTGTACCGGCCCCGGCAGTCATACCAGGACCTCACGGACCGAGAATGCAGGCGGAGACTCCGGATGAGCCGGGAAACCGTGGCACAATCTGCCACCTGCTGGCGCACCTGTCACCGCGTGGCACTGGCGGGGGACACCCTCTCCCCGTGTCCGTCAAGGTTACGGTGGCCCTGAACTTTTATGCAACGGGGTCATTCCAGGCACCGAGTGGGGACCTGTCCGGCATATTGCAGACACCGGTGCACCGGTGCATCCGGGCAGTGACAGGCGCCCTATATGCCATGGCGCACCGCTACATCCGCTTCCCTGTGGACCGGGCCAGCCAAGATGCCCGGGCCGTGGGCTTCTCTGCCGTGGCCGGGTTCCCCATGGTCCAGGGCGCGATTGATGGGATGCACGTCGCCGTGCGGCCACCTGCAGATAACAGTGCTGTGTTCACCAATAGGAAGGGGACCTATTCGATGAACATACAGGTCGTCTGCGACCACCGCATGATGATCCTGCACGTCTGCGCCCGTTACCCAGGCAGTGTACACGACTCACACGTGTTGGCACGGTCATACATCATCGGCATGTACGAGGGACGCCATCCCCGGCTGAGGGGCTGGTTGCTGGGCGACAGGGGCTACCCATTTCGATCGTGGCTGATGACGCCTATACGGAGGCCACGCAATGAGGCAGAGAACCGCTACAATGATGCCCATGTAGCGACAAGGGGAGTGATCGAGAGGTGCTTTGGCGTGCTGAAGATGCGTTTCAGGTGCCTGGACGTCTCTGGGGGTGCCCTCCAGTATCGATCAGATAGGGTCGGCCGCATCATTGTGGTGTGCTGCGTCCTGCACAACATAGCCCAGCAGAGGGGCGATGTGCCGCAGGCAGAGGAGGGCGGAGTGGAGGAGCAGCAGGAAGAGGCCCAGTCCTCCCCAGATGAGGGGGGTGGGGGCAATGGTCAGGGCAGACGGGGTAGACACAGGCGGGTGGCTG
Organism: Scyliorhinus torazame; assembly: GCF_047496885.1. Lineage (NCBI taxonomy): Eukaryota > Metazoa > Chordata > Chondrichthyes > Carcharhiniformes > Scyliorhinidae > Scyliorhinus > Scyliorhinus torazame. The sequence continues at coordinate 145,873,385 of NC_092716.1, read as the reverse complement.
TCCACCGTTACCGGCTGGCCCAGCGGGCACAGGACAGACTGATAGACGCCCGCTTCACTGACTAGATGGGCGTGGGAATCGGGTAGTATGGCCACAGACCGCACACCATGGCAACAGCCGACCACCCACACCCCCCACCCATCCACCCACCCAGCACCCTCACCCCCCTCCCCAACCCCACACACCCCACCCGCATGCACACCACCCCCACCCCCCCCCCCCCATTGCCGATCCACCTGCGGCACAACGGGCCGGGCACACACAGTTGCGGGTGGACGCGTGTCTATCGCAGGCCATGGAGGATGATGACAACCCGCCCTGCGATGAGCTCCTGGCTCTACATCGTTGGACTATGTCTGACCCATGGCCACAGTACCACCATCCACCCGGACCATCCCTGCATGCGGCTGTGACACTGCAGCACACGGTCCCGTCCTCTGCCCGGGGGATGTTGATGGCGGCCCAGGGGGAAGGGGGCAGACTCACCTGGGGCTGAGGTAAGACCACCCCTCACACACACACTTGCGCTCAACGTACATGACACCCCCGCACACTTTGGACAGAGCACAAAGGCAGCTTCGGTAGGTGTAACATTGACTTTAATAACCAAAGGAGTTCATGCACGTGCCCTAGCCCCTAAAACTCATCTGTGCCCTGCACCCGTGCCAACTTACTCAGTGTCTAATTGTTTGGCCTTACGGGCCCTTTGACTACGTCTACGTGGTTCCCCAGACGGTACAGCAGAACTGGAGGTGGACTCCTGTGATTCCTGCCCTCTGACACTGGATCCCTTTGGCGGCCGTTTCCTGGGGAGTCCTGGCCTAGATGGGCCAGGCTGCGGCCCGGGCGACTGGGATGGCGAGCTGCCAGCCTGTCCTGCCCGTTGCCCACCCGATGCACCTGGGACGGAAGGGGGGGAGTCCGAGGTGTCGCGGTGTACCGGGACCTCCCCTACAGAGGGAGCCGGGACGGACCACACCACCTCCTCCTCCCTCGGGGTGCCCGATGGCCCCCAGGCCTCTACATGGGTGGGGGATGCGAACGGACTGGCCATCCGACGCCCCCCCGACATCTGGCGCTGCCAGTCCTGGAGGCCCGTGCTGGTATCGACAGGGGTCTGCAGGTTTGCAGCCATGGAGCCCAGGGTGTTGGCAAACCCTGTCTGTGACAGTGCGACGCCGGCTCGCACATGGCCACTGGCGCCGATGCCCTCAGCGATGGCCTGCAGAGACTGGGCCATGGCCTGCTGAGACTGGGCCATGGCCTGCTGAGACTGGGCCATGGCCTGCAGAGACTGGGCTATGGCGTTGAGCGCCTCTGCCATCTGGCGCTGGCACTGGCTCATGGCCTCCTGTGAGAGGGCAGCCATTTCCTGGGCCACAGACGCCGCCTGCACGGAAGGCCCCAGGCCTCGCAAACCGTTCCCCATGTCTGACACCGTCGCACCCATTGCCTCCACCGCGGACGCCACCCGTGCAGTGTCAGCCTGGGTGGCACGCATGACCGGCACCACTCCCAGCTCCTGGACGCGGATGGACTCCTCCACCTGCGACCGCAGCCGCCGCAAGCCGCCCGTCACCCTCTTCGCTCGTCTCCGGGTCGGTGGTTGCATCGGATCTATGTGTGGGTGTGGTAACTGCAGGAACCCGGGATCCATCTGGGCGGCAGATGTTCGCTTGGGCTGGGCTGCCCTCCGACCGCCCGGTCCCTCTGCTGCTCCTAACTCCACCTGCTGTACCGGGACGGCTGTGTTGTGCGCACCAGTGAGTGTACCAGACGCCTCATCACTAAAGTGCCCAACCGTGGTGAGTGTTTCTGCGATGGTGGAGGGTGTTGGTGACAGCAGTGGCGTTGTGTCGTGCTCTTCGTCCCACTCTGAGTCCATGGCACTTTGGGGTGGGGGTTCGTCTCCACCCATCCACTCTGACTCACTGTCCGGTATTTCGTCTTCCTGGGTAGTGCTGTCCCGGGTAGGGGTGTCCTGGGTAGTGCTGTCCCGGGTAGGGGTGTCCTGGGTAGTGGTGTCCTGGGTAGTGCTGTCCCGGGTAGGGGTGTCCTGGGTAGTGGTGTCCTGGGTAGTGGTGTCCTGGGTAGTGGTGTCCTGGGTAGTGGTGTCCTGGCTCGGATGTGACGGGGGCCTGTGGCTGCCCCCCTCATCGCTGGGTGGTCGCTCCCGCATGTGACGGGGGTGTCGTCTCCCTGTTGCTCCAGGTCTCTCCGTCTCCCATGGTGTGCGAGGGGCATCCTGCGGGCGTCGCATGCTGGAGGGTGCGGGTCTCTCCGTCTCCCGTGGTCTCCGAGGGGCATCCTGCGGGCGTCGCATGCTGGAGGGTGCGGGTCTCTCCGTCTCCCGTGGTCTCCGAGGGGCATCCTGTGGGCGTCGCATGCTGGAGGGTCCGGGTCTGTCCGTCTCCCGTGGTCTCCGAGGGGCATCCTGCGGGCGTCGCATGCTGGAGGGTCCGGGTCTCTCTGTCTCCTGTGGTCTCTGAGGGGCATCCTGCAGGCGTCGCATGCTGGAGGGTGCGGGTCTCTCCGTCTCCTGTGGTCTCCGAGGGGCATCCTGCGGGCGTCGCATGCTGGAGGGTCCGGGTCTCTCCGTCTCCTGTGGTCTCCGAGGGGCATCCTGCGGGCGTCGCATGCTGGAGGGTCCGGGTCTCTCCGTCTCCTGTGGTCTCCGAGGGGCATCCTGCGGGCAGTCTGCATCTGCGGGGATGGGTGCCTGGACGTTTGGTCCTGCGATACACAATGAAGCATGCATGGTTAGACATCAGGCAGTGATCAGGTGATACGGGGGAGGGGGATATAGGGGAGGGGGGATATGGGGACGTGCTGTCGGTGGCTCACTCGCTAGTACGCCCCCGACCTCTGCATCAGCAACCTCCCGGTCCTCAGGTCCGCCAGCCAGTTCCAGGGCCCTTTCCTCGTGTACGGTCAGTGGCCTCTCATCAGCGGGCCCTCCTCCAGTCCTCACATGCTCCCTATTGTTGCGTGCGCGCTTCTCCTGTTGGGGGGGGGGGTGGCAGGGGTAAAAGGCAACACTGTTAGGCGGGTATATGAATGCACACCATCGGTTGCGCGTGCATTGCAGAGGTTAAGGTTAGGGCTGGATTCACTTGGGGATATGGGGGATATGGGGGAGGGGGATATGGGGGAGGGGGGATATGGGGAGGGGGGATATGGGGAGGGGAGGATATGGGGAGGGGGATATGGGGGAGGGGGGATATGGGGATATGGGGAGGGGGGATATGGGGGAGGGGGGATATGGGGGAGGGGGGATATGGGGAGGGGGGATATGGGGGAGGGTGGGATATGGGGGATATGGGGGAGGGGGGATATGGGGGAGGGGGTGATATGGGGGATATGGGGGAGGGGGATATGGGGAGGGGGGATAAGGGGTAGGGGGGATATGGGGGAGGGGGGATATGGGGGAGGGGGGATATGGGGTTGGGGGGATATGGGGAGGGGGGATATGGGGGAGTATGAGCTTCCCCACTGAGGGGGGCGGAGAAACCATTAGTAAACTCCAAGTATAAATAAAGCTGGCCAGTTTGGAACCAGCAGAAAGGAGTGTGCAGCGTATGACGCTGCACGACGTGAACCACTGCGCAAGCGCGGATCCCGTTACGTCGCTGCTAGCCCATTTCGGGCCGGAGACTATCGACCCATTTTTCCGACGTGACGCAAGTCGGATTTGCGCCGTTTTTTGCCGGTCCGCCGATAACGGAGAATTTCGCCCCAGTTAAGTGAATGAGCAAAAACTTGGCATATGGAATTTAATTTAGAAAAATGTGAAGGTATGCAATTTGCTGGAACGAATAAAGGATCTGAATAGTATTTAAATGGAGAAAGACTGCAGAAATCTAGAGCGCAGAAGAATTGGTGCGCCCTAGCGAATAAATCACAAAAAGCTAACATGCAGGTAATCAGGAACTCAAATAGAATGTTGGCCAGTGATCTCATTGAATGGCAGTGGAGCAGACCTGATGGGCTGAATGGCCTATTTCTGCTCCTATAGCTTATGGTTTTATGGTTGTAACTAGTGGAGCAGGAACTTAAACTAGCTGGTGGTTCTATAAATGCGGACAGGTTTTCAATCTGCATGGAATAAGGGGGGAAACAGAAAGAAGACAATGCCTGAATGAGATGTAGATCGAATGTAAATAATTTGGTGTATTGGGAATTTGATGCAGAGTGAGAAAGAGGTGCTTCTTTTTCTACCTTTTCTCAGCCTCCAGTATCTTGGAAGTCACAAGTTTCTTCCCAGTTCCCAGAAATAGAGGGTAACCTGAAGACAGTGGCGAGAGTCTCAGGAACTTGAAGAAAGGGGGAGTGAAGGTGATGGATTGCATGGGAGAGGGGTGGGATGCTTGGTGATGCAGGGGGGTTTGTGAGTGGGGCTCGTGTAGGTGGGGTGTTCAGAGCATTCTCACGAAAGTCGCATTGTGATGTAACATGGCAGAAGGTAGGAGATTGATCGATTGATTGATTAGTTGATGAGCATTTTTTCTTTTTTTAATCCCAAAATTGGGAATCCTAAGCTAAGCAAATGTAACATAAATTGCAATGATAAAATATTAGCACAAACAGGAGTGGAAGTATTGATTAAAATTTAATTAAGAAAATAATTAATTAGTTCATTAAAACACAATAAAGATGACAGGTGTTATAACCTGCCTGCTTACCATTGGCTGGGGACTAGTGACAATCCCACAATCCTGTGGGAGTATGAGCTTCCCCACTGAGGGGGGCGGAGAAACCATTAGTAAACTCCAAGTATAAATAAAGCTGGCCAGTTTGGAACCAGCAGAATGGAGTGTGCAGCAAGGGAAGTTGCTGCTGCTGTTATATATATATATATATGTTATTGTAAATAAATGTTATTACTTTGTATCCTTAAAACCCGTGCTGGATTCTTCGTGGCCCTCACAAAACTGGTGACGAGGGTTAAAGTGAATAGCTGTCTACACTGCTGAAGCCACCTCCCTGGATTTTTGTTGGATACAGGTTGGAAGTTGTTTTCTAATATACCATGCCTCTGTACGGACGTTTGGATGTTTTTGATGCTGCGCTGGAAAGCTGGAACCAGTACGCACAACGGATGCGTTATGATTTCCGGGCAAACAATATCACCGAAAACGAGCGCCAGGTGGTCATATTGCTCACCGCCTGTGGCCCGCATACGTTTGGGGTGATTAGGAGCCTTACGTACCCAGCTGCACCGGACACCAAAACGTTTGATGAACTTGTGAATATAGTGGGGCAACATTTTAACTCAACCCCGTCCACGATAGTCCAGCGTTACCGGTTTAATACCGCTGAGAGGACCCCTGGAGAATCCCATGCCGATTTTCTATCCAGGCTATGCAGGATTGCGGAGTACTGTGACTATGGTGAGACCTTGTCAGAAATGTTACGTGACCGTTTGGTTTGCGGTATTAACAATGCGGCCACCCAGAGAAAGTTGTTAGCTGAGCCAACGTTGACTTTTCAACAGGCCATTCAAATAGTATTGTCCCGAGAGAGCGCAGAACGAGGAGTGCAGGAGCTACAGGGAATGGAAGTGCATGCCTTGGGGCGCAACCCCTTCCATCCAAAAAAGTCCCCCCGCACTCCTGCGGTACCTTGGGCGAGGCTACGTCCGGACCGACGCCAGTGGCCGCCGGACATTCCTCCCCGAAGGGAGCCTTCTCCAGAATCAATGGATGAGGAGCCATGTCCGTGTCAGACTTGTAGGCGCCGTTCCGACCAAAACTCGGACCAGCCCAGGGGCCGTACCTTCCATGTGGATGAACCTGCAGCGACTAATCCTGAGGACGAGGAGATGGAGGATGACTGCCTGCAGCTGTATTGTGTGGCAGCTCCCCGTGTGGCCCCCATTAAGGTGACAGGACGGGTCAATGGTCACCCACTTGAGATGGAGTTGGACACTGGCGCAGCGGTCTCCGTGATCGCCCAGAGGACATTTGGCCGCATCAAGCAGGGTCTTCAGACCCTTACATTAACCGACTCACAGGCCAGGTTGGCCACATATACTGGGGAACCACTGGACATTGCAGGAACTACAATGACCCCTGTTGTTTATGGACGCCAGGAGGGGCGTTTCCCACTTATCGTGGTGCGCGGCCATGGGCCCAGCCTGTTGGGTCGGGACTGGTTGCGCCATTTGCGGTTGCAATGGCAGCACATCCGCCAAACAGTTTCTGAAGGGTTGACTGAGGTGCTAGGACGATACCCAGATGTATTCCAACCTGGTTTGGGGAAAATAAAAGGGGCCGTAGCCCGTATCCAAGTCGAACCAGGAGCCACGCCGCGCTATTTCCGGGTGCGCCTGGTGCCTTACGCCTTGCTCGAGAAGGTAGAAGGGGAGCTCACCCGTTTGGAGAGTTTGGATATTATCAGGCCTGTCCGTTTTGCTGACTGGGCAGCACCAATTGTACCTGTAATGAAGCCAGATGCCACAGTTCGCTCGTCTGGCGACTATAAACTTACAGTGAATACGGCTTCCCGATTCGACCGATATCCAATGCCTCGCATAGAGGATCTCTCCGCGAATCTTGCAGTCGGACTCTCCTTCACAAAATTAGATATGAGTCACGCCTACCTACAGTTGGAGCTGGACCTTGCCTCTGGACCATATGTAACGATTAATACACACCGGGGCCTGTATGAATATACACGGTTGCCCTTTGGAGTATCCCCTGCCTGCGTTATTTTTCAACGTGTCATGGAGGGCATTTTGAGAGGTTTACCACGTGTTGCTGTCTACTTAGATGACGTTTTGATTACAGGGACGTTGGAGCAGGAACATTTGGAAAATCTGGAGGCTGTCCTTGGACGTTTTCGGAGGCTGGAGTCCGTTTACGTCGCACAAAGTGTGTATTTCAGGCAAAGGAAGTAGCCTACCTAGGTTATCGGGTGGACCGCGAAGGTTTGCACCCCGTCGCAGAGAAGGTGCGTGCGATTCAACAGGCCCCCGCCCCTACTGACACTTTGCATCTTCGTTCTTTTCTCGGTCTCGTAAACTATTACGGGAAGTTCCTCCCCAATCTGGCAACTACGCTGGCCCCGTTGCACCTTCTGCTAAAGAAAAATCACACCTGGGTTTGGGGTCAGCCGCAAGAAACCGCTTTCCGGCGGGCAAAGCAACAATTGTCGTTGTCTGGGTTACTAACCCACTATGATCCTGGAAAGCCTTTGCTAGTCACATGTGATGCATCCCCATATGGTATTGGGGCCGTCCTGTCCCACAAGATGGAGAACGAGGCTTAGCGACCGATAGCTTTCGCCTCCCGCACATTGACTGCAGCGGAGAAAAAGTGCGCGCAGATCGAGAAGGAGGGCCTGGCAGTGGTTTTTGCGGTGAAACGCTTCCACCAGTACGTGGATGGCCGCCATTTCACTATCATGACTGATCATAAGCCTCTGCTGGGACTTTTCAGAGAGGATAAGCCAACACGGCCCATTGCTTCCGCACGGATCCAGCGCTGGGCTTTGTTGCTTGCTGCATACGAGTATTCTCTGGAGCACAAACCAGGAACGCAGATAGCAAATGCCGACGCACTGAGCCGATTGCCTTTATCGACCGGCCCCATGTCGACCCCCACGACCGGTGAGGTGGTTGCAACCCTAAATTTTATGGACACCTTGCCTGTCACGGCATCACAGATCCGTGAGTGGATCCAGACGGAGCCAGTCCTGTCAAAGGTTCGGCACGTAGTCCTGTATGGTGGTCAGCATAGACAGCTCCCAGGCGAGTTGCGGGCATTTTCCTCCAAGCTGTCAGAATTCAGCGTGGAAGACGGCATCCTCTTGTGGGGGACGCGTGTGATTGTCCCGGAAAAAGGCCAGGAGCTGATACTAAGAGACTTGCACAATGGGCATCGAGGTGTGACCAAAATGAAAATGTTGGCCTGGAGTTATGTCTGGTGGCCAGGCCTCGACACAGACATTGAGAAGGTGGCCCAAAACTGCTCCATTTGCCAGGAGCATCAGAAGATTCCGCCGGCCACGCCCCTACATCACTGGGAATGGCCAGGGTGGCCTTGGGCACGCTTGCATGCAGATTTCGCAGGCCATGTTCCTTCTATTAATCGACGGCCAGTCTAAATGGCTAGAGGTGCATAAGATGCAGGGGACAACGTCCTGCGCAACAATTGAAAAGATGCATTTGTCTTTTAGTATGCATGGCCTCCCCGAGGTGCTGGTCAGGGATAACGGCACTCCATTCATGAGTGAGGAGCTTGCGAGGTCCATGAAGATGAACGGCATACGCCATATCCGCACTGCCCCTTACCACCCGGCTTCAAATGGGTTGGCAGAGCACGCAGTGCAGACATTCAAAAGAGGCCTAAAGAAGCAGTCTTCCGGATCAATGGACACGAGACTGGCTCGCTTTTTGTTTACGTATAGGACCACCCCCCATGCGGTGACTGGGGTAGCTCCCGCAGAACTCCTAATGGGCCGGAGACTTCGCACCCGCCTTAGTATGGTTTTCCCAGACATTGGTGCAAAAGTACGCCGCGCACAAGAACGGCAGGGACAGGGATTTTCTCGGCATCGGCCGATTCGGCAGTTTGCGCCCGGTGACCCAGTGTTCGTTCGAAATTTTGCTGGTGGTGCCCAGTGGGTTCCTGGCATAATCTTTCGCCAAACGGGCCCTATGTCTTCCCAGGTGCAAGCCCAGTGTCATCTCCAGCGCAAACATGTAGACCGCGTTCGGTCCAGAAGACTATCCCCTCAAAAGATTCCCCGCCCCCCGGAGCTCATTTCTACAGCCGCAGAGACCAGAGACAAGGGAAGGTAGTCCTCACAATCTTCCACTGGTGCCTCACTCAAAGCCTGCGCAGGTCGTTACAGAACCGAATGGAGATAGAGACGCTGACATGACGGAGGCAGCAGACTCTGACTCCGAGATGGAGACACAGGACGCATCAGAGGGGGAATCCTCGGGTCCACGGGCCGTGGATGTACAACCGTTACGCCGTTCATCACAGAAGCGCCGGTCTCCGTCTCGTTACATGCCGCCTGATCCAGCACCGCATGCAAATGGTGTCCGACCTGCGGCAAAACGAGTCCGACGCCCTCCTTCGCCAGGGTCTTTCGTGGATTCCTTGGACTTTGTGGGGGGGGGGGGGGGGAGGGGTGTTATAACCTGCCTGCTTACCATTGGCTGGGGACTAATGACAATCCCACAATCCTGTGGGAGTATGAGCTTCCCCAATGAGGGGGGCGGAGAAACCATTAGTAAACTCCAAGTATAAATAAAGCTGGCCAGTTTGGAACCAGCAGGAAAGAGTGTGCAGCAAGGGAAGTTGCTGCTGCTGTTATATATATATATACATATATATATATATATGTTATTGTAAATAAATGTTATTACTTTGTATCCTTAAAACTCGTGCTGGATTCTTCGTGGCCCTCACAAAAACAGGGTAGGTGATGTGTTGAAGCCATTATATGTAGGTAAAATAATGCCAGTATGACCCACAGTAATCACACCTGCAGAGAGTGTCTGTAGCTTGAGGAACTCCAGTTCACAGTTCATGAGTTGGAGGCCGAACCTCAAACACTGCAATGATTCAAGTTTGAGAATAATTACCTGAGCAATTTGTTCCAGGAGGGGCATCCTTTAGGCTAGGGTCTTCTGATCTTTGTCCATAATCAGGGACAGGAGGATGTGAATGCAAGTGAAGTAGATATGTGGATCAAGAAAATAGAAGTGGTGGAGCCACAGCCTTGTAATTGTGCAACAGATTTAAGATTTTTGGAGCATGGATGGATGATAGTTGGGGCTGAATGAGCAAACTGTTCAGGGCACCAAAGTGCAGGGAACCCTTCAAACGGGGATGGGGGAGAGGTGGGTGTTACATAGAAATGTAATAGAAGATGGAAACCCGATAGTCAGGGAGATAGACAGAGTTCTCTGCAGCCAACAGCATGAGGCCAGTAGACTGCATTCCTTGCCTGGTGACATTGCACAGGGCTGAAGAGGAACTTGCAGTGTGATGGGGAGGTTCCAGTTTTCATGATCCATGTGAATAACAACAACATAGGCAGGACTAGGAAAATAGTTTGCTTAGGGATTATGAGCAGCTAGGGGCTAAATTTCATAGAATTTACAGTGCAGAAGGAAGGCCATTCGGCCCATCGAGTCTGCCCCGGCTCTTGGAAGGAGCACCCTACCCAACCGCACACCTCCACCCTATCCCCATAACCCAGTAACCCCACCCAACACTAAGGGCTATTTTGGACACTAAGGGCAATTTAGCATGGCCAATCCACCTAACCTGCACATCTTTGGACTGTGGGAGGAAACCGGAGCACCCGGAGGAAACCCACGCACACACGGGGAGTACGTGCAGACTCCGCACCGACAGTGACCCAAGCCAGGAATCAAACCTGGGACCCTGGAGCTGTGAAGCAATTGTGCTAATCACTATGCTACCGTGCTGCCCTTGCGAAGTAGAAGTAGAACTACAAAAGTGCTAATGTCTGAACTACTACCTGAAGCACAAGTGAATTAGTCGAAATAAAATTAGAGATTTGAAAGTGTGGCAAAGAATGGTGTGAAAGAAATGGATATTAATTCATGGGGCATTGGCACAAGTTCTGGGGAAAGTGGGAGGTGTACCATTTAGATGGTCTTCATTGGAACTGTGTTTTTCATCTGAAAAGAGATCTGTATGTTGATGGATTATACAACCTGGGCAGTAGAAAGGTGTTAAGTACCACAGAATACATCTGTGTTGGTGGGAAGTCATGTAATTTGTAGTGGCGTCAGCAGATAATGTTTTGCGCAGGCTTCAATTCGCCATCTTAGATTCTATGAGTAACATACCCTATAAAGCTCTCATCATATTTGTAAGAACCAAAAATGTGCGGCATTTACATACCTTTTCGTTTTGCGACAAACCAGAGATATGATAAAATGGTTTTAAACTAAATAGCGGAGGCAAGAGATCACAGCAGTGCAACTCACTTTTTAAAAACAGGAACATGGCACGATGACGTCTGAGAATGAGTATGAGGTGAGCTAAATGTCTCCACTGAGTACCAGGGGTCCAAGGAGAGAGAAGGCACTGGGCAGCTTAACGGGGAGAGCCGGGTTGAAAATGAAGAAGGCAGCTGTCGTGGGTCATTTGCCTTATTTGCAGGGTCAATAAGTTTGCTCTCAGGGCAGCACGGTGGCCTAGTGGTTAGCACAGGTGCCTCACGGCGCTGAGGTCCCAGGTTCGATCCCGGCTCTGGGTCTCTGTCCGTGTGGAGTTTGCACATTCTCCCTGTGTCCACGTGGGTTTTGCCCCCACAACCCAAAAATGTGCAGAGTAGGTGGATTGGCCACACTAAATTGCCCCCTTAATTGGAACAAATAATTGGGTAATCTAAATTTATTTTTTTTAAAGTTTGCTCTCCTTGGAAGATGACTCAATTATTGGTGGTCAGTAATCTGTTCTCTGTGGTATTGAGTCTGTTCTCTTTGGTATTTGAGTCTGTATTCTGTGGTGTTTGAGTCCGGGATGGGGGTATTTGGTTCCAGGGTGGTGCAGGGCACCAGAAAGAAAATGCTGGAAAATCTCAGCAGGTCTGGCAGCATCTGTAGGGAGAAAAAAGAGCTAACGTTTCGAGTCCAGATGACCCTTTGTCAAAGCTGGCCACATTTGGTTGGTGGGATGTTTATTGCCATGCAGCTTAGCCAGATGGGTTGGGTAACTGTGACCCAAGTAGACAATGCTACTGGGGGGCCCTCATTGGATTGGGTGGGTGTGGTATGAAGGGGAGGGTAGGGGGGAGTGGTACACTGGCTGAACCTGATGAATAATTATCAGATGAGCTAAAGTATGGAAGGATGACAGGAAATAGACAGGATGGAAGATCGGAGCATGACAGTAACGATGACAGTGAAAAGCTCCCTGATATATCACTTGAATAACCAAGATGCCTATTAGCACTGCTTCTCACGGAAGTGGGAACCAATTATGCAAAGTTAATATGCTGAGATTAATGTTGGCTGCACAGATTGGCCCTCAGGAGTTAACCATGACTACCATCAGCTCCCCATAGTGTCAAATCCAAGGCAGTCCCACCGAAGGTCCCTCTACAGAGGAGTCCCTCTCCTCAATCTTGGGGACCTAGGATCCTATGCAATCGCCGTTGTGCATTGGTTCATGGACTCCCAAGATACCTGCCCTTTTTGCGGCCTTGTGGGATCTATGGACCATGTCCACGTTTTAGGTTGCACCCCCTTTTTAGTTTTCTATCAAACCTTTTATTAGAGTTTTGTTTGCACTTCAGTCCCACACTCTTTAACTACGGGCTCCCGATGCAGAGAGGGGCGAGGACATCCTCGTGAACCTTCTCTTGGGCCTAGCGAACGTTGCAATGGATGATCGAGTGGATCGCCAAGCCCAACTGTTTGCCCCTCTTTTGCGGCTTCATTCGTGGACGGGTGTCCCTGGAAAGGGAGCATGCAGTGTGCACTGGCACCATAAGACCATAAGACATAGGAGCAGAATTAGGCCAGACGGCCCATTGAGTCTGCTCCGCCATTCATTCATGGCTGATATTTTCTCATCCCCATTCTCCTGCTTTCTCCCCATAACCCCTGATCCCCTTATTAATCAAGAATATATCTATCTCTGTCTTAAAGACACTCTGATTTGGCCTCCACAGTCTTCTGCGGCAAAGAGTTCCACAGATTCACCACCCGCTGGCTGAAGAAATTCCTCCTAATTTCTGTTTTAAAGCTTCGTCCCTTTAGTCTGAGATGGTGTCCTCTGGTTCTCGTTTTTCCCACGAGTAAAACATCCTCTCCACGTCCACTCTCTCAAGGCCTCGCCGTAACCTGTAAGTTTCAATAAGATCCTCCCTCATCCTTCCAGACTCCTATGAGTACAGACCCAGAGTCCTCAACCGTCCCTCATACAACAAATTCTTCATTCAAGGGATCATTCTTGTGAATCTCCTCTGGACCCTTTCCAAGGCCAGCACATCCTTCCTTAGATACGGGGCCCAAAACTGCTCACAATACTCCATTTGGGGTCTGACCAGAGCCTTTTCCAGCCTCAGAAGTACATCCCTGGCCTTGTATTCTAGCCCTCTTGACATGAATGCTAACACTGCATTTGCCTTCTTAACTGCTCACTGAACCTGCACATTAACCTTAAGAGAATCATGAACAAGGACTCCCAAGTCCCTTTGTGCTTCTGATTTCCAAAGCATTTCCCAATTTACAAAATAGTCTATGTCTAAATTCCTCCTTCCAAAGTGCATAACCTCACACTTTTCCACATTGTATTTCATTTGCCACTTCATTGCCCACTCTTTTGGCTTGTCCCACATGTTTATCAAAAATATCCTGGAATCAGGATGTCATGGTAGCATGGTGGTTAGCATTGTTGCTTCACAGTGCCAGGGACCCGGGTTCGATTCCCAGTTTAGGTCACTGTCTGTGCGGAGTCTGCACATTCCCCCGATGTCTCCGTGGGTTTCCTCCGGGTGCTCCAAGATGTGCGGGTTCAGTGGATTGGTCACGCTAAATTGCTCTGTAGTGTCCAAAAAGTTAGGTGGGATTGCTGGGTTACGTGAATAGGATGGAGTTGTGGGATTAGTTAGAGAGCTCTTTCAGCAGCTGGTGCAGACACGGTGGGCAAATGGCCTCCTTCTGCACTAAATTTTATGAAATCTATGAAAAGATTCTGGCCAGAAAAACATGATTCCAGGTTTTGTTAGCTGTTTGACTTAAATCACTGAAATTATCAGTCAGTCAACATTAAACTTTGAAACATACATTATGCAAATATCATTAATCCATAAGAAGCGAAACTTGTTGAAGCAACAATGACCAAAATTGATTATTTAAGCATCCTTCTGGTTCTGTTGTAAACTTTCAGAATATCTATAAATAAAAACTCAAGGTTAATTCCGCAGAAGATAAACCTTAACAATGACACAACTTCACGAACATCCACGCAAAACAAACAAAATTCACAGCTCGTAAATCTCAAACAGTTAATCCTCAGCTTTTTCTCGCAGCTACGGATTCTTAAAGAGACAGAACACTTCAAGCTCACACCCTCTTGGGCAAAATAATAAACAAGATCCTCCATTCTTCTTCAATATATGACTTAAATGCATAATTAAACCTTATGATGAGTAAGTTAGACACACAAGCTTCAGTGCAATTTAAAAACAATTAATTGCCCATTGAAATAGCTAATGTTTGTGCTCCAATTTATTTTCCTATATCCTTTATTTTCCTTTAAACTGATTTCAATTTCCTTACTTAACCAAGTATGAAAGAAACCTTGGGCGTCATTCTCCGACCCCCCGCCGGGTTGGAGAATCGCCGGGGGCTGCCGTGAATCCCGCCCCCGCCGGTTGCCGAAGTCTCCGGTACCGGATATTCGGCGGGGGCGGGAATCGGGCCGCGCCAGTTGGCGGGCCCCCCCCGCTCGATTCTCCGGCCCGGATGGGCCGAAGTCCCGCCGATAAATTGCCTGTCCCGCCGGCGTGGATTAAACCACCTTTTGAACGGCGGGACAAGGCGGCGTGGGCGGGCTCCGGGGTCCTGGGGGGGCGCGGGGCGATCTGGCCCCGGGGGGTGCCCCCACGGTGGCCTGGCCCGCGATCGGGGCCCACCGATCCGCGGGCGGGCCTGTGCCGTGGGGGCACTCTTTCCCTTCCGCCTCCGCCACGGTCTCCACCATGACGGAGGCGGAAGAGACTCCCTCCACTGCGCATGCGTGGGAAACTGTCAGCGGCCGCTGATGCTCTCGCGCATGCGCCGCCCGGGGATGTCATTTCCGCGCCAGCTGGCGGGGCAACAAAGGCCGTTTCCGCCAGCTGGCGGGGCGGAAATTCCTCCGGCGTCGGCCTAGCCCCTCAATGTTGGGGCTAGGCCCCCAAAGATGCGGAGCATTCTGCACCTTTGGGGCAGTGCGATGCCCGTCTGATTGGCGCCATTTTGGGCGCCAGTCGGCGGACATCGCACCGTTTTGGGAGAATTTTGCCCCTTAACAGTTCACTTTTGATTTGTTTTGAATTGGATCGCCACCGAAATGCAAGCTTATAATTGGACCTTGACTCAGAACTGGATTAAAGAATTGGTTAATGAAAACTCGTATTTCATCTGCATCTTTCTCAATTTTGTATTTGGTCAATTTTGTTACATTTGTCTCTCCGCGGTAGCAAAAGGCACTGTTTTGGCGCTCCTTGTCTGAGTATGTTCGCACAGTGCTTTCACCACCATTTGTAAAAGGGGTTATCCGTACCAGGTGTAGAGGTCGGCTGTCTCTCCCTCTAAGTCATAATCAGTAATGTTTCTCGGAGGAACCTGTCAGCTGCTGTGATCTGCACCAGAGCGAGGGGAGTGGTCATCCACATTTTGGGTAGTCTCCACAGCTGCCACCAGAGAGGTACTCATGGGCTTTAAATCTTTAATAATGATCTTTATTGTCACAAGTAGGCGTACATTAACACTGCAATGAAGTTACTGTGAAAAGCCCCCAGTCGCCACATTCTGGTGCCTGTTCGGGTACATCGAGGGAAAATTCAGAATGTCCAATTTACCTAACAGCACGTCTTTCGGGACTTGTGGGAGGAAACCAGAACACCTAGAGGAAATCTATGCAGACACAGGGAGAACGTGCAGACTCCACGTGGACAGTGACCCAAGTAGGGAATCGAACCTGGGACCCTGGAGCTGTGAAACAACAGTGCTAACCGCTGTGCTACCATGCCGTCCCCTGTAGATGCATCAACTTTGCTTGTTGTACATAGAGGCTCAGAATAATGACAACAGCTTTGTCTACCTTGTCACCAGTCTGAGCCTCCCACCATATCCTATTGCACAGTAGTTGCAGGTCAATAAGAACCCATCCTTATTTTTGCGATCAACTTTCTAAACCTTGGGGCAATGTGTAGAGACATGGTCCCCTCACCGCCCCATGCTGCGGCAAACTCGAAATCAGTTTTCCCAGTCCTCATTGCCATTTTGAAATCTGGATTTCTGAGACTAATCCCATGAAATGAAATGAAATGAAAATCGCTTATTGTCACAAGTAGGCTTCAAATGAAGTTACTGTGAAAAGCCCCTAGTCGCCACATTCCGGCGCCTGTTCGGGGAGGCTGGTACGGGAATTGAACCGTGCTGCTGGCCTGCCTTGGTCTGCTTTAAAAACCAGCGATTTAGCCCTGTGCTAAACCAGCCCCTTACTGGGATTCACCCCCCTCTGTGAGATTGTGGCCCTTATCCCTGAGATGCCCACCACTGCAAGAGCATGGCCCTTGTCCCATCACTGTCCCAAAAGGATAGTGACCCTTATCCCACCCGATCCCTGAGACTCACCCACCTGCAAGAGCATGGACCTTATCCTATTACTGCTCTGAAAATATTGTGGCCCTTATGCCGCCCTTTACTCGTTTGTGGTTGTCTGGCTCATGAGTTTGGACATGCTTTTTACTCGGTGCTGATCTAGTCTGACAACGGCGGTCAGTGAGTATCATCAAAGAATTGATAATACTCACCAAACCCTAACTCTGATTTCACAGCTCGCCTGGGCATGTCCCTTCATGGTCCATTTGTTGCGGGAGTTTCATGACTATTCGACTATAGGGTCCCTCACTCCCTAACTGACCAGATGACACTTAGAGTTGCAGTTCATGAACTTCTTTATTCCAAGCTATGGCAGGAGAGCTAAGCTACCACCAGATGGCTTGCCGGCTCACCGATCATAAGAAATAAAGGGTAATGATACAATTTTTTATCTTTTCCGGTAATTAACATACACCAATCAAAATAATACATTTGTTTAATAGTTATCTGTGTCCATTCAGAACTAATAATTAGCATTGCATAATGCATTACATATGAGTATATTACCAATCATAATCAATGCACATACATAACATTATATCGGCAAGCACATATTCGTCCTACTTATCTACAAGGTTCTAGACATACATAAGATTAAATGTACGCATGAGCTGTGCTTCCCATACTCCCACATGAGAGGCAGCTGTATCATCAATCAAATTTTTGTGTGCAAGCTTGTTGGTCAACATTTGTCATGATATTCAGGTAAACATCATGGTGCAAACATACATACATACTGATAGACAGATCAACGGACCAATCAATACACACACAACACCACAGCCAATCACAGGCAAGCGCATACACACTATAAAATGGGGAACACGACACTTCCCGCTCATGACAGCAGGAGACAGCTCAGGGCACAGAGCTCACAGCAAGCCACTCAGACATCCACCATCTGCTGAGTGCCACTCCAAGATAGTGTTAGGAGTAGGTCCACAGATTCAAGGGTTATGATCAAACCACAGTAACCAGTTTACCACTGTAAATATATGTTAGTAACAAAACTGAGTTGTACCATCCGCAACCGTGTTGGTTCGTCTGCGTAGCAGAGCACCCAACACATCATAGTACCAGGTTTGGAACCTGGTAACTGTGAAACCTACCTACGAATCCTTAGGAATCTGCCATCCTGCGCCTTGGACACCGTCAGCACACCGCAGCCGCTACAAATCGCTGGAAACCTCGGCGTCAATTGGAAGCTGTTCAAACAGCGCTTCCAGCTCTTCCTGGAAGCCAACGAAAAGGAGAGCGCTTCGGACACCAGGAAAATCGCCCTCCTCCTCTCCACGGCAGGTCAACACGCCATTCATGTCTATAACTCCCTGGTGTTCGTGGAAGGTGAGGACAAGACCAAGTACAAGACGGTCCTTCTCAAACTTGACCAACATTTCAGCGTCGAGGTAAACGAGAGCTTCAAGAGGTATCTTTTCCAGCAGCGCCTGCAGGGTAAGGATGAGCCCTTTCAGTCTTTCCTTACACACCTCCGTGCCCTCGCGCAGTCCTGCGGTTACGACACCACCTCCGATTCAATGATTCGGGACCAGATTGTTTTTGGGGTCACCTCGGGCACCCTACGCCAGCAGCTCCTCAAAATTAAAGGCCTCACCCTAGCCTCCGCAATCGAAGCCTGTGTCCTTCATGAAAACGAGACGAGCCACTACTCCCAATTTCAAGCGGCCGAATCGACGCGGCAGGGGTTCTACACGGCCGGATATGCAAGGCAGGCATCCTACGAGGCCGAACGGGTCCAGGCGATCGAGTTCATCCCGGACGAGGGCGGCCATTTCGCACACTTTCCGCAGCCTTCCACGTTTGTGCGCGCCAAAAAAGACGTCGACACAGAGGGACGTGATGCGCAGGCGCGCTCGACGCAAGACCGAACTGTGCATGAGCGGTGGCGCAACGAACGGCATGATGCCACGACGTGCGGCAACTGCGGAGCCGCACATTTAAAGCGGCAATGTCCGACAAAAAAACAACAATGCCTCCGCTGTGGCAAGATGGGCCACTACGCTGCCTGCTGTCGAGCAGCTCAACCTGCCAATGCGCCCCAATTCCGACAATCTCGCAGCCTCCTTATTACCAAGTCGTGCCCAGACGATATCCAGACCAGTGACACAAACGACCGGGACGCCTTCCGTGTTGCGGTCATAGATAGGAACCGGATGTCTCCAGGCAGGACCCACCAGCCGTTGCAAGTGAACAGTGTCAATCCGGGTGATGAATGGTGTGCCACCCTAACAGTCAACCGATCACCGATAACATTCCATCTGGACACTTGCGCCTCCGCCAACCTCATAGCATGGTCAGCCTTCTACGCCATGAAGGTCAGACCACCAATTCGGCCATCCCGTTGCAAGATGGTCGACTACAATGGAAACGTTATCCCGGCCATAGGATCCTGCCAGCTCCAGGTGACACACAACACACACACGGCCACACTGTCATTCTAAATAGTCGGATCATCAAAGGACTCCCTGCTAGGCGCACAGGCATGCAAGGTTCTCCACCTCGTGCAGCGGGTCCACGCTCTGTCTCCAGAAGGCACATCAGACTTCCCGGATGCAGAATTTAGGGCACAGCTTCAATTGCTCCTGCGCCCACAACCAGGAGGCATTCGAGGGCATGGGCACATTGCCCTATACCTGCAGAATACGGCTCAAACCGGACGCCACCCCGGTCATTCACGCACCTCGCAGGGTCCCAGCGCCACTCAAAGACCGCCTCAAGCAGCAGCTGCAGGATCTCCAGGACCAAGGGGTGCTATCCCGGGTCACGGAGCCCACGCCATGGGTCAGCTCCATGGTGTGTGTTAAGAAGCCCTCTGGTGAGCTCCGGATCTGCATTGATCCAAAAGACCTCAACAACAACATAACAACACTACTCCATACCTAAACGGGGAGAGATCATGAGCGAAATGGCCCGGGCTAAAATCTTTACAAAACTGGATGCCTCAAAGGGTTTTTGGCAGATCCAACTGGACCAGTCCAGCAGGAAGCTGTGCATCTTCAACACTCCTTTCGGCAGGTTCTGCGATAACAGAATGCCATTTGGCATCATCTCGGCATCCTAGGTCTTTCACAGGATCATGGAACAGATGATAGAGGGCATCGAGGGGTGCGCGTCTACGTTGACGACGTCATCATCTGGTCCATCACACCACAGGAGCACATAAATCGTCTCCAGCGCGTCTTTGCGCGGATACGGGAAAACGGCCTGCGCCTCAACCGAGCCAAGTGTTCTTTCGGCCAAACCGAGCTGAAGTTTCTAGGGGACCACATATCCCAGTCCGGGGGCCGTCCGGATGCAGACAAGGTGAGCGCCATCACAGCCATGCCGCAGCCGGCAGACAAGAAATCAGTGCTACGCTTCCTAGGCATGGTCAACTTCCTGGGGAAGTTCATTCCCAACCTTGCCTCCCACACGACGGCTCTTCGCCACCTAGTCAAGAAGTCCACGGAGTTCTAGTGGCTGCCCGCACACCAGATGGAATGGGAGGAGCTCAAAATTAAGCTCACCACAGCCCCGGTATTGGCGTGTTTCGACACATCTCGTGACATTAAAATTTCGACAGATGCCAGCCAGTGCGGCATTGGGGTGGTACTCCTACAGCAGGATGACACTGCGTCATGGGCCCCGGTCGCCTATGTCTCGTGGGCCATGACCCCCACAGAACAGCGCTACGCGCAGATCGAAAAGGAGTGCCTGGGTTTGCTAACCGGAATAGACAAGTTCCATGACTACGTGTATGGTCTCCCCCAGTTTACCGTTGAGACTGACCATCGCCCCCTGGTCAGCATCATACATAAGGACCTGAACGAAATGACACCTCACCTCCAGCACATCCTACTCAAACTCAGGAGGTACGACGTCCAACTGGTCTACACCCCGGGAAAGGACCTTATCATAGCGGATGCCCTATCTAGAGCAGTGAGCACACCGCCCGACTCAGAGGGGTTCGTCTGTCAGGTCGAAGTGCAGGTGGCCTTCACATCAGCAAATCTGCCAGCCGCCAACTCCAGTCTGGCCCATATTCGCCGGGAGACTGCGGCTGACCCCCTTCTACAACGTGTGATGCGCCATATGACAGGAGGGTGGCTCAAAGGACAGTGCCCGCAGTTCTACAATGTCCGGGACGACTTGGCCGTCATTGATGGTGTCCTCCTAAAGCTGGACCGGATTGTGATTCCGCACAGCATGCACAAGCTGGTCCTCGATCAACTACATGAAGGCCATCTGGAGGTCGAGAAGTGCAGACGGAGGGCCCGAGAGGCGGTATACTGGCCGGGCATCAGTGATGACATTGCCAATATGGTGCTCAACTGCCCCACCTGCCAAAGGTTTCAGCCGGCGCAACCTCCTGAGACGCTTCAGCCCCATGAGCTGGTGACGTCCCCCTGGGCAAAGGTGGGTGTGGACCTTTTTCACGCTCTCGGCAGGGACTATGTAATCGTCATTGATTACTTTTCAAACTATCCAGGGGTCATACGCCTTGTTGCTAATTTTGCCTTAGTTCAATTGCTCTGTTTTATTACCTTTGCTCTTGAGTCGCCAGGTATCTTTATGATACCGCCACGAGGTTCAAGTCCGAGTAATGATCAATAATCCAATACACCGATTAGTAAGGTTTAAATCAAAGCACATTTATTATACACAGTAATCGCTACTCATGCACAAATTCTACATTTAAGCTACTTCTACAACTAACAGGCCTATACTTAACTTGGAACTGGCCCACCAGGTCAGGGAAACAAATGGCCTTTCGTTCGGGTTCTGAGCCTGCGGGATTCGAAGTTGGTACAGATTGGTAGCTAGGAGCGCCTATCTCATAGCGAGCGTTGAATTAAGACTTACGGGGTCGATCTTCACTGCTCCGGTCATGGTCAATGTTGATTCGTTGTTGCTGGGTGACCCGGGCAGGAAGAATAGCTGAAGAGGAGCTGCTAAAGAGTGAAGAGAGCGATTTGAACTTGGGGCTCAATTCTTATAGTCCCCAGGGGCTTCCCACCTTTCGGGGCGGACCCTGTACCTGGTCCCAAGTGATTGGACTTTGTCCCAATCGCTTGGTTCAATTTTCTCCAATGCTGGAGTGGTTCCCTGATCGATGGGCGGTCTTGAGGTGCTCGTTCACCTCCTTTTGTGTAGGCTTCTGCTGGCGCCGAAGAGTCTGGTTTTGCTTTGTGTGTCTAAATGTTGCTTATTGTTCCCGGGGATTGCTCATTAGTATGCAGATGGCTGTTGTTTTGTTATGCTGATGGTTGCTGTTATCGATAGTGTCTGGCCTTTCCAGAGGTAAATACACAGCCAACCTGCAGCTGCTCGTTTTTGTCTTGTTGGCTGACTTTCCCATCAGCCTTTGCCGTTCGCCATTTTGAATTGGGAGTTGGCCATTTTAAGTGGCTACAAGCCCTCCTTGTGATCCTAACGTGAAGCGTGAAGGATCACATAACTATGTTGCTTTCCATTCCCTGACCTGGGGGGGGGGACACTTCCTTCATGGCCTCTGCACTGACCATAGCTATGCAAAAAAGTTTTAACTGACAATTCTAAGGGTGCTATGTCAAACAGGGACATGCATCACAAAACAATAAACTGGGAACCTCAAAATATTCTTAATACACTACACTCACTTAAACATTTCATTATCCTAACTTCCTCAACCATACAACAAAATCATAGCAGTTTATACACAGTTTTCCTGGCTTGGCAGTCAAGCTCAGGATCGTACAATTTGCTCATGAACAGTTCTTTACATTTCTTTATTTACAATAAAACGCAAGTGAATGCTCTTTATTATAGATCGCGGGGGTCAGGGGTCTGGTCGTATCCAAAAATAGGGGATCTGATCCTATATACCGTGGTTCGAGCGCGGTAGGCTCTCCTTCTCCATATTCTTAGACGCATAGTCTGCACAATGCAGCAGAGTATCGCCAATACCAGTAAGGTTTCTGTTACATATGACAGAGAGTACCAGGTTATAAACCTGGCACAGCAAGATGGTGTGGTGTCGCTGGTGACTGGGCTCTGGGTACTGTGGGGAAGTGAAACATTAACGACTGGGGGGCTTGAAGTCATTGGGTTTGCATTCCTCGCAACCAAATGTCCATTATTATGGTGATGATCCATGTGAAGGAAGTCCTCATGGCTCTTCTCTTTCCTTTTCTTTTCTTTTCTTCTCCGGTCCTGGAGCTTCTGGAGTTCTGTTGGAACAAGCATAGTGTCTGTAACTATCTTTGTTTAACATCTCGTACGATAGTCTGTCTGTCCTTTAGTGCCAATTACTCCCTTTATAATTGGTCACTATGTGTGACTCCCTCATTTTTTTTTTTTCAAAACCCAATTTTAGGACAAGACACACTTCCAAATAATGAACCAGTGCGAGCCGTCTCGCAGACTGTGCAATTTACCATCCAACTGTGCAATTTACCAGGATGTAAATAGCATGTGGTTGGCAACCTAAGGGTTACCTGAAACAAAACAAAACTTTTTGAACTGAAAGTGCCAAAATGAGGTGCGTATGGAGTCCCCGGGTAGGACGGCTACCAATGCCGTGTCTGCCCTACCCAAGCGTAGTTGACCAGAGGGGGGTTCCCAGGCAGGGCGGTCCCAAGACGTTTCTCCACTGCCTGAGCAACCGACAAGAACGGGCAAGAAATGTAGTCATCGTGGTGGGACTGCCGTAGTGGTTCTATCCTTCGAACCAGAAGAGCAGTTATGAACAGGCGTCTGGTACCTTAAAAGGTCTGCAGACAAGCTAGTTCCGCTGAACTAGTGTCTGGCAATAGTGAGTCTCTGTGGACAAGTCCACAGAGGTTTCGGCCGAAAAGGCGTGGGGCCGTGAAAATTTTTCTTTCCTGTCTGACAAACAACATTTAACAAACTTACAAACACCATAAAACATGCGGCAGGTTCCATCAGAAAGGACACCACTTCTCCCAAGTGGTTCCTTTTAACACATCATCTGGACACCTCAGTTCTCGGTTGCGAACAAGGTCGCAAAGGGGTTCTCGGTTTGGGAGTCAGACCCAAGGTCGTCATCTTCTCCCAGGTGCCAAACTCTTGAGTGTATCAGGGCTGAAAGGGCTGCATGGTGTGAGGTGGGGTCGCTCTCGTCGTTGCGGACGAGTCGGAACGAGTTATCTCGGTGCCAATAGTGGGTGTCTAGCTGTGTGGGGACAAAATCGGGGTCGTCAGTGTAGTTCGGTGGTCGGTGGTGGGATTTGTTTAGGAAAGTGATCATGAAGGGATCACTTGGATCGTAGTCGGAATCACTGGGTGTGGGTCCTGTTGCATGGGGATAGTAGGGAGGTGTGCTGTGGCTATCATCCGAGTCACAGTCGCTGTCTCTGCTGCTGCAGTCTGTGGGCGTCCCGGGGCGGAGTGTATATTTCGGGGGTGGAGTCGAGGTCGGGTCCGTGGCTGGGCTGGACGTGTTGGGGGATGGTAGGGGGACATTGGCTGTGGGCGAGGTGTGGTGTGCTGCGTCGAGCATGACATGGTGTGCGTGGTTAGACTGTGTTCCATATGCCTTCAGCTGGTTTACATGGAACCACGCAGTCTTACCGTTGGGGTACTTTATTTTATATACGGAAGGGCTTACTTTATCCGCAATGGAGTACGGACCCGAGTATTTTGGTGACAGGAATGAGCTGGGGTTATACACGGAGAGCATAACTTGCTGTCCTATACTGTACTCAGTCGCATGCACTGTCTTGTCGAAACAAGCCTTGCTCTGTTTCTTTCTGGTGTCCAATTTTACTGCGGCTGCTAGCTGAGCCGTTTTAACATTTTCAACTAATTGCTGTACTACTTTCTTGTGTGTTAGGGCCGTCACCTCGGGGCTGGTCAAGTCTAAACCTAATAAATATTCTGTGCCTTTCATGGGGCGTCCGGTCATGAGAGTGTGTGGGGTGTAACCTGTGGAAGTAGAAATTGTATTACGCAAAAACATCAGCGCAAAAGGGAGGACTGAGTCCCAAGTGGTGTTCTGCTGGACCATTTTTCTGAGGGTGGATTTTAGGGTCCGATTCATGCGCTCCACGATACCACTCGACTGTGGGTGGGATGCTATGTGAAATTTTTGGGTGATGTCAAATATCGTGAGGACGTTCTGCATGACATCGGATTCAATGCTGCGGGGGAGTCCCCATCTTGTAAAGATGTGGTGGGTCAAAATCTTGGCTGTGGTTTTTTGCCGTGTTTGTGCAGGCTGGGAATGCTTCCACCCATTTCGTAAATGTGTCAATTACCACAAGTACATATTTATAGCCATTCCTGCAAGGGGGCAATGGACCTATAAAATCAATCTGGAGGTTAGTCCAGGGGCCATTAACGGGTCGGGTGTGGCTGAGTTGAGCCTTTTTGGCATATCTGTCCAGATTATTCTGGGCACAGATAAGACAATTCTCGATCTAGTGATTTACATCTTCCTTTAAATTCGGCCACCAACAAAGCTGCTTGAGATGGGCTGTAGTGGGATCGATTCCCTGATGTCCATGACCATCATGGAACAAACAAATCAGTTGATTCCTGTCCTGTTCAGGAACCACATAAAGGGTGTCTTTTAACACCACACCGTCATGTGTGGTCAGTGCATTTTTGAACCTCTCATAGGGTGCGGGATATTTTCCTTTTACAATCTCCCTGAGATTGCTGTCCTGCTTCTTGGCCTCCACTAAATCCTCGATCTTTATCTGTGAGACCTGAACTGCACTCACTGGTGCGCTTTTGGGGGGTGTCCAAAAATATCCATGCCTGGAACCTGCTTTAGCCAGTGCGTCGGCTTTTACATTTCCAGGGGCGGAGGAAAGATGGTGCTGCGGACTTTGATTTTCCCAAAAGTCCTGTTCTGGGCTCGCTCTAAAATGTGACGGAGCAATGGGGCTGAGGGGAGGGGTTTCCCGTCTGCGGAAACAAATCCTCTTGCTTTCCACAGGGGCAGGAATTCCGTGAGGCTGTTGCAGACATAGAGGCTGTCCGAGTATATGTCTGCTGGGCTGGGGAAGGAATCTGGGTGTTCCACTATATATGCGACGGCCGCAAGCTCTGCTGCCTGCGCGCCTAAGTGGCCTGGCAGTTTTATCGATATTTCCTCGAGGGCGCGGCCCTGCGCGTCCTCGACATAGATACCGCAACCTGTTATGCGCTTCCCATCCAAGACTGTGGAAGATCCATCCACATAGATCTTTATGGGCTCACATGTGTCCGTGTGCTGGGGGCTCTGGGTTGAACTACCTATCTTTCTGGGGGGTGTTTTAGCGATAAAGGGGCCTGTGTTGTGGTGTGGAGAGGTAATCTCACATTCATGGGGGGTTCCAGGGTACTGTAAGTTGTCGGCTAAAAAGGTGTGTGTCTTTGTCCTTTTAACAGTGATGTCCCGTC
The DNA here is from genome assembly GCF_047496885.1 of Scyliorhinus torazame. Lineage (NCBI taxonomy): Eukaryota > Metazoa > Chordata > Chondrichthyes > Carcharhiniformes > Scyliorhinidae > Scyliorhinus > Scyliorhinus torazame. Next base: position 145,847,626 of record NC_092716.1, on the reverse strand, counting down.
CCTGCAAGAGAAGGGTCCATCTAGCTGCTCTAATCTGGCTTACTGTACCGTCCTTGAGTCGTCCGTCCAGTAAACGTTGGGTGGGGGTGTGTACGGTGAGAATTGTGATGGGGTTCAGTCCGGTAATGTTGTACATTTCTTTGTTCTTTTAGAAGATTGTAGTTTAGTCGGGCAGTATGGTCGGCACGGGCTTGGAGGGCCGAAGGGCCTGTTCCTGTGCTGTACATTTCTTTGTTCTTTGTTCTTTGTTTTGTAATGTATGAAAAATACTGCACTGCCCAAAATACTGCGAGCAGGTGCCTCTCACAGGCTGCAAATCCCTGCTCCACAGCATCTAAAATTCTGGAGGCGTAAGCTACGGGCCTTAACTGGTCGTGCCGTTCCTGGAGGAGCACGGGCAAAAGGGTGCGGTCTGTGGTCGCTACCTCTATGGCGTAAGGGGAAAGCGGGTCTGGAACTTGTAGTGCGGGAGCTGCTATGAGGGCCTGTTTTAAAGAGTCTACAGCATCCATATGCTGCGGAAGCCATTCCCAGGGGGTTCCTTTCTTTAGGAGGTCTGAGAGGGGCGCTGCCTGGCTGGCGAAACCGTCAATGTGGTTTCGGCAGTAGCCAACCAGTCCTAAAAATGACCGGAGGGCTGAAACGTTCTGGGGAAGGGGCAATTTAGCAATCGAGTCAATCCTTTTATGCTCGATCTCGCATTTTCCATGTGTGATAATTGTTCCCAAATATATCACTTTTTCTTCCAAAATCTGGGCCTTTTGGGGGCTGACTTTACAACCGATTGAGTGTAAGAGTTCCAGGAGTTCGGACAGAAGCTCAATGTTCTCTTCCTTGGTGTCTGTCGGCAGTAGTAGGTCATCTACGTACTGAACCAGATATTCGGGGCGAGAGAATTTGCTAAACCATTTGCCAGCTGTCGGTGGAAAATGGAGGGGAAGTTGTGGAAGCCTTGTGGCAGGCATGTCCACGTGTATTGCTGTGCTTTCAAGGTGAAGGCAAATTTGTACTGGCACGCCTTTGCCAATGGAATGGATCAGAATTCATTACTGATGTCCAAAACCGTGAAGTAGCGGGAATTGAGTCCCTGCTTGAGCATGGTCTCGGGACTTGTTGCTACGGTGGGGGCTGCTGCGGGGGTGACTATTGAGTTCCCGATAATCAATGGTCAGTCATCATGATCCATCGGGCTTTCTCACTGGCCAAATCGGGACATTATTAGTGGAGGCTACTGATCTAAGTGCGCCCTGCTCTACTAAGCTCTCTAATACTTTTAAGATTTCTCCCTCTGCCTCTTGGGGAAATCCTTACTGTTTTTGGGGTCTAGGGTCAGGTCCTGTTATTTGTACGGAGCCAGTCATCCATCCACAGTCGTGCTTGTGGGTCGCTGCGGGGGTGACTTTGTTGAGTTCCCAGTAATCGATGGTCAGTCGCCATGATCCATCGGGCTTTCTCACTGGCCAAATCGGGGCATTATTAGTGGAGGCTACAGATCTAAGTACGCCCTGCTCTAATAAGCTTTCTATTACCTTTTAGATTTCTCCCTCTGCCTCTTGGGGAAATCCATACTGTTTTTGGGGTCTCGGGTCAGGTCCTGTTATTTGTACGGAGCCAGTCATCCGTCCACAGTCGTGCTTGTGGGTCGCGAATGCTGCCCTGTTCTTTTGCAGAACTGCCCTAACCTGCTTGTCCGTACTAAGCGTGGTCGGGTTGGACCAAAATTCACCTACGGCGCTAATTTTGTTCGCGTACTCTCCTATGTTGAGCGTTGCGGGGGCTCTTGCGGATTTTGCCATCTTCCAGACACACTGGTTGACTGGATCAAATGAAAGATTATGGGAATTCATGAAATCGATTCCCAGAATGTGTTCTACTGTGTGGGGCAGGTCAACTAAAACTATGGGGTGCTTGGTGGTAATGGTACCGATTTGAATGGGTACAGGGGCTGTGATGTGTCCCTGCTGTGAGTGGCCTGTAAAGCCGCTGAGGGTGATAGTGGCTGTAGTGGGCCACATGTCTTTTTGAAACAGAGTGGAGGAATTTATCGTGGTGCGGGACCCTCCTGTGTCCCAGAGAAATTCGATGGGCTGTCCCCGAATTTTCGCTGCAACTACCGGTCTGCCGGACCTATCACAAAGGGTGTCGCAGACCAATCTGGGGGAGCCCGTACACCGTCAGTCCGTTCCGGTCAAGTCCATCTGATCTGAACAGGTACTAACGCTATGAATGGGCTCTGTCTTTTTCTTACTCAGAATGCCCATCTGCTGGGCTCTCTGTGGCTTTTTAGGGGCATTGCACTCTCTTGCGAAGTGTCCCAACTGTCCGCAGTTGTAACACTCCTGTGACTTGGGTGGGGGGCTGTTCTTTCCCTCATTCACCCGTGCGGGGTTCTGGTGTGTTTTTACTGCCTGCATAACTGCGCGGGCCTGCTTTCCCTCGGTATTCTTGACTGCGGGTTTGCCTTGTATAGATTGCTCCCAAGCGCGGGACAATCTTTTCACTACCCACTTCTCGTTATGGGCCTCCTCTGAGGGATCACAACTCGTGCAAGCTTTCTGTCCTGTTTCTGTAGCATGGGAGATAAGGGTGCGGGTCCATTTGGCCATGTTGTCTGGGGACAAATGGGCACGGTCTAAGTGTCCAAAGACTGCTGCAAAGTGGATCCACAGGCGTCCAGCAAACGCTGTGGGGTGCTCGGATTTCTTTTGTCTACATTTGTTGAGGCCATCTACGGGGTCACCCCGGTTATACCCGATCGCATCCAGGATCGCGGTATGCATTTCTGCAAGGGTGCCTCCTCCTACATTCTGTGGGTCGGGAAGGGCTGTTGCTACTGAAGGTTCTAAACTTAAAACGGTGAACTTTACATGCTCTCGCTCATCCAGGCCGTACATGGTCGCCTGATGCTTGACTGTGGCAAAGAAATGGTGGGGGTCTGAGATGGGGAGGAACGGTGTGACCTTATCGCACGCGTCCCGTAATTGGGTCACTGTTAAGGGGGTGGAGTATAGAAATTCTACATCGTCCGATGTGGCTGTGCGGTGGGTGGTTACTGGGTTCATTGCAGTTTGAACTACCTGCTGTGTGGGGGGTTGGGGCGCTTTTCTCTTTTGGGGATTTCCCTGCGCACATGTTCCCTGAACATATCTCTGCACTGTTTCGTTCAATTCTTCCCAATCAGAACCGTCTTCCTGATCTAATTTTTCTCCAAAGGTTTCCTGGAAACCTTTCTGAACTGAAAGCAGCGATTGCAGCTCTGCAATCTGCTTCCGGCACTTTGCGTGATCTAGCGTGCTTTGTCTTTGTTCTGTGGTGGCAGCATGGAGTGCTCTTAATGCTGCCTTGATGTCACTACACTGTTTCTGTAATGCCTCTACCTGCTTTTCCGTTTCTTCACGTACCAGGACTGTACGTTGCGTGTCCTGATAGGCCTTTTCGTATTGAGACTGGAAGCTGCTTAAGTGCGCCAGACAAGACTGTTGAGCCCTTTTGGCGTCATCTACCTCTCCATCTTTTGCCGCCAACTTCCTTCTCAATTCCAAATTCTCCTTTTCTACCTCGCTTACATCGACCTTACTCATTCGATGTATGCCCTCAACTACTTTCCGGAGCGTCCTAATGACCTCCTCTGTGCCTCACAATTGTGCCAAGCAGGACACGATTGCCATCGGCTTGCGAGCTTTCCCTAAGCTCTTTTTGTGGATCTCGCTCAGGTTCTCCCACCAAGTATGTCCTATACTCCCAGGGCCTGATTCCTCGTTGTCACAGAATTCATTCCAAAGGGGCCACCCTTTCCCTTTGAGATATTTCCTGATCTCTTCCTCCCAAATGGGACATTGTCCCACTCTACTGCTGCTGGTCGCTGCGACCGCAAATTCCTCGGGGTTCATTAGGCGCTGCATTGCCTGCATTGCCATCTTTCCTATCCGAATGCTGCTCTTCAAATTTTGGGACAGGGTATTAATCCGAATGCTGTTCTTCAAATTTGGGACAGGGGTATTAAGGTGGTGCTGTAAATACGGGTACGGCTTTCACTACTTTCCGAAATACAAACTTCCGACAGTTTTGTCGCAACAAAAAATCTATCAGTTTTACCTTATCGCCCTGTCAGTTACGCATGCATACACACACTTCCGAATTATGAGTATTGATCAGAACTGCTTGAACACTTGCGCTTTTCTGTTTCCAATTGGATCTCTAATTCAAATTCTTGGGTTTTCCGGAATGGTTTTCCACGTCTAGATCGGGTCCCGTCAGGATGTCGCCAAATAATGTTGCTAACTTTGCCTTAGTTCAATTGCTCTGTTTTAAGGCCCTGGCACTTGCTTTGGAGAATCTGAACACTGATTTTATCTTCACCCACCCAATGGTAATGTTGCTAACTTACTCCTTGGTTCAATTGCTCTGTTTTATTACCTTTGCTCTCGAGTCGCCAGGTATCTTTATGATACCGCCACGAGGTTCAAGTCCGAGTAATGACCAATAATCCAATACACCGATTAGTAAGGTTTAAATCAAAGCACATTTATTATACACAGTAATCGCTACTCATGCACAAATTCTACGTTTAAGCTACTTCTACAACTAACAGGCCTATACTTAACTTGGAATTGGCCCACCAGGTCAGGGAAACAAATGGCCTTTCGTTCGGGTTCTGAGCCTGCGGAATTCGATGTTGGTACAGATTGGTAGCTAGGAGCGCCTATCTCGTAGCGAGCGTTGCATTAAGACTTACGGGTTCGATCTTCACTGCTCCGGTCACGGTCAATGTTGATTTGTTGTTGCTGGGTGACCCGGGCAGGAAGAATAGCTGAAGAGGAGCTGCTGAAGAGTGAAGAGAGCGATTTGAACTTGGGGCTCAATTCTTATAGTCCCCAGGGGCTTCCCGCCTTTCGGGGCGGACCCTGTACCTGGTCCCAAGTGATTGGACTTTGTCCCAATCGCTTGGTTCAATTTTCTCCAATGCTGGAGCGGTTCCCTGATCGATGGGCGGTCTTGAGGTGCTCGTTCGCCTCCTTTTGTGTAGGCTTCTGCTGGCACCGAAGAGTCTGGTTTTGCTTTGTGTGTCTAAATGTTGCTTATTGTTCCCAGGGATTGCTCATTAGTATGCAGATGGCTGTTGTTTTGTTATGCTGATGGTTGCTGTTATCGATAGTGTCTGACCGTTCCAGAGGTAAATACACAGCCAACCTGCAGCTGCTCATTTTTGTCTTGTTGGCTGACTTTCCCATCAGCCTTTGTCATTCGCCATTTTGAATCGGGAGTTGGCCATTTTAATGGCTACAGCCTGCACGATTTGACATCGTCCGCTGTCATAAGGGCCTGCAAAGACACCTTCGCTCGCCACGGCATTCCGATTACTGTCATGTCGGACAATGGGCCCTGTTTTGCCAGCCAGGAATGGTCATCCTTTGCTGCTTCGTATGGCTTCACACACGTGACGTCCAGCCCTCTGCATCCCCAGTCCAATGGAGAGGCGGAGAAGGGCGTTCACATCGTCAAGCGGCTCCTCTGCAAGGCTGCTGCTGCCGGATCGGATTTCTGCCTAGCCCTGCTAGCTTATCGCTCGACCCCACTAGCCACTGGCCTCTCACCAGCCCAGCTGTTGATGGGTTGCGCCCTCAGGACCACTGTGCCATCCATTCTGGTACCCACAACCAACCATGCTCCGGTGCTGCACGGGATGCAACAGCAGCACGTTCGCCAGAAGATGGCATATGACACACCGGCAACTGATCCTCCCGTCCTGGCGCCTGGAGACGACGTCCGCATCCACCTACCAGAAGGTGGCTGGTCAGCACCTGCCGAAGTTCTCCGACGCGTGGCTCCCCGCTCGTTCCTGATTCGCATGCCTGATGGCTCCATTCGCAGGCGCAATCGCCGGGCTCTTCGCCTACTTCCACGCTCGCTATGGGAACTTACACCGGTACCACGCCCTCCTGTTGTTCCTGATGTCGACTTCATGGAGCTTCCTGCCACCATGCCCATTCCATCGTCGCCGGTGGCCAGGCCCATTCCTCAGCCGGTGAATCCTGACCCACCTTTGAGGCGGTCAACCCGAATTCGTCGCCCACCTACTAGACTGGACTTATGAGCCTGTTTGAACATTGAACTCATAATACCACTGTGTTAATCTTAGATTATCTTAGAATTTACAGTGCAGAAGGAGGCCATTCGGCCCATCGAGTCTGCAGCGGCTCTTGGAAAGAGCACCTTACCAAAGGTCAACATCTGCACCCCTTCCCCATAACCCAGTAACCTCACCCAACACTAAGGGCAATTTTGGACACTAAGGGCAATTTAGCATGGCCAATCCACCTAACCTGCACATCTTTGGACTGTGGGAGGAAACCGGAGCACCCGGAGGAAACCCACGCACACACGGGGAGGATGTGCAGACTCCGCACAGACAGTGACCCAAGCCGTTAATATGTTTCTATTTTTCCTTGTCGTTACAGGAATTCATTTTGACGTTCAACATTTCCCCGTCTTTTGTTTATGGTACAACCTCGTGCTATGTCGCACCTGACATCGCCCCTTGTATATAGTTTAGCCTCATGTACATGCTGTAGATATTGCACACACACACACATTCAGCTGCACTCAGTACACATCTCTATTTATAACCACATAGGCACATGTTCTTGTAAAAAAGGGGGATGTCATGATATCCAGGTAAACATCATGGTGCAAACATACATACATACTGATGGACAGATCAACGGACCAATCAATACACACACAACACCACAGCCAATCACAGGCAAGAGCATACACACTATAAAACGGGGAACATGACACTTCCCGCTCATGCCAGCAGGAGACAGCTCAGGGCACAGAGCTCACAGCAAGCCACTCAGACATCCACCATTTGCTGAGTGCCACTCCAAGATAGAGTTAGGAGTAGGTCCACAGATTCAAGGGTTATGATCGAACCACAGTAACCAGTTTACCACTGTAAATATATGTCAGTAATAAAACTGAGTTATACCATCCGCAACCCTGTTGGTTCGTCTGTGTAGCAGAGCACCCAACACATCAACATTCTTGCTGTCTTGAATGCTTATCTGTTGCAGTAGCAACTGCTTTCAGCTTTTTACTAACTGTTTGTGGAAATTGACTAGCTTCAGCAAGTCCATGTTCACTCATAGTTTTTATTTAAAAATTATATAGGTAGGTTTTATATATAAACCTCGAAGTAGTTTGTCAGATTGCTGCTGCAATACATTCTTGAAGGTCTGAATGGCCCTTTCAGCCAAACCATTCTACGCCGGGAGGTATGGGACTATCCTTGTGTGTCATATGCCATTGGCTCATCTGAAAACCTGAAAGCCATTGACTGTAATAAGGATGGCATTATCTGATACAATGGATTCCAGAGATCCATGAATGGCAAACACTCGGCACAAAGCATCCACTTCGGCCATCGATGTCTTGGTCCCATCTCCTGAATAGATAGCCCACTTAGAGTGGGCATCCACAAGAACTAAAAACATGTTTCCCATAAAAAGGCTCGTGTAGTCAACGTGGATCTGAGTCCATGGGCGACCAGGCCTTTCACAAGTGTTAGGATACCGGACCAGACCCCAACGTTTGTTAGGATACCGGACAAGAACTTCAAACAAATTTTCAATTCATAAAACTATGAAAGGATATGTCATCCCAGGAGTGATCTCTCTGACTAATTAGTATCTTTTATGTTAAAACAAACTTTAATTTCAAGAAATAATTAACTACATTAACATCAAAGAAGTAGCTATGCAATTAACAGTGAAACAGCTCTTAATTAAAAGGGGAAAAAAATACCTTATGCCCTAGAACTTCATTGTCAATATTCCAACCAAGCAACCCAAAACAGTTCAAAATCTACCAATAAATAAAGTTAACAAAGCAGGTTACTTGCTTATCTGTGCAGACCTTTGGTGTGAGACCCTTTCAAGAGCTGATCTAGCGCACGTCTGTCTTGCCAGACCCTTCTTATAAATTTAGAGTACCCAATTCATTTTTCCAATTAAGGGGTAATTTAGCGTGGTCAGCCCACCTACCCTGCACATCTTTGGGTTGTGGGGGCGAAACCCCACACAACACAGGGAGAATGTACAAACTCCACATGGACAGTGACCCAGAGCCGGGAGAGAACCTGGGACCTCGGCGCCATGAGGCAGCAGTGCTATCCACTGCGCCAACGTACTGCCCTTCCTCACCTTTTATGACTTTTTAATTAAATTCACCTGAGGAAGGAGCAGCGCTCCGAAAGCTAGTGACATCGAAACAAACCTGTTGGACTTTAACCTGGTGTTGTAAGACTTCGTACTGTGCTCACCCCAGTCCAACGCCGGCATCTCCACATCATTTTTAATTAAAGTTCTAGTTCACACACTGTCTGTATGTATTTTAAACCAAGATGTTTAATAACATTACTGCCAAAAACATGAAATATAATATACAACAATTTCTACATTCATCACAGTAGTGAATGGCCAACAAGAGGTAGGGACTGTTGTCTTTGACAAGGGTGGCACTGCTATATCAATTCTTTCATGACTTTATCTATGCCTGGTCACTAGATGTAGCTGCGTGCCAGTAACTTCATCTTTGACTGCCCTGGGTGGGCACTATGCAGATCCTGTGGGAGGGGTCCCCTGGCTGGAGGCGGAACAAATACTAGTCATCCCCACAAAATCACATGATCCTTGCAGGTCAACGCAACCTGATGGGTGAGATAGGGTCTTAGTTGCTCAGCTTTCTCATAGTGCCCCGTTCTGTATCATTCTCTTCACCTTTGATAGAATGGGGTCTCTCTGGGTCCAGTTGCCAATGTGTCCAGCTGACACTGGTAGGGTGACTAGGAAGTGTAAAGCCAATCCGATCTCTTGGAGTACTGGTGGTGGTGGGGTATTCTTTGCCAGGGAGAGACGACTCATAGATAAATAGAAGATAGGAGCAGGAGGAGGTCTTTTGGCCCTTCGAGCCTGCTCCGCCATTCATCACGACCATGGCTGACCATCCAACTCAGGCTAATCCTGCTTTCTCCCCATAGCCTTTGATCCCAATCTCCCCAAGTGCTATATCCAGCCGCCTCTTGAATATATTCAATGTTTTAGCATCAACTACTTCCTGTGGTGATGAATTCCACAGGCTCACCACTCTTTGTGCGAAGAAATGTCTCCTTGGGATGGATTCTCCGACCCCCCGCCGGGTCGGAGAATCACCGGGGGGGGGGGGGCGGCTTGAATCCCGCCGCTCTGACGCTGGCTGTCGAATTCCCTGGCGCCGGTTATTTGGCAGTGCCCCCCCCCCCGATTCTCCGGGCCCCGATGGGCCGAGCGGCCGCCCGTTTTTGGCCAGTCCCACCGGCGTGGATTAAACAAGGTCCATACCGGCGGGATCTGGCTTTGAGGGCGGCTTGCAGAGTCCTCAGGGAGGCGCGGGGGGACCCCACAGTGACCTGACCCACGATCGGGGCCCACCGATCTGCGGGCAGGCCTGTGCCGTGGGGGCACTCTTTCCCTCCGCGCCGGCCTCTGTAAAGCTGCGCCATGGCCGGCACGAAGAAGAAACCCCCTGCGCATGCGCAGGGATCACGCCAGCGATTCTGCGCATGCAACAAAACACACTGGCGCTCCCGCGCATGCGCCAACTCGCGCCAGCCAGCGGAGGCCCTTCGGCAACGGTTGTCGCGGCGCCAGCCACTCCAGCGCCGGCCTAGCCCCCGAAAGCGCGGGGGATTCCGCAACTTCCGGGCGACCCGATGCCAGAGTGGTTCATGCCACTCTTTGGCACCGGTATGCCCACCCACCGGTTGGGGGAGAATCTCGGCCCTTTTCTCTGTCCGAAATGGTTTACCCTGAAGCCTCAGCCTGTGACCTCTGGTTCTGGACACACCCATCATTGGTAACATCTTACCTGCATCTACTCTGTCTAGTCCCGTTAAAATGTGAGAAGTCTCTCGGAGATCCCCCCTCATTCCTCTGAACTCCAGCGAGAACAATCCCAACCTAGTCAATCTCTCCTCATATGCCAGGGCCAGGGATGTCTCGTGTCTTCAGGATCCTTAAGGGGAGGGGGAGCAGCCAGAGGTTGTGGTGCACATTGGTACCAACGACGTAGGTAGGAAAAGGGGTGTGGATGTACTAAACGAGTTTAGGGAGTTAGGCTGGAAGTTAAAAGCCAGGACAGACAGTTGTCATCTCTGGTTTGTTGCCGGTGCCACGTGATAGCGAGGCTAGGAATAGGGAGAGAGTGCAGTTGAACACGTGGCTGCAGGAATGGTGTAGGAGGGACGGCTTCAGGTATTTGGATAATTGGAGCGCATTCTGGGGAAGGTGGGACCTGTACAAGCAGGACGGGTTGCATCCGAACCAGAGGGGCACCAATATCCTGGGAGGGAGGTTTTCTAGTACTCTTCGGGAGGGTTGAAACTAATTTGGCAGGGGAATGGGAACCGGATTTGTAGTCCAGCAACTAAGTAACCGATGTTCAGGACGTCAAAGCATGTAGTGAGGCAGTGGGGAAGGTAACACTGACAAAGGAGAGTACTTGCAGGCACGGAGATGGGTTGAAGTGTGTATACTTCAATGCAAACAGCATCAGGAATAAGGTGGGTGAACATAAGGCATGGATCGGTACTTGGGACTATGATGTGGTGGTGAGAAATCTTAATTCTTTACCCGTCAGTCTGGCCTCAATAAAACTCGAGATGGATTTGCAGGCATAGCATTAGTTATTTTTATTTGACTTGCAAGTCTGACTCATTTCACACAGACACAGAACGCATGCTGCTTTCTGCATCTCCGGAATCGAGTGAGTCTGTAGAACAAAGAAATCTCTACTGATACATTCAAATGGCATCGAGTTTCACATACACGATTCCCATAGGTCATCTTATACCCATCCTGACCGGGCCATACATCCTAATTGGCTCACTTCCCATCCCTTCCTCTGGCCCCCTATTACCCAGCATTCTTTTCTCCTCGTTTGCTGGACACCCTTCCCCCTTGCTTTGCCATGCGTTCTGAAATCCTTTGTCTGTGAACTAACAGAATCAGACCGGCCTATCTACATTACAGTATCTAATATCTCTAAAGTAACTATTTTATATCACATTCGTCATTCCCTCCTTATATCATTTCATGATAACCGAACTATTCAATCCATAGCTATGGTCCCTCATCTAAAGAGATACGTCGCTGCATTTCCAATTCCTGTAGTAGCCCCCCACCATCCACTGCACCCGCGTGGATTTTAACAGCCAAGATTCTAGGGGCGTTGATCTGTTCCAGTGCACTCCGCATTCTACCCATCACACATTTCAGGATGGCCAGGCCCACAAAGATGCAGCCAATAGCCACCACTAAATACATGGCCATATTTATCAACCAGTCCTTCCAACCTCCAAATCCCCAGTTACCCCAAGAGCCAGGATCCTGCATGCCGTCCAGATGATCCCGTATGCGAACCATAAATTTAGTGATGTTAGCGGTTAAGTCTTGAACTCCCATGATACACTTGCCCTGTACTATGGCGCATACCCCACCCTCACGGGCCAGAAGATAGTCAAGAGCATACCGGTTCTGCATTGCAAACAACCGCAGCTGAGACAATTCCTTGGTTATTGCCCCAAGGGCTCCCAAGGTTTCATTTCCCAAGATGGTAAGGCCACAAATAAAATAATTCCTATCGCTGACCGCCAAGGAACCCCCCACACCTCCCAGTATCAAAACACTCAGAATTCCCCACCCGACTGAGTGGCCCTGGTTGGGTGCGAGAACCTGAGGCCTTTTCCAGTTCTCGCAGAATTCAGCTGAGACTGCCCGGCATGCTAACTGATTATGCAGCATCCACGCCGAGGGGCAGCGGACTGTGGTAGGGACTAGAGTCCCAATAGCAATTTGGCGGGGAAATGGAGGTGTCAAAACATTGGTCGCTGTGCCATTAAATAAAAAGTAGTATCCTTGCTCCGTGTACCGGCTAGCATCACAATCATTATATCGGTTGCGTAGGGATCCCCCAATAGCCCAGTTTATCCAGCTTTGAAACGCCCATTCGGGCCGCCTAGCAATGCGGAAAGCCTTAGTCCCAACAGTGATATGAGAGACATTCGCCCAGCCACAAAGGAGCTGGAGGCAGGCGTTCAATGGAACGCAGGTGGCATTGTAACAAACGCATTGGCCAGAAGTCTGGGTGATATGACACCTCCTGTCCGTACAGGTGGGGAACAGACATGTTATATTTGTTTCCACCTCTACCAGCAAACAGCCGTATCTTTCACTGCTGAAACAATTCTCGTACGACCGGGAATCCTTATTGGGAGTGAAGTGGCTAGGTATGTATGCCCTCCACCTTTGCAGCCTATCATACTGTGAGTGGGAATTATCCCGAGGAAGGGGAAGGCAAATAGCCGGTGGTGCTGAGCCTGGATCGTAAGGAAGAGTGACTTGCTCGGGCGGTGGCTCGGAACGCTGACAATGAACCACTGTTTGGGGAGTGCCCCAAAGCGGTGAAACAGAAAATAACCTAGACACCGCTGCGGGATTCGGGTAGCAGACAACCCGTCCCTGGCCATACAAGCAGTGGTAAATCTGGTAGAAGAGATTCATACTACCCGGGTTTTCCTCAGTTTGGCCTCTAAATGAATTAAGTGTATCTCCTGATAACCTACGTTCTAGTGTACTTCCCTTCTCACACGCTCCGTCCTCTCTTTAGTCCCCCTCTCTCTTCCACAACCTCTTCCTACTCTCTCCTGACGGTCTGATTTTACCTTTATCGCACCAATCTTAGCACATCCAAAATCAAATTTACGTGTACTCCAAAAACAAGGCAATGTCCTTGTAATGTTCCCTTCCCATCACCGGGACCGGTGCAATTACTTCATGAGTCCTGCATTGTCCATTAATTTGATGACCTTCCATGAGTCGATACCATGTCCTCGTATATGGGGGCAGCGAAGAACATCACCTCTGCATAACCAAAATATCCTTGTAGTTTGGTTGGGGTTGCAAATGTAGATAATATTTCCCTTTTCCATGTCCGTCGCCGATGACACTCCAAGTGAGGTGAGGCCGAAGATCACACAGGCAGTGCGTAACCACCCCATCATGCTCCACACCTGTAAAATAGCACTGGGGAAGGGAAGCAGGTTAGTAACCGACCTTTTTACAGTGGTGGAGGTGGACCCAATTTACAGTGGTGGAGGTGGACCCAAGCACTCCGCCCCTCCACTTTAACTGCTGTGGGGGTGGTAAGGAGAACTTGGAAGGGCCCCTCCCATCGCGGCTCTGACCCCTTCCGAGTCCAATCTTTGACCATGACATAACTACCGGGCTGCACTGAAAGTGAGCTAGGTAATGGGGGCGGTGGCTGGTGAGCCGCGCGGACCTGGCCATGGAGCTCCTTGAGGACCTGAGTGAGGGCTAGTACATAGGTGGTCATCTCTTCAGTCACATGGTGAAACAACCAGTCTGGGAACATGCAGGCTCCAGGGAGTTCTAAGAGGCCTGCCATAAAGAATCTCGGCAGGAGAGAGCCGGGCTGGTCCCGCAGGTGTAACCCATAGCTGGAAGAGGGCAACGGGGAGCAACTTAAGCCATGTCAGTCCCGTGTCTGCTCTTAATTTGGCCAATTTAGTTTTGAGGGTCTGATTGTGTCTCTCAACCAGCCCGGCCGCCTGCGGTCTGTACGCACAGTGTAACTGCTGGCGCATGCCCAACTGGGAGCAGAACTCCTTGTTAATCTGTCCAATAAAATGAGGCCCGTTATCAGAACTTAACTGAGCTGGCATACTGTACCGGGGAATGATTTCCCGCATCAGAACTTTAACCACAGTAGCAGCTTTATTATCGATAGTCGGATATGCCTCAACCCATCTGCTGAACACATCCACAATGACCAAAACATATTTATAACATTGACACCTTTCCAACTCAATGTAACCCATTTGGAACGTCTCAAAGGGACCACTGGGCAACAGGGTTTGCCCCATACCACAAGGGATACCTTTGCCGGTGTTATATTGCTGACAGATTAAACACCGATTACTGATACTCTGGGCCAACCCCTGCATTTTAGGGTGCCACCAAGTGTCCAGCAACAAATCACTAGTCCCCCGAGCCCCACAATGAGTTGCAAAGTGTACACATTCAACGACCCATAAAGCCAGTACATCAGACATACAAGTCTGATGTGCTGGCGTGGTCCATAAACAGAATCATATGTACAACCTAACCGTTTCCACATTTGTTTATCACTCTCAGGAGCGTCCTCCTGTAACCTTATGACATCTTGGATGGTTGGCATTGGCTTGTCAGAAGCAACATATTTATAGTAGATCGTTTAGTCTGACTTAACATTTTACGCACCATCACTTGCTCAATTTGCGCGGCTTTCCGCGCTACGCAATCTGCTTGTTCATTACCAACGTCGACTAGGGTCTTACCATTTGTATGGGCAGCACATTTAATGACGGAAATCTGCGCGGGCATAAGGAGTACCTGTAGTAAATCATTAACTAAACCCCGGTGGGATATTTCCGTGCCTGCCGAGGTAAGGAATCCCTTATTCTTCCAGAGCTGTCCGAATTCATGAACTACCCCGAAAGCGTATCAGGAGTCAGTGTAAATATTTACCCGATGATCTACCCCAAGTTTACGTGCACGGGTAAGGGCAAAAGGTTCGGCTTGTTGGGCTGAATAAGGGGTCTGGAAAGCTGCCGCTTCTAGGATCAGACCATCCTGATCTATGATTGCGTAACCGGACAGTCTCCGGCCAGTGGGGCTTATTAATGCACTGCCATCAACACACATAATCATGTCAGGTTGTTCTAACGGAATATCACTAAGATCGTCCATTATTGTGGTAGTTTCCTGAATCAAGGCTAAACAGTCGTGGCCAGGTGCGTCCTCATGGGCAGGGGGACCACTAAGAAAACAGGCTGGATTGATAGCGGTACAGTATTTAAATGTCAGACGTGGATTGTTCAAAAGGTATATTTCATACCTATTCTGACGAGCTGCGGTAAGATGCTGAGTCTGCAGTTGCCCCAATAGTGCGATTACCGAGTGGGAGCTATATACTGTAATATCGTGTTGGAGAGTTATATTGGCAGCAGCCTGCAAACTATTGTATATCGCTGCCAAGATCTGGGTGCAAACAGGGTGGCCCATCGCCACTGGGTCGAGTTTGGAAGAGTAATATGCTACGGGCACCGTGCTTGTCCCCATGTTGCTGGGTGAGTACCGCTGTTGAACATCCTTCCAGAAGAGTACAGTATATCTGGAACGGTCGGTCGTACAAGGGCCTCCCGAGGGCCGGTGCTTGTAACAAGGCCTGCTTCAGGCAACGGAAGGCTTCGAGTGCCTCGGTGGTGAGAGTAAAATTCCCCCCTTTACTAGTGTAAGGCGCCAGCAGCTTTGTATAGACAGCGATGTTTGGTATCCACTGCCGACAATAATTCACCATACCCAGCCAATGACGGACCTCCTTGGCTATGGTAGGGGCGGGGAATTGGCATATTGGTTCAATCGTACTAGGTTCAAGACTTCTTTCTGTGGCTGTAAGTAAAACTCCTAAGAACTTGACCTTTGTCTAAGCCACCACGACCTTTGATTGTGAAACAACATAACCCAACGAGGAGAGGTGGTTTAATAGCTGGATCACATCATCCTTGTTACTGGGCTCGTCAGGACTCGCTACCAATATGTCATCTACATACTGCACTAGAGTGGAACCATGCTCCAATGTCAAAGCCTGGAGTTGGGTCTGCAGACATCTGGAGAAGAGCGTAGGTGAGTTGACGAACCCCTGTGGCAGTCGGGTCCAGGTATACCGCTGTCCATTGTAAGTGAAGGCAGACATATATTGGCTTTCAGATGCAAGTGGGAGTGCAAAGAAGGCGTGCTGAATGTCTATTATGGCAAAGACCCGGGCTTGAGCTGGAATTTGAGCCAGTATGTGGGCAGGGTTAGGGACGAGAGCATGTAACGGCTGTGCGATGGCATTGATTGAACGTAAATCCTGTACTAATCGGTAATGGTCTGGTTTGGCTGGTTTAGGCACAGCAAGTATGGGGGTGTTACATTTGATCGACAAGGGACCAAAATACCCTGTTGCAACAGCTCTCGGATTAATTTGTCTATAGACGGGGCAGCTTGGGGTTTCAGGGGGTATTGCCGAATGGAAGGCAGCTTTACATGGTCCTTAATCGTTACCTTAATAGGTGTAACATTTGTCTTTCCCACTTGTGATGGGTATTCCGCCCAGACCTGTGGATTGACATATTCCAAAACATCACGTCCCCGGTGGTGCTGCAGTCGAGTGTTAATCGTTTCAGGGACTTCAAAATATTTTATGGCAGTGGCGTCTGGCGTGACTTGAAGTGCGTACTCTGTTGGATCTGAATGATCCACTGCCCTCCTTACCATAGGCCCCAGATCCCTGGCATGGTACTGGTCGTGGACCTGACGTGTAATATGAGGGCTTACCGAAGCTGACTGTGGCCATAAATGCGGTGGTATTGTAACAAAATCGGCTATACCTTCTTTTCCTGTGACTGTGGCTGTAACCTTGACTGGCCATTCGGTCCCAATTAACGGCCGGTATTTGTCCTCCAACTCCCTGTTTTGTCCGGTTCTGTCATAGGCCAGGGTGACGTGATGCAGTGAATGTTCAATGTCTAACGCCCACCACTGGGGGTGATAGAAATATAGCACTGTTGTCTCATCCTCCATGATTGAACCGTTACCCCTTCGTCTCCGCACTGTAGCTGTAGCTGGAAGATACACAGTAAATCTCGGGCCAACAAGTTACAGTCCAATCAAGTAGTCACTACAAACTGATGATCCGCAGACTTATTCTCGTAAGTGACTGTCATAGGTTCAGAAATAGGATACTCACACACCTGTCCTTGGAACCCCGACAATTGCTGCGTGTGGTCAGATAGTGGTAGTCGAAGTTCTGATTGCACTGAAGACATGGCTGCTCCAGTGTCAATTACAAATGGGTGATGTTGATTTACTATCTGCAGAGAAATAGTAGGTTCCCTGTCCGATTGGAGAGTCCTTATGACTAAATCAGCTAGTCAATCCTGTGTTGTGAAAGGGTTTGCCTGGGAGAAGTCAGTGTATCTCGTCTGTCCTCCCCTTGGTAGGTACCCCCTCCTTTGGGTCGGGTTGTCTCCTTCTGCTGCCTGTCTTTTAAAGGGGCATTCCTGTTGCCAGGGATCTGCACGGCCGCAATTAAAACATGCATTGTTCCCTCTATATCTGCCCCATCCTCTTCTCCCAGTAGACCAATGGCCCCTCAGAGGGGGTGGTGGTTGTAAAGCTGTTGGGACATACGGTGGGCCATAAAGAGGAGCTGAGGGTCCATTTGGGTGGGTTTGATATCCTCCCCCTTGCTGAATCACCCACCCAAAGTCACAATATTGGATTTGTTTATTGTCACGTATACCGAGGTACAGTGAAAAGTATTTTTCTGCGAGCAGCCCAACAGATCATTAAGTACATGAGAAGAAAAGGGAATAAAAGAAAATACATAATAGGGCAACACAACATATACAATGTAACTACATAAGCACTGGCATCGGATGAAGCATACAGGGTGTAGAGTTAATGAAATCAGTCCATAAGAGGGTCATTTAGGAGTCTGGTGACAGTGGGGAAGAAGCTGTTTTTGAGTCTGTTCGTGCGTGTTGTCAGACTTCTGTATCTCCTGCCCGATGGAAGAAGTTGGAAGAGTGAGTAAGCCGGGTGGGAGGGATCTTTGATTATACTGCTCGCTTTCCCCAGGCAGCGAGAGATGTAGATGGAGTCAATGGATGGGAGGCAGGTTCGTGTGATGGACTGGGCGGTGTTCATGACTCTCTGAAGTTTCTTGCGGTCCTGGGCCGAGCAGTTGCCATACCAGGCTGTGATGCAGCCTGATAGGATGCTTTCTATGGTGCATCTGTAAAAGTTGGTAAGAGTCAATGTGGACATGCCGAATTTCCTTAGTTTCCTGAGGAAGTATAGGCGCTGTTGTGCTTTCTTGGTGGTAGCGTCGACGTGGGTGGACCAGGACAGATTTTTGGAGATGTGCACCCCTAGGAATTTGAAACTGCTAACCATCTCCACCTCGGCCCCGTTGATGCTGACAGGGGTGTGTACAGTACTTTGCTTCCTGAAGTCAATTACCAGCTCTTTAGTTTTGCTGGCATTGAGGGAGATATTGTTGTCGCTACACCACTCCACTAGGTTCTCTACCGCCCTCCTGTATTCGGACTCATCGATATTCGAGATCCTGCCCACTATGGTCGTATCGTCAGCAAACTTGTAGATGGAGTTGGAACCAAGTTTTGCCACGCAGTCGTGTGTGTACAGGGAGTAGAGTAGGGGGCTAAGTATGCAGCCTTGCGGGGCGCCGGTGTTGAGGACTATTGTGGAGGAGGTGTTGTTGTTCATTCTTACTGATTGTGGTCTGTTGGTCAGAAAATCGAGGATCCAGTTGCAGAGTGGGGAGCCAAGTCCTAGGTTTTGGAGCTTTGACATGAGCTTGGCTGGGATTATGGTGTTGAAGGCGGAGCTGTAGTCAATAAATAGGAGTCTAATGTAGGAGTCCTTGTTTTCGAGATGCTCTAGGGAGGAGTGTAGGGCCAGGGAAATGGTGTCTGATGTGGACCGGTTGCAGCGGTATGCGAATTGCAGTGGATAAAAGCATTCTGGGAGTATGGAGGTGATGCGCTTCATGATCAACCTCTCGAAGCACTTCATTACGACTGAAGTCAGGGCCACTGGTCGGTAGTCATTGAGGCACGTTGCCTGGTTCTTCTTTGGTACCGGTATGATGGTGGTCTCCTTGAAGGAGGTGGGGACCTCGGAGTGGAGTAGGGACAGGTTAAAGATGTCCGTGATTACCTCTGCCAGCTGGTCCGCACAGGCTCTGAGTGCACAACCAGGGATCCCGTCTGGGCCCGTCGCCTTCCGAGGGTTCACTTTCAGGAAGGCCAATCTGACTTCGGAAGCTGTGATGGTGGGTAAGGGTGAATTATGGGCTGCTGGGGCACTCGCCAGCTGATTGTTGGTTACCTGCTCGAACCGGGCGTAGAATGCATTGAGTTCATCGGGGAGGGGTGCGCTGCTGCCAGAGATACTGTTCGGCTTCGCTTTGTACCCCGTTATGTTGTTTAGTCCTTGCCACAACCGCCGAGAGTCTGTCTGTGACTCTAGCTTGGTTTGATATTCTCTCTTGCCATTCCGGATGGCTTTGCGGAGGTCGTACCTGGATTTCTTGTATAGGTCAGGGTCGTCTGCCTTGAACGCCTCAGATCTGTCCTTCAGTAGGGAGTCAATCTCGCGATTGAGCCATGGTTTCCAGTTGGGGAACACACGTACTGCTTTCTTTGGCACGTAGTCGTCCACACATTTGCTGATGAAGTCTGTGACGGTGGTGGCATACTCATTTAAGTTGGTCGCTGAGTTCTTAAATATGGACCAGTCCACTGTCTCTAAGCAGTCACGTAAGCGCTCATCTCTCTCCTCGGACCAGCACTGCACAACCTTCTTAGCTGGATTCTCTCGCTTGAGTTTCTGCTTGTATGCCGGGAGAAGGAGCACCGTCGTATGGTCTGATTTCCCAAAGTGCGGTCGGGGGATGGAACGGTAGGCGCCCTTGATTTATGAGTAGCAGTGGTCAAGAGTGTTGTCGCCCCTGGTATGACAGGAGATGTGCTGGTGGAATTTTGGCAGTACACTCTTGAGGTTGTCCTTGTTCAAGTCTCCGGCCACGATGAACAAGGCCTCCGGGTGTTCTGTTTCGTAGTTGTTTATTACTGTGTATAGTTCGTCCAGCGCCTTCCTCACTACTGCCTGGGGTGGGGTGTAGAACGCTGTGATAATGGCTGAAGTGAACTCACATGGAAGATAATATGGGTGGCACTTCACGGTCAGGTATTCCAGGTCTGGGAGCAGTAGGTCGCCAGAGTCACCACATCCAAGCACCAGGAGGAGTTGATGAGGAGGCAAACCCCTCCACCCTTCGTTTTGCCTGATGATGCCGTGCGGTCCGCCCGGTGAATTGAGAAGCCTTCAGGTTGTATGACACAGTCCGGTGAGGCAGGGGTGAGCCATGTCTCTGTGAAACAGAGCACACAGCAGTCTCTTACTTCCCTCTGAGAGGTAAGTCTGGCGTTAAGTTCACCAGCTTGTTTTCGATCGCTTGGACGTTTGCCAGGAGTATGCTGGGGCGAGGGGTCTCGAAACCGCGTTGCTTCAGTCTAACCTGCAGACCGCCGCGTTTCCTTCGCTTCCTCGGTCGGCGGCTGCTGCTGGATGATCCTGGGATCCTATGGCCGATGTCAGCTCTTGTGGAAGGTAGGTGGTTGCGTCTGGCGGGGTCCAGGGCGCTGGCCGGGACCAGGGCGCTGTTTACATATCTGGGGTCGCGTCTGGCAGGGTCCCGGGCACTGGTTGAGGCAGAGGGATTGCTAGGGGGGCATGTTTGAGATCCGGATGGGTTCCGGCGTTCTGCGGGCGCGGGAATACCTTGCAGCGCGTTCGGGTCCTCGTGCGCGGTGTCCGCCGTTTAGGGGGTCCTGGGTCGTAGGCAGGGGCATCCTGAGGCAGGTTGGGCTGGGTCCCGTGGTCTGTTCATTCCCTGCGTGCTCCGGGGGTCGAATCTTGAAGTAGGCCCGGTCGAGCCTCCACGTGGATTTTTCTTTCTTCCATCACCAGGTAGGTTGGGTTGCTGGGCGGGTCTCTCCAGGTCGGGTTGCTGCGCGTGTCTCTGGGGTTCGTGTTGGGCCGGGTCTTGCTGTCGGGGGTCGGGTCGGGAGCTCCGGGGACTGGGCAAGGCAATCCGGGGGCTGGCGTCGGTAGGTAGGCCGGGTTTGGTGCTCCGAGGTCCGGCTCCAAAACGAGGTTGGGGCTTCACTTCCGGTTTGGGCCCGATCTTCCAAGTCGCGGAGGTCAGGTCGGGTCGGGTCAAAAGGTCTCCATGGGCCTCGGAGGATGTTCAAGCCTGCAAGAGAGGATAAAAGAGAGAGGTTAGTAATAATGTTAGTTTTAGAATTAATTTTTAAAAGATTAGAACGAGTATAAGTTAAGTAAAAAGTGGATCTGTTTGGGAGATCTCGCAGAGAGTCGCCTCGCTCCGGCGCCATCTTGGTTAAAAAAAAAAAATATTGGGGTTCCAGCTGGTAAGCCACCGTTACTGCCGTTGGTTGGGGTCTCAGATCATCCTTTTTCATTACATACTCAGTCTTAATCTTTGTAACTGAGCCTCCTTCCTGGCCTACACCCTCATTCCAATAAAATCTGACTGCCCTGGCCATCTGGGAAGGGTCGTTCTCTGTCCAATTCATGTTATTACATTTCACGGCAGTAGCCACGGAAGATGGTAGGCAATGCATTAACATAGCACAATATTGAGGAGAATTCTGACCATTTTGATATGGCAAGTCGCCTGACTGCCCACGGTAGATTTCATTAAAACATTCCAGAAATTCCTCTGGCTCTTCAGTCTTTTTAGGTTTGAGGTCAAAGATAGCAGAAATGTTTATGGGCTTTTGAAATGTGTTATTCAACGCATTCAGGATTTGTGTCCGTCTATCATCGTCCAACGCATGGGCCTGCTGGAGTGCGGCGTAGCTAACATAATTCAAGTGATTAAGATGATTGCGGTACTCTGCTGGGGTTAAAACCTGCTGGACTAGGGCCCAGAGGTCCCTAGAATCAGCTTGATAAACTGAGATGGTAGTTCTCAGATGATCCACGAAAGCAGCAGGAGATTTTTTTCTGTCTGGGATTGCAGCCATAATAGCCACCATCTCACTGGGTCTCCATGGGAAATAAACATCTATCGTGGGCTGGGCGGCCGCCGTCACAGCGTCAGGGTTTGGTATTTTCCTAATCGGCAACTGTCTCCGAGTCTCACCAGGGGGCACTCTAGCTATTTCCTCTGGCTCTTCCAAGACTTCGACATCCCTCCCTGTCACTAGTGGGAGTTCCTTCTCCTCAGAACCATCCCTTTCCTCTCCCTTTGTTCTCGGAGTTTTCTGTTTCCCCTTATCGGTCTGAAGGGATTTAGGTGGTATGCTTGATTGTTTCTGGATAGGATCAGGCCCTTCTCTCGCTGTCCGAGATCGGGTCCTAGAGCTAACTGGGCTTGTGGAACAGAGCTCCCCGTCTCTCTTAGATAGTGAAGATGGTAAAATAGGACCCACGCTATCAACCGAAGGGGCTGGAGTGATTGGCATGATTTGAATCTGGGGAGCAGTGACTGGATATAAATTATGATACTCTGGTGGTTCTGGAATTAGTGCAGACAATGCTACAGGTGCAGTCGGAATCCTAGCCGACCTGGTCAAATTGTCCAATTCGTCATCTTCTGTCATGCAAGGTCAGCCGTTGAACTACGTAGCCCATCTTTTGTTTGACCCAAGCCTTCCCTGTCTTTACTTGCGCGTTTTTTGAATGCACACTCCTTTTTCAAGACCTGTATCGTTTTCTGGTTAACCCCTTCACCAATTGGAATTCCCATTTTAAGGGCATTGTCTTGCCAACTTGATAACATGATATTATCTCTTTCCTCTTGACAATATTGTCTCCATAATCCGATTAATTCTTTTGCTTTCATACTTTGACTCTTTTTCCAGATGTGTCCCTGAATTTTCTTAATGATTTCTAGGTCTTTGGTGGCCCCTAGTGGCCATCCATCACCCAATTTGTTCCTTAAAAGTTGCTGACATTTTCCTAAAATCTTTCGCTTTATCAGGATTAATATCACATAATATTTGCAGTGGCATGCCTGGATCATTCGTGTTATCCAAGCAATTCCCCGTAATCTCAACTAGTCCTCAAAACTGCGTTTTCCGCCACTACAGTCCAAGGGTGCAATTTTAGCTTAATCAACTATAGATTTAAAACACTCACACGTGGAATTGAAGCATCTTTTTTTTAGATGTTGCATCAATGCCAAAACCTAACCCAAAACCGAATCAGAACTCACACATGGAATTGAACCATCTTTTTTTTAGATGTTGCACCAATGCCAAAAACCTAACCCAAAACCGAATCAGAACTCACACATGGAATTGAACCATCTTTTTTTTAGATGTTGCATCAATGCCAAAACCTAACCCAAAACCGAATCAACAAATATGAAATCCCATCAATTAAGTTTCTAATCCCCAGACTGACCTTTGATTTCGTCGAGACGATCTTTCCGTACCAACCGCGAGTGACCAGACTAATCAGACGATAAGAAGAGGGGAAAAATCAATGCGCGGTCATTTTCCAGCTATACATTGTGGGCCCCTTTTTCCACTCTCCTTTTGTCCAAAATCAGTTGAATTCTGAGTTCGCAGCTGGCCGATGACCATCTGGAGAAATCCCGGGTTTCTGGCACCAAATGAGAAATCTTAATTCTTTACCCGTCAGTCTGGCCTCAATAAAACTCGAGATGGATTTGCAGGCATAGCATTAGTTATTTTTATTTGACTTGCAAGTCTGACTCATTTCACACAGACACAGAACGCATGCTGCTTTCTGCATCTCCGGAATCGAGTGAGTCTGTAGAACAAAGAAATCTCTACTGATACATTCAAATGGCATCAAGTTTCACATACACGATTCCCATAGGTCATCCTATACCCCTCTTGACCTGGCCATACATCCTAATTGGCTCACTTCCCATCCCTGCCTCTGGCCCTCTATTACCCAGCATCCTTTTCTCCTCCTTAGCTGGACACCCCTCCCCCTTGCTTTGCCATGCGTTCTGAAATCCTTTGTCTGTGAACTAACAGAATCAGACCGGCCTATCTACATTACAGTAACTAATATCTCTAAAGTAACTATTTTATATCACATTCGTCAGTGGCCATCACGGAAATTTGGATAGAAGAGGGGCAGAAATGGTTGTTGGAGGTTCCTGGTTATAGATGTTTCAATAAGATTAGGGAGGGTTGATAAAGAGGTGGGGGGGTTGCATTGTTAATGAGAGATAGTATAACAGCTGTAGAAAGGCAGTTCGAGGAGGATCTGCCTACTGAGGTAGTATGGGTTGAAGTCAGAAATAGGAAAGGAAACCTTGTTGGGAGTTTTCTATAAGCCCCCCAATAGCAGCAGAGATGTGGAGGAACAGATTGGGAAACAGATTTTGGAAAGGTGCAGAAGTCACAGGGTAGTAGTCATGGGTGACTTCAACTTCCCAAATATTGAGTGGAAACTCTTTAGATCAAATCGTTTGGATGGGGTGGTGTTCGTGCAGTATGTCCAGGGAGCTTTTCTAACACAGTATGTAGATTGTCTGACCAGAGGGGAGGCCAGATTGGATTTGGTACTTGGTAATGAACCAGGGCAAGTGATAGATTTGTTAGTGGGTGAGCATTTTGGAGATCGTGACCACAATTCTGTGACTTTCACTTTAGTAATGGAGAGGGATAAGTGCGTGCAACAGGGCAATATTTACAATTGGGGGAAGGGTAAATACGATGCTGTCAGACAAGAACTGAAGTGCATAAGTTGGGAACAAAGGCTGTCAGGGAAGGGCACAATTGAAATGTGGAACTTGTTCAAGGAACAGATACTACGTGTCCTTGATATGTATGTCCCTGTCAGGCAGGGAAGAGATGGTCGAGTGAGGAAACAATGGTTGACAAGAGAGGTTGAATGTCTTGTTAAGAGGAAGAAGGATACTTATGTAAGGCTGAGGAAACAAGGTTCAGACAGGGCACTGGAGGGATACAAGATAGCCAGGAGGGAACTGAAGAAAGGGATTAGGAGAGCTAAGAGAGGGCATGAAAAATCTTTGGCAGGTAGGATCAAGGAAAACCCCAAGGCCTTTTACACATATGTGAGAAATATAAGAATGACTAGAGCGAGGGTAGGTCCGATCAAGGACAGTAGCGGGAGATTGTGTATTGAGTCTGAAAAGATAGGAGAGGTCTTGAACGAGTACTTTTCTTCAGTATTTACGAATGAGAGGGGCCATATTGTTGGAGAGGACAGTGTGAAACAGACTGGTAAGCTCGAGGAGATACTTGTTAGGAAGGAAGATGTGTTGGGCATTTTGAAAAACTTGAGGATAGACAAGTCCCCCGGGCCTGACGGGATATATCCAAAGATTCTATGGGAAGCAAGAGATGAAATTGCAGAGCCGTTGGCAATTATCTTTTCGTCCTCACTGTCAACAGGGGTGGTACCAGGGGATTGGAGAGTGGCGAATGTCGTGCCCCTGTTCAAAAAAGAGAATAGGGATAACCCTGGGAATTATAGGCCAGTTAGTCTTACTTCGGTGGTGGGCAAAGTAATGGAAAAGGTGCTGAGGGATAGGATTTCTGAGCATCTGGAAAGACACTGCTTGATTAGGGATAGTCAGCAAGGATTTGTGAGGGGTAGGTCTTGCCTCACAAGTCTTATTGAATTCTTTGAGGAGGTGACCAAGCACGTGGATGAAGGTAAAGCAGTGGATGTAGTGTACATGGATATTAGTAAGGCATTTGATAAGGTTCCCCATGGTAGGCTTATGCTGAAAGTAAGGAGGCATGGGACAGTGGGAAATTTGGCTAGTTGGATAATGAACTGGCTAACCGATAGAAGTCAGAGAGTGGTGATAGATGGCAAATATTCAGCCTGGAGCCCAGTTATCAGTGGCGTACCGCAGGGATCAGTTCTGGGTCCTCTGCTGTTTGTGATTTTCATTAATGACTTGGATGAGGGAGTTGAAGGGTGGGTCAGTAAATTTGCAGACGATACGAAGATTGGTGGAGTTATGGATAGTGAAGAGGGCTGTTGTCGGCTGCAAAGAGACATAGATAGGATGCAGAGCTGGGCTGAGAAGTGGCAGATGGAGTTTAACCCTGAAAAGTGTGAGGTTGTCCATTTTGGAAGGACAAATATGAATGCGGGATACAGGGTTTCCGGTAGGGTTCTTGGCAATGTGGAGGAGCAGGGAGATCTTGGAGTCTATGTTCATAGGTCTTTGAAAGTTGCCACTCAAGTGGCTAGAGCTGTGAAGAAGGCTTATGGTGTGCTAGCGTTCATTAGCAGAGGGATTGAATTTAAGAGCCGTGAGGTGATGATGCAGCTGTACAAAATCTTGGTAAGGCCACATTTTGGAGTACTGTGTACAGTTCTGGTCGCCTCATCTTAGGAAGGATGTGGAAGCTTTGGAAAAGGTGCAAAAGAGATTTAACTAGAATGGAGAGCAGGTCTTACAAGGAAAGGTTGAGGGTGCTAGGCCTTTTCTCATTAGAACGGAGAAGGATACGGGGCAACTTGATAGAGGTTTATAAGATGATCAGGGGAATAGATAGAATAGACAGTCAGAGACTTTTTCCCCGGGTGGAACAAACCATTACAAGGGGACATAAATTTAAGGTGAATGGTGGAAGATATAGGGGGGATGTCAGAGGTAGGTTCTGTACCCAGAGAGTAGTGGGGGCATGGAATGCACTGCCTGTGGAAGTAGTTGTGTCAAATCCCAAGTTTCTTTACCCGTCAGTCTGGCCTCAATAAAAGTCTAGATGGATTTGCAGGTACAGCATTAGTTATTTTATTTAGCTTGCAAGCTTTCCTCAATTCTCAGTAGCACAAAGCACATCCTGCTCCGTACACTTCTGGAATCAAGTGAGGCTGTAGAACAAAGGAGTCTGTACTGATACATTCAAATGGCATCAAGTTTCACATACACGATTCCCATAGGTCATCCTATATCCCTCCTGACGTGTTGATATATTCTGATTGGCTCACTTCCAATCCCTTCCTCTGGGCCCTATTACCCAGCATCCTTGTCTCCTCCTTTGGTGGACACACCACTTCCTTGCTTTGCCATGCGGTCTGAAATCCTTTGTCTGTGAACTCACCAGAATTAGACTGGCCTACCGCTACATTACATTAACTAATATCTCTAAAGTAACTATTTTATATCACATTCGTCATTCCCTCCTATTGTCATTCCATGATAACTGAACTATCCAATCCATAGCTACGGTTCCTCATCTAAAAAGATCCGTCGCTGCATTTCCAATTCCTGGCTTAGCCCCCCCTCATCTGCTGCACCCCCATGGATTTTAACAGTTAAGATTTTAGGGGCGTTGATCTGTTCCAGTGCACTCCGCATTCTACCCATCACACATTTAAGGATGGCTAGGCCCACAAAGATGCAGCCGATAGCCACCACAAAATACATGGCCATATTTATCAACCAGTCCTTCCAACCTCCAAATCCCCAGTTACCCCAAGAGCCAGGATCCTGCATTCCGTCCAGGTGATCCCGTGTGTGATCCATAAATTTAGTGATGTAAGCGGTCAAGTCCTGAACTCCCATGATACACTTGCCCTGCACTATGGCGCATACCCCACCCTCACGGGCCAGAAGATAGTCAAGAGCATACCGGTTCTGCATTGCAAACAACCGTAGCTGAGACAATTCCTTGGTTATTGCCCCGAGGGCTCCCAAGGTTTCATTTCCCAAGATGGTAAGGCCACAAATAAAATAATTCCTATTGCTGACAGCAAAGGAACCCCCCAGTAGCCCAGTTTATCTCGCTTCGAAACGCCCATTCGGGCCGCCTAGCAATGCGGAAAGCCCTCGTCCCAACAGTGATATGAAAGACATTCGCCCAGCCACAAAAGAGCTGGAGGCCAGCGTTCAATGGAACGCAAGTGGTTTTGTAACAAACGCATTGGCCAGACGCCTGGGTGATATGGCACCTCCTGTCCGTACAGGTGGGGAACAGACATGTTATATTCGTTTCCACCTCTACCAGCAAACTGCCGTATCCTTCACTGCTGAAACAATTCTCGTACGACCATGAATTCCTATTGGGAGTGAAGTGGCTAGGTATATACGCCCTTCACCGTTGCAGCCTATCATACTGTGAGTGGGAATTATCCCGAGGAAGGGGAAGGCAAATAGCCGGTGGTGCTGAACCCGGATCGTAAGGAAGAGTGACTTGCTCGGGCAGTGGCTCGGAACGCTGACAATGAACCACCGTTTGTTTGGGGAGTGCCCCAAAGCGGTGAAACAGAAAATAACCTAGACACCGCTGCGGGGTTCGGGTAGCAGACAACCCGTCCGTGGCCATACAAGCGGTGGTAAATCTGGTAGAAGAGATTCATACTACCCAGGTTTTCCTCAGTTTGGCCTTTAACTAACTTAAGTGTATCTCCCGGTAACCTACGTTCTAGCTGTACTTCCCTTCTCACACGCCCCGTCCTCTCTCTAGTCCCCCTCTCTCTCTTCCTACGCTCTCCTGACGGTCTGATGTTACCTTTATCGCACCAATCTTAACATATCCAAAATCAAATTTACATGTACTCCAAAAACAAGGCAATGTCCATATAACGTTCCCTTCCCATCGCCGGGACCGGTGCAATTGCTTCATGACTCCTGCATTCTCCTTAACTTTGACGACCTTCCATGAGTCGATACCATGTCCTCGTATATGGGGGCAGCGAAGAACATCACCTTTGCATAGGTGATGTATCCTTGTAGATTGGTTGGGGTTACAAATATAGATAATATTCCCCTTTTCCATGTCCATCGCCAATAACACTCCAAGCGAGGTGAGTCCAAATATCACACAGACGGTGCGTAGCCACCCCATCATGCTCCACACCTGTAAAATAGCACTGGAGAAGGGAGGCAGGTTAATCTGTCCAAGAAAATGAGGCCCGTTATCAGAACTCAACTGAGCTGGTCTACTGTACCGGGGAATGATTTCCCGCCTCAAAACTTTAACCACAGCAGCAGCTTTATTATCGACAGTCGGATACGCCTTGACCCATCTGCTGAACACATCCACAATGACCAAAACATATTTATAACATTGATACCTTTCCAACTCAATGTAATCCATTTGGAACGTCTCAAAGGGACCACTGGGCAACGGGGTTTGCCCCATCCCACAAGGGATACCTTTTCCGGTGTTATATTGCTGACAAATCAAACACCGATTACTGATACTCTGGGCCAACCCCTGCATTTTAGGGTGCCACCAAGTGTCCAGCAACAATTCACTAGACCCCCGAGCCCCACAATGAGTTGCAAAGTGTACACATTCGATGACCCATAAAGCCAGTACATCAGACATACAAGTCTGATGTGCTGGCATGGTCCATAAAGAGGAAACAGAATCATATGTACAACCTAACCATTTCCACATTTGTTTATCACTCTCAGGAGCGTCCTCCTGTAACCTTATGACGTCTTGGATGGTTGGAATTGACTTGTCAGAAGCAGACATATTTCTAGTAGATCATTTCGTCTGACTTAACATTTTAGGCACCATCACTTGCTGAATTTGCGCGGCTGTCCGCGCTGCACAATCTGCTCGTTCATTACCAACGTCAACTGGGGTCTTACCATTTGTGTGGGCAGCGCATTTAATAACGGAAATCTGCGCGGGCATAAGGAGGGCCTGCAGTAAGTCATTAACTAAACCCCGGTGGGATATTTGACCACACATAATCATGTCAGGTTGTTCTGACGAAATGTCACTCAAATCGTCCCTTATTGTGGTAGTTTCCTGAATCAAGGCTAAACAGTCGTGGCCAGGTGCGTCTTCATGGACAGGGGGACCACTAAGAAAACAGGCTGGATTGATAGTGGTACAGTGTTTAAATGTCAGACGTGGATTGTTCAAAAGGTATACCTCATACCTATTCTGACGAGCTGCGGTAAGATGCTGAGTCTGCAGTTGCCTCAGTAGTGCGATGACCAAGTGGGAGCTATACACCGTAATATCCTGTTGGAGGGTGAGAGCATGTAACGGCTATGCGATGGCATTGATTGAACGTAAATCCTGTACTAATCGGTACTGGTCTGGTTTGGCTGGTTTAGGCACAGCAAGTATGGGGGTGTTACATTCTGATTGGCAAGGGACCAAAATACCCTGTTGCAACAGCTCTTGAATTAATTTGTCTATTGACGGAGCAGCTTGGGATTTCAGGGGGTATTGCCGAATGGAAGGTAGCTTTACATGATCCTTAATCGTTACCTTAATAGGTGTAACATTTGTCTTTCCCACTTGTGATGGGTATTCCGCCCAGACCTGTGGATTGACATATTCCAAAACATCATGTCCCCAGTGATGCTGCAGTCAAGTGTTAATTGTTTCAGGGACCTCAAAATATTTTATGACAGTGCCGTCCGGCATGACTTGAAGTGCGTACTCTGTTGGATCCAAATGATCTACTGCCCTCCTTACCATTTGCCCCAGATCCCTGGCATGGTACTGGTCGTGGACCTGACGTGTAATGTGAGGGCTTACCGAAGCTGACTGTGGCCATAAATGTGGTGGTATTGTGACAAAATCGGGTGTACCTTCTTTTCCCGTGACTGTGGCTGTACCTTTGACTGGCCATTCTGTCCCAATTAATGGCCAGTATTTGTCCTCCAACTCCCTGTTTTGTCCGGTTCTGTCATAGGCCAGGGTAACGTGATGCAGTGAATGTTCAATGTCTAACGTCCACCACTGGGGGGGGATAGAAATATAGCACTGTTGTCTCATCCTCCATGATTTAACCGTTACCCCCTCGTCTCCGCACTCTAGCTGTAGCTGGAAGATACACAGTAAATCTCGAGCCAACAAGTTATAGTCCAATCAAGTAGTCACTACAAACTGATGATCTGCAGACTTATTCTCGTAAGTGACTGTCACAGGTTCAGAAATAGGATACTCACACACCTGTCCTTGGAACCCCGACAATTGCTGCGTGTGGTCGGATAATGGTAGTCGAAGTTCTGATTGCACAGAAGACATGGCTGCTCCAGTGTCGATTACAAATGAGTGATGTTAATCTCCTATCTGCAGAGAGATAATAGGTTCCCTGTCCGATTGGAGAGTCCTTATGACTAAATTAGCTAGTCAATCCTGTGTTGGGAAAGGGTTTGCCTGGGAGAAGTCAGTGTATCTCGTCTGTCCTCCCCTTGGTGGGTACCCCCTCCTTTGGGTCGGATAATCTCCTTCTGCTGCCTGTCTTTTAAAGGGGCATTCCTGTTGCCAGTGATCTGCACGGCCGCAATTAAAACATGCATTGCTCCCTCTATATCTGCCCCGTCCTCTTCTCCCAGTAGACCAATGGCCCCTCAGAGAGGGCGGCGGTTGTAAAGCTGTTGGTGCATATGGTGGGCCATAAAAAGGAGCTGAGGGTCCCTTTGGGTGGGTTTGATATCCTCCCCCTCGCTGATCCACCCACCCAAAGTCACAATATTGGGGCTCCTGCTGGTAAACTACCATTTCTGCCGCTTGTTGGGGTCGCAGATCATCCTTTTCATGACATACTCAGTCTTAACCTTTGTAACTGAGCCTCCTTCCTGGCCTACACCCTCCTTCCAATAAAATCTGACTGCCCTTGCCATCTGGGAAGGGTCGTTCTCTGTCCAATTCATGTTATTACATTTCACAGCAGTAGCCACAGAAGGTGGTAGGCAATGCATTAACAAAGCACAATATTGAGGGGAATTCTGACCATTTTGATATAGCAAGTCGCCTGACTGCCCACGGTAGATTTCATTAAAACGCTCCAGAAATTCCTCTGGTTCTTCAATCTTCTTAGGTTTTAGGTCTAAGATAACAGAAAGATTTATGGGCTTTTGAAATATGCTATTCAACGAATTCAGGATCTGTGTCCTTCTATCGTCGTCTAACGCATGGGCTTGCTGAAGTGCGGCGTGGCTAGCATAATTCAAGTGATTAAGATAATTGCGGTACTCTGCTGGGGTTAAAACCTGCTGGACTAGGGCCCAGAGGTCCCTAGAATCAGCTTGATAAAATGAAATGGTAGTTCTCAAGGAATCCACGAAAGCAGCAGGAGATTTTTTTCTATCTGGGATTGTAGCCATAATAGCCATCATCTCACTGGGTGTCCATGGGAAGTAAACGTCTATCGTGGGTTGGGCCCCTGCAGTCACCGCGTCCGAGTTTGGTATCTTCCTAATCGGCAACTGTCTCCGAATCTCACCAGGGGGCACTCTAGCTATTTCCTCTGGTTCTTCCAAGACTTCGACGTCTCTCCCTGTCACTAGAGGGAGTTCTTTCTCTTCAAAATCATCTGTTGCAGCTCCCTTTGTTCTCGAAATTTGCGGTTTCCCCTTGGTTTGGAGGGATTAATGTGGTATGCTTAATTGTTTCTGGTTAGGATCAAGCCCTTCTCTCGCTGTCCGAGATCTGGGGCGTCATTATCCGACCCCCCAGAGGGTCGGAGAATGGCCGTTGGCCGCCGTGAATCCCGCCCCCGCCGAAGTCTCCGAAGGGAGAAAAGTCGGCGGGGCGTTAATGGCGCCGCTGCCGCGGAGAATGTCACGGGTCTGCGCAAGGCAGCCGATTTTCGGCCTGCCGATATCCTCCCTTCCGGATGGGCCGAAGTCCCGTCGACGTGATGACCGTTCACGTCGACATGAATCAAACATCCTTTTCATCGGCGTGACCCGGTGCTCCAGGCTCACGCCGACCAGCATGGAGGTGAGTGACGGCCTGGGTAGTTGGCTCTCGGCAGGAAATGGCGTGGCCGCAGGCGGATTGCGTGAGGAGAGGTGTGTCTCGGGTTGTGTGTGTGTATGTGCGGCGGGGGGGGGCGTGGTTAGAGTAGGCTGGGCTCCGGGGGAGTGCCGGGAGGGGGTCCGTGCCGGGGTGGAGGTTGGGGGGGGGGTCCGTGCCGGGGTGGAGGTTGGGGGTTGGGGGGGGGGTCCGTGCCGGGGTGGAGGTTGGGGGTTGGGGGGGGGGGTCCGTGCTGGGGTGGAGGTTGGGGGGGGGTCGTGCCATGCCGGGGTGGAGGTTGGGGAGGGGGGTCCATGCCGGGGTGGAGGTTGGGGGGGGGTCCGTGCTGGGGTGGAGGTTGGGGGGGGGGGTCTGGGCTGGGGTGGAGGTTGGGGGGGGGGTCCGTGCCATGCCGGGGTGGAGGTTGGGGGGGGGGCCGTGCCGTGCCGGGGTGGAGGTTGGGGGGGGTCCGTGCTGGGGTGGAGGTTGGGGGGGGTCCGTGCTGGGGTGGAGGTTGGGGGGGGGGTCCGTGCTGGGGTGGCGGTCGGGGGGGGGTCCGTGCTGGGGTGGAGGTTGGGTGGGGGTCCGTGCTGAGGTGGAGGTTGGGGGGGGTGTCCGTGCCGAGGATGGGGATGGGAGGGCAAGTGAGTTGGTCCACCTGGCCAGGTGCCAGCCTCCAACAGTTGGACCCATGCGGTCCATGCCACCTGGCTGGGGGGAGGAGGGGATATGGGCAATGATGACATGTCGTCGTTCCCCTCCCCCCCCACCAGGCCGTCATGTTTTCAGATCATCCAGCGATGTTGGCCGCCGTGGTGGCAGCCGCTCATGTCTATGTTGCCCTGGATGAGGAGGAGGAGGAGGAGGAGGAGCGTGCCAGAGAGGCGGCGCAGGCTGCCGCAGAGGGGCAGGCGGCAGCCGCCCAGGCTGGAGGGACACCTGACCGACAGGACGAGGAGGGGGAGGAGGACGTCGCGGCCCCACGGCAACGGAGGCACCCGAGGGCGCCCCGCATGTACCGGCCCCGGCGGTCATACCAGGACCTCACGGACCGGGAATGCAGGAGGAGACTCCGGATGAGCCGGGAAACTGTGGCACACATCTGCCACCTGCTGGCACACCTGTCACCGCGTGGCACTGGCGGGGGACACCCTCTCCCCGTGTCCGTCAAGGTTACGGTGGCCCTGAACTTTTATGCAACGGGGTCATTCCAGGCACCGAGTGGGGACCTGTCCGGCATATCGCAGACATCGGTGCATCGGTGCATCCGGGCAGTGACAGATGCCCTATATGCCATGGCGCACCGCTACATCCGCTTCACCGTTGACCGGGCCAGCCAAGATGCCCGGGCCGTGGGCGTCTCTGCCGTTGCCGGGTTCCCCATGGTCCAGGGCGCGATCGATGGGATGCACGTCGCCGTGCGGCCACCTGCAGATAACAGGGCCGTGTTCACTAATAGGAAGGGGACCTATTCGATGAACGTACAGGTGGTCTGCGACCACCGCATGATGACCCTGCACGTCTGCGCCCGTCACCCAGGCAGTGTACACGACTCATTCGTGTTGTCGCGGTCATCCATCCCCGGCATGTACGAGGGACGCCATCCCCGGCTGAGGGGCTGGTTGCTGGGCGACAGGGGCTACCCATTGCGATCGTGGCTGATGACGCCTATACGGAGGCCACGCAATGAGGCGGAGAACCGCTACAATGATGCCCATGTAGCGACAAGGGGAGTGATCGAGAGGTGCTTTGGCGTGCTGAAGATGCGTTTCAGGTGCCTGGACCTCTCTGGGGGCGCCCTCCAGTATCGGTCAGATAGGGTCGGCCGCATCATTGTGGTGTGCTGCGTCCTGCACAACATAGCCCAGCAGAGGGGCGATGTGCCGCAGGCAGAGGAGGGCGGAGTGGAGGAGCAGCAGGAAGAGGCCCAGTCCTCCCCAGATGAGGGGGATGGGGGCAATGGTCAGGGCAGACAGGGTAGACACAGGCGGGTGGCTGTCCACCGTTACCGGCTGGCCCAGCGGGCACGGGACAGACTGATAGACGCCCGCTTCACTGACTAGATGGGCGTGGGAATCGGGTAGTATGGCCACAGACCGCACACCATGGCAACAGCCGACCACCCACACACCCCACCCATCCACCCACCCAGCACCCTCACCCCCCTCCCCAACCCCACCCACCCCACCCGCATGCACACCACCCCCCCCCCCATTGCCGATCCACCGGCGGCACAACGGGCCGGGCTCACACAGTTGCGGGTGGACGCGTGTCTATCGCAGGCCATGGAGGATGATGACAACCCGCCCTGCGATGAGCTCCTGGCTCTACATCGTTGGACTATGTCTGACCCATGGCCACAGTACCACCATCCACCCGGACCATCCCTGCATGCGGCTGTGACACTGCAGCGCACGGTCCCGTCCTCTGCCCGGGGGATGTTGATGGCGGCCCAGGGGGAAGGGGGCAGACTCACCTGGGGCTGAGATAAGACCACCCCTCACACACACACTTGCGCTCAACGTACATGACACTCCCGCACACTTTGGACAGAGCACAAAGGCAGCTTCTGTAGGTGTAACATTGACTTTAATAACCAAAGGAGTTCATGCACGTGCCCTAGCCCCTAAAACTCATCTGTGCCCTACACCCGTGCCAACTTACTCAGTGTCTAATTGTTTGGCCTTACGGGCCCTTTGACTACGTCTACGTGGTTCCCCAGATGGTACATCAGAACTGGAGGTGGACTCCTGTGATTCCTGCCCTCTGACACTGGATCCCTTTGGCGGCCGTTTCCTGGGGTGTCCTGGCCTAGATGGGCCAGGCTGCGGCCCGGGCGACTGGGATGGCGAGCTGCCAGCCTGTCCTGCCCGTTGCCCACCCGATGCACCTGGGACGGAAGGGGGGGAGTCCGAGGTGTCGCGGTGTACCGGGACCTCCCCTACAGAGGGAGCCGGGACGGACCGCACCACCTCCTCCTCCCTCGGGGTGCCCGATGGCCCCCAGGCCTCTACATGGGTGGGGGATGCGAACGGACTGGCCATCCGACGCCCCCCCGACATCTGGCGCTGCCAGTCCTGGAGGCCCGTGCTGGTATCGACAGGGGTCTGCAGGTTTGCAGCCATGGAGCCCAGGGTGTTGGCAAACCCTGTTTGTGACAGTGCGACGCCGGCTCGCACATGGCCACTGGCGTCGATGCCCTCAGCGATGGCCTGCAGAGACTGGGCCATGGCCTGCTGAGACTGGGCCATGGCCTGCTGAGACTGGGCCATGGCCTGCAGAGACTGGGCTATGGCGTTGAGCGCCTCTGCCATCTGGCGCTGGCACTGGCTCATGGCCTCCTGTGAGAGGGCAGCCATTTCCTGGGCCACAGACGCCGCCTGCACGGAAGGCCCCAGGCCTCGCAAACCGTTCCCCATGTCTGACACCGTCGCACCCATTGCCTCCACCGCGGACGCCACCCGTGCGGTGTCAGCCTGGGTGGCACGCATTACCGGCACCACTCCCAGCTCCTGGACGCGGGTGGACTCCTCCACCTGCGACCGCAAGCCGCCCGTCACCCTCCTCGCTCTTCTCCGGGTCGGTGGTTGCATCGGATCTATGTGTGGGTGTGGTAACTGCAGGAACCCGGGATCCATCTGGGCGTCAGATGTTCGCTTGGGCTGGGCTGCCCTCCGACCGCCCGGTCCCTCTGCTGCTCCTACCTCCACCTGCTGTACCGGGACGGCTGTGTTGTGCGCACCAGTGAGTGTACCAGACGCCTCATCACCAAAGTGCCCAACCATGGTGAGTGTTTCTGCGATGGTGGAGGGTGTTGGTGACAGCAGTGGCGTTGTGTCGTGCTCTTCGTCCCACTCTGAGTCCATGGCACTTTGGGGTGGGGGTTCGTCTCCACCCATCCACTCTGACTCACTGTCCGGTATTTCGTCTTCCTGGGTAGTGCTGTCCCGGGTAGGGGTGTCCTGGGTAGTGGTGTCCTGGGTAGTGGTGTCCTGGGTAGTGGTGTCCTGGGTAGTGGTGTCCTGGCTCGGATGTGACGGGGGCCTGTGGCTGCCCCCCTCATCGCTGGGCGGTCGCTCCCGCACGTGACGGGGGTGTTGTCTCCCTGTTGCTCCAGGTCTCTCCGTCTCCCGTGGTGTGCGAGGGGCATCCTGCGGGCGTCGCATGCTGGTGGGTGTGGGTCTCTCCGTCTCCTGTGGTCTCCAAGGGGCATCCTGCGGGCGTCGCATGCTGGAGGGTGCGGGTCTCTCCGTCTCCCGTGGTCTCCGAGGGGCATCCTGCGGGCGTCGCATGCTGGAGGGTGCGGGTCTCTCCGTCTCCCGTGGTCTCCGAGGGGCATCCTGCGGGCGTCGCATGCTGGAGGGTCCGGGTCTCTCCGTCTCCTGTGGTCTCCGAGGGGCATCCTGCGGGCGTCGCATGCTGGAGGGTCCGGGTCTCTCCGTCTCCTGTGGTCTCCGAGGTGCATCCTGCGGGCAGTCTGCATCTGCGGGGATGGGTGCCTGGACGTTTGGTCCTGCGATACACAATGAAGCATGCATGGTTAGACATCAGGCAGTGATCAGGTGATACGGGGAGGGGGATATAGGGGAGGGGGGATATGGGGACGGGCTGTCGGTGGCTCACTCGCTAGTACGCCCCCGACCTCTGCATCAGCAACCTCCCGGTCCTCAGGTCCGCCAGCCAGTTCCAGGGCCCTTTCCTCGTGTACGGTCAGTGGCCTCTCATCAGCGGGCCCTCCTCCAGCCCTCACATGCTCCCTATTGTTGTGTGCGCGCTTCTCCTGTGGGGAGGGGGGGGCAGGGGTAAAAGGCAACGGTGTTAGGCAGGTATATGAATGCACGCCATCGGTTGCGCGTGCATTGCAGAGGTTAAGGTTAGGGCTGGATTCACTTGGGGATATGGGGGAGGGGGGATATGGGGGATATGGGGGATATGGGGGAGGGGGGATATGGGGGAGGGGGGATATGGGGGAGGGGGGATATGGGGAATATGGGGGAGGGGGGATATGGGGGAGGGGGGATATGGGGGATATGGGGGAGGGGGGATATGGGGGAGGGGGGATATGGGGGAGGGGGGATATGGGGAGGGGGGATATGGGGAGGGGGTATACGGGGAGGGGGGATATGGGGAGGGGGATATGCGGGAGGGGGGATATGGGGAGGGGGGATATGGGGGAGGGGGGATATGTGGGAGGGGGGATATGGGGATATGGGGGAGGGGGGATATGGGGGATATGGGGAGGGGGGATATGGGGAGGGGGATATGGGGAGGGGGGATATGGGGGATATGGGGAAGGGGGATATGGGGGAGGGGGATATGGGGGAGGGGGGATATGGGGGAGGGGGGATATGGGGGATATGGGGGAGGGGGGATATGGGGAGGGGGGATATGGGGAGGGGGGATATGGGGAGGGGGGATATCGGGGATATGGGGGAGGGGGGATATGGGGGAGGGGGGATATGGGGGATATGGGGGAGGGGGGATATGGGGAGGGGGGATATGGGGGAGGCTCACCCTGCCTGCTCTGACGAGGTCGTTCACCTTCTTGTGGCACTGGGTGCCTGTCCGTGGTGCCAGGGCCACAGCGGTGACGGCCTCTGCCACTTCCCTCCACAGACGCCGGCTGTGGCGTGGGGCAACTCTGCGGCCGTGCCCGGGATACAGGGCGTCCCCCCTCTGCTCCACCGCGTCCAGGAGCGCCTCCACATCGCGTGACTCGAACCTCGGGGCTGAGTGACGGCCAGCCATCCAGTCGGGTGTTGCGGTCGGGTGCTGCGGTCGGGTGGGGGGGAGCAGCGCGGCCTTATGAGCCGTCACGCCGTGCAGCGCGTATGACGCTGCACGGCGTGAACCACTGCGCAAGCGCGGATCCCGTTACGTCGCTGCTAGCCCATTTCGGGCCGGAGACTATCGACCCATTTTTCCGACGTGATGCAAGTCGGATTTGCGCCGTTTTTTGCGCCGATCGGCGGACTTTCCGCCGATAACGGAGAATTTCGCCCCTGGTCCTAGAGCTAACTGGGCTTGCAGAACAGAGCTCCTCTTTCTCTACTGATCGTGAAGATGGTAAATCAGGACCCACACTATCAACCAAAAAGGGCTGGAGTTACTGGCATGATTGGAATCTGGGGAGCAGTGACTGGATATAACTTATTATACTCTGGTGGTTCTGGAATTAGTGCAGACAATGCTACAGGTGCAGTCAAAACTTTTACCGACATTTTTAAATTATTGAATTAATCATTTTCTGTCAATTCAAGGCCAGCCATTGAACGACGTAGCTCATCTTTTGTTTGACCCGAGTCTTTCCTGTCTCTACTTGCGCATTTTTTTTTTCTTGGCAAAACGATTGAAAAGGTTCTAACAGTGTTCTTTTAAAACTTAAAAATGTTTGAAAATTCAAATTGAATTATTGCAACTTGCAAGCTTAGCTCTGATCTCAACTCAGAACTAAATTTACGATTTGCTTAACACAAACTTGTATAACATTTACAACTTAATTAATTCTTTATCTTAACAATTTTTCTTTGAACAAGTTTTTCTTACATTCACAAAAATGTTGGCAAAGTCAACTATCATCTCCAGATTTACACTTTAAAAAATGGTGTCAGTGATCTTCTTTAAGTTTCTATTAATTCACAAATAAAATGAGATAAACATTATTTCAAGTAAGTAAAACTGAAGATTCTGGCAATTTCAATCAATTGCTTTTGAAAATAATAACTTTCATCAAAGAGGTGGAGAAACCCACTGGTTTCCTTTAATTAATTCAAAACGTAACTTTGCTGGAGTTCACTGACTCAAAGGAAAGGTATCCGATTACACTACAGGCTGCTGCTGTTATCTCAAGGCCTGAGTGAGAAGCACTGTCTGTCGTCTTTAACTTTGGCTGCTGCTGTTAACCCTTTGAGAGACTTCTGCTTCAACCAATATGCAGCATCCAGCTGTATGGATGTTCTTGTCTTGAAAT
Source organism: Scyliorhinus torazame (assembly GCF_047496885.1). Taxonomy (NCBI): domain Eukaryota; kingdom Metazoa; phylum Chordata; class Chondrichthyes; order Carcharhiniformes; family Scyliorhinidae; genus Scyliorhinus; species Scyliorhinus torazame. The sequence continues at coordinate 145,808,204 of NC_092716.1, read as the reverse complement.
TTATCCAAGCAATTCCCCACAATCTCAACTAGTCCTCAGAACTGCGTTTTTCGCCACTACAGTCCAAGGGTACAATGTTTAGCTTAATCAACTATAGATTTAAAACACACACATGGAATTGAATCATCTTCAGATTTAAAAACACTTATACTGGACTGAACCTTCATTACTGAAGTCCCATCAGCCATAAAAACACTTATACTGGACTGAACCTTCACTACTGAAGTCCCATCAGCCATAAAAACACTTATACTTGGAATTGAATCATCCTTTTAGATGTCCCATCAACCCAAAACCTAACCCAAGCCGAATCAACAATATGAAATCCCATCAATTACATTTCTAATCCCCAGACTGACCTTTTATTTCGTCGAGACGATCTTTCCGTACCAACTGCGAGTGACCAGACTAATCAGACGATAAGAAGAGGGGAAAAATCAATGCGTGGTCATTTTCCAGCTGTACATTGTGGGCCCTTTTTCCCCATCCTCCTGTTCATAATCAGTCTAATTCTGATTTCGCAGTTGGTCAGAACCGTCTTGAGAAATCCCGGGTTTTCGGCACCAATTGTCAAATCCCAAGTTTCTTTACCCGTCAGTCTGGCCTCAATAAAAGTCGAGATGGATTTGCAGGTACAGCATTAGTTATTTTATTTAGCTTGCAAGCTTTCCTCAATTCTCAGTAGCACAAAGCACATCCTGCTCCGTACACTTCTGGAATCAAGTGAGGCTGTAGAACAAAGGAGTCTGTACTGATACATTCAAATGGCATCAAGTTTCACATACACGATTCCCATAGGTCATCCTATATCTCTCCTGACCTGTTGATATATTCTGATTGGCTCACTTCCAATCCCTTCCTCTGGCCCCTATTACCCAGCATCCTTTTCTCCTCCTTTGGTGGACACACCTCTTCCTTGCTTTGCCATGCGGTCTGAAATCCTTTGTCTGTGAACTCACCAGAATTAGACTGGCCTACCTCTACATTACATTAACTAATATCTCTAAAGTAACTATTTTATATCACATTCGTCAGTTGAGTCGGAAACATTAGAGACCTTCAAGCGGCTATTGGATAGGTACATGGATTGCGGTAGAATGATGGGGTGTAGATTAATTTGTTCTTAATCTAGGACAAAAGTTTGGCACAACATCATGGGCAGAAGGACCTGTACTATGCTGTATTTTTCTATGTTCTATGTTCTATGACAGTCCCGCCATTCCTGGAATCACTCTGGTAAACCTTCGCTGCACTCCCTCGAGAGCAAGAACATCCTTCCTCAGAGAAGGAGACCAAAACTGCACACAATACTCCAGGCGTGACTTCACCAAGGCCTTGTATAATTGCAGCAACAGATCCCTGCTTCTATACTCGAAACCTCTCGCAATGAAGACCAACATACCATTAGCCTTCTTTACCGCCTGCTGCATCTGCATGCTTACCTTCAACGACTGGTGCACAAGGACACCCAGGTCCCACTGCACACTCCCCTCTCCCAATTTACAACCATTCATGTAGTAATCTGCCTTCCTGTTTTTGCTTCCAAAGTGAATAACCTCACACTTATCCAAATTATACTGCATTTTCCATTGATTTCCCACTCGCCCAGCCTTTCCAGATCATGCTGTAGGATCCCTCCATCCTCGTCACAATTCACCCTCCCGCCTAACTTAGTATCATCTACAAACTTTGAGATGTGACATTTTGTTCCCTCATCCAAATCATTAATATATATTGTGTATAGCTGGGGTCCCAGCACCGATCCTTGTGGTACTCCACAAGTTACTGCCTGCCAATTTTGAAATCTCTCAGTTCTTCCTTCTCACTAAATCTTTCATTCTCCAACATTTCTGGCATCTGACTTGTGGCCTCTTTTGTGAAGGCAGAACCAAAGTATGACTCAATGCAGTTGCATTAGCAATTTGTGTGCCAGGTCGGTGTTGGAAAGCATAATTGTAAGTCACCAGCAGCAAGGCCCAACGTTGTATTCTAGCCGAGGCTATGGGTCCCAGTAATGGTTTAAGATCGGTAACTATGTCAAATCACCATCCATATAAATATTGGTGAAATTTCTTCACACCATCAATAACTGTAAGCCCTTTTACAGCATCTGTACACTTCTGAAAGTGTCCTTAAGGCAGAGATAATAGATCTCTCAGAACCATCTCCCATCTTGTGGGATAATAATAATATTTTTTATAATAATCTTTATTGTCACAAGTAGGCCTACATTAACACTGCAATGACGTTACTGTGAAAAGCTCCTAGTCGCCACATTCCGGCGCCTGTTCGGGTACACAGAGGGAGAATTCAGAATGTCCAAATTGTCTAACAGCACATCTTTGGGACTTGTGGGAGGAAACCGGGGCACCCGGAGGAAACCCACGCAGATACGGGGAGGACGTGCAGACTCCGCACTGACAGTGACCCAAGCTGGGAATCGAACCTGTGATCCTGGAGCTGTGAAGCAACAGTGCTACCCACTGTGCTACCATGCTGCCCAATAAATAATCTTGATTGTCATAACTAGGCTTACATTAACATTAACATTGCAATGAAGTTACTGTGAAAAGCCCCTAGTCACCACATTCCAATGCCTGTTCGAGTGCACAGAGGGAGAATTCAGAATTCTCAGTTGGTACGGGAATTGAACCCACGCTGCTGGCCTTGTTCTGCATCACCAACCAGCTGTCTAGCCCACTTAGCTAAACCAGCCTGCCAACATAGGGGGAATATGGGATAATAACATAGTAACATAGGATAATAGTGCCCCTATGCCGTCGGGGAACGCAGGACATGTGAACACGATTGGTTTTCCAGGGTCAAAATGAAGCAAGAGGTTCGAGGACTGTAAGGTTAAGGCTTACTTCACCACTTGAAAACCTTTCTCTTGGGGCTCCCTCCATTGTCACTGCTGATGTTTCTTCAGTCACTGATGTAATGGTGCTAATGTGGCTAAATTTAAAATATATCTTCCATAATATTTTACCAGACTGAGGAAGGATTTGATCTAACTGACATATTTGGATACAAAGACTTCACGTATTGATTTGATCTTTTTTTCCAGGGGATGCAACCCTTATGCACCAACACTCATCCTAGACACTCGCTTCTGAGGCCTGGAAAGTACATTTTCCATATGTGAGATGGGCCCCGCAACCCAAAACCTCTTTGATACATCTTCCAGGCTAGTCATACATTCTTCAGGGGTGGTGCCAGTGAATAGAATATTGTTCAGGTAGACCAATCAAAATTTCCTAAACACTTGCACTGTGACAGGCTTCCAATGCTTGTCAGGACAAAACTTTGTTCTCAATCCAGCCAAGAAGCCACATACAACATTTAACTGATTTTAATGCCAGAGAATCACACAGGGTTCAAGGTAAGCTGAAGTCCTGTCCTACTGGGGACATGTGATGATTGTGGTGATTGTCCCTTTAAGGGATTACAGCAGAGTAAGAGTCACATGCCATGGGGGACCAATCAGAACTGAGAGTGGGTAAACATCCAAAGAGTGGAGACCTCTGTTGGAGACAAGAATGTAGGGGACTAGGTCCAGCCTTGTGGCTGCTGTACTGCTGCACAGTTTTTCTTTTGAGTTTCCACTGGCGTCTGTGAAAGTGCACCATTATAAGACACATCCCAATTCTGTAGAAAATTTAAATTTAGGCTAATTTTATTTCATAATATTGAAATAAACAGGTGTGTTTCTGTCTTTGTTATAAACACATTATTGCTAATGTACAGTAGACTTGTCAATACAGACAAGAAATGTTGATAAATGCTCCTGTCCAGATATTGACTCACCCATTGAAATTTACAGCTTTTATTACAATTTTTGGATTATTGTTTCAGATTTTCAGAATTCAGTGTTTATTTATCTTTGCTAAAATGAATTATCAAGTTCAATATATTTAGACTTTGAAAATCTTTGGAAATAATTCCCAAGTTTTGTTTCTTCTTTTTTCAGATAAAAATCCTCCTCGAGTCGTTTCTGAGGGGAGTTACTCCAATAATCCTGCTCTTGTGCTGTTCATCTCACTGTTATGTTCATGGAGAGCATATTTTATGTAAAATAATTATCAAACCAATTATTTCACCATTTTCCTCATTTCTAGATTGTACAAAGTTTACCGTATGTTTTGACAATGCTCTGTTTAAATGTATTTTTGTGGTTTTGTATTTTTGCATCCATCGCATTCAGAACAACCCTGGAAGTTCACTAGCAGGTGTTAGAATAGGAATACAGAATATTCATCAGAAATCTATATTCATCTGAAATCGCTCAGTCCATTTTAATCTAACGGCTGACTATTTTATTTTTAACAGATCTGTTCTCGTTGTCGGAGGGGGGGGTAATTTTCAGTTGATTCTGCTAAGTATTCCGACAATATTATTTCATAATTTCAGACCTAGTAGATCTGCTGTAAAATGTTTCCAACCATTGGCAGTAATGGCACCACATCATACAAATGGAAAGATAGATGAGAATTGTAACCACCAGAAATGGATGTGTTGGGGTATGCTGAGCTGTGAACATTTTAGAATTCTGGAACCCAAACTGCTTCAAATCTACCCACTTCCAATAGAGATGAACTGGGGTCAGGTAACCAAACCATTTCGGGAGGGGTGTTCCTAATTTGAATATTACAATGACGCATGCCTCACAGTATATCCATCTTCCATGTTTAATCTGTGGAAGCCAAAATGAAGTGAGAAGAGGTAAATGCCTTTCCAGCACAGCCTGTTCACTCAGGGCTGCTTCCTCACACCCTCCATCAGTATCGCATAGCCAACATCGCCCCTGTGGCACACAAAGCCCCTTCCCCACCTTCAACAGCCCTTGCTTAGCTTGCGGACTTCCTGCGTCAACATCATCAACAGCCTGATCCCCCACAGGATTGTCCAGGATTGATTGCCAGACCATAACTCCTTCCTTCCCCCTTGGAAATCCTGCCAACAAAAATAAAGCCAAATTTCTGCTGGGGTTTCCTTTTATTCTGGTACATTACATAATAAAAACTGAGATGTGTTTTGAAGCTTCCTATCATTGTTCCAGTCAAATCTTTGTGCATTCTTTTAATGCTCCCTTCAAAATCTTCCAATTGTGTCTGGGCAGTTCTGCAACTGAACTAGCTTAATTTGTCTGGAACCTTTTATCAGGCTGTCAGGTTGTCATTTGCACATGGGAAACCTTCCAGGAGTCTTTTCAAACCAGCTCATGATACCCGTGACAAAGTTACACTGAGTCATTGGTCAGAAGTCCTTCTGTGGTCCTTTCTGGACATAATTAGAAAATCGAGCACAGGTGTACTTTCTGCAAGGTGCATATCAGTCAAACAAGATATTCAGCTTCTTTCAGTCTCTGGAACGTCGACATGCCGGAACCGTGGAGAAGTTCAAAAGTGCTGACATCCATGGGAATTGCAAAGAACTTTGAACTTCTGACATGCAATTTTCTTGCTCCCCTTCACAAAAGTCTCCAGTACTGAATAAGAACTGGATTCGGACAGTTCCGTGGGCTGTTACCCAGGAAATGCTAAAGCAAGGCATTGAAGCGTTTGAGTACAGCAGCAACCCCATGGCGATTACCACTTCACAGAAGATCCAGGCAGCTGATGACTATTCAACATCAATTTTAACCCAGACCTTCTGGTGTTTTTGTTTTGTCCTACCTAATTTAATGTTCCGTTAACTTCAAGAAAGAGTAAACTCAATAGCGTTTGATACAGTCTCTGATCTAAATCATTCCTGTACCCAGCAATTGTGTTTGGTTACAACAAGGACTTTTGATGTAATAGTATAAAATTACACCTACAAATATTTATGTGACAATATCAGACACATCTATTTGAGAGGGAATCTGGAGGCATTGTCTCCATAATTAGCTGTACAGTAACTTTTGGGGCAATCCATAAGCAATGTTTCTCCAGCGCCTGCCTTTTCAATTGCAAATATAAGATTTGTGTTCTGTAACTAGTTATTTGGTGTTGCATTTTTTTCCTTTACTCAAATCCCAAGAGAAGGAGAGGTCAAAGAACCAATTCTCCGTCCAGCGATGCCGTAATCGCGAAATGTGATTGGGCGAAGAATCACGTGTGAGGTGAAAATCGTAGTCAGCACCGGGCGCCTGTCAGAATGCCATGCTCCGCTGCCTCGACAGCAGCATCAATGCATTCTATTCTGCATGTACAGTAAATGCCATTAGCATATCATTAACAGGCCTGACCTGGTATTCTCCAGGGCCTCCACAATGCTCCGCCTCCGCCAGAAGGAATTACCAAAAGTGAGTAACAACTGTGGTTTTAAAAATCGAGAAACAGGCACCATGGCTGCTGAGGGAGAGAGAGGAGGTAGGACATGCAGAAGTATGAATGTGGGTTGCTTTTTCAGCCGCTGGGGCTGGCTGCTGGTGGGGGGCGGGGGAGGGTCCGCCAGGGCTGAGGGGGGGGGAGCAGCTGGTGGTGACATGAGTGATCTGGGGATGAGCCATGGGAGTGACCTGGGGATGACCCCACTTGCGTGCACCCCAGTGACCGCCCACTCTGGCCCGTGGTTACGCAGTACTGCAGGTGGTGAAGCAACTCCACCACCTGTGCCCCACCCCACATCCTCTTCACCCCCAACCGTCTACCCCACCATCCCCACACTCCATCACCCAACCAACCATCCCTGCACTCCATCCCCCACCCCAAACTACAGCTCTCCCCCCCAAATGGGCACCACCCACCGGTGGGGCATCATGCGGCCCGCTCAAGGGCAATGCCCACTGGAGGATGCCGAATGGGGCAACGGAGAGTACAGCTGGCATGGATAAGGCCATGCACTAGTACCCCTTCCGGTAGGGCCGGGTGCCTGTCAGCAGGGAAGGGTGCCGTAGCCAGTGATGCGTTGCAGAATGCAGAGTGCTGGGGAAACAGCAGGGGGTAAGTTGGAGGATGGGGAGGAGGGGGGAGCAGGACATGCGGGGGCAGTACTTACGAGCCCTAATGTTATGCCTAGGTGGATTCCCAGGCAGTACATCAAGAGTGGAGGCGGCCTGCTGCGATTCCTGCCCTGTGACCTAAGTCCCCTGTTGCGGCCGTCTTCTGGGGCGACTGGGCCTGGATGGGCCCAGCTGCTGGTCAGTTTACCCATGCGGCGTGGTGCCACCCTGTTCTGCTCGTTGCCTATCACATGCACCAGGGACAGTAGGAGGGAGGCCGAGACACCTCCCCTGTGGGAATCACGGCATGGGCCCGATCGTCTCCTCTTCCTCCCACTTGGTGCCCGATGGTCCCCGGGTTACTCCATGGGATGTGGCCAGCCCCTGAAGCAACTCCACCACCTGGCACTGCCAGTGCTGGAGGCCCACTCCTGTCATGACCAGGGTCTCAATGCTCGCAGCCATGGAGCCAGGGAGTGGACCACCCTGTGACTGTGCCACTCCCTCTGGGTATGTGCCACATCAGCCAGTGCCCGCGCAATACCGCCAACACCCTCAGCCATGACCCGCTGTGACTGGACTATGCTCTGGAGCATCACTGCATAGTCCAGGTGGCCATGGTACATGGCTGCCTGAAAGAAGGCAGCCCTGTCCTGTGCCACTGCCTGCACAGAGTGCCCCAGGCCTTGGATATCTATTTTTTTCCAATTAAGAGGCAATATAGCATGGTCAATCCACCTATGCTGCACATCTTTTGTACTGTGGGGGTAAGACCCACGCAGACACAAGGAGAAAGTGCAAACTCCACACATACAATGACCCGGGGCCGAGATCAAACCCAGACCCTCAACGGCGTGAGGTAGCAATGCTAACCACTGCGCCACATGCCCCCTCAGGCCATGGAAATCTTGACCCAAGGCCAAAAACTTCACCCCCAAAGCGCCACCCATGCCACCTGTGCTGTGTTGGCCTGGGTGACACGCATGGTCAGCACCACCACCTGCCTCTGCAGGCTTTGGACTACAGGGTTGCTGACACCCCCTCATGATGTCCTTGGTTGCATCTCCACTATCAATGGGACCGCCCTTTCCAGAAGACCAAAATCTGTCTGGGCAGCAGCTAATCCCTGGGATCGGGCCACCTTCCAACCATCCACCCCCTGGGGGTACCTGCCTCCACCTGAAGCACTGCAGTATGTGTGTGGTGTGAGCCAGATAGTGCTCCAGGAGCCTCTTCATTAAAGTGCCCAACCGAGGTGAGTGTCTCTGGGATGGTGGAGGGTATTAGAGACAGCTGATTCGGGAAGTCAGTGTCATTTCCGTACTGGTGTTCCAGGGTGTCTCGGGCTGCGGTTCAAGGGTTCCCATTGCTGTCCTTGACCCCTTCCTCACTGCTATCCGCTTGGGGTTTGGGTTGTGCTCGGGGGCAGGGTGCACCACAAGGGCCCTCCTCATCACCAGGAAATCCGATCGCGGGCTGGTGTGGGAGTGGTGGTGGTGGAGGGGGTGGGGGTATGTTGGGGTGGTGTGGGCAGGGATGGGGGTGATGACACAATACCAACCTATGCCCGCCCCGGCGACTGCCCTCTCTCCGACTTGGCTGCAGGTCCGGCTGTCCCACTCTAATCTTTTCCGTCTCCCTGCGGTTGAGGGCCGTCTTATCCTGGGCAGTGGGGCAGTGGTGATGCGGAGGGTAGAAATATAGAACGTGCACAGTGTTAGTCAGTTGTATGCATGCAGAACAGGGTGTTGGTAACTGGGGCCTTCGTGGCCAGGACACCCGGCCATAGTGGCCAGTGTGCATGCTGGCATGTGGTGCAGTGTAGGGGTTCGGTTGCCCTCCGGTGGGGGGCGGGAAGGGGGGGGCGGTGTAGTTGCAGGTATTTGGGACCAGGGCTAGTGCCAAGGGCATGGTGCTGCCCACTCACCCTGGCTACCCTGAGGAAGTCGTGCAGTTTTTTGCAGCACTCCTGTCACGTCCTGATGGTGGGATTCATGTGCATGAGTGCGCTGCTGGTAAAACTGAGGATCCCGCGAATGGAGAATCCCGCCCCTTGTTTCTAAAATGGAGAATCCCGCCCTTAGTCTCTGAAATGGAGAATCCCAACCCATGTGTTTTCTTTGAGTTCCTTTGAATTCAAATGGGACAGAGTTTTTGGTTCAAATTTTGGAATTAAATTAGAATCCGCAGATTGATGAAGCCTTGGTTGATTTCAGGTGGTGGTGAAACATGTTTCAATGCTTTGATTTATTAACACTGCTGCGTTCACTTGTTGCTCTGCTCATAAAGAGTTTGTAATGCCATGGATATAAAATTATTTGCTGATAAAACATAAACTTTAAACAATGATATAACCTTTTCTGTTTTATAGTTTTCAAAACGCACAGAAGTGTGAGAAAATACAGAATAAGCAAAGTTTAATTCATCAATTAATTGCATTCCTTTTTCAAGACAAATACAAGACAAGTTTGTTCTACCAAACTTTTACGTAAACTACCCTTTCTCTGAAGGCGAAACGTCTAAGAATATAAATCTCCCAAAAATGTCTCTACAACCTCTGAAGGAAATTAACAAAATCTCCAGAATATGAATTCAACTCACAACTCATAGTTAAACACTGATTTTATCTTCACCCACCCAATGGTAATCAGGCATGTTCAGGTCATGTGTCCATTTTATTTGCGATCTGAAATCCAAGGAAGTACAGAAGTAAGAGTTTGTCTCACACAGTGTTATGACACCCTGGGCAGTATGCGATCAATTCCAGCCCCACTCGTCCACAAGTCACAACACAAGGGAATTAACTACCAATTCTTTCAAAAATTCCCAATGTCATTGGCCCTTAGCTGCCCAATAATTGTCAGTAGGTTTGTAAGTTGAAACACAATTACTGTTTATTTATAACAAGAGTAATGATGAACCATGCAATAAATACATCTGGATAACAAAAAGCTAACCTACTGTCCACTTTAACTGTCCCACCATCTATCCACACACACACACACAAGACAGACAAACACTGGGGGGGGGTGAGGAGGAAAAAATAATAAGGTGAAGGCCAAAAGATAAGAGTCCTTGCCTCCAATGGTGGTTCTCTATCACACTTTCCTCTCATCCAGCTTGGAGATTAAACTCCTTGTTTTGCAGCCTGTAATGACCTTCCCTTTAGTTTCAAAATGTATTACTCACAGCTTTATGGAGGGTGAATTGGTTGGTTCTGGACACTGCTGGCACAGCCTGTAATGTTTCTCCTGTACATAGATTCATCCAGGTTCCCTGCCAGTTCAGAAACACAGCCTTTCTGAAGAATCACAGAGAGGGGGGAGGACAGTAGTTGTTCCTCTGAGTAACCAGGAGACAAACTGAAATCAAAACTGAACCCTTAAAGCTCTGAAAGCATTTCAGTGGGATCAGATCAAAGAACCACCTGTTACCAGGCAGACCACAACCATTTGGGCCAATTCTTTGGCCATCGGCCAAATCAATCAAACCGAGTCATCCCCTGCTCTTTCCTGTCCCTTTTCCCCCACACTTCCTCTTTTCTTCTCCTCTGTCCTCTTCCCATTTTCCTTCTTTCTCCCCTTCCCATTCCCTCATCTCTTCTCTTCCTCCTACCCCAACCAACTGAAAATCTCAGTTTTTAGGGCCAAATGGAAACCGCAAGTGACATTGTCAGGTCCAGTTCTTCTGCAAATTTGAAGTCAGTGTAGGTACAGCATGGACCTTGGCTTCTTAGGGAAGTCAGACAGGAGTCGAGGGAAGTCAGTCGGGGTGAGGGAGTGAGGCCAAGGGGAAGAGAGAGAGAATTCAGGAGGACCAAGGTCTTGAAGTGCAGCAGGGCCCAAAGACCTCGAGACTGGAGGTAGCGGAGGGTGAGTGGGGAGAGAGTTGAGGGTTAGAGATTCTGGAGTGGTGGGGGAGAGGGTTTCCAGGGAACACGTTGCCAGGGGGAAAGAATTTGGAGGGGGAAGAGACTTGAGGGAAAGGGAATATTTAGAGGCTGAATAGAGTGGGAGCATTTGGAATGAAGGATGATAGATTGGAGGGGGAATGTTGGAAGGGAGTGGGGAATTTGGGGTGAGGGAGAGAATCTGGAGACTGGAGTGTGAACAGGAGGAGTTTGGAGGCTGTAGGGAGAGGGAAGACTTTGAGGGGTAGGGAGAGGCTGGAGGGGAAGAATGCAGGGAGTGGGGGAGATTTGGAGGCTGGAGAGGGGGGGGGGGAAGGAAATTTGAAGACTGAGCAGCGAAAAGGGGTGAGAGTAGAGACTTGGGAAAGATGGGAGTGCAGTTTTGACCCTGAGTGTCGAGACAGGGGTGGGGGAAGAGTTTAAACCCAGAGAATGCAGTGGGAAGGAGAGAATTTAGGTGGTGAGATTGGGGAGGGGTGAAAGTTTAGAGATTTGGGGAGTGAATGGGTGGAAAACACAGATACTGGGACTAAGATGAATTCTGCACTGATGGTGATCAAGTGGTGCTCTCAAGCATGCAATGCATGGCAGGACAATGTTTTGGACTAAATGAAAAATTGAATAAATTCAGATATTATTTAAATATTATTCAGTGCAGGCTGCTGAGCATAATTGATAGCTTTGAGCATGCAAGAAAGCTTTGAACGTACTAGATCTCTTTGAGAACACTATCAAATTTGATGTCAAATTCATTCCAAATTAGAAAATTAGAGCTGTTGATGCCAAATCGTAATTGAGCCAATAGTGCACATTTGAAAGCAAAATGATGTTAACATTTTCAGGGAGGGAAGTCTCTCATCCTAGTTAATTCCTTCTGCATCCTTTAAAAGGCTTTGATATAATTTTTAAAGTATGGTTCCAAAATAATTTTTAAAATCAATTAATTTATACATTCTTATAGTTTTGTTTGTAATTTGAAAATAAGTGAAAGAACAAATTTATACAAGCAACATATCTTGTACAGTTGAATTCATATTGTCCACCTGCAGGAAAAGAAAAATATGTTAAAATAGCCAGTCAATAAGTACAAATAGCCAGTAAGTAAGTACAAATTAAGAACAATTTATCTTGCTCGTCTCTTACCAATATTAAATGAATGCATATAAGGGATAGGGTTAACAGCATTGCAGTAGTGAGGCTCATCTTCTGCTCTGCGTGTGACATAAACCTCTAGCCGGACCCGAACACAGAAGGTAGAGGTTTTAAAAATTTGTAGGCAATAAAGTTCATAATGCAATCCACTTAAAATACCAATAATCATTGGGACTAATGAGTATGATTGTCCATCTAAGAAACTCTTTGTCACTGGTCATGAGTTCTGTGGTCCTTGCATGGCTGATGAGCCCAATCCTGGAGTCGCATCTCCAACTGTAAACTTGGCAGATATTTCTGGGACGTGGAATTGGTTCTTGGGCAAGAGATTGGTGGCATTTCTTTCTCAGGCTCCTTTTCCAAACCTCCTCTTGCCGTTGGATGTTCTCGGAGAATTCTGCCCCTTCAAATGGGTGGTTCCTCCTGGTAGGTTTCTTCTGAGAAAGGGTCTCCCACGCATTGACATTTATGTTGCATTTCTTGAGGTAAGCCCTCAGGGTGTCTTTCAAGTGCTTCCTTTCTCGTCCTCTTGTTTGGGTGCCTTTCTGGAGCTGGGTGAAGGAAGATTTGCTTTGGCAGTCAGGACTCTGGCATCCTAAGCACATGGCCAGCCCAGCAAAATTGGTTTGGGATGATCATGGCCTCAATGTTGTTCCCCTTGTTGCTCCTTCAATTATGCTGTTAGATGCCTGTCCTCTTAGCTGATGCAGAGAATGTGGCACAGTCAGCATTGATGGTTCCTCTCCAGGGGCTTGAGCTAGCACCTGTCCGTAGTCCAAGTTGTTCAGCCATATAGAAGAGTTGGGAGGACCACTGCCTGGTACACGAGAGTCTTAGTATTAGCATGGATGTTGCAGTCATTAAAGAATATCATCCTTAGATATCCAAAGGCAGCACTCGAGGATTGAATAAAATGTCAGATATCCGCCTGAGATGTGAGGTGGCTTCCCAGGTAGGGGATTTGTTCCATATTTGAGAGTATTTCTCAGTTGATCTTGTTGGAGTGAGAGACCGGATCTTGTCCTGGGGTGGGTTAGTAAAGGACTTTGAGGCTTCTTGAGGTTGAGGCTGAGACTGATTCTTCAGTATGTTTCCATGAAGGCACCAAGCATGGCTTAGAGATTCTCTTCTGAGAGAACTGAGATGGCGTTATCATCCGCATACTGAGGTTCCGTGAGCGATGTCAGTGCCATTTTCTTCTTAGAATTCAAATGGTGCCATCCACCCTGTAGCCAAAGTCAATGTCACTGGGAATCTTGTTCTTGGCAAGGTGAAGAATGGTGGCAATGAAGATAGGGTGGGGGCGAAGACACATCCCTGCTTGACTCTATTCTTAACCTTGAAGGTTTCTGTCATATTTCCGTCAATGAGGACTCTTGCTGACATTGTGGAGTCGGAGGATGTTGGTGAATTTCTCTGGACAGTTGGCCTTTGACAGGATCTTCCTTTGCACTTTCTGATTTAGTCAAAAGCTTGGGTCAGATCAATGATGCCATGTACAGTGGTTGATGTTGCTCCTGGCATTTCTCCTGAAGTTGTTGAGTTGTGAAAATTCTGTCCATTGTTCCACAGTTTGTTCAGGAGCCACACTGGCATTCCGGAAGGATTTCTTCAGAGACTAGGAGAAGGGAGCTATTGAGGATTCTGGTGATGAGCTTCCCAGCGATGGAGGATAGGGAGATTTCTCGGTAGTTCCCACAATTTGCGTTGTCTCCTTTCTTGAAGACGGTGGAGATTACTATGTCCCTGAGGTTGGCATGGATTTCATTTCTGTCCCAAATTTTGGAATCTACTGACTCTCCTCTTAACTGCAGCCATTTTCTTAACATGTAGCACTCATAAAAAAAATTTCAGGATCATTAATTTTTGTCGCACCATGTTGTATTTATTTTTATCTTCATCTGCACTGAATTCAAATGAAATAAAAAGTTCAATGCTTGCGGTCCAGCCTAATTTACTAGGAGTGCTATTTTCCTTTGGTCTGAAGCATTTTCAAGCGTGGAGGCAGGAAGGAAAACTTCAAACAGCTTTTTTAAGAAAGCCTAGTTCTGGCATAGTTTAACATGTGCCCTGAAGTGGTCAGGCTTCTTGAGAGCTTCGATCTTCTGATTAATCTTCGTCGTAGATTTTTTCTGAGTTCTGTAGCTCCTGGGTTGCTTCTTCAATCTCCAAATTGTTTCCTAATCTAACTGTTGTTTCTTAAAAGAAATAAACGCCTGGTGCCATGTGGTGTTCTTTGTGTTGCTTATTTCAGGATGGTTGGCGTAGTGTTCACAAAAACCATGAAATAGCTTTAACTTAAACAAAGCTATACATTTATTAACACTACTCGACACATACTCCTTAAGATAACACAGGTGATTAATAACATCCGAGCTACACGCAACGATAGCTAATCTCACTACTGGTTTAAACTATGATCTGCACTCACTTACACTATCTGCTCTTCTGACCTTCACTAGCTAACTCCTGCATACACTCCCCGCCGCCCCCCCCCTCCCCACCCCACAATCACTGCCCTATATAATTGTAACTGTAGCTCCTTCTAGTGGCTACACTCAACACTACATTAACCCTTGCAGTGCTGATAGTTATGATAATACCACAAACTCAACTACTTAAAACACAAATGCAAAAACAGAATTTGAACGCGTTGTGAGTATTCTTGCAGATATGGAAAAATTCAAACAGGAGCGAGGCAGGTCAAAACAATACCCCACTTAAATAACATGTCATCGGATTTGCTGATGGGTGCAGTACCCAATAGGGAGAAAGTAATACTGCTCCCAGAAAAAACCTGCTGCTTACATCAGGCAAACATGGTTTGAAGGTGGTTGAGTGGCTTTGCAGCAGGAGTGGAGTGCTCCTTACCTGGATTCAGTGGAGGAGGTGGTTAATAACAGGAGAGGGGAGCACAATTTTAGATTTACCTGCATCCCCACTCTCCCAACCCCAGAACTTCATTCTCAGAGCCACTTAATTTCAACAGTAGTCATTGTTCACTTATTACACACTTTATATCAACATGTATCCCTCCACCATTGCCAATCATCCAAATGCATATGCAATCTGAAACAACTCAGAGTGTTTTTTTAAACTAGATTGCCCATCTTGAAGGGGTACCCTCTTCACTGGCAACCTAAAACGAGGGAGGTAGGGAGAGCCCTGGCCCTTGCTTTGGAGAATCTGAACACTGATTTTATCTTCACTCACCCAATGGTAATGTTGCTAACTTACTCCTTGGTTCAATTGCTCTGTTTTATTACCTTTCTTCTCGAGTCGCCAGGTATCTTTATGATACCACCATGAAGTTCAAGTCCGAGTAATGATCAATAACCCAATACACCGATTAGTAAGATTTAAATCAAAGCACATTTATTATACACAGTAATCGCTACTCATGCACAAATTCTACGTCTAAGCTACTTCTACAACTAACAGGCCTACACTTAACTTCGGACTGGCCCACCAGGTCAGGGGAACAAATGGCCTTCCGTTCGGGTTCTAAGTCTGCGGGATTCGAAGTTGGTACGGATTGGTAGCTAGGAGCGCCTATTTCGTAGCGAGCGTTGAATTAAGACTTACGTCAGTCGGCGATCACTGCACCGGTCACGGTCAATGTTGGTTCGTGTTGCTGGGTGTCCCGGGCAGGAAGAAGAGATGAAGAGCTGCTGAAGAGCGTGTAGAGAGCGATTTGAACTTGGGGCTTAACTCTTATAGTCCCCAGGAGCTTCCCGCCTTTCGGGGCGGACCCTGTACCTGGTCCCAAGTGATTGGACTTTGTCCCAATCGCTTGGTTCGATTTCTCCAATACTGGAGCGGTTCCCTGATCAATGGGCGGTATTGAGGTGCTCGTTCACCTCCTTTGTGTTGGCTCCTGCTGGCGCCGAGGAGTCTGGCTTTGCTTTGTGTGTCCAAAATGTTACCTCTTGTTCCCGGGGATTGCTCATCAGTATGCAGATGGCTGTTACTTTGTTATGCTGATGAGCGCTGGTATCGATGTTGTCTGACCTTTGCAGAGGTAAATACACAGCAAACCTGCAGCTGCTGGTTTCTATCTTGATGGCTGACTTTCCCATCAGCCTTTGCCGTTTGCCATTTTAAATCGGGAGTTGGCTAATTTAGGTGTCTACGGTAATAAGGAAAGTTCAGGTCAGGTGTCCATTTTATTTGAGATCTGAAATCCAAGGAAGTACAGAAGGAAGAGTTTGACTCACACAGTTTTATGACACTTTGGGCAGTACACAATCAATTCCAGCCCCACTAGTCTGCAGGTCACAACACAAGGGAATTAACCACCAATTCTTACAAAAATTCCCAAAGTCTTTGCCCTTAGCTGCCCAATAATTGTCAGCGGGTCTGTAAGTTGAAACACAATTACTGTTTATTTATAACAAGAGTAATGGTGAAACAACAAGCTAACCTACTGCCCACTTTAAATGTCCCACCATTTATCCATACACACACACAAGACAGACAAACACTGTGGCGGGGGGGGGGGGGATAAAAATAATAAGGATGAAGGCCAAAGGATAAGAGTCCTCGCCTCCAATGGTGGTTCTTTATCACACTTTCCTCACAACCAGCTTGGAGATTAAACTCCTTGTTTTGCAGCCCGTAATGACCTTCCCTTTAGTTTCAAAATGTATTACTCACAGCTTTTTATGGAGGGCGAATTGGTTGGTTCTGGACTCTGCTGGCACAGCCTGTAATGTTTCTCCTGTACATAGATTCATCCAGGTTCCCTGCCAGTTCAGAAACACAGCCTTTCTGAAGGAAAACAGAGAGGGGGGAGGTCAGTAGTTGTTCCTCTGAGTAATCAGGAGACAAACTGAAATCAAAACTGAACCCTTAAGGCTCTGAAAGCATTTCAGTGGGATCAGATCAAAGAACCACCTGTTACCAGGAAGACCACAGCCATTTGGGCCAATTCTTTGGCCATTCGCCAAATCAATCAAACCGAGTCATCCGTCCTGCTCTTTCCTGTCCCTTTTCCCCCACTCTTCCTCTTTTCTTCTCCCCTGTCCTCTTCCCATTTTCCTTCTTTCTCCCCTTTCCATTCCCTCACCTCTTCTCTTCCTCCTACCCCAACCAACTGAAAATCTCAGTTTTTAGGGCCATATGGAAACCGCAAGTGACATTGTCAGGTCCTGTTCTTCTGCAAATTTGAAGTCAGTGTAGGTACAGCATGGACCTTGGCTTCTTAGGGAAGTCAGACAGGAGTCGAGGGAAGTCAGTCGGGGTGAGGGAGTGAGGCCAAGGGGAAGAGAGAGAGAATTCAGGAGGACCAAGGTCTTGAAGTGCAGCAGGGCCCAAAGACCTCGAGACTGGAGGTAGCGAAGTGTGGGTGGGGAGAGAGATTGAGGGTTAGAGATTCTGGAGTGGTGGGGGAGAGGGTTTCTAGGGAACACGTTGCAGGGAGAAAGAATTTGGAGGGGGAAGAGACTTGAGGTAAAGGGAATATTTAGATGCTGAATAGAGTGGGAGCTTTTGGAATGAAGGATGATAGATTGGAGGGGGAATGTTGGAAGGGAGTGGGGAATTTGGGGTGAGTGAGAGAATCTGGAGGGAAAGGGAAGGTTTGGAGACTGGGATGTGAACAGGAGGAGTTTGGAGGCTGTAGGAAGAGGGAAGACTTTGAGGGGTGGGGAGAGGCTGGAGGAGAAGAATGCAGGGAGTAGGGGAGATTTGGAGGCTAGGGAGGGGGGAAGGAAGTTTGAAGACTGAGCGACGAAAAGGGGAGAGAGTAGAGACTTGGGGAAGATGGGAGTGCATATTTGACCCTGAGTGTCGAGACGGGGGTGGGGGAAGAGTTTAAACCCAGAGAATGCAGTGGGAAGGAGAGAATTTAGGTGGTGAGATTGGGGAGGGGTGAATGTTTAGAGATTTGGGGAGTGAACGGGTGGAAAGCACAGATTCCTGACTAAGATGAATTCTGCACTGATGGTGATCAAGTGGTGCTCTCAAGCATGCAATGCATGGCAGGACAATGTTTTGGACTAAATGAAAAATTGAATAAATTCAGATATTATTTAAATATTATTCAATGCAGGCTGCTGAGCATAATTGATAGCTTTGAGCATGCAAGAAAGCTTTGAACATACTAGATCGCTTTGAGAACTCTATCAAATTTGATGTCAAATTCATTCCAAATTAGAAAATTAGAGCTGTTGATGCCAAATCGTAATTGAGCCAATGGTGCACATTTGAAAGCAAAATGATGTTAACATTTTCAGGGAGGGAAGTCTCTCATCCTAGTTAATTCCTTCTGCATCCTTTCAAAGGCTTTGATATAATTTTTAAAGTATGGTTCCAAAATAATTT
Source organism: Scyliorhinus torazame (assembly GCF_047496885.1). NCBI lineage: Eukaryota > Metazoa > Chordata > Chondrichthyes > Carcharhiniformes > Scyliorhinidae > Scyliorhinus > Scyliorhinus torazame. The sequence goes on along the minus strand of NC_092716.1, from coordinate 145,789,893 downwards.
TTAAAATCAATTAATTTATACATTCTTATAGTTTTGTTTGTAATTTGAAAATAAGTGAAAGAACAAATTTATACAAGCAACATATCTTGTACAGTTGAATTCATATTGTCTACCTGCAGGAAAAGAAAAATATGTTAAAATAGCCAGTCAATAAGTACAAATAGCCAGTAAGTAAGTACAAGTTAAAAACAATTTATCTTGCTCGTCTCTTACCAATATTAAATGAATGCATATAAGGGATAGGGTTAACAGCATTGCAGTCGTGAGGCTCATCTTCTGCTCTGCGTGTGACATAAACCTCTAGCCGGACCCGAACACAGAAGGTAGAGATTGTAAAATGTTGTAGGCAATAAAGTTCATAATGCAATCCACTTAAAATACCAATAATCATTGGGACTGTTTGTCATGATGCCTTCCTATTCGATAATCACTCGCTAATGAGTTTGATTGTCCATCTAAGAAACTCTTTGTCACTGGTCATGAGTTCTGTGGTCCTTGTAAAGCTGATGAGCCCAATCCTGGAGTCGCATCTCCAACTGCAAACTTGGCAGATATTTCTGGGACGTGGAATTTGTTCTTGGACAAGAGATTGGTGGCATTTCTTTCTCAGGCTCCTTTTCCAAACTTCCTCTTGCCGTCAGATGTTCTCGGAGAATTGTGCCCCTTCAAACGGGAGGTTCCTCCTGGTAGGTTTCTCCTAGTCTCTGAAGAAAGGGTCTCCCACGCATTGACATTTAGGTTGTATTTCTTGAGGTAAGCCCTCAGGGTGTCTTTCAAGTGCTTCCTTTCTCGTCCTCTTGTATGGGTGCTTTTCTGGAGCTGGGTGAAGGAAGATTTGCTTTGGCAGTCAGGACTCTGGCATCCTAAGCACATGGCCAGCCCAGCAGAATTGGTTTGGGATGATCATGGCCTCGATGTTGTTCCCCTTGTTGCTCCTTCAATTATGCTGTTAGATGCCTGTCCTCTTAGCTGATGCGGGGAATGTGGCACAGTCAGCATTGATAGTTGCTCTCCAGGGGCTTGAGCCAGCATTTGTACGGAGTCCAAGTTTCTGAGCCATATAGAAGAGTTGGGAGGACCACTGCCTTGTACACAAGAGTCTTAGTATTAGCATGGATGTTGCAGTCATTGAAGAATATCATCCTTAGATATCCAAAGGCAGCACTCAAGGATTGAAAATTATGTCAGATCTCCGCCTGAGATGAGGGGTAGCTTCCCAGGTAGGGGATGTGTTCCATATTTGGCAGTATTTCTCAGTTGATCTTGTTGGAGCGAGAGACTGGATCTTGTCCTGGGGTGGGTTAGTAAAGGACTTTGAGGCTTCTTGAGGTTGAGGCTGAGACTGATTCTTCAGTATGTTTCCATGAAGGCACCAAGCATGGCTTAGAGATTCTCTTCTGAGAGAACTGAGATGGCGTTATCATCCGCATACTGAGGTTCCGTGAGCGATGTCAGTGCCATTTTCTTCTTAGAATTCAAATGGTGCCATCCACCCTGTAGCCAAAGTCAATGTCACTGGGAATCTTGTTCTTGGCAAGGTGAAGAATGGTGGCAATGAAGATAGGGTGGGGGCGAAGACACATCCCTGCTTGACTCTATTCTTAACCTTGAAGGTTTCTGTCATATTTCCGTCAATGAGGACTCTTGCTGACATTGTGGAGTCGGAGGATGTTGGTGAATTTCTCTGGACAGTTGGCCTTTGACAGGATCTTCCTTTGCACTTTCTGATTGAGTCAAAAGCTTGGGTCAGATCAATGATGCCATGTACAGTGGTTGATGTTGCTCCTGGCATTTCTCCTGAAGTTGTTGAGTTGTGAAAATCCTGTCCATTGTTCCACAGTTTGTTCAGGAGCCACACTGGCTTTCCGGAAGGATTTCTTCAGAGACTAGGAGAAGGGAGCTAGTGAGGATTCTGGTGATGAGCTTCCCAGCGATGGAGGATAGGGAGATTTCTCGGTAGTTCCCACAATTTGCTTTGTCTCCTTTCTTGAAGACGGTGGAGATTACTGTGTCCCTGAGGTTGGCATGGATTTCATTTCTGTCCCAAATTTTGGAATCTACTGACTCTCCTCTTAACTGCGGCCGTTTTCTTAACATGCAGTGCTCATAAAAAAAATTTCAGGATCATTAATTTTTTTGTCGCACCATGTTGTATTTATTTTTATCTTCATCTGCACTGAATTCAAATGAAATAAAAAGTTCAATGCTTGTGGTCCAGCCAAATTTACTAGGAGTGCTATTTTCCTTTGGTCTGAAGCATTTTCAAGCGTGGAGGCAGGAAGGAAAACTTCAAACAGCACTTTTAAGAAAGCCCAGTTCTGGCATAGTTTAACATGTGCCCTTAAGTGGTCAGGCTTCTTGATAGCTTCGATCTTCTGATTAATCTTCGTCGTAGATTTTTTCTGAGTTCTGTAGCTCCTGGGTTGCTTCTTCAATCTCCAAATGCTATTGTTTCCTAATCTAACTGTTGTTTCTTAAAAGAAATAAACGCCTGGTACCATGTAGTGTTTTTTGTGTTGCTTATTGCAGGATGGTTGGCGTAGTGTTCACAAAAACCATGAAATAGCTTTAACTTAAACAAAGCTATACATTTATTAACACTACTCGACACATACTCCTTAAGATAACACAGGTGATTAATAACATCCGAGCTACACACAACTATAGCTAATCTCACTACTAGTTTAAACTATGATCTGCACTCACTTACACTATCTGCTCTTCTGACCTTCACTAGCTAACTCCTGCATACACTCCCCCCCCCCCCCCCCACCCCACAAGGCTTAGAATCACTGCCTTATACAATTGTAACTGTAGCTCCTTCTAGTGGCTACTCTCGACACTACATTAACCCTTGCAGTGCTGATAGTTATGAAAATACCACAAACTCAACTACTTAAAACACAAATGCAACAGAATTTGAACGCGTTGTGAGTATTCACGCAGATATGGAAAAAATCACACAGGAGCCAGGCAGGTCAAAACAATACCCCACTTAAATAACATGTCATCGGATTTGCTGATGGGTGCAGTACCCAATAGGGAGAAAGTGATACTGCTAAACAACTACCAGAAAAAACCTGCTGCTTGCATCAGGCAAACATGGTTTGAAGGTGGTTGAGTGGCTTTGCAGCAGGAGTGGAGTGCTCCTTACCTGGATTCAGTGCAGGAGGTGGTTAATAACAGGAGAGGGGAGCACAATTTTAGATTTACCTGCATCCCCACTCTCCCAACCCCAGAACTTCATTCTCAGAGCCACTTGATTTCAACAGTAATCATTGTTCACTTATTACACACTTTATATCAACATGTATCCCTCCACCATTGCCAATCATCCAAATGCATATGCAATCTGAATCAACACAGAGTGTTTTTTTAAAACTAGATTGCCCATCTTGAAGGGGTACCCTCTTCACTGGCAACCTATAGCTAGGGAGGTAGGGAGAGCCCTGGCCCTTCCTTTAGGGAATAGGGGGTGGAATTCTCCCCCACCACGCCGGGTGTGAGAATCGCTGGGGCGCCGCGCGAGTCCCGCCATGCCGCCCGGGCACCAGCACGCGATTCTCCCCCCCCCCCCCATACCGGCGCGGCAAGAATCACGGCTGGCCGCTGGGAGAATCGCCGTTTGTAACGGGCGAGCGGCGATTCCTCGGCCCAGACGGGCTGAGCGGCCTGCCCAACACGACGGCTTCCCGCCGGCGCCATCCACACCTGGTCGCTGCCGGCGGGAACAGCGCGGGAATGCTGGGGGAGGCCTGTAGGGGGAGGGGGATTCCTGCCCCGGGAGCAGCCTCAAAAGGGGTCTGGCACACATTCGGTGCCCACCGATCGGCGGGCCGGCCTCTCTGAAGGAGGACCTCCTTTCCTCCACTGCCACACAATTTCCATCCGACATCTTCTTGCGGGGTGGCCTCGGGGAGGACGCGACCGCGCATGCGCAGGTTAGCGCCGGCCAGTTGATATCAATTACGCGGCGTTGGCCGCGTCATTTACGCGGCGCCGCTTTTACGTGGCACCAAGGCCCGGCACGCGTAAATGACGCGACACTGCTACTCGCCCCCCGGGGGCGGTAGAATAGGGTGCTGGGTGCAGCCTCCGACGCCAGAGTGAAACACTCCGGTTTTCACTTCGGCGTCGGGACTTAGTCTCCCGATGGGAGAATTGCGCCCCTGGTCTCATTCCCAAAATCGCAAAGGGCGTGCATACCATTTGGCCTCTAATTATTGCCTGTAAACGGCCATTAAGACAACCTACTTGCTGACTGACTGCTTGCACCCCCAATCCTGCCTCTAGGAAAAGGGGTGGAAGGGTGCCAGGAATTCAACCTGCCAGACACCAATGCAAATTTTCTCACACATCCACCTGCGTACTCGATATGGAGATGAACATTTCATTCTGAATCTTCATGGCTGAACAGTGAGAACATTAATAACTTACAGAAGACTCAGTAAGCATGTGAATTATGATCCACTTAATTCTTCTTCTTCTTGGGTCAGTGTATGGGAAAATACATGTCAATGGCTCTTTGAGAAGATCCCATGCTGACTTTGAAAGGAGAGCAAGAAAAATAAAGAGTAACATTACAGGAAAATTGTAAGCTCATTTTTGAGTGACAAACTGCTGCTAGGGACTATCATTAAATTGCTATAGATTAGAAAAATGTAATATTTTTAAACAAGTAACTATACTTGGATTTAACTGAGAAACACCATGAATGATGGAGAGTCAGGGCCAATAATAAAGTAATCTAATTAAGTCTAAAGTAGAATAAAGCAAATGTAAGGGAAGTTAAGACATAGCAGGGCAGCTGAATCAAGTGGAATTTGTGGCTTATAATATGTGGGAAGTCATTCACTCTTCCAATGCCCTAGAAACATGGGCAGGATTCTTTGGTTTCCCAGTCGCATGATTCTCGGCGGTGTGCCATTTCCTGGTGGTAGGATTCTCTCTTCCCGCCGTTTGTCAATGGAATTTCCCATTGAAGCTACCTCACGTCGTTTGGAAACCCGCGGGCGGCGTGAGTTGCCAGTGGGAAAAGAGAATCCCAACGGCCAGACAACTCCGGGCCATTAGTGTTGGAAGTGCTGCCGAGTCTAGGTTTCAGAGCCTGACTGACAGCTGGAGTCGCTGTGGACAGCATGTTATGAAAGGTGGTCAACCCACAACTTAAGGGCCTGGAGGCAGAAAGGGAACGGGTGATCACCAGGCAGTTCAAGGCAACAAGGAAGGTAGTACAGGAGTTGCCTGGAATTCCGCTCCAAAATCGGTTTTTCATTTTGAAAGCTGGTGAGGATGCTGCTTCCTCAGAGGACTGCAGTCAGATACACATTTGTGGCACCACAAGCAGCTTGGCTGTAAAGGAGGAGGAGAAGACAAAAGGAAGGATTCGTTAGTTAGGAGAACAGACAAGCGTTGTTGTGGGTATGGCCGTGACTCCAGGGTGCTTAGTTGCCTCCCTTGTGCAAGGGTCAAGCATGTCACAGAGCAGCTATGGGATATTCATTTGGGGGAGGGTGACCAGCCAGAGGTTGTGGTCCACTTTGGTACCAATGACTCAGATAAGAAGGGGGTGAGGTCCTGCAATCAAAATTTAGTGAGCTAGGTCAAAAATTAGCCAACAGCACTTGTAGTAATCTCCAGATTACTCCCAGTGCCACCTGTAATTGAGTACAGAAATAGGAAGGTAAGGAAGGCGAATGCATGGTTAGAAAGATGGTGCAGGATGGAGGGCTTTAGATTCCTGGGAACTTAGGCTGACTCTGGCGAAAATAGCACCCTGTACAAGTTGGCCGGGTTCACCGCAACAGAGCTACGACTGACTTCCTTGAGGGGCATTGTGCAAGTGCTGTTGAGAGGTCTTTAAACCAACTCAGTATGGGTCTGAGAACAAAGAGAGAATATTGGAGGGAATACCACAGTGCACAAAACACTAGAAAGGACAGAGAGCACTCGTTAGAGAATAGTAAGTTAACAGATGAAGTCAGAGTAAGGGAGAAAGTGATGTCCTCTCCATCAGTGTTACTGCGAATGTATGTGAAGAATGGTGTGTAATGAATAAGATTGGTGAATTGCAGATGCAGATTATAATGTGGAACGGTTATGCTGTTGCAATAACAGAGACCTGGCTCAAGGAAGGGCAAGACTGGGTGTTAAATATTCTTGGGTAGGGAGGTGGGGAAGGAGGGGTGGGGGTATTGGTTAAGGAAAGTATTGCAGTGCTGGAGAAAAAGGGTTTTGCAGAGAGTTTAAAGACAGAATCAATTTGGTTACAGCTAAGAAACAAAAAAGTAGTGTAATCTATAGACCACCAACTTGTGGGAAGGATGGAGAAAAACAAATCAGCAGAGAAAACAGAGATGCAATTATAGGATAATTTATAATGGGAGACTTTCATTACCCAAATGTAGACTGGGACAGTGGTACGGTAAAGGGTGGAGAGGGACAGACGTTCTGAGATTGTGTTCAGGAACACCTTCTACAGCAGTATGTGTCCAATCCAACAAGAAAAGATGCACAGTTGGACCTGGTGATTGGAAATGAGGTGGGACAAGTAGATCAAGTGTCAGTGGGGGAAGACTTAGGAGACAGCGATTCTTGTATTGTCAGGTATAAGATTATGATAGAGAAAGACAATAGGCAATCCAAAGTAAGAAAAATTAACTGGAGGAGAGCTAACTTCGAGGTACAAAAACAGAGCTGGGTGAGATGGACTGTAACCAAAGGCTGGCAGGGAAAATGGGCTACCTACAAAAAATAAATAGTTCAGGCACAGCCCAGGTATATTCCCTCAAAAGGAAAAGATAGAGCAAATAAATCCAGAGCTTCCTGAATGAAAAAGGAAATAAATTCAAATAAAAAATAAATACTGTGCCTATGACAGAGTCATTCCCTTATTTTCCATCTTCCCATTTATTTTATTATTTTTGGTCCGTGGACCCATAATCAAGATGTGCCTTCAAGTAGAAGAGTTTTGCCAGGACAGTGTGATCCCAGGTTTTGTATTTTGGCGAGGATAAACCAGACTCGTTGGCGTAGAGTGAATCTTAGGAGCCGGTCTTGGAGACAGTCAGTTCGATTGGCTAACTGGCTACCGATGGGTTGACCAGGGACAGTTTTTTGTCTGACAAGTGAAGTGATTGGAAACCTTCAAGATGCGTGACAACGCAGAATCGCCGAGCAGAAACTTATAGCCAAGTTCCGCACATGAGTACGGCCTTAACTGGGACCTTGGATTCATGTCACATTACATTCACCCCCCACCATCTGGCCTGGGCTTGCAAAACCCTATCAACTGTCCTGGCTTGAGACAAGTCACACCTCTTTAACCTCTGATTATCCCTCTCTCCAATTGCTCCATCTGGACCTGTAGACTAATTACCTGAAAAGACTCGCATTCAATGTATCGTATTGCATCTTTGACTCTGTCTATATATAGTTTTCTGGAACCAACCTCTTCATTCATCTGAGAAATGAACAGTGCTCCAAAAGCTAGAGATTCGAAACAAACCTGTTGGACTTTAATCTGGTATTGTAAGACTTCTTACTTAAATTAGAATGCAACTGAAAATCTCAGACATGCAGGAAGGACCTTAAAAGGGTGGAAAAATAAATTCAGATTTATTTCCAAACATCTTTAGCAACAGAGAAATTGTTGAATCTCTGCGATTAAATGCATACAGGGCTCTATTCAGGAAAAGAATGGTTCTTGACCATGATAGGTGCTGGGTAAAAAGCTGACCATTCTACAAAATACTGGAATAGCTCGTACTCGTGCAAACTGAGGTATGTGGCTTAGGGTGTCATCTGACCACCAATGCAGAAAGGCCATGACTGCATGGAGCACAGTCAGAAGGGAGCTTGAGAGGAGAGGATTGTGGATGTCACTATTCTGCAGACATCTGAAAGGGGATGACCTCAGCATTCGGGGAAGGTGGAAAATTATAGGCTTAGTCAGGGTAATGAGGAATCGGGAAAGATAGCAAGAGCTGAGGCTGTGCACCATCACTGCTGCGGCTCCTGGCTTTGCAACAACATTAAGGAGGAGCAGCCAATAAAGTGGAAGGGAAAGGAGGAAGATCCTTAAATTAATAACTTATGCCTTGCTTGTGATATGATCACATGTCATAAGAACACAAGTCATGAAATAAATTAAGAGTAGGACAATAGTCCACTCAACCCCTTGTTCAGTAAAAAAAACACAACTGGTTTTCCAGCTCAGCAACACTTTCCAACACTAACCACATCATTTAGTATTCAAAGTTTGTTGATATTCAAGTCTGAAATTGACAATGACTGAGCATCCATCATCTTCTATAGAGAGTCCAAAGTTTCACAAAGCTTTAAATAAAGACATTTCTCCTCGCCTCGGTCCAAAACACCTGATCTCTTATTCTGAGACTATGATCTCATATTCTAGTCAAGACTTCTTAACCAAGAAAAAACATGTTCCCAGTATTGTTACTGGACTAGTGCGCAATCAATTCCATCTGCACTTGACCCAGAGTCGCAATATAATTGAATAAATATTTCTTAGAAAAACACCCAAAGTCTTTGGCCCTTTGCTGCCCAATAACTACAGTCTAAACACAATTAATTGTATTAATAACAATAGCTATGATTAAACGATATAACAGGTCAATTATTATCTAATTCCAAACCTCCCCCTCCACTTAAATTTGCCCCACCTTCTACACACACAAGACAGACAAACAAACATAGAGGGGAGGGGCGGGAAAGAAGGGTGTAAAATAATGATAAACATAAAAAGGATAAGAGTCTATGTTTCAGGTGGTTGTTTGGGGCACACCTTTCTTCAGCTCAGGCTTTCTATTCGAGATTTCTGCCATAAAACCTTTGTCTGCTTGGTGTTAGCATTTTTTTTTCAAATGCCGTTAATCCGCCATCTTCTTGCTAGCTACTGCAACACTGCAATTTCCATTTAAACTACAGATTTTGGGAACACTGAAACACCCCTGTTTTGATGGACACGACCAAGACGTCCCCTTTGAGTTCTGTGGCAGAAACGGTGATGTTGATTTGATAGACTTGGCAAGGAACCAATCGGCGAATGTAGACTTCTCAGCCATTACATATTGTTGCCTGGCCAACAGGCCAGCACAATGCTCGAGACCCTCCTGGGGCTCTTTTGGACTGCCCCACCAGAGAGGTCCAGGCATTGGAAGCGCATCTTGTGAATGCCGATGCACCGCTCAATGACGTTCCTGGTTGCTGCATGGGCATCAATATAATGGGTCTCAGTGATGGTCTGGGGCCTCCACAAAGGTGTCATCAACCATGACTTCAGCGGATAACCCTTGTCGCCCAAGTGCCAACCCTTCACTAAAGGAAGCACCTCAAAGGTGCCAGGCACCTGTGTGCGCCAGGATGTATGCATTATGTAGTCTGCCTAGGTACTAGGTTGCAGGCACAGACGTACAGCTGGTGGTCGCACACCAACAGCACATTCAGGGAGTGGAACCCCTTCTTATTGATGAAGGACAACCCCTAGTGAACCAGTGCGCGGAAGGGGACATGCATTTCAGCAATCACACTCTGGATCATTCCAGCAATGGTGGTGAGTCTGCTACCTGGGCATCCTGGTGGGCTTGATGCAGATTGAAGTGCCATATTCCAATGCCTGGGAGCATAGGGGATTCACCACAGCGCAGATGCACCTGTGTGCAGGCTTTTGCCAAATCCCTTGAGCCGTGGAATGATCCAGAAGCATAAACCTTCGGGGCAACCGCCACATTGACGACCACCGGGAGCGGATGTCCTCCTCCAAACCCCCATGACGCCAGGTGCGGCACCATATAGCACAGGTGACACATGGTCTCACTGGTTAGCCGAAGTCTTAGCCAGCACAGGCGGTCCGGCAGCTCCTCGAAGGACAGCCATCAGCGGTATATTCGGGCCCTGATGTAGCACCTCTTTCGCACCTCCTTCTTCACCTCTTGAACATCTAGCACTTGAGCCTCATTGGCTGGCTCTTTCTCTTCTGGGGCAGGCTCCTCTCATGCAGTGTCCTCCCTGAGCTGGTCCGGCTCCTTCAGCCTCCTGCGTCCACAATGGACAGGTAGATAGCGAGCAGAGCTGTCTGTACTCCGATATTCGGTTGGGGGGGGGGGGGGGGGGGGGGATAATGGCCCTGAGTTGTACTGTAGTGCCACACTCAACACATTTCTCCCCCCTCACCCGGACACCTCGATATGTTGCTGTCCACGCTGCACGTCTGTCCCCATCAGTGAGTGGCAATAAGCTTGTGATGAGGGATCCTCTATCCTCACCACCCATCCCTGTCAATAGATATTGGTGGCTCCTGAGGAGGCCCTGCTCTGTTTCCCCCCATTGGGTCTACTATGGGTGGCCGTGTGTTATCCCGCCAGCAGAGTAGCAACTGCTTGTGCTGTGCCACCAATCGTCTCCATTCTTGAGGCTTGTATGGGGGCAGGTCCTACATATGGAAGTGAGCAAGGGAAGTATGTGTCTGCTGGGAGCTTAGCTGTAGTGTGAAGTGGGGCCTGGGTGTTAAGACACAAGTTGTGACAGACGGCTGATCAGGTTTCCTAGCTGGGGCCAGGATGAAAGGGATCAGGGACGCTGTGCACAGGCAGCACATGGAGCCAGCTCGTGGTTGAGGGGTGAGCTAGCTGACAGTGTCACTGGTGAGGGAGGCCTCTGCCCTGAGAGGGTCAGTGTGCCAGGGTGAGTGCCAAAGGCCACGGTGTATGTGTCCTTTTTGTGTGGTCAGCTCTGGTATTCCCCTGCATTAGGGCTGCACTTCTGATCTATTCAATCTGGTTTATTGCAATCGCTGCTCCCAATGTGGTCTCCTCTATATCAAAGAGACCAAACGCAGACTGGGTGATCGCTTTGCTGAGCATCTTCGGTCTGTGCGTATTCAGGACCCTGATCTTCCCGTTGCTTGCCATTTTAACACAAGACCCTGCTCCCATGCCCACATGTCTGACTTGACATGCTGCAATGTTCAGGTGAAGCTCAACGCAAACTGGAGGACCAACATAGATCTTCTGGTAAGGTACACTACAGCCTTCCGGTCTCAACATCGAATTCAACAACTTCAGATGATTAGCTCTCCCGCACCTCGACCCATTTGTTTTCAACCCATTTCATTTTAACTGTCTTTTACCATTTCTTTCTCTCTTATCTTTCTTTATCCAAATTTAACCCCCCCCCCCCATCTCATCCACTTTTCCTTACCCTTTCTCCCCTATGCTTCCCCCTTCCCCTCCCCCACATCTACATCTGTCACAGTTTACCCTCTGATGTTAGTTTCTCTGCTGTTTGACCTTTCACACCTTTTGTTCTCTCTAGGGACTGCCATTAGCACTCTTTCCCCATAGTTTCTGTGGCTATTAGCACCCCGTTTCCCTGGGTTTCTGTGGCTATGACTCATCTTTCATTCTCACTCAGTATGAATATTTCCCACTTTCTCAGTCTGTTAGCTTTGACAAAGGGTCATCTGGACTCGAAACTTTAGCTCTTTTCTCTCCCTATAGATGCTGCCAGACGTGCTGAGATTTTCCAGCATTTTCTCTTTGGTTTCAGATTCCAGCATCCGCAGTAATTTGCTTTTAATCCACAGTATGAACAGCAAGGGGCCTATAAGAACAAGTGGTCTAATTGCCTCATTAAATCCTACAAAATCTAGCATAATAAAACAACTTTTTGTCCCAGTTCTTTCATTTAAGCTCCCCCAGCAATCTGCTTCAGCTGACACATGGAAACGTTAGCCATGATGAACAATGTTTTTGAAATAAGGGGCAAAATCTGGTAAAAAACGTAACACAGAAACAGGGCTTTGAATAAGTCTGATAAGAGCTTGTGAGAAGTAATAATGACCGATATTTAAACATGCTGCCTGGATGTCATAGTGTCATAGAGGTCTACAGCTTTAAAAAAAAGGCCCTTTGGCCCAACTTGTCCATGCCGCCCAGTTTTTACCACTAAGCTAGTTCCAATTGCCCGCATTTGGCCCATATCCCTCTATACCCATCTGTTGCCTTTTTTACCTACTGTAAATATGGCAATCAATGAGGTTGCCCTTCTTTCTTTAGATATCAATATTATATTGCTCAGAGTCGCCAGGTATCAAATGATACCACCACAAGGTTCAACCGGATATCGATCAAAGAGCCAAACACCAGTTAGTTAGTTCAAGGTCAAGGGTACTTTATTTACACACACAATGAATCATGCAACATAGACACTACTAGTTAAACTACACCTATCAACTATGACAACCTGTACTTAACTTCAGGCACCCGGCTTAGGTCAGAGGAACAGTGGCCGTTGTTCGATTCTGGGTCTATTGGGTCTGTAGAAGTAACTGCTGCTCAGTTAGGCTCATCCGTCTGGGTAGTGGGCGTTGAACTTGAACTTGCTTATGGTGATGCTGCAATTGGAGGTAGACGTTACCGGAGCACCAGGCCCAAGAGAGGCGGAACACATGGTGGTCTCTCTTTTTATTTTGGGGGGTTTTTGCGCTCTTTTGGGCGGCCCTTCAGTTTGGACCCCACTAATTGGGTCATTCTTGATCACTGTGTTCAATTCGAACCAATAAAGGGGCGGGTGCCTTGATGGCTGGGCGTGTCCTAAGCGGTCATTGACCCTATTGTTTACGCTTCCCGAGTACAGGGAGTGGCGCCAAAATGTCTAGGATTGTATCGATCGCTCAAGTATAAGTCCTTTGTCTGGCTGAGATGGGCCATCAAAATGCTAATCGGTTGGGGGTTTCGATGCCATCTGGATTCCTCGCTCACAAATATACATTCAGGCTTTGAGCCTGCCTGAACCTTGCATTGTCCATTTTTCATGTTATGCTTTGTGACCTTCCCTGTTCCTTATTGTAAGTGGCATCCCAGATGGCCACAGTCCGTCCTCTTGATCCTCAACGTGAAGCATGAGGGATCACACTACTGGATCTTCTCCTGTTCTCCGACATGCTGGGTATCCTCAATCAAGGACAGGTTCGATCCTACTCTGTCCTATAGGTCGAAACATTTATCTAAGTTTTCCCTAATACAACACATATCTCCAAAAATTCTAAGGGGGCACTATAACATTCAAACATACATTTCATGCTCTTTACACAAAAAGGGGAACCTCTAACTGTCCTTAACTAAACTACACTCATGCTGCTAACTAATAACCAAATAACTTATATTACAATACAAAATAATCAATAGCAGCATCACATTCCTACTGATCAGTAATGTCCATGTACAAAGAAAGTAACTTTATTAAAACAAACAACTGCGGAATTTATGAGGGAGGAAAGTTCAGAAAGAGTGTGGGGTTTGCTGGAGTCCGAGGAAAGGGGCTCTGAGTGTGTATACTGGAGGGCGGGAGGCTTTCCTTCACCATTTCCGAAGTCTGATCGTCTGGATGACACTGCAAAGTATAGCTATAATCAATAGGGCTTCTACAGTGTACGAAGGGAATACCATTTTATGATATTATCACACCATGTGGGGGTATCAGTGGCTGTGTCTGTGTGTGGTGTAGTGTCCGGGGTAGGGGCGTCATGTTGGGTGGTCATGTTTAGGGCCTGTGTGGTGAGAGGTGTAGAGGCGGGTAACGCGCGCAATTGTATTGATCCAATGACGATCATGATGCACATCATCAGGTTCGTCTTCACCTTGTCTGCGTCTTTCTCCGTCTTCTGGTATATCCGTATCTTCCTGGGGGTACAAGCATAATGTCTGTTATTATCTTGTTGCTTAATATCTCGTTTGTCTGTCTGTTTCTCCTTAACGTCAATTTCCCATTTAGAATCGTCACCATATGTGACTCCATCATTTTATTTTTAAACAACCATTTGGGAGACAAGACATCTGAAAAAAAAAATCTGTCACAATGCGAGCACTCTCGCAGCCTGTGTTTGGTGGGCTGAGTGGGCGACAATTTCTCCGTCCAGTGCAAACTCATTTCAACCAAGCGTTTTGAACATGTAACTAGCAGGTGGGGGGATAGCAACTGAAGGGTTGCTGGAAAAGGGACAAAAGATGTGGCAAATGTACATTCTTTAAACCACAGTTGAAAAAGAACAGCAAAAGAGTTTTGAAAATAATTCTCCGAATGGGGTGCGTATGATCCGCGCGCAGCAGGGCAAGAATGGGTGGAATCCCCGGATAGGGAGGTGATCAATGCCATTGCTCCACTCCCCGGGCTTGGGAGTCCTCAGGCAGGGATCAGTGCCATTGCTCCACTGCCTGAGTGACCTTCCAAGAACGGTAAGAATTTGAGGATATATGGGCTTCAGCAAACTTGTGCCTTTAACTGCCATGTGGCGTCAGAGGAGTAGTCATAACTGTATCAAGAAACATGCCTGGGGTCAACACACAAAGTCGTACAAGAGAGAGAACAGTCAACATTTTTTTAAAAAACGAAAGAAGAAAGCGGGCAGGTTCCATCAGGGAATAGGACACCGTGAATCTCAATTGGTTCCTTTCTCTCATCATCTGGTCATCTCAAGGTTCCATTCCAAAAAGGGTCTCAAAGGGGTTAGCATGGTGCGAGTCACACTCGGAGTCATCACCATCTCCCGGGTGCCAAACTCGTGCCTGGAGTTTGAGTGCCAATACGGCGTGTGCCGATGTGGGGTCCAACTCATCGTTCCGTGTCAGACAACAGGAATTGTCGCGGTGCCAATATTTCATTTTCTGTAGGGCGATAGGGGCAAGGGGGTGTCGCTATCGTCGGGTGGTGGGTCAGGTTCTGGTAACGGCAAATATATTGTGTCCAAGGGCCGAACATATCGTGGTCGGTGTCTCTGGGGCTGTAGGGACTGGGGCCTGGTCTGTGTTTCCATTGTTCGGTTCTATCAAGGGTGTCCGTTGTGCTGTCGCTGTCGCTATTGCTGTCGCTAGCAGCTGAATCAAGTGTTAGGGTGAAATTTGACTCTTGGGGCAGAGTTAAGGTCGTATCTGTGGATGTGCTGTCCTGGCTGGGGGAGGGCTGGATTGGGTTGTCAGTGGGCGGGTCTCCGTTGTCTGCCATTGCCAATGAGAGGTGGTGCGAGTGGCTGCCCTGCGTTCCATAAACCTTAAGCTGGTTTATATGGAACCATCCTGATTTTCCATTCGGATATGTGATCTTGTAAACTGAGGGGATTACTTTATCGGAAACTGAGTAGGGTCCTGCAAATTTAGGGGAGAGGAATGAACTAGAATTGTACAAGGAGATCATGACTTGCTGTCCGACTGTATACTCTGTCGGGTGTACTGTCTTATCAAAGCAGGCCTTACTCTGCTTTCGTTTAACGCCTAGTCGAACAGCTGCAGCGAGCTGTCCTGCTTTAATATTCTCCAACATGTTTTGGACCATTTTTTCGTGGGTAAGGGTGGTGACTGCGGGGCTGGCCAAATCAAGTCCAAATAAATACTCTGCACCCTTCATGGGTAGTCCGATCATGAGGGAATGGGGGGTGTATCCTGTCGAACTCGACACCGTGTTTCTAATAAACATCAGTGCGAATGGGAGCACTGTGTCTCATGTCGTATTATGCTGCTGTACCATCTTCCTAAGTGTGGCCTTTAGTGTCTGACTCAGCGTTCCACAATGCCGCTAGACTGAGGGTGATAGGCAGTGTGAAACTTCTGTTTTCTGACAAAAATCGTCATGACATTTTTCATGACTGTGCCTGTGAAGTGCGAACCTTGGTCCGATACTACGGGGTAGTCCCCATCTAGTGAAAATCTGTTCAGTTAGAATTTTCTCCGTGGCTTTGGCCGTATTTGTTCTTGAAGGGAATGCTTCTACCCATTTCGTGAATGTGTTGATGACAACCAACACATATTTGTATCCATTTCTGCAGGGGGGGGGGGAGGGGACCAATATAGTCTAGCTGCAAGTTTGTCCATGGGCCATTAACAGGGCGGGTGTGTCTTAGCTGGCCTTTCTTTGCATATCTGTCCGGGTTATTCTGGGCGCAAATCAAACAATTCTCAATGTAATGGGCTACGTCGATTTTTAAATCGGGCCACCAGCAGAGAGGTCTGAGGTGGGCAAGGGTGGATTCTATCCCTTGGTGTCCGTGTCCGTCATGGAATTTGCAAATAATCTCATTCCTGTCCTGGGTGGGGACTACATAAATACTATCCTTTAAAACGATTCCCTCATGGATCATTAAAGTATCTTTAAACTTATCACAGGGAGCTGGGAAGTCTCCGTTTAAAATTTCCTTTAGTGTCTCATCTTCTTTCTGTGCCTGGGCTAAATCTTGAATGTTGGTCTGTGAGACCTGAACCGCGTGTACTGGGGCACTCTCGGGGGGGTTGCTAAAAGTGGCTATGTCGTGAGCCTGCTTTCGCTAGGGTGTCTGCTTTTACGTTACTGGGTGGGGAGGAACGATGGTGACTTCTAACTTTAGCTGTTCCGTATTTTCTACCTTTCGCTGTCTGGAGAATGTGTTTGAGTAATAGCACTGAGGTCGGGGTTTTCCGTCGGCAGATATAAATCCTCTAGATTCCCACAGGGTCAGGAATTCTGTCAGGCTGTTGCAGACGTACAAACTGTCTGAATATATGTCTGCTGGGGTCGGGAACGAATCTGGGTGCTGGACAATGTAAGCAATGGCTGCTAACTCAGCTGCCTCAGAACCTAAATGTCCGGACAAATTTAATGTGATTTATTCTAAAGCGCGTCCCTGTGGTCCTCTACATAAATTCCACATCCTGTGATTCTTTTTCCATTAAGAACTGTGGAGGAGCCATCTACATAAATATTTCAAGCTTTGTCTGTGGGCTGGGTCGTCTGGGTGGTCGGATGCCTGTCTTTTTCGGTACCGATTTGGGAACAAAGGGGCCTGTGCTGTGCTTGGGTGCAATGATCTCGCACTCATGTGGGGTTCCTGCATAGTGCAAAGTGTCAGCCAGAAACGTGTGCATCTTTGTCCGTTTAACCATAATGTCGTATCCTTGTAGGAGTAGGGTCCAGTGCGCTGCTCGAATTTGGCTTACTGTGCCATCTTTTAATCTACCGTCTAATAAAAGCTGTGTTGGGGTGTGCTCGGTCAAAATGGTTACGGGGTTGAGTCCTGTTATGTACGAGAAGTACTGTACGGCCCAGAAAAATGCGAGCAGGTGCCTTTCACAGGCCGAAAATCCCTGCTCTACTGGATCTAAAACTCGTGAGGCATAGGGCACGGGTCCTAAATGATTGTGCCTTTTCTGGAGTATGGCCGAAAGGGTTCGGTTGATGGTCGCTACCTCTATTGAGCATGGGGATTGTGGGTCTGGGGCCTGCAAAGCGGGGGCTGTGCTTAGGGCGTGTTTCAATGTGTCTACGGCATCCATGTGCTGTGGAAGCCATTCCCATGGGGCCTGTTTCTTAAGGACCTCAGAAAGTGGGGCTGTTTTTCTGGCGAAACCATCTATGAGGTTCCTGCAGTAACCCACTAGTCCTAAAAATGACCGGAGTGCTCTAACATTTTGGGGCAAGGGCAACTTTATAATCAAATCTATCTGTTTCTGTTCTATTTCACGCTTACCATGCGTGATGACCGTACCTAAATAAGTGACTTTTTCCTGGAGAATTTGGGCTTTTTGGGGGTTAATTTTGTGTTATAGCCTGCCTACTTACCATTGGCTGGGGACTAATGACTATCCCACAATCCTGTGGGAGTATGAGCTACCCCAATGAGGGGGGCAGAGAAACCACTAGTAAACTCCTAGTATAAATAAAGCTGGCCAGTTCAGGAACCAGCAGGAATGAGTATGTAGCAAGGGAAGTTACTGCTACTGTTATGTATATATGTTATAGTAAATAAATGTTATTACTTTGTATCCTTAAAACTCGTGCTGGATTCTTCGTGGCCCTTACAAAACTGGCGACGAAGGTTAAAGTGAATAGCTGTCTACATTGCTGAAGCCACCTCCCTGGATTTTTGTTGGATACAGGTTGGAAGTTGTTTTCTATTATACCATGCCTCTGTACGGACGTTTGGATGTTTTTGACGCTGCGCTGGAAAGCTGGAACCAGTACACACAACGGATGCGTTACTATTTCCGGGCAAACAATATCACCGAAAACGAGGGCCAGGTGGTCATATTGCTCACCGCCTGCGGCCCACATACGTTTGGGGTGATTAGGAGCCTTACGTACCCAGCTGCGCCGGACACCAAAACGTTTGATGAACTTGTGAATATAGTGGGGCAACATTTTAACCCAACCCCGTCCACGATAGTCCAGCGTTACTGGTTTAATACCGCTGAGAGGACCCCCGGAGAATCCCTTGCCGATTTTCTATCCAGGCTACGCAGGATTGCGGAATACTGTGACTATGGTGCGACCTTGTCAGAAATGTTACGCGACCGTTTGGTTTGCGGTATTAACAATGCGGCCACCCAGAGAAAGTTGTTAGCGGAGCCAACATTGACTTTTCAACAGGCCATTCAAATAGTATTGTCCCAAGAGAGCACAGAGCGAGGAGTACAGGAGCTACAGGGACTGGAAGTGCATGCCTTGGGGCGCAACCCCTTCCGTCTGAAAACTTCCCCCCGCACTCCTGCAGTACCTTGGGCGAGGCAATGTCCGGACCGACGCCAGTGGCCGTCGGACATTCCTCCCCGAAGGGAGCCTTCTCCAGAGCCAATGGATGAGGAGCTATGTCCGTGTCAGACTTGTAGGCGCCGACCCAGTCGCGGACGGCGGTCCTGGGGGTGCCAGAGGCGCCGTCGTTCCGACCGAAACTGGGACCAGCCCAGGGGCCGTAACTGGGACCAGCCCAGAGGCCGTACCTTCCATGTGGATGAACTTGCGGCGACTACTCCTGAGGACGTGGAGATGGAGGACGACTGCCTGCAGCTGCATTGTGTGGCAGCTCCCCGTGTGGCCCCCATTAAGGTGACAGTACGGGTCAATGGCCACCCGCTTGAGATGGAGTTGGATACTGGCGCAGCGGTCTCCGTGATCGCCCAGAGGACATTCGACCGCATCAAGCAGGGTATACAGACCCTTACATTAACCGACTCACAGGCCAGGTTGGCCACCTATATGGGGGAACCACTGGACATTGCAGGAACTACAATGACCCCTGTTGTCTATGGATGCCAGGAGGGGCATTTCCCACTTATCGTGGTGCGCGGCCATGGGCCCAGCCTGTTGGGTCGGGACTGGTTGCGCCATTTGCGGTTGCAATGGCAGCACATCCTCCAAACAGTTTCTGAAGGGTTGACTGAGGTGCTAGGACGATACCCAGATGTATTCCAGCCTGGTTTGGGGAAAATAAAAGGGGCCGTAGCCCGTATCCAAGTTGAACCAGGAGCCACGCCGCGCTATTTCCGGGCGCGCCCAGTGCCTTACGCCTTGCTCGAGAAGGTAGAAGGGGAGCTCACTCGTTTGGAGAGTTTGGGTATTATCAGGCCCGTCCGTTTTGCTGACTGGGCAGCACCAATTGTACCTGTAATGAAGCGATGCCACAGTTCGCTTGTGTGGCGACTATAAAAGTACAGTGAATACGGTTTCTTGACTCGACCGATATCCAATGCCTCGCATAGAGGATCACTACGCGAAACTTGCAGGTGGACTCTCGTTCACAAAATTAGATATGAGTCACGCCTACCTGCAGTTGGAGCTGGATCCTGCCTCCCGACCATATGTAACGATTAATACACACCGGGGCCTGTATGAATATACACGGTTGCCCTTTGGAGTATCCTCTGCCTGCGCAATTTTTCAACGTGTTATGGAGGGCATTTTGAGAGGTTTACCACGTGTGGCTGTCTACCTAGATGACGTTTTGATTACAGGGACGTCGGAGCAGGAACATTTGGAAAATCTGGAGGCTGTCCTTAGACGCCTTTCGGAGGCTGAAGTCTGTTTACGTTGCACAAAGTGCGTATTTCAGGCAAAGGAAGTAGTCTACCTAGGTTATCGGGTGGACCGCGAAGGTCTGCACCCCGTCGCAGAGAAGGTGCTTGCAATTCAACATGCCCCCGCCCCTACTGACATTTTGCATCTTCGTTCTTTTCTCGGTCTCGTAAACTATTACGGGAAGTTCCTCCCCAATCTGGCAACTACGCTGGCCCCTTTGCACCTTCTGCTAAAGAAAAATCACACCTGGGTTTGGGGTCAGCCGCAAGAAACCGCTTTCCGGCTGGTATAGCAACAATTGTCGTTGTCTGGGTTACTAACCCACTATGATCCTGGAAAGCCTTTGCTCGTCACATGTGATGCATCCCCGTATGGTATTGGGGCTGTCCTGTCCCACAAGATGGAGAACCGGGCCGAGCGACCGATAGCTTTCGCCTCCCGCACATTGACTGCAGCGGAGAAAAAGTACGCGCAGATCGAGATTCTTTTTTACCTAATGAAAATATGGTAATCAATGAGGTTGCCTTTCTTTCTTTAGATATCAATATTATTTTGCTCAGAGACGCCAGGTATCAAATGATACCACCACAAGGTTCAACCGGATATCGATCAAAGAGCCAAACACCAGTTAGTTTGTTCAAGGTCAAGGATACTTTATTTACACACACAATGAATCATGCAACATAGACACTACCAGTTAAACTACACCTATCGACTATGACAACCTGTACTTAACTTCAGGCACCCGGCTTAGGTCAGAGGAACAGTGGCTGTTGTTCGATTCTGGGTCTATCGGGTCTGTAGAAGTAACTGCTGCTCAGTTAGGCTCATCCGTCTGGTAGCGGGCGTTGAACTTGAACTTGCTTCTGGTGGTGCTGCACTTGGAAGGAGACGTTGCTGGAGCGCCAGGTCCAAGAGAGGCCGAACACATGGTGGTCTCTCTTTTTATCCTTGGAGGTTTTCGCGCTCTTTTGGGCGGTCCTTCAGTTTAGACCCCACTAATTGGGTAATTCTTGATCGCTGTGTTCGATTCGAACCAATAAAGGGGCAGGTGCCTTGATGGCTGGGTGTGTCCTAAGCGGTCATTGACCCTGTTGTTTACGCTTCCCGAGTACAGGGAGTGGCGCCAAAATGTCTGGGATTGTATTGGTTGCTCAAGTATCAGTTCTTTGTCTGGCGGAGATGGGCCATCAAAATGCTAATCGGTTGGGGGTTTCAATACCGTCTGGATTCCTCGCTCACAAATATACATTCAGGCTCTAAGTCTGCCTGAACTTTGCATTGTCCATTTTTCACGTTATGCTTTGCGACCTTCCCTGTTCCTTGTCAGTGGCCATCCCAGACGGCTACACATCTTTCCCATATAACTGTCTTAAGTGCTTTTTAAAGACAAAATTGTACCCACTTCCACTACTGCCTCTGGCAGCTTGTTCCAGATATTCGCCACACAGTGTGAAAAACTTGCCCCTTTAGACCATTTTGTATCTCTCCCCTCTCACCTTAAACCTATGCCCTCTAGTTTTAGATTCTGCATGGTCATGTTTCCTACAAGAGATGAGCAAAATATTTCATGTGATAGGAAAGATAAGGGTTGGGGGAAGAACTTTGAACATCAATTCATCTAGTCGTTCAATAATCCAATTTTTTGGGAACAAAGGTAATTAAATTCATCATTGATGTGAGAGGGAAAAAAACAGGCAAATAAGAAGTGAGGTTAAGTAGACGAGGGACTGCTCTCTGATGTGGATCATTGCTAGGTTCAGCTTAAATCCTTGGTCAATTGAACCACCAAGTGGATCCATCCTATCATGGCCACCTTAACAGGTGACAGCAGAAGCGATCATCATTTAAACTTCCAGAAATTAGACTGCTTCGCCTCATTATCTGTCTGACCAATCTGGGACAAATAAGAAGCAGAAATTAATATTTAATGTGAAAGGGAAATAAATGTATGTAATCCAGTAATATAGAGTAAACTGGCAGTTCCAAGACTGAGCAACCAGCTCATGGCTTCTTCCTGTGTTCTAACTTATTTGTTTCTTCTGTTCAACTGTATGTGCATGTTGGAACTTGGCGCAGAAAAATTACTAGTCAGTGCACTTACAAAAATAGCTAACTACTGGGAACATTTGTAATAGGTCGTGAGATCATCTCTCACATGATCTTACTGAATTCCCCACCATAAACATTTTGGGGGTTAACAGTGACCAGAAAGCTAATACCATAACTGCAAGGCGATAGATGTTGGGAATACTGCGGTGAATAATTTTCCTGCTGACTCTCCCCAAAGCCTTCCTGCCACACACAAATCAAGAGTGTGATCGAATACTCTCCACACTACCCAGGATTGATGCAATTCCAACAACACTTAAGAAGCTCAACATTGTCCATAAGGGGTCCACTTGATTGGTAACCCATTGCCAGTTTCAACATTCACACCCATCACAACCGCAGTGACAGCAGAGTGCAGTACAAGATGCACTGTAGCAACCCAGCATTGTCCCTCACCAATCACATTTCTAAACACTGGTCCCCGGCGTCAGACAAGTCTTATATCTTCCGAATTAATGTCTTCTGTGATACTTCCTAAAATATTTATTTGAAAGTTCATTTACACCACGCTTATTGCACTGTTCTTTAATCAATACGTTCAATTGGATAAACAATCGCCAGTTTGAATAATTGAAGCAGCCAATCTTTAAGGCACACAAATGGACCAGCAGGGGACTGTAAAATTAGATGTAATCCCCTCTGCCCAATTTGGTGCTGCGTTTCCTAATCTTGAATCCTTCGTCTCAGAAGGGTAAGCACTCAGAACTGTGGGCAGGATTTACACTGCATCCGAGAGTTGGTGTTTGGTCTGAGTGGCAATGTTTGCGGTGTCATGTCAGTGACCATCGAAATTCGAACATCATGTAGATTTCTCTGGTTTATACTTCCAGTAATAACTAGAGTTTATAACACAGTTCTATTGTGTTTACTGCACTGAATTCCCAACGTCAAATCACTCTTATTTTCCTTTCGGGTTTGCTGAGCTCGGCGGCCACTCTGGGACCGATTGAGGCGGGAGCTGCTGGGTCCGCGCGCTAGCGCCGGTTTATTTTTGAAAAAGCGGCAAACGGTCGAGAGCGCGGGGAGGATTTGCCGCAAATGGCGGGAGGCGCGAGTCTGAGAGGAGGAGTTGGCGGCGGAGGAGGAGGGCGAGAAAAGCCCTGTGCGGAGCCAGTCAGCCGGAAAGCTCGGGCCGTGCTAGGTGTGTGTTCCCAGCTCCACACAGCTGGAGACCACCTCGGGTTTGTTTCTGTCAGCGCTGTCGGATTTTAAAGTTCGTTGAGAAGCCTCTCTCGGAGCCTTTCTGGTGTCAAAAAACGTCCGATCTCGTCCCAACTGCTTCAACTTCCGGTCAAAATGTTTTTGGTTCTCTCCCATCCATCTACCTTTCTCCATTTCACTATTATCCCTCCAATTCAAAAGAGGTCAGGAGTAAGTGGGTTGTTCGGGAGGTTTTTTAAAATGGCGGGGGTGCTCTAATTACCTACTCCATGGCAGTGCCATTGTGTCTCCTGTAATGTGGCCACCAATACCCCTCTGCATGTGTGTACCTGTGCGTTATGTGGAGACATAAAGCCCTGGGGCGAAATTCTCCGGTATGGGCGCGATGTCTGCCGACCGGTGCCAAAAACGGCGCAAATCAGTCGGACATCGTGCTGCCCCAAAGGTGCGGAATCCTCCGCATCTTGGGGGGCTGAGCCCCAACCTTGAGGGGCTAGGCCCGCGCCGGATTGATTTCTGCCCCGCCAGCTGGCGGAAAAGACCTTTGGTGCCCCGCCAGCTGGCGTGGAAATGACATCTCAGGGCGGTGCATGCGCGAGAGCGTTAGCGGCCGCTCACGGCATCCCCGCGCATGCGCTGTGGAGGGAGTCTCTTCCGCCTCCGCCATGGTGGAGACCGTGGCGAAGGCGGAAGGTAAAGAGTGCCCCCACGGCACAGGCCCGCCCGCGGATCGGTGGGCCCCGATCGCGGGCCAGGCCACCGAGGGGGCACCCCCTGGGGCTAGATCACCCCGTGTCCCCCCCCCCGGAGCCCGCCCGCGCCACCTTGTCCCGCCGGTAAGGTAGGTGGTTCAATCCATGCCGGCGGGACAGGCATTCTAGTAGCGGGACTTCGGCCCATCCGGGCCGGAGAATCACGGGGGGCGCCAACCGGCGCGGCGCACTTCCCGCCCCCGCCGAATCTCCGGTGCCAGAGAATTCAGCAACCGACAGGGGCGGGATTCACGCCAGCGGGGGGTCGGAGAATCTCGCCCCTGGTTTCCATTGATTTTAAATAGGTTGAACTTGATAGGTGCAGGCGTCAAAAATGGCATTAATGTTATCTGGTGTCGATTGACAACCATTCTTTGCCCTCTGCTATATTCCCCGCCAGCGCGGCTAGGGTCTCGTGTTCCGAATTATAGCCCAGAAACGGTACCAAGACTCAATGCTATCAGTAACTAAGCGGAGAGCTAAGTTTGCGGCCATCGGCAGCTCGCATGGACCACCTACCCGCCCTTTTGAGGCGTGAGATCAGATCGTCTGCGATCTGATTTTTACAGATGCACCGCAGAAAGCATCCTATCTGGCTGCATCACAGCCTGGTATGGCATCTGCTCGGCCCAAGACCATAAGAAACTACAGAGTCATGAACACATCCCAGCCCATCACGCAAAACCACCTCCTACTGCCTTGGGAAAGTGGGTATCATAATCAAAGATCCCTACCCCCCGGGTTATTCTCTCTTCCAACTTTTTCCATCAGGCAGGAGATACAGAAGTCTGAGACCACACAGGTGCAAAAAACAGCTTCCCTGCTGTCACCAGACTCCTGAATGACCCTTGTGGACTGAACTGATTTCTTTATGTATCTTCTCCACTGAGCAGTATGACACCATATGCTCACCCCAATGTCTGTGTCTATGTATTACATTGTGTATTTATGCATGTCCTATGTTTTTTCATGTATGGGACAATCTGGACTGGGTGCAGAACAATACTTTTCATTGTATCTCTACATGTGACAATAAATCAAATTCAATTCAAAAGTTGGGGCCTGGACAGGGAGAGAGACATTGTCAGAGACAGAAAAGTATTGACGCTGATACCGATTGAGAGATAAATTGTAAAACTTTGTGAAATGATGATATTGCAGAACCAAATATGATTCTGCGGAGTAGTGACAGCTGCTCTATTTTGATGCACGGTATAGAGTTATTCACAATAAAGAAGCTGGGATCATGTCATACTTTGCCCCCGAGAAATATTATGGTTGTTAACCTGGACTTGCGATTGGCAGACAACTGCACCTGTACGGTGTTGGCACCAAGGCTTTAAAAGGTGCAGAGAGCTTCCAAACCAAGCTTGCATCATTCCTGATTTGGTCGTTCCAGTGCCGAGATAGGTATCTCGTACTCCTCTGCAATTTTCATAAATGGGGCCAGATCTTTAGGCATATAATGATGGATAAACTCTGCAGGTCTGACAACAGCTGTGCAGAGAGACACAGTAGTGGGTCGGATCTGAAACCATGATGAGTCAGAGTAGAGGAGGGAAATAGAGAACCTAGTGGTGCAACGACAACAATCTCCCTCAATGTCAGCAAAACTAGGAGCTGGTCATCAGCTTCAGGAAGCGAAGTGTCGTACACACCCCTGTCTGCATCAATGATGCAGAGGTGGATATGATTGACCGCTTCAAATTCCTAGGTGTGCACATCACCAACAATCTGTTCTCGTCCACCTATGTCGACATTACAACCAAGAAAGCATAACAGCACCTTCATAAAAGCATACTTCCTCAGGAAATTCGGCATGTCCACATTGACTCTTACCAATCTTTACAGATGCACCATGCACCATAGAAAGCATCCTATCTGGCTGCATCACAGCCTGGTATGGCAACAGCTCGGCCCAAGACCACAAGAAACTACAGTGTGAACACAGCCCAGTCCATCAAGTGAACCTGCCTCCTGGCTATTGACTCTATCTACATCAAAGACCTATCCCACCTGCCTTATTCTCTCTTCCAATCTTTTCCATCATGCAGAAGATACAGAGCACACACTAACACATTAAAAGACAGCTTCTTCCCCGCTGTTAACAGACTCCTGAATGACCCTCTTATGAACTAAACTCCTCTCTACGCATCTTCTATACTGTTGTAGCACCATACTCCGTATGCTTCACCCATTATCTGCTTCACCCGATGTCTATCTATTTACATTGTGTATTTATCGTATGTCCTGTTGCTAACATTTGGTTGGCTCTTAAATGTTGCCCGTTGTATCTTTAATTAATTTGCTCTGTTTCTCTAACCTTTGCTCTAGAGTCGCCAGGTATCTTTATGATACCGCCACGAGGTTCAAGTTCAAGTACTGATCAATAACTCAACACACCAATCAGTAAGATTCAAATCAAAACACATTTATTATACACAGTAAATCACTACTCATGCATAAACTCTACTTTCTAGACTATTCTCTATCACTAAAAGGCCTATACTTAGCTTCAGAACTGACCCACCAGGTATGGGGAACAAATGGCCTTTCCTTCGATTCTGAGTCTGCAGGATTCAAAAGCTGGTATGGACTGGTAGCTAGGAGCGCCTATCTCATAGCGTGCATTGACTGGAGACTTACTTGGTTGGTGCGGCAGCGAGGCAGGTCACTGTCAAGGGTTGGTTTGAGCTGCTGAGTGACCCTGCCAAGAAGAACAATTTGAACTTGGGGACTCTATAGTCCCCAGGGGCTTCACGCCCCTTTGGGGTGGACCCGTATCTGGTTCCAAGTGATTGGAGTACGTTCCGATCACTTGGATCGATTTCTCCAATACTGGAGCTGTTCCCTGATCACCGGGCGGTCCCGGAGTGTCCGTTGGCCTTCCTTTGTCTTGGCTCCTGCTGGCGCCGAGGAGTCTGGCTTGGCCTTAATCACCTTACATGTTTCAATTGTACCCGGGGATCGCTCATTAGCATGCAGATGGCTGTGAGTTTCAGTGCTGTCTGGGCTTTTGCAAGTGCTAACACACAGGATTTTTGCACTTGCTAGTTTTTGCCTGTGTTGGCTGAATTTCCCTGTAGTCTTTGCGGATCTCCATTTTATGTCGGGAAGTGGTCAACCCAGGTGGCTACAGTCCTATGTTTTTTTTTCATACAAGGAACGATCAGCCTGTACTGTACACAGAACAATATTTTTCACTGTACCTCAGTACACATGACAATAAATCCATAGTCCTCTTTGGCCATCGGCAAAGTGCCAGAGGACTGGAGAACAGCAAATGTGGTATGATTATTCAAGTAGAGAAGAACTAGATAACTGCAGGCCGGTGAGTCTAACATCAGTGATAGGGATATTATTGCAAAGAAATTCTAAGGGACAGTGTTAATCTCCACTTATGGAGGTAAAAATTAATGAGGCAGAGGGTAATAGTTGAAGGATGTTTTGGTGACTGGAAGCCTGTGTCCAGTGGTGTACTGCAGGGATCGGTGCTGGGTCCCTTTTCAGTTTGTAGTGTAGGTTAATAATCAGATTGCAGGTGACACAAGAATTGGAGGTGCGGTAAATAGTGAGGAAGAAAGCCTTTGTTTGCAAGATGATATAGGCAGGCTGGTTAGAAGAGTGGCAAATGGAATTTAACCTTGAAAAGTGTGAGGTGATGTATTTGGGGAGGACTAACCAGGCAAGGGAATACAAAATGAGCGGTAGAACTCCAGGAAGTACAAAGGTACTTTGGGTTGTTGCTAACTTGCTGTTGTCTCTTAATTTGGCTCTGTTTAATTACGTTTGCTCAAGAGTCGCCAGGTATCTTTCGATACCACCACAAGGTTCAAAACCGAATACTGATCAAAGACTCGATACATCAGTTAGTAAGTTCAAAACCAATGCTCATTTATTTACACACAGTCAAATCTACTCATGCATAAAACTTAAATTATCACTATTACTAAAAGCCTATACTTAGCTTCGGGCGCCCACTCAGTCAGAGGAACAATGGCCGTTGCTCGGTTCTGAGGCTGCTGGGTTGAGCTGTTTACAGGATAGCAACTAGGCGCGTCTATCTCGTAGTGTGCGTTGACTTGGAACTTACTTGGTCTGGTGTAGCTTTGGCAGGTCTCTCCTCCCTGAGAGCCAAGGCCAAGAGAGAGACTCTCTCTTGGGGAGTCCTTTTTATACCCAAAAGGGCTTCACGCGCTTTTGGGCGGGCCTTGAACTTGGCCACAATTAATTGGGCCATTTCCCAATCATCCTTATCGATTTTCCTCCAATAGAGGGGTGGGTTCCCTAGTCGCTGGGCGTGTCCTAGGTGGCCGTTGGTTTGCTTTGTTTTAGTCTCCTCTGGCGCCGGGGTGTCTATCCTAGCATTGTTTACCTAAATGTTGCCTTTTGTTCCCGGGGATGGCTCCTTAGTATATTGATGGTTCTGCAGTACCGGTCTTGTCTGAGAGCTACAGCTCTAATCAACAGACAGAGCTTGCACCTGCTTGCTTTTTTGGTATTGTCCAATTTTCCCTGCATTCTTTGCAAGTGTCCATTTTGTAATCGGAACGTGGCCATCCCAGATGGCTACAACCCTTCCTTGTGATCCTCAACGCGAAGCGTGAAGGATCACATTACTGCGTCGTCTTTGTTCTCTGACCAAACGGGGCACCCATAATCAGGCTCTACTCTGCCCTATCCTATGAAATACAATTTTACCTAAATCATTTTAAATACATACAATATTATAAAACTCTGCGGGCCGCTAGGACATTAATGCGTGCATTACAGAAAAATTAAAAAAACTGGAACTGCTAACCATCCGCAATAAACTATCCTCACTCAAACAATCAGAATAATCTACAGCATTCTAAACTGTACAAAATAGCAGCACACAAATTTCTCTGGCCTGGCAGTCAGACACAGGTTTACATTTCTTTATGGAGTGCTGGGAGAGGTGAGTGCACAAAAGGTGTGGCAGGAGTGCCTTTAGACACGGAGTGCTGATTGGAACAGAGTGCATCTGAGTTTAGGTGAGTGACTGAGTTCGGGCGAGTGGCGAGAGAGGGCTGTGTTTTTGTTGGTGTTCGGGTTTATCCTTGAGGTTCTATAAAGAAAATTTAAAAAATATATATTTAAATTAATTAACTCGTTGAATATGGCTGGACAGGTGATGTGCTGTTGCTGTATGATGATGGAACTGGTGGATCCCATAGAGACCGTCAGTGACCACATCTGCAGCATGTGTTGGCTGCTCGAGGAATTTCGGCTCAGAATTGATGAGCTGGAGACCGAGCTGCACACACTGCGGCACATCAGGGAGGGGGAACATTACCTGGACGCTTTGTTTCAGGAGGCAGTCACACCCGGTAGAATAAGTACTGGTAATTCGGACAGTGGTCAGGGACAGAGTGGTGTGACTGCAAGGGAGGCAGGTCGGGGGATCCTGAGTTTAGGAGTTGAGCCTCAGCCCTTGACCTTGTCCAACAGGTATGAGGTACTTGCTCCCTGTGTGGATGAGGAAGAGGGCTGTCGGGAGGATCTGTTGACTGACCACTGCATGGTGGTACAGGAAGCCATTCAAGAGGGGGGAGCAAAAAGACAAGTGGTAGTTGTAGGGGATTCTATAATTAGGGGGATGGATGGCATCCTTTGTAAGCCAGATCGAGAGTCCCGCATGGTATGTTGCCTGCCTGGTGCCAGGGTGAGGGACATCTCTGATCGGCTTGAAAGGATTTTGGAGAGGGAGGGGGAGGATCCAGTTGTTGTGGTCCACGTTGGGACTA
Source organism: Scyliorhinus torazame (assembly GCF_047496885.1). NCBI lineage: Eukaryota > Metazoa > Chordata > Chondrichthyes > Carcharhiniformes > Scyliorhinidae > Scyliorhinus > Scyliorhinus torazame. The sequence continues at coordinate 145,760,264 of NC_092716.1, read as the reverse complement.
ACAACATAGGTAAGACTAGGAAAGAGGACCTGTTAGGGGATTATCAAACACTAGGGACTAAATTAAAGAGCAGGTCCTCCAGGGTTATAATCTCTGGATTACTACCCGAGCCACGTGCCAATTGGCATAGGGTTGAGAAAATTAGAGAAGTTAACACGTGGCTAAAGGAGTGGTGCGGGAAAGAGGGATTCCATTTCATGGGGTATTGGCATCAGTACTGGGGCAGGAGGGACCTGTACCGTTGGGACGGTCTTCACCTGAACCATTCTGGGACCAGTGTTCTAGCGAATAGGATAAATAGGTTGGTCACAAGGACTTTAAACTAGCAAGTTGGGGGGAAGGGAAGTGTAAAGCTATGGACAGTATAATGGTTAATGGAGATCAAGGCAGCAGGTTACGTGACAGGTTATTATGTAGAGATATGGGTTCAAAGACGAGGAAAATTAGGAGAAAGGGTAAGAGGAAAAATAAATTGCGAAAAGTTACTGATCAAGGTGTTAGGATTCATAAAGACATAAAAAACAGCATAAGTGTACTTTACCTGAATGCTCGTGGTATACGAAATAAGGTAAATGAGTTGATGGCGCAAATCATCGTGAATGACTATGATTTAGTGGCCATTACTGAAACATGGTTAAAAGATGGTCACGACTGGGAGTTAAATATCCAAGGGTATCAGACTATACGAAAGGATAGAATGGACGGTAAGGGCGGTGGTGTAGCTTTGTTGTTTAAGGATGGCATCCGGGCAATAGTAAGGGATGATATTGGTGCTATGGAGGACAAGGTTGAATCAATTTGGGTGGAAATCAGGAATAGTAAGGCGAAGAGGTCACTGATAGGAGTAGTCTGTAGGCCACCAAATAGTAACAGGATGGTAGGGCAGGCAATAAGCAAAGAAATAACGGATGCATGTAGAAATGGTACAGTGGTTATCATGGGAGATTTTAATCTGCATATCGATTGGTTTAACCAGGTTGGTAAAGGCAGCCTTGAGGAGGAGTTTATAGAATGTGCCCGGGATAATTTCCTGGAACAGTATGTAATGGAACCTACAAGGGAACAAGCGGTCCTAGATCTGGTCCTGTGTAATGAGGCAGGGTTGATTAATGATCTCATAGTTCGGGATCCTCTTGGAAGGAGCGACCACAATATGGTGGAATTTAAAATACAGTTGGAGGATGACAAGGTAAAATCAAACACTAGTGTTTTGTGCTTAAACAAAGGCGATTACAATGGGATGAGAGAAGAACTAGCTAAGGTAGACTGGGAGCAAAGACTTCATGGTGAAGCAGTTGAGGAACAGTGGAGAACCTTCCGAGCGATCTTTCACAGTGTTCAGAAAAGGTTCATACCGACAAAAAAGAAAGACGGTAGAAAGGGGAAAAATCGACCGTGGATATCTAAGGAGGTGAGGGAGAGTATCAAATTGAAGGAAAAAACATACAAAGTGGCAAACATTAGTGGGAGACTAGAGGACTGGGAAGTCTTTCGGGGACAACAGAAAGCTACTAAAAAAGCCATAAAGAAGAGTAAGGTAGACTATGAAAGTAAACTGGCTCAGAACATAAAAGCAGATAGTAAAAGCTTCTACAAATATATAAGACAAAAAAGAGTGGCTAAGGTAAATATTGGTCCTTTGGAAGATGAGAAGGGAGATTTAATAATAGGAGACGGGGAAATGGCTGAGGAGCTGAACAGGTTTTTTGGGTCAGTCTTCACAGTGGAGGACATAAATAACATGCCAGTGACTGATGGAAATAAGGATATGATAGGTTAGGACCTTGAGATGATTGTAATCACTAAGGAGGCAGTATTGGGCAAGCTAATGGGACTAAAGGTAGACAAGTCTCCTGGCCCTGATGGGATGCATCCCAGAGTGTTAAAAGAGATGGCTAGGGAAATTGTAAACGCACTAGTGATAATTTATCAAAATTCACTAGACTCTGGGGTGGTCCCAGAGGATTGGAAAGTAGCAAACGTGACATCATTGTTTAAAAAAGGTCGGCAGAAAGCGGGTAATTATAGGCCGGTAAGTTTAACTTCAGTTGTAGGGAAAATGCTGGAATCTATCATGAAGGAGGAAATAGCAGGGCACCTGGAGAGAAATTGTCCCATTGGGCAGACACAGCATGGGTTCACAACGGGTAGGTCGTGTCTGACTAATTTGGTAGAATATTTTGAGGACGTTACCAGTGCAGTAGATAACAGGGAGCCAATGGATGTGGTATATCTGGATTTCCAGAAAGCTTTTGACAAGGTGCCACACAAAAGGTTGCTGCATAAACTAAAGATGCATGGCATTGAGGGTAAAGTGGTAGCATGGGTAGAGGATTGGTTAACTAACAGAAAGCAGAGAGTGGGGATAAATGGGTGTTTCTCTGGTTGGCAACCTGTAACAAGTGGGGTCCCTCAAGGATCAGTGTTGGGCCCGCAGTTGTTCACAATTTACATAGACGATTTGGAGTTGGGGACCAAGTGCAATGTGTCAAAGTTTGCAGACGACACTAAGATGAGTGGTAAAGCAAAAAGGGCAGAGGATACCGGAAGTCTGCAGAAGGATTTGGATAGGTTCGGTGAATGGGCTAGGGTCTGGCAGATGGAATTCAATGTTGCCAAGTGTGAGGCTATCCATTTTGGGAGGAATAACAGCAGAATGGATTATTATTTAAACGGTAAGATGTTAAAACATGCTGCTGTGCAGAGGGACCTGGGTGTGCTGGTGCATGAGTCGCAAAAAGTTGGTGTGCAGGTGCAACAGGTGATTAAGAAAGCTAATCGAGTTTTGTCTTTCATTGCTAGAGGGATGGAGTTCAAGACTAGTGAGGTTATGCTGCAATTGTATAGGGTGTTGGTGAGGCCGCATCTGGAGTATTGTGTTCAGTTTTGGTCTCCTTACCTGAGAAAGGACATATTGGCACTGGAGGGAGTGCAGAGGAGATTCACTAGGTTGATCCCAGAGTTGAGGGGATTAGATTATGACGAGAGGTTGAGTAGACTGGGACTGTACTCACTGGAGTTTAGAAGGATGCGGGGGGATCTTATTGAGACATAAAATTATGAAGGGAGTCGATAGGATAGATGCGGGCAGGTTGTTTCCACTGGTCGGGGAAAGCAGAACTAGGGGGCATAGCCTCAAAATAAGGGGAGGTCGGGGAAAGCAGAACTAGGGGGCATAGCCTCAAAATAAGGGGAGGTAGATTTAGGACGGAGTGTAGGAGGAACCTCTTCATCCAAAGGGTTGTGAATCTCTGGAATTCCTTGCCCAGTGAAGCAGTTGAGGCTCCTTCTTTAAACGTTTTTAAGAAAACGATAGATGCCTTTCTAAAGAATAAAGGGATTCGGGGATATGGTGTACGGGCCGGAGAGTGGAGCTGAGTCCACAAAGGTCAGCCATGATCTCATTAAATGGCGGAGCAGGCTCGAGGGGCCAGATGGCCTACTCCTGTTCCTAGTTCTTATGTTCTTAAACATAATACATAAAGAGAAATGGATGCACATTAATTCATGTCAAGGGATTCGGTGGTTTGGTGAAATCCGAAAATAGGGGACCTAATCCTGTATACCGGGGTGCTTAGGCTCTCTTTCGCCATTTCCTGACTCTAAGTGTCTGCACGACACTGCAAAGTATCGCTCGTACAAACAGGGCTTCTACATACGATAGTGAGTACCAGGTGATAAACGTATCACACCAGGTTGGGGTATTGTTAGCTGTCACGGGGCTAGCTATCTCGGGGTTCTGTGTATTGCAGGGGTGGGAGTCATTCATGGCTTGTGTGGTAGGGGTCAGGGGGGTTGCATCCGCGCGCAACTGAAGGGATCCCGCTAAGATCCATGTGAACAAGGTGGAGGTCGTCTTCATCTTTCCGTCTTTCTGTCTTTTTCTTCCTCTGGGGTTCCTGAGGTTCCGGAGCTCTGTGAACACGAGCATAATTTCTGTTATTATCTTGCTTAAGATCTCGTATGCCATTCTCTCTGTCCTTTGTTGCCAATTTCCCTTTATAATTGGTCACCATCTGTGACTCCCTCATTTAAAAAAAAACCCGAAATATTTGGACAAGACATCGAGAAAATTACTGACATAGTGCGAGTTGTCTCGCAGCCTGTGCGATCTACCATCCTAGTGTTTTAGGATGTAAATAGCATACGGAAGCAACCTAAGGGTTGCCAAAACTAAACAAAAGAATTTCGAACTGAAAGTACCAAAATGGGGTGCATATGGGCCGCGGCGGGTAAAAAATGGGTGGAGTCCCCAGGTAGGATGGTGATCAATGCCATTTGTGCTCTACCCGAGCGCAGCTGACCAGAGGGGGGGTCCTCAGGCAGGGCGGGGCCCAGTGCCGTTCCTCCACTGTCTGAGCAACCGGCAAGAACGGGTAAGAATGTGGTCGTCGTGGGGGTTGCCTTGTTGTCTGCTGACAAACTTGGACCTCTAAACTGGTTTCTGTTGACAAACTAGTTCCTCTGAACTGTCGTCTGGGGACAAACTTGTTCCATTAACTGCCAGGGGGCGTTAAAGGAGTGGTGACGTGGGGCCGTGAAAAAAATTTCAAGTTTACAAACAACACTGAACATTAACACTAACGAACAAACATACAACAAACATGGTGCAGGTTCCATCAGAAAGGACATTGTAAATCACATTTGGACTGGGGTGTAACTAGCATATGGAGGCAGTGTAGTGTGACCAAAGAAGAGAGAAAGGAGGAACGAAACAAAAATGAAGTGGCATTGTTGAGGTATCGCTGCCATGAGAAGTGGTGGGTAAGTGCTCACAGTTTGCATGGGGCAACTGGGACCTTGCAGCTGCTGTGGGTGGTGTTCTCTTTCATATCTGGGGGCTAGTCTAGCTGGTGGGGGTCTCCTGCAATCTCGGGCGAAGTGTACTGACTGCCCACAGTTGTAACATTCTTGAGCTTTGGGCTGTGGTGGGCTGTTCCTGCCCTCATTTACCCATGCGGGGTTCTGGTGCGCTTTAATTGGATTCATGTCTGCCTGTTCTTCATCGGGTTTTATGAATGCGGTTTTGCCTTGAACTGATTGCTCCCAAGCGCGGGACTACCTTTTCAAAACCCATTTTTCATTGTGGGCCTCATCTGAGGGGTCATAATTTGCGCAAGCTTTCTCTCCTGCGTCTGTCGCATGAGAGACTAGGCTTCGAGTTCATTTGGCCATATTATCTGGGGACAAATGGCCGCGGGCTAACTCTCCGAAAACTGCTGTGAAGTGTATCCACAAGCGTCCAGCTGTGGGGTGCTCGGTCTTCTTTTGCCTACACTTGTTTAGGCCTTCTACGGGGTCTCCTCTGTTATAGCTGATCGCATCAAGGATCGCTGTATGCATCTCTTGGAGTGTGCCTCCTCCTACATTCTGTGGGTCGGGAAGGGCTGCCATGACTGAAGGGTCGAGGCTTAAAACCGTGAGCTTCACTTGCTCCTTCTCGTCCAGCCCGTACATGGTAGCCTGCTGTTTGACTTTTGCGAAAAATTGGTGGGGTTCAGATGTGGGAAGGAACGGTGTAATTTTTCCACACACGTCCCGTAATTGGGTCACGGGTAACGGGGTTGTGTAAAGGAAATCTGCATCTCCTTCTGCTGTGGCCCTACGGTGTGTGGTTACAGGGTTCATGGGGATGTTGCAGGGAAAAAGTCAGCCTGAGTCAGAAGTTTGAATCGCAAGACAGGGTTTATTGGCTGAAGCTCCAGGGAGAACAGCGGGCCGGCGTTAAAAGACAGCACGGTCCACACTGAACTCAAAATACATACAGAAAGGCTTTATCTTATATTGTACAGATTTCTTACAAGTTTTAGCGGGCTTTTAGGTTCATGCATATTTACAGCTTTACCCAGCAGACATGGGGCGAAATTCTCCCCCAACGGTGGGATGTCCGCTGACTGGCGCCAAAGACGGCGCCAATCAGATGGGCATCGCACCGGCCCAAAGGTGCGGAATGCTCCGCATCTTTGGCGGCCTAGCCCCAACATTGAGGGGCTAGGCCGACGCCGGAGGGATTTCCGCCCCGCCAGCTGGCGGAAATGGCGTTTGTTGCCCCGCCAGCTGGCACAGAAATGCGGCGCATGCGTGGGAGCGTCAGCGGCCGCTGTCAGTTTCCCGGCGCATGCGCGGGTGTGTCAGCGGCCGCTGTCAGTTTCCCGCGCATGCGCAGTGGGGAGAGTCTCTTCCACCTCTGCCATGGTGGAGGCCGTGGCGGAGGCGGAAGAGAAAGAGTGCCCCCACGGCACAGGCCCGCCCGCGGATCACTGGGCCCCGATCGCGGGCCAGGCCACCGTGGGGGCACCCCCCCGGGGTCAGATCGCCCCGCGCCTCCCCCCAGGACCCCGGAGCCCGCCCACGCCGCCTGGTCCCGCCGGTAAATACCAGGTTTGATTTACGCCGGCGGGACAGGCAATTTCTGGGCGGGACTTCGGCCCATACGGGCCGGAGAATTGAACGGGGGGTCCCGCCAACCGGCGCGGCCTGATTCCCGCCCCCGCCCAATCTCCGGTACCGGAGACTTCGGCAGGGGCGGGATTCACGGCGGCCAACGGCCATTCTCCGACCCGGCGGGGGGTCGGAGAATGACGCCCATGATTCTTGGCAGGCTTATTCATGAAGGTTTTATCGTAGGTTAGTTTCAGTGGGCCATTACCAGTTCCCACTTCACAGCCCATTCATTCATGATTCCATTCATTCATAGTTTTTCGCGGGCTTCCTGGTTCTGACGTCAATACCATGCATTTTAATAGGATTTATTTAGGTTCACAGTAGAGCTCCCTTTAACTAGATTAAATGGTGATGGCTTTTGGGTGGCGGTTGAGATATGTTCCAGGTTTCATAACGAGGTGTTAAATGCAGGCTTTGTATTGATTGGGAATACTTTATTGTCCTGATAGGATCTGTGTCTGTGCTTTTTAAGTGTGGTCTTTCTGTGCTACCCATCTGATTTAACACTTTGCCTGCCTGTTTCTGGTACAGTGTCAGCCATGACTTATGGTCTTGATCCGTTGTCCCGAATTTTCCCCTTACATGGCGCTTTCCTTTTCTGGCGTTTTTCCTGCGTACATGCCCCGTGTACGTATCTATGGGCAGTCTCGTTCAATTCCTGCCAATCGGGGCCGTTTTCCTGATCTAACGGGTCCGAATGTGCTTTGAAACCCATTTTGAACCAAAAGCAGAGATTGCAATTCTGCAATTTGCTTCCGGCACTTTGCGTGGTCTACTGAGCTCTGCCTTTGTTCCATCATGGAAGTATGGAGTGCTCGTAGGGCTGTTTTCAAATCATTGCACTGTTTCTGCAATTTCTCAGCTTGTTGCTCGGTCTCTTGTCTTACCAAGACCGCACGTTGCGTGTCCTGGTAGGCCTTATCGTATTGCGTTTGGAAACTACTCAAATGCGCGAGACAAACTGGTGTGCCCGCTTGGCATCACTGTTAACTGTTCTCTCAAATCTCTATTCTCCTCTATTTCACTCACGTCTACCTCACTACTTCTGTCTCTCTCCTCTATCTCTCTATAGAGCGTCCTAACGACCTCCTCTATGCCTCGCAGGACACGATTGCCATCGGCTTGCGAGCTTTCCCCAAGCTCTTCTTGTGTATCTCTGACAGGTTCTCCCACCAAGTATGTCCTATACTCCCGGGACCTGTTTCGTCAATGGCGCAGAATTCACTGCAAAGGGGCCATCCTTTCCCTTTGAGATATTTCCTGATCTCATCTTCCCATACGGAACACTGTCCTACTCTACTGGTCGCTGCGACCTCAAATTCCTGGGGGTTCATAAGGCGTTCCATTGCCCTCATTGCCATTTTCTTATTCTAGGTTCTCTACTGAATTTGGAACAGGAGGTGATAAAGTGGTGATGTAAACACGGGTATGGCTTACGCTAATTTCCGGCCTACAAAACTCCCGACAGTTTTACGCAACAATATCTATCAGGTTTACCTTATATTCCTGTTAGTACGCATGCATTAACACACTTCCGAATCTCAGAGGCTTGATCAGTATTGTTCTTACACTTGTGGTTTTTCTGTGTCTAATTGGATTCCAATTCAAATTTGGGTTCTCTCAGAGTGGTTAGGCCACTTCTAAGTCGAGCCCTGGCGGAGTCGCCAGTAAATGTTGCTAACTTGCTGTTGTTTCTTAATTTGGCTCTGTTTAATTACTTTTGCTCAAGAGTCGCCAGGTATCTTTCGATACCGCCACAAGGTTCAAAACCGAATACTGATCAAAGACTCGATACATCAGTTAGTAAGTTCAAAAGCAATGCTCATTTATTTACACACAGTCAAATCTACTCATGCATAAAACTCTACAACCTAAATTTTCACTATTACTAAAAGCCTATACTTAGCTTCGGGTGCCCACTCAGTCAGAGGAACAATGGCCGTTGCTCGGTTCTGAGGCTGCTGGGTTGAGCTGTTTACAGGATAGCAACTAGGAGCGTCTATCTCGTAGTGTGCGTTGACTTGGAACTTACTTGGTCTGGTGTAGCTTTGGCAGGTCTCTCCTCCCTGAGAGCCAAGGCCAAGGCCAAGAGAGAGACTCTCTCTTGGGGAGTCCTTTTTATACCCAAAAGGGCTTCGCGCGCTTTTGGGCGGGCCTTGAACTTGGCCCCAATTAATTGGGTTGTTTCCCAATCATCCTTATCGATTTTCCTCCAATAGAGGGGTGGGTTCCCTAGTCGCTGGGCGTGTCCTAGGTGGCCGTTGGTTTGCTTTGTTTTAGTCTCCTCTGGCTTAGCATTGTTTACCTAAATGTTGCCTTTTGTTCCCGGGGATGGCTCATTAGTATGTAGATGGTTCTGCAGTACCGGTCTTGTCTGAGAGCTACAGCTCTAATCAACAGACAGACCTTGCACCTGCTTGCTTTTTCGGTATTGTCCAATTTTCCCTGCATTCTTTGCAAGTGTCCATTTTGTAATCGGGACGTGGCCATCCCAGATGGCTACAGGGTGCAAGTTCAATATGTAAGGATCCTTCCGGTTTATCCCTTTATTTGGTGGCAATTGATTTGACCCAGAAGACTGTGCTCTGCTCGGTGGTGATTGGATCATAATCCACTGGGATGGTCTTTCAGGGTTCCAAGGTTTGAGTTTCGTCTCAGTTTTGATTCTGACAGCCCGGTGAAAGAGATCCAGTTAATTCTCTCCCGAAGGCCACTGTGAGGGCTGACTTACTCTCCAGAAAACCTCTGGGTGCTCGCTCTTGGAACTACAGAGGCCTGAAGACAAACCACAAACTGAAAGCAAAGTTTGTGATGTGATAGAAGATGCCTCTACAGGAAATGCTATGAGCAATATAACTCTCCAGAAAGCTGCTCAAGGTTGTGAGTACTGCATTCTTTAAAACCACAGTTACCTAAATGAATCCACAATAAAAGCCTTGAACTGAAGGCCGGTATTGAAGCAAAGCTGCTAAAAAACCACTGTCTGAAGCAAAGACTCTTATCTTTTGCCTTGTATCCTTATTATTTTCACCCCCCATTTTTGTCGGTCTTTTGTGTGTGTGTATATGTATGGGTAGAGCAGTCAAAGTGGGAGTCATGAGTTAAATGACTGTTAACCAGAAGTATTTACCACATATCTAATTATTGTTTTTGTTATATATAAACAGTAATTGTATTAAAACCTGGTGAGTGGAATTATTGGACAGCCAAGGAGCAAAGACATTGGGTATTTTTCGAAGAATTATTTGTTAATTCAATTGTGATATGACTCCAGAGCATGAGGGACTGGAATTGACTGCGCACTAGCCGAGGGTGTTGTAACAATAGGTTTCTGAAAGCAACAGGATAGGTAGATCAAGTAGGTGGGTAAGAAAACGTGCTTGCCTTTGTTAACTAAGGCATAGAATATAGGAGCAGGGAGTTTATGATGGAGCTTTTCAAAATGTTTTGGCCACAACTGCAGTTCTGGTCGCCACACTATAGGAAGGATGTGATTACACTAGAAAGGGTGTAGGGTGTTACCGGGGCTGGAGCATTTCAGCTATCGAGAGTGACTAGATCGTTTGGAGTTGTTTTCCTTAAAACAGACAAGGCTGAGGGAGCATCTAATTGAGGTGAATTAATTATGAAGTTCATAAATAGGAAGAAATGTTTCCCCTTCGTTGAGGGGTCAATAACCTGGGGGCATATTTAAGTTAGTGGGTGGGGAGTTGGAGTGGATTCACCCATAATATGGTGAGAATATGGAACTCACTGCCTGAAAGGGTTATTGAGATAGGAACCCTCACAACATGAAGCATTTAGATGAGCTCTTGAAACGCCAAAGCATGCAAGGCTGCAAAATGGAATTTTTTTTTTTAAAATAAATATTTTATTGAAAATTTTTGGTCAACCAACACAGTACATTGTGCATCCTTTACACAATATTATAACAACACAAATAACAATGACCTATTTTATAAACAAAAATGAATAAATAATAAATAACAAAAATGAAAACTAACCCTAATTGGCAACTGCCTTATCACAAGTAACACTCTCCAAAAATATAATTTAACAGTCCAATATATAATTATCTGTCGCAACGACCTATACATATTATACAGTATATATTAACAGCCCTGAGAGTCCTTCTGGTTCCTCCTCCTCCCCCCCCCCCCCCCCCCGCCCCGATCCTGGGCTGCTGCTGCTGCCTTCGTTTTTCCATTCCATCTATCTTTCTGTGAGGTATTCGACGAACGGTTGCCACCGCCTGGTGAACCCTTGAGCCGACCCCCTTAGAACGAACTTAATCCGCTCTAGCTTTATAAACCCTGCCATGTCATTTATCCAGGTCTCCACCCCCGGGGGCTTGGCTTCTTTCCACATTAACAATATCCTGCGCCGGGCTACTAGGGACGCAAAGGCCAAAACATCGGCCTCTCTCGCCTCCTGCACTCCCGGCTCTTGTGCAACCCCAAATATAGCCAACCCCCAGCTTGGTTCGACCCAGACCCCCACTACTTTTGAAAGCACCTTTGTCACCCCCATCCAAAACCCCTGTAGTGCCGGGAATGACCAAAACATATGGGTATGATTCGCTGGGCTTCTCGAGCACCTCGCACACCTATCCTCCACCCCAAAAGATTTACTGAGCCGTGCTCCAGTCATATGCGCCCTGTGTAATACCTTAAACTGAATCAGGCTTAGCCTGGCACACGAGGACGACGAGTTTACCCTGCTTAGGGCATCTGCCCACAGCCCCTCCTCGATCTCCTCCCCCAGCTCTTCTTCCCATTTCCTTTTTAGTTCATCTACCATAGTCTCCCCTTCGTCCCTCATTTCCCTATATATATCTGACACCTTACCATCCCCCACCCAGGTCTTTGAGATCACTCTGTCCTGCACCTCTTGTGTCGGGAGCTGCGGGAATTCCCTCACCTGTTGCCTCGCAAAAGCCCTCAGTTGCATATACCTGAATGCATTCCCTTGGGGCAACCCATATTTCTCGGTCAGCGCTCCCAGACTCGCGAACTTCCCATCCACAAACAGATCTTTCAGTTGCGTTATTCCTGCTCTTTGCCACATTCCATATCCCCCATCCATTCCCCCCGGGGCAAACCTATGGTTGTTTCTTATCGGGGACCCCCCCAAGGCTCCAGTCTTTCCCCTATGCCGTCTCCACTGTCCCCAAATCTTCAGTGTAGCCACCACCACCGGGCTTGTGGTGTAGTTCTTCGGTGAGAACGGCAATGGGGCTGTCACCATAGCCTGTAGGCTAGTCCCCCTACAGGGCGCCCTCTCTAATCTCTTCCACGCCGCTCCCTCCTCCTCTCCCATCCACTTACTCACCATTGAAACATTAGCGGCCCAATAATACTCACTTAGGCTCGGTAGTGCCAGCCCCCCCCTATCCCTGCTACGCTGTAAGAATCCCTTCCTCACTCTCGGGGTCTTCCCGGCCCACACAAAACCCATGATGCTCTTTTCAATCCTTTTAAAAAAAGCCTTCGTGATCACCACCGGGAGTCACTGAAACACAAAGAGGAATCTCGGGAGGACCACCATCTTAACCGCCTGCACCCTCCCTGCCAGTGACAGGGATACCATATCCCATCTCTTGAAATCCTCCTCCATTTGTTCCCCCAACCGCGTTAAATTTAACCTATGCAATGTGCCCCAATTCTTGGCTATCTGGATCCCCAGGTAACGAAAGTCCCTTGTTACCTTCCTCAACGGTAGGTCCTCTATTTCTCTACTCTGCTCCCCTGGATGCACCACAAACAACTCACTTTTCCCCATGTTCAATTTATACCCTGAAAAATCCCCAAACTCCCCAAGTATCCGCATTATTTCTGGCATCCCCTCCGCCGGGTCTGCCACGTATAGTAGCAAATCGTCCGCATACAAAGATACCCGGTGTTCTTCTCCTCCTCTAAGTACTCCCCTCCACTTCTTGTAACCCCTCAACGCTATCGCCAGGGGCTCAATCGCCAGTGCAAACAATAATGGGGACAGAGGGCATCCCTGCCTTGTCCCTCTAGGGAGCCGAAAATATGCAGATCCCCGTCCATTCGTGACCACGCTCGCCATCGGGGCCCTATACAACAGCTGCACCCATCTAACATACCCCTCTCCAAACCAAATCTCCTCAACACCTCCCACAAATAATCCCACTCCACTCTATCAAATGCTTTCTCGGCATCCATCGCCACTACTATCTCCGTTTCCCCCTCTGGTGGGGCCATCATCATTACCCCTAACAGCCTCCGTATATTCGTGTTCAGCTGTCTCCCCTTCACAAACCCAGTTTGGTCCTCGTGGACCACCCCCGGGACACATTCCTCTATTCTCATTGCCATTACCTTGGCCAGGATCTTGGCATCTACATTTAGGAGGGAAATAGGTCTATAGGACCCGCATTGTAGCGGGTCCTTTTCCTTCTTTAAGAGAAGCGATATCGTTGCTTCAGACATAGTCGGGGGCAGTTGTCCCCTTTCCTTTGCCTCATTAAAGGTCCTCGTCAATACCGGGGCGAGCAAGTCCACATATTTTCTATAGAATTTGACTGGGAATCCATCCGGTCCCGGGGCCTTTCCCGCCTGCATGCTCCTAATTCCTTTCACCACTTCTTCTACCTCGATCTGTGCTCCCAGTCCCACCCTTTCCTGCTCTTCCACCTTGGGAAATTCCAGCCGATCCAAGAAGCCCATCGTTCTCTCCCTCCCATCCGGGGATTGAGCTTCATATAATTTTTTATAAAATGTCTTGAACACTCCATTCACTCTCTCCGCTCCCCGCTCCATCTCTCCTTCCTCATCCCTCACTCCCCCTATTTCCCTCGCTGCTCCCCTTTTCCTCAATTGGTGTGCCAGCAACCTGCTCGCCTTCTCCCCATATTCGTACTGTACACCCTGTGCCTTCCTCCATTGTGCCTCTGCAGTGCCCGTAGTCAGCAAGTCAAATTCTACATGTAGCCTTTGCCTTTCCCTGCACAGTCCCTCCTCCGGTGCTTCCGCATATTGTCTGTCCACCCTCAAAAGTTCTTGCAGCAACCGCTCCCGTTCCTTACTCTCCTGCTTCCCTTTATGTGCCCTTATTGATATCAGCTCCCCTCTAACCACCGCCTTCAGCGCCTCCCAGACCACTCCCACCTGGACCTCCCCATTATCATTGAGTTCCAAGTACTTTTCAATGCACCCCCTCACCCTTAGACACACCCCCTCATCTGCCATTAGTCCCATGTCCATTCTCCAGGTGGGCGCCCTCCTGTTTCCTCCCCTATCTCCAAGTCTACCCAGTGTGGAGCGTGATCCGAAATGGCTATAGCCGTATACTCCGTTCCCCTCACCTTCGGGATCAACGCCCTTCCCAGCACAAAAAAGTCTATTCGCGAGTAGACTTTATGGACATAGGAGAAAAACGAGAACTCCTTACTCCTAGGTCTGCTAAATCTCCACGGGTCTACACCTCCCATCTGCTCCAGTACCTTGGCTGCTGCCGGCCTCCTTCCAGTCCTGGACTTCGACCTATCCAGCCCTGGTTCCAACACCGTATTAAAATCTCCCCCCATTATCAGCTTTCCCATCTCTAGGTCCGGAATGCGTCCTAGCATCCGCCTCATAAAATTGGCATCATCCCAGTTCGGGGCACATACGTTTACCAAAACCACCGTCTCCCCCTGTAGTTTGCCACTCACCATCACGTATCTGCCCCCGTTATCCGCCACTATAGTCTTTGCCTCGAACATTACCCGCTTCCCCACTAATATAGCCACCCCCCTGTTTTTCGCATCTAGCCCCGAATGGAACACCTGCCCCACCCATCCTTTGCGTAGCCTAACCTGGTCTATCAGTTTCAGGTGCGTTTCCTGTAACATAACCACATCTGCCTTAAGTTTCTTAAGGTGTGCGAGTACCCGTGCCCTCTTTATCGGCCCGTTCAGCCCTCTCACGTTCCACGTGATCAGCCGGGTTGGGGGGCTTCCTACCCCCCCCCTTGTCGATTAGACATCCCCTTTTTCCAGCTCCTCACCCGGTTCCCACGCAGCTGTATCTCCCCCAGGCGGTGCCCCCCCGCCCATCCCCTCCCATACCAGCTCCCCCCTCTCCCCAGCAGCAGCAACCCAGTAATTCCCCCCTCCCACCCTCCCCGCTAGATCCCCCGCTAGCGTAATTATTCCCCCCATGTTGCTCCCAGAAGTCAGCAAACTCTGGCCGACCTCGGCTTCCCCCCGTGACCTCGGCTCGCACCGTGCGACGCCCCCATCTTCCTGCTTCTCTATTCCCGCCATGATTATCATAGCGCGGGAACCAAGCCCGCGCTTCTCCCTTGGCCCCGCCCCCAATGGCCAACGCCCCATCTCCTCCACTTCCCCTCCTCCCCCCATCACCACCTGTGGAAGAGAGAAAAGTTACCACCTCGCAGGATTAGTACATAAAACTCCTCTTTCCCCCCTTTTTAACCCCCCTCTTCGCCCCCCACATTCGCCCCACCGCTTTGTTCAAACGTTCTTTTTAATAACCCGCTCATTCCAGTTTTTCTTCCACAATAAAAGTCCACGCTTCATCCGCCGTCTCAAAGTAGTGGTGCCTCCCTCGATATGTGACCCACAGTCTTGCCGGTTGCAGCATTCCAAATTTTATCTTCTTTTTATGAAGCACCGCCTTGGCCCGATTAAAGCTCGCCCTCCTTCTCGCCACCTCCGCACTCCAGTCTTGATAAACACGGATCACCGCGTTCTCCCATTTACTGCTCCGAGTTTTCTTTGCCCATCTAAGGACCATTTCTCTATCCTTAAAACGGAGGAATCTCACCACTATGGCTCTGGGAATTTCTCCTGCTCTCGGTCCTCGCGCCATCACTCGGTATGCTCCCTCCACCTCCAACGGACCCGCCGGGGCCTCCGCTCCCATTAACGAGTGCAGCATCGTGCTCACATATGCCCCGACGTCCGCTCCCTCCGCACCTTCAGGAAGACCGAGAATCCTCAGGTTGTTCCTCCTTGCGTTGTTCTCCAGTGCCTCCAACCTTTCCACACATCGTTTCTGATGTGCCTCATGCGTCTCCGTCTTCACCACCAGGCCCTGTATGTCATCCTCATTCTCGGCTGCCTTTGCCTTCACGACCCGAAGCTCCCGCTCCTGGGTCTTTTGTTCCTCCTTTAGCCCTTCGATCGCCTGTAGTATCGGGGCCAACAGCTCTTTCTTCATTTCCTTTTTGAGCTCTTCCACACAGCATTTCAAGAACTCTTGTTCAGGGCCCCATGTTAAACTGCCACCTTCCGACGCCATCTTGGTTTTTGCTTGCCTTCCTTGCCGCTGTTCTAAAGGATCCACTGCAATCCGGCCACTTCCTCCTCCTTTTTTCATCCGTATCCAGGGGGGATTCCCTTCTGGTTTACCGCACAGTGTTTTTAGCCGTCAAAATTGCCGTTGGGGCTCCTATCAAGAGCCCAAAAGTCCGTTTCACCGGGAGCTGCCGAAACGTGCGACTCAGCTGGTCATCGCCACACCCGGAAGTCCAAAATGGAATTTAAAAAGATAGGTCCTTGATGGCCAGCAGAGACAAGATGCGCCAAGGGACCTCTTTCTGTTCTGTAAAACTCTTCACGAATATAACACTTCAACATAACTGAAGTAGGATAGAAATGTAATGAATTATGAGAGGGAGGATGGGGCAGAATGGAAGGTCAGGGATAGGTTTGAGCCAAGGAAAGATTGGCATTTATGTCAAGACAAAGGGGGTGTTAATGGCACCATTAAGGACAGAAGTGCTCCAAGTGGCAAGAAGGTAAAATAGCGGAATATTAATAAGAGAACAAAGATCAGTGCTCAGTGGAAGAAAAACTGAATAACAAGGGACAGGAGGCGCTGTGGGGGAGGACTGAGGTTTTATTTGGGAAACCTAAGGGAACCAAAAACAAAATGGGGGGGGGGGGGGGGGCGGTCAAGATGGAGGGGAAAGTTCACAGTCTAAAGTTGTTGAACTCAATCCAGAATGCTGCAAAGTGCATAATCGGAAAGGGAGATGTTGTTCTTCCAGTTTGCATTGGGCATCACTGGAGCATTGCAGCAGGAAGAGGACGGACATGTGGACATGAGAGCAAAATATGGAATTGAAATGGCAAGTGACTGGAAGGTTTGGGTCACGTTTACGTTTATTCTCTCCAATATAAAGGAGACTCATTGGGAGCAGTGAATACTGTAAACCTAATTGAAGGAGATGTAAATAAATGCTGCTTCACCTGAAAGGTGAGTTTAGGCCCTTGGACAGTGAGGAGGGAGGAAGTGAAGGGACACCTTCTGTGATTGCACCGAGAGTAATGGAAGAGTGGGCCAGGGTGTCATAGAGGGAGTAGACCTTGCAGAATGCTGATGGGTTGAGAGGCCTGTGTGTTAGTTAATTGGTAGAATCATGCTTGAGTTTGCAGAAATGTCAGAGATTTGTGGGGTGAAAACAGAGGACAAGGCGTGGTTCGGGGGTTTGCGGGATGGTGAAAGGGCGAGGGCAGAGGTGTGGGAGATGGGACAGACACAGTTGAGTGCCTTGTCAACCATGGTGGGAAGAGAAACCTCAGTTGAGGAAAAGGTAGACATGTTCCAAAGGCTGTTTTTGAAATTCCACATCTTGCTCTCATGTCCACATGTTTTTGAAAGTGGTAACATTGGAACAGATGCGGTGGTGGCTGAGAAACTGGGATGGAGTCCTTACAGGGAGTGGCAGTGGAAAGAGATGTATTAGTGGTAGCTGTAGAGTTTTTAATTAATATAGTCAGTCTATCGCCAGAAATAGAGATAGACCATGCGAAGGTGAGAGGGATAGCAACTGGAAGCAAAATCAATAACATTTTTCAGCTCCAGACAAGATCATGAAGCGGCATCAATATAGTCATCAATGTAACGTAGAAAGAGTTCTGGGAAAGGACCCCGAGTAAGACTGGAACAAGGGATGTTTCACATACCCCACAAAAATACAGGTATAACTGGGGCCCACATGGTATCCATAGCCACATATCTAAGTAAAGGAGAAATTGGTCAGTAGAAAGCTAGTTTTTCTTGGCAAAGAAGAGTAATGTTGGATGGAGAATGCTCACACCTTTGCCCAAGGAAGAAATGGAAACCCCAGAGAGCCTTCTGGTGGGGGATGGAGTGTAGAGGAATTGGATGCCCATAGTGAAGAAAAGATGGTTGTTATTGGGGCAAGTCAAGGGAACCAAAAACTGAAACATTTATACTAATAATAATCTTTATTAGTGTCACAAGTAGGCTTATATTAACACTGCAATTAAGTCACTGTGACAACCCTATGTGATGTACGGCAGTGTTTTTCAAACTTTCTTTTTCCCCCTGGGACCCACTTTTTGCCAATCTTTGGACCCATGCCGGCTGACCTTCGCAACACATGGCATGTTTGCTTACTTTTCATGTGAAGGAGGAGCTTGCTGGTCCTCACAATCTCATTCCAATTAGGTTAACAGGAGGAGGGGGCAAAGCGCATATCAGGTGCAGACTTCAGCCAGGTCCTTTGCGCAGTCTTCATCTTTGTGAGAACGAAAAACCCAATCTCGCACATATAGGTCATTGTGAAGGGCAATAGCAAGAAAATGCTTATTTTACTCAGCACTGGATGCTCCTGGGAGATGCTACTACAAAATGCTGACAGCCTCATGGGCTTTTGGCATGTTTTTGATGTGCTGTCACATGCAAGGTACAGCAGCATTGTCTTTCCATTTAGAGGCAGCTGTAAAGTAATAACTGACTCTGGGGTCTGAACCGCAAAGGAATGTTTCACCCACCACTTCTCTTTCAAAATCTGAAACTTCTGTCATTTGCCAATATTTCTCTGCATATAAGCAAACATGAGTTTTGCATCCTTATTTGCATTGGCACAAGTTGGCAAAAGCATACCTCAAGAAATCATCTGGATACTACTTTGTTCCCAAGTTAAGTTTATTCTTTGTCGGCTGTTAACCAGAGGCCCTGGAGGTCTGTACAGAGCTAGCACTTCTGCCCTTGCCTGGACTCGGAGTAGCTTTCTCCAGCAGATTTAAATGTGCGATCCTGGCCAGTAGGTGCACTGCCTATGTGTGTCTCTGGCAGCCTCTTACTTGTAAGAAAACAATTCATCTTCACAGTCCTCTTGCCTTGCTAGCAGCTAGAAATTGGAACAAGTTTATATAATTTGCCACCAAGAATCATGTACATATAGGGCGCTCGACGCCCAAATGTACGTGCAGGGTGCGTGACGTGCTTACTGTTGCCGCTTATGGCTGGAAGATTGCACACAACCTCCTTTTTTTCTCTCATTTAAAAGGCAGCTGCCATTCTTTTTTATTTTTAAATTTTTTAAAAATTCTCCTCCTTTTTCACATTTTCTCCCACATTTACACCCATTAACAATAAACAATAGTCAGCAAGATATGTCAATCCCCATAATAACTACGATCCCATCTGCCCACCAACCCCCAAACCTCAGCCCACATGTTTACATAAACAAATGACAAAGGAATCAGGGATTACCCATAGTCACCCTTAATCTCCCCCCACCCCACCCCCTCAACTAATTAATGTTCGATGTTATCCAGTTCTTGAAAGTGCATAATAAATCGTGCCCATGACTTGTAGAACCCCTCCGAGCTTCCCCTCAGTTCGAACTTAACCTTCTCAAGGGTCAAGTATTCCAACAGGTCCCCCCGCCACGCCAGGGCACTGGGTGGAGAGGCTGCTCTCCATCCCAGCAGGGTCCGCCTTCGGGTGATCAACGATGCGAAGGCTATGATAGCTGCCTCCGCTCCAGTTTCCAACCCTGGCTGGTCCGTCACCCCGAATATGGCCTCCTGGGGACCCGGGTCCAGTTTCACACGCACCACCTTGGAAATTACCCTAAACACCTCCTTCCAGTACTCCCCTAGCTTTGGACAGGACCAAAACATATGAACGTGATTCGCGCCCCCCCCCCCCGCAATGCTCACATACATCCTCTACTTCAAAAAAATTGGCTCATCCTCGCCCTCATGAGGTGCGCTCTATATACCACCTTCAGCTGTATCAGCCCCAACCTCGCACATGAGGTGGAGGCATTCACTCTCCGGAGCACCTCACACCAGACCCCCTCCTCTATAACCTCTCCCAACTCTTCTTCCCACTTTGCTTTGATCCCTTCCAGTGGTGCCTTATCCTCTTCCAGAATAGCTCCGTACACCGCTGACACTGCCCCCCTTCTCCAGTCCCCTTGTCGTCAACACCTCCTCCAGCAATGTGTAGGCCGGTTCCTCTGGGAAGCTCTGTATCTCCTTCCTGGCAAAATCCCGAACCTGCATGTACCTAAACCCTTCTCCCTGCTCCAGCCCATACTTCGCTTCCAGCTCCCTCAATCCTGCAAAACGACCCCGAAGAAACAAATCTTTTAGCGTCTTAATCCCCTTCTCTTCCCATTTCCGAAAACTTCCATCCCGCCTCCCTGGCTCAAATCTGTGGTTCCCCCGAATCGGCATTTCCCTTGACCCTAAACCCAACCCGAAGTGTTGGCGAAACTGCCTCCAGATTTTCAATGAAGCTATTATTACCGGACTCCCTGAATATTTCCCCGGAGCTATCGGGAGTGGCGCTGTTGCAAGTTCCTTCAACCCCGACCCCCTGCTCAAACTCTCCTCCATTCTGACCCACTGAGAATCCACCCCTCTGACCCAGCTCCGCACTTTCTCCACATACGCCGCCCAGTAGTAGTACAACAAGTTCGGGAGACCCAAACCCCCTGCCTGCCTTCCCCTCTGTAGCAGCACCTTTCTCACTCTGGCCACCTTCCCTCCCCATATGAATGAGGTAATCCTTCCCTCAATCTCCCTGAAAAAAGACTGGCAGGAAAATTGGTAGGCATTGAAAAATAAACAGGAATCGCGGCAACACATTCATTTTAACCGCCTGTACCCGACCTGCCAGTGACAGAGGAAGGCCGTCCCACCTTGCCAGATCGGCTTTCACTCCCCACCAAACTAGTGATGTTGTACCTGCGAAGCCTCCCCCACTCCCGGGCAACCTGCACCCCCAGATACCTAAAATGAGTCCCTGCTCTACGGAATGGCAGCCCCCCCACCCCTGCCCCCACCCCCGGCCAAGACAACACAAAGTACTCTTGTCCAGGTTCAACTTGTACCCCGAGAAAGACCCAAATACCCGCAGTAGCTCCAATATTCCTCCTATCGACGCACTCGGCTCCGACACATACAGCAGCAAGTCGTCGGCATACAAGGACACCCTATGCTCTATCCTCCCCGCACTATTCCTTTCCATGCTCCCGAACTTATCAATGCGATGGCCAACGGCTCAATCGCAAGTGCAAACAGCTGGGGGGACATAGGACATCCCTGTCTCGTCCCACGGTGGAGAGAGAAATATCTCGAACTGATATTATTTGTGCGGACACTCGCCTTCGGTTCCTTATATAATAGCTTTACCCAGTTCACAAACCTTGGTCCAATCCCAAACCGCTCCAGCACTGCCATCAGGTACCCCCATTCTACCCGATCAAACGCCTTCTCGGCGTCCAATGCCACAACTACCTCTGTTTCCTTTCTTTCCGCCGGTGCCAGAACAACGTTCAAAATCCTCCTAATATTCGAAAACAGCTGCCTCCCTTTCACGAACCCCGTCTGATCCTCCCCTATTACCTTCGGGAGGCACTCCTCCAGCCTATCCGCCAGTACCTTCGCCAACACTTTTACGTCCACATTCAGAAGTCATATGGACCGATACGACCTACACTCCGTCGGATCCTTATCTTTTTTTAGTAACAGGGAAATCGATGCCTGCCCCAAGGTTTGCGGCAACACCCCCTTCCCTATCGCCTCCTCAAACATCCCCACCATCAGGGGTGCCAACCTATCCTTACATTTTTTATAATATTCCACCGCAAACCCATCCGGCCCTGCCACCTTCCCAGATTGCATCCTCCCAATCGCATCCTTCATCTCCTGCTCCTTCTAATGTAGCCCTGTCCCCCTCCCCTAACCTCGGGTACTCCAACCCATCGAGAAATTCCTGCATCTCACGGTCTCCTCCGAGTGGCTCTGACTTGTACAACCTCTCATAAAACTCTTCAAAAACCTTGTTAATCAGCACTGGGGCCACCACCAACTTCCCTGCCCTATCCTTCACCTGAAGAATTTCCCTTGCCGCTGCCTCCCTCCGGAGCTGACCTGCTAACATGCCTTATCTCGATGTTCATAAACTGCACCCCTTGCTCGTCTCAGTTGGCGCACCGCCTTCCTGGTGGACAGTCGGTCGAAGCTCGCCTTTAGTTCCTTCCTCTTTTCCAGCTTTGCCGGGTCCCCATCCTCTGCATGCCTCCTATCTACCTCCAACATCTCATCTATTACCCTCTGCCGCTCCAACCTCTCCTCCTTATCCACCCTGGCCTTAAACAAAATTACCTCACCTCTCACAACCGCCTTTAGAGCCTCCCAGACAACTGCCTTCGATACCTCACCCGTACAATTGAAACCGACATATTCCTTAATTACCTTTTCAATTTTCTCACAGAACACTTGGTTCCCCAAAAGTCCCACATCCAGTTTCCACCCCGGTCTCTGCGCTGCCCCCTTCTCTAGCACCATATCCACCCAATGTGGAGCGTGATCTGACACTGCAATTGCAGAGTATTCCGACCCCTTGACTCCAGCCAGCAAAGCTTTCCCCACCACAAAAAAGTTGATCCGTGCGTATACCTTATGGACCGCTGAGAAAACCGAAAACACCCGTTTCCTTGGGTGCAGGAACCTCCAAGGGTCCACCCCTCCCATTTCCACCATTAGCCCAGCCAGCGCCTTCGCCCCCCCCCTGATGGGACCAGCGAGCGCGGCCGTGATCTGTCCAACCTTGGCTACTGCACCAGGTTCCAGTCCCCCCCCACAATCAGCTCATGCGTGTCGAAGCCGGGAATAGCCCCAAACACCTTCCTCGCGAATCCCACATCGTCCCAATTGGGACCGTATACCCTTAACAGCGCCACTAATCTCCCCTCCAGTGCCCCTGTCACAATCACATATCTACCCCCCTGATCTGCCACCACCTTCTCCATCTGGAAGCGTACCCTTTTGCTGACCAGCACCGCTACCCCTCGAGCCCTTCCATCAAATCCGGAGTGAAACACTTGGCTAACCCTGCCCTTTTTAAGTCTCACCTGGTCCTTCACCCTCAAGTGAGTCTCCTGCAGCATTGCAACATCGGCTTTCAAACTTAAGATGTGGAAGCACCCTTGACCTCTTGACCGGACCTCCTAGCCCTCTCACGTTCCACGTGATTATCCTTATTGGGGGACTCTCACCCCCCCCACCTTTCTTATCCACCATCACTGTACCACTGGGCCCTGCCCCATAAGCCTGACCCGCCCCTGTCCATTGTTAACATCGAACCCCCCCCCCCACCTTTCTTATCCACCATCACTATACCACCGGGCCCTGCCCCATAAGCCTGACCCGCCCCTGTCCATTGTTAACATCGAACCCCTCCCCCCCCCCCCTCCCAAGAACCCCCCCTACAAAAACATCCCCCAACATCCCTCCCTTCCCCCCCCTCTCGCTCGCCTCGTAGGCCCATTGAAGCCTGCTATCCAGGCTCCAACGTCCGCAGTCCTCCTCTCACCTCACCCCCGTTCACTAACTGACTCTAGTTAGCTAGCGCAGGTGGCTCCCCCTCACCAATACCTCTCGCCCCCTTCCGCCCAGTCCCAGAGAAAGAAACACCAAAACAAACCCAACAATCCAACCCCTACAATTCACTAACATAACATTTAACCGTCGCAACACAGAACGCCATTAACTTGAACTCTGTGACATTGCAAAGAGAAGTAAATTTCAGTACAAATCAGTAAAAAGAAAGTTGTAACATTTGTACATTTTCCAGCCGCTCAAACACAGTCCATAGTCTCTCTTCCAGTTCCGCTCTTCACGTCTGTCCCAAGCCTTCTGCCCTCATGAACGCCTCAGCCACCTCCGCTGTCTCAAAATAAAAGTCTTTGGCTTTACATGTTACTCTCAACTTCGCCGGGTACACCACACCAAATCGCACCCCCTTGTACAAAGCCGCCTTAACTCGCCCAAACGCCGCTCGTCTTTTTGCCAACTCCACCGTCAAGTCCTGGTAGATCCGAACCGCAGTACCATCCCACAGCACCTCACGCTTCTGCTTCGCCCAGCTTAATACTTTCTCCTTCATGCAAAACTTATGGAAGCAGATAATTACTGCCCTTGGCGGCTCGTTCACTTTGGGCTTCGGCCTTAATGACCGATGAGCTCGGTCTAGCTCGTACAAGATGGGGTTCTCACCCTCCCCCATAAGCTCCGCCAACTTCTTAGCGAAGTATTGCGTTGGCCTTGGGCCCTCTGTCCCTTCAGGCAAGCCCACAATTCTCAAATTGTGCCACCTTGAGCGGTTTTCCAAGTCTTCCAGCTTTGCTCGGAGCCCTCTGTTAACCTCCACCACCCTCCGCAGCTCGTCCCCCATCGAGGTGACCTGGTCGCTGTGTCGTGTCACGGCCTCCTCCACCTCCTTCATCTTCTTGCCCTGCTCTCTCACCTCGGCCAATGCCTTTGCCACCTCCACCCTGAACGGGCCGATTGCCTCCTCCAACAATGACCTCACCACGACCACCATCTCTTTCCTCAGGATCTTCATGTGCCTCACCAAACGTTTTTCCAGCTCCACCACCATCACCTCGGTCATCTTCTCCACCGTAAGTAGTGCGGCCCCGCCTTGCAGTTCGACTTCCGCCATCCTGTCAACACTTTTGCTTTTGCTCGTCTTCTCCTTCGGCGGTGAACCCGCGTTTCCTCCTTTCTTTGACGCTGCTTTTTGCATCTTTTAGCGGCTTATTGTTTTTTATCTACTTTCTTTTCTCCTCTCTCCCCCTTCACCCTCCTGCCCTTCATCAATCTGACATTCTTCTTTTTTGAAAAAGAAACTTTTACCAAACTTCCATAAATCCTCTTTCTTTCTCCTCTACATTCACCTGGGACCAGGCTTCAACCTTCTTCTTCCTAGGTGGGAGCCATCCGACGTGGAGCACCCTCCCTACATGGCGCTCGGGCCTGCCGCCTCGACCTCTTCGAAGCTCCGCCCCCGCTGCTCTGACCTGCTGGGCCCGGCACCTCAGCCCCCACCGCCCGACACCCGCGCGGGGTCCTTCGCCGGCTTTTAAACCGGCCCCGCTGGCTGCTCGTGGCGGCCCCAAAGGCCGATGATAGTCGGGGGGTGCGTGAAGACTCTTGGATTTCCCCGAAATCGCCGCGAATCGCGGCCACCGGCGGGAGCTTTTTTTTTTTTTGCGGCCGCCCTGCTCGCCCACCCCACCGAAAGTCACAGCTGCCATTCTCAATAAAATTGCTGGCAGTGCCTTGTGTGCATCTCTTGTGATTGGGATCACTGCCACTGATCGCTCAGTGACCCCTCCAACACCCATCGCAACTCGCATAACCCTGACATAGGGCATTGGAGAAATCCCAAATGTAGGTGGAAAGGGGAGTGAGAATGGAGTCAAGATAGGAATAAATGCGTTCAGTGGGGCAGGAACAGGCTGACACGGTCGGTGGGAGCAATCCTGTTTGTGGATTTTGGGAAGCGGGGCTGGAGGACCATGAGATTCGAAGTTGTGGAAGGGGCATCTCCAGAGGAGACTACAATGGCTTGATGTTTGATGGTGGAGTCATGGTCCAGGGGGTGGAAGTAGGAAGTGGCTGAAAATTGGCACTTGTCTCTGCGAGGTAAAAGTCAGTATGCCAGACACCAACAGCACCACCCTTGACAGCAGGTTTGATAACAAAGTCAGGATTTTTAAAGAGTCTGGTTCATGACTCCTTAACAGAGTGGTGAACCATAGCATGCATCAGGAGGCTTTTTAAAAGGCAATTTCAAAAGCTCATTTTACCTATGCCAGGATCTGGCACATCTATGCCCTTTGATCAACTGCGTGCTTTCGACAACCAATGTTCACAATGAAAAGTGGTATGTGTAAGAAAAAAAAACATTTTTGAGATTCTTCGTTCACTTTCACCTATGCTTGGGGGAAAAATAACTCTGAAGTACTGGCTACTAAACCGAAGGATCATAAAAAATTTACTTTTACGTTTCAAAGACTACAAATAATTGAAACCATTAACTTGTGTTAAGAGACATTGTGAAATTGACTGCAGAGATCAGAGAGCATAAACCGTCAATCAAACAATATTTGCTCTGGTTATCAGGTGTACTGGTAACTTATAATAATAATCTTTATTGTCACAAGCAGACTTACATTAACACTGCAATTAAGTTACTGTGAAACTCCTTGTGAAAAAACTTGGCTGGGAACCCAAACATCTTTTTAAGTAAGACCAGTTGCTCCCAAGAGGTGGTCAATTGCAGAGTTTGTTGATCGAAATAATTGGTTCAAGTGTTTGTGTTTTTTGATACTTCCAAGAGTCTGGATGATTGGTGTTAGACGTTTAGCTGCTGTAGTATAAAGAGTCAAAGGTTCTGCTGCTTTTCCACAAACACCTTTAATTTACTTCAACAGACTTTGCATCTTAACCCATTACTTAACAGTCTCCCCTTCCTCTGGAGGAAAAAAAATTAGGTGAAACAAAGTTACAAAAAACTCAAAAACACACGCAATTTCCTCCCTTTTTTTCCATTTTTGGAAGAAGAAAAAAAAGCAGTCACAGAAACAGGCGCCCTTCATTAACAATATCCAAAAGTTTCTGTGAGCTAGCCCCTCTTTTTGTAAAACGGTCTGACAATTGATGGCTTCTGTCAACCCATTTAATTTTTGCTATCTCCCCTCTGTCCAACATCTGCTTCAAACTTGCGATGTCTATCCTTAACCTTTTTTCATTGTGTTATGGCTCCGGGTTTACAGAACCCCAAAGTGTTTCATGGAGTTCAACCGACCCACAACTTTTAATAGATTGTGGTGTGGGAAGCACACGGCGTACTCTCCAGGTGTGATACAGCAGGGATGGACAAATGGTTTTTAAAACAAATCAATGTTTATTCTATGAACTCAAGTTCACCTTTTAAAAACAAACATTGAATATCTTAACACCCATTACTTCAAAGATAACCCCAAAAGACTACAACACTAAATAATCCTTCAAACTGTTCCTTTAAACAGCCAAAAGACTTCAAACCTTCAAAAATAATAACACATTAGATTACATTCAATATATTTATAGTCTTTGGATTTGCAGACATCAACAAACCAGCTGTGTTTCTTCCTGCAGCTCTCAGCAAAACATAGACACTCCCAGCTGCCTTCTCAAACTGAAACTCAAAAAAGCAGAAGTGAGCTCAGCTCCCCCCCCACCCTCTGACATCACTTCAGTAATATGATCAGCTCCATTTCTTAAAGGTACTCTCACATGACAATTGACACTTTTTGTAGAGTGCACAGTTTCCCATAGGGATTTGTCAGTGTGACATTCAATAGATATATTTCCCAAATCCCCTAATCCCAAAATTTCTGTCAATATCTGAGATATATAAAAGGCCATATCCACTGCACTATCCAAGGCTTAACGTCTCCGCAGCCAAAGTGATTTTGACACTCTCCTTATTTTCTTTGTTTCCCACACAAGAGGGCAACATTTAGCATTGTTCCCCAAAAGGAAAATTATAAACCCTCCTGCGCTTGAAACCCCATCACATCAATTTGCATAGGACTCATCACTATAAACTATTTTCAAGTGCCGAAGGTCATCTAAAACCGTGAACCTCAAAACACACACCTGCATTTTTAGTTTGACCAACGCTTTATTTGCTCTTATTATGTCTTCCACTTTGGGATCATTCATTTTTGTACTCAACTCTAAGACATCAAAATTCACGTCCGGTCTAGTCCGTCTACCTAACCAATTCAGTTGCCCAATTAAACTTCGCAGTTGCTCTTTTTCCATCTTTGATACCATTGCGTCATTTTGTGAAACCCGGCCATGACTAATTGCTATTGGGGTGATGCTTTCCAAATAAGATGCCTGACGTAAAGTTGCACCTAACGTAGTCTGTCCGACTTCCAGTCAAATATATTTAAATGCACCGGAAGCCTGACATCCAACCCTGAATTCTTTCCTCAAACGAGAGATTACAATAGCTTCAAAATCACTAGTCCCACCCCACAAAAAAATCATCGACATGCATCATAAAAATGCCAGAAAGATTTCCTTTATAGTGCCAGTAAAACATTGTTGGATCTGCTTTCAACTGGCAACAGCCTAACTTGAACAAAACTGACCTTACCGAAAAGTACCAGACTCTAGACGCATCATTCAATCCATATACACATTTGTTCAACTTCCAGATTACCCCTTCTGTGTTAGCTGCCTCTTTCGGAGGACGGAGAAAAATGACTCTTTGGAGCTGAAGCCCCTGCAAAAAGGCAACTTTTATATCGAAAGATTTGCATTCCCATGCCTTTGTGGCTAATAGAGCCAAGAAGATATTTAAAATAACCTTTCCTGCCGTAGGTGAATCTACCCTTAAAATCCTGATCTTCTAAGTTTTCTTCAAATTCCCATGCCACAAGCCTGGCCTTTGCCTTATAAGTTCCATCCGGAAGAACCTTTTCCGTGCAAATCCATCTGTGGGATAGCGCTCTTTGTTCCCTATCCGGTACTTCCGTGTATACCCCAAATTCACTCCAACTATGCAGTTCTTGCTGTTTGGCATCTTTGATAGCTTTCTCATCTAATTTATTGGAAGCCACCAAAATCTCATGTGCATGTGGGCTTCTACTCCTAATAGTATTCATAGTCTTACTCATGTTCCGAGATCTTGATAAACTGTGTCCCCTCTCCCGTCTGGTATCTCGTTCTGTACTGCTAATGTTTGATCTTTCCCTTCTGCTGTGGGATGTCCTTTCAATAGTTCTCGACCTTTTCCTGCAGACCTGTTCACTATCCGATGTACTATTTGAACTGGCACTGCGTTTCTATGCCCTCCATTTTTGAACTTTGTTTTCCCAATCCAATGTCTTGACTCCCTCCCCTGAATGCTGTACATTCAACCAATGTTTATACTTTCCAGTGGCCCTCCCTGCTCTACTAATAACAGTTGCATCCTTCCATTGACTAGACCCTTCAGGCAAGTATGTCACTTTTGTACCAACTTTTGACAGTTGCCCTTTAGAAAAATGACCTGTTCTAATTCATCATAAGTGTTGTGTTCCTCTACAGAAACCCTGTCTATATCAGTCAACTGGTCCCAAAAGTTCTGTAACAGGTGCGTACCAGATGACTCTGGTTCCTCGTCATGTCTGTCTGCTCTGTCTAAATTTGAAAATTTGTAATCTGCACCCATTATCCTTGATGAATGTACCCTAACAATTTGATTACCATGTTGCAAAATAATTGTTTTGCCATCTGTACCTATGATCTTCCCTAGGCCTTTCCATTCATTAGAATTGTCTCGCTTACAGTATACCATGTCTCCTTGCTGAAAAACGGCATCTGATGGCTGTACTTTATGTCTTAAAGCTCTGCGAATTCTTTCAGAGACTTCTGCTTCCAAAAAAAGCTTTTCTACTGCTATGTAACGCATTTAAATGCTCAGCAAAAGCAGAGCTAAGTGTAGTCCCTTCCCAAGCTGGAGGTTGGTCATCTAAGATGGACGGAATTTTAGGATTTCTACCAAACACTAATTGATAGGGACTATAGCCCCCAACCATCTGCAATGAATTCTTTGCATGTACCGCCCATGCCAATGCTGAATTTAACTTGCAATTTGGTCTATCTGCCAAAATTTACCAGAGCACGTCATTATTACCGCGTGGTTTCTTTCACACACACCATTACTAAATGGGCTTTCTGCAGCCGTATTCATAACTGTGATATTCACGTTTTCACATATCCCTAATCTCATCATTAGCAAATTCTCCCCCATTGTCCGCAAGGAATTTTCACGGTGGGCTCATTGCTGTCCCTATTCATTTTTCCACGATTTGATCCAGAATTACTCACTTTTCTTTACTTCGTACAATCGTTGATTGACTAAATCTGGTTGCTAAATCGACAAAATGCAAAATAAATATATTATTGGCTTTATCACAGATCTTAAGGTCCTTGGCCACAATGTCGTTAATACTATCGGTCGTGCTGGTGTCCTTCTGTACTTCCTACAAACTTCACAGCGATCACTAACCTATCAGTTTAGTATAGGCTTCATCCCTTACCCCTGCATCCTTTAATAAATTTTTCAGCCTCCGAGGAGACAGATGTGCAAATTACCTATGCAGTTTTAATACAACAAGCTTTTTATCAGCTAAAGTCCCATTTTCAACTGCCATTAACACATCCTTAACAACTGTACTTGAAATATTATTTGTCAGTAATGGAATACAATAGTGTCCCGACTGTGTAAATTGTAAGTCCACCGTCTTTCCAAAAACTGTTGCCTTTTCCTGTTCCATCTCCAGTTTCATGTGTGCTTTCTTCATCGATGATCTGCTCAGAAGCAAAGGTATCTCACTTGATAGAACATCCGTGCTAATGAAATGATTCACTCCGGCTATATTGCAAGGGATCACCATTCTTTTCAGCGACTTCAGAGTATTATCATCCCCAAACCTGAAACTTGTGGAACTTTCAAATTCCTTAACCTTGTTACGACTTTCAGCATTCAAGGAGTCCAGGTAACATTTTAACCAGTCGCTGCACAGTAGATGTGCAGCGACTGTCCAAGACAGCACAATTGAAGAATTCTGCAACCAACACCCTCATTACCGGTGTAAAACTGCTTGTTAATAGGACAATGCCTTCTTTCTGGTCACTATCTTTTTCCTCTTCTGACTCTTCCGTGTCATGTGTCGCTTCAAACACTATTATAACGTGTTGGACAGTTGAAAGCATAATGGTATTGAGAGTCACATCGAAAACATCGATTTATCATACCCCGGGCATTTCTGAGTTCATCTTCCTATTGTAGGTTCTAACTGAGTTTCTGTCTTCATACTTTCCGGGTCCCAATCTCCCTCTATAGTCTTGGACCCTGTTTGTAGCCGTGCAATTTCGCCATCCTGTTAATAGTGTGTCTTCCATATTCTGCTTTATTGCAGACTGACCTATGTGGATCATCAGAGCCATCGGAATCGAATGTTTCCCCAGAAACTTTTTTTAAAGCTTCTGTCATCTGATCGAATATAGTATCCTTATCCGCAAACTGAACTCCTGTCAAGCACAGTCAAGCAATTTAAAGGCCAACACTGACTGGAAATTCCAGGATGTGTTTCTGCAGCCTTTTATAAAGTCTGCCAAATTCCATTATATAATCTTCCATGGAGAATTCCTCTATTTTCCGGAACCTATCAAAATCGGACCATGCTTCATACGCACTTATCAAGTCATCCTTTTTATAAATCTTATCCATGTAACGTAATAGAGTCTTCAGACCTTATTCTGAGTCTAACCCTTACAATTCCAGCTCAGAAAACACTTTGCTTTGGATTTTAGTGTCATAAGGTAAAGAAAGAGCTAATGCCATAATCTTGTTTTCACTTTCCCAGGGCAGTTACCTTCGTCCACATAACTACTGCACTTCTCCATTGATCGTACGATCCCCTTTCCGAAACTAAGGAGGAGTAGTCATATCCAGCCATCTTTATCCTCGGTTCAGCCATATATCTGTTTTTTTTTTTCTTCTCACTCACTCCTTGGTTTGGTCTGGAAAAGTTGTATCTTTCAACCCTTTACATTTGCACAGCAACCGTCCTCTGCTGTCATTTGTTAGACGTTTAGCTGCTGTAGTATAAAGAGTTAAAGGTTCTGCTGCTTTTCCACAAACACCTTTAATTTACTTCAACAGACTTTGCACAAAACTCTTAACATCGCATCATCTGACACAAAGGCCACCTGAAGCCGATTTTATCAATGTCAATTATTGGATACTTAACTTAAATGAGACAACTAATTGGAATGTCTCTTAACCCATTACTTAACAATTGACACTTTATTAGCTTTCAGTGCAGACCATTTTTCCACAGGATAAATTCATATTTTTTAAAAGCTTTTTTTTACACATTCCATTGATGTAGATGGTGGGGAATTCAGTAGTGATATGCTATTGAATGTCAATGGAGATGCTTAAATTCTCTCCTGTTGGAGGTGGTTATTACATGACACGTGTGGCACAAATGTTATTTGTCACTCTTCAGCACAAGCCATAATGGTGTCCGGATCTTGCTGCATTTCGATGACATTTAATTAACTCTTTTTCATTCACAAACTCTTTTTCATTATGTTCAGGTACAGCGAGAGGTTCACACAGCACTAAGAACAAAGAATGGACTTTACCATTGCAGTGCTGTTGATCTTAACTTTGATTCGCACCCATTTAGCATTGGTAAGAGACAAGCAAGATAAAATATATTTTTACTAATCTGTTTGCTTTCCCTTGTAACACATTTTTCTTTTCCTGCAGGTGGACAATATGAATTTAACCATGCAAGGTTTGATTTTTTCATCTATTATCAGCTTTGAATGTATGTAGGAATTGAAGTAGTTCAAATGGAAGGGTTTTAGGCTCCTGGAGACCTAGATCACAAGCCAACTGCCTTACAGATAGGAAATGTTCTTTGCCTAAATCGGGCTGTGTAGTCTCCAAGAATTGGCACAATATTAGCAAACCGATTGGGAGAAGCTTGGGGTTGGGGTTTGTGTGCAAAGTGGAAAATACACTTTTGAAGTTGGATTTGCTATTTGTTCGGGAACAAAAAGCAGTACTGGCTTATCCGTGACCCAGGAGTGCTTGATCATCATGCTGAGTAACAAAAATGCGCAAAGCCCCAATCAGTACTCATATCCCCTCACTTAAAGAAATAGTAAAAAAAATCTCAGTTATCCAAGCTTCAAATACATCAGGATACTGATCATTTTGGAGGAGGAGGGAGAGAAATGTCTTGGGGCAGCGTCTCCTTAAAAATGAAAATACATGCTTATGTCTATTGATAATCGGTTCCTGTGATGAACGGTTATTGTGTTGCTGTACCCTGATCATCATGAAAGGTGATGTCCCCTTTAAGACTGGGCTTGGAACCCTGGGGGACTCCGCCTCAGGCTCCGCCCACCTGGGAGTCATATATAAGGGGCCACCTTGTGGGCGGCACCCAGTTAGCACCCGTCACGGCACCAGGCTAGCTCTTAGCTTATTAAAGCCTTCTTTACCGTTTTACTTTCTAAGCGTCGTTATTGTGGGTACAACAATTTAATAAGCTAAACTACATCAGGATGGACACAGGCCTAAAACCAGAGAAGCTCAACCTGGAAGCACGGACACCGGAGGCAAAATAAATCTTTAAATACTGGCTCCGATGTTTCGAGGCCTACCTGGACTCCTCAGAGACTCCCATCCTGAGGCCACGCAATCTGCGCCTACTCCATGCCCGGGTGAGTCACAGAATCTCCGCCACACTCGAAAAGGCGACTACTTATGAAGAGGCGGTCGAGTTACTCCGCAGCGGTTCGTCAAACCCATCAACGAGGTACACGCCAGGCACCTGCTCTCTACCTGCCGGCAGTGCTCGGGGAAATCGCTAGACGAATTTGTTGAACAACTCACCGCGCTTGCCAGGGACTGTGACCATCAGGATGTGACGGGAAACCCATATGAACCTGCACATCAGAGATGCGTTCGTGTCCGTCATCCGCTCGACCTACATCCGACAGCGGCCACTCGAAAACGGGGCAAAAGACATCCAGGACACGCTAACGCTCGCCTCCTCGCTGGAGTGGCCCGACATAATTTGGGCATGCATCCCGTGGACTCTGTGAGCCCCCCTCGGACTTTCTCAGACTCAGCCACGTTGTGGGCTTGCGCCGCGCGGCGACCCGCTCATCCTGGGGGCACACCGTGCTATTGCGGGCAGGGCCAGTATCCACGCCCAAGCTGCCCAGCCCGCTCCGCTATCTGCAGCGACTGTGGGAAGAAAGGGCATTTTGCGAGGGTCTGCCTGGCCAGGCCCAGGGGCCAGAAAAACAAAGAACAGCCGGCCTGGAAAATCAGGCTCTCAGGCCCGGAGGCCTCACAATGCGGCTGCGCACCGACCCAACACTCCCTCCCCCCCCCCCCCCCTTCTGATGCGTCATCCGCCTCGTGCGAACCATGGGAGCAGCCATCTTGTCGGCGGCCATCTTCTCGACCCGACGCGTGCGACCGACGGCGGCGGCCATTTTACGAGTCCGACTCGACTGAGGACACGGACTACCCGCGAGTGGGAGCGATCACCCTCGACCAAACTCGGCCAAAACATCTGAAGAACTCTATGATGAAGGTCCAAGTCAACGGGCGTGACACTTCATGCCTCTTCGACTCCGGGAGCACGGAGAGCTTTATTCATCCAGAAACGGTAAGGCGCTGTTCCTTGCGCACCCATCCCGGTCCCAAACCATAGCCCTCGCATCTGGGTCCCACTCGGTACAAATCAAGGGGTACTGTATCGCGGATCTCTCGATCCAGGGCGCCGAATACACCCGTGTCAAACTTTATATCCTCCCCCACCTCTGCGCCCCCCTACTGCTCGGACTGGATTTCCAGTGCAGCCACCGAAGCCTGACACTGATGTTCGGCGGACCCTTGCCCCCCCTCAAGGTATGCAGCCTTGTGACACTGAAAGTCGCACCCCTCTCGCTATTCGTGAACCTCACTCCCGACTGTAAGCCCGTCGCCACTAGGAACCGGCGGTACAGTGCCCAAGACGTGACTTTTATCAAGTCAGAGGTCCAGCGTTTACTGGGAGAGAGGGCCATCGAGGCTAGCAACAGCCTCTGGAGAGCACAAGTGGTGGTAGTCCGGTCCGGGGATAAGAAACGGATGGTCGTGGATTATAGCCAGACCATAAACCGCTTTACGCAGCTTGATGCGTACCCCCTTCCTCGCATAGCAGAAATGGTAAATCGGATCGGCCAATACCGAATATTTTCCACAGTCGACCTCAAATCCGCCTACCACCAGCTCCCCATCCGACCAAAAGACCGCCCCTATACTGCCTTCGAAGCAGCCGGCCGGCTCTTCCCCTTCCTCAGGGTCCCCTTCGCGTCACAAATGGGGTCTCTGTATTTCAAAGGGTGGTGGACTAGTACGGTTTGCGGGCTACATACCCTTACTTGGACAATGTCACCATCTGCGGCCATGACCAGCAGGATCATGACACAAACCTCAAAGTTCCTCCAGACCGCCTGAGCCCTTAACCTGACCTATAAGGAGGAAAGATGCGTTTTCCACACAACCCGGCTAGCCATCCTCGGCAATGTCGTGGAAAACGGGGTCCTAGGTCCCGACCCCGAACGCATGCGCCCGCTAAAGGAGCTCTCCCTTCCCCGCAGCCTCAAGGCCCTCACACGGTGCTTGGGGCTCTTCTCCTATTATGCCCAGTGGGTCCCCAAATATGCAGACAAAGCCCGCCCACTCATAAAGACCACGATATTTCCCCCGTCGGCTGAGGCTCGATTGGCATTCAACCGCATCAAGGCCGATATCACCAAGGCCGCTTTGCGCGCCGTGGACGAAACAATCCCCTTCCAGGTAGAGAACGATGTGTCAGACATCGCCC
This sequence comes from Scyliorhinus torazame, assembly GCF_047496885.1. Taxonomy (NCBI): domain Eukaryota; kingdom Metazoa; phylum Chordata; class Chondrichthyes; order Carcharhiniformes; family Scyliorhinidae; genus Scyliorhinus; species Scyliorhinus torazame. Next base: position 145,725,275 of record NC_092716.1, on the reverse strand, counting down.
TGGCTGCTCCCCTCAACCAGGCAGGCAGACCAGTAGCGTTCTTCTCCCGGACCCTCACCGCCTCCGAGATTCGACACTCTGCAGTCGAGAAGGAGGCACAAGCCATTGAAATGAAAATCGCTTATTGTCACGAGTAGGCTTCAATGAAGTTACTGTGAAAAGCCCCTAGTCGCCACATTCCGGCGCCTGTTCGGGGAGGCTGGTACGCCACTGGAGGCACTACCTAGCCGGTAGGAGGTTCACCCTCGTCACTGACCAACGGTCGGTCGCCTTTATGTTCGATAACGCACAACAGGGCAAAATAAAAACGATAACATTTTGAGGTGGAGGATCAAACTCTCCACCTACACGTACGATATCAAGTATCGTCCAGGGGAGCTCAACCACCCCCCAGATGCACTGTCCCACGGCTCGTGCGCCAACGCGCAGGAGGACTGCCTGCAAGCCATCCACAATGACCTCTGCCACCCGGGGGTTACCCGGCTCGTCCACTTTATCAAGTCCCGCAACCTACCTTACTCACCAAGGAGGTCAAGGCCATGACCAGGGCCTGCCAGACCTGTGCGGAGTGCAAACCGCACTTCTACCGGCCAGACAAGGCTCGGTTCGTGAAGGCCTCTGGGCCCTTTGAGCGACTAAGCGTGGACTTCAAGGGGCCCCTCCTGTCCACCAACCGCAATGCCTATTTCCTCACTGTTATCGATTGAGTTCTCCCGCTTCCCATTCGTCATTCCCTGCCCCGACATGACCTCTGCCACTGTGATAAAGGCACTGCAGAGCATCTTCACCCTGTTCGGTTTCCCTGCTTATATCCACAGCGACCGGGGTACATCGTTCATGAGTGATGATCTGCGTCAGTATCTGCTCAGCAAAGGCATCGCGTTGAGCAGAACGACCAGTTATAACCCGCGGGGTGGGGCACGTGCAAAAGGTGAGGCACGTGCGGAACAACTGCCCAGCTTCCAAAGCCACCACTGACACTAAGGCGGCTGCGGGTGGCACCGCTGCCCCCTCTCCCTTCATTGGCATTATCACCCAGACCCTACAGGGGGACACAGTGCCGGTGCCTACTGGCCAGTCGGATGCCGGCGTGGAGGAGGAAGGGCATCCACAAGGCCTGAAAGAAGGCAAGGCGGGCATCGGCTCCACGTACCCCTGGCCCCATCAGCCAAGAAACCCTTACGCCCTGGAACTCCGACCTGGGGGCCTCAGAGGACACTCAAGCTCATCCCGGGCCAATTGACGCCTCAGCGTTGGGTACTGGGCCTGGCGTCATTTTGGCACGCAGCTGGGTGATGCGCGTCCTCCCAGGCCGGGGCAAAAGACGGCAACATATCGAACCCGGGGTCGGAGTGTTGAGGGAAGGATGGGCGATGCGAGGATGGAGGTTTCTTCGGTGCAAGCCACCCCCCCGCAAGCGACGGCATGCCTTGGAGGGGAGTGGGGGGGGGGGTGGAGAGATAAACGTCAAAACCCCCCGCCCGTTGCGGAGAGGGTGGTGCCCCGACCACTGCCCCTCGATATTACGCTGCGCCCCCGGAAGAGATTAGACAAAGTCCATCATCTTTCGACCCCTGAGCTGTCGCAGCTCCCCCCGAGCATTACGCCCGGGGACTCAGTCCGCCTGGTGCCATTTTGCACCCCAGAGGCGTTCCTTTTTGCAACGCCGGAGGGCTGTGGCGGCTCGCTGACCTCAGGGCCATTGGGCAGTGGTGGCGAGGAGAGCCTGCCCCCTCTCCATTCCAGCCATCCGACGTCAGGCGTCCCCATCTTCAACCTGGAGCTTTTTCCGGAACTGTTCCAGTGTCTATCCGGTGGCCCGGCGTCGCAAGAGGAAGGGGGGTCTGAGCCGCCACCTCCCTCTGGCCTGATACCCCGCGAGGAACCCGTCTATCGACGATCTGGGGGGTGGGATCGAGGCAGACCCAGGGCTGCTTGGTGGAACTGTGCCGCCTGCCACACTCAATGTGGCGGAGGACTCGGTCCCAGGTGGCGACTGCCCGGAAGAGGACGGCTGCTCATTGGGAGGTATGGGGGATGATTCTGGGTCCACCTGCAGCGAGACAGTGGACTCCCTCGTGCCCGACACCGTGTCGCCCCCTCATCCCCCGAAGGGAACTCCGGGATTTTCTGCGTGCAAATCACCGGTCGCCGAAACCGAGTGCAGCCAGCCCTTGACCGGTGGTCGGATGGCGCTGCTCATCCAGTCTTCCCGCGCATACTTTAGAGAGGCGGGAGATGCGGACGATTCTGAGCAGCGCTGGCAGAAATCTTTCCTCGTCGGACTCCTGAGGGGCCTGCGCTCCTCTGCTCCTTCTGAGCACTGAAAAGGTGATGGTAGCACTTTACTACTGACATGGAGGTGACCGTAGCCAGCCTTAACATTAGTGGCAGCAGGGACGCACTCCGCAGGTTCCAGAACTTCTCAGTCCTCCGGGATGGGAAGTATGCCGTGTGCTTCCTGCAAGAAACCCACACCGCTCTGGGAGACTAAGCCACATAGCTCCTGGAGTAGCAAGGGGATGGGGGAGTGGTCTACATAAGTCACCTGACCTCGCGTTTCGGCGGGGTGGCTATCTTGTTGGCCCTACATTTTCAGTCGGAGATCTTGGGGGTTAAAGAGCCAGTGCCAGGCCGGTGGCTGCACTTGATGGTCCGCGAGGGGGTCGAGGTACTTCAATTTGTGAATGTCTACGCTCCCCAGGCTGGCCAGCAACAGACGACGTTCGTCGAACAAGTGTCTACTCATCTTGGCACAATCGCCACGGGCAAGTGCATCGTCCTGGGGGGGTGGATTTTTATATTTTAATTGCACCCTCGGGACAAAGGACCGCCTTGGTACACAGTGCAGCTCTCGTGCGGTGGTGAAGTTAAGGAACCTGGTCAGGTTCTTTGACTTGGTGGACGTCTGCCAGACTCTTCATCCGAGAGTGGTTCCTGGGCTCATTCCGTCACTTCTGGACCGGCTGGAGAAGGAAGCGGGGAGGCGTCCCTCGTTGAGGCTATGGTGGGATGTGGGCAAGACTCATGTGCGTACCTTCTGTCAGGGGTATGCGAGGGGGTCGACAAAGATGTGGAAATCCAGGGTCGAAGAGTTGAAGGAGATAAGCGACCTGGAGTCACGTCTCGGTCAGCCCGATGAGGACCCGGCTCTGCGGCTGGTGTACAGAGAGAAGAAAGGCGCGCTGCGGGACCTGCAACTTGTTGTGTCCCGGGGTGCGTATGTGAGGTCACAGATCCAGATCCTCACAGACATGGACCATGGCTTTCTACTCGCTGAAAAAAAGGCGCGGGGTCCGTCAGCAGCTCCTTACGCTGCTGGCCAACGACGGGTCCCTCATCTCTGATCCGGAGGAGGTTCGGATCCAAATCCAAAGCTTCTACAGCGCCCTCTTCTCTCCGGCTCTGACCAGCAAGGATGCTCGCAGAGTTTGGTGTGAGGAACTGCCGCAGGTCGGCCGTGAGGGCGCCGGGTGGCATGATGCCCCTATAACCCTGGGGGAGCTGACCAGCGCCCTCGACCGCCTGTCCAGGGGCAAAACCCCAGAGCTGGACGGGCTGACCGTGGAGTTCTTCAGGGCATTCTGGGATGTCCTGGGGAGCGACTATGCGGGGGTCCTGGGGGAAAGTATCACTACCAGGAAGATGCCCCTCTCATGGGGCAGAGCCACCATTATCTTGCTGCCAAAGAGGGGGGGAATCTCTGCAATCTTAAAAACTGGCATCACCGCGGTCTCCCTCCTCAGCACGGAATACAAGATTTTCACCAAGGCAATGTGTTTGCGCCTTGGCACCGTGCTAGACCACATAATCCACCCTGACCAGTCCTACATGGTCCCGGGCCGCATGATTCACAACAACTTCCATCTGGTCCAGGACCTGGTCCATTATTCCCAGAGGGTTGGTATGTCGAGAGCCTTCCTGTCCCTTGATCAGGAGAAGGCGTTTGACAGGGTGGATCACGAATATTTATTTGGGACTCTGCAAGCATTCGGGTTCAGGACGCAATTTGTCGCCCAGATCCGACTTCTGTACACAGCCGCGGAGTGTCTCGTTAAGGTTAACGATCCCTGACGGAGCCCCTTCGCTTTGGGAGAGGAGTGCGTCAGGGCTGCCCTTTCTCTGGCCAACTTTATTCTATTTGTGTGGAGCCTTTCCTGCGCCTCCTGCGGAGGAGGTTGTTGAGACTGCTTCTGAGCGGGTTGGGCATTGGGGTGGTCCTTTCGGCTTACGCTGATGACGTGCTCCTCATGTTCACCGACCCTGCTGATCTGCGGAGGATGTGAGGGTGCCAGGCTGTGTACTGCGACGCGTCCTCTGCCTGTATCGCGGTTTGGAGGAAGCGCAGGTGGACGCGCAGGTGTGCGGTGGTATCCCGTCTGGGCGAACCCCTGCCTCCGTGTCTTTTCGCACTACGAGGAGGGGTTTTCTGTATGGGCTGCTGCTGCACATCCTTCTCCTCCTTACCCTCGCCTGTACAGGAAACCCCTCCGCGCAGTGCGAAAAGGCATGGAGGGCATCCGTCCTGGCAGGGGTTCGCCCAGACGGGATACCATCGCACACATGCGCGTCCTCCAAACCGCGAGTGCCATTGGGTCCGAGCACGACCGTTTTGAGGTCTTGGATGGCATTGGCTGCGAGGGGGACAACCACCGCCGCACGTTGTGCTGACTCGTGGGGCGTCATCCAGCCCACTCCTCCGCCACCCAGCACCCGGGTCCTCAACGCCATAGGCAGCAGTGCTAACCACTGGGCCACCGCGCCGCCCAGGTTTATTACAGATTTTCATCCGGGAGGCGAGTGAAGCCAATGTCTTGGCCACTGCCTCCCTGGTAGCCCGGAGACAGATCTTTTTGGAATGGTGGGACTCAGGGCCACCCGAACCGGGGGCTTGGGTGAGTGCCCTGGCAGAGTTCCTCGGGCTGGAGAAGATAAAGTTCGCCTTGAGAGGATCTGTGGAGCGGTTTGTCCAGAGATGGCAGCCGTTAATCGACAGTTTATTTAAACAGTTACATAATTTTCAAAACTCATGACTTGAATCAAAGATATACTTGTGAAGTACCTGGCCGGTGAGAACGGTAAAGGCACCGTCAACAGTGCCCCAAACCCGAGTCCATACAAGAGGCTGCCTCCATCCGCTCCCATTCTGACCCCTCCCACATTACCCACATCCTAACCATGGCTATTCGACGCCCAATAATAATTCAAGTTTGGAAGAACTAACATGTCCCCCCTCCCCTCGGTCCTGCTCCAGCAGCACCTTCTTAACCCGCGGGTCTTTACCCGCCCACACAAACCCCGATATCAGTGCATTCACCCTCCTAAAATAAGGCCATTGGAATGAAGGCAGCACGGTAGCATTGTGGATAGCACAATTGCTTCACAGCTCCAGGGTCCCAGGTTCGATTCCGGCTTGGGTCACTGTCTGTGCGGAGTCTGCACATCCTCCCCGTGTGTGCGTGGGTTTCCTCCGGGTGCTCCGGTTTCCTCCCACAGTCCAAAGGATGTGCAGGTTAGGTGGATTGGCCATGATAAATTGCCCTTAGTGTCCAAAATTGCCCTTAGCGTTGGGTGGGGCTACTGGGTTATGGGGATAGGGTGGAGGTGTTGACCTTGGGTAGGGTGCTCTTTCCAAGAGCCGGTGCAGACTCGATGGGCCGAATGGCCTCCTTCTGCACTGTAAATTCTATGAGAAAAAAATTCTATGAAGATCGGGAGATTCTGGAACACAAATAAGAATCTCGGGAGAACCGCCACCTTCATCAATTGTGCATGTCCCACCAGCGACAGTGGGAGCACATCCCACCTCCTAAAATCCCCCTTCATTTTCTCCATCAACCAAACTAGAGTCAGCTTGTGCAGCCGCTCCCACCTCCATGCCACCTAAATGCCCAAATACCAAGCTCGCTCCCACTACTTCAAACGCCAACTCCCCCAACCTCCTCTCCTGCTCCCATGCTTGGATCGGAAAAACCTCACTCTTCCCCATATGCAATTTGCACCCCGAGAACCGACCAAATTCTTCCAATATTCCCATAATCCCCTCAATAACTTCCAAAGCATTTGATATATCGAGCAGTAAATTGTTCGCATACAGCGAGACTCGATTCACCACCCGCCCGCCTCCCGCACTATCCCCTGCCAATCCCTTGAAGAGCTCGAAGCACTATTGCCAATGGCTCTGTCGCCAAGGCAAAGAGCAACAGGGACAATGGGCATCCCTGTCTCGTCCCACAGTGCAACCTGAAATACTCCGATCTCACCCCGTTCGTTCGCACACTCGCTGTCAGAGCCTGGTACAACAGCCGGACCCAGTCCACAAACCCCTGCCCAAACCCAAATCGCCTCAGCACCTCCCACAAATAGACCCACTCCACCCTTCTCTGCATCCATGGCGACTATCACCTCCACCCTACGTCCCTCCGGGGCATCAATATAACATTTAACAATCGCCTGATGTCAGCCGACAGACGCCTTCCCTTTACAAACCCCGTCTGATCCATGTTAAAATCCCACCCCCAATATCAGCTGGTGCAGGTCCAGGTCCGGAATCTTCCCCAGCACCCGCCTCATAAACCATACATTGTCCCCTTTTGCGGGGGGAGACATTCACCAACACCACTGGCATCCCATCCAATTTCCCACTTACCCTAACAAATCTACCCCTGGAATCTGCCGCTATGTTACCCACTTCATACGCTACCCGCTTATTAATCAAGACCGCCACCCCCCTCATCTTCAAATCTAACCCTGAATGAAAGACCTGACCGCCCCACCCTTTCCTTAGCCTGGTTTGATCCCCGATCTTCTGGTGTGTTTCCTGCAAGAATGCCACATCCGCCCTTAAGCTCCTCAAATGCACGTACATGTGGGACCTCTTGACCGGCCCATTCAACCCTCTCGCATTCCATGTGATCAGCCTGGTTGGGGTCTCTTTTTCTCGTCCCCTTGCCGATCAACCGTAGCCCCTCCTGGGCCAGCCTCCAGCCCGTGGCCCACCCTCGGATGTCCGCCGTCATCAACCCCCTTCTTACCGAATTCCAAAAGTCCCTCCCCTGTCAGCAGTCCCCTCCGCCCCCCCACTCCCACACACACACACAGAACAACAATCCCAACCTCCATCAACACACTAATCACCTGCTCATCCCCCACGGAGCTTCGGTGAACTCGCCCGCCCAGGTAGTCTGGCAGGCCCCGCCCATGGCGCCTAGCGTCCTAACCTCCACTAATTCCCCCCCCCCCCCCCCCCCCCCCCCCCCCCCCCCCCCCGCTCGAGTGCTACCTTGGTGCAAACAACTATCAACAATCAAAGACAGAGAAAAAAACAGCACACAAAGGACAATAGTCCCCAGAGAAAAAACAGAACAAAATGCACCCACCCACGAACCTCCCCCACCCCCCCAAAACAGCGCCCCGCCCCCCGCTGGAGATAACGTTCCAACCGTAATATTCGCATTAAAAAAATACCCCATGGGGGGGAACAAAACAACAAAAAAGGGGGAAAACTCCCAAACCCAACCTCACCAACCGGCAAGAGGGGGGACTGGGAGAACCAACCTCCCCAAACAACACCTCCAAAATTCAATGTCCTCCCACTCCTGCCAGTCCATTGTCTCTCACAAACTCCATTGCTTCCCCCGGTTTCCCAAAATAATACTCCCGACCATTGTAGGTCACCCAGAAGCGGGACGAGTACAGCATCCAGAACTTCACCCCCTTCTTAAAGAGGGAGGCTTCACTCTGTTAAAGCCCATTCTCCTCTTGGCCAGCTCCGCACCCAGGTCCTGGTACACACTGAGGTTGCTGTCCTCCCAGGTACATCGTCTGCCTGGCCCACCTCAGATCCTTTCTTTAACAAGGAACTGGTGCAACCACACCATCACCCTCATGGCTCGTTACTCTGCGGCTTCCTCATCTGCGCCCGATCCACCTCCTGGGGCCGTTCGAAGATCCCATCTGCCAGAAACATCTCCAGCATTTTGGCTACATACAAGCCAGCGTCCTCTCCCTCAATGCCCTCCGGCAAACCCACACTCCTCAGGTTCTGTCTCCGGGAGCGGTTCTCCAGGTCTTCCACCTTCTGAAGCCGCTTCTGGGCATCTCGCAACACCCCCATCTCGGCTGCCAACAAAGCAAACTGCTCCTCATGCTCCCCCACAATCTTCTCCACCTTCTGGATCGCCTGGCTTTGAGTCTCCAACCTCAGTTCCACGCGGTTAATCCCCGCTTTAAGCGGATCCACTTTCTTTGTCAGGTCCTCCAGAGATTCCTTTCTCTGCTGGGTGAACTTCTCATTCAAGAAGTCCACCAGCTGCTCCATAGACCATTGAGAAGGTAGGGCCTTCTGCCATCATTCCTTGTGTCGCAGGAACAGGCTCTTGCTCCAACAACTACTTTCTCTAAAACCACTTCTGGTCTACGAATCCATCCACTGGTGGAATAAACTCTTCCTCCACCACTCCTGAATCTTTTTCCATCAAAACATCCGCCGTTAATTGGGGAAAAGGCCCACAAACAATGCCACAAATGGGAGCTGCCAAATGTGCGACCACTCACACCATGGCTGCCACAGGATGTCCCGTCTATTGGCATCTTCATCATCATGCTTCAAGGCCCAGTGTTAGCCGTTCTTCTCTTTTGCCATCATGTCTTTCGGCTCAATGTTGACAATTGTTCCACTCAGCAATACAAATTAGGAGCAGGAGTGGGCCATTCGGCCTCTTGAGCTTTCTCCGCCAGTCAAGTAGATCATGGCTGATCACAACCCCACATTCCTGCCTATCCCTGATAACCTTTCACTCCTTTATTTATCAAGAATCAACTCTGCTTAAAAATATTTAAAGACTCTGCACTGCCTTTTCAGAAAGAGAATTCCAAAAATGAGCGTCGGAGAAATTCTCCTTGTCTGTCTTGAATGAGTGACACCGGGGGCTGGATTCTCCGATTCTGAGACTAAGTGCTGACGTGTGGGAACGGTGGCCTTTTCTGACTGGAAAAACCGCGCAAAACGGCCACAGGTCCCCTGTCTGGTGGGGGGCTAGCAGGCACGTAGCGGAGAGCACCCGGCTCTAGCTGCCGATACGGCCGGAGAATTGCCGGGTCTGTGGCCGCGCATGCGCACGGTGGCGGCCTGCAGCGGCCGCGCCGTGCAACATGGCGCCGGCCGCACGTGGACCCGGTCTGACAAAGAGTACTCCACTTTGGCCAGGCTCGCCACCCCCGGACCACCCCCACCATTAACCCAGCCCCTGCCAAAGAGCCCCCATACCCGTGGATCAACTCCCCCCCCCCCCCCCCCCCCCCGACTGGCGGCATGGACTCGATCCGCAGCCACACGCTGATTTCCCGACAAAACAAATAGCAAGAGAGACCCACGCCGTCGGGACCTCGGCCCGTCGGGGGCGGAGCATCAGGGGTAGGGCCTCGGGTAACGTCCTGAGGTCATCCATATGGCATGTGGCGTACTCTTGGAGTACGCCGTTTTGGAGGGAGTGGAGCATCGCGAAAGCTGTGCCGCCCCCAATTTCGGCGCCAACGTGGAATTTCCGGCCGATAGCCGAACACGATTTCAGCGTTGAGACCGGAGAAACCTGCCCCTTATTTTTAAACAACTTCCCAGTTCTCTATTCTCCCACAAGAGAAAAGAATCTCTCTAGATGTGGGGAAGGCGATTGATAGGATGGAGCTGGGCTATTTGTTCAAAGTTTTGGGGAGGTTTGATTTTGAGCCTAGATTTATTTCTTGGAGTTGGCTCTTATGATAATAATCTTTAAGAGTGTCACAAGTAAGCTTACATTAACACTGCAATCAAAAGGGCTACACAGTGACGCAGTGGGTTAGCCCTGCTACCTCACAGCGCCGAGGTCCCAGGTTCGATCCCGGCTCTGGGCCACTGTCCGTGTGGTGTTTGCGTAGGTTTCGTCCCCGTGTTTGCGTGGGTTTCGTCCCCACAATCCAAAGATTTTCAGGCTAGGTAGATTGGCCACGCTAAATTGCCCCTTAATTGGAAAAAATGAATTGGGTACTCTAAATTTATAAAAAAACATAATGCAATCAAGTTACTGTGAAAATCCCCTTGTCGCCACACTCCGGCAGTGGTTCGGGCACACGGGGAGAATTCAGAATGTCCAATTCACCTAACAAGCACGTCTTTGGGACTTGTGGGAGGAAACCAGAGCACCCGGAGGAAACCACGCAGAAATTGAGAATCCGTGCAGACTCCGCACAGACAGTGACCCAAGCTGGGAATTGAACCCGAGTCCCTGGTGCTGTGAAGCAACTGTGCTAACCATTGTGCTACAATGCCGCTCTTGTATAGGGCCCCCACTACGAGCGTCCATGCAAACACTTTAAATTCAAAATATTTCCAAATGATGAGAGGCATGAGACAGGGATGTCCACTGACCCTGCTATTGTTTGCCTTGGCAATTGAGTCCCTGGCCATTGTATTGAGGTCATCCACGAAGTGGAGGGGAAGAGGGAGAGGTGCATAGGATATCATTATATGCAGATGATCTGTTGCTATATGCGACAGACCCTCTCTACAGTGCAGAGGGGATAATAAAGCTGCTGGAGAGATTTGGCTCCCCCCAGACGGGATCCCTGGTCGTGCACTCAGAGCCTGCGCGGACCAGCTGGCAGAGGTATTCGCAGACATCTTTAACCTGTCCCTACTCCACTCCGAGGTCCCCACCTGCTTCAAGAAGACCACCATCATACCGGTACCAAAGAAGAACCAGGCAACGTGCCTCAATGACTACCGACCAGTGGCCCTGACTTCAGTCGTAATGAAGTGCTTTGAGAGGTTGATCATGAAGCGCATCACCTCCATACTCCCAGAACGCCTTGATCCACTGCAATTCGCATACCGCTGCAACCGGTCCACATCAGACACCATTTCCCTGGCCCTACACTCATCCCTAGAGCATCTCGAAAACAAGGACTCCTACACTAGACTCCTATTTATTGACTACAGCTCCCGCTTCAACACCATAATCCCAGCCAAGCTCATGTCAAAGCTCCAAAACCTAGGACTTGGCTCCCCACTCTGCAACTGGATCCTCGATTTTCTGACCAACAGACCACAATCAGTAAGAATGAACAACAACACCTCCACAATAGTCCTCAACACCGGCTCCCCGCAAGGCTGCGTACTTAGCCCCCTACTCTACTCCCTGTACACAGACGACTGTGTGGCAAAACTTGGTTCCAACTCCATCTACAAGTTTGCTGACGATATGACCATAGTGGGCCGGATCTCGAATAACGATGAGTCCGAATACAGGAGGGAGATAGAGAACCTAGTGGAGTGGTGTTGCGACAACAATCTCTCCCTCAATGCCAGCAAAAACTAAAGAGCTGGTAATTGAGTTCAGGAAGCAAAGTACTGTACACATCCCTGTCAGCATCAATGGGGCCGAGGTGGAGATGGTTAGCAGTTTCAAATTCCTAGGGGTGCACATCTCCAAAAATCTGTCCTGGTCCACCCACGTCGACGCTACCACCAAGAAAGCACAACAGCGCCTATACTTCCTCAGGAAACTAAGGAAATTCGGCATGTCCACATTGACTCTTACCAACTTTTACAGATGCACCATGGAAAGCATCCTATCAGGCTGCATCACAGCCTGGTATGGCAACTGCTGGGCCCAGGACCGCAAGAAACTTCAGAGAGTCGTGAACACCGCCCAGTCCATCACACGAACCTGCCTCCCATCCATTGACTCCATCTACACTTCCCGCTGCTTGGGGAAAGCGGGCAGTATAATCAAAGATCCCTCCCACCCGGCTTACTCACTCTTCCAACTTCTTCCATCGGGCAGGAGATACAGAAGTCTGAGAACACGCACGGACAGACTCAAAAACAGCTTCTTCCCCACTGTCACCAGGCTCCTAAATGAACCTCTTATGGACTGATTTCATTAACACTACACCCTGTATGCTTCATCCGATGCCAGTGCTTATGTAGTTACATTGTATATGTTGTGTTGCCCTATTATGTATTTTCTTTTATTCCCTTTTCTTCCCATGTACTTAATGATCTGTTGAGCTGCTCGCAGAAAAATACTTTTCACTGTACCTCGGTACACGTGACAATAAACAAATCCAATCCAATCCAATCCAATCTTGGTAGACAAACGGAACCTGGTGCCATGTGGGTGGAAATGGGTGGGGGGTGGTTGTGGGAGGGTGGGTGGGGGTGTGTGTGTTGGGGGGGGGGGGGGCGGCCATCTCTCCTGTGTCGGGGGCTGTGCGCGGATCGCGTACATAAAGTGACGCTGCACCGAGCGTCGTGCGCTGACGGCGTCGCTCTGGCACGATGCCCACCGCGTTTCACATGGCGCCGCTGCTGGCCCCTTTTCGGGGCCTGTATTGATGCTGCCGGCGGCCTGTTCGCCCTGTCGTGAAACGCGAAGGGGTTCACGATGGCGCGGACACTCTGATGCGGCATCGGAGAATCTCGCCCATGGGGTCAGTTTAGATGGCACTGAGTGCCATATCGATGCTCGCCCTAATTTGTGGAAACCATCATTTTGCACTGGCAGTTTTGGTTTCGTCCTTTGGGGCTTGTAAGGGAGGAGTGGCTAGAGCAGTTTGGTGACTTGTTTGTAGGTTGTAAGTTCACTAGTTTTGAGGAGTGGCTGGAGAAGTATAAGCTTCTTCGAGCTAATAGTTTCAGTCCTACCAGGTGCAAAACTTTTAAGGAGGTCGCTTCCTTCCCTTTGGCCCTCCCATTCTTGGTGATGGGCAGAGCTCTCTCGGCCGTTGATGTAGGGAAGGGTGTCAGAGATCTGTAGTTGGCTGGTTTTGATCGAGCAGGACCTGTTGGACAAGATTAAAAGGTAGTGGGATGAGGAGTTGAGACAAGCGTTTGAGGGAGGGGTCTGGAGCGTGACTCTATATAGAGTCAACTCAACCTCCCTGTGGGCTAGGCTCAGCCTGATTCAATTCAAGATGGTGCATAGGGCACAGTTGACTGAGGCACGAATGAGTGGGTTTTCCATGGATGTAGAGAATAGGTGCAAGCAATGCCCAAGAGGCCTGGCACATAATACATATGTTCTGGTCCTGCACTGAGCTTGTGAGTTTCTGGGTCTCCTTCTTCAGTATTACACGTTTTAGTTACCGTTGTATGAAGAGTCAAAAGCCCTGTTCCTTTTCACCAAACACCATTTATTTCACTTCTTTATTTCACTTCCACTGCCTCTGCACCAAACTCTAACACACCACCTGACACAAGGGCCACCTGAAGCCCCTTTACATATCAGTGTCAGTCATTGGATACTTAACATAAATGAGACAACTAATTGCAATGTCTCTTAACCCATTACATTGAAGTCTCCCCTTGGAGAAGAAAATAATTAGGTGAAAACAAAATTTAAAGAAACTCAAAAACACAGGTGATTTCCCCCCCCTTTTTTTTGGAAGAAACAAAAAGTCGCAGAAACAGGCGCCCATCATTGACAATACCCAAAAGTTAAATTTCTGTCAATATCTGAGATAGATAAAAGGCCATATCCACCACCTCTACAAAGCTTAACGTCCCAGCAGCTAAAGTTCTTTCGACCACTTTCTTTATTTTATTTGTTTCCCACACAAGAGGACAACATTTACCATTGTTCCCCAAGAGGAAAATTATAAAACCTCCTGTGCTTGATTTGCATAGGATGCATCACTATAAACTATGAATTTCAAGTGCCTATCATAGAACTATCATAGAATTTACAGTGCAGAAGGAGGCCATTCGGCCCATTGAGTCTGCACCGGCTCTTAGAAAGAGCACCCTACCCAACCCCACACCACCCTATCCCCATAACCCAGTAACCCCACTCAACCCCACTTAGGTCACTAAGGTCACCTCAAACCAGGAACCTCAAAACACACTCCTGCATTTTTAGTTTGGCCAAACGCTTTATTTGCTCTTATTATGTCTTCCACTTTGGGATCATTCATTTTTGTACTCAACTCTAAGACATCAAAATTCACGTACGGTCTAGTCTGTCTACCTAACCAATTCAGTTGCCCAATTAAACTTTGCAGTTACTCTTTTTCCATCTTTGAAACCTTGCATCTTTTTGTGAAAACCCGGCCACGACTAATTGCTATTGGGCTGATGCTTTCCAAATAAGATTGCTGACGTAAAGTTGCCCCTAATTTAGTCTGTCTGATTTCCAGTTCAATATATTTAAATGCACCGGAAGCCTGACTTCCTTCTTTCCTCAAACCAGAGATGACAAAAGCTTCAAAATCACTAGTCCCACCCCATAAAAATTATTTGCCATGCATGATAAAGATGCCAGAAAGGTTCCCTTTATAGTGCCAGTAAAACATCACCGGATCTACTTTCAACTGGTAACAGCCCAACTTTAACAAAACTGACCTTACCGAAAAATACCAGACTCTCGATGCAACATTTAAACCACATACACATTTGTTCAACTTCCAGAATACCCCTTCTGTGTTAGCTGCTTCTTTAGGAGGACGGAGAAAAATGCCTCTCTGGAGCTGATGCCCCTGCAAGAAGGCAGCTTTCATATCTATAGATTTGCATTCCCATGCCTTTGTGGCTAAAAGAAGATCTTTAAAATTAACCTTTCCTGCTGGAGGTGAATCTACCCTTAAATCCTGATCTTCTAAGCTTTCTTCAAATCCCCTTACCACAAGCCTGGCCTTTGCCTTATAAGTTCCATCCGGAAGAACCTTTTCCGTGCAAATCCATCTGTGGGACAAAGCTCTTTGTCCCCTATCCGGTACTTCCGTGTATACCCCAAATTCACTCCAACTATGCAATTCTTGCTGTTTAGCATCTTTGATAACTTTTCATATAATTTATTGGAAGCCACCAAAATCTCATGTGCATGTGGGCTTCTACTCCTATTAGTATTCGTAGCCTTACTCATGTTCCGAGACCTTGATAAACTACGTCCCCTCTCCCGTCTGGTATCTCGTTCTATACTGCTACTGCTTGATCTTTCCTTTCTGCTGTGGGATGTATGCTGTGGGATGTCCTTTCCAAATTCTCGACCTTTTCTTGCGGACCTGTTCACTACCCGATGTACTATCTGAACTGGCACTGCGTTTCTGTGACCTCCATTTTGAACTTCGTGTTCCCAATCCATTGTCTTAACTCCCTCCCCTGAATGTTGTACATTCAACCAATGTTTATACTTTCCAGTGGCCTTTCCTGCTCTAATAACAGTTGCATCGTTCCATTGACTAGACCCTTCAGGCAAGTATGTCACCTTTGTACCAACTTTTGGCAGTTGTCCTTTTGGAAAAATGGCCTTATCCCAGATCTTAAGGTCCACAGCCACAATGTCATTAAAATCCCTGGCCAAAGGTAGGGTTACTATCGGTCGTGCTGGTGTCCTTCTGTACTTCCTACAACTTCACAGCAATCACTAACCTGCTCTATCAGTTTAGTATAGTCTTCATCCCTTACCCCTGCATCCTTTAATACATTTTTCAGCCTCCGAGGAGACAGATGTGCAATTTGCCTGTGCAGTTTTAATACAACAAGCTTTTTATCAGCTAAAGTCCCATTTTCAACTGCCATTAACACATTCTTAACCACTCTACTTGAAATATTATTTGTCAGTAATGGAATACAATAGTGTCCCGACTGTGTAAATTGTAAGTCCACCGTCTTTCCAAAAACTGTTGCCTTATCCTGTTCCATATCCAGTTTCATGTGTGCTTTCTTCATCGACGGTCTGCTCAGAAGCAAATGTGTCTCACTTGATACAACATCCGTGCTAATGAAATAATTCACTCCGGCAATATTGCAAGGGATCACCATTCTTTTCAGCGACTTCAGAGTATTATCATCCCCAAACCTGAAACTTGTGGAACTTTCAAATTCCTTAATCTTGTTACAACTTTCAGCATTCAAGGAGTCCAGGTAACATTTTAACCAGTCAATTCCACGCACAGTAGATGGGCAGCCACTGTCCAATACAGCACAATTGAAGGATTCTGCAACCAACACCCTCATTACTGGCGTAAAACTGCTTGTTAATAGGACAATGCCTTCTCTCTGAACACTATCTTTTTCCTCTTCTGATTCTTCCATGTCATGTGTCGCTTCAAACACTCTATCATAACGTTTTGGACAGTCGAAGACATAATAGTATTGAGAGTCATATCGAAAACATCGATTTATCATGATCCGTGCATTTCTGGGGTTCATGTTCCTATTGTAAGTTCTAACTGGGTTTCTGTCTTCTTAATTTCCTTGTCTCGATCTTCTTCTATAGTCTTGGGCCCTGTTCGTAGCCGTACAATTTCGCCATCCTGTGAGTAGTGTATCTTCCATATTCTGCTTTATAGCAGGCTGACCTATTTGAGTCATCAGAGCCATCGGAATCGAATGTTTCCCCAGAAACTTCTTTGAAGTTTTTGTCATCTGACCGAATAAGGTATCCTCATCCTGTTGCTAACTTTTGGTTGGCTCTTAATTCGTAATTTGCTCTGTTTGTTTAACCTTTGCTCTAAAGTCGCCAGGTATCTGTATGATACCGCCACGAGGTTCACTTCAAGTAATGATCAATAACTCAACATACCAATTAGTAAGATTCAAATCAAAACACATTTATTATACACAGTAAATCACTACTCATGCATAAACTCTACTTTCTAGACTATTCCCATCACTAAAAGGCCTATACTTAGCTTCGGAATTGTCCCACCAGGTCAGGGGAACAAATGGCCTTTCGTTCAGGTCCTGAGTCTGCAGGATTCAAAAGCTGGTATGGACTGGTAGCTAGGAGCGTCTATCTCGTAGCGACCGTTGACTTGAGACTTACTTGGTTGGTGTGGCCGCTGGACAGTTCACTCTCACAGGTTGATTCAAGTTGCTGAGTGACCCTGCCAGGAAGGACGATTTGAACTTGGGGGCTTTACTTTATAATCCCCAGGGGCTTCCCGCCCTTCGGGGCGGACCCCATACCTGGTTCCAAGTGATTGGACTGCGTTCCGATCACTTGGATCGATTTCTCAAATACTGGAGTTGTTCCCTTATCGCTGGGCGGTCCCTAAATGTCCGTTGGCCTTCCTTTGTCTTGGCTCCTGCTGGCGCCGAGGAGACTGGCTTGGCTTTATTCGCCTTAACTGTTGCAATTGTGCCTTGGAATTGCTCATTACTATGCAGGCGGCTGCTTGTTTCAGTGCTGTCTGGTTTTTGCAAGTTTCAATACACATGATTTCTGCACTTGCTCCATTTTGCCTGTGTTAGCGGAATTTCTCTTCAGTCTTTGCGGTTCTCCATTTTAAGTCGGGAAGTGGCCAACCCACGTGGCTGCAAACCGTAAACTGAACTCCTGTCAAAACCAGTAGCCTATCCATGTTGCTCACTCTAGCACAGTCAAGCAATTTAAAGGCCAACACAGACTGTGGAAATTCCAGATTGTGTTTCTGCAGCCTTTTATATAGTATGCCAAATTCCATTATATAGTCTTCCATGGAGAATTCCTCTATTTTCCAGAACTTATCAAATTCCGACCATGCTTCATACGCACTTAACAAGTCATCTTTCTTGTAAATCTTATCCATATATTGTAATAGAGTCTCCAGACCTTCTTAGAACATAGAACGATACAGCGCAGTACAGGCCCTTCGGCCCACGATGTTGCACCGAAACAAAAGCCATCTAACCTACACTATGCCATTATCATCCATATGTTTATCCAATAAACTTTTAAATGCCCTCAATGTTGGCGAGTTCACTACTGTTGCAGGTAGGGCATTCCACGGCCTCACTACTCTTTGCGTAAAGAACCTACCTCTGACCTCTGTCCTATATCTATTACCCCTCAGTTTAAAGCTATGTCCCCTCGTGCCAGCCATTTCCATCCGCGGGAGAAGGCTCTCACTGTCCACCCTATCTAACCCCCTGATCATTTTGTATGCCTCTATTAAGTCTCCTCTTAACCTTCTTCTCTCTAACGAAAACAACCTCTAGTCCATCAGCCTTTCCTCATAAGATTTTCCCTCCATACCAGGCAACATCCTGGTAAATCTCCTGTGCACCCGCTCCAAAGCCTCCACGTCCTTCCTATAATGCGGTGACCAGAACTGTACGCAATACTCCAAATGCGGCCGTACCAGAGTTTTGTACAGCCGTTTTGAACATGAGTTTTGAACATGACCTCCTGACTCCGGAACTCAATCCCTCTACCAATAAAGGCCAACACTCCATAGGACTTCTTCACAACCCTATCAACCTGGGTGGCAACTTTCAGGGATCTATGTACATGGACACCTAGATCCCTCTGCTCATCCACACTTCCAAGAACTTTACCATTAGCCAAATATTCCGCATTCCTGTTATTCCTTCCAAAGTGAATCACCTCACACTTCTCTACATTAAACTCCATTTGCCACCTCTCAGCCCAGCTCTGCAGCTTATCTATATCCCTCTGTAACCTGCTACATCCTTCCACACTGTCGACAACACCACCGACTTTAGTATCGTCTGCAAATTTACTCACCCACCCTTCTGCGCCTTCCTCTAGGTCATTGATAAAAATGACAAACAGCAACGGCCCCAGAACAGATCCTTGTGGTACTCCACTTGTAACTGAACTCCATTCTGAACATTTCCCATCAACCACCACCCTCTGTCTTCTTTCAGCTAGCCAATTTCTGATCCACATCTCTAAATCACCCTCAATCCCCAGCCTCCGTATTTTCTGCAATGACCTTCTTCTGAGTCTAACTCTTCCAATTCCAGCTCAGAAAGTACTTTGTTTCGGATTTTACTGTCATTAGGAAGAGAAAGAGCCAATGTCACACCTTGTTTTCTATTTCCCAAGGCAGTTTACCTTAGTCCAGATAACTACTGCACTTCTCCATTGGTCTTACGATTCCCTTTCAGAAAATAAGGGGGGATAGTCATATCCAGCCATCTTTATCCTGGGTTCAGCCATGTATCTTGTTTTTTTCCTTCTCACTCACTCCTTGGATTGATCAGGAAAAGTTGTATCTTTCAAACCTTCACATTTGCACAGCAACCATCCTCTGCTACCATTGTTATACGTTTTAGTTGCATGAAGAGGCAAAAGTCCTGTTCCTTTTCACCAAACACCATTTATTTCACTTCCACTGCCTCTGCACAAAACTCTAACAACACACCACCTGACACAAAGGCCACCTGAAGCCCCTTTACATATCAGTGTCAATCATTGGATACTTAACATAAATGAGACAACTAATTGCAATGTCTCTTAACCCATTACTGAACATTCAGCACCATGTTGAGAATTCTTGTGGTTGATTTCGAACTATGCCCTTTGCTGGCTATTTTTGGGATCTCCGATTTCCTGGAGCTGTAGGCAGGGTGAAGGTGCATGCTCTTGCCGTCGCTTCCTTAATAGCCTGAATGCGGGTTCTGTTTAGTGGAAGCCAAACTTTAGCTGGAAGCTAGACTCACCGTCGGGTAGCAGAGAGCTCCGGGATATCTTTCACGAGGCTCAGGAGCTGTTCAGTCAGCGCACTGTGTTTGAAGAAAAACAAAATCATCAGTGACATCACAGGAAAGCAGTAAGCTGCTTGGTGGGTGAGTAACTGCTATTAGAGACTGTGTCTAAATATCTGTAACTTCAATAACTGAAAAAGATAATAGTTAGGGAACCAAGTTTGGCGGATAAAGGATAAGTGAATCTGAAAGAAAACCAGGAAATAAAAAGAGCTGATTCAGTGAGGACATTTATATATTCGAGAATAACAAGGAACAGAGAAGAATGGCCCTAGTTAATATTAGTTTATACTAGTTAATATTATTTGACATTAAAATAATAAATGATACATTTTATTTAAAGGGTAAGATATGTCAGCGGAGCTCCGACCCGTGGTCTGCTCTTCTTGCTCCATGTGGAAGACCAGGCACGTTTCCAGTTCCTATGTGTGCAGGAAGTGTCTCTTGCTGCAGCTCCAGGAAGCACGATTTTCAGAGCTGGAGAGGCGGCTGGGGACACTATGGAGCATTTGCGAGGCAGAGTGTTTCATGGATAGCATGTATAGAGCGGTGGTCACACTGCAGGATCAGACTCCAGAGGCAAGCAGGGAATGGATCACTACCAGGCAGAGCAAGAGAGGTAGGCAGGCAGGTAGTGCACAAATCTCCTGTGACCATTACCCTACAAAACAGATATGCCGCTCTGGATACTTTTGGGGGGAATGTTCTCTCAGGGGAAAGAAACAAAAACCAAACTCGTTGCACCAAGGTTGATTCTGCTGCAGAGGGCAGGAGTAAAAAGTGTGGGAATGCAATACGTATAGCGGATTAAATTGTAAGGGGAATAGATAGGTGTTTCTGTTTCTCCAGGCCGTGAGAGGGACTCCAGGATGGTGTGTTGCCTCCCTGGTGCTGGGGTCAAGGAGGTCTTGGAGGGGTTACAGGACATTCTGGAGGGGGAGGGTGAACAGCCAGTGCTCTTGGTATACATTGGTACCGATGACATCAATAAAAAAAGGAATGAGGTCCTGAAAGCAGCATATAGGGAGTTGGGAAGAAAGTTTAGAAGTCGGACCGCAAAGGTAGTGATCTCAGGATTACTACCAGTGCCACGTGCTAGTCAGAATAGAAATAGCAGAATATATCCGATGAATACGTGCCTGAAGAGCTGGTGTGAGGGGAAGGGTATCAGATACCTGGAACATTGGAACCGGTTCTGGTGTAGGTGGGACCTAAAACTGGACAGGTTACTCCTGGGCAGGACCAGGACTGATTCTGTGACACGGGGAGAATGTGCAAACTCCACACGGACAGTCACCCGGGGCTGGGATCAAACTAAGTCCTTGGTGCCGTGAAGCAGCAGTTCTAACCACTATGCAGGCAAGTCTTCAGCCCCACCCACTTTGCCCCATTAACGTGGCATGATTAAGCGACCTGATGGAGTTTTTGCACTTGGAAAAAAATCAACTATGTAATGAGAGGGTCAGCTGAAAGGTTCTACCTGAAGTGGCAGCAGTTTATTACCTATTTCAGGGAGTTGGTCACTGTCAGGTGCTGGGGGTTATAGGGGATTGGTTGTTGTTTCCTTTGGATTGAGGTGGGTGTGAAAAGGTTGAAATATTGTTAACTTTTTAACGTATATAAATGTAAAGATACAGGGCGGGATTCTCCACCCCCACGCCGAAGTGGCCGCGCCGGCGTGAACGCCGTCGAGGTTCACGACGGCGCGGAACGGCTCCGATCCCGTCCGATTCAGGCCCTGACAATGGGCCAGTATCGGGGCCGCGTCATCTACCCGCGCCAAGCCTTGTCGCCCGCGTAAAAGCAGCGCCGAATAGATGACGCGGCTGGTGCCGCATAACGGCTGTCATCCGCGCATGCGCGGGTTGACCGGCGCCAACCTGCGCATGCGTGGTTGCCGTCCTGTCCAAATCCGCCCCGCAAGAAGATGGGGGACGGATCTTGTGGGGCCGCGGAAGGAAGGAGGTCCTCCTTCAGAGAGGACGGCCCGACGATCGGTGGGCACCGATCGGGGGCCACCCCACATTCAAGGTGAAGCCCGGTGCAGGATCCCCCCACCCCCCCAACCCCCATAGGCCGCCCCCCCCCCAGCGTTCATGCACCGCCCACGACTGTAGCGACCATGTGTGGACGGCGCCGGGGGGAACCCGCCGTTTTGGCCTGGCCGCTCGGCCCATCCGGGCCTCAGAATAGCGGGGGTGCCGGAGAATCGCCATTTTGGGTATCTCCAGCGATTCTCCGGCCTGCGGCCCGCGAAACACAACTGGCCCGTTCCCGCCGCTCGGGAGAATCGCGGGAGCGCGTCGGACCGGCGTCCCCGGAAATTTTGGCGGCCCAGGCGATTCTCCCAACCGGCGTGGGAGTGGAGAATAGCGCCCCCCATATTGAAAACTTTGTTAATGAAAAAAATATTTTTTTAGCATTCAGAGATATAACAATCATGCCTTCAATCTTTCATCCAAATTATTTGTATGTTACGATCCTGCTTGGTATTACTATTGGACGGGAAGTTCCCAGAATGGAATCCTGACTGTTATGGGCCAGGGTTTAGAGAATCCCAAAGTGTATCATGGAGTTCACCTGACCCACAACGTTTAATAGATTGTGTTATGGGGCGCACACGGCTTACTCTACAGGTATGGTACAGCAGAAAATGGACCAGTGGTTTTTTTAAAACAAAACAATGTTTATTCTGTGAACTCAAGTTAACCTTTTTAAAACAAACAGTGAATATCTCAGCAACCAGTAAATCAAATACACCCCCCCAAAGAATACACCACTAAGTAATCTGTATGCTGTTCTTTTAACATCCCAAAACTTCACAATCCTTTAAGCAGAAGCACATCAGGGTTTACATTCAATACTGAAATCATTTATAATTCTGAATTCACCACATGATAAAGATAAGTCTTTGGATGGCAGACTTCAGATGCAGCTCCCTGAAAAAACACAGACACATCCAAACTTTTTCTCAAACTGAAACTAAAAAGCAGAAGTGGATTCAGCTCCACCCACACTCTGACATCACTCCAGTAACATGAGCAGCTCCATTTCTTAAAGGTACATTTCTTAAACACCCATTTCCTAAAGTGCACTCTCACATGACACCTCCGCCCCCCCCTCCAAGAAAACCCCCCCATCAACTTCAAGATGGTTTCATTTCTCACCTTTTCACCATCCTTTAAGAAATGCACACAGTAAATGTACTTTATCGTTTTAAAAGACAACACTCGCAAACAGGTATAATAATATAGTCCATTTTTTGTTCTCCTTCCTCCAACTGAAATCCTTCTCAATTAACAGTCTCTTTGAACAAGACGATCTCTGCACGATCTGTCCATTGCTTTCTGCCTCAGCATTTCTCTTTAAAGTCAGATAATTGAGCTCAATCAGACCACAGAGTCCCTTGCAATACTGCAACACAGGGGCATTGGTTCTCACAGCTTTCAGACAGTCAAATGCCTGTTGAAAGTCCGCTGTCCACTGAAATTTTCGACGTTTCTTCAGCAAGTCCATCAGTGGAGCAATCACGCGACAAAACTTTTGCACAAATGTTCGATCAACTCCACTTATGCCAAGAAATCGTATTATTTCCCTTCGTCTCGAGGGTATCGAAAACTCCTGAAGGAAAGTGACTTGGACCTTTTCAAATTCACTTTTGGCTAGATTTATCACCAAACCTGCCTTCTGAAGTCGATCGAATAACTCCATCAGATGTTTTAACTGTTCTTTCCATGTCTGGCTGACAATTATTAGATCGTCGTTGTATACCGCACAATTGGGTAATCTTCAAACAACTTTGTTAGTTAACTGTTGAAATGTGGCTGGGGCGTTTTTCATGATAAATGGCATAACTTTGAATTCGTATATACCATCTGGAGTCACAAAAGCTGAAATCTCCTTCGCCCTTTCGGATAAAGGTACCTGCCAGTAACCTTTAAGTAAATCCATTTTTAAAATAACAGCTGATTTCCCACTTTCTCAATGCAATCGTCCAAACGTGGGATAGGATAAGAGTCCGTTCTTGTAACTGCATTAACCTTTCTATAGTCCACACACAACCATTGGGTGCCGTCTGGTTTAGGTACCATCACTATGGTTGAGCTCCATTGGCTGCAACCCACTTCAGTTATGCCATTTTTTAGCATACTCTCAATCTTTTTGTTAACCTGTGCCAATTTTAAAGGGTTAAGTCTGTATGGATGTTGTTTGATTGGAACAGCATTTCCCACATCTACATCATGTATAGCCATTTTAGTACTTCCCAATTTATCTCCACAAACTAGCCCATGTGATATCAATAACTCTTTCAGGTCAGTTCGTTTTTCCTCTGGAAGATAACTCAACAATTTATCCCAATTTTTAAGAACATCCTCATTTCCAATTTAATTTGAGGTATGTCAAGTTCACAGTCATCTGGATTTGGTTTGTCATTTTGAGTTAGAATCATTAAAACCTCCTTTTTTCTCTCTTTCCCTTTCAAAATACCTTTTAAGCATATTCACATGACACACTCGGTGATTCTTCCTAGTATCTGGTGTTTTTACCACATAATTCACCTCACATAATTTCCTTTCAATCCGATAAGGCCCACAAAACCTTGCTTTTAAAGGTTCGCCTCCCACTGGTAACAACACTAAAACTTTATCTCCACTGGCAAAACTACAAACTTTGGATTTCTTGTCCGCGACCCGTTTCATCACATTTTGTGCAATTTCAAATGTTGTCTAGCCAATTCACCTGCTCTATTTAATCGTTCCCTAAAATTTGACACGTAATCCAATAATGTAATTTCCGATTTCTCACCCACCAATTTTTCCTTAATCAATTTAAGTGGTCCTCTTACTTCATGACCAAAAATTAGTTCAAAAGGACTAAATTTGGTTGACTCATTAGGTGCATCCCTAATTGCAAACCGTACAAATGGAATTCCTTTCTCCCAATCCTCTGGATAATCTTGACAATAACCCTCAACATTGTCTTTAATGTCTGATGCCACCTTTCTAACGCTCCTGCGATTCTGGATGGTACGCAGTTGATTTAAATTGTTTTATTCCTAAGCTGTCCATTACTTTGAATAACTTGGAGGTAAAATTTGATCCTTGATCCGATTGTATTTCTGTGGGTAGTCCATATCTCGTAAAGAATTTAAGTAATTCCTCCACAATCTTTTTAGCTGTAATATTATGTGCTGGAATGGCCTCTGGAAACCTAGTAGACACATCCATTATAATCAAAAGATATTGATTCCCACTTTTTGTTTCAGGAAGCGGTCCTACGCAATCAATTAGGACCCTTGTAAAAGGTTCCTCAAATGCTGGAACGGGTATTAAGGGCACTGGTTTTATCACTGCCCGAGGTGTCCCTATCATTTGACATGTGTGACATGATTGACAAAATTTAACTACATCTTTATGTAGTCCAGGCCAATAAAAATGTTTCTAGATTTTAGGTTGAGTTTTCCTTATTCCCAAATGACCTCACACTGGTACCTCATGTGCAACTCTTACCCTACCGGCAATACGACTTGATGAACATCCGCCCACTTTTCATCCGCCTGCATATGTAAAGGTTTCCATTTTCTCATCAAGACATTAACGTTTACGGTAATCACACGCTGGTATACACACAGATTCCCCTTTCGTGTATGCTTTCTGATACATCCGTTTTATTTCTATATCTTTTTGTTGTAACTCCGCCAATTTTCCTGAACTAAAAATATCCGCCTGATCCTCCAGCTGTTCTTGTTCTTTTTCAACCATCTGATCAAAACTCGTTTCTGATAATTGCACTTAAATCAAAGAGTGAAGATGAAGTTGAAGTGCAATTATCAGAAACGATTTTTGATCAGATGGTTGAAAAAGGACAAGAACAGCTGGAGGATCAGGCGGATATTTTTAGTTCAGGAAAATTGGCGGAGTTACAACAAAAATATATAGTCTCCTCTTGTCTTAACCTGTGACTTTGCGACCTTGTTACTACACAATCCGGAAAAATCCCACGATATTCGTTCTTCAACCCTTCAGTTGTCTGATTTTCCACTGGCTTATCAATCACAGTAGGCATCACTCTCACTTGCGATCCAGCTATATCATGGCCCAAGATAAACTGTATTCCTGGACAAGATAGTTTCTCTATTACTCCTACTACCACTTCACCACTCTTCATTGGACTTTCCAACATTACCTTATATAATGGAACACTATTCCTCTCACCCTGAATTCCATACATTACTACCTTTTCTGGCAACATTCTTCCAAAACTACATAATTCCTCATCTCTTACCATTAATGATTGACTAGCTGCCGTATCTTTTAAAATTGTGACTTCTTTACCTGCTCCTCCTGATACACATGAGTAAACTTTACCCACACAAGAAAATTATTTAAAGACATCTGGCACCTTCTTATCAATCACCTCTTGATCAGGCTGTACAATCTTTTGCACTTCCTTCGCTTCACTTGGGCTTTCCTTGTCCGCTTTAACAAACCCCACTGTCTGATCTTGTTTTACCACATCAGCCTTCCCTGTGCTTTTCTTCAACCACCAACACTGTGACTTTACATGGCCTAGTTTATTACAGTGAAAAGATTTACAACTTTTCATTTCTTTTCCACCCTGCTGGATTCTTTTAAAAATCTGAGGTACACTCCCATTATCTCCCATCAGATCACCTTTACCGTTACCACTTGAGTATTTCTCATGTCCCCAGTTTCTATCCCTCACTAGCTGAAACTGATGTCAGAAACCAAGCTTGGATTTATGAACTAATTCATAATCATCTGCCATTTCTGCTGCTAACCTTGCAGTTTTAACCTTCTGCTCTTCCACATGAATTCTCACCACATCAGGAATTGAATTTTTAAACTCCTCCAAAAGTCTAATTTCTCTGAGAGCTTCATACGTTTGGTCTATTTTCAAAGCCCTTAGCCACCTATCAAAATTACTCTGTTTGATCCTTTCAAACTCCATGTATGTTTGACCAAATTCTTTCCTTAAATTTCTAAACCTTTGTCTGTAGGCTTCAGGCACTAGTTCATATGCACCTAAGATGGATTTTTTCACCTCCTCATACGTCCCAGATACCTCCTCCGGTAGTGACGCAAACACTTCACTATCTCTACCTTCCAGCTTTGCTTGAATCAGTAACACCCACGTGTCCTGTGGTTATTTCATTTGTTTAGCTACCTTCTCAAATGAAATGAAAAAGGCTTCCACCTCCTTCTCATCAAACCTTGGCAATGCTTGGACATATTTAAATAGATCCCCACCATGCCTTCGACTATTACGCTCTTTCTCACTGTCCTCATCGCTATTATCCAACTGTACGTTTCCCTTTATGTCTGCCAATTTTAACTGACTGTCATGTTTCGTGGCCATTTTCTGAAGTCCAAACTCTCCCTTTCTCTTTTTCCCTGATCTGTATTTCCCTTTCTCTTTCTTTTTGTTTTGCTCGGGCTATTCTTTCTTTTCTCCTTTCATCTCTCTCCTTTTCTTATTCATCTCTCTCTTTCTCTTTCCGCTCTCTCTCTTTCGTATTCAAGCTGCTTTAATTCTTTTACATGTTCCATTTGTTTAATTTGCAACTGAATTTTTGCTATTTCCAATGAGTCAAACTGTATCTCAGGCAACTTTAAATGCTTAGCCACCGCCATAATTACTTCTTTTTTTCTCATTTTGTCAGGTAATGTTAACTGCAATGTTTTTTCCAAATCTAACAGTCTGCTTTTAGTCTCTGTCCTAAAACCCTCTGAGCCTCTGAAAGAACCATTGTCCACAACACACACCCCACTTAAACTAAAATACCACACCTGAAAAGCAACCACAATATGCTCAACCCTCACTGTCTTTAAGTTCACTAAGCCAATCCAACAAATAGACTTTTATCCCCCTCGAGCCCCCAATTGTTATGAGCCAGGGTTTAGAGAATCCCAAAGTGTATCATGGAGTTCACCTGACCCACAACTTTTAATAGATTGTGGTATGGGGAGCACACGGCTTACTGTACAGGTATGGTGCAGCAGATAATGGACCAGTGTTTTTTTAAAAACAAAACAATGTTTATTCTATGAACTCAAGTTAACCTTTTTAAAACAAACAGTGAATATCTTAGCAACCAGTAAATCAAATACAGCCCCCAAAGAATACACCGCAAAGTAATCTGTATGCTGTTCTTTTAACATCCCAAAACTTCACAATCCTCTAAACAGAAGCACATCAGGGTTTACGTTCAATACTGAAATCATTTATAATTCTGAATTCACCAAATGATTAAGATAAGTCTTTGGATGACAGACTTCAGATGCAGCTCCCTGAAAAAACACAGACACGCCCAAGCTTTTTCTCAAACTGAAACTAAAAAGCAGAAGTGGAGCTCAACTCCACCCACACTCTGACATCACTCCAGCATCATGAGCAGCCTAATTTCTTAAAGGTACATTTCTTAAACACCCATTTCTTAAAGGGTACTCTCACATGACACTGACTCAAATTAACTTTTACTTTTTAAAGAAATCTTGGATGAACAGAGTCACAGGTGTGCTAATATCAGTAATGTACAGGCTAGGCGTGTATCCTCTGATGTTTAGAAGAATAAGCGGATCTTAATTGAAACATATAACATCCTGAGGCGTGGATGTACAGAGAATATTTCCTCTTGTTAGTGAATCCACAACTGTTTTAAAAATAAGGGGTTGCCATTTAAGACCTAGATCAGAAGATATGTTTTGTCCCAGGGTATTGAGTCTTTGCAACTCCTTTCCTCACAAGGCAGTAAAAGCAGAGTTTTTGAATCTTTTCAAGGCAGAGGTAGATAGATTCTTGGTCAGCAAGCGGGTGAAAGTTACCAGGGAAAAGCGGGAGGTTACAGTCAGACTAGCCATGATCCTATTCAATGGCGGAGAAGGCTTGAAGGGTCAAGTGGCCTACATCTGCTCCTAATTTTTATGTCTGTTTTGTCCGTCTGTGTATAATCTTTTGAATGCTGCCTTAAAGGTGTTAATGGGGCAGATTGAGATGTGGCAATTGTTCCTTGTTTTTATGGAAGGAAAGCAGTAAATGTGGTGATGTGAGCCACATGGAGGCAGATCGGACTGGTGATGCAGAAATGTTTAATGTTAAGTATTTACAATATGTATGCTCCCCCTTATGATTCCACTCTATTCTGCACCCGTGCCAACTTAAGTGCCATCTATCATTCTACTCTTTTGTAGCTTCTTGCTTCTTTGAGGTATTATTCCAGAAAGCACGTCATAAGTTGAGGCAGCCTGCTGCTTTTCTCACTTTTTGCCATGTGATGACTTGACTGGTGTCCTATGGAAGGCCTTGGTCTGGACGATGTGCCAGCCTGTTTTGCCTGCTGCCCATGAGATGCGCCAGTGTCTCATGGGGGGGGGGGGCTGGTTTCGGAAGCGATGAGGTGTTTCAGCTCCTCCCCTGCAGAAGATGCCTGCATGGCCCCCATCACTTTCTCCTTCCTCGGGGTGCTCATTGCCCCCCGTGCTACTACATAGGATGGAGGACAGGCCGGAGTAAGAATGATTTGTTCCTGGAAAATAGAACAAATAGTGGTTGGAAATCATCAGAATTCTGCACATCCTTTGACATCAGTGGAAGGATACTGTTTTACTATTTTTATGTGGCCTTTGTGTGCTTGAGGAGCCTCCAGCATGAGATAGCTACCCAGAGTTGGAGCCCAAAGCCCATCCATGAAACCCCATTTAGTCCCCCCCCCTCTGCTTTATATCCAATGTAAACAAACTGATAGCTTTCCCCCAAGAATATCTCTATCTTCATCATCAAGTGTCCAGGCAGCTTCCTCAGATCAGAAAAAAATGGGAGCATGGGTATGCCATTCGGCCCCTCGGGTCTGTGCTAATATTCGGTTAGAACATAGAACTGTGCAGCACATTACAGGCCCTTCGGCCCACAATGTTGTGCCGAACTAGTCTGAAACTAAGATCAAATCAACCTACTTCCAATCATTCTAGTGCACTCAATATGCCTATCCAATAACCGCTTGAAAGTTCCTAAAGTATCCAACTCCACTACCATAGCTGGGAGTGCGTTCCACGCCCCATCCACTTTCTGAGTAAAGAACCTACCTCTGACATCCCTCCTATATCTTCCACCATGAATCTTGTAGTTAACAGCTACATCCACCCGAGGAAAAAGTCGCTGAACGTCCACTCTATCTATCCATCTCAACATCTTATACACCTCAATTCAGTCACCTCTCATCCTCCTTCGCTCCAATGAGAAAAGCCCTCGCTCATTCAACATTTCCTCATAAGACCTGCCCTCCAATCCAGGCAGCAACCTGGTGAATCTCCTTTGCACCCTTTCCAATGTTAGATCATGACTAATCCGATCGTGGCATTAAAGTTAATTTCTTGCTGTCCCAAATAATCCTTGACTCCCTTGTATAACAAATATATGTCCCATACAACCTTGAATATATTCAATGACCCAGTGTACACTGCTCACTGGGAAAGAGAAGTCTAAAGATTAGCACGGTTCTGAAAGATGAAATTGCCCCTCATTTCAGTTTTAAATAGAAAGCTCCCATGAAAGGAAATTCTCTCTCGGCTCCTACCCTGTCAAGCCCCCTCAGAATCTTTATATTTCAATAAAATTACTTCTTATTCGGGGGGAACTAGGTGATGCAGGCACAGGAGTAGCTGTTTTTCCACAGGCTCTGGCGGCACTCACTTATAATCAGTAATTTATCCTGATTTCCCGGCTCTCATCTGCCTAATCCTTGAACTAATAATTGATATTCCGACCCTGGAAGGTTTCTGGATGAGTACCGGTAAGAATATGCTGAAAAATATCAAGAAATCCATCGATTAAGAGCTCAGGCAGATTCAGCAGGATGGAGATGCCCTTTCAATTATGGTTACCTGATCCCATGAGGTGTCCTGACCCCACGCTCTCCGAGGCACCCTTGGGCATGGTAAAAATGATGACCGCCGATTCGAGGCTGCAGAAGGACTTGGACAGGCTAGGAGAGTGGGTAAAGAAATAGCAGAATGGAATACAATGTGGAAAAGCGAGGTTATGCACTTTGGTAGGAAGAATTGAGGCATGGACTATTTTCTAAACGGGAAAAGACTTAGGAAATCAGAAGCACAAAGGGACTTTGGAGTCCGAGTTCAAGATTCTCCTAAGGTTAACGTGCAGGTTGAGTAAGCAGTTAGGAAGGCAAATGCAACGTTCGTATTCATGTCGAGAGGGATAGAATACAATAATAGGGATGTACTTCTGAGGCTGTATAAGATTCTGGCCAGATCCCATTTGGTGTATTGAGTGCAGTTTTGGGCCCCACATCTAAGGAAGGGTGTGCTGGTCTTGGAAAGGGTCCAGAGGAGGTTCACAAAAATGATTCCTGTAATGAAGAGCTTGTCAGATGAGTAACGGTTGAGAACTCTGGGTCTGTACTTGTTTGAAGGGTTGGAGTTTAGAAGGATGAGGGGGTATCTTATTGAAAATTACAGGCTATTGAGAGGCGTAAATTGAGTGGTCATGGAGAAGTTGTTTCCACTAGTTGGGAAAACTAGAACCCGAGGGCAGAGCCTCGCACTGAAGGGACGATCCTTTAAAACGGAGATAAAGAGGTGGTGAATCTGGAACTCTTTTGCTGCAGTAGGCTATGGAGGCCAAATCACTGAGTCTGAGCCCTGCTGCCTCACGCTGCTGAGGTCCCAGGTTCGATCCCGGCTCTGGGTCACTGTCCATGTGGAGTTTGCACATTCTCCCCGTGTTTGTGTGGGTTTCGCCCCCACAACCCAAAAATGTGCAGGGTAGGTGAATTGGCCACGCTAAATTGCCCCTTAATTGGACAATAAAATGAACTGGGTACTCTAAATTTAAAAAAAAAAAGACAGATCGATAGGTTCTTGATTAATAAGGGGATCAGGGGTTATGAGGAGAATGGGGATATCAGCCATGATTGAATGCCAGCGCAGACTCATAGGACCTCCTATGTCTTGTGGTCTTATTATCTGAATTATTGATCCGAGGCTCGGCATGCTGACTCAAAATCTTAGTGCTCATAAGGCTGAGCTGCAGAATACCAATAAAAGACTTGATAATAAGGAGGAGAATCCTGAACGTTGATGGTGTTGCTTCCTCGGCAGAAGCTCAAATTCAGTCCTTGGAAAACCAGTTGGGTCGCATGGCAGAAATCCTAGAGGATTTAAGGTCAGGGAAAGAATATCCGAGTCGTCGGTCCAGCTGAGGGAGTAGAGGGTAAGGTTCCTGTTAAGTTTAAAAAATATATATATATATTTATTAAAGTTTTTTAACACAATTTTTCTCCCTTACAAACAATAACCGCACCCCCCCGTAACAAAAAAAAACCGAGAAATTACGCAGAGCAAGATATATACATGGCAAAATGATATATTTACACAGCTTCGTACACTGGCCCTCATGCGTATGTGCCAGTTTCCCCAACCCTTCATGTTATCTCTTGCTCATCCATCCTCCCAGGCAGCCCCCCATCCCCCCCAGGACGGTGTTCTCCCCCCCCCCCCCCCCCCCCCCCAGGTTGCTGCTGCTGCTGACCGACCTTCCTCTAACGCTCCGCGAGATAGCCTAGGAACGGTTGCCACCGCCTGTAGAACCCCTGCGCAGACCCTCTCAAGGCGAACTTAATCCTCTCCAACTTTATGAACCCAGCCATATCATTTATCCAGGTCTCCAGGCTGGGGGGTTTCGCCTCCTTCCACATTAGCAAGATCCTTCGCCGGGCTACTAGGGACGCAAAGGCCAGAATGCCGGCCTCTTTCGCCTCCTGCACTCCCGGTTCGTCCACTACTCCAAATATTGCTAGCCCCCAGCTTGGCTTGACCCGGACTTTCACCACCTGAGATATTGCTCCTGCCACTCCTCTCCAGAACCCTTCCAGTGCCGGGCATGACCAAAACATATGGACATGGTTCGCCGGGCTCCCTGAGCACCTTCCACATCTGTCCTCTACCCCAAAGAACCTACTCAACCTCGCCCCCGTCAAGTGCGCTCTGTGGACCACCTTAAATTGTATCAGGCTGAGCCTGGCACACGAGGAGGAGGAATTAACCCTACCTGGGGCATCAGCCCACAGACCTTCCTCGATCTCCTCCCCCAGCTCCTCCTCCCATTTACCCATCAACTCTTCTACTAGCGCTTCCCCCTCTTTCAACTCCTGGTGTATTTCCGACACCTTGCCCTCCCCGACCCATACACCCGAGATCACCCTATCTTGAACTTCTTTGTGCCGGGAGCAACGGGAATTCCCTCACCTGTCGCCTCACAAAAGCCCGCACCTGCATATATCTAAAGGCATTTCCCGGGGGTAACTCGAACTTCTCCTCCAGTGCCCACTCTACTCGGTCAAAGGCCTTCTCCGCGTCCATAGCTGCCACTATCTCCGCCTCTCCCTCCTCCGATGGCATCATTATCACGTTTAAGAGCCGCCGCACATTGGTGTTTAGTTGCCTGCCCTTTACAAATCCCGTCTGGTCCTCGTGGATTACCCCCGGGACACAGTCCTCGATCCTCGTGGCCAGCACTTTTGCCAGCAATTTTGCATCCACATTGAGGAGCGAGAACGGCCTGTACGATCCACATTGCAGTGGGTCCTTGTCCCGCTTTAGGATCAAAGAAATTGTCGCTTCCGACATTGTCGGGGGCAGGGTCCCCTCCTCTCTTGCCTCATTAAAGGTCCTCACCAGTAGCGGGGCCAACAGGTCTGCGTACTTCCTGTAGAACTCCACCGGGAATCCGTCCGGTCCCGGGGCCTTCCCCGCCTGCATGCTCCCCAATTCCCTGGCCTGCGGCCTTGCAAACCGCCATGGGTCCACTCCCCCCCATCTGATCCATAAACCCCCTAAGTACCTTGGCCGCCGCCTGCCTCTTTCCAGTCCTTGATTTGGAGCGGTCCAGTGCTGGATCCAACACTGT
This sequence comes from Scyliorhinus torazame, assembly GCF_047496885.1. Classification (NCBI taxonomy): domain Eukaryota; kingdom Metazoa; phylum Chordata; class Chondrichthyes; order Carcharhiniformes; family Scyliorhinidae; genus Scyliorhinus; species Scyliorhinus torazame. The sequence goes on along the minus strand of NC_092716.1, from coordinate 145,691,857 downwards.
ATTGAAGTCCCCTCCCATTATCAGGCCTCCTATCTCCAGGTCCGGAATGCGCCCCAACATGCGCTTCATGAATCCTGCATCATCCCAGTTCGGGGCGTATACGTTTACCAACACCACCCACGTCCCTTGCAGCCTTCCGCTCACCATTACATATCGCCCTCCATTGTCCACTACAATAGTCTTGGCCTCATAACACCCGCTTTCCCACCAATATTGCCACCCCTCTATTCTTCACGTCCAGTCCCGAGTGGAATACCTGTCCTACCCATCCCTTTCTTAGCCTGACCTGGTCCGCCACCTTCAGGTGTGTCTCTTGGAGCATGGCCACGGCCACCTTCAGTCCCTTTAAGTGCGCGAACACTCGAGCCCTCTTCACCGGCCCATTCAGGCCCCTCACATTCCACGTTATCAGCCGGATTGGAGGGGCTCTCACCCCCCCACGCCCCGCCGACTAGCCATCTCCTTTTCTGGGCCAGTCCCGTGTCCACGCCTCCCTCACCCTCCAGTCCCCCAGAGGGGGGACCCCCGTCCCGACCACCTCTTCTGTGTCCCATTCCCTTTCGGCCAGTGCAGCACCAACCCTAGACCCCTGTCTAGCTTTTTTGCTCCCCCCATGTCACTCCCGTAAGTCAGCTGACGCCTGCTGACCCCGGCTTCCCCCTCCGTCCCATTGACCTCCCCGCGTGGGAGTCTCCCAATCCATATGCATTCCTTCGTTCCCCTTCCCGCGCGCGGGAAAACACCCCACGCTTTCCAAAGCCCGCTCCGCCCCCTCTGGCGCAGCTCCTGTCTCTCTCCCTCAGCCCATGTAACATTTCCTGCGCGTGATTGACCCCCTATATACAACAACCATCACACATCAAACCCCAAAACATGCCCCCCACCCTCACAAACCCTCAGTTAGAATCCAACTTTTCGGCTTGTACAAAGGTCCACGCCACTTCAGGCGTTTCAAAGTAATAGTGTTGGCCCTTGTATGTGACCCACAGTCGCATTCCGAATTTCACTTCTTTCCGGTACAACGCCGCTTTGGCCCGGTTGAAACCCGCTCTCCGCTTTGCAACCTCCGTGCTCCAGTCCGGGTATATTCGGATCTCTGCATTGTCCCACTTACTGCTCCGCTCCTTCTTGGCCCATCTCAGGACCCACTCTCTATCCGTGAACCGGTGGAACCTCACCACCATCGCCCTTGGCGGCTCATTTGCCTGGGGCTTCTTCGCCAGCACCCGATGTGCCCCGTCCAACTCCAGCAGCCTCGAAGGGGCCTTCGTGCCCATCATCGCCTCGAGCATCGTGCTCGCGTATGCCCCGGCATCAGCCCCCTCCACTCCCTCAGGGAGACCCAGGATTCGCAGATTCTTTCTCCTCAACCTGTTCTCCAGGTCTTCGAGTCTTCCCGCCCACCTCTTGTGTAGCGCCTCGTTCTGCTCCACTCTCACCGCCAGGCCCACGAGCCCGTCCTCGTTCTGACTTACTCTTTTCTGTACCTCCTGGATCTTAGCTTCGTGGGCCTTCTGGGTGATCCCGAGTCCTTCAATTGCCGAAAGCATAGGCGCCAACATCTCCTTGCGCATCTCCTCGCGCTGCTCCTCGAAGCAGCGCTTGATGAACTCCTGCAGCTCCCCTTTGTCCCTGGCCGCCGCCATTTTGTTTTCTTTCCCTCGCTTCTCCCGTTGCTCCAGTGCCGCTCCTTTGGCCGTTACACTTCTGGTCCGTTTCATAGAAGTTGGAGGGGGACCTCTCTCTTCCCTTCCCCACGGGTTGCGTCAAAAAAAAAAAAAAGTTCCGTTGGGGCTCCTCGAACGAGCCCGAAAGTCCGTGGTAGCGGGAGCTGCCGAATCGTGCGGCTTAGCTCCGCATAGCCGCAACCGGCAGTCGAGAGGGAATCCTTTTGGCAGTGTTCGCTTCACCAGTCTGCCCCAAAATGTCTATGGAAACTCCTGAAAAAGATCTGAGAGTCGGTTCCAGACGGGAGCTGCCGAATGCGCGACCTGCTCCTCCATGGCCGCCACCGGAAGCCTCGTCCCTGCTTCTTCAATGGCCTTGGTAGATCTTTTCACAGTTGTTCCCTCTGCTGCTAGAATTCACCCTTGATAGAGTCAAGTCAGATTGCAGCTTTAAGCTTGCCCTTCCCCCGCCTGCATGCTGGAAGAGGCCTTTGTCTAATCCTGCAGCTCAAGCCAAATCTTTTACTGTTTCTGCTGGGTCTGGTAGCCAAAAGACATAACATTCCTGGGGGACACTGTCAGGGGAATGCTGCAGTCTTCTTCCCACACCGGGAAATGTCAAACAAATGCCGTGGGGGCCCTGTAAAAGAGCCCAAAAGTCCGTTCCAAGCGGGAGCTACCGAATATGCGACCTAGTTCTGCATCGCCGCACCTGGAAGTCCTGTTAAGTTTTTTGAGAACAGGCTGCCACGTTTTCTTGAACTCGATGTTGAATGCTGTATCCTGTCATTGAGGCCAAGGGATAATCATCATCCCAGGCCCATAATCATTTGCTTCCACAATTTTAAAGACAGGGACCTGGCTCCATGAGGGATTAATGATTTCCTCATCTTTCCCTATAATGGTGTTGTTTGTCTGAATTTATTGTCTTTTGTCCAGTTAAAAGAAGATGCTAATAAATGAGCACTGCATTAAATATTGTTACCATTCCAGACCAGACCCCAACAGTGGCTAGGATATTGGACCACAACCCCAATATTTGGTTTATTTTCAGATTGTACGGAAAGAATGATTCGCTCCAGGAGTGATTGCATGAAAAATAAGGCTTTGGTATTTCTAAAGCAAGACTTTATTATGAATACAATATTAAACTTTTAACTTCACATCTGAAAAGAACAGCTTCCAATAACCCTGAACATAACAATACAATTTCCTGTTGAACAATATGAAAGAAACATACAGCTCTTAATCCATCTTAAAATTAGCAGGGCGTAGAGCAGCGTTTATCAAAAAACTTTTCCAGGAACCCATTTTCACTTTGGGACCCAGGCCGGCCGACATTCGGGACCCACCATTTTCTCTTACCTTTAATACGAGAGGTGAACCTGCTTGGCCTTCACAATCTCACTCTAAGCAGGTTCACAGGAGGAGAGGGCTATGTGCACATCGGGTGCAGGATTCAGCCCGTTCGTTTGTGCCGTCTTCATCTTTGTGAGGATGGAAAATCCAACCTCGCCAATGTAGGTCGTTGTGAAGGGCAAAAGCAACAAAATGTTGTTACTCAGCTCCGGATACTCCTCGGAGATGCTACTCCAGAATGCTGACAGCCTCATTGACTTGTGCCATGTGTTTAATGTGCTGTCAAAGCTGAGGCGCAGAAGTTCAGTTTCTTCATTTGGAGTTATCTGCAAGTTAACAACTGATTCTGGGGTCTCAAACTCAAAGGGATTTTTCACCCACCTCTTCTCTCTCAAAACTTCTCCTCTGAAAAGTAGCGACCAAAATTGTTGATCAACGCAGCCAGATGCAACTGACTTGTCAGTCCATTTAAGTTTCCTTACTAATGCTGTTTGCTTTGATGTTGACAAATCCCAAATTTCTTTACCCGTCAGTCTGGCCTCAATAAAAGTCGAGATGGATTTGCAGGTACAGCATTAGTTATTTTATTTAGCTTGCAAGCTTTCCTCAATTCTCAGGAGCACGAAGCACATCCTGCTTCGTAGACTTCTGGAATCAAGTGAGGCTGTAGAACAAAGGAGTCTGTACTGATACATTCAAATGGCATCAAGTTTCACATACACGATGCCCATAGGTCATCCTATATCCCTCCTGACCTGTTGATATATTCTGATTGGCTCCCTTCCAATCCCTTCCTCTGGCCCCTATTACCCAGCATCCTTTTCTCCTCCTTTGGTGGACACACCTCTTCCTGCTTTGCCATGCGGTCTGAAATCCTTTGTCTGTGAACTCACCAGAATGAGACTGGCCTATCTCTACATTACAGTAACTAATATCTCTAAAGTAACTATTTTATATCACATTCGTCAATGTGTCGTAGCAGAGTGGGGAACATGTAGTAATTTTTGCTTTGTACTCGCAATTGCTAAAATTTCAATGACTTTTGGAAAGCTGCGATTTCTTCACAGTGCCAAAAACAATCATCATCCTTCCCTTGCAATTTGAAGTTCAGTTCATTTAGAATTGAAAAGATGTCTGCAATGTAAGACATACTTAGCATCCAAGTTCATCAGCAACAAATCAGCCAGAAAGGACAATTTCTCGATGAGGAAAGTGTGAATTTCATACCTCAGTTCGTAAACTCTGAGTAGCACCCGACCCCTTGACAGCCAACTTCTGTGTGGAACAATAAATGTGGGTGCTCAGCCCCCATATCGGAACACAGAGTCTCAAAAAGTCTGGTATTGAGTGCCCTGAGTTTAATGAAATTCACAACTTTCACAATTCCTTTCAACACAACTTCAAGATCAGATGGAATCCCTTTCTATGCCAGTGCCTCACAGTGAATAAAACAATGATTCCAAACAATGTCCTGACCAGCTGCCTCCTTATTTCTTATTATAATTCCGCTGTTTTTCCCAGTCATGTTGGCTGCTCCATCGCTTGTGATTCCTCTGCAACAAACCCAGTCAAGCCCGCACTTTCTAACCACAAAACTATTCAATGCTTCAAAAATCTCTGTGCCAGTTGTGTGGGTTAGTAAAGTCAGGTAGCACAGCAAATCCTCAACAAATTCATTGTGCCAAACATACCTATCGTAAACTAGCAAGGTTGCACAATCTGGGCCGGGATTCTCCAAAATCCCAGCTAAGTGATGGCGCCGGCATAAACATCGGAGTGTTTCATGCCGCCATCAATGGGCCTCTTGGCCCAGTGATTCAGTGGCCCACAGGGGGCCAGCACGTTGCCGGAGTGCTGCATGCAGTTCCGGCGCCGATATGTGGCCGTACACTGCTGGCGGGGTCCACGCATGCGCACGGCGGCTGTTTCCACGCCGGCGTATGTTTGTGGTGGCCGTTTCCGCGCCTGCACAGCGCAACATGGCGTAGCGACGCAGCGGCCCGGCGCGGAAGAAATTAGGCCCCCCCCCCCCAGATCGTGCGCACCCCCCAATCGGTAGCCCCTGATCGTGGGCCTGGCCGTCGTGGAAGCCCCCCCCCCCGGAATCTGATCCCCCCGCCCCCCCACCAGGACGGCCAGCGCGGCTGCATGTCTGAGCTCCTACCGGGTGGAACCAGGTTGGAACCACGCCGGCGGGAACTCAGCTGGTTGATCGCGGAGAATTGCCGCGGGGGCCTCTTTCAACGGCCCATGAAATCGCGGCTTCGACCGTGCACGTACGACTGGCGCAGATTCTCCCGTCTCCGGAGAATCGTGTCGGAGTGGTGTGGTGGGAATTTCCGCTGTCACCGGCAATTATCTGACTCGGCGCGGGCTCGGAAAATCCCGGCCCTGTACTTTCATCCAATTGTATTGGGAACTCCTGCGCTGATTTCTAAACGAGAAACAAGCTGGGCTTCTAAATTCTCAGCAATATCGCATATTCAGTGAGCCACTGTGTTATCACCAGGTGGGATGCATTTCACTTTTTCAACGAACCTCTCAACTATGACCGTACAATCTATATCTAATGCTGCAGGCAGAATTAACCTCTCTGCTAGAGTGTGAGCATTTTCTCTAGCTACACGGTAAGCCACCATGTAAGTGGCTAATTGAACTTTGTTGTTCAATGCAACATTTCTGCTGAGGACCTCAGCTGATGATTTAAGTTCTCGTTGCATCCTTTGAAAAAATTCAAGAGGTTTGACCTTGAATGCTCCATGCTTAGTCTTCAAATGCCTTTGAAGTTTTGAGGGTTTTAAACTTTCATTTGCCAGCTCTTCACTGCATATAACACACATGGGCCTTGCATCCTGATTTGCATTGGCACAATTAATAAATCCATACCTTAAACAATTGTCCTTTTACTACTTTGCGCCTGATCTCAGTTTCTTAATGGGAAGTTCACCTAAGGCTCTGGAGCTCACACCACCACTAATTTGTCCTGTTGTGGATCCATCTGAACAGCTCACACCAGCACTGCTTTGTCCGAGTGTGGACTCTCCTGACAGCTCACACCACTACTGCTTTGTCCGGCTGTGAATTCTCCTGAGCCACTCTCTCCAGCAGTTTAGTTGTGCGATCCTGGAACATCACACAGCAGAGGGCAACATGTTGGAGGAGGAGGATGAACACGAGGCCACTTCCGACGAGGTGGATTCGGAGGAGGACCAGGATGGGCAGGGCATGAGGCCTGGGTAGCGACTGGAAGCCGTACAACGTGTGTGCGTGGGCCGTTGTGCGCAGGACGCTGTCATCACCACCAGGGTCACCTAGGCAACTTGGCATTAATGGCTCGACAATCCCGCCCAGTCATCCAATAAACCCCTCCCCTGCACCCCCCACCGTGCTTACTACCTGTGCCAAAGTACACCCTCCCTGCAACCACCCCCCCCCCCCCCCCCCCCTCCACTCCATGCTTCTAGTGCTGAAGTATATCAGCGGATCCGGTCCATGGGATGGAAGTCGATGACGGCCCACTCCGCATCGAAGACACAATCTGACTCCTGCCCTCGGTAGCACTCTCCACTGTCCACCCGGGTAATCCCTGCATGTGTGTTGACCATTCCATCTCACGGTCCCATCGAATATCTGGGGTGGCAGGGGTGTGGACGGGTTCTGGGGTGGGGAGTGGGAGGGGCGAGGCTGGGTAACGGTAGCCACCCTGGGTACTTGGCCTGTGGCCCACGTCCCATACCAATGTGCTCCCAAAAACCTCTCCTCCACCTGGCGCACCCTCTGCTCCCAGCCCATCCCTCACACTCTTTTGACAGAAGACAGGGTCAGTTCGGAATGTTGGTGAACAGGTGTTTATTGTGCATTTTACAGGATTTTGTGCCCTCGTCCTTATTGCTGACCTGTGTGCTGCAGCTGTGCCAATTAACTGGTGTCCACCTTTCTGGCCTTAGGAGCTCCAACACTCTGTCTAGGTGGTTCCCCACAGCACATCAGGGATGGCGGTAGCCTGTTGCGATTCTCGCCCTGTGTCCTGGGTTCCCTTTGTCAGCTGTCCTCTGAAGCAACTGGGACTGAATGGGCCTAGCTGTCTTCTGGGTGTCACTGGTGCAACCCTGTTCACCCCGCTGCCCAATGAATGCGCCAGGGACAGGCGTGAGGAATTCAGAGGCACCTCCACTGCATGAGTCTCCGGCACAAGCCTCATCACCTCCTCCTCTCTCGGGGCTGCTCAATGGCCCGCGGGCTACTCCTTGGGACAGGGGTCCAGCTGATGTGAGATTCCAGCGGCTCATCTGGAGCTGCCAGTCCTGGGGGCCCGCTCTCGTATAGTATCCTGTTGTGACTGGGCCAAGCTCTGGAGTGCTACTGCAATGTACATGTGGCCCTGGTACATGGCTTCCAGTGACATGACTGCCCTGTCCTCTGCCTCAGCCACAACCTGTTGCCCTGGGCCCTGGATATTCTGACTCATGGCCAATACCATCACACCCAAGGTCTTCCCCACGACGCCATCCATGCGGTTTTGGCCTGGGTGTCACACATAGCCGGCACCACCTCCTGCCCCTGGAGGCATTTGGACTCCTCCAACTGCACCTGCTTGCGCTGGACAGTTGCTGATATCCCCTCATTGTAGTCCTTGGCTCTGCGCCCACCGACCATCCGCTTCCTCGGGGGTTCCTATCTCTACTTGATGTACCTCAGCACGTGTGTGGTGCGCACCAGCTAGAACCCCAGGAGCCTATTTAGTAAAGTGCCTAACTGAGATGAGTGTCTCTGGGGTAGTGGAGAGTACGGAGTAGTCGGTGTTGTCCCCGGACGCGTCCTCCGGGGTGTCGCGGCGTTGCGGTTAGAGGTTTACATCGCCATCAGGTGAGTCTTAGGCTTGTAGCCAGGGGCGGAGACACCCCATGGCCCTTCGTCTTCGCCGGGTGATCCTACAAGACAAAAGGCGCGTGGTTAGGGCACAGGTGGGAATATTAGTGAGGGACTTCCGGTGGCGGCCATGTGGTAGACGCCCATGCACTTGGTGGCTCCCGCACGAGGAATTTGTTTTCTTTCCCTAAAACTCCCGATCGGACATTCTAACGCAATGTCGAAGTCTGAGCTCAACTCAGTGAGGTGCCGACAAACTTCTCGAGCGGTCCAACATGCATTTTGGCAAAATAAAAAGCAACGGACAGGACACGAGGCTCTGGAGAGCACGGACGAAGGCTTGGTGGAGGGAGGCCTGTGCTCCCGGCCCAATGGTCTATGGCACAGTGGACTTTTTAACCGCACCATTTCAGAAGCAGAAGATGGAAACCTCCAAAGACCTGGAAAGGGTAATTGACCCGATAAAAGCAGCAATGGGGAGGGTTGAGCAGCGGTTGTAGTCAAAGGGCGCTTCGCTCCAAAAAATGGAGGAGTCTATCACCGAACACTAGGACCGCTGGCTTTCCCTGATTGCCGGCAGTTTTTAAAAGGTACGGGACAGAGTGAATGAGCTGGAGAACCGAGAGCGGGGGCTGAATGTCTGGATAGTGGGTCTCCCGGAGGGGCTGGAAGGTTTGCAACCATTGGAGTATGTGGCACAGATGGTGAGGAAGCTGGTAGATGAGGAGGTATTTAATTTTACAGGGCGCTGAGAAGGAAACCGAAGGCAGGTGAACAACCGAGGGTGATTCGGGTGCACCTCCATCGATTCCTAGACAAGGAAAGAATTCTGAGGTGGGCCAGGCAGGCAAAGAAGAACGCGTGGGAGGGAAGCGTAATTAGGATATACCCCGATTGGGGTGCGGAACGAGCTGAACGCCGACCCGGTTTTAATAAAGTTAAGGCAGTACTCCATCAGGAAGGTGTGAGATTTGGAATGCTATATGGGGCCTGCCTGTGGATCACCTTCCGTAAACTGGAATACTTCTTGAACACCCCAGAGCAGGCGGGTAGGTTTCTTCGAGACTAAGGGATTGGGAATTTATAAATATGTGAAATTGTTAAAATGTTCTTGATCTGAGCCATTGGGGTTTGTGTTATTAGTTTGATTGCTGTGTATTCTAATACTGTTACTTGTTTCTCTATCCATCACTCTCCTTTCGGTTTTCTTTTTTTGTTCTAATGAGGCGGGACTGGTGCTCACGAGCTGGGGCGATGGGAGGATGGGAGGAGGGATATATACTTATTTGGGCACTTTTCATTTTATTTGTCTGGGATCGGGCATAAGTTTTTTGGGGGGTTCAGGGTAGTTGCGTGCGTTTAGCGGGGGCCACCATGCTGGTGTGAAAACCAGTAAATGAATGAGATGTGGGGGACAAGATGGTGTGAGGAGGGTAGAGTTTTGTTTCTTTCTTTTGGTTTAACTTGAGGGTGGGAATTGGGAAGTGGTAATGGGATAGCTGACAGTTTGAGTTCTGTTAAGGTGCTGTGATATGGGAGTCGAGGGCAATGGGAGCCTGGCGGTGGCCGCATAAGGTGCAGCTTGAGGACCTGGGGGATTTAGCTCAAGCAAAAATATGGCTGATTGTCGGAGGGGAGGGGGCAGGTGCCCTCTAACTCGATGGTAACTTGGAATGTTCAAGGCCTTGAATGGTCCTGTTGAAGGTCGCGCATATTTGCTCATCGAAAGAGCCTGGGGGCGATATTGATGTTTTTCCACGAGACTCATTTGAAGGTGGCAGACCAGATAAGATTGAGAAGGGAATGGATTGGCCATGTGCACCACTCTGGACTGGATATGAAGGCGAGAGCGGTGGACGTAGTGTCATGTGAGGGTACCTTTAAGACATGGATGTTTCAGCAATGTATCTTTAAGAAAACAGTGATGTCAGAGAGTGGGTGGAGCTCAGCTCAGGTCAGCCATTTTGCAGTTGGGTTTTGCAGTTTGAAAAGTGCCTGGCTGGTTTTGCTGAGAGCAGCTAAAAAGTGCCTGGCTGGTTTTGCTGAGAGCAGTTTAAAAAGCAGTGTGTGTGTGTCTGTGTGTTTCCAGAGAGGTGTAAGTTTTGAAAATCAGCTTGTTTTGCAGTGAGCTGGAGTTGCTGTGACCTCTGCCATAAAAGACCATCTCTGGATCATTTGGGTGATTTAAACTCATAATTGTAAAACCTTTAACCTGATGTGATTTTGTTTAAAGCTGTTAATTAAGTCTCTTGTAAGTTTGAAGGAACATTTTAAGGAGTTATTTACTGTTGCAATATTTTCTGAGTTATCTTTGAAGTAAGGGGTGTTAAGAGATCCAATGTTTATTTAAGATGTTAAGTTGAGTTCATGGAATAAACTGTTTTGTGTTTAAAAACCCACGTGTCCATAATTGTAATCCCACACCTCGGGGGGAAAAAACCGTGTGCTAGGAAAAGCAACAAATCCATTAAAGGGACAGGTTGGTTGAACTCCATGATACATTTTGGGGTTCTGAAAACGCCTCGCCCATAACAGTAGTAATAAGTAGAAGGGTGTCTTTCACTGAAGAGGTTCATTGCTGATCCAAGTGGTAGATTTTGGTGAGTGGGCGGTTGGAGGGCTCCCCAGTGGTACTGTGCAATATATATGCCCCAAATTGGGCCAATGTGGACTTCATGAGGTGGGTTCTGCCCCTGATCCCAGACCTAGATTCCTATAGACCCATCCTAGGGGTAGACTTTAATACAGTCTTGGACCCGGAGTTAGACCCATCAAGCCTGGGAGGATGTCGGTGATGGATGGGGAGCTGTCAAAATTCATGCTGCTCATGGGGGGGGCATAGACCCGTGGCGCTTTGGGAGGTCTAAGGCGAGGGAGTTTTCTTTCCACACGTTCACAAGTGTTATTCCCGAATAGATTTTTTTGTTTTAGACAAGTCGCTGATTCCTAGAGTTGCGGGGACAGACTACTCGGCGATCGTGGTGCCTGACCACGCCCCTCACTGGGTGAATCTGTGTGCGGAAAAAACATCCACTTGTAGACCCAAGTGGCGATTGGACATCAGTCTCCTTGCGGATAAGAGATTATGTGAGAGGTTGGAAAGGGTCATTCGTAATTATATGGATGAGAATGACACTGGTGAGGTCTCCGCTGGGTGTTGTGGGAGGCGCTGAAGGCTGTGGTTCGGTGGGAACTTATTTTGATTCAGGCACATAGGCTAAGGGTGGAGCGAGAAGAACAATCGAGATTGGTGGAGGGGAGGGGGCAGGTGCCCTCTAACTCGATGGTAACTTGGAATGTTCAAGGCCTTGAATGGTCCTGTTGAAGGTCGCGCATATTTGCTCATCGAAAGAGCCTGGGGGCGATATTGATGTTTTTCCACGAGACTCATTTGAAGGTGGCAGACCAGATAAGATTGAGAAGGGAATGGATTGGCCATGTGCACCACTCTGGACTGGATATGAAGGCGAGAGCGGTGGACGTAGTGTCATGTGAGGGTACCTTTAAGACATGGATGTTTCAGCAATGTATCTTTAAGAAAACAGTGATGTCAGAGAGTGGGTGGAGCTCAGCTCAGGTCAGCCATTTTGCAGTTGGGTTTTGCAGTTTGAAAAGTGCCTGGCTGGTTTTGCTGAGAGCAGCTAAAAAGTGCCTGGCTGGTTTTGCTGAGAGCAGTTTAAAAAGCAGTGTGTGTGTGTCTGTGTGTTTCCAGAGAGGTGTAAGTTTTGAAAATCAGCTTGTTTTGCAGTGAGCTGGAGTTGCTGTGACCTCTGCCATAAAAGACCATCTCTGGATCATTTGGGTGATTTAAACTCATAATTGTAAAACCTTTAACCTGATGTGATTTTGTTTAAAGCTGTTAATTAAGTCTCTTGTAAGTTTGAAGGAACATTTTAAGGAGTTATTTACTGTTGCAATATTTTCTGAGTTATCTTTGAAGTAAGGGGTGTTAAGAGATCCAATGTTTATTTAAGATGTTAAGTTGAGTTCATGGAATAAACTGTTTTGTGTTTAAAAACCCACGTGTCCATAATTGTAATCCCACACCTCGGGGGGAAAAAACCGTGTGCTAGGAAAAGCAACAAATCCATTAAAGGGACAGGTTGGTTGAACTCCATGATACATTTTGGGGTTCTGAAAACGCCTCGCCCATAACAGTAGTAATAAGTAGAAGGGTGTCTTTCACTGAAGAGGTTCATTGCTGATCCAAGTGGTAGATTTTGGTGAGTGGGCGGTTGGAGGGCTCCCCAGTGGTACTGTGCAATATATATGCCCCAAATTGGGCCAATGTGGACTTCATGAGGTGGGTTCTGCCCCTGATCCCAGACCTAGATTCCTATAGACCCATCCTAGGGGTAGACTTTAATACAGTCTTGGACCCGGAGTTAGACCCATCAAGCCTGGGAGGATGTCGGTGATGGATGGGGAGCTGTCAAAATTCATGCTGCTCATGGGGGGGGCATAGACCCGTGGCGCTTTGGGAGGTCTAAGGCGAGGGAGTTTTCTTTCCACACGTTCACAAGTGTTATTCCCGAATAGATTTTTTTGTTTTAGACAAGTCGCTGATTCCTAGAGTTGCGGGGACAGACTACTCGGCGATCGTGGTGCCTGACCACGCCCCTCACTGGGTGAATCTGTGTGCGGAAAAAACATCCACTTGTAGACCCAAGTGGCGATTGGACATCAGTCTCCTTGCGGATAAGAGATTATGTGAGAGGTTGGAAAGGGTCATTCGTAATTATATGGATGAGAATGACACTGGTGAGGTCTCCGCTGGGTGTTGTGGGAGGCGCTGAAGGCTGTGGTTCGGTGGGAACTTATTTTGATTCAGGCACATAGGCTAAGGGTGGAGCGAGAAGAACAATCGAGATTGGTGGAGGCGATCTTAGCAGTTGATTGCAGATTCCTGGATTCACAGGATGAAGTACTGTTGACGGAGCATCAGAGGTTCCAGATGGAGTTTAATCTGGTCACCTCTGAGGAGACGGTGAGACAGCTGCCTTGAGTCAGGGGTTTCTTATACAAACATGGGGAGAAGTCTGGTAGGTGCTCGCCCATCAACTAAGGAAGCAGGCGGCTACTAGGGTAATAGGTAGACTTCGGAGCGAGGGGGGCAGAGGCGGTCACAGACCCAGCAGGAATTAATAAAATCTTTGCGTCCTATCGAAGGCTATATCAATCGGAACCGCCACCGGGGGACGAATTGAGACATAGATTCCTGGATGGGTTGGAGTTTCCGATGGTGGGTCAGGCTAGGGCGCAAGGATTGGGCACTCCGGTAGGTCTGCGGGAGCTGCTGGGTTGTCTGAATTTGAGGCAGGGAAGGCTCTGAAACCAGATGGATTCCCAGCCGAATTGGATTAACGTCTTGGTACACTGCTGAGTCCGTTGACAGTACGAATGTACAATGAGGCGCTGGAGATGCCCCCCCCCCCCGCCCCCCGAATCAGATGCCGGAGTTGGAATTGCACTAGTTCCGTGTGGCATCTATGCTCGCCCGTTAACCTGTCCTGAATCACTCCGGAACTGGCACTGCTTTCATCAATGTAGATATCTCAGTTCCGACATCAGCAGTTAGCCTCTGAAATGGAGAATCCTGGCCCTTATCTCTGCTAGCTGCAAAAGCACATTAACTCCCCAGGGACCCCTCCAGTCAAACCACTGTGCATTGCCCAGACTGATAAACATATTCCTTCATCAACTTCATCTGGCTGCTAAGAAAAACCCGAGGCGCTGCAACAGAATGTTTTTGTTTACAACATGACTGCATGTTGTAAAACTGCAGTCAAACACTTTTTAAACCCTAAATTGCCCACGACATTTATAATCTAATTTTCCTAAAATCTTCCAATCATCACAAATGTAGTCTTCTTGAGTGTTTCAGGGACTCTTATTATTTTGGTCATGGTAGATGAGCTGTGTGTGAATTATCCGTTGTTTTTTCCGATCATCCGTGCTTTAATTGTGGTAGAACCAAGTGGTGCCATTGCCGAGGGGTGGTTGGTGGTAGATACAGGTCTTCATGGGTGGGTTTGAAATGTGGGAGGGGCATTCGATTCCCATTCCCTTCTTGGCCTTTTTTTCTCTGCTCCCTGTTGAGGCTAATATATCCTGGTGGTAATGATATTGGTGCCATGAGGTTAATCCTACAGGTCCTCAATCTTTTTGAGGAATATCTCTTTAGCACTATTGAGGTTGTGATTCTTTTGCAATTTTATTACTACAGATGGGTCTTGATGTTAGCTTTATCCAACATCGGTACAGACGAGTCTTTTATCAATGGATGGAGCAGATTGGGGATACTTTGATGCGTGCAGTGTATATTAATAGGCATGGGTTCAAATGGTGAGAAAATCCTGCCCTATTCTTCTGTGACTTATGTAATAGCAGCCATTCATCTTAAAATCTGCTTGTGGAATGTATGGGGTATTCATCCTATCAAAATGAAAAAGGTCCTGCCCTTTCTTCAGAAGTATTGTTACAAGAAACTCATTTGGATGATGAGGAGCACTTTAAATTGAAGCGTGAATGGGTGGGGCAGGTCATCTTGACCTGTTTTTCATCAAGTAGAAGGGGTGGCAATACCCCTCGTATTTCCCCTTTCATTTTGTGAGAAACGTGCAAGGCTTATGGAAGAGAGCTGATTATATCTTACACAGCTAATAAAAGACGCAAGATGTGGGAAAGCCTATTTGGGCTGGATGTTTATCTGGCAGAAGCAGAGGAGAGGAAAAAACGGACCCCAATAGGCAGTTGTTGATGGAGGTTAATGCTGCAAGGATGGCTCTTGATTCCTCATTGACTCAGCAGGCCAAGAAACATTTAAAGTTTGCACGACACAAGGCGGCTGGATTCTCCATTGTTGGGACTATGTCCCCACGCCAGCGTCAAAACGGTAGACGTTTACGCCAGATAAACTTGGATCAAAGGGACATGAATTCTAAGCCCTGCAGGGGGCTAGCAGGGTCCCGGAATATATATTGCAGCTTTTGCTGCAGATATGGGCCCCCGCACTTCCGGGTCGGAGACCGTGCATGCGCATGGCGGCGGCGTCCAACGGCCGCGCCGTGCTCCATGACAGACACGGATCGCGGAGCTAGACCCACAAAAGAGACCCCCCCCCCCTGATCGGCTGCGCGCCCGGCCCTCAAGCCCACACAAGTACTCCCCGGATGGCAATAAGGCCCCCTGGCCTCCGATCCGCTCGCCCCCGACCAGGGTGGCCATGCGTATATCCGACCGGCTGGAGCACATTAGTTCCATGCTGTCGGGACTTCGGCCGGTCGGGGGCGGCGAATGGCTGAGCGGGCCTCTGGCAATGGCCACAGAAAGGTCCCAGGCGGTGTGACGTACTCCCAGAGTACGATGCTTTTCAGGCCTGCAGAATCAGTGAACCGGCGCCGGTCCCGATTTCTTGCGGGAATATGGATTCTCAGCCCCGCGCCGGCTGCGATTTCGGCACGAGGGTGTGGAGAATCTAGCCCAAGTTGTATAAGTAGGAATAAGCCAAGCCAGTATTTGTTTTGTGTTACGATCCCGGACCAGACCCCAACAGTTGCTAAGTTACTGGACAGAAACCCCAATATTTAATTTGTAAGACTGTGAGGAAAAGATATTTCACTCCAGGAGTGCGTCCATGCACAAATAGGGATATGGTATATTGAACAAACTTTTACTACAACTATTATTAACTTTAACATCATCAAGAAAATGGATTATAATTATCAGTTAAACAATGCTTAACAGTGAAATGAATCACTAACTCCTAACTACAGTCTTTTATCTCCACTCAAGCAAAACCCATCTCGGGTCAAAATCCACTTTTAAATACAGTTAGCAAATACCACCTGCTGTATACTTGAATAGGGCAGCACGGTAGCCTTGTGGATAGCACAATTGCTTCACAGCTCCAGGGTCCCAGGTTCGATTCCAGCTTGGGTCACTGTCTGTGCGGAGTCTGCACATCCTCCCCGTGTGTGCGTGGGTTTCCTCCGGTTTCCTCCCACAGTCCAAAGATGTGCAGGTTAGGTGGATTGGCCATGATAAATTGCCCTTAGTGTCCAAAATTGCCCTTAGTGTTGGGTGGGGTTGCTGGGTTATGGGGATAGGGTGGTGGTGTTGACCTTGGGTGGGGTGCTCTTTCCAAGAGCCGGTGCAGACTCGATGGGCCGAATGGCCTCCTTCTGCACTGTAAATTCTATGAAATTCTATGAAGCTCCTTTTAAAAGACTGATTGGAAAGAGAAAGAGAAAACTGGTCAGGAAACAGCTTCTTGTCTGTCTCAGAATACTGTTTAACCCGTTAGTCTTTGGGAGAAATGCCTCTGTCCTGTTCACAGGCAAATCTTTAATCAAATTGTTCTGAGAGAAGCTGGTGGTGTGTTGAGCTATTCCCTCTATGCCTCTCTTGTGGGGGGGAGGGGGAAGAGAATTATGAAGACAGGACATAATTGGTGTTTTTAAGGAATTTTATATAGGATTGTGTAAGTCAGATCAGTCTGGTGATGCGATGACATTGCGTAGCATTTCTTCTCTTCCCTTGGACTTCCGGAATCCGTAGAGCATCAATGCTTGGTTCTCAGTGCTCCTATCAGGAAAGAGTAGGTCGCTATGGCCATTAAGGAGCTTCAGTCGTGTAAAGCCTGGAACTGGGTGGCTTTTGTTGTGAGGTTTTTCAGGAGTTAAAAAAATTGCTGTTGGATCCATTGGTAGATATCCATTTCCACTGAGGCAAGGCTGTTGCTGCCGACACTTTATGAGGTTACTAGTTCCTTTATTTTGAAGGCGGTTAAGGCTCCAGAGGAATGTGCTTCTTACAGGCTAATTTCTCACCTGAATGTTGATTTGAAACTCCTGTCCAATGTTCTGGCAGGAAGATTAGGGGATGTCTTTACGACAATTATTCAAGAGGACCAGACTGGGTTTATACGGGGAAGATTTTCCAGCAGAAATATTAGAAAACTGCTGAACGTGATCCAGGCTTTTCAGAAACGGGTACTGGATGAATTGAATGGAATTATCTGATGCATACATTGCAAAACTTTGGGTTGAATCAAGATTATATTAAGTGGATTCAAGTATTATATCACAGATCTGTGGCAGCTAAACTCACAAATGATTTGAGGTTGACAAATATTGTGCTTCAAAGAGGGACTAGACAGAGCTGCCCTTATCCCCCTTGTGTGCTTTGGCTGTTGAGCCATTGGCAGAGGCCATTAGAATAGGTCTCTTGATATAGGGATAAGAGTGTTGGGAGAAGCAGAACAAGATCACGCTTTATGCAGATGACATTCTGCTGTTTGTATTGAAACAGGTGTTTTGGTTCCTGCCATTGTGGAGTAGTGGATAGATTTAGTGCCTTCTCTGGTTATAAAATTAACGTTAATAAATCCAAGGCCATGCCAGTGGGGGAGTTGAGGATTAAACCACTTCCTATCGCTAACTTCCCCTTTAAATAATTTGCCCTTCGATTTCAATATCTGTGAGTTTCAATTACCCCCTCCTTTAGCCCATTGTATGCGGCTAATTTTCTTCAGTTGATTTTGGTTATTAGGTGAGATCTGGCTCGTTGGTTGGCTCTCCCGATTTCTTGGCTAGGAAGGATCGTTCTAATTAAAATAAACATGTTGCCTAGATTACCATACCTCCTCCAAATTCTGCCGATAATGTTGTCGGCTGGAGTTGTTAAAGAAATTAATGGAGTGATTAGTACATTTATCTGGAACAAGAAGATACCTCGCCTCAAGTTTGTTAAGCTCCAGCTACCAGGAACAAAGGGAGGGTTGGGTCTCCCAAATTAATTATTAGATTCTCTCAACTGACCTTTCATCTAAGATTTATAGGGATTGGTATAGGAAGAATCCCACAGCCATTTGGCTCGATATTGAAGCAAACCATCAGTTTATCCTCTACAGATCTTGTTTTTTTAGGGTGACTTTAAGGCAAGTTTTGCGAAGTGTGATAATCTGTCATTATTAATACACTTCGAGTGTGGAGGTGCTGTTTATTAGAAGGGAGATCTAAATTGATTTCCGCTTTCTCCTATCCAGGGCAGCCCAGACTTTCCACCCAGTCTAATCGACCATAGGTTCGATACCTGGAGAGATAGAAGCATTTGTAGGCTGGGAGACATGTTCACAGATACTTCCTTGTCATCCTTTGAACAGCTATTAAGCAATTTGACACCCCAAGACTCCTTTCTAAGTATTTACAACTTAGAGCTTTATTCTTAAGAAGACAACTTTGCGCTTTGACTCTTCAATTTCCCCGGTGGAAATAAACCTAAAGTCTGTGGAGCCTAAATAATAAATTCGCAAGGTCTATGATGCTTTAAATTCTAAATCCTGCATTAGCATATCAAGTGTCTTGCAGTCATGGGAAAAGGACTTGGCAATTAATATCGATGAGGAGACATGTCGGTAAAATTTTGGCTTACTGATTCTAATGAAAAAAGGCTGTACACTATCCTGACCTTTGCTGTCGTAAGAATATCCTATGCTCCTGGATCAGTGTCACGGTAGCATAGTGGTTAGGACTGTTGCTTCACAGAGAACACTGGTTCAATTCCCGGCTTGGGTCACTGTCTGTGCGGAGTCTGCACGTTTTCCCCGTGTCTGCGTGGATTTTCTCTGGATGCTCCAGTTTCCTCCCAGAAGTCCCGAAAGACGTGCTTGTTAGGTGAATTGGACATTCTGAAATCTCCCTCAGTGTACCCGAACAAGTGGCGGAAGTGTGGCGATTAGGGGATTTTCACAGTAATTTCATTGCAGTGTTAATGGAAGCCTACTTGTGACAATAATAAAGATTATTATTAAATAACCTTTAATTCAAAACTGGCATAGGCTAATTATGGAATGCATCCCTATGCAAGTCCAATGCATTCCATAAAGTGTGGGACCCCTATTTTAAATTCATAGCCTCCACCTTAGCCTACTTACTCCTGCTGTGTTTTCCATGAGCTATTTCATTTTGTTAGTCTTGATATCACAACACATAAAGACCTAAATTCTGTATTTATATGATATTATCCTTCTTCAGCATGGCAGCACAATGGTTAGCACAGTTGCTTCTCAGCTCCAGGGTCCCAGGATCGATTCCCTGCTTGGGTCACTGTCTGTGCGGAGTCTGCATGTTCTCCCCGTGTCTGCGTGGGTTTCCTCCGGGTGCTCCGATTTCCGCCCACAGTCCAAAGATGTGCAGCTTGATCCAGCATTTATCCTATTTTGTTTTGCTTCTATCCATACTTACAATAATTCTTTCTCTGTTCTGTACCTGTTTACTAATTTTTTTTGTTACATTTATTGTACACAAGGGGAAAAAAACCTAATAAATATTTTTACAAAGAATTACCATATTCTTTGAAAAGCCAATGAGTATAGGCCCAAATTGCTCAACTTTCTTCATGAGACAATCCCTTTATTCCAGACCTCATTCTACCTCACACCTACCCTGCAACTTCCCAAAAATATTTACATGCCCCTCTGGTGGTTGGTATGCCTCATTTCATTCTATGTGCAAGGCTTCAGTCTTATGACCAATTTCTTTTGGGCCAGTGGAAATGCCCATTGTATGTAGTATTTGCCCTGTGTGCATCACTAGTCTTTTGAGGGCAGCCAAAACATTAAATTTGACTACTCTGCTCATAGTAACTGACTCATGAGAAATTCACGATCTCATGTTCATTGATTATTTAATAAGGTGGAGAAGTAGGCTGCAAGCGTTGGGCACACTGGATAAGTGGGGCTTGTTCAAGGATCAGCTACTGCGTGTTCTTGATAAGTATGTACCGGTCAGGCAGGGAGGAAGGTGTCGAGCGAGGGAACCGTGGTTTACCAAGGAAGTGGAATCTCTTGTTAAGAGGAAGAAGGAGGCCTATGTGAAGATGAGGTATGAAGTTTCAGTTGGGGCGATGGATAGTTACAAGGTAGCGAGGAAGGATCTAAAGAGAGAGCTAAGACGAGCAAGGAGGGGACATGAGAAGTATTTGGCAGGAAGGATCAAGGAAAACCCAAAAGCTTTCTATAGGTATGTCAGGAATAAGCGAATGACTAGGGAAAGAGTAGGACCAATCAAGGACAGGGATGGGAAATTGTGTGTGGAGTCTGAAGAGATAGGCGAGATACTAAATGAATATTTTTCGTCAGTATTCACTCAGGAAAAAGATAATGTTGTGGAGGAGAATGCTGAGCCCCAGGCTAATAGAATAGATGGTATTGAGGTACGTAGGGAAGAGGTGTTGGCAATTCTGGACAGGCTGAAAATAGATAAGTCCCCGGGACCTGATGGGATTTATCCTAGGATTCTCTGGGAGGCCAGGGAAGAGATTGCTGGACCTTTGGCTTTGATTTTTATGTCATCATTGGCTACAGGAATAGTGCCAGAGGACTGGAGGACAGCAAATGTGGTCCCTTTGTTCAAAAAGGGGAGCAGAGACAACCCCGGCAACTATAGACCGGTGAGCCTCACGTCTGTAGTGGGTAAAGTCTTGGAGGGGATTATAAGAGACAAGATTTATAATCATCTAGATAGGAATAATATGATCAGGGATAGTCAGCATGGCTTTGTGAAGGGTAGGTCATGCCTCACAAACCTTATTGAGTTCTTTGAGAAGGTGACTGAACAGGTAGACAAGGGTAGAGCAGTTGATGTGGTGTATATGGATTTCAGCAAAGCATTTGATAAGGTTCCCCACGGTAGGCTATTGCAAAAAATACGGAGGCTGGGGATTGAGGGTGATTTAGAGATGTGGATCAGAAATTGGCTAGCTGAAAGAAGACAGAGGGTGGTGGTTGATGGGAAATGTTCAGAATGGAGTACAGTCACAAGTGGAGTACCACAAGGATCTGTTCTGGGGCCGTTGCTGTTTGTCATTTTTATCAATGACCTAGAGGAAGGCGCAGGAGGGTGGGTGAGTAAATTTGCAGACGATACTAAAGTCGGTGGTGTTGTCGATAGTGTGGAAGGATGTAGCAGGTTACAGAGGGATATAGATAAGCTGCAGAGCTGGGCTGAGAGGTGGCAAATGGAGTTTAATGTAGAGAAGTGTGAGGTGATTCACTTTGGAAGGAATAACAGGAATGCGGAATATTTGGCTAATGGTAAAGTTCTTGAAAGTGTGGATGAGCAGAGGGATCTAGGTGTCCATGTACATAGATCCCTGAAAGTTGCCACCCAGGTTGATAGGGTTGTGAAGAAGGCCTATGGAGTGTTGGCCTTTATTGGTAGAGGGATTGAGTTCCGGAGTCGGGAGGTCATGTTGCAGCTGTACAGAACTCTGGTACGGCCGCATTTGGAGTATTGCGTACAGTTCTGGTCACCGCATTATAGGAAGGACGTGGAGGCTTTGGAGCGGGTGCAGAGGAGATTTACCAGGATGTTGCCTGGTATGGAGGGAAAGTCTTATGAGGAAAGGCTGATGGACTTGAGGTTGTTTTCGTTGGAGAGAAGAAGGTTAAGAGGAGACTTAATAGAGGCATACAAAATATTCAGGGGTTTGGATAGGGTGGACAGTGAGAGCCTTCTCCCGCGGATGGAAATGGCTGGCACGAGGGGACATAACTTTAAACTGAGGGGTAATAGATATAGGACAGAGGTCAGAGGTAGGTTCTTTACGCAAAGAGTAGTGAGGCCGTGGAATGCCCTACCTGCTACAGTAGTGAACTCGCCAACATTGAGGGCATTTAAAAGTTTATTGGATAAACATATGGATGATAATGGCATAGTGTAGGTTAGATGGCTTTTGTTTCGGTGCAACATCGTGGGCCGAAGGGCCTGTACTGCGCTGTATTGTTCTATGTTCTAATGGTTAAATGGTCCTGGTTTAGCACAGGGCTAAATCACTGGCTTTGAAAGCAGACCAAGGCAGACCAGCAGCATGGTTCAATTCCCGTACCAGCCTCCCCGAACAGGTGACGGAATGTGGCGACTAGGGGCTTTTCACAGTAACTTCATTTGAAGCCTACTTGTGACAATAAGCCATTTTCATTTTTTTCATTTCATTTTCAATTGGTATTATAATTTAAGTATCAGTAGAGAGGACGTGCTGAGAATTGTAAAAATGCAGAATTCATTTGTTCAGGAAGTAGGATCAAAGTTGCTGCAAGTTTGAGACCAGCAAAGCAATTAGGGAATACAATCAAAGTGAATTTCGACTGGCAGTGGGAAATAACATACAATTGTATATTTTGTTACTGTGTCAGTGCTATTTGTGGCATTTTTCAATACTTATTTTATCAAAAAACAATAGGACATTAGTATTAGGTATTGTAAGGAAGTGTTAGCATGCTAAGAGAGGTAGAACGCAGTCAGCAAAAAATATTTTCTTTCAATATTTAAAAGCTGAAAAATAACATTGGCAGAATGTTGAGAGGTACTTTGTCATCTCTCCAATCTGGAATTTCTTAGTCCCAAGAATACGAATTCATAGAATACGATTGGAATGGTTCACCATAAATGTGTGAACAAGATATAAATATGTCTGCGCGACATAAAACATGTCAAAACCAAGACACAAAAATGCGTGTTCTCAAATCCATTCATTTGAAAATCTGGACTGCTGCACTCTTGCACAGGGACACAGAATAAAGTTCATAAACAATTAAACAATATATTCCTTTATAAATATTCTCTAAGACTTGTAAATTTGAATGCATTGACAGTATGCATTTAAAGACATTTGCAGTTACTTCAAGTTCTTACCTCACCTGAACCCTCTACACGAGTGCCTACTAACTATTTTCCAAAGTTATCCCATTTCAACACACACACAGCAATCAACCCCTCTCCCTCCCGCCAAAATTTGAAGACATCATTCATATTCCCAGTTTGCTGTAAAATGTCTTGGTTCTCCTGTACACCAGACATACCAGTCAATGACTGAGTTACAGTTTCTTGCCTCTGCCTGCACCAATTGGTGTCATCACACGATTATACGACGCTGATCCAGGCATGCATAAAACTGATGTTTCCAGTTTTTAAAGTTTGGACTGAATAGGTTACAATATACCACATGGGGGAATGGTCTGTTGTGTAACATTGTACGGTCTGAGATCATAAAATCAATCAATATTTTATTATTTTAAATCCATTTTACAGATGGCTCGACATGGGAACAAGAGGACACGGATGAGCCAGATGTGTTCAGTATAATTTTGAAAGCCAATGAAGAACTAAGTAAGAAACGTTTTGTTTGAGGTTAAGCAATTATTGAATGATATTAAGGCACTAGGATGAATAAGTGAATAAGTGGGAGAAACTCAAGAAACTGACACTGCTTTCATTAGAATAGAAAAGGTGGAAGAGATCTGGAAAAAAATTAAAATGACAAAGTCGTTTAATTTGATAATTAATGAAAGGTCAGTCAATCAATAACTAGAGAGCATAAATTTAACATCATCAAAAGAATGACGGGGCAGCACAGTGGTGCTGCTGCCTCACAGCGCCAAGGACCCGGGTTCGATCCTTATCTTCCGCGTCTGTGTGGGTCTTACCCCTACAACCCAAAGATGTGCAGCATAGGGAACTTCACACCTGAAAATAACTGCTTACAATTACCCCTTAACACTACTATTCAATTTATCATTAAACAACAAGAAAAGAAACACACAGCTCTCAATCTATCTTAAAATCAGCAGGGCATAAGAGTTATACCTGCTTTATAAAACAGATTTGGCTCCTGTTAGAACCTCTTCAAACTCTGGCTGGATAGCTGCAAATAATTGTTTCAACTGGGTTGCTTCAACCTCTTCCTTGTCTTCAGATAAGACTGCTCTGCTTTAACTATTATTACTCTTTTTAACCTACCATACTGGGAGAGAAAACTGTCTTTATTTGTAGTCAAAACAAGGGTTGCCAGATCAAACTTCAACTCTCTCCAAAAGCTTTCTCAAAATCTCTCTCTGAATTTCTTAGCTCCACCCAGCAATCACATAATCTCCCCAAGCTGAAAAACAAACTAACTTTCCCGGGACACCCCCAGTCAAACCACAGTGCATTGTCCAGACTGAAAAACATGTTCCTATGGTCAATTTCACCATTTGGTTCCTAAAAGTTCCCAGGCCCTGCAAAACTGGATTTTTTTTTTTTTTAAAGCATGACCACCGCAATCAAATACACTATATCCCCAGGCTTTTAACCCTTAAATTGCCCAATACTAGAATCCAATATTCTTAAAATTCCTCCATTTGTCACACCTACCTGTCATCTCAAATGAAAGTCAAACCATTGCTGAGAAGACGGGTACTGCATTCACACTTTGGCCTTCTAATATTATGACTCGCTCGGATTTGTCTTGGCTGTGGTCAGCGGTGTCCTGCTAATACACTCAATTTGTCAGCCTAAAGTCCACTGAAGAATGACAGCAATTTGAGGCAAGTCTTGCTCTTTTGGTGCCATCTAATGATACTAACAATGCCGCAAATGAAATGTGGGCCAGCCAAGGACTCTCATCCTAAAATGCATGTTTTGGTTTTCAACATCCAACGGAGAGGAAACTCAGAAGCCACTGGTGTATCATTGCTGATGAGCTGCCGTCAATCATTGCTGTCAATTGAGGATTAAGCATGCAATGTTTTCCCAGCATACACTTTTAATAATGATTTAAGGACATCCCCCTGACAACACACAGGGGTCCAGGAACTAGTTGCCTTGAAATTGACATTACATGAATGTTCATCTTATAATAGTTTTTAAAAGGGAAACTGAATTTAAAAAAATCTTATTTGGTGGTTTGAGAGGAGATAGAAGATTGGATAAAATAGGCATCTATGTATCAGCTGGCACCAGAGAATAGACCATTTTTCTTTTACGGGCTGTGCCTTCATGGCGCAACGAGGAACTGGACCAGTGGATATATGGAGGACAAACCTAGAGACCTTCACTTATCTTTGCGGAACAGAGGGGAATTGGACCAGCGTGATCATAAGCCTTCAGAAGCTGTCTGTATTTGAAAAAAGATCAACCAATGACATCAAAGGAAAATAAATAAATTGATTAATTTATGAGTAACTATGGTTAGGGGGTGTCCATTAATAGATTAAAAAATTGAATGTTTTTTTAAACAACTACTTGAAATGAATTATGAGATGCAAGAAGAAGGAAAATAAAGCTACGGTACATGCAATAAAGTTAAGAAATTGGAGGACAGCTTGGCCATGTGAATTGTGCATTCAATTGACATTTGACTGTTCCTAACCTGATCAGCAGAGCATTATTAGGGTGTTCCTTCAATCGGCCCAAAAGTGCAGAAGTTGACTTCTTCCACAAGCCCTCAGACCCTTCCCCAGTGACTTGTTTCCAAGGTTATCCTACAGTGCCATCAATACATCTGCTGACAGAATGGTGCTGCTCCATTTCTACTATGAGACCAACTTCCAACCCATCTCCTGGCCAAAGTCCCACTTATGGTCCTGACAAGCCCCCTATGCACGTTCTCCTTCTTCTGATCACCTTCATGCCTTCCCCTTTTGCATTGGAACCCATCATTTTTTTGATAGATATCCCTGTCCTCCCCTGAACAGTTTCTGTGGATGCCTACATCCTGAGGGCCTGTGCAGTGCCCACTGAGACTCCCCTCATAAGATCATCGAATGTGCTCCTTTTACTTATCAGTTTCCCATTTACAGATTGCCAATGTCTCCTGTGACTGTGCCATCTGCCACTTAGTAACGTCCAGAACCCAAATAAATGAAGGACTGACCAAGCCCTGCACAAGATGCAGTACCTGACCAATGCAGCAAAGATATGTCCTCCCTCTCTCTAGACTGGGACCAAAATATGTGCACCAGGCAGAGCCTTGTAGAATGGTGTGCAAAGGCCCAGGACTGCCTTTACTTTCTGGCCCTGACTACATGTTGTGCACTACCCCAGGACTACCTGAGACTTATAACCCGCTCTTCCTTTAACCCCGCCCTTCTGCCCCAGTCATGTGTCTCTGTCTACCTCTTCTCTTCTGGGCTCCAGTCATTCCTGTACCTGCATCCCCCCCCCCTCCCCCAACTCCCAAGTCATGTGTCCATATGGCTATGTCTACTCCTTCCCTCCTGTGCTCCTGCTAACCCTTCTTCCCAAGTCATGGGTGTGCCTTCCATCTTACTTTGCCTCTCCCTGCTGGACTTCTTAAAAAATAAATTTAGAGTACCCAATAATTTTTTTCCAATTAAGGGGCAATTTAGCGTGGCCAATCCACCGGACTTGCAAATCTTTGGGTTGTGGGTTGAAACCCATGCAGACATGGGGAGAATATGCAAACTCCACACGTTCAGTGATCCCGGGCTGAGATCGAACCCGTGTCCTCGGTGCCATGAGGCAGCAGTGCTAACCACTGCACCACCATGCCGCACCTCTTCCAGCTGGTCTTGTCTGAGCAGCCTTGGCATGGAGTCAAAACAGCTCTGTAAACAGCAATGAAAGCTAGGCGAACCTTTAAGTTGTCAGTGAAGTGCAATTTATACTAGTGTGTCAGTTATATCCAGTTGTACAGACCAGTCTAATTAGCCACAGGTGGGGCAATTAGATTGGGAATGTGAATGTGATTCTGGTAAGCTTGGTTTTTAATGAGAATTCACAAGGTGCAAAGCATGCAAGTATGGTTCCCAACATGGGTACAGTGGCAAACCCCACCCATCATGAAATTCCGGAGCAGAAAATTGTAACTTGTTTTCCCAACCATGGAAAACTGATTTTTGGCCCTATTTTCTGGTCCCATCTGCCATGATGCCAGGAAAACCCTGCCCTTAGACTAGGTAAACCAATGAGTGCTCCTCACCGGCCGCTCGTGCGCCTCGGACCGCCCGCCTACATTGCCCCAGCCCGAATGAAGCCCCCCCCCAAGCCTGCCGATCGGCCCTCCCCCGACTGGCGGCCCCGGACTGAGTCCGCAGCAGCCACGCAAGGATCACGGACAATGGGACCACACGAGTCCCACGCCATCGGGAATTCGTCCAGTCGGGGACGGAGCATCGCGGGGCGGGCCTCGGGCAATGGCCTGAGGCGGTGGATACACCGATTTTCAGGGGGACGGAGAATTGAAGAACCAGTACCGGTCCTGATTTTGTGCGCCAAAACGGACTCTCCGCCCCGTCTCCGAACACGATTTCATCGTCGGCGTGCGGAGAATCCAGCCCAGGGTTTCCCAAACTTACAATCCTGATATTAACCAGAAGAAAATTTAAATTAACAAGATTGACTAATTGTGCACTTGCTGATCAAACCGCTGATTTCAGATTCCATGGCAGGTTCAAGGTTTCAACTTGTTTAAATGGCAGCAGTGACATTTTCAAGGTCAGCGCGATTGTGCACTTGATAAGCTATAATATCTGGATCAGTGCCTAGCGTCAGTTTCAATGGGTTAAAACCACACATCTGTGAATGCCATGAAATTCACAAGGTTGGTGCGATTCTCCACTAATTTTCCATGACTGGGTTAAGGCCTCAATGCGCCAAGACGACGGGTAATGTGTCCCCATGAATGTAGTTAAATTCTCAGGGTTGGCACGATCCTGTGCTTTGTGAACCGCCAATATCTAGGTCAGTGGCTGAGTCAATTTCAACGTATTTAAACTATGGACAATGTGTCTCCCATGAATTCAGTGAAATTCATAGCGTTAGTTCAGTTCTGCACTTGGTGAGCGGCCGATTGTGGATGAGTCAATGTGTTAAAACTATGAATGTGCCCCTCAATGAATGCAATCAAATTCATAAGATTGTGCGATTGGAATCTTTCCAAGACTGGATTGAGGCCTCAATTGCGTAGACGCCGGTGAATTTGCGCCATGGGAATTCCATGAAACGCACAGGGTTGGCACGATTCTGCGTTTGTTGAGCCGTCAATTTCTGGTTTAGTGGCCATGGTCATGTTCAATGTGTTTAAACTGGGTGGAATGTTACCCCCATGCATGTAACAAAGTTGGCACGATTATGTGCTTCAAGATATGCTAATTTCTGCATTAGTGGCCAGGCTCCATTTCAACATGTTTAAACCATGGGTAATATGGCTCCAATGAATGCAGTGAATTTCACAGGGTTGATGCAATTCTGCACTTTTATGAGCTGCCAATATCTGGGCTGACCCTGATTTCTTATTCAGTGGATGGGGGTCAAGGCCACAATGTATTAAAACGGCTTGCCCCCATGCATGCAGTGGAATTAAGATCGGCTTGAGATTGTAAGCTTGCTGAAGCATTCATAACAAACATACAAATGTATGCAATAGGTTCAGAAGTAGGCCATTTGTCCCCACGAGAATGCTCCCCCATTGAATGAGATTGTGGCTGATCAGTATGTGTTTCATATTCCACATTCCGATCTACCCCTGAGACCCTTTGATTCCCTTGCATGTATTCAAGTTTTCTGCTGCCACATAATGCTATGCACTAAAACTGGAACATTTGCCGCAAAGCGTGGCCCCAGGATAAATGCCCCCTTCTGACTGGTGTGTGTATCTGCAGGAATTGCACTGAAACTTACAATCCAGGCAGACACTCTCAAGACAGGCATTATATGGGGCACATGGCTGTGCATTCTGAAAACACATTGTGATAACTAAATTACAAGCTAATCTCTCCTCTTCAAACCTCAGGAATGGGGTCACTGACTTTGCAGTTTTTCTCCCTCAGAACACTCCACTCCAGCAAGATTTTCTTTAACTATGCATGGAGCTAGCCTTTAAAAATGTGTGCACAGGGGCTGCTTTATGTTCTATCATGCCACTCAGTTCCACGATCCACTCTCCAAAGGGGGAATGTAGTTCCACAATCTACTCTCCACAGGGGGGAATGTATCATAGTCACCAAAAGAGCAGGCACTTTCAGAAGCCCACAAGGCCATGAGCATTTACATGATGCAGCACAGCTGGAACCCGAAGCGACAGAAAACTAAAGTCAGCAACATCAGGAAGTTCCAGAATGTTGGACACCAAAGCGGTCGCAATGAAGCCCAGTGGCATCCGATTCTGAGGCATTGGGCATCAGAGGAGCGGATCAGCAGAAGGAGGCTCTGAACAATGAGATGTCGGACAGAGAGGATGGAGTGACAGTCCCTCCAGAATCAATGAGTAGCTCACCAAAGGTTTGGGGATACGACTTCAGACAGTGAGATGCTGGACCTGGAGGATGGAGTGCCATCCTCTCTTACACTGATGGGTATCTTGGCATTTGAAAAGGAAATGGATGCTGATCCACTGAGACTGCCGGATGAATCTGCAGTACCCTCTATGTACCGGTAAGGCTTGAATCCCTATTCCAGTGGCCGACAGCAAATTTCTGTCTCAAGACGACCCTATTAACATTCGCTAATCTCGTGTTCATTTTCCCCCTCAGTAGGATGCTGGCAAGACAGGCACATAGCACCATGGAGAGAGATGGTGGATGCTCAAGGCATAAATAAAGGATTACGCCCAGAGGATAGATGTAAGTTGGAGTCAGGCAACTGAGCGAATGGTAGGAAACATTTTCCACAAAACATTGAATGAGCCGCTCTTTCCCGGATGGATCTCAGATTACAACCTCAGATATAATGTTTTGACATTAACCATGAGACACTTGTTATCCTCTGCTGTTGTGAAGCATCGTATGGGACTTGTAAATACTCTTTGTGGCACGATGGCTCTTCTGGGAAGAATATTTTGCCTCAATGTTATATGATTTCACTTCTACTGCCTACATTTGCAACGTTTTTGTCACCTCGGACTTGAAGGCAAAGGTGCAGAATCTGTTCCAGAGACCTGAAATACGAGTAAACCTGCAGTAGATGGGACAGCATCAGAAATTAGCTGATGATAATGTTGAAGCTATATATTGTGGACCTGTTACACGTGCTTAACTAAGGGAGGTTAGTTTCGTGGCAGAACTAACTTTTCATACATTATTAATTCGATGGCCTTCCAGTATTTAATTCTTCAAAACATTCATTGTGGCCAGTTTGTTTCATGATCAATGAGTTCCGCACCCCCCCCCTCCCCCAAAAAGCTAAGAACTACAAATCTTATTCTCGGTGGGATATAGTTCAGAAAGTGTGAGCCAAAAATGGAGATGTTCCTGGAGAAAGCTGTAATGGAAGCAAGGAAATTGTGTGCGGAAGGTGTTGAATGGAAACCACTAGTGGGGCTCAGCAGACTATTTCCAATGTGTTGCTCTGTGGATGCTCCCCCACGTGCTGCCATGCCAGACAGGCTTGGGTACTATGAATGCAGCTTGTGCAACTATCTTAGGAAGACAGTGGACTGGGTTGTGAAATATCTAATAGATCTGTGCAGGTACACAAGATAGATCAAGATGTCGTCCATGATATGGAAAGGGCTTGGAAGTGCATGGTAAAATAGGACTGAGTCAGCACGGCTTTGTCAAAGGGAGGTCGTGTCTGACAAATCTGTTAGATTTCTTTGAGGCGGTAACAAGCAAGTTAGACGAAGAACCAGTGGACGTGATTTATTTAGATTTCCAGAAGGCCTTTGACAAGGTGCCGCATAGGAGACTGTTATATATGTTAAGAGCTCATGGTGTTCAGGGTAAGATCCTGGAATGGACTAGAGGATTGGCTGACTGGCAGAAGGCAGAGAGTGGGGATAAAGGGGTCTTTTTCAGGATGGCAGCCGGTAACTAGTGGTGTGCCTCAGGGGTCTGCTGGGACCACAACTTTTTACAATATACATTAATAATCTGGAAGAAGGCACTGTTGCTAACTTTGCAGATGATACAAAGATCTGTGAGGGACAGGTAGTATTGAGGAAGCAAGGGGACTGCAGAAGGACTTGGACAAGCTAAGAGAGTGGGCAGTGCAGTGGCAAATGAAATACAATGTGGAAAAATGTGAGGTTATGCACTTTGGAAGGAGGAATTTAGGCATAGACTATTTTCTAAATGGGGAAATGCTTCGGAATGCAGAAGCACAAAGGGACTTGGGAGTCCTTGTTCATGATTCTCTTAAGGTTAATGTGCAGGTTCAGTGGCAGTTAAGAAGGCAAATGCAATGTTAGCATTCATGTCAAGAGGGCTAGAATCCAAGACCAAGGATGTACTTCTGAGGCTGTATAAGGCTCTGGTCAGACCCCATTTGGAGTATAGCAGTTTTGGGCCCCATATCTAAGGAGGGATGTGCTGGCCTTGGAAAGGGTCCAGAAGAGGTTCACAAGAATGATCCCTGGAATGAAGAACTTGTCATATGAGGAACCTTTGAGGACTCTGGGTTTGTCCTCGTTGATGTTTAGAAGAATGAGGGGGGAATCTTATTGAAACGTGCAAGATATTGCGAGGCCTGGATAGAATGTACATGGAGAGGATGTTTCCACTTGTAGGAAAAACTAGAACCAGAGGACACCATCTCAGATTAAAGGGACCATCCTTTAAAACAGAGATGAGGAGGAATTCCTTCAGCCAGAGGGTGATGAATCTGTGGAACTCTTTGCCGCAGAAGGCTGTGGAGGCCAAATCACTGAGTGTCTTTAAGACAGAGATAGATAGGTTCTTGACTAATAAGGGGATCAGGGGTTACGGGGAGAAGGCAGGAGAATGGGGATGAGAAAATATCAGCCATGATTGAATGGCGGAGCAGACTCGATGGGCCAAGTGGCCTAATTCTGCTCCTATGTCTTATGGCTTTGGATGAGTAAAGACCAGTTAGATGTGGTGAGGGACACAGTGTATTTGTTAAATTACTGAACTTTCCGTTGTCTTGGGGGTTTCTCCTTGATTTCATGTGCTGCCTGCTACTGGGAGGTGTAAGGCAGCTAACTGAATTATGGCTCTCCTTGCCAGCCACTGAGGAATTTTACATTGACTCTCATGGAAATGTTTCTGTGCTGGATGACTACTTGAATGCCTGCGAGACATCGGGTTTCGTGAGTTTTGTCACGAGGGCCCTAAGACAATTAGTTGAAAGAAAATTCTGGAAAGCCTCTGAATGGTTGTTGTTTAATTGCTTGCCATGTCTATGGGGTATTATCCCTGGTGCATATCTAGAGAGTTGGGTGGTCTTGGCCCAGGCGTCTTTTGTCCTAATGCAGGAATCCGTTTCTCACGATGATTGCGCAGGTGTCATACTTACAACTATATATTTGTGGTGAGAACGCAGATGATGTACGGTGATGCTACTGTGACATACAATGTGCATTTACAGACACATAATCAAATTGTCGTGTCTTGTGGGCCTTTATGGGTGTATTCACACTTCCCCTTCAAAGCTTGCAATTGGTAGGTGAAGTGGCAGCTGAAAGGGTATCTGGGGTTATTTCACAAGTATTACATAAGTTCTTCATGCAGAATCTGCCAATCTTGTTTGGTGAGATTGCAAGCTTGGCATTGGCTGGACATTCTGCTCTGCGATGTTAAGGCTGAAACAGGGACATAACATCCCAGTAGAACCTTGGAGAAGCCGAGCTTTCGGGCTTGCCTGGTAGATAGGTGTTAAATTCTCGAGGCCAAAGCTCTATCTTGGCTGGGCTATCTGCACGTAGCTGGGGGAGTGGCTTGTACATATAAAAGAATGGACAAGGATGGTGTGCTTTTCTGTACACCATGGTACTGATCCAATACCACGCAAAAAGGCAAATGTCTAGATCTGTTTGACAGAAAGCAATTTGGCATGCTGGAAAGCATTTGGGGCAGCACGGTAGCCTTGTGGATAGCACAATTGCTTCACAGCTCCAGGGTCCCAGGTTCGATTCCAGCTTGGGTCACTGTCTGTGCGGAGTCTGCACATCCTCCCCGTGTGTGCGTGAGTTTCCTCCGGGTACTCCGGTTTCCTCCCACAGTCCAAAGATGTGCAGGTTAGGTGGATTGGCCATGATAAATTGCCCTTAGTGTCCAAAATTGCCCTTAGTGTTGGGTGGGGTTACTGGGTTATGGGGATAGGGTGGAGGTGTTGACCTTGGGTAGGGTGCTCTTTCCAAGAGCCGGTGCAGACTCGATGGGCCGAATGGCCTCCTTCTGCACTGTAAATTCTGTGATGATAATGTTTCAAGGTAGATGCGTTCTGACCTTCAGGGAGTTGCTGATGACGCAGACAGTCCCATTGCAGGATCCAGATTCATTGCACACAAGAGTATGCACGGAATCTCTCCAGACATCAAGGCAGTGCCCGCTGAAGAAGCAGTGACCACCTGTGTTAAAGTGGAGTTCAGCGATTATATGCTGCGTTGCACATTTCCCAAACAACGGGGTTCTAAATTAGGCATGTCTCTTATGCCCAATTTCTCTGGGCTGATGCGAACTTGGATTGGATTGGATTGGATTGGATTTGTTTATTGTCACGTGTACCGAGGTACAGTGAAAAGTATTTTTCTGCGAGCAGCTCAACAGATCATTAAGTACATGAGAAGAAAAGGGAATAAAAGAAAATACATAATAGGGCAACACAACATATACAATGTAACTACATAAGCACTGGCATCGGATGAAGCATACAGGGGTGTAGTGTTAATGAAGTCAGTCCATAAGAGGGTCATTTAGGAGTCTGGTGACAGTGGGGAAGAAGCTGTTTAAGTTCGTGTGTGTTCTCAGACTTCTGTATCTCCTGCCCGATGGAAGAAGTTGGAAGAGTGAGTAAGCCGGGTGGGAGGGATCTTTGATTATACTGCCCGCTTTCCCCAGGCAGCGGGAGGTGTAGATGGAGTCAATGGATGGGAGGCAGGTTCGTGTGATGGACTGGGCGGTGTTCACGACTCTCTGAAGTTTCTTGCGGTCCTGGGCCGAGCAGTTGCCATACCAGGCCGTGATGCAGCCTGATAGGATGCTTTCTATGGTGCATCTGTAAAAGTTGGTAAGGGTTAATGTGAACATGCCGAATTTCCTTAGTTTCCTGACCTTTAGCATTTAGCAACCTACCTACATTGGACACCAACTGCCTTCCCTGAACGAACCCCGTCTGGTCCTCCCCAATCACATCCGGAACACAATCTTCAATCCTCGAGGACAAAAGTTTGGCCAGCAGTTTGGCATCCACATTCAATTGGGATATCGGCCTGTAGGACCCACACAGCTCTGGATCCTTGTCCCGCTTCAGAATCAGCGCGATTGTGGCCTGTGACATCGTCGGGGGAAGCACCCCTCTCTCCCTTGCCTCATTGAATGTCCTCATCAACAGTGGCCCCAATATCCCAGAGATCTTTTTGTCGAACTCTGCTGGGTACCCGCCTGGCCCTGGGGCTTTACCTGACTGCATGGCCTTCAGACCCTCCACTATCTCTTCGCTCCTGATCGGGGCCCCCAGCCCTTCTACCAGCGCCCCGTCCACCTTCGGGAAATTCAGCTCCCCTAGGAAGTGCCTCATCTCCTCTGACCCCGGTGGGGGTTCCGACCCATACAGCCTACTATAAAAATCCTTAAACGCCTTATTCACCCCTGCTGAGTCTCCCGCCAGGTTCCCATCTCCATCCTTTACTTTCCCTATCACCCTGGCTGCCTCCCTCTTTCTAAGCTGCTGTGCAAGCATTCTGCTGGCCTTCTCTCTGTGCTCGTAGATCGCCCCCCTCGCCTTTCTCAGCTGCTCCACCGCCCTCACTGTGCTTGACAAGCCGAACTCTGCCTGTAGCCTCTCCCGTTCCCTTAGAAGCCCTGCCTTTGGGGTCTCCTCATACCTCTTGTCAACCTGCAGTATCTCCTTTACCAGTCGGTCTGTCTCTGTCCTGTCTACCTTCTCCCTGTGGGCCCGTATCGAGATCAACTCCCCTCTAATCACCGCCTTCAGTGCTTCCCAGACGACCGCTGCTGCAATTTCCCCCGTGTCATTGACCTCCAGGTAATTCTGAATACATTTCCTCAACAGCCCGCAGACCTCCTCGTCTGCTTAAAGCCCCACGTCTAACCTCCAGTGCGAGCGCTGATTACTGTCTTCACTAACCTGTAGGTCAATCCAGTGCGGAGCAGGATCGCGGCCCCTCTGGTCTGTCCGACCCAACCTTTCCTCAATCTAATCTGATCAGCTACTTTAAGGTGCGTCTCCTGCAACATTACCACGTCCGCCTTCAGTCCCCTCAGATGCGCGAACATGCGTGCCCTCTTGACTGTCCCATTGAGCCCTCTTACATTCCAGGCGATCAGTCTAGTTGGGGGGCTCATTGCCCCCTCCCCCTTCGCTGATCAGCCATTCCCTCTCTTCGGCCAGTCAGTAGCCCGCGCCCCGCGCCTCCACTGGCCCGCCCCCAGGCAGCCTCCGCCCCCGACCTTCTCTCTGTCCCTCAGCTCATCAGCAGAACATTTTTCCGCCCCCCTTAGTAACAGCACTATAAATAAATCAACCCCTTTGATACGCCTAACATCTGTTCACACCCCTCTGCGCTTCCATGAGCCTACCCGCCCAGCTAGTTTGGTGGCTCTGGCCCGTGGCGCCAGACAATCTCCCACCTATTGTCCCTTCGCCACCCCTCCCCCCCGCTCATACATACATATTCAAATGAAAAACAATCCCAACACAATTGTCCGACAGAGATGAAAAAAAAAACCCTAGTTGAACTCTAACAGAAGAAAAGGTCAAACAAAAGTGTTGTGATCTGCATATCTGTGTATATATACAAGGGGTCAATGTAAATGCAATACAATTAAGCAATCACTAGAGGGAGCACGGAAGATGTATAAATACAGACAAACAGGAAGTCAGGGACTATTCACAGGAATGGCAGTTTGTGAGCAGGGCACAGAGAGGCAGCTCAGATGTAATATAGTATAAGCGCTGGAGAGAGAACAAACTCAAAATAAAGCATCTACTTCAACTGTAAGACTACAAGCTTTATTCAGACACAAGGAATAACACATAGTACCAGGTGACTTCAGAACGCTTACTATAAGATTATAAAAGATGCAGACAAAGAAAGATCAAAATGACAAGAAAATTTGTGCTGGACATTCGACGTGGGATGACTTAGCTGATTTAATGGAATTTGTTGGAACTCCACCGCAGTTGAACACAACCGGTAATTTAAGTCATAGCTGGAAAAGTTTTAAACAAATGTTCGACATATATATCATAGCTTATGATTTGAAAGCAGCCTCAGAAGAAATGAAAATAGCGCTGCTACTTGCAACAACGGACATGAAGCTAGA
Organism: Scyliorhinus torazame; assembly: GCF_047496885.1. Lineage (NCBI taxonomy): Eukaryota > Metazoa > Chordata > Chondrichthyes > Carcharhiniformes > Scyliorhinidae > Scyliorhinus > Scyliorhinus torazame. The sequence goes on along the minus strand of NC_092716.1, from coordinate 145,655,935 downwards.
GAAATCTACAATTGCTTTAAATACTTGCAAGGTGAAGACAACACCAAATTAGAAGTAATACTGAAAAAATGTGAAGAGTACTGTAACACGAGTAACAATGCTGCTTTAAGACATACAATGCTTGGAGACCAAAATGCACAGGGAATGAGTGATGCGAAACTCAACCAATCATTACCAGAACAGAAAGGTTTGACGCTGGAAATCGCGAGTTATAAGTGCAGATTGCAAGAAAAAGATTACGGTAAGTGCTTACCTAGAAAAAACACCACTAAAGTTCTTTTTCACGCATCTAAAGCAGTTAAAATGGCGTCCGAGCACATTTTAAACTGCCCGGGAACAAAAGATGCAAATCTGGGCCTGCGCATGCGCAGGAAACCGCAGCCGCGCACACGTATTTGGAATCAGCCGTTTTGCGCAAAGACCGTTCTGCGTATGCGGAAGTTGCGCATGCGCAGTTAAAAAAAAAGTTTTGGCCGCAGAACGATCTGCACATGCGCAAGCCGCACATGCACAGTCAGCAGAACATCGTTCGCCGAACGATCTGTGCATGCGCTAGTCGCGCATGCGCAGTTGAAAGAAAAGACCGCACCATTCGAAGATGGTTCTGCGCATGCGCAAGCCGCGCATGCGCAGTTGAAGAAAAGGCGCACAGTAACGGAAAATCGATTTGCGCATGGGCAATTGATTCCTACGCTTTACATCATGAGCATCATGAGGTCATCAGATGCAGACCACGCCCACTTAAAGGGGAAATGCCCGAAAATCACAAACAAGACTTTTAAAGGCACAAAACCACCAAATACAACCTCAAAAGGCACAACATTGCCAGAATTTCTACCAGCAGTTGAAAATAACTTTCGCAGCACCCTGGAACACCCTGGAGTGGTGGGTCTGTGGAATTCATTGCCACAGAGGGCGGCGGAGGCCGGGACGTTGAGTGTCTTTAAGACAGAAGTTGATAAATTCTTGATTTCTCGAGGAATTAAGGGCTATGGAGAGAGAGCGGGTAAATGGAGTTGAAATCAGCCATGATTGAATGGTGGAGTGGACTCGATGGGCCGAATGGCCTTACTTCCGCTCCTATGTCTTATGGTCTTATGGAACAAGCAGTTTGCACCACCCAAATTGAAGAGTGCAATGACAAATCCAAAACCAAAGAAGATGATTTGTTCATTGAACATGAAGAGAACGATAACAACTCCGAAACAAAAAGAGATGAATTGTTTATCGAAAAATACTACTCAGACATGGCTGAGTGATTCATAGCATCAGCAACACGGTTGCAAAGCTCCACATGACACTCCTCATGGTAGATCAATCCAATACCATGATGCAATGGCAGATCGTCGATACATTGGATGACAGCAACCTGTCAAATACCCAAGAAGAACACAACGCCACACAGCGAGTACTGACCGACTTGGTTGAGAGAGCACAGATCGACTCCACAGAGAGAACACTGCACGACTCCACAGAGAGCGATGAAAGACTCCATAAAGAGAGCGATGCAAGCCTCCACAGAGAGCTCCTTGACAGACTCCAAATGGAAGCAATTAAAGACTCCATAGCGAACGCCATGCATGAACAAGACCATGAAGGTCTACCCACCGTATCTGAGCAACCAGAAGCAGACTATGAAAGTCTACCAAGCTCACATAATCAACAAGAAGACAATGTAAGTCTATCCACTGTATGCAAAAACAGTGACAATGTGATCACAATCGACATACAGGATGTGCAGGATCACAGCGAGACTGACAGATCTCAGCTCGTTTGTACAGAAGCACTCAACAATCAGAGTCGGGCTACTCATGAGTCCAGAGAGACCACGTCAATTGAAACCTCATCCACTCTAAACTACCCACAAGAAAATGAAATCTTGAAGATTTTGACTCCAGAAGAGGAGCACCAAGACCCACAAGAAAATGAAATTGTGAAGATTTTGACTCTAGAAGAGGAGCACCAAGAAACCAAAGGTGATTCAAATGAATCAGAAATAATCCAGAAGAGGAGCACAAAGAGATCACAGATGAAATGACTCCAGAAGAGGAGCACCAAGGAAACAAAGAAGAGGAATAAAATCCACCACAGATGACTGATGTCACCAAGATCAATGCAACATCAGATCGTTCTCACAATCCTCAAGAAGAAATGCTCAATGAAACCGCAGATACCACAGAGGACACTGACACCAATAACTTGGAGAATGATTCAAATTATCCACACGGAGCAGTCATTGAGCGCAACAAGAACAACAGAAACCACAAGCAACAATATAAACAAGAAGCACAACAAGAACAACAACAAAAACGACAAGCACAACAACAAAAACTACAAGACCAATAACAAAAACAACAAGAAATATAACAAAGACAACAACAGCAAGAACAAGCACGATAAAAACAAGAACAACAACGACAACAACAAGAACGACAACAAAAACAACAAAGTCAGAAATGACAGAAACAACACGAATGAAACAACGACCTGTGCAACATGGCACAACTCTGCACATGAAGGACAATGCAACAGCACACTCCAAAACAATGACAAGAATACAAACATACTATGGTATGACAACGAATCTCACGAATTCACATTTGCTCCAGAACAAACAAGCATACCAGTTTTCAAGCCAGATGACACACTAAATCGATACCACAAGCACAGAAAAAAGTCCACGTCAGTCAAAATCAGTGTTTCGACCATTCAAATACTTCGTGATGACTTGTTGGTTACTTAAAAAACAAGAACACTTGAAGACATTCACAAAGAAATTACAATATCAATATCACCACGTCAACAACAGAAAAAAAATCCTCAACCGAACAAATTCATAAAATTTGGACTCATAAATGTTTTTATTAAGATTGGACTCAAATATTAATTGGCTTTGTATAATAACCAATATCATCACCACTTATATACATATCATAAGTAATCTAACTGTTTTGTGCAATTTTCTTCAACACTGTACAGAAAATATGTAAAAGAAAAAAGGAGGGATGTAATGATCTGCATATCTGTGTATATATGCAAGGGGTCAATGTAAATGCAATACAACTAAGCAATCACTAGAGGGACCACGGGAGATGTATAAATACAGACAACCAGGAAGTCAGGGACTCCTCACAGGAACGACAGCTGGTGAGCAGGACACAGACAGGCAGCTCAGATGTAGCATAGTATAAGTGCTGGAGAGAGAACAAACTCAAAATAAAGCATCTATTTCAACTGTAAGACTACAAACTTTATTCAAACACAAGGAATAACACAAAAAGATCCAACATCTGATCAAACACACCTCCATCCCCCAACAGTGCAAATACAAACTTTTACCTCACTCAGCTCTGCAGCTGGTCCCAGATCCATACAGCAGGCATTATAAATAATGTCCGGAAAAAAGAAACAAGAAACTTTTTCCTTGCAAAACATAAACGCGACAGCCAAATTCAAAGTTCACAGTTCTCAGTCCGACATCAGTCCTTTCCTTTTCGCGAAGTCCAGCGCTTCTTCAGGCGACTTGAAATAGAAATGTTATTCCTCTATGTGACCCAGAGGCGGGCCGGGTAGAACAGCCCGAACTTCACCTTTTTCTTGAAAAGGGTCGACCTGATCTGATTGAATCCCGCTCTTCTCCTGGCCACCTCCGCACTTAGGTCTTAATAGACCCGTAGAATGCTGTTGTCCCACTTGTAGCTCCGTGTCTGCTTGGCCCACTGTAAAACACGCTCCTTATCCAGATATCTGTGGAATCTCACCACCCCTCGGGGGGGGGGGGGGGGTCTCCCATTCGCGGCTTCCTCGCAAGCACTCTGTGAGCCCTGTCCACCTCCATGGGTCGGGGAAATGCCTCTTCCCCCAGCAGCTTCTCGAACATGGCCACTATATATGCCCCAGCATCCGCTCCTTCGGATCCCGCCGGGAGCCCAACGATCCTCAGGCTCTGCCGGCGGGACCTGTTCTCTAGGTCCTGCACCTTTTCCAGGAGCCTTTTCTGCTCAGCATCCCCACCTCCAACTCCACCGCTGTTTGATGTTCCTCCTGGTTAGCCAGCGCCTTCTCTACTTTCTGGATTGCCCGATCTTGGGCATCCAATCTAAGTTCCAGCCGCGAAATTGCCTCTTTAATCGGGTCCAAGCAGTCCTGCTTCTGCTTGGCGAAGCCCTGCTGGATAACTTGCATCAACTGCTCCGTTGACCGCTGGGTCGACAAGCCAGAGGTCTGGTCCTCCGCCATACTTCCTCCCGGTGCAGCTTCAGCCCAAGCCTTCTCTGTCCTTCTATTTCTGCCTTTGCGAGCACTCCTAGTCCTCCTCTCCTTACACCGATGTGGGAATTCAGTTCACAATTGCCTCTGTCTCAATTTTTCAAATCCAGTCCGGTAAAAAAATCGGGGGAAAAGGTCCAAAGGTCCAACCCGAGCGGAAGCCACCAAATGTGCGACTTATTCCTTCATAGCCGCTACCGGACGTCCCCTCAGTTAATTTCTGTTATTCTATTTAGTCGTTAAGCCCTAAAATACATCATGGGATAACCACGACCCGTCTTTTCAATTTTGATTTGATGTTGTTAAGTTTCCGTTTCACTTTGTTATTTTTGGACAGTGCTCCTGCCAGGGGTGGCCCCGTTTAATTTGCCCCTCAGTTAATTTCTGTTATTCTGTTTAGTTGTTAGACCCTAAAATACATCATGGGATAACCAATTGTCCCCAGCCAATAGCATTCAGGCAGATTATAACATGTACAATGTACCAGCTTGAATCTTAAAGACTAGATTGGATTGATTCTTCCATCGTAGCACCTAGTTGTCAGTAACAAAGTCTGTTTATATAAAAGTATGTACCTGTACAAATAAGTACAATGTGTATATTATGAGTCTTAGTTGTGTACTTCGATTTGTTGGCGCATATAAACTTGAATAGTCACTTGTTATTATGACAGTGTAATAAAATAACAAATGCAGTCAATTGAACATATCGCTCTGGTGTATTCTCATTTGCAGAAAACTACAATCATGAATAAGAGACAGGAAAGGTTGAGGCTGTGCATTTGCTTTTAGGGAGGACTGGGCAGGGAGGTTTATGTGTCCCTCCACCATTAAGGATTGAGTGGCCCTGTATCACATGGTCCAATGGGCTTGCTCACATCCTGGGATTGGTATGGAGACACAGTTCCTGGAGGAACAAAACCAATACCTCTTTGGCATTTTGTCTGGTGTTATCGACAGGAGACAGACCATTAAATTGTACTGATTTTCCCTTACCATTAGCAGAAAATGTTTTGAATTAGTTTTTAAAGAATAGGTAGCAGCTTGTTTTCCCAATCCCTCTATTGTTATGATCCAATTTTACTCTTAATTCACAACAAACCTCAGTTAGGATTATCTCAGAAGGTTATCCTGCTCCACCCATTCAAAATCCGGAAAAAGGAGTGTTAACAATGTCCCACTCTGTGCATACACACACACACACACATGCAGTAAAGAGGTGGAGAGGCGGGGGGACAGAGAAAAGGAGTTGTCCAGTTCAAAGACCACAGACAAATGAATATTGGTTCAAGTCAGTTGCAAAATCCAAAGTTGGAACCCAATAAGGAATTATTTTATGTGGGTGTTCAAGTTCTTCTGAGAGTTGTAGTATTCACTTTTCAGTTAATGCTGATCCCACAAGATGACTACGGTGATGGCCATGGAGTGAGTGCTCGCACATTTGGTGGCTCCTGCTTGAGCCGGAATTGTTTGGTCTTTGTTACCAGCATTTGCTGGTACAAAAACACAGGAACAGACCGAGCTAAGGATTCTCCTTCAGGTGGGCTTGACTCAGCTCTATCAAACAAGGAGTGCAACAGTAAAGGTGCAAGAGTCAGACCAGGAGCTTTCGCGAAGTGCGACAAAGGGAAAGATGGTGGAGAGATCTGTGGCGTCGTTGTCGTCTCAGTGGTGCACCTAACCAGCACATCTTTGGGTTGTGCGGGTGAAATCCACGCAGACATGGGGAGAATGTGCAAACTCCACACGAATGTAGTGATCTTTACATGGGTATGTACAGAAGGGGCTGATGGGTAATGGAAAGACTACCAGGGAGCAGCACTGGCGTGTATAAAAGCGGGACGCAGACAGCCCTCTGCCTCTTTGGCTGATTTGACTGTGAGGAGAACAGGAACAGAAATTTAGCTCAGGGCCGCTAGTGTGGTCAGGCCTAGTTGTAGAGCATTTGAAAAGTTGTAACCTTTCTACTAGTGCAGTTCTTTAAGTAAGAGCTCACGCAGTTATTTAAGTTGTGTTGCTCAATAAACCTTCTATAAAATGTCTGGACGACTTTGAGCCTTCTTCCAGAGCGTCTACTGTAACTGAGTTGAGTAGCACAGATTACTTTCTCTACAGGTAACAAAACATGGTACCGGAGTGGCTTTAATTGGACAGCACTAGATGGATTAGGTTAGAGACCAGAAAGAACCAAAGCAAGCAGCAAAAGCAACGGGCCGGCCGCTCGACTGTGGAAGAATTTGCAGCATTTTGATTCCAAACAACCTACCGAAGCGATGGATCACACACCACTTCCAGAGTTGCTGAAAACTACCGGTAATTTAAATAGTAACTGGAAAATGTACAAACAGCAGCTTCACATATACATGGCAGCTACGAGAGAAAGATTGGAATTTTGCTCTCAATGGCAGGCGGGCAGGCGGTAGACATTTATAACTCGTTTATGCATGGTGATACTGAAGATAAAACTAAATATCAAGTGATAATGGCAAAATTTGCTGAGCACTGTAAATCACAATCAAATGAAATAATGAAACGATTTAACCTGCGTAACAGATTCCAAACAAATGGGGAGACTATCTTCAATTTTGTCACAGAACTCCGCTTGCTAGCACAAGGTTGTAACTATGCTGATGTATCAGAATCCATCATCTGGGATCAATTAATCTATGGTCGTTCAGACGAAAATTTAAGGGAATCGTTAATGCAGCAAAATGATTTAACTTTAAAAACCACAATCGCAAAATGCTTACAGCAAGAGCAGACAAAACAGCAGTATCTGGAGTTTCTTGAAAAAAAAATTGAGAAAGTACTCCACGAGGTAGAAGATGTTAAAATGGTGGCCTCTCCTCACAGGCCTTCTTTTCCAGCGGCTGGCGCCCATTACGGCATGTCTGCGCATGCATGCAGTCAGGAGAAACGCGATCACGCAAGAACCCGGTATGCGACTGCGCACGCGCAAAAAGCTATGCATGCGCAGTATGCAAAGTACCGGCCCCAGCCAGAAGAGTGAGGTGCGCATGCGCGATCGCTGCCGACGTGTGATGTCACGGACATCATGACGTGCTACCGCTGTTGCACTACCCATTTAAAAGGGAAATGTTCTGCACAAGGGAAAAGGTGTTTAAAGTGCTCTAAGGTTAATCATTTTGCCTCCCAGTGTCAGTCCACAGCCAAATATTACTCTCCAATACAAAGGCATGGAAACTTAAAGGTTCGCACAGTAGATGCAATAGACACTCAGACACCCGAAGAAAATATTTCCGACCACGAAGAGTTCCACTCCTGGGAGAACACTTACAGTGTTGGAATCATAAACGCCACAGAGGAACCGCACGAGCTGACCACACAGCCTCTATACGTGCATACCGTTGAATCCACAAGCGAATGGAGTGCCACAGTGAAAGTGAACAACTCCCTAATTACGTTCAAGCTTGACACGGAAGCATCCGCAAACTTGATGACGAGCAAAGATCTCGCATCCATCCCAGGGACACACGAGATGATACCTGCTGCATGCAAGTTAACAGACTATAATGGCAACCAGATCACCTCGAGGGGATCATGCCACCTACAAGTAGTTCATAAAAAAGTCACGAAAGGACTACGTTTTGACGACAAAAGAACGTCACTGTTAGGTGCTCAAACCGGCAAGGATTTGCGGCTGATGCAAAGGATTTTCATGAACACGGTTGACTCATCACGACTGGCCGATACCATCCAGCTGCTTCTCAGTGAGTATCCTGACGCCTTTACTGGCATGGGTACGTTATCCTACAAGTACAAAATCCTGCTCAAAGACGATGCAACACCGGTCATTCATGCACCAAGGAGGGTACCAGCTCCGTTGCAGAACAAGCTAAAAGCAGAACTCCCAACGCCTCCAATCTCAAGGCATCATATCACAGGTCACACAGCCGACTGACTGGGTCAGCTCGTTGGTGTGGGTCAAGAAGCAGTCCGGTGAACTCAGAATCTGTTTAGATCCCAAGGACTTGAACAAAAACATTTGCAGGGAACACTACCCTATTCCCAAGCGACAGGAGATAATAATGAAATGGCGAAAGCTCGCATATTCACCAAACTTGATGCCTTACAAAGCTTCTGGCAGATGCAGCTCAATGATTCCAGCCGACTGCTGTGTACCTTCAACACCGTTTGGACGATATTGTTATAATCAAATGCCTTTCAGGATTATATCTGCATCCGAAATATTTCACCGAATTATGGAGCAGATGATGGAAGGCATTGAAGGCGTTCGTGTATATGTTGATGACATCATATGGTCAACGACAGAGGAAGACCACATTGCTAGGTTAAAACAAATCTTCCAAAGAATCCACCAATTTGGGCAGAAGCTCAACCAAGCCAAGTGCACCTTTGCACGTTCGACCTCTGACCTTCCTGGGTGACACGATATCAGAGCACGGGGTGAAGCCGGACGCTGAGAAGATTGCAGCAATTCAGAACATTCAGCGGCCACGTGACAAGAAAGCGGTTCTCAGGTTTCTGGGATTCATTACCTTCCTAGGCAAGTTCATATCGAACCTAGCAGCACGGACGACGGCGTTACGGCAAGTGATACGGAAGGACACGGAGTTTGACTGGACTCCACGTCACCAAGACGAATGGGAGGATCTGAAGCACCAATTGATGGTAGCTCTAATGCTGGCATTCTTTGACCCAGCAAAACCCTCCCAAGATCTCCACCGATGCCAGGCAACATGGAATTGGTGCGGTGCTACTTCAACAGAATGACCAGTCGGACTGGGTCCCAGTGGCTTACGCTTCTCGAGCGATGACCACCACCGAGTGCAGGTATGCACAGATAGAGAAGGAGTGCCTGGGATTGATCACGGGTGTGAAAAAATTCCACCACTATGTGTATGGTCTTCCCACATTTTTCGTGGAGACTGATCATAGGCCACTGGTCAACATCATCAACAAAGATTTCAATGTCATGACGCCGCGCCTACAACGCATGATGATGAAGTTGCGGAGGTACGACTTCACGTTGTTCTACACTCCTGGAAAGGACCTAATAATAGCTGACACCTTATCCCGAGCCATTGACGCTGACAGTCCGCCTCCGGCTTCCATTAATGATGTGGAAGCTCATGCACAGTGGTGCAGGGAGACACTCCCGGCAACAGACGAGAGGCTGCAGCAAATTCGTCAGGCGACACGGGAAGATGCGATGCTGCTTCAGGTCATGCACAACCTTCAGCATGGCTGGCCAAGAGGGCGGTGCCCACAGTTCCAAAACGTCCAAACTGAACTGTCCTTGGTGGATGGCATCATATTGCGAAATGACAGAATAGTCATTCCACTGGCGCTCCAGGCGGACATGCTCCACAGGATTCATGAGGCGCACCTTGGTGCCGAAAAGTGCAAAAGGAGAGCTCGGCAATCCGTGTATTGGCCTGGGATAAACGAGGACATAACAAACATGGTGCTCACATGTGACACGTGTCAGAAACATCGACCGGCACAATGCAAGGAGCCACTACAGCAGCATGAGATGGCTACGTCACCGTGGGACAAAGTTGGTATTGACTTGTTTCATTCCATGGGTCGACAACCAATGTTCTTCTCATCGATTATTACTCCAACTTTCCGGAAGTACTGAAACTCCCGGATCTTACATCAGCATCGGTTATCAAAACCTGCAAGGAAACCTTCTCGAGGCATGGCATCCCACAGACGGTCATGTCCAACAATGGTCCTTGCTTTGCCAGCTGGGAGTGATTGGAATTTGCAAAACAGTACAACTTCAAGTACGTGACATCGAGTCCACACTTTCCTCAATCGAATGGCAGGGTGGAGAAAGGTGTCCACATTATTAAGCAACTGATCAACAAGACTCGAAGTCCGACATGCACCTGGCCCTATTGTCATACCGTTCGTCGCCTTTGAGCTCTGGGCTGTCACCGACTCAAATGCTCTTCAATCGAGATGTGAGAACAACGCTACCGGCGTTACACTTCGCCAATCCAGATCACTCGCCAGTCCTGGACAAGATGCGTCACCAATGTCACGGACAAAAGCAACACTATGAACGGCATGCAAAGTGCTGCATCCGTTAGAGATTGCGACACCTGCTGGAGGTCGGTTTAACATGGCGATGGTGCTCCGCCAAGTATCCCCACGATCTTACGTTGTGAAGTCTGATGATGGAATACTGTTTCGACGCAATCGACGAGACCTGCTGAAGGTTCCACCTTGTCAACCTGTATTTCCGACGTTAGATCTGCAGGACTCTATCATGCGACATCCTGGGACTCCAGCAGTTGGTGCCCGAATGGACATAAAAACCTCTGGGTCTCCATGCCCACTCAGAAAGTCTACCCGAATCAGACGTGCACCTAACCGTCTGAACTTGTGAACAAGGACTGATACAATCATTGCTCTCTGTTCTGTATTTGTGCATGAAACTAACTGTGTTTGATTTTTGTTTTTAGTTACAGCTCTGCAACTATGAAAAAAAAAAAGTGAAAAAAGGGGATGTAGTGATCTGTACATGGGTATGTACAGAAAGGGCTGATGGGTAATAGAAAGACCACCAGGGGGCAGAGCTGGCGTGTATAAAAGCGGGACGCAGACAGCCCTCTGCCTCTTTGGCTGATTTGACTGTGAGAAGAACAGGAACAGAAATTTAGCTCAGGGCTTCTAGTGTGGTCAGGCCTGGTTGTAGAGCACAGAAAAGTTGTAACCAGTTCTTTAAGTAAGAGCTCACGCAGTAATTTAAGTTGTGTTGCTCAATAAACCTTCTATAAAACTTCTGGTCCACTTTGAGCCTTCTTCCAGAGCGTCTAGTTAGGGCAGCACGGTAGCATTGTGGATAGCACAATTGCTTCACAGCTCCAGGGTCCCAGGTTCGATTCCGGCTTGGGTCACTGTCTGTGTGGAGTCTGCACATCCTCCCCGTGTGTGCGTGGGTTTCCTCCGGGTGCTCCGGTTTCCTCCCACAGTCCAAAGATGTGCAGGTTAGGTGGATTGGCCGTGATAAATTGCCCTTAGTGTCCAAAATTGCCCTTAGTGTTGGGTGGGGTTACTGGGTTATGGGGATAGGGTGGAGGTGTTGACCTTGGGTAGGGTGCTCTTTCCAAGAGCCGGTGCAGACTCGATGGGCCGAATGGCCTCCTTCTGCACTGAAAATTCTATGATACTGAGTTGAGTAGCACAGATTACCTTCTCTACAGGTAACAAAACAACGGACAGTGACCCAGGGCAGGGATCTGAACCTGGGTCCTCAGCGTCACAGTCCCAGTGTAACCACTGCGCCACATGCCGCCCAATTGGTGGAATTTATGATGGTCAAGTTCCAGCAGCAAAGGCCACAGAGGACCTGGCTAAGGTGGCAGACACCCGATTCTGGTGGCCATTGAGAGAGTGGAGCAGAGGTTGGAGACACATAGTGTGTTGTTCCAAAAAGTGGAAGAATCGGTGGTGGACCAGGCGGACCGGCTGGCCTTGCTGGAGGCAGAGATTACGCTGATGGAGGGCCAAAGGAAACTGAGGGAGAAAGTGGGCTATTTGGAGAATCGGTCGAGGATGCAGAATCTCTGGTTTGTGGGGTTGCTTGAAGGCATTGAGGGAACGCAGGCAAAGAAGTATGTAGTGAGCATGCTTGGGAAGCTGGTGGGGTGTGGGTCTTCGACTGATCCCCGAGCGCACAAGTCGCTGAGGAAGAGGCCGAAGGCAGGGATCAGGCGATGGTTTACGGTTGCACAGATATCTGGTGGCATCTAGCATGGCTGGTGTGAACTTGTGGTTGCCGCAGATGGAGGCCATAGTGGACCTTTCTGTTAAGCTGTCTCATTTGATTCCGGGTTCGGAGTGTGTTACCCTCCCCTCCCCTCAATGAGGTACTTCCACTCGACTTTGACAAGTGCCTTCTCTGCATCCAGGAAGACGATCCCCTCTGATGTTCTCTCCCTGAATGTTTCACTTATCATGTTTAGCAGTCACCTGATGTTCGCTGTTAGCTGTCTACCCTTAACGAAGCCCATCTGGTCCTCTGCAGCAATCTCTGGTACGCAGTTCTCCAGCCGGTTAGATTTCTGCGAGGAGTTTTGCATCCAAATTGAGAAGCGAAATGGGTCTGTATGATCTGTATTCTATTGGGCCTTTGTCTTTCTTGGGAATCGGCGATATGGTGGCGTGTGTTAGCTTTAGAGGTTCACTAGAGAGTCTGCGAACATCTCCCACAAGGGGCCATTGCAAATTTTTTGTAGAAGTCCACTGGGAACCCATTGGGTCCTGGCGTCTTCTCCGCCTGCATGGAGCTGATACTCTCCATGACCTCTCCCAGTCCAAGAAGTGCTTCCAGCCCCCTCCTCCTATTGTTCCCAACAACTGGCATGTCCAGTCCATCAAGGAACCGTTTCAACCCCGAGTCCCCATCAGGAGGCTCTGCGGCGTACAGACCTGGTGGAAGGCTCAAATGCTTTGTTGACCTTTTTTTGTTTGGCTACCAGTCCGCCTTTGCTATCCTTCACCTGTGTTATCTCTCTTGTGGCTGCCTGCTTTCTCAGCTGGTGAGCAGCAGACGGCTAGCCTTCCCTCTGTGTTTCGGTCGATAGCATGTTAAAGTCCACTTGAAGCTTTTTTCTTCAATGCCAGAAGCTCTATGGTCAGGGCCTCGGAGTATCTTCTGTCCACCTCCAGAATGGAGTTGGTCAGTTGCTGCCTCGCTTTCCCTGTCCCTGCACGCTTTATAAGCGATAATTTCTCCTCTAATCACAGCTTTCGGCGCCTCCCAGAACGTGGAAGGTAAGACTTCCTGTTCTGGTTGTTCGCCATATACTCGTCTATGGCCTGTGATGTTTTCTGGCAGAAGACCTTGTCGGTCAGGAGGGTCGTGTCCAACCTCCATGGGGGGCATTGGGCATGACCCGCCTCCAACCTCACATCTATGTAGTGTGGAGCGTGGTCGGAGATTACGATCGCAGAGTATTCCGTTCTCACTACCCCTGGAAGCATCGCTTTCCCCACTACAAATAAGTCAAAGCGGTATCGGCCTTGTGTATTTGCGAAATAATAAGATCTCCTTCTCACCTGGGTGCATGAACCTCCATGCTCCATAAATGCCCCTCTCTGCTCCATAAATGTCAGCAGGTTCTCTCGTCATGTCTGCCGTTACCCCCGTTTTGGAGTTTGATCATTCCGTCAGTCGGTCCTATACATAGTACACCCCCCCATGATTAGTCTGTGGGTATCTATGTTACGGATTTCATCCTAGTTGGGTGCGAACACGTTGACCAGGACCACAGGTGCCCCATCCAGGACACCGCTGACACTGACATACAGCCCCCCTTGATACGTAACCGTTGTTGTTGCAATGAACACCATCCTCTTACTTATCAGCATGGCCAGTCCTCTAGCTCTCGTCCCATAACATGAATGGCATGTCTGTCCCACCAATCCCTTTCTTGCTCGCAGTCAGTCCTTCTCCCTCAGGTGCGTCTATTGGAGGAAGACCGTCAGCTTTCATACTTTTCAGGTGGGCTAAGATTCTGGATATTTCCACTGGGCCGTTAAGTCCCCTGTCTTTCCAGGTGACTATTCTGATGGTTTTTTAAATCTGCCCCACCCCCGCGGGATTAACTATGCTTACCTTGTGGATGCTTCCCTTTCACTCCGGGGTTTCCCTTTATCGAGGGGTCGCCTAACATGGGCTCCATGTGGGTGAGCCCCTGCACTCCGTGGTTTCCCTTTGTTCAGGAACCCTCGGTGGCTGCTTGCAGTGCCATATTGTTCCACGTTTCTAAGAGTAACCTGCGGAAGTCAGTCTAGAGCCCTTCCCCCGCCGTTTGTTACCCCTGCAGATTAGTTCCCCCCCCCCCGCCATAACCCCCCTCATGTTCTGCCTCCTCCTGTTTACGCCCCTGCTTTCCCTCCCTTGGTGTTGTGCCCCCCAACCCTCCACTTAGCACTTTCTCCCTGGTGGGTGATGCGATGCGTCCCCCCCTCATCACTAATAATTCCTGGTGCTAGCTTTCCCGCTAGTGTGGTTGCCCCCTTACTGGAATTGATCTGACTCCCTCCTACACCGGCTAGTCGATTTCGGCGGGAGAATCAGCTGGTGAGTCAGTTTCAGCGGGAGCAGTGCGGAAGTGGTTGCTGGGAGGTAAGTCTGTCCTTTAAAAGCACTTGTCTTTGCAGGGGCAGGCCAGTCGATTTCGGCGGGAGAACAGCTGGTGAGTCAGTTTCAGCGGGAGCAGTGCGGAAGTGGTTGCTGGGAGGTAAGTCTGTCCTTTAAAAGCACTTGTCTTTGCAGGGGCAGGCCAGTCGATTTCGGCGGGAGAATCAGCTGGTGAGTCAGTTTCAGCGGGAGCAGTGCGGAAGTGGTTGCTGGGAGGTAAGTCTGTCCTTTAAAAGCACTTGTCTTTGCAGGGGCAGGCCAGTCGATTTCGGCGGGAGAACAGCTGGTGAGTCAGTTTCAGCGGGAGCAGTGCGGAAGTGGTTGCTGGGAGGTAAGTCTGTCCTTTAAAAGCACTTGTCTTTGCAGGGGCAGGCCAGTCGATTTTGGCGGGAGTGGAGCTGGCTGGTTAGTCAATTTCAGCAGGAGCTGAGAATTTAAAAAAAAAAAAAAATTAGTGTTTTAGGCGGGAACAGGAAGTCGACCCGCGGACGTCTGGGAAGACACTCACCAATAAATTCTGGTGGAGAGGAAACCCGAGACACTACACGTGTAGTGTCTCGCACCCGCCCTCCTCCTCTAACCTAATAATAAAACCCATTGGTCTGAGGTAAGTACCATATTTTATTATATTATTATTATTTTTTATAAAAAATTTAATTTAGTTGTTAGCCAGATCTTGGTAGAAAGTTGGAGGAATGGCAGGGAAGGGAGTGCAATGTTCCTCCTGCAGGATGTTTGAGGTGAGGGATGCAGTTAGTGTCCCTGCTGATTTTACCTGCAGGAAGTGCTGCCATCTCCAGCTCCTCCAAGACCGAGTTAGGGAACTGGAGCTGGAGTTGGAAGAACTTCGGATCATTCGGGAGGCAGAAGGGGTCATAGATAGCAGCTTCAGGGAATTAGTTACACCAAAGATTGGAGATAGGTGGGTAACTGTAAGAGGGACTGGGAAAAAGCAGTCAGTGCAGGGATCCCCTGCGGTCGTTCCCCTGAGAAACAAGTATACCGCTTTGGATACTTGTGGGGGGGACAACTTACCAGGGGTAAGCCATGGGGTACGGGCCTCTGGCACGGAGTCTGTCCCTGTTGCTCAGAAGGGAAGGGGGGAGAGGAGCAGAGCATTAGTAATTGGGGACTCTATAGTCAGGGGCACAGATAGGAGATTTTGTGGGAGCGTGAGAGACTCACGTTTGGTATGTTGCCTCCCAGGTGCAAGGGTACGTGATGTCTCGGATCGTGTTTTCCGGGTCCTTAGGGGGGAGGGGGAGCTGTCCCAAGTCGTGGTCCACATTGGCACTAACGACATAGGTAGGAAAGGGGACAAGGATGTCAGGCAGGCTTTCAGGGAGCTAGGATGGAAGCTCAGAACTAGAACAAACAGAGTTGTTATCTCTGGGTTGTTGCCCGTGCCACGTGATAGTGAGATGAGGAATAGGGAGAGAGAGCATTTAAACACGTGGCTACAGGGATGGTGCAGGCGGGAGGGATTCAGATTTCTGGATAACTGGGGCTCTTTCTGGGGAAGGTGGGACACCTACAGACAGGATGGTCTACAGCTGAACCTGAGGGGCACAAATATCCTGGGGGGGAGATTTGTTAGTGCTCTTTGGGGGGGTTTAAACTAATGCAGCAGGGGCATGGGAACCTGGATTGTAGTTTTAGGGTAAGGGAGAATGAGAGTATAGAGGTCAGGAGCACAGATTTGACGTCGCAGGAGGGGAACAGTGTTCAGGTAGGTGGTTTGAAGTGTGTCTACTTCAATGCCAGGAGTATACGAAACAAGGTAGGGGAACTGGCAGCATGGGTTGGTACCTGGGACTTCGATGTTGTGGCCATTTCGGAGACATGGATAGAGCAGGGACAGGAATGGATGTTGCAGGTTCCGGGGTTTAGGTGTTTTAGTAAGCTCAGAGAAGGAGGCAAAAGAGGGAGAGGAGTGGCGCTGCTAGTCAAGAGCAGTATTACGGTGGCGGAGAGGATGCTAGATGGGGACTCTTCTTCCAAGGTAGTATGGGCTGAAGTTAGAAACAGGAAAGGAGAGGTCACCCTGTTGGGAGTTTTTTATAGGCCTCCTAATAGTTCTAGGGATGTAGAGGAAAGGATGGCGAAGATGATTCTGGATAAGAGCGAAAGTAACAGGGTAGTTATTATGGGAGACTTTAACTTTCCAAATATTGACTGGAAAAGATATAGTTCGAGTACAATAGATGGGTCGTTTTTTGTACAGTGTGTGCAGGAGGGTTTCCTGAAACAATATGTTGACAGGCCAACAAGAGGCGAGGCCATGTTGGATTTGGTTTTGGGTAATGAACCAGGCCAGGTGTTGGATTTGGAGGTAGGAGAGCACTTTGGGGACAGTGACCACAATTCGGTGACGTTTACGTTAATGATGGAAAGGGATAAGTATACACCGCAGGGCAAGAGTTATAGCTGGGGGAAGAGCAATTATGATGCCATTAGACGTGACTTGGGGGGATAAGGCGGAGAAGTAGGCTGCAAGTGTTGGGCACACTGGATAAGTGGGGCTTGTTCAAGGATCAGCTACTGCGTGTTCTTGATAAGTATGTACCGGTCAGACAGGGAGGAAGGCGTCGAGCGAGGGAACCGTGGTTCACCAAGGAAGTGGAATCTCTTGTTAAGAGGAAGAAGGAGGCCTATGTGAAGATGAGGTGTGAAGTTTCGGTTGGGGCGATGGATAGTTACAAGGTAGCGAGGAAGGATCTAAAGAGAGAGCTAAGACGAGCAAGGAGGGAACATGAGAAGTATTTGGCAGGAAGGATCAAGGAAAACCCAAAAGCTTTCTATAGGTATGTCAGGAATAAGCGAATGACTAGGGAAAGAGTAGGACCAGTCAAGGACAGGGATGGGAAATTGTGTGTGGAGTCTGAAGAGATAGGCGAGATACTAAATGAATATTTTTTGTCAGTATTCACTCAGGAAAAAATGTTGTGGAGGAGAATGCTGAGCCCCAGGCTAATAGAATAGATGGCATTGAGGTACGTAGGGAAGAGGTGTTGGCAATTCTGGACAGGCTGAAAATAGATAAGTCCCCGGGACCTGATGGGATTTATCCTAGGATTCTCTGGGAGGCCAGGGAAGAGATTGCTGGACCTTTGGCTTTGATTTTTATGTCATCATTGGCTACAGGAATAGTGCCAGAGGACTGGAGGACAGCAAATGTGGTCCCTTTGTTCAAAAAGGGGAGCAGAGACAACCCCGGCAACTATAGACCGGTGAGCCTCACGTCTGTAGTGGGTAAAGTCTTGGAGGGGATTATAAGAGACAAGATTTATAATCATCTAGATAGGAATAATATGATCAGGGATAGTCAGCATGGCTTTGTGAAGGGTAGGTCATGCCTCACAAACCTTATTGAGTTCTTTGAGAAGGTGACTGAACAGGTAGACGAGGGTAGAGCAGTTGATGTGGTGTATATGGATTTCAGCAAAGCGTTTGATAAGGTTCCCCACGGTAGGCTATTGCAAAAAATACGGAGGTTGGGGATTGAGGGTGATTTAGAGATGTGGATCAGAAATTGGCTAGCTGAAAGAAGACAGAGGGTGGTGGTTGATGGGAAATGTTCAGAATGGAGTACAGTCACAAGTGGAGTACCACAAGGATCTGTTCTGGGGCCGTTGCTGTTTGTCATTTTTATCAATGACCTAGAGGAAGGCGCAGAAGGGTGGGTGAGTAAATTTGCAGACAATACTAAAGTCGGTGGTGTTGTCGATAGTGTGGAAGGATGTAGCAGGTTACAGAGGGATATAGATAAGCTGCAGAGCTGGGCTGAGAGGTGGCAAATGGAGTTTAATGTAGAGAAGTGTGAGGTGATTCACTTTGGAAGGAATAACAGGAATGTGGAATATTTGGCTAATGGTAAAGTTCTTGAAAGTGTGGATGAGCAGAGGGATCTAGGTGTCCATGTACATAGATCCCTGAAAGTTGCCACCCAGGTTGATAGGGTTGTGAAGAAGGCCTATGGAGTGTTGGCCTTTATTGGTAGAGGGATTGAGTTCCGGAGTCGGGAGGTCATGTTGCAGCTGTACAGAACTCTGGTACGGCCGCATTTGGAGTATTGCGTACAGTTCTGGTCACCGCATTATAGGAAGGACGTGGAGGCTTTGGAGCGGGTGCAGAGGAGATTTACCAGGTTGTTGCCTGGTATGGAGGGAAAATCTTATGAGGA
This sequence comes from Scyliorhinus torazame, assembly GCF_047496885.1. Taxonomy (NCBI): domain Eukaryota; kingdom Metazoa; phylum Chordata; class Chondrichthyes; order Carcharhiniformes; family Scyliorhinidae; genus Scyliorhinus; species Scyliorhinus torazame. Next base: position 145,637,340 of record NC_092716.1, on the reverse strand, counting down.
AAGGCTGATGGACTTGAGGTTGTTTTCGTTGGAGAGAAGAAGGTTAAGAGGAGACTTAATAGAGGCATACAAAATGATCAGGGGGTTGGATAGGGTGGACAGTGAGAGCCTTCTCCCGCGGATGGATATGGCTGGCACGAGGGGACAAAACTTTAAACTGAGGGGTAATAGATAAAGGACAGAGGTCAGAGGTAGGTTCTTTACGCAAAGAGTAGTGAGGCCGTGGAATGCCCTACCTGCTACAGTAGTGAACTCGCCAACATTGAGGGCATTTAAAAGTTTATTGGATAAACATATGGATGATAATGGCATAGTGTAGGTTAGATGGCTTTTGTTTCGGTGCAACATCGTGGGCCGAAGGGCCTGTACTGCGCTGTATTGTTCTATTTTCTATGTACACCGGCTATGTTGGTATCCCCTCTATCTCCTCCTCACCCTCTCCAGCACTCTGCTGCATCTGCCCCTCCTTTCTGCAAACTGACTCCCCTATTCATATCAAGGCGATGCAGCTCTGTGCAAATTGTCCATTGGTTTTTCTCTGCCTCTCTCTGTGTCTTCCTTATCGCTGTCTCCTTTGTCTGTCTCGTCTGTTTTTTTGGTCGAACTCGACCGCATCTGAAGGAGCAGTGAAATAATGTTCCTTGCCCTGGTATTTTACCCAGAGCCTGGCTGGATACAATAATAATCTTTATTAGTGTCACAAGTAGGCTTACAATAACACTGCAATGAAGATACTGTGAAAAAACCCCTAGTCGACACATTCTGGCGTCTGTTCGGGTACACTGAGGGAGAATTCAGAATACCCAATTCGCCTAACAAGCACGTCTTTTGGGACTTGTGGGAGGAAATCAGAGCACCTGGAGGAAACTCACGCAGACAACGTGCAGACTCCACACAGATAGTGATCCAAGCCGGGTATCAAACCTGGGACCCCGTCGCTGTGCAGCAACAGTGCTCACCACTGTGCTACTGTGCCGCCTGAGACATCCCAAATTTAATATCGTTCTTGTATAGGGCTGACTTGCCCTATTAAATTCCGCCCTGCGCTTTGCCAGGTCTGTCCCAATGTCCTGATAGACTCTGATTTTGTGCCCTCCCAGCCGCAGCCTTCGTTTGTTTGGCCCTGTGAAGGATCCTTTCCCAGTCCTGGTGTCTGTGCAGCTTGGCAATGACCGGTCTCGGCTGCCTTCCTGCCTTGGGCTTTCGCCGGAACGACCTGTGGGCCTTGTGGATCTCCGGTGGCTTGGGGAAGCTGTCTTTCCCCACGAGGTTACCCAGCATTTGGGCCATGTAGTTGGTTGGGTCCCTGACCTCAACTCCTGGCCCCCTATTCGAATATTTTGTCGCCTTGACCAATTTTCTTGGTCTTCCACCTTCCCTTTCAGGTTCCCTTGGGTTGCCACCAACCTCTTAATTTCAGCCTCCAGGATGACGATTCAAGCGATTTTTCACAGTGCTCAGCAAAGGTTTATACCAACAAAAAGGAAGGACGGTAGAAAGAGGGAAAATCGACCATGGATATCTAAGGAAATAAGGGAGAGTATCAAATTGAAGGAAAAAGCAGAAAAAGTAGCAGCAAAGATTAGTGGGAGACTAGAGGACTAGGAAATCTTTAGGGGGCAACAGAAAGCTACTAAAAAAGCTATAAAGAAGAGTAAGATAGATTATGAGAGTAAACTTGCTCAGAATATAAAAACAGATAGTAAATGTTTCTACAAATATATAAAACAAAAAAGAGTGGCTAAGGTAAATATTGGTCCTTTAGAGGATGAGAAGGGAGATTTAATAATGGGAGATGAGGAAATGGCTGAGGAACTGAACAGGTTTTTTGGGTCAGTCTTCACAGTGGAAGACACAAATAACAAAAACTGATGGAAATGAGGCTATGACAGGTGAGGACCTTGAGAGGATTGTTATCACCAAGGAGGTAGTGATGGGCAAGCTAATGGGGCTAAAGGTAGACAAGTCTCCTGGCCCTGATGGAATGCATCCCAGAGTGCTAAAAGAGATGGCGAGGGAAATTGCAAATGCACTAGTGATAATTTACCAAAATTCACTAGACTCTGGGGTGGTCCCGGCGGATTGGAAATTAGCAAACGTGACACCACTGTTTAAAAAAGGAGGTAGGCAGAAAGCGGGTAATTATAGGCCAGTGAGCTTAACTTTGGTAGTAGGGAAGATACTGGAATCTATCATCAAGGAAGAAATAGTGAGGCATCTGGATGGAAATTGTTCCATTGGGCAGACGCAGCATGGGTTCATAAAGGGCAGGTCGTGCCTAACTAATTTAGTGGAATCTTTTGAGGACATTACCAGTGTGGTAGATAACGGGGAGCCAATGGATGTAGTATATCTGGATTTCCAGAAAGCCTTTGACAAGGTGTCACATAAAAGGTTGCTGCATAAGATAAAGATGCATGGCATTAAGGGGAAAGTAGTATCATGGATAGAGGATTGGTTAATTAATAGAAAGCAAAGAGTGGGGATTAATGGGTGTTTCTCTGGTTGGCAATCAGTAGCTAGTGGTGTCCCTCAGGGATCAGTGTTGGGCCCACAACTGTTCACAATTTACATAGATGATTTGGAGTTGGGGACCAAGGGCAATGTGTCCAAGTTTGCAGACGACACGAAGATAAGTGGTAAAGCAAAAAGTGCAGAGGATATTGGAAGTCTGCAGAGGGATTTGGATAGGCTAAGTGAATGGGCTAGGGTCTGGCAGATGGAAGACAATGTTGACAAATGTGAGGTTATCCATTTTGGTAGGAATAACAACAAAAGGGATTATTATTTAAATGATAAAATATTAAAGCATGCTGCTGTGCAGAGAGACCTGGGTGTGCTAGTGCATGAGTCGCAAAAGTTGGTTTACAGGTGCAACAGGTGATTAAGAAGGTAAATGGAATTTTGTCCTTCATTGCTAGAGGGATGAAGTTTAAGACTCGGGAGGTTCTGCTGCAATTGTATAAGGTGTTAGTGAGGCCACACCTGGAGTATTGTGTTCAGTTTTGGTCTCCTTACTTGAGAAAGGACGTACTGGCACTGGAGGGTGTGCAGAGGAGATTCACTAGGTTTATCCCAGAGCTGAAGGGGTTGGATTACGAGGAGAGCTTGAGTAGACTGGGACTGTACTCGTTGGAATTTAGGAGGATGAGGGGGAATCTTATAGAAATATATAAGATTATGAAGGGAATAGATAGGATAGATGCGGGCAGGTTGTTTCCACAAGCGGGTGAAAGCAGAACTAGGGGGCATAGCCTCAAAATAAGGGGAAGTAGATTTAGGACTGAGTTTAGGAGGAACTTCTTCACCCAAAGGGTTGTGAATCTATGGAATTCCTTGCCCAGTGAAGCAGTAGAGGCTCCTTCATTAAATGTTTTTAAGATAAAGATAGATCGTTTTTTGAAGAATAAAGGGATTAAGGGTTATGGTGTTCGGGCCGGAAAGTGGAGCTGAGTCCACAACAGATCAGCCATGATCTCATTGAATGGTGGAGCAGGCTCGAGGAGCCAGATGGCCTACTCCTGCACCTTGTTCTTATGGGGCCACCTATGGAGCAGGGAGCAATCGTTAGGACCGACCCCACCGGAAGAGCTGTTTTTTGGTCCTGCCTGCCCAGCACAAGGGGAGCTGGGGCAACACCCCCAAGGGGCCCTATCACTGAGATGTGCAAGATGAAGGACTCATAGTCCGACATGGAGGCTCAGGCATCCATGGTTTCAGAAGACAGCTTCGCCAGGAATGATCAGCGACTGCGCCCCCAGACGATGGGTTCGAAAGTGACACTCCCCATCAAGCTACACACCTCCTAACCCAGCCCCCGCAGCCGGAGGCACAACCGCGGGTGATGTGGTGAAGACAGCCTCTCCCACCCTCTATGACAGCGGGGCTTGCTGCGGACTTTAGGGAGGAGCGATGTTATGAGACCCACGGGGACGACCCGATCGATCTCCCGTGGGGCTTTTGGAATACGAGCTCCCCCGCTAAGCTTCACATTGGGAGCGGAGTGGGAGAAAACAGGAGAGCTGGGAAGGTGAGTGATACACCCTAAGTGTTCCAATTGGGAGGAAAAATCTGAAGTGACATCAGAGGAAGGCTGCGACTTGATTGGTTAATAGGGAATCTGTGCTAGATTTGATTATAAGTTGCTTTCAGATCAAGGCAATAAGAGATATAAAAAACAGTTGAAAATTTAAAAAAGTGAATTAAAAACTAATTAAATAAGGATGGAGAGCTCGGTGATATGTTGTACTGCATGATGTGGGAGCTGGTGGACCCCATTGTGGTGACTAATGTCGACATCTGTAGTAGATGTTGGTTTCTCGAGCTCCATCTCAGAGTTGATGAGCTGGAGTCTGAGCTTTGGGCGCTGTGACAGAGAGGGGGAGAGGTACCTGAACGCTCTGTTTCAGGAGGCAGTCACACCTTTTAGATTAAATACCTTGAATTCGGCCCGTGTTCAGAGACATGAGGGTGTGGCATTGAGTGAGGCAGGCAGAGGGATCCAGGAGGTAGAGTCACAGGGGCCTCAGCCCTTGTCCTTGACCAACAGGTTCAAAATTCTTGCTCCCTGTGTGAACAGGAATGGGGACTGCAGGGAGGATGAGACTGAACACAGCAGGGAGCCATTCAAGTGGGAGAACAGAAAAGAAATGTTGCAATTGGGGATGGTATAGTTAGGGGCATTGACACTGTTCTCCGTGATCAAGGTTGTGAATCCCAGAGGTTGTGCTGCCAACCTGGTGTCAGGGTTCGGGATATTTCATTTGGGGTGCAGCGGAACTTGGAGTGGGAGGGTAAAAATCCAGTTATTCTGGTCCAACAACAGGTAGAATAAGGACACCAGTTCTGCAAAGGGAAAATGAGCAGGTGGGGCTAAACTTAAAAGTAGAACCAAAAAGGTAATAATCTCTGGTTTACGACCTGTGCCAAGAGCTAATTGGCACAAGATCAATAAGATTAGGGAGGTAAATGTGAGACTTAAAGATTGGTGTGGGAGGAATGGGTTTGAATTCATAGAACATTGGAACCAGCACTGACGAAGGAGGGACCTGTTCCGATGGGACAGTCTTCATGTGAATCATGCTGGGACCAGAATCCTAGCGAATCGTACAACTAGGTCCGTAGATGGGGCTTTAAACTGAATGGGGCGGAGGGGGGTTTCAGTTGCAATGAAAATTATAAAATAAAAATTCAACGAGGAAGTAAGAGTGCAGGTTAGTGATGTAGCGGATGGATACCAGAAAATTAAGGTGAGGGACTGAACGGCCAGGTGTATTTTTGCACCAAGGAATTATAAAAGAGCCGGGAAATTTGACAATGGAAAAAATATACCAGGTCAGGGAATTGGATATCCAAGGGTACTCAACATTTCGGAAAGATAGACTGAAAGCAAAATGAGGTGGTGTAGCTTTGCTGGTGAAGAAAAGGATCAGTGATGTAATGAGAAATGCCATAAGCACTGGTGTTCAAGATGTGGAATCAGTCTGGGTAAAAATAAGAAATAACAAAGGGAAGAAGTTCTTGGTAGGAGTAACCTGTATGTCCCCAAACAGTAGTTCCACAACTAAGAAATATGGGGGCTTGTAAGAAAGGTACTGCAATAATCATGGGTGATTGTAATATGCACAAAAACTGGATTAATCAAATTGGCATGGGTAGCCTCGAGGGAGAGTTCATTGAATGTATTAGAGATTATATTGTGGAATAATATGTTGTGGAACCAACCAGGGATCAGGCTACTCTGGATTTGGTAATGTGTAATGAGGAGGGATTAATTAATGACCTCATAGTTAAGGATTTTCTAGGGAATAGTGACCGTAGTATGATGGAACTCAAAATTCAGTTTGAGGGTGAGAAAGTGGAGTCCACACCAGCATTCTGGAATTAAAGAAAGGTAATTACATAGTTGTGAGGACAGATTTGGCCCGAGTCGAGTGGGCAGGATGGCTAGCAGGTAGGACGTGATGTGCAGTGGCAGTTGTTTAAGGAGATACTCAATTCTTCACAACTAAAATATATTCCAGAGAGCAAGAAAGACGGTAAGAGGGGTAAAAAAAAAGCATCCATAGCAAAGCAAGGAGGTTCAGAACAATATGAAGACAAAAACTAAAGTATATCTTATTGCAAAGGCCAGTGGCAGGTTGGAAGATTGAGAAACTTTCAAACATAAACTAAGGGTTACTAAAAAGGTAATAGAAAGACCTAAGATAAATTACGAAAGAAAGCTAATGCAAAATATCAAAAAGCATACTAAAAGCTTCTCTTAGTACATAAAAGGGAAGAGAGCCGTAAAAATGAATGTTGGTTCCTTGGAAGATGAAACCGGAGAGTTAATGGTGGGAAACACAGAAATGGCGGAGATGCTAAATCAATATTTTCCCTCAGTTTCACGGTGGAGGACACTAGTACCATCCCTATAGGAACTGGTAATTCAGAGGTAATAGAAAGGGTGGAACTCAGAACAATCAGCATCAATAGGAAAACAGCACTGAACAAACAGTTGAGATTGCAGACAGACAAGTCCCCAGGGCCAGATTGCCTACATCCTAGGGTGTTAAAGGAAGTGGCAGCGAAGAAAATGGATCCATTGTCACAATATTCCAAAATTCCCTGGGCACGGGAAAGGTTCCAGTGGATTGGAAAAATGCTAATGTAACACCCTGATTCAAAAAGAGAGGGAGGTTGAATGTAGGAAATTACGAACCAGTTAGTTTAACATCTGTTGTTGGGAAATTGTTAGAATCCATTATTACGAAAGTACATTTGTAAAGTCAAAATGCAATCCTTCAGAGTCAGCATGGTTTTGTGAAGGGTAAATCATGTTTGACTAATTTGCTGGAGCTCTCAGAAGATGTAATAAGCAAAGTTTATAATGGGGATTCTGTCGCTGTAGTATATCTGGACTCTGGAAGGCATTTGATAAGGGGCCGCACAGAAGGTTAATACACAAGGTTAGATCCGATGAGGTTGGGGGGAATTTATTAGCTTGGATAGAAGACAGAGAGTTGGGATAAATGGGTCTTTTTTGGATGGCACGATGTAACTGGTAGAGTGCCACAAGATTCGTTCCTTGGGCACCAAATATTTACAATTTATGTTAATCACTTGGATAAAGGGATAAAAGGTTCTATAGCCACCCAATGCCGCTGGAATCTCAACGACCTCCAATGGACCGCACAGATGAGTTGATATTGGCCCCTTGGCACTGGTCCCACCTGCCACTCCCGCCCAACTCCCGATGACTTGACGGTTGGCACCGCAACCCCCCATCCCCCCCCCCCCCCCCCAATCACGATACCGCGTCTGTGCCCCAGCACACCCTCGTACCCAACAGCACAACACACCCAAGACCAGCTGGGGTGGCCACGCCTGTCCCTGCCATAGCACCCCGCCCATGGTGCATGAAGAATGCAGCTCACAATGCCCTCTCCCCGACCCCACTGGAAAAGTTTGCCCATAATAGGCGGGAAAGGGCCCAGACGGGCGGCGGAGTGCCAGACATAAGAGTCATCACCCCCTATGAGGAATGGGACCCAGAGGTCACGGGGGTGACCGACGATAGAGCGGCCACCAACATCGAGCTTGGTCTGAGCCACGGAGGCCAGGATCCACCGGCCCTCACCCAGATGACCTGTTACATATGACTTGTTCATGTCAGACATAGTGATCCTTCCCTCCCACTGACCACATGCCTATTCTCCTGCAGGGTTTCCATCTGATGGTGCCGGTCTATCTGGCCTGCCCCTTACCCCCGCCTTCCAAGAGAACACTTCAGAGGATGGCACCATTGAGGTGTCGCAGTTATCATCCCCACCATCCACCAGTGCAGAGACTCACACCTCAATGGGCAAATGTAGTGGACAGGTTATTGGGGCATGATCTGGTGAGCACCACACAGTTGCTGATGCACATCAGGTGGAGGCAGGAACATCCACGGGCAAAAGCAGTCAAAGGTCTGTTCAATCCCAGGACCCAGCTGGGTCCCACTCCAATGCCAAGCCTCTGGACAAGGTTATCCCGGAGCTGATGCAGACGCTTGGGTGTAGCCGTGAGATTCAGAAGGGGATGTCAGTGACATTTCAGTGCGTCAACAGCTGACTGGAGGAGTCCCAAAGGCTACGGGTGCAGCAGATGATGCGAGCAATGCATGGCATCGAGGCCAGCACTGCTAGGGTGGCAACCAAAGTGGAAAACCTAGAGCACATCGTCAGCACCATGAGTGATGGTGTCCAAGGCATTGCTCGGCATGGACTGAGTGCCTCGACAACATGTTCCGGTCGCTGAGGGACGTGTGTCTGATGCAGGTGGACCTTACAGAGAGGCTGCGGAGCTTGTCCCAGTCTCAGGTGGGAATTGCCACGGCACTCTAGAGTATATCTCTGTTGCTGAGGAACGTGTTCCTGACACAGGCGGACATTGCCGAGGCACTCTGATCCCAGAGAGGTACCGCTGAGGGCGCCGACACCATGGTGCAAGCAATGGGGAGTCGCCAGGGCTGGCAAAGATGATGCAAGGGCCACTGGAGCACACTCCAGCTTCCCCTCCGTCCCAAGGTGACCCCCCCCCCCCCCAAGGGAGCTAAGGGCACCATCGGGGAGGAGGGAACAATGGAGGCCGACCCTGTGCCTCCCTGCAGGGAGACAACAGCAGTTATCTGGGGGGTCAGCACCATCAGCTGGTCCAAGTTCCTTCCCAGGCTCACTCTCTAGCCCCTCCTGATCTGACTCTTCCTCAGACGAGGCGTGTTCCTCCTCCGCCTCCAACATGTTGCCCCGCTGCTGTGCCAGGTTGTGGTGGGCATAGCAGACCACAACAAAGTGGACGACTCTCTGGGGATGTACTGCAGTGTACCACGAGAGTGGTCGAGGCATAGGAGTCGCATTTTCAGCAGTCTGATGCACCGCTGAATGACAACCTGGATGGCCACATTGGCCTCCATTCTGGAATCATTAACCAGAACCTCAGCGGGCACCCGTATCCCCTAATAACCATCGCCTCATCTTGGGGTGACCCTCGAAGGCGTCGGGGATCTCCGACTGCCTCAGGATGTAGCTGTCGTGCACACTCACGGGGAAACGTGCGCACATGTGCATGATGTTGAGGTGGTGGTCACACACGACTTGAACGTTCAGGGAATGGAACCCCTTCCTGTTAATGAAGAGCGCTTCCGGACTGCCCGGTGCGGGCAGGGTGACATGTGTGCCATCTATTATTTTCTGGACAATGGTGGAGAATCCTGCTGCTCGGGAATCTTGATCGTCTTGGTCCAGGTCAAAGTTTATACAGTCAGCTGCCCGGGCCAACAAGAGATCAGTGACTTCAAGGATGCACTTATGGGCTCTAGGTTTGGAAATGCTACACATGTCCCCGGTTGAGCCCTGGAATGAACTCGAAGCGTAAACGTTCAAGGCTCGGGTGACCTTCACGGCCACCGGGAGTGGGTACCCTCCTCTTCCACGTGGTGCCAATTCCGCAAGATTCATGGCACAGATGCCGCACCATCCCCTTATTGAGGCAGAGCCTCCTGTGGCACATGCTGGCCGACATCTCCTCGCACGACCAGCGATGCCTGTACACCTTGAGCAGCTGCTGGCCTCCCGCTTTAGATCCCTCCCCGGCCTTATGGACAGCTGGGTTCTCAGGATGTGGGGTGGGATCCTGCACGTGGGCCTTGAGTCTCCTTTGGCACTGCTGTCGTTGCCTTCTCTGGCGTCTGGCAACCCGGCTTGCCACCAGCACCGTGTGGGCTGCTGCTATGGGATCCACAATATCATCCATAATGTGATATCTGTAAAAATTGGTAAGGGTGAGAGACCGACAATCAGTTAGGACTTCCATCCTTGGATCCTCAGGTCCCCCAAGCCTCCACCACCCTTTCATTCCCCGCCTTCTCCCAGGGTGCCATCCAACCGGCCGGTTGAGCTGGAGACTCCGCCCTGCACACCCATCCCGGCCACAGCAGGAGCCCTTGGACTTGAGACTCCAGGCCCCTGCCGTGAACATTACTGGAACCTGGCTCAGGTTTCCTCCCCGATCCACACACCTACCCTCTGGCCGCAAGGATATCCCCATTGCCGAAGCCCAGCTCTTGGGTGTCTGATTGTTGGCTGCTGTCTTTGCGGTTTTGATGTCTCCAGTGTTCAGGAAAGGTGTCCAGGTCTCACAGTCTGATTTGGATGCCAGGCAGTAACACTTGCCTGCGACATGGCACATCTACCCAAGGGACATCACTTGGGAATATTTTGTTTATTAAATGGTCAATAATAACAAAGATTTGAAAATCAACGACGTAACATTCCACAAATCACACTAACCATTAAAGAGCAACGAAACGTCACCGTTCCATATTGGTGCCAATGTAAAGTTATATCAGCTCATTTTCACAAAAAAAACAAACACATGATATTACCCCTCGTAGGTTCCTCAACAGAAATGGAGGATAGACCTGAGAACATGTCATCATGTCAAGTACTTTGTCATAGAAATGATTTGTCCATTCCTGTGTTACTTGTTCCACGTATCAGTGCCATTCTCCATTGAGGAGTGTTGTAGGCGAGGCGTTTTCCAGAACCCCAAAATGTATCATGGAGTTCAACCAACTACCCCCTTTAATGTATTTGTTGCTTTTCCGAGCACACGGCTTGTGTGATGCAGCAATTATGGATACGTGGGTTTTTAAACACAAAACAATGTTTATTCCATGAACTCAACTTAACACTTTTCAATAAACATTGGATCTCTTAACACCCCCTTACTTCAAAGATAACCCCGAAAATATTACAACACTAAATAATTCTTCAGTTATTCCTTTCAACATCCAAGAGAGATTTAACACCTTTAAACAGAAACACATCAGGTTAAAGGCTTTACTATTATGAGTTTAAGTCACCCAAATGGCTAGCTGAAAGAAGACAGAGGGTGGTGGTTGATGGGAAATGTTCAGAATGGAGTTCAGTCACAAGTGGAGTACCACAAGGATCTGTTCTGGGGCCGTTGCTGTTTGTCATTTTTATCAATGACCTAGAGGAAGGCGCAGAAGGGTGGGTGAGTAAATTTGCAGACGATACTAAAGTTGGTGGTGTTGTCGATAGTGTGGAAGGAAGTAGCAGGTTACAGAGGGATATAGATAAGCTGCAGTGCTGGGCTGAGAGGTGGCAAATGGAGTTTAATGTAGAGAAGTGTGAGGTGATTCACTTTGGAAGGAATAACAGGAATGTGGAATATTTGGCTAATGGAAAAGTTCTTGAAAGTGTGGATGAGCAGAGGGATCTAGGTGTCCATGTACATCGATCCCTGAAAGTTGCCACCCAGGTTGATAGGGTGGTGAAGAAGGCCTATGGAGTGTTGGCCTTTATTGGTAGAGGGATTGAGTTCCGGAGTCAGGAGGTCATGTTGCAGCTGTACAGAACTCTGGTACGGCCGCATTTGGAGTATTGCGTACAGTTCTGGTCACCGCATTATAGGAAGGACGTGGAGGCTTTGGAACGGGTGCAGAGGAGATTCACCAGGATGTTGCCTGGTATGGAGGGAAAATCTTATGAGGAAAGGCTGATGGACTTGAGGTTGTTTTCGTTAGAGAGAAGAAAGTTAAGAGGAGACTTAATAGAGGCATACAAAATGATCAGAGGGTTAGATAGGGTGGACAGTGAGAGCCTTCTCCCGCGGATGGAAATGGCTAGCACGAGGGGACATAGCCTTAAACTGAGGGGTAATAGATATAGGACAGAGGTCAGAGGTAGGTTCTTTACGCAAAGAGGCCGTGGAATGCCCTACCTGCTACAATAGTGAACTTGCCAACATTGAGGGCATTTAAAAGTTCATTGGATAAACATATGGATGATAATGGTATAGTGTAGGTTAGATGGCTTTTGTTTCGGTGCAACATCGTGGGCCGAAGGGCCTGTACTGCGCTGTATTGTTCTATGTTCTATAAATGATCCAGAGATAGTCTTTCATGGCAGAGATCACAGCAAATCCAGCTCACTGCAAACACAGACACGCACAAGCTCTTTTCCTCAAAACTGAAACTAAAAGACTGCAAAATGGCTGATCTAAAGCCCAGCTCCACCCACACTCTGACATCACTGCATTTCTTAAAGGTACATTGCTTAAACATCCATTTCTTAAAGGTACTCTCACATGACACCTCCCCCAAGAAAAAAAAATATACCATCAACTTCAGGATAGTTTCATTTTTCACTTTTGCACCATCCACTAAGAAATGTACACGGTAAATATACCTTTTTGTTTAAAAAAAAAAACAACACACGCAAACAGGTATAATAATATAGTCCATTTTTCTTTGTTCTTCATCCAACCAAAGCCCTTCCATTCATCACATTCATGACAAAGCATCGGCTATCACATTTTCCAGTCCTGCCACCTGTACTATTTTTAAATGAAATGGCTGTAACAATAAACTCCAGCGAAACAGCATTGTTATTACGGAATCGCTCCAAAAACGTCAAAGGATTATGATCAGTATGTATAATGGTCTCAGATGGATTGCTGGTCACATAAATGTGAAAATGTTGCAAAGCCAGCACCAAACTCAAAGTTTCCTTCTCAATCGTCGAATACTTTTTCTGGTGAGAATTCAATTCTTTTGAAAAATAACCAACAGGCTGCTCTAGCCCTTCGTCGTCGTCTTGTAGAAGCACCGCACCTACGCCCACATCACTCGCATCTACAGCCACTTTGAATGGTTTGGTATAATTTGGGATGACTAACACAGGAGCAGTGGTTAACACAGCCTTCAGGCTGTCAAATGCCTGTTGACACTCCACTATCCACTGGAATTTGTTACGCTTCTTGAGCAAGTCCGTCAGTGGAGCACCAACACTGCTCCAATTTGGTACAAATTTCCGCTAAAATCCACTCATACCAAGAAACCGCATTATTTCCCGTTGTGTCAAGGGTATCGGAAACTCCACAATAACTTTTGTTTTCACATCCCGTGGGACCATTCAACTCTGTCCGGTTGTATGGCCAAGGAAATGAAATGAAAATGAAATGAAAATCGCTTATTGTCACAAGTAGTCTTCAAATGAAGTTACTTCCCTAGTCGCCACATTCCGGCGCCTGTTCGGGCAGGCTGGTACGGGAAGTGACTTGGGTTTTTCCAAATTCACTTTTGGCTAGGTTTATCACCAAACCCCCCTCCTGAAGTCGATCGAATAACTCCCTCAGATGTTTTAAATGTTCTTTCCATGTCTGGCTGAAAACTACCAGATCGTCGACGTACATCGCACAATTGGGTAATCCGGAAACGACTATTAGTTAAACGTTGAAATGTTGTTGGTGCGTTTTTCATGCCAAATGGCATAACTTTGAACTAGTATATACCATCTGGAGTTAGAAAAGCTGAAATTTCCTTCGCCCTTTCAGATAAATGTACCTGCCAGTAACCTTTTAGTAAATCCAATTTGGAAATAAAAGCGGATTGTCCCACTTTCTAAATGCAATCCTCCAAACGTGGGATTGGATAAGAGTCCGTTCTTGTAACGGCATTCACTTTTCGATAGTCCACACACAACCGTCGGGCACCATCTGGTTTAGGTACCATCACTATGGGTGAGCTCCATTGGCTGCAACCCACTTCAATTATGCCATTCTTCAGCATACTCTCAATCTCTCTGTTAACCTGTGCCAATATTAAAAGATTAAGTCTATATGGATGTTGTTTGATAGGAACAGCATTTCCCATATCTACATTTTAGTACTTCCCAATTTATCTCCACAAACTTGCCCATGTGATATCAATAACTCTTTCAGGTCAGTTCGTTTTTCCTCTGGAAGGTAACTTAACAATTCATCCCAATTTTTAAGAACATCCTCATTTTCCAATTTAATTTGAGGTATGTCAAATTCACAGTCATCTGGATTTGGTTCGACACTTTGAGTTAGAATCATGAAAACTTCCTTTTTCTCCCCTTCCCTTTCAAAGTATCTTTTAAGCATGTTCACATGACACACTAGGTGAGTCTTCCTTCTATCTGGTGTTTTTACCACATAATTCACCTCACTTAATTTCCTTTCAATCTGATACGGTCCACAAAACCTAGCTTTTAATGGCTCCCCTACCACTGGTAACAACACTAAAACTTTATCCCCACTGGCAAAACTACAAACTTTGGATTTCTTGTCCGCTACCCGTTTCATCACATTTTGTGCAACTTTCAAATGTTGTCCCGCCAATTCACCTGCTCTATTTAATCGTTCCCTAAAATTTGACAAGTAATCCAATAGTGTAATTTCCGATTTCTCACCCACCAATTTTTCCTTAATAAATTTAAGTGGTCCTCTTACTTCATGACCAAAAATTAGTTCAAAATGACTAAATTTGGTAGGCTCATTAGGTGCATCCCTAATTGCAAACAATACGAATGGAATTCCTTTATCCCAGTCCTCTGGATAATCTTGACAATATGCCGTCAACATTGTCTTTAATGTCTGATGCCACCTTTCTAACGCTCCCTGCGATTCTGGATGGTACACGGTTGATTTAAATTGTTTTATTCCCAAGCTATCCATAACTTCTTTGAATAGCTTTGAAGTAAAATTTGATCCTTGATCCGATTGAATTTCTGTGGGTAGTCCACATCTAGTAAAGAATTTAAGTAACTCCTCCATAATCCTTTTAGCTGTAATATTACATACTGGAATGGCCTCTGGAAACCTAGTAGACACATCCATTATAGTCAAAAGATATTGATTTCCTCTTTTTGTTATAGGACGCGGTCCTACACAATCGATTAGGACTCTTGTAAAAGGTTCCTCAAATGCTGGAATGGGTATTAAGGGTGCTGGTTTTATCACTGCTTGAGGTTTCCCTATCACTTGACATGTGTGACATGATTGACAAAATTTAACTACGTCTTTATGTAGTCCAGGCCAATAAAAATGTATCATGGAGTTCAACCAACATGTATTTATTGCTTTTCCGAGCACACGGCTTGTTCTCCAGGTGTGATACAGCAATTATGGACACGTGGGTTTTTAAATACAAAACAATGTTTATTCCATGAACTCAACTTAACACTTTTAAATAAACATTGGATCTCTTAACACCCCTTACTTCAAAGATAACCCCGAAAATATTACAACACTAAATAATTCTTCTGTTATTCCTTTCAATATCCAAGAGAGACTTAACACCTTTAAACAGAAACACATCGGCCTAAAGGCTTTACTATTATGAGTTTAAATCACCCAAATGATCCAGAGATAGTCTTTCATGGCAGAGATCACAGCAAATCCATCTCACTGCAAACACAGACACACACAAGCTCTTTTCCTCAAAACTGAAACTAAAAAACTGCAAAATCATAGAATATCATAGAATTTACAGTGCAGAAGGAGGCCATTCGGCCCATCGAGTCTGCACCGGTTCTTGGAAAGAGCACCCTACCCAAGGTCAACACCTCCACCCTATCCCCATAACCCCACCCAACACTAAGGTCAATTTTGGACACTAAGGGCAATTTATCATGGCCAATCCACCTAACCTGCACATCTTTGGACTGTGGGAGGAAACCGGAGGAAACCCACGCACACACGGGGAGGATGTGCAGACTCCGCACAGACAGTGACCCAAGCCGGAATCGAACCTGGGATCCTGGAGCTGTGAAGCAATTGTGCTATCCACAATGCCACCGTGCTGCCCCGGTGATCTAAATGGCTGATCTAAAGCCCAGCTCCACCCACACTCTGGCATCACTGCATTTCTTAAAGATACATTGCTTAAACATCCATTTCTTAAAGGTACTCTCACATGACAGGAGTCGCAACTGTGCTCTCCCACACAGCCCAATCCTACCGGAACCAAGTCCTGGCATCTACATATTCCACTGGCGCTCAAGATGCAGTTGGATATCCTTGATTTCCAACATGTTTAACCCACGGTGACACTCTAGTTACATGCGGCACTCACCACACCAGCAACAAAAGCATCAGCAACTTAGTGCCATGAGTCCCCCCCCCCCCCAACCCAGGCCACCCCTTCTCTGGCCCCAGCCAACTGATTAACTGGATGGGCCCACTCTAGCACAGCCAGTGCCACCTTGTTGCCTGGAATGAGTGTGTGTGGGGAGTGGAGTGTTCATTTGCGGATGCAGCGTGTCAGCCTCTTGAGTGCCAATCCCGACCCTGACCATTTCCCATTGAAATCGATCATGTTCCATGTGGCGCCTGCTAGCCCCTCAATGGTAAGTGAATTGGTCCAGATGCGGCTCCAGTTTTACTGTCGTGGAACTCCACTAAAACTGCCCCGGAGTTTCAGGAACGGAGAATCCGGCCGCTGGACTATTCATTTCCCACATTGCTAACTGTTGAGTTGATGAAAGAGGTTGTTATGCATGTTAACAGATTATTTCTAGATGGTTTTAATCTGTTAATTCACAATGATTTATGCTTTTTGTGTGAAGACTGATTCACCATTAATATTTAAATGATGAGGGCAGCACGGTGGCGCAATGGGTTAGCACTGTGGCCTCACGGCGCCGAGGTCCCAGGTTCGATCCCGGCTCTGGGTCACTGCCCGTGTGGAGTTTGCACATTCTCCCCATGTTTGTGTGGGTTTCGTCCCCACAACCCAAAAATGTGCAAGCTAGGTGGATTGGCCACGATAAATTGCCCCTTTATTGGAAAAAATGAATTGGGTACTCTAAAATTAAAAAATACACATATTTAAATGATGGAAAGCAACTAACATGTCTGTAATTTCATTCTATTTTGGAGACAGCCTTACAAACACGGATCCACTTTTAGATTGTGTTGTTTGGAGGTTGGATCAACTTGTTGTGACTGGGTGATTCAATACAGTTAGTTATCACTTCATAGCTTCGATAAGAGTAGTCAATGTTCATGTTTCATATTTTAACAATTGACAATAATTGTAACATTGAATTTGCCTTTCTCACTTTGCAGTTAAGCGTACAGAAAATCAAATAATTGAACATGGTGATATTCTGGTTGACACTCCCAGAAGTGTTATGTTTTGTGACAACGGACCAAGAAGTTGTTTCTGGCCGCCTTCAACAGATGGAAATGTTTATGTGCCATATAGACTCGGTAGAGGATACAGTAAGCTACTTTCATTAATATTTTCTCTTGATGATAAACAAATATAACAACCATAGAAGCCTAGTATGGATCTTGGGCCACTCATGTTTCTTTATGTATTTAAGAAACAGAACAAAGGGTTTCTCTGAAGATTCAGTTAAGCCAATGAGCCTTAACTATGCAGACTGAGCAAGCTCCCAGCTTTGAACCCCACTCTGTACCATGAAGATATTTGAACGTGGAACAGATGCAGTGAATCTAGGCATTTGTTCTGTATCACCGGATTCTTTTCTCCATTCTTTCATGAGATGAGAGCTTCACTGGCAAGACCAACATTTGACCTTCCCTAATTGCTCTTGAGAAAGCATGAGTGAGTCTTTTCTTGAGCCGCAGTGTGCTGAAGGCACACCCACAACGCTATTTAGAAAGTTAATTTCAGTTTTTTGACTCAGCGACAATGAGGGAACAACGATGTAGTTCCAAGTCAGAATGTGTGCGTCTTGGATGAAAACTTTCAGATGATGTTCCAATCCTTTTTATGCCTTTATCCTTTGAGGTGTTACAGGTTATGGGTTTGAAAACTGCTGTCTACAGAGCTTTAGTGGGATTCTGCAATATATTTTACACATGGTTCACCCTGTTGCTATCGTGTGCAAATGGTGGAGGAAGTTAATGTTCGAGATAATGGATGGGGTGCCTATCAAGTGGGCTGCTATGTCCTGGAATGGTGTTGAGCTTCTTGAGCATTCAGGAAAATTGAGACTATTCATTACACTCCTGACTTCTGCATTGTAGATGGTGGGAACGCTTTGGGGAGTGAGGAGGTGAATTCACTGCTGCAATGTTCCCAACCCCTTGTAGCTTGTTGCTGCTAACTTTAGCCTTAGTTTAATTGCTCTGTTCTATCACCTTTGCTCTTGAGTCGCCAGGTATCTTTCTGATACCGCCACGTGGTTCAAGTCCGAATAATGATCAATAATCCAACACACCGCTTAGTAAGAGTTAAATCAACGCACATTTATTATGTACAGTAATCAATACTCATGCATAAATTCTACTTCTAAGCTACTTCCTACAACTAACAGGCCAATACTTAACTTGGAAATGGCCCACCAGGTCAGGGAAACGAATGGCCTGTCGTTTGGGTTCTGAGCCTGCGAAGCTGGTACAGATCGATAGCTAGGAGCGCCTATCTCGTAGCGAGCGTTGAAGTAAGACTTACGATTTGAGCAGCTGTTGCAGAAGGGTGCAGGAGGCAGAAAGGTGGCAGAGAGGTCGATTTGAATTTGGACTCTATACTTATAGTCCCCAGGGGCTTCCCGCCTTTCGGGGCGGACCCTGTACCTGGGGCGAGATTCTCCGACCCCCCGCTGGGTCGGAGAATAGCCGGGGGCTGGCGTGAATCCCGCCCCCGCCGGTTGCCGAATTCTCCGGCACCGGATATTCGGCGAGGGTGGGAATCGCGCCGCGCCGGTTGGCAGGCCCCCCCCCCCAGCGATTCTCCGGCCCGAATGGGCCGAAGTCCCGCTGCTAGAATGCCTGTCCCGCCGGCGTGGATTAAACCACCTCTCTTACCGGCAGGACAAGGCGGCGCGGGCGGGTTCCGGGGTCCTGAGGGGGTGGGGGGGGGGGCGCGGGGCGATCTGACCCCGGGAGGGGCCCCCACAGTGGCCTGGCCTGCGATCGGGACCCACCGATCCGCGGGCAGGCCTGTGCCGTGGGGGCACTCTTTTCGTTCCACCTTCGCCACGGTCTCCACCATGGCGGAAGAGACCCCCTCCACTGCGCATGCGCGGGGATGCCGTGAGCAGCCGCTGACGCTCCCGTGCATGCGCCGCCCGGCAAAGTCATTTCCGCGCCAGCTGGCGGGGCACCAAAGGCCTTTCCCGCCAGCTGGCGGGGCGGAAATCAGTCCGGCAAGGGCCTAGCCCTTCAAGGTTAGGGCTCGGCCGCTCAAGATGCGGAGGATTCCTCACCTTTGGGGCGGCGCGATGCCGGACTGATTTGCGCCGTTTTTGGCGCCGGTCGGCGGACATCGTGCCGATTGCGGAGAATTTCGCCCCTGGTTCCAAGTGATTGGACTTTGTCCCAATCACTTGGTTCGATATTCTCCAATGCTGGAGCGATTCCTTGATCGATGGGTGGTCTTGGGGTGATCGTTCACCTCCATTTGTGTAGACTCCTGTTGGCGCCGAAAAGTCTGGGTTGGCTTTGTGTCTAAAATGTTGCACATTGTTCCCGGGATTGCTCATTAATATTCAGATGGCTGGTGTTTTGTTGTGCTGATGGCTGCAGGTATCGATCTTGTCTGGCCTTCCTAGAGGCGAATACACAGTTTTCCCTGCAGCTGCTTGTTTTAGTCCTGTTGGCTGATTTTCCCATCAGCCTTTTCCGTTCGCCATTTTAAATCGGGGTTAGCCATTCTAAATCGGGAGTTAGCCATTTTAACTGGCTACAAGCTACATTATTTTTATGACAAATTCCATTCAGTTTTTTGTTAATGGTCATATGCAGGATGTCGATAGTGGGATAGTAAGCCATGTTAATTGGAAAGATTACATTCTCTCATACCTGGTATTTGTTTGGCATGACGATCACTTGCCACTTATCAACCCAAGTCAAAATAATGTCCAGGTCTTCATTGATCTGGATTGCTTATGTATCTGATGAGTTTTGAATGGTACTGAACACTGAAATCATCAATGAAGATCCACACCCCTGACCTTATTTTGGAGGGAAGGTCATCGATGAAGCAATTGAAGATGGTTGGATCAAGGACACTACACTGATGAACTTCTCCAGCAAAGTCCTGGTGTGGAGATCATTGGCCTCCAAAAACCACAACCATCTTTTTTAATGCTAGTTTTAACTAAAATCAATGAAGAGTTTTCCTCTTTTTCTATTGACTTCAATTTTGCTCGGGCTCCTTAATACCACACTTCAACCGCTGTCTTGATGTCAAGGGCAGTCACTCGCTACTTCTAGAAATCAGCTTTTTTGTCCATGTTTGGACCAAGGCTAGAATGTGATCAGAAGCTGAGTAGCCCTGTCAAAATCAAAACTAAGCATCAGTGATCAGATTATTGCTCTGCAAGCGCTGCTTGATAGCACTGTCCATCACTTTGCTGATAAGCGAGTAAAGTAACTAATGCACTAGATTGGATTTGTCTGTTTTTTGTGGGAAGGACTTATCTGGGCACTTTTCCCACCCTGTTGCATAAAAGCTGGCGTTATTTCTATACTGGAACAGCTTGGCTAATGTTGAGGCGAATTCTGGAGCACAAGTCTAAGGTAATTTGTAAGTGGTGGTATTCCCATGCATAAGTGGTCCTTGTTCTTCTAGGTTGTATAGCGTGTGAGTTTGGAACGTGTTGTGAAAGGAGCCTTGGTGAGTTGCTGCAGTGCACCTTGTGTAGATGATGCTGCTGCCACTGCATTGATGGTGGGGAACGAACGTTTAAGATGCTTTTATTTTTAGAAAATATTTTATTGAGGCATTTACAAATGTTAACAATTTTAGACATCAGAATTCAACAAGTACAATTTAAACAACAAACCCCCCAGTAACAAACCCCAGTCAACATGGCTTACACAGACAGTGCCACCTTCCCCAGCCCCCCTTCCGTTGGTTCTCCTGCCCTTACTCGTCCCCCCCATGCCTCCTCTCTCTTCCCCCCCTCCCCCACTGACAGTTCAATTTTTCTCAAAGTTGATGAACGGCTGTCACCTCCGAGCAAAACCCTGCAACGGATACCCTCAAGGCGAATTTAATTTTCTCAAGCCTGAGACACCTCGCAATGTCGCTAACCCACACTCCCGACTTCGGGGGCTCCGGATCCCTCCATCCTAGTAGGATCCGTCTCCGGACCACCAGGGAGGCAAAGGCTAGGACATCAGCCTCTCTTACCCCCTGGGCTCCCAGATCATCCGACACACCAAAGATTGCCACCTCTGGACTTGGCACCACCCTCAGCTTTAATACTTCTGACATGACGTCAGCAAACCCCTGATGTTTAAGATGCTTGATGGAATTTTGCCAATCTAGTGGGCTGCTTTGCCCTGGATGGTGTCAAGCTTTCGGAGTGTCAGCTGCATTCACTAGACCAATAGAGAGTATTCAGTCATACTCCTGACTTGTAACTTGTAGATTGATGGTAGGTTTTGGGGAGTCAGGAAGTGAGTTACTCTGAAGAATTCCCAGCCTCTGATATGCTCTGGCAGCCATACTATTTATATGGCCGATCCAGTTCAGTTTCTGGTCAATGTTAGTTGCTAAGATGTTGATAACGGGGTTGACAATGGTCATGTTATTTAATGTCAATTGGAAATAGTTAGATTTGCCCTTGTTGTATTTTGCTACTTATTGGCTATACATGGCATGGATGTTACTTGCCATTCATCAGCCCAAATCTGAATGTTGTTCAGATATTGTGCATATGGACACAGAATGCTTCAGTATCTGAGGAATTAAAAATGGTGCTGAACATTATGCAATGAACAGCCAACATCCCCTCTTCTGACCTTATGATGGAGGGAAGGTCATTGATGAAGCAGCTGAAGATGGTTGTTCCTTGAACACTACTCTAAAGAATTTCTACAGCGATGTATTGGTACTGATCTACAAAAGAACTGTCTTTTTTTGTGCTTGGTATGACTCACCCAGTGACGAGTTCCCCCCATGTCTCCACTGATACACATTGAATTCAGTTTTGCTCGGGGTTTTTGATGCCACACTTGGTCAAATGTTGCCTTGATGTCAAGGGCATTCACTCTCTCCTCCCTCTTGATTCCAGCTCCTTTATCCATTTTGGGACCAAGGCTGTAATTAGGATAGGAGCTGAGTGGCCCTGGCTGAACACAAACTTAACAACAATGAGCACATTATAGCTATATGCATGCTGCTTGATTGTACACTCGATGACACCTTCCATGACTTTGCTGATGATTGACAGGATACTGGTGGGTGAAAATAGAACTAGGGGGCATAGCCTCAAAATAAAGGAGAGCAAATTTAGGACTGAATTGAGGAGGAACTTCTTCACCCAAACGATCATGAATCTGTGGAATTCTCTGCCCAGTGAAGCAGTTGAGGCTACCTCCTTGAATGTTTTTAAGGCAAAGCGAGATAGATTTTTGAACAGTAAAGGAATTAAGGGTTATGGTTAGCGGGCGGCTAATGGAGCTGAGTACACAAAAAGATCAGTCATGATCTTATTGAATGGCGGAGCAGGCTCAAAGGGTCAGATGGCCTATTCCTGCTCCTAGTTCTTTGTTTACATCAATGGCAAGGTTGGATTTGTGCAGCTTGATTTGTGGACATGAAGTGGAAAACTTTCCACATTGCCGGGTAGATGCCAGTGTTGGAGCTGCATTGGAACAGCCTGGCTAAGGACACCACTAGTTCTTGAGCACAAATCTTCTGTACTATTACCAGAATATTATCAAGGGCCATAGCCTTTGCAGTATCCAGTACCTTCAGCCATTTCTTAAGATCACTGGAATGGATCACTTAGGAAGAGACTGAGATGGATTGTCCGTTTTACACATCTAGCTGAAGATTGTTGCAGTACTTCAGTCTTGTCTTTTCATGTGCAAAGATTCCCCATTATTGACTAGGTGAATATTTAAGGAGCCTTTCCCTCCAGTAGTTTAATTGTCCACCATCATTCATGACTGGATGTGGAAAGACTGCAGACCTTAAATGTTGTTTGTAGGATCTGTCTTTTATATGCTGCTTCCACCTTTTGACCTGCGAGTAGGCCTGTGTCATAGCTTCTCATGGAAGTATGGATATTGACAACCCCTCACCATGTCTTAGGCAGCAAAGTGCTTCCTGCTGTGAAAAAGATGAAGTCAAAGCACTGAGTTGTTTTTGATGTGAGGACCTGTACTCAGAGCAAAAGTGTTTATCAACATTGTGCTGAGCATCATAGCAGGGTAACGGAGATGCATTCAAGCATGAAGAGAAAGATCAATTAACAATCCACCAAACAGCTGTCGCTGGAGTAATACAATTGTCAATCACTGGTAAATGCAATGTATTACAGTGTGAAGTTGAATAGAAGATCTGCAATTCAAAGGCTGCCAAGGGATTTCAAGCCCTTTGAGGTGTTCTGAACTTTTCAAAAATACATTGAGAGTACCCAATTTATTTTTTTCCAATTAAGGGTAATTTAGCGTGGCTAATCCACCTACCCTGCACACCTTTCAGTTGTGGGGGTGAAACCCACGCAAACACGGGGAGAATGTGCAAACTCCACACGGACAGTGACCCAGAGCCGGGATCGAACCTGGTACCTCGGCGCCATGAGGCAGCAGTGCTAACCACTGCGCCACTGTGCTGCCCTTCGAGGTGCACTGAACTTCTGAGGACGCCTTTGTCACTTGTAACAGCTGCTCCTTTTAACTGAGGCAGCAGATGTTAGGAAAGGGTAAGTGAAAATGCAGATATTTTTCAAACTGGAATTCTCTTCAGCTTTCACGCAGGGGTCTCTGAGAGTGGAGGAGGGCTTTGGATGGGGGGGTCTCTGTTGAGGGCCTCCTGTTGGGGGGCTCTTGTTGGGAGGTCTTCTGTTGGGGGGGGGGCTCATCTGTTGGAGGAGGTGTGGGGAGCCTGATTCGGGGGCTCACCTGTTGGGGAGTGTGGGGGGGACTTGATTAAGGTGGTCTCCTGTTTGCGGGGGGTGGGGTGCTGTTTGGGGGGCCTGATGAGGAGTGTCTCCTGTTTAGGGGGGTGGGGGCCTCATGGGGTGTCTCCTGTTTGGAGGGGCAGGGAGGCCTGTTAGGATGTCCTCCTGTTTTGGGGATTGGGGGGGACCTGATGGGGGTTTGGTGGTGGAGGAGTCAGGTCCCCCTCAAACAAGAACCCACCCCCCCCCCCCCATCCCCCTCATGCATGTGTGCTGTGGGGGAGATGACCCGTAATTCCTGTGGTGGTGGGAACATGCCCCTACTCATCAGTGGGGGGGCATGATTTGCACTGTGGGGAGATGGGGGGGGGGGGGGTGCGGGGGGGTGCAGCCGCCTGACCTCGGTATCAGGCCGCCTGCTCAAAATGGCAACCTGATGCTTGAGGCTCCGAAAGAATCCGGCGAGCTTCTCTCCATCCATAAATTTGCATGGAGAGGGGGAGTGGATAGTTCTTGGGTGCCACTTCTAGAGCCAACAGAGACCAGGAGCAATTCTACTCTAGCGTGAGTACTTAGTCTCCAGAATGGAGATTCCAGCCCAAGCAGTCTACAGAGGGTGGGTGAGCAAAAATTTGGCAGATGGAATATAATGCAGAAAAATGTGGAATTATGCACTCTGGAAGAAAGAATAAAGGATTTGAATATTATTTGGATGGAGAAAGACTGTAAAAAAACTGCAGCACAGAGGTATTTTGGGGTCCTCGTGCATAAATCATAAAGCAAGCTGTCAAACTCAGCAGATAATTTGAAAGGCAAATAGACTGTTGGCCTTTATTTCAAAGGGAATGGAGTATAAAAATAGGGAAGTCTGCGAAGTCCTGCTAAAACTATACAAAGCGCACCTGGAATACTGTGAACAGTTTTGGTCCCATTATCTATGGAAAGATGGACTGGCATTGGAGGCAGTCCAGAGAAGGTTCACAAGGTTGATCCCGGGTATGGAGGGATTTTCTTATGAGGAGAGGTTAAGTAGTTTAGACCTGTAATAATTAGAGTTTAGAAGAATGAGAACCAACCTTATTGAGACAGATAGGATTCTCCTGGAGCTTAACATGGTAAGGATTCTCCTGGAGCTTAACATGGTAGATGCTAAGAGGATGTTTTCTCTTGTGGGAGAGTCTAGGACCAGAAGGTGTAACCTGAGTAAGGAGTTACCTGTTGAAGACAGATAAGGAGGAATTTCTTCTCTCAAGAGGGCAGTGAATCTGTGAAAGAGAGCTGTGGAGTCTGGTTCATTCAGTATGTTCAAGACTGAGATGGACAGATTTTTAATCATTGAGGGAATCAAGAGATATGGGGGTAGTGAGGAAGTGGAGTTCAGGGGTATATCAGATCAGCCATTTTCTTATTGAATGGCGGGGCAAACTCAATGAGCGGAATTGTCTACTTCTACTCATACGTCTTATGGTCTGTAGGATCTCAGTCTTGCACTGTAGTCGTGCATTGTTTAGCTTTCTGATGGTGCCTAAATGTAAGTTGAGACATCAGCCATCGGATCCTGCGTCATAGTCAGGTCCACAAGTGTTTGATTGGTCTTGGAGTCTATAGAGGGTAAGTGGGCAAAAATGTGGCAGATGGAATATAATGCAGGCAAATGTGAAGTTATTTACTCTGGAAGGAAGAATAAAGGGGTTTAATATGTAGTGAAAGCACTGAGGTTCTTTTGCAGAGGAGTTATGTTCAACTTATATAGAACTTTGCCTCCATCACATTCGGAGTACTGAGAATAATTCTGGGGAAGAATTTAATCTGCTTCTCCATGGCGAGTTTGGTTGAGGGGGTCATTTGATCAGGAGAAAGGGTGGTGGGGTGGAGACCATGCTGCCTTCCTGCCTCTAGCCTGATCAAACCCTGGTAAGGAAAGCTAATTGGAGCCAATCAATGGGCAATTAGTCATCTCACCACAACTGATATTGTCATGTGAGAGTACCTTTAAGAAATGGGTGTTTAAGAAATCTATCTTTAAGAAACGAAGTTGCTCATGTTACTGGAGCGATGTCAGAGTGTGGGTGGAGCTGAGCTCTACTTCTGCTTTTTAGTTTCAGTTTGAGAAAAAGCTTGGGTGTGTCTGTGTTTTTCAGTGAGCTGCATCTGGAATAAAAACAAAGGACTGCACTGTTGATCTCTGCCATCCAAAGACTATCTCTGGATCATTTGGTGAATTCAGAAGAATTATAAATGCTTTCAGTAGTGACTGTAAACTCTGATGTGCTTATGTTTAAAGGTTTGTTAAGTCTTTTGGGTGAAAAAGGACAGCATATAGGTTACTTAGTGTTGTATTCTTTGGGGGGTGCATTTGATTTACTGGTTGCTAAGATGTTCACTGTTTGTTTTAGAAAGGTTAACTTGAGTTCATAGAATAAACATTGTTTCACTTTTAAAAATTTCTGCTGTACCACACCTGTAGAGTGAGTGGGCTGTGTGCTTCCCATACCACAATTTATTAAAAGTTGTGGGTAAGGTGAACTACATGATACACTTTGGGGTTCTCTAAATCCTGACCCATAACAATTGGGGGCTCAAGGGGGATAAAAGTCCATCTATTGGATTGGCTTAGTGAACGTAAAGCCAGTGAGGGGTGAGCATATTGTGGTTGCTTTTCAGGTGTGGTATTTTAGTTTAAGTGGGGAGTGTGTTGTGGACAATGGCTCTTTCAGAGGCTCAGAAGTTTTTGGGGGTGGAGACGGTCACACGCAGTACCTTACGGACAGAGACTAAAAGCAGACTGTTAGTTTTGGCAAAAACATTGCAGTTAACATTACCTGCCAAAATGCGAAAAGATGAGGTAATTATGGCGGTGGCTAAGCATTTAAAGTTGCCTAAGATACAGTTTGACTTATTGGAAATGGCAAAAATTCAGTTGCAACTTAAACAAATGGAACACGAGAAAGAATTAAAGCAGCTTGAATACGAAAGAGATAGAGAGGTAAAATAAAGAGAAAGGGAGGTACAGATCATGGAAAAAGATAAAGAGAGAGTTTGAACTTCAGAAAATGGCCATGAATCATGACAGTCAGTTAATATTGTCATGCATAAAGGGAAACGTACAGTTGGATGACTCTGATGAGGATAGTGAGAAAGAGAGTCTAAGTCGAAGGCGTGGTGGGGATCTATTTCAGTATGTCCAAGCATTGCCAAGGTTTGACGATAAGGAGGTAGAAGCCTTTTTCATTTCATTTGAGAAAGTAGCTAAACAAATTAAATGGCCACAGGACATGTGGGTATTACTGATTCAAACAAAGCTGATAGGTAGGGTTGGTGAAGTGTTTGCATCATTAGCGGAGGAGGTATCTGGGACGTATGAGGAGGTTAAAAAATCCATCTTAGGTGCATATGAACTAGTGCCTGAAGCCTACAGACAAAGGTTTAGAAATTTAAGGAAAGAATTTGGTCAAACATACATGGAGTTTTAAAGGTTCAAACAGAGTAATTTTGATAGGTGGATAAGGGCTTTGAAAATATCCAAACGTATGAAGCTCTCAGAGAAATTATACTTTTGGAGCAGTTTAAAAATTTAATTCCTGATGTAGTGAGAACTCATGTGGAAGAACAGAGGGTTAAAACTGCGAGACTAGCAGCAGAAATGGCAGATGTTTATGAATTAATTCATAAATCAAAGATTGGTTTACGACATCAGTTTCAGCCTGTGAGGGATAGAAACTGGGGATATGAGAAATACTCAAGAGGCAAAAGTAAAGGTGATCTGATGGGAGATAATAAGGAGAGTGTACCTCAGATGAAAAAAAACATCCGGGAGGGTGGAAAAGAAATGAAAGGTTGCAAGTTTTCACTGGAATAAACTAGGCTGTGTAATGTCACAGTGTTGGTGGTTGAAGAAAAGCACTGGGAAGGCTGATGTGGTAAAACAGGATAAGACAGTGGGGTTTGTTAGAGTGGTAAAGGAAAGCCCAAGGGAAACGAAGGAGGTGCAAAAGATTGTATAGACTGTTCAAGAAGTGAGTGATAAGAAGGTGCAGATGTATTTAAAGAATTTACTTGTGTGGGTAAAGTTTACTCATGTGTATCAGGGGGAGCAGGTAAAGAAGTCACAATTTTAAGAGATACGGGATCTAGTCAATCTTTAATGGTAAGAGATGAGGAGTTATGTAGGTTGGGAAGAATATTGCCAGAAAAGGTGGTAATATGTGCAATTCAGGGTGAGAGGAGGAGCGTTCCATTATATAAGGTAAGGCTGGAAAGTCCAGTGAAGAGTGGTGAAGTGGTAGTAGGAGTAATAGAGAAACTATCTTGTCCAGGAATACAGTTTATCTTGGGTAATGATATAGCTGGATCGCAGGTGGGAGTGATGCCTACTGTGGTTGATAAGCCACTGGAAAATCAGACAACTGAACGGTTGAAGGACGAATATCCTCGGATTTTTCCGGATTGTGTAGTAACAAGGTCGCAAAGTCACAGGTTAAGACAAGAGGAGAAATCAAAGAATGAAAATGAAGTTGAAGTGCAATTATCAGAAACAATTTTTGATCAGATGGTTGAAAAAGAACAAAAACAGGTGGAGGATGAGGCGGATATTTTTAGTTCAGGAAAATTGGCAGACTAACAACAGAAAAATGTAGAAATAAAGCGGATATATCAGAAAGCATATACGGAAGAGGAATCTGAGAGTATACCAGGGTGTTATTACCATAAAAATGATGTCTTGATGAGAAAATGGGGACCTTTACATATGCAGACGGATGAAAAGTGGGCAGAAGTTCATAAAGTAGTATTGCCGGTAGGGTATAGAAAGCAGGTGTTGCGAGTTGCACATGAGGTACCAGTGGGAGATCATTTAGGAATAAGGAAAAGTCAAGCTACAATCCATAACGTTTTTATTGGTCTGGCCTACATAAAGATGTAGTTAAATTTTGTCAATCATGTCACACATGTCAAGTGATAGGGAAACTTCAAGCAGTGATAAAACCAGCACCCTTACTACCCATTCCAGCATTTGAGGAACCTTTTACAAGGGTCCTAATTGATTGCGTAGGACCGTTTCCGAAACCAAAAAGTGGGAATCAATACCTTTTGACGATAATGGATGCGTCTACTAGGTTTCCAGAGGCCATTTCAGTACGTAATATTACAGCTAAAAAGATTGTGGAGGAGTTACTTAAATTCTCTACTAGATATGGACTACCCATAGATATACAATTGGATCAAGGTTATTCAAAGAAGTTGTGGATAGCTTAGGAATAAAACAATTTAAATCAACTGCGTACCATCCAGAATCGCAGGGTGTGTTAGAAAGGTGGCATCAGACATTAAAGACAATGTTGAGGGCTTATTTTCAAGATTATCCAGAGGATTGGGATAAAGGAATTTCATTCGTACTGTTTGCAATTTGGGATGCACCTAATGAGTCAATCAAATTTAGTCGTTTTGAACTAATTTTTGGTCATGAGGTAAGAGGACCACTTAAATTGATTTTGGAAAAATTGGTCGGTGAGAAATCGGAAATTACATGATTTGATTACATGTCAAATTTTAGGGAACGATTAAATAGAGCAGGTGAATTGGCCAGACAACATTTGAACGTTGCACAAAATGTCATGAAACGGGTAGCGGACAAGAAATCCAAAGTTCGTAGTTTTGCCAGTGGAGATAAAGTTTTAGTATTGTTACCAGTGAACCATTAAAAGCTAGGTTTTGTGGATCTTATCAAATTGAAAGGAAATTAAGTGATGTGAATTATGTGGTAAAAACATCAGACAGAAGGAAGAATCACCGAGTGTGTCATGAATATGCTTAAAAGGTACTTTGAAAGGGAAGGAGAGAAAAAGGAGGAGGTTTTAATGATTCTAACTCAAAGTGACGAACCAAATCCAGATGACTGAATTTGACATAAGTCAAATTAAATTGGAAAACGAGGATATTCTTAAAAATTGGGATAATTTGTTGAGTAATCTTCCAGGGGAAAAACAAACTGACCTGAAAGAGTTATTGATGTCACATGGGCAAGTTTGTGGAGATAAATTGGGAAGCAAAAATGGCCATACATGATGTAGATGTGGGAAATGCTGTTCCAAACAAACAACATCCATACAGACTTAACCCTTTAAAACCGGCACAGGTTAACAAAGAGATTGAGAGTATGCTTAAAAATGGCATAATTGAAGTGGGTTGCAGCCAATGGAGCTCACCCATAGTGATGGTACCAAAACCAGACAGTATCCAACGGTTGTGTGTGGACTATAGAAAGGTCAATGCAGTTACAAGTATGGACTCTTATCCTATCCCACGTTTGGAGGATTCCATTGAGAAAGTGGGACAATCAGCTTTTATTTCTAAACTGGATTTACTTAAAGGTTACTGGCAGGTACCTTTATCAGAAAGGGTGAAGGAGATTTCAGCTTTTCTGACTTCAGATGGTATATACCAATTCAAAGTTATGCCGTTTGGCATGAAAAACGCCCCAACCACATTTCAACGGTTAACTAACAAAGTTGTTTCAAGATTACCCAATTGTGCGGTTGTAGCGCACAATGACTTACGAGAGACGAATAGAGATGAAGTCGATGAGGCTTTATTAAGCGTGACTTGTTCCCCGCAGTTCAGCAACAGACTGGAGCTGCGGGGAGAACTCCTGGTTCTTATACTCCGCCTTCAGGGCGGAGCTAGAGATCAACAGCCAACCAGGACCCGGGATCTGTCAGCCAATGGCATCACGGCTTCACAGTCCCACATGACCCCTAATGCGTACTACCACATTCACCCCTTGTTAAAAATGAACCCGGCGGGGTGGTGCTTCGCATGGTGGTAGGGGTTTACAAGGCTGGTCCTGGGAGGAAAAAACTTTTGCATGTCATTACAGTGCCCTACACTTTGCCCTACTGGGCTATGTACAGGGTTTGTGAACTATTTACAATATTCGTAAGAAGAAAAAAAGAACATTCTCGTTAAAGTCCACAACATTCTTGTGTTACACCGATGCCACGAGTCGGTGGTGGTGCAGGTGCTTGTTCCAGCGTTGTCGTCTCCGGGAGCTTTACGGTGTCTGCTTCTGCTTCACTCCTGGTCGGACATGGGAGGAGGACCTATCCTCCCGGGAAGGGGGCGGTCGCTGGGTGCGCCGGTGGCAGGGAGGGGGTGATTGGTGTTGGGGGGGGTGTGCGTGTTGCCGGCTGGCGCCAGGTCTCGCAGGGAGACCGTGTCCTGTTGGCCGTCGGGGTACGCCACGTAGGCGTACTGCGGGTTCGCGTGGAGGAGGTGAACCCTCTCGACCAACGGGTCCGACTTGTGCGCCCGCACATGTTTTCGGAGCAAGATGGGTCCTGGGGTCGCCAGCCAGGTCGGCAGCGACGTTCCAGAGGAGGACTTCCTGGGGAAGACAAGGAGGCGCTCATGAGGCGTTTGATTAGTGGTAGTACACAGCAGCGACCGAATGGAGTGGAGAGCGTCCGGGAGGACCTCCTGCCACCGTGAAACTGGGAGATCCCTGGACCATAGGGCCAGTAGGACGGTCTTCCAGACCGTGCCGTTCTCCCTCTCTACTTGCCCATTCCCCCGGTGGTTGTAGCTGGTCGTCCTGCTCGAGGCTATACCCTTGCTGAGCAGGAACTGGCGCAGCTCGTCACTCATGAAGGAGGACCCCCTGTCGCTATGGATATATGCGGGGCAACCGAACAGTGTGAATATGGTGTTAAGGGCTTTAATAACTGTGGCCGCTGTCATGTCGGGGCAGGGGATGTCAAAAGGGAAACAAGAGTACTCGTCCACCACGTTCAGGAAGTATGTGTTGCGGTCGGTGGAGGGGAGGGGCCCTTTGAAATCCAGACTGAGGCGTTCAAAGGGACGGGAAGCCTTGATCAGGTGCGCTCTATCCGGCCTGAAAAAGTGCGGTTTGCACTCTGCGCAGATGTGGCAGTTCCGGGTGACTGTACGGACCTCCTCCACGGAGTAGGGAAGGTTGCGGGACTTTATAAAATGGTAGAACCGAGTGAACCCCGGGTGGCAGAGGTCCTCGTGGAGGGTTTGGAGACGGTTTATTTGTGCGTTTGCACATGTGCCGCGGGATAGGGCATCGGACGGCTCGTTCAGCTTTCCGGGACGATACAAGATCTCGTAGTTGAAGGTGGAGAGCTCGATCCTCCACCTTTAACTTTGCCCCGCTGTGCATTATCGAACATGAAAGCTACCGACCGTTGGTCAGTGAGGAGAGTGAATCTCCTGCCGGCCAGGTAATGCCTCCAATGTCGCACAGCTTCCACTATGGCTTGGGCTTCCTTTTCCACTGAGGAGTGGCGGATTTCTGAGGCGTGGAGGGTTCGGGAGAAAAAGGCCACGGGTCTGCCCGCTTGGTTAAGGGTGGCCGCTAGAGCTACATCGGAGGCGTCGCTCTCGACCTGGAAGGTGAGGGACTCGTCGATGGCGCGCATCGTGGCCTTTGCGATATCCGCTTTGATGCGGCTGAAGGGGGAAGGTAGTGGTCTGTATTAGGGGGCGGGCCTTGTCTGCGTACTGGGGGACCCACTGGGCGTAATATGAAAAGAACCCCAGGCAGCGTTTCAGGGCTTTGGAGCAGTGGGGGAGGGGAAATTCCATGAGGGGGCGCATGCGTTCGGGGTCGGGGCCTATTATCCCATTGCGCACTACATATCCCAAGATGGCTAGCCGGTTTGTGCTAAACACGCACTTGTCCTCGTTGTATGTGAGGTTCAAGGCTTTAGCGGTCTGGAGGAATTTTTGGAGGTTGGCGTCGTGGTCATGCTGATCGTGGCCGCAGATGGTTACGTTGTCGAGATACGGGAACGTGGCCTGCAACCCGTGTTGGTCAACCATTCGGTCCATCTCCCGTTGGAAGACCGAGACCCCGTTTGTGACGCCAAATGGGACCCTTAGTAAGTGGTATAGTCGCCCGTCTGCCTCGAAGGCTGTGTACTTGCGGTCACTTGGGCGGATGGGAAGCTGGTGGTAGGCGGACTTGAGGTCCACGGTGGGGAAGACCTTATATTGGGCAATCCGATTGACCATGTCGGATATGCGGGGGAGAGGGTACGCATCTAGCTGTGTGTACCTGTTGATGGTCTGGCTATAGTCTATGACCATCCTTTGCTTCTCCCCTGTCTTTACTACTACCACCTGTGCTCTCCAGGGACTATTGCTGGCCTGGATTATGCCTTCCTTCAGCAACCGCTGGACTTCGGACCGAATAAATGTCCGGTCCTGGGCGCTGTACCGTCTGCTCCTAGTGGCGACGGGTTTGCAATCCGGGGTGAGGTTTGCAAACAAGGATGGGGGTTCAACTTTGAGGGTTGCGAGGCCGCAGATAGTGAGTGGGGGTATTGGGCCGCCGAATTGGAATGTTAGGCTCTGCAGGTTGCACTGGAAGTCTAATCCCAGTAATGTGGGCGCGCAGAGTTGGGGAAGGACGTAGAGCCTGTAGTTTTTAAACTCCCTCCCTTGCACCGTTAGGGTCACTATGCAGAACCCTTTGATCTGTACGGAGTGGGATCCTGCAGCTAGGGAAATCTTTTGCGTACTGGGACGGATGGTCAAAAAACAGCGTCTTACCGTGTCGGGGTGGATGAAGCTTTCTGTGCTCCCGGAGTCGATCAGGCATGGTGTCTCGTGTCCGTTGATCAGCACCGTTGTTGTCGTCGTCTGGAACGTCCGGGGCCGTGCTTGGTCCAGCGTCACCGAGGCCAGACGTGGTCGCAGTGTCTCAGCGTCTTCTTCGAACCCCGTGGAGCCGTCGATGCTGAGGTCCATTGTTGTCGTCCAAGATGGCGGCGGGGGTGAACAAAATAGCCGCCCCCATGCATCGCACATGGCTGGGGGGTCCCAAGATGGCGGCGGGGGTGGACAAAATGGCCGCCCCCATGCATCGCACATGGCTGGTGGGTCACAATATGGCGGCGCCCATCCTCCCCTCGTGGTGGCCGGGACCCAAAATGGCGGCGCCTGCGGGTCGCACATGGGGCGCTGGGGGGGTTGGGGAGCGTTTGGGATGCGCTGGACTCTTTCTTCTCCGGGGACAGCGGCGACCCCCCGGCACCGGCACACAGCCGCGAAATGGCCCTTTTTGCCGCAGCTCTTGCAAATCGCTGCGCGGGCCGGGCAGCGCTGCCGGGGGTGTTTCACCTGGCCGCAGAAATAGCAGCGGGCCCCCCCGGGATGACCTGGCGTCAGAACCGCGCAAGCCTGGGTTGGGGGGGGGGGGGTTGTCGCGACGGGGGTCCACGGAGCTCAAGGGGCTGCCGCACGGTCGGGGCCGTACGCCCGGGTGTTTTGCGCGGCCACATCTAGGGAAGCTGCAAGGGCCCGTGCCTCTGAGAGTCCTAGCGACTCTTTTTCTAGCAGTCTTTGGCGGATTTGGGGAGAGTCCATACCTGCCACAAACGCATCGCGAATTAACATGTCCATGTGTTCAGCCGTGTTTACCGGCGGGCAGCTGCAGGCCCGTCCCAAAATTAGCAGCGCGGCGTAGAATTCGTCTAGCGACTCTCCGGGACTTTGCCGTCTCGTTGCGAGTTGGTAGCGTGCGTAGACCTGGTTCACTGGGCGAACGTAGATGCTCTTTAGTGCTGCGAACGCCGTCTGGAAATCCTCTGCGTCTTCTATGAGAGGGTAAATTTCCGGGCTTACCCTCGAATGCAGGACCTGCAGTTTCTGGCCTGTGATCCGACCGGGGGCCGTTCGGAGGTAGCCTTCGAAACAAGTCTGCCAGTGTTTAAAAATTGCTGCTGAGTTCACTGCGTGGGGGCTGATCCTCAGGCATTCCGGGACGATCCTGAGCTCCATAGTCCTTTAAGCACGCTTAATAAATTGTAGCGCACAATGACTTACGAGAGACGAATAGAGATGAAGTCGATGAGGCTTTATTAAGCGTGACTTGTTCCCCGCAGTTCAGCAACAGACTGGAGCTGCGGGGAGAACTCCTGGTTCTTATACTCCGCCTTCAGGGCGGAGCTAGAGATCAACAGCCAACCAGGACCCGGGATCTGTCAGCCAATGGCATCACGGCTTCACAGTCCCACATGACCCCTAATGCATACTACCACAGCGGTATACATCGCCGATCTGGTAATTTTCAACCAGACATGGAGAGAACAATTAAAACATCTGATGGAGTTATTCGATCGACTTCAGGAGGCGGGTTTGGTGATAAACCTAAAGTGATTTCTTGGCATGAGTGGATTATCGAATATTTGTTGAAAAGTTTTGTAGCATGATTGCTCCACTGATGGACATGCTGAAAACACGTCAACAATTTCAATGGATAGCGGACTTTCAACAGACATTTGACTGCCTGAAAGTTGTGATAACCAATGCTCCTGTGTTGGAGAATTGCAAGGGACTCTGTGATCAGATTGAACTAAAGTATCTGACTTTGAACAGAAATGCCAAGGCGTAGAGAAATGGACCGATTGTTAAGAGACCTTCTTGTTCAAAGAGACTGTCAATCAAGAAAGAATTTCAGTTGGAGGAAGAACGAAAAAAAGATGGACTATATTATTATACCTGTTTGTGTGTGTTGTTTTTTGAAACGATAAAGTATAGTTACTGTGTGCATTTCTTAAAGGATAGTGCAAAGGTGAAAAATGAAACCATCTTGAAGTTGATGGGTTGTTTTTTTCTTTGGGGGAAGTGGCATGTGAGAGTACCTTTAAGAAATAGGTGTTTAAGAAATGTACCTTTAAGAAATGGAGGTGCTCATGTTACTGGAGTGATGTCAGAGTGTGGGTGGAGCTGAGCTTTACTTCTGATTTTTAGTTTCAGTTTGAGAAAAAGTGATCTGCATCTGGAGTAAAAACAAAGGGCCTGTACTGTTGATCACTGCCATCCAAAGACTATCTTGCAAAAAAAATAAACCATCAACTTCAAGATGATTTCATTTTTCACTTTTGCACCATCCACTAAGAAATGCACACAGTAAATATACATTTTCATTTAAAGAAAACAACACACGCAAACAGGTATAATAATATAGTCCATTTTTCTTTGTTCTTCTTCCTCCAACCGAAATCCTTCTCGATTGATCACATTCGTGACAAAGCATCGGCTATCACATTTTCCCGGCCTGCCACGTGTACTATTTTTAAATGAAATGGCTGTAACAACAAACTCAATCGAAACAGCCTTGCATTGTTATTCCAAAATCGCCCCAAAACGTCAAAGGATTATGATCAGTATATATAATGGTGTCAGATGGATTGCTGGTCACATAAATGTGAAAATGTTGCAAAGCCAGCACCAAACTCAAAGTCTCCTTCTCAATCGTTGAATACTTTTTCTGGTGAGAATTCAATTTCTTTGAAAAATAACCAACAGGCCGCTCTAGCCCTTCATCGTCGTCTTGTAGAAGCACCGCACCTACGCCCACATCGCTCGCATCAACAGCCACTTTGAAGGGTTTGGTATAATCTGGGATGACTAACACAGGAGCAGTGGTTAACACAGCCTTCAGGCTGTCAAATGCCTGTCGACACTCCGCTGTCTACTGGAATTTGTTACGCTTCTTGAGCAAGTCTGTCAGTGGAGCGACCACACTGCTAAAATTTGGTACAAATTGGTAAAATTCAATCTTACCAAAAAATCGCATTATTTCCCGTCGTGTCGAGGGTATTGGAAACTCCCCAATAACTTTTGTTTTCACATCCCGTGGGACCAGTCGACCCTGTCCAATTGTATGGCCAAGGAAAGTGACTTGAGCTTTTCCAAATTCACTTTTGGCTAGGTTATCACCAAACCCGCCTCCTGAAGTCGATCGAATAACTCCCTCAGATGGTTTAAATGTTCTTTCCATGTCTGGCTGAAAACTACCAGATCGTCGATGTATACCGCACAATTGGGTAGTCCTGAAATGACTGTATTAATTAACCGTTGAAATGTTGCTGGGGCGTTTTTCATGCCAAATGGCATAACTTTGAACTGGTATATACCATCTGGAGTCACAAAAGCTGAAATCTCCTTCGCCCTTTCAGATAAAGGTACTTGGTAGTAACCTTTCAGTAAATCCAATTTGGAAATAAAAGCAGCTTGTCCCACTTTCTCAATGCAATCCTCCAAACGTGGGATAGGATAAGAGTCCGTTCTTGTAACTGCATTCACCTTTCGATAGTCCACACACATCCGTTGGGTACCGTCTGGTTTAGGTACCATCACTATGGGTGTTGTTTGATAGGAACAGCATTTCCCACATCTACATCATGTATAAGCCATTTTAGTACTTCCCAATTTATCTCTACAAACTTGCCCATGTGATATCAATAACTCTTATCAGGTTAGTTCATTTTTCCTCTGGAAGGTAACTTGACAATTCATCCTAATTTTTAAGAACATCCTCATTTTCCAATTTAATTTGAAGTATGTCAAATTCACAGTCATCTGGATTTGGTTTGTCACTTTGAGTTAGAATCATTAAAACCTCCTTTTTCTCTCATTCCCTTTCAAAGTACCTTTTAAGCATATTCACATGACACACTCGGTGAGTCTTCCTTCTATCTGGTGTTTTTACCACATAATTCACCTCACTTAATTTCCTTTCAATCTGATACGGTCCACAAAACCTAGCTTTTAAAGGCTCCCCTATCACTGGTAACAACACTAAAACCTTCTCCCCACTGGCAAAACTACAAACTTTGGATTTCTTGTCCACTACCCGTTTCAACACATTTTGTGCAACTTTCAAATGTTGTCTAGCCAATTCACCTGTTCTATTTAATCGTTCCCTAAAATTTGACACGTAATCCAATAGTGTAATTTCCGATTTCTCACCCACCAATTTTTCCTTAATCAATTTAAGTAGTCCTCTTACCACATGCCAAAAAATTAGTACAAAAGGACTAAATTTGCATCCCTAATTGCAAACAAGACGAATGGGATTCATTTATCCCAATCCTCTGGATAATCTTGACAATACGCCCTCAACATTGTCTTTAATGTCTGATGCCACCTTTCTAACGCTCCCTGCGATTCTGGATGGTACGCAGTTGATTTAAATTGTTTTATTCCGAAGCTATCCATAACTTCTTTGAATAACTTTGAAGTAAAATTTGTTCCTTGATGCGATTGAATTTCTGTGGGTAGTCCATATCTAGTAAAGAATTTAAGTAACTCCTCCACAATCCTTTTAACTGTAATATTATGTACTGGAATGGCATCTGGAAACCTAGTAGACACATCCATTACAGTCAAAAGATATTGATTTCCACTTTGTGTTTTAGGAAGCGGTCCTACATAATCGATTAGGGCCCTTGTAAAAGGTTCCTCAAATGCTGGAATGGGTATTAAGGGTGCTGGTTTTATCACTGCTTGAGGTTTCCCTATCACTTGAGATGTGTGACATGATTGACAAAATTTAACTACATCTTTATGTAGTCCAGGCCAAAAAATGTTTTCTGGATTTTAGCTTGAGTTTTCCTTATTCCCAAATGACCTCCCACTGGTACCTCATGTGCAACTCGCAACACCTCCTCTCTATACCCTACCGGCAATACTACTTTATGAACCTCTGCCCATTTTTCATCCGCCTGCATATGTACAGGTCTCCATTTTCTCATCAAGACATCATTTTTACGGTAATAACACTCTGTTTTACTCTCAGATTCCTCTTCCGTATATGCCGTTCTGATATATCCGTTTTATTTCTACATCTTTCGGTTGTAAGTCGGCCAATTTTCCTGAACTAAAAATATCCGCCTCATCCTCCACCTGTTCTTGTTCTTTTTCAACCATCTGATCAAAAATCGTTTCTGATAATTGCACTTCAATTTCATTTTCACTCTTTGATTTCTCCTCGTCTTAACCTGTGACTTTGCAACCTTGTTACTATGCAATCCGGAAAAATCCCAGGATATTCGTCCTTCAACACTTCAGTTGACTGATTTTCCACTGGCTTATCAACCACAGTAGGTATCACTCCCACCTGCGATCCAGCTATAGCATTACACAAGATAAACTGTATTCCTGGACAAGATAGTTTATCTATTACTCCTACTACCACTTCACCACTCTTCACTGGACTTTCCAACCTTACCTTATATAATGGAACGCTACTCCTCTCACCCTGAATTCCACATATCACCACCATTTCTGGCAACATTCTTCCCAAACTACATAATTCCTCATCTCTTACGATTAAAGATTGACTAGCCCCTGTATCTCATAAAATTGTGACTTCTTTACCTGCTCCTCCTGATACACATGAGTAAACTTTACCCACACAAGTAAATTCTTTAAAGACATCTGGCACCTTCTTAACAATTACTTCTTGAACAGGCTGTACAATCGTTTGCACCTCCTTCACTTCCCTCGGGCTTTTCTGTACCACTCTAACAAACCCCATTGTCTTGTCCTGTTTTACCACATCAGCCTTCCCAGTGCTTTTCTTCAACCACCAACACTGTGACTTTACATGGCCTAGTTTATTACAGTGAAAACATTTGAAACTTTTCATCTCTTTTCCACCCTCCTGGATTTCTTTTTTAATCTGAGGTACACTCTCTTTATTGTCTCCCATCAGATCATATTTACCTTTACCATTTGAGTATTTCTCATGTCCCCAGTTTCTATCCCTCACCGGCTGAAACTGATGTCGGAAACCAATCTTTGATTTATGAACTAATTCATAATCTTCTGCCATTTCCGCTGCTAATCTCGCAGTTTTAACCCTCTTCTTCCACATGAGTTCTCACTACATCAGGAATTGAATTTTTAAACTCCTCCAAAAGTATAATTTCTCTGAGAGCTTCATACGTTTGGTCTAGTTTCGAAGCCCTTATCCACCTATCAAAATTACTCTGTTTGAGCCTTTCAAACTCCATGTATGTTTGACCAAATTCTTTCCTTAAATTTCTAAAATTTGTCTGTAACCTTCAGGCACTAGCTCATCTGCACTTAAGATGGATTTCTTCAAGGCTGGAGTGGGCGGGGCCGTGGTGGGGAAGTGCGGGTTTTTCCCCGCGCTTGGGATGGAAGGGGGAGGCGGAGAGCCTGCTGGTGAGTAATGGAGGGGGAGGGGAAGTCCCACAATGGGAGGAGTCGAAGGAGAGACGGGAGCGGCCGGGGTCAGCAGGAGTCAGCTGACTTGCGGGAGTGCAATGGGGGGAGTAATGCAGCTAGAGGTGGTCCTAGCTGGGGGGGGGGGGGGACCGGGTTGCTGCTGGTATGTTCAACGGGGAGCTGGAGCGAGTAGAGAGGGTTGGGACGGGGGTCTGCCGCTGTGGGGAAGGGGCCGGGCGTGGGGCGCGGGCACGTGGCTGGCCGAGGAGGGGTGTTGGCTGGTCGGTGGGGGAGGGGGGGGCGGGTAGCCCCCTGATCCGGCTGATAACCTGGAACGTAAGGGGGCTGAATTGGCCGGTTAAGCGGTCCCGGGTGTTCGCACACCTGAAGGGGCGTATAGCGGATGTGGTCATGCTCCAGGAGACACACCTGAAGGTGGCAGACCAGGTAAGATTGAGGAAGGGGTGGGTAGGCCAGGTGTTTCATTCTTCATTTGGGGCTGGATGCCCAAAATTGGGGGTGGCGATCTTGGTGGGAAATAGGGTGTCGTTCGAGGCGTCGAGCATTGTGACAGACAATGGCGGCAGGTACGTAATGGTAAGTGGTAAGCTGCAAGGGGAAAGGGTGGTGCTGGTCAACGTGTACGCCCCAAATTGGGATGATGCGGGTTTTTTGCGGCGTATGTTGGGTCAGATCCCGGTCTTGGAAGTGGGAGGCCTGATAATTGGGGGGGGGACTTTAACACGGTGTTGGATCCGGCCCTGAATCACTCCAGGTCTAGGAGGGTAGGAGGCCGGCGGCGGCTAAAGTGCTGAGGGGGTTTATGGACCAGATGGGAGGGGTGGACCCTTGGAGATTTGCAAGGCCGGGGGCTAGGGAATTTTCATTCTTCTCGCACATTCACAAGGCCTATTCCCGGATCGACTTTTTTGTTATGAGCAGGGCGCTGATTGCAAAAGTAGAGGATACCGAGTACTCGGCGACAGCCATTTCGGATCACGCCCCGCATTGGGTAGACCTAGAGCTGGGGAAGAGAGGGACCAGCGCCCGTTGTGGCGCTTGGAGGTGGGGCTGTTGGCGTACAAGGAGGTGAGCGAGCGGGTCCGAAGAAGCATAGAGAAGATACCTGGAGGCCAATGATAACGGGGAGGTCCGAGTGGGGATAGTCTGGGAGGCGCTGAAGGTGGTGGTTGGGGGAGAGCTGATCTCCATTAGGGCCCACAAGGAGAGGAGAGAGCAGAGGGAGAGGGAGAAGCTCGTGGGGAAGATGGTGAGGGTAGACAGGAGGTATGCGGAGATGCCGGAGGAGGGACTGTTGAGGGAGAGGCATAGCCTCCAGGCCGAATTCGACCTGTTGTCCACCAGGAAGTTGGAGGCGCAGCAGAGGAAGGGCCAGGGGGCGATTTATGAATATGGGGAAAAGGCAAGTCGGATGCTGGCGCATCAGCTTCGGAAGCGGGACGCAGCTAGGGAGATTGGGGGAGTTAAGGATGGGGGGGGGGGGCGATGGGGGGGAGTGTGGAGCGGAGTGGGTTTGGCATCAATGGGGTCTTCAGAGACTTTTATGAGGAACTGTATCGGTCCGAGTTCCCACTGGAGGAGGTAGGGATGGGCCGCTGAAGTTCCCGAAGGTGGAGGAGGGACTGGTGGCGAGATTAGGGGCCCCGATTGGGTTGGAGGAGCTGGCCAAAGGGATAGGGAGCATGCAGGCAGGGAAGGCACCGGGGCCGGACGGTTTCCCGGTCGAATTTTACAAAAAATATGTGGACCTGTTGGACCCGTTGCTGGATAGGACCTTCAATGAGGCAAGGGGGGGGGGGGTTGCCCCCGACGATGTCCTGGGCCCTGATCTTTTTGATCCTGAAGCGGGACTAGGATCCCCTGCAGTGTTGGTCTTCCAGGCCGATTTCATTGTTAAATGTAGATGCCAAGGTGCTGGCGAAGGTTTTAGCCACGAGAATTGAGGATTGTGTGTCGCAGGTCATCCACGAAGACCAGACGGGGTTCGTGAAGGGGAGGCAGTTGAATGCGAATGTGCGGAGGCTCCTGAACGTTATTATGATGCCGGCAAGGGAGGGAGAGGCGGAGATAGTGGCGGCGATGGACGCTGAGAAGGCCTTCGATAGGGTAGAGTGGTGATACTTGTGGGAGATGCTGAAGAGGTTCAGGTTGGGGAGGGGTTCGTCAGGTGGGTTAGCCTGTTGTACGAGGTCCCACTGGCGAGTGTGGCCACGAACAAGAGGAGGTCTGAGTACTTTTGGTTGCATTGAGGGACAAGGCAGGGGTGTTCCTTGTCCCCCCTGCTCTTCGTGCTGGCGATTGAACCCCTGGCTATGGCACTGAGGGAGTCGAGGAACTGGAGGGGGCTGGTGCGGGGTGGGGAGGAGCATAGGGTGTCACTCGATGCGGACGACTTGCTGCTATATGTGGCGGACCCGGTGGGGGGAATGTCGGAGGTAATGAGGATCCTCAGGGAGTTCGGGGATTTCTCAGGGTACAAACTCAACATGGGGAAGAGCAAGTTGTTTGTGGTTCACCCAGGGGACCAGGAGAGGGGGATTGGCGAGCTCCCACTAAAAAGGGCGGAGAGGAGTTTCAGGTGTTTGGGGGTCCAGGTGGCCAGCAGCTGCGGGGCCCTGCATAGACTTAATTTCACGAGGCTGGTGGAGCAAATGGAGGAGGAGTTTAAGAGGTGGGACGCGTTGCCGCTGTCCCTGGCGGGTAGGGTGCAGTCAGTCAAGATGACGGTGCTCCCAAGGTTTATGTTCCTGTTCCAGTGCCTCCCCTTTCTTATCCCGAAGGCCTTCTTTAGGCGCGTCAACAGGAGCATAACGGGGTTTGTGTGGGCGCGAGGGACTCCGAGGGTGAGAAGGGTGTTCCTGGAGCGGGGTAGGGATTGGGGGGGTCTGGCGCTGCCCAACCTCTGTGGGTACTACTGCACCGCCAATGCGGCGATGGTGCGCAAGTGGGTGATGGAGGGGGAGGGGGCTGCATGGAAGTGGATGGAGACGACGTCTTGTAAGGGTACGAGTCTGGAGGCGCTAGCAACGGCGCCTCTGCCGCTTCCTCCAATGAGATATACCATGAACCTGGTGGTGGCGGCTGCCCTCAGAATTTGGGGGCAATGGAGGCGGCACAGGGGTGAAATGGGGGCCTCTGTGTGGACCCCGATACGGGGGAAACCACCATTTGTCCCAGGGAGAATAGATGGAGGGTTTTCGGGGTGGCACAGGTTGAGGGACCTGTTTATGGATGGGAAGTTCGCGAGTTTGGGTGAGCTGGAGGAGAAGTACGGGCTCCCCCCGGGAAACGCCTTTAGGTATCTATAGGTAAGGGCGTTTGCCAGGCGGCAAGTGGTGGAATTCCCGCTGCTGCCGCCACGCACGGTACAGGACAGGGTGCTCTCGGGTGAATGGGTTGGAGAGGGGAAGATCTCGGCAAAATGCCAGGTGATGCAGGAGGAGGAGGAAGCCTCCGTGGAGGTGCTGAAAGATAAGTGGGAGAAGGAGTTGGGGGGAGGAGATCGAGGAGTGGACGTGGGCAGATGCCCTAGGGAGGGTGAACTCTTCCTCTTCGTGTGCGAGGCTCAGCCTCATACAGTTTAAGATGCTGCACAGGGCACACATGACCGGGACAAGGATGAGCTGGTTTTTTTGGGGTGAGGACAGGTGTGTTAGGTGCTCAGGGAGCCCAGCAAACCACACCCATATGTTCTGGGCATGCCCAGCGCTGGCGGAATTTTGGAAGGGCGTAGCGAGGATGGTGTCGAGGGTGGTAGGATCCAGGGTCAAACCGGGCTGGGGGCTCGCAATATTTGGGGTTGCAAAGGAGCCGGGAGTGCAGGAGGTGAAAGAGGCCGGTATTCTGGCGTTTGCGTCCCTGGTAGCCCGGCGAAGGATTCTTCTTCAGTGGAAGGATGCGAGGCCCCCAAGCGTGGAACCCTGGATCAACGATATGGCGGGGCTTATTAAATTGGAGAGGGTGAAATTTGCCGTAAGGGGATCGGTGCAAGGGTTCTTCAGGCGGTGGCAACCGTTCTTGGACTTCCTGGCAGAACGGTAGACGATTGGCAGCAGCAGCAGCAACCCGGTGTGGGGAGGGGTTCTATTTTATTTTTGTTTGTCTATACTGGGGGATCTGAGGGGGTGTATATATTAGCTATGTTTGCTATGTGTTTCGGTGGGTGGTAATATATTATTTATGTATAGGGGGAGGGGGGCACTGGTTGTTTTGTTTTGTATTTAATTCTATTGGGTTCCTTTTACAGTTTGTTGTTGATATTTTGTGAAAGGTTTAATAAAAATTATTTTAAAAGGATGGATTTCTTCACCTCCTCATATGTTCCAGATACCTCCTCCGGTAGTGATGCAAACACTTCACTAGCTCTACCTACCAGCTTTGTTTGAATCAGTAACACCCACATGTCCTGTGGCCATTTAATTTGTTTAGCTACCTTCTCAAATGAAATGAAAAAGGCTTCCACTTCCTTCTCATCAAACCTTGGCAATGCTTGGACATATTTAAATAGATTCCCACAAAGCCTTCGACTATGACGCTCTTTCTCACTATCCTCATCACTATCATCCAACTGTACATTTCC
This sequence comes from Scyliorhinus torazame, assembly GCF_047496885.1. NCBI lineage: Eukaryota > Metazoa > Chordata > Chondrichthyes > Carcharhiniformes > Scyliorhinidae > Scyliorhinus > Scyliorhinus torazame. The sequence continues at coordinate 145,593,045 of NC_092716.1, read as the reverse complement.
CTTTATGTCTGCCAATTTTAACTGATTGTCATGTTTCATGGCCGTTTTCTGAAGTTCAAACTCCCTCGCTTTATCTTTTTCCCTGATCTGTATCTCCCTTTCTTTTTCTTTTTGTTCTGCTCGGGCTATTCTTTTCTCCTTTCTTCTCTCTCCTTTTCTTTTTCCTCGCTCTCTTTCTCTTTCTTTTTCCTCGCTCTCTCTTTCTCTTTCTTTTTCCTCTCTCTCACTCTTGTATGCCAGCCGCTTTAATTCTTTCTCATGTTCCATTTGTTTAATTTGCAACTGAATTTTTGCCATTTCCAATGAGTCAAACTCTTATCTCTGGCAACTTTAAATGCTTAACCACCGCCATAATTACCTCACCTTTTCGCATTTTGTCATGTAATGTTAACTGCAATGTTCTTGCCAAATCTAACAGTCTGCTTTTCGTTTCTGTCGGTAAAGTACTATGTGTGACATTCTCCACCCCAAAAACTTCTGAGCCTCTGAAAGAGCCATGTTTCACTCTCCCCACTTAAAATGCCACACTGGAAAAGCAACACACCTTCACTGTCTTTAAGTTCACAAAAGCCAATCCTATAGATAGACATTTATCCCCCTTGAGCCCCCAATTGTTATGTGAGAGGCGTTTTCAGAATCCCAAAATGTATCAGGAGATCAACCAACCTCTCCCTTTAATGTATTTGTTGCTTTTCCTAGCATATGGCTTTTTCACTTGGTGTGGGATTACAATTATGGACACGTGGGTTTTTAAAACACAAAACACTGTTTATTCCATGAACTCAACTTAACATCTTAAATAAACATTGGATTTCTTAACACCCCTTACTTCAAAGATAACTCAGAAAATATTGCAACGGTCAATAATTCCTTAAAATGTTCCTTCAAACTTCCAAGAGACTTAACACCTTTAAACAAATTCACATCCGGTTAAAGGCTTTACTTTAAATCACCCAAATGATCCAGAGATAGTCTTTCATGGCAGAGATCCAGCTCACTGCAAAACACAGACACACATAAGCTGCTTTTTCAAACTGCAAAACGAAACTGCAAAATAGCTGACCTGACCTCAGCTCCACCCACTCTGACATCACTGTTTTCTTAAAGGTACATTTCTTAAACATCCATGTCCTAAAGGTACTCTCACATGACAGTAAGATAGAAACTATTAAAGCCAATAAAGAATTCTGTGCAATGTCTTGGCCCAGGTTATTCTTGGAATGCGGAACTCATTGGGTGAAATTTTCCATTTTTGCATTGCCACTCACATAGATGGGCTTTTGGATCATATCGAAAGCTGCAGAGATCCTTAATTATGCATGATGTGGAGATGCCGGGGTTGGACTGGGGTGAGCACAGTAAGAAGTCTTACAACACCAGGTTAAAGTTCAACAGGTTTGTAAGACTTCTTACTGTGCTCACCCCAGTCCAACAGCGGCATCTCACTGCAAACTGCCGGCTCAAAATGGAGAGGATCTCCAAGAAGATCACGCATATAGACACTGACATTAAGTTTCTACAAAGATGCAAGAAAGCAGACAAGATCCCGAAAGGTCTACAGATCATAAACCCACTCAAGTCGACCTACAACACAGACTACGCTGAGAGACAGCCGTCGCACCTCTCTCACACTGATCAACCACCTCGTACACCAGCTCTACAGCAGACGCCGCAACGTGGAAATCAAGATAGAGGCCATATTCTCAACTTGCGCTCAGGATGCAGCAGACCAGCTGCGGAACACCACCAAACATTTGAGACGACGATACTATGCCGCCTACATGCACACCAAGAACAAGAAGCTTGAGAAACTCGGCATCACCAATGTAGTAGTACCAGGTATTGCGGTACCTAAGAGGCTGATGACCATTGGTTAGACCCAGGAGTCTACCATTGGCTGTTGTACGTAGCTCCGCCCTGACAGGCGGAGTATAAGAAACGGTGCCGTCCCAGCAGCCTTCACTTTCTGCATCGAAGCTGCTGAGGAAAGAGTTGTAGTAGATTAAAGCCTTCAGTTATGAATTCACTTCGTCTTGAGTGTAATTGATTGCGCATCAATTTAATCTACTACAACGTAAGCTGGAAGGATGGATCTCCGTATCAAACTGGAGTGCCTTCAGCTCAGCCCCCACGCAGAGAACTCTGCTGCAATTTTTAAACACTGGCTGGCGTGCTTGAAAGGCTACCTCGAGACCGCCGGAGACAAAACCACAGAAGGACAGAAAATGCATCTCCTGCGCTCACGGGTCAGCTCAGGAATCTACCGCCTTATCGAGGAGGCAGAGAACTATGCTGCCGCAATCAAACTGCTAGCAGGGCATTATATCCGCCCTGTAAACCAGGTCTACACTCATCACCTGCTTGCGACTAGACGACAAAACCCCGAGAAAACGTTGGAAGATTTCTGCCGGGCGCTACTGGTGCTGGTCCGAAACTGTGGCTGCCCGCAAGTTTTGGGGAGCGAGCACACGGAACTTTTAATCAGGGATGCTTTCGTAGCAGGTATGAGCTCCCCAGATATCCGCCGAAGACTCCTAGAAAGGGACACTCTGGGACTTAGAGAGGCACGGGCCCTGGCAGGGTCCATGGACGTTGCCTACAAAAACGCGCAGTCCTTTGCGCCCGACCGCGCGGCGGCCCCCGGGCCACGTGGCACCCCGCAGCGGCAGCCCCACAGACCTTCCCCCGACCCCGCAGGCCTGCGCTACGAGACGGCCCGCTAACGCCGCCGGGCCCCGCTGTTTCATCTGCGGCCAGGCGAATCATCCCCGCCCGCGCTGCCCGGCCCGCACCGCCGCTTGCAAAGGGTGCGGCAAGAAGGGCCACGTTGTGGGGGTCTGCCAGGCCCGCGCCGTGGCCGCGGTCTCCAGCGACTCCGGACCGCCGCGGCAACCTCCCCTTCAGGCCCCGACCGGCCAGCGCTCACCGCCAGCCCCCTATCCTAGGGCCACGTGCGACCCATGGGCGCGACCATCTTGCCCCCCGGTCACCACGCTGGATGGGTGGGCACCACCATTTTGTCCATCGCCGCCGCCATCTTGTTCATCCCCGGACACTATGTGCGACCCATAGAACATAGAACATAGAACGATACAGCGCAGTACAGTCCCTTTGGCCCACGATGTTGCACCGAAACAAAAGCCATCTAACCTACACTATGCCATTATCATCCATATGCTTATCCAGTAAACTTTTAAATGCCCTCAATGTTGGCGAGTTCACTACTGTTGCAGGTAGGGCATTCCACGGCCTCATCACTCTTTGCGTAAAGAACCTACCTCTGACCTCTGTCCTATATCTATTACCCCTCAGTTTAAAGCTATGTCCCCTCGTGCTAGCCATTTCCATCCGCGGGAGAAGGCTCTCACTGTCCACCCTATCTAACCCCCTGATCATTTTGTATGCCTCTATTAAGTCTCCTCTTAACCTTCTTCTCTCTAACGAAAACAACCTCAAGTCCATCAGCCTTCCTCATAAGATTTTCCCTCCATACCCGGCAACATCCTGGTAAATCTCCTCTGCACCCGCTCCAAAGCTTCCACGTCCTTCCTATAATGCGGTGACCAGAACTGTAGGCAATACTCCAAATGCGGCTGTACCAGAGTTCTGTACAGCTGCAACATGACCTCATGACTCCGGAACTCAATCCCTCTACCAATAAAGGCCAACACTCCATAGGCCTTCTTCACAACCCTATCAACCTGGGTGGCAACTTTCAGGGATCTATGTACATGGACACCTAGATCCCTCTGCTCATCCACACTTCCAAGAACTTTACCATTAGCCAAATATTCCGCATTCCTGTTGTTCCTTCCAAAGTGAATCACCTCACACTTCTCTACATTAAACTCCATTTGCCACCTCTCAGCCCAGCTCTGCAGCTTATCTATGTCCCTCTGTAACCTGCTACATCCTTCCGCACTGTCGACAACACCACCGACTTTAGTGTCGTCTGCAAATTTACTCACCCACCCTTCTGCGCCCTCCTCTAGGTCATTGATAAAAATGACAAACAGCAACGGCCCCAGAACAGATCTTTGTGGTACGCCACTTGTAACTGAACTCCATTCTGAACATTTCCCATCAACCACCACCCTCTGTCTTCTTTCAGTTAGCCAATTTCTGATCCATATCTCTAAATCACCCTCAATCCCCAGCCTCCGTATTTTCTGCAATAGCCTACCATGGAGAACCTTATCAAACGCTTTACTGAAATCCATATACACCACATCAACTGCTCTACCTTCGTCTACCTGTTCAGTCACCTTCTCAAAGAACTCGATAAGGTTTGTGAGGCATGACCTACCCTTTACAAAGCCATGCTGACTATCCCTGATCATATTATTCCTATCTAGATGATTATAAATCTTGTCTCTTATAATCCCCTCCAAGACTTTACCCACTACAGACGTGAGGCTCACCGGTCTATAGTTGCCGGGGTTGTCTCTGCTCCCCTTTTTGAACAACGGGACCACATTTGCTATCCTCCAGTCCTCTGGCACTATTCCTGTCGCCAATGATGACATAAAAATCAAAGCCAAAGGTCCAGCAATCTCTTCCCTGGCCTCCCAGAGAATCCTAGGATAAATCCCATCAGGCCCCGGTGGACTTATCTATTTTCAGCCTGTCCAGAATTGCCAACACCTCTTCCCTACGTACCTCAATGCCATCTATTCTAATAGCCTGGGTCTCAGCATTCTCCTCCACAACATTATCTTTTTCCTGAGTGAATAATGACGAAAAATATTCATTTAGTATCTCGCCTATCTCTTCAGACTCCACACACAACTTCCCATCCCTGTCCTTGACTGGTCCTACTCTTACCCTAGTCATTTGCTTATTCCTGACATACCTATAGAAAGCTTTTGGGTTTTCCTTGATCTTACCTGCCAAATACTTCTCATGTCCCCTCCTTGCTCGTCTTAGCTCTCTCTTTAGATCCATCCTCGCTACGCTTGTAACTATCCATCGCCCCAACTGAAACTTCACACCTCATCTTCACATAGGCCTCCTTCTTCCTCTTAACAAGAGATTCCACTTCTTTGGTAAACCACGGTTCCCTCGCTCTAAGCCTTCCTCCCTGCCTGACCGGTACATACTTATAAAGAACACGCAGTAGCTGATCCTTGAACAAGCTCCACTTATCCAGTGTGCCCAACACTTGCAGTCTACTTCTCCAACCTATCCCCCCCAAGTCACGTCTAATGGCATCATAATTGCCCTTCCCCCAGCTATAACTCTTGCCCTGCGGTGTCTACTTATCCCTTTCCATCACTAGCGTAAACGTCACCGAATTGTGGTCACTGTCCCCAAAGTGCTCTCCTACCTCCAAATCCAACACCTGGCCAGGTTCATTACCCAAAACCAAATCCAACGTGGCCTCGCCTCTTGTTGGCCTGTCAACATATTGTGTCAGGAAACCCTCCTGACACACTGTACAAAAAACGACCCATCTAATGTACTCGAACTATATCTTTTCCAGTCAATGTTTGGAAAGTTAAAGTCTCCCATAATAACTACCCTGTTACCTTCGCTCTTATCCAGGCTCATCCTCGCCATCCTTTCCTCTACATCCCTAGAACTATTTGGAGGCCTATAGAAAACTCCCAACAGGGTGACCTCTCCTTTCCTGTTTCTAACCTCAGCCCATACTACCTCGGAAGATGAGTCCCCATCTAGCATCCTCTCCACCACCGTAATACTGCTCTTGACTAGCAGCGCCACACCTCCCCCTCTTTTGCCTCCTTCTCTGAGCTTACAAAAACACCTAAACACCGGAACCTGCAACATCCATTCCTGTCCCTGCTCTATCCATGTCTCCGAAATGGCCACAACATCGAAGTCCCATGTACCAACCCATGCTGCCAGTTCCCCTACCTTATTTTGTATACTCCTGGCATTGAAGTAGACACACTTCAAACCACCTACCTGCACACTGGCCCCCTCCTGCGACGTCAAATCTGTGCTCCTGACCTCTATACTCTCATTCTCCCGTACCCTAAAACTACAATCCAGGTTCCCATGCCCCTGCTGCATTCGTTTTAACTCCCCCAGAGAGCACTAACAGATCTCCCCCCCAGGATATTTGTGCCCCTCAGGTTCAGATGTAGACCATCCTGTCTGTAGAGGTCCCACCTTCCCCAGAAAGAGCCCCAGTTATCCAGAAATCTGAATCCCTCCCGCCTGCACCATCCCTGTAGCCACGTGTTTAATTGCTCTCTCTCCCTATTCCTCATCTCATTATCACGTGGCACGGGCAACAACCCAGAGATAACAACTCTGTTTGTTCCAGTTCTGAGCTTCCATCCTAGCTCCCTGAAAGCCTGCCTGACATCCTTGTCTCCTTTCCTACCTATGTTGTTAGTGCCAATGTGGACCACGACTTGGGGCTGCTCCCCCTCCCCCATAAGGACCCGGAAAACACGATCCGGGACAGGGGGGTTCCCCCTTCCTCACTGCCCCAAGGCCCTGAAGCGCTGCCTCGGGTTCTTCAGCTATTATGCACAGTGGGTCCCCAACTACGCAGACAAAGCCCGACCCCTGATCCAGTCCACAACCTTCCCCCTGTTGACGGAGGCCCGCCAGGCCTTCAGCCGCATCAAAGCAGACATTGCAAAGGCCACGATGAGCGCCACCGACGAGTCGCTCCCCTTCCAGGTCGAGAGCGATGTGTCCGACGTAGCTCTGGCGGCCACCCTCAACCAAGCGGGCAGGCCCGTGGCTTTCTTCTCCCGTACCCTCCATGCTTCCGAAATTCACCATTCCTCGGTCGAAAAAGAGGCACAAGCCATAGTAGAAGCTGTGTGACACTGGAGGCATTACCTGGCCGGCAGGAGATTCACTCTCCTCACGGACCAACGGTCGGTTGCCTTCATGTTCGATAATGCACAGCGGAGCAAGATTAAAAACGACAAGATCTTGCGGTGGAGGATTGAGCTCTCCACCTTCAACTACGAGATCTTGTACCGTCTTGGGAAGCTAAACGAGCCTCCTGATGCCCTGTCCCGCGGCACTTGTGCCACTGCACAAGTGGACCGCCTCCGATCCCTCCACGAGGACCTCTGCCACCCGGGGGTCACTCACGTTTTCCATTTTGTCAAGACCCGCAACCTGCCCTACACCATCGAGGAGGTCAGGTCAGTCATCACGGACTGCCAAATCTGCGCAGAGTACAAACCGCACTTCTACCGGCCAGAGAGAGCGCACCTGATAAAGGCTTCCCGTCCCTTTGAATGCCTCAGCATGGATTTCAAAGGCCCCCTCCCCTCCACCGACCGCAACACGTATTTCCTGAACGTGATTGACGAGTACTCCCGGTTCCCATTCGCCATCCCCTGCCCAGACATGACCACAACCACCATCATCAAGGCCCTCCAGAGTATCTTTACACTGTTCGGTTTCCCCGCGTACATACACAGTGATAGGGGGTCCTCCTTTATGAGCGACGAACTGCGTCAATTCCTGCTCAGCAAGGGCATCGCCTCGAACAGGACGACCAGTTACAACCCCCGGGGAAACGGGCAGGTAGAGAGGGAGAACGGAATGTTCTGGAAGACCGTCCTGCTGGCCCTTCGGTCCAGAAATCTCCCAGTCTCCCGCTGGCAAGAAGTCCTCCCGATGGCCCTCCACGCCATCCGGTCGCTGCTCTGTACAACCACAAATCAGACACCTCATGAACGTCTCCTTGTTTTCCCCAGGAAGTCCTCCTCCGGGAGGACCTCGCTCCCAACCTGGCTAGCGATACCCGGACCCATCCTGCTTCGGAAGCACGTGCGGGCGCACAAGTCGGACCCGTTGGTCCAGAGGGTCCACCTGCTGCACGCTAACCCCCAGTACGCCTACGTAGCATTCCCTGACGGCCGGCAAGACACAGTCTCCCTTCAGGACCTGCCGCCCGCCGGAACCCCACGCGCACCCGAACCATTGCCCCCACCCCCACCTCCCCCACAGCACCTCACTGGAGGGTCAGTACTCCCACCGCTCCTGCCTAGGCCCGACCACCCACAGGCGCCCCCACCCGTGTCAACCTTTTGCCCCACAGCGCCGCCTAGGAGTGACGAAGCTGCCAGGGAGGACAAGACCACGCTCCCGGAGTCGCAACCGCCGGGTCCCCCTTCAGAATCACCGCCGAAACCCAGACGCTCCAGAAGGACGGCCAGGCCACCCGATCGACTGATTGCTGCACTGTGAACACTTTGTAAATATCCTCGACATCACGGTACCTCCATACCTGGTCATACCATGCTAAAGGCGTCTATTAACTCTGGCCACCACCCCCGCCGGGCTCTTGTTTAACTGGGGGTGAATGTGGTAGTACCAGGTATTGCGGTACCTAAGAGGTTGATGACCATTGGTTAGACCCAGGAGTCTACCATTGGCTGTTGTACGTAGCTCCGCCCTGACAGGCGGAGTATAAGAAACGGTGCCATCCCAGCAGCCTTCACTTTCTGTATCGAAGCTGCTGGGGAAAGAGTTCTAGTAGATTAAAGACTTCAGTTATGAAATCACTTTGTCTTGAGTGTAATTGATTGCGCATCAACTACCAGCAGCAGCCAAGCCTCCCCCGGCGCCACGGCAGAATTTAATTATGCAGGCACATGAAACCCACCAGATTGTTGATTCACCTACCCTCACATTACCTTCGCCTTCCTCGCTCCGGGTGCCATCTTTAAAGCACACCAGAGCACATTTTCTTGTCTGCAGGCTCAAAAAATGAAGAAGACCACAGCCCCAAAATTTAGTGCTGGATGCTGTGGAGGACTGCCGCTATGCCTTTTATCCCATGGTAGCTGCAGGTCCACCAACCTCACTACTTCGGCTTGGGAAGCGCTTATAAAGGCAGCCAGTGCCATTTCTACTCAGAGGAGGTCAACAACTAGTGTAGGAAGAGGATGAATGTTCTCATCTATGCTGCCAGGCTAAGTCCATCATGTCATTACCCTTAACTCACTCACTCTCAGTCACTCTCACATCTCCATCAGGCTAATATCCTCAGGAACTCATATCCTCATCAGGTCCATTACTCTACTTGTCATACAAACATGCCATCCATGTGTCCTGGTCACACTCTATCCGTTTTCATGCGAAACAATTTGGCTCATAAAAATATGGAGGTGCTCTAGGCAGGGGGTGGAGTGGTCGACATTAGGGGCATGACTCCCTTTTGAGGAGCGATTGCGCAGGCCGAGGACATGGACCATTACTGTGGCGATGGTGAGGAGGTGAACAGCCAAGTGAATATTCTGCACCATCTCACCCCACAGACAATAACAGTGTGTGCATTGTCCTCTTTTCTGTTCATTGCAATGCACTAATGTTCTCCACACTCTTTCATAGGCAGTTCCCGAGGCCACCCACAAGACTGGCCCTCAGCTTGAGTTCTGAAGCCAGCACGTTTAGAAGACCCATCACAGCACTTATCCACACCTTCCACTATCACAGAGAGACGCACCTAGTTGGGCCTTAGACTAAATGGGGCTCGGCTTCTCAATCTGATGAGCACCGCACACATTCTGGTCAACAGCATACAGAGACAGGGACATCCGAAGACTCTGGCAGTCTGAGGACTGCTGGGGTCCAAGATTCTGCAGAGTCAGATAACTAGCCTCAGGATTCGGTGCTTATGCAATTGGTGGATCTACAGCAACAGTCTTCGGAATATCAGGAAAGGACGTGAGCTGCAGTCATCAGATTTCAACATGTGATGGAGGAATCCATCCATGTTTAGACAGTGCCAGCATGCCCACACATCGATGTCAACATGGACAGTTTTATTGCTGCCATGAAGACCTTGGTCCAGGACATTGGTCATGCAATACTGCAGGGGTAGCACTCCATCGCTGTAGCTAATGGTGGCATTCAGCTGTGGCTATGTAAGGGGGCGGGGCAGCTTGATCTCACACCAGTTGCCCCTTCTCCTCAAGGAGTCGTTCAGCGGGAGGAGGTACAGGAGGTATACACCCTGAGGCCAACCAGCCAGGTGTCTCCAGTGGTGCCCAGCCCATCCAAATCCCCTTTTCCTGTAACCCTACCAGCTCCAGCTCAACATGCCAAGGAGGGCGCACCTGCCACGCAGCAGAACATCCAAAGAAGGCCAGAGCCTTCTGTTTCTTGGCCCTCCAGAGAACACTTACATAGATAGATTACATAGAGCATACAGTGCGGAAGGAGGCCATTCGTCCCATCGAGTCTGCACCGACCCACATTAAGCCCTCACTTCCACCCTATCCCCGTAACCCAATAACCCCACCTAACCTTTTTGGACACTAAGGGTAATTTAGCATGGCCATCCACCTAACCTGCACGTCTTTGGACTGTGGGAGGAAACCGGAGCACCTGGAGGAAACCCACGCTGACGCGGGGAGAACGTGCAGACTCCACACAGACAGTCACGCAGCTGGGAATCGAACCTGGGACCCAAGCGCTGTGAAGCCACAGTGCTAACCACTTGCTGAAAAAAATCAGACAACAGGATGTAGGGGCAGTGTTCGGAGATCTAAGAATTATTGGGAACATAACGGGTGCTAACCATCGCAAAGGACATGGCTCAGGACAGTGTTAGCCAAATTAAAATAGACTGGAACACATTTTAAAAATACTTGTGTGAATGGATGAATAGAGAGGGAGAGGGTGTTCATGTGGGTTCATGATGCAGTCAATTTTCAAGTGGATACTCAGTGTCACTCTTCATCCTCTTCCAGGAATCTGGTGACTGAGAACCTCATGTGCACACCTTCCTCATCTGGCCTGTGCTATGGCCTCTTCCACTGCAACTTTAGCTTCCTTGAGCTCAGCACCCCATCCCCTTCAATGTACCCCTCATTGGAGGAGGTTTATAACTTCTCCATATCGGATCTGCCGACTCCTCCTCCTTTACGTCACCAGTTTGTGAAGCCATGTTGATCCGTGAGACCCTGTGGGGAGTGTATTGAAGTCACCTGCCAGATCTGTTCAGGCATCAGAATATCTTTAACCTAGCTATAGTGTACTCCACCAATACACGGGTAGTGGCATCAGCATTGATGTACCTTCTCTCAGATGCGGATTTTGGCCACATGCGTCATGAACCACATCCTTTGCGGTTACCCTTTTGTCCCCGAGGAGTCAACCCTGGGTACTGTGTTGTCCCTCAAAGATGTTTCGGATCTGTGATCTGCTTAAGTTGCAGGAATTAGCAATGCTTCCAGGAAACCTCACGCAAACTTAAACATAGAAACTAGGAGCGGGAACAGGCATTCGGCACTTCAAGCCTGCTCCGCCATTCAACATGATCATGGTTGACGAAACATTTCTCAATGCCTTATTTATAGGATTTGTCTGTTGTGGTCGCAGACCAACTGCGCATTAAGCAAGTGGAGGACTTTGCTATTTATGTATTACAGTGCCTGCTGCCAGGGCGATATTATAACCACATGAGTGCAATCAATGGTAGCCTGCACCCGTAAGAAACTGGAAATCGCTGCAAAGCCCACTGCTCTGGTGTCTTGGGTTGCTTGATCTCTCACAAAATGTACATAATTGTGGACTTTGACACCTCCTGGATGTACATGTGTAGAAGCATGAGAGATCCCACATAGGTTCCCAGTTGAGCCCTGTAAAGAGCCACTAGTGTAGTAAAGGGTGGCCGTGACTTGCAGAGCCACTGACGAGATGTCTTCCCAGTCCCCGTGTTGCTAATTCCTCAAATCTGGCATTTGTGAGCCATTAGATCTGTGGCCAGTGGAGGCACCAGTGGCACTGTCTCGGCCTCATTTGCAGGAAAGATATGAATGTCCTCGATAGCCTCGGTCTTGTTAGGCACTGCCACAACATTTCTGTGAGCCTCATCCTCTAAAGTGTGGCGGGTTCCTTGCTACCCCTTGCCTATGAGGATGAAGCTCCTGACAATGGAGAGCCTGCTGCTCCCATCGTTGTCTTTTCTTCCTTCTGTCCCACCTGTCTGCTAGCAGCAATAAATCCAATCTCCATCTTCGTGGTGGTCTCTCTGCAACGTTAATGAGAAAAAAACATGAGGTGCCGTGAGCCTCCAAAAGTCCTATTTCTTTCCATGACTATTGAGTCACTGTGTGTTCAAGGGCTTGAATAGAGCGCAGCTGAATATTCACTCCAGAAATCCTGCTGATGCATGTTGTATTTTAAGGTTACCCTTTCTCCTCTTCCTTTGGATGAGGAAACTAAACTCTTTGGCATTAATTGTTTCTATCAGATACTGAGATTAATAGGCAATGGGTGGGGTGAGAACAATAGGGGCAGTTGGCTCAGGCTTCTCATGAACATTCTGCGACCAGATTGTAACAAGCATCTGAGGTCTGTTCAGTTACCCATTTTTTCTAGACTTCCTTCTTGCTCAGGGAAATTTCAAAGCTGCGACCAAGGGGTTAAAACAAGATGATCGATTAATGCCACCTATCGGCATTAGTCTTGTATGAGTGCCCTTCATTGGTATCTTACCTGATTCCTGCATTGTGAATGAAGACTTTATTCATTACCTGTCTCAGTTAGGCATTTTTCCTTATCAGCGAATAGTCATATCTGTTGGTGGCCCCTTACTGGACCCCCCAGTGCAATGACCCAATCGTCCAAAAGGCACTCAGAACTCAGTAGTTGAGTTTGTCCTTGTTAATATTTTTTTCTGCTCGTTCTCCATTCTCCTCTCGATTCAGTCACTCAAGGCAACCGTCAAGCACCACCCTAGACTTGTGTATGAGTCATGTGTCTGCCCAAACATGATACTGCTGAGTTAGTGTTGCAGCAGACTCAAAGCTAAACCAGCCTTAATGTTGCTGTACTTTGCCTGTTAACTATCCCTTAAAGAGATGTGCTGTTGGCAGCTAAGCATGGCAATCAATCCTCTATGCCTTGAGAGTTCTGCGATTAGGCGAGCGAATCTCAAAGTATTGAGCAACGTGCATGTCGCCGGTACTGTGAAACACGTCGGACTAATTGCACATCGCGTGCTCTATTGATTCAGCATGGGGGGGATGGATTCCAGCGAGCATCCTTTTTAATGAATACGCTAAACATGTTCCCGATGTGCGGCGGGAAATGCCAACTGCCAGTGTAAGCTCTAGGACACTATAGCAAACTCATTTAACAATATTACAGAACTGATTTTTTCATTCTCTCGATATAGTCCACTCTCACCCACCATGAGGCCTGACAAAAACAAGAACAGAAAATCCCAGCCATTATCAAAAAGAACAGTTGAGATAAATAGCCAGTTTGAGATTCACTAGCCTACTTCGCACACCCCTCAAGTCCGAAGATTGATTGCCATACTTATCTGCCAACAGCACATCTCTTTCCGGGGTAGTTAACATTTAAGGGGAAGCTGGATAAACACATTAAGGAGAATGGAATGCAACGATATGTTGATGAGCTGAGATGAAGAAGGGTGGCAGGAGGCTGGTATGGAACATTTGTATTAATCTGTTGAGCCGATGCCCTGTTCTGTGTTGCTACATTGCAATGCTTTGTAACAGCTGTAATTTAGATGCAAGAGATTTCTGTCTGGTAAGAATTGGTGTATCCACCCAGGTGGTTGACGTGAGTCAATTCTAGAAAAAGTCAGCCGCTTTTTTTCTTCAGCGTGGCTGATAGATGCCAGGTGCCAGTTCGATCCTTCTGGCAGCTAAACTAAGTGAGCTTTTAAGCTCTTTTGACTATGCGAGTCTGGGTCCCACCATTGTGGGTGGGAATTCAGATCACGACGTTTGCGAGATCTCATTAAAATGGGCTGTGAAACTAACCACAATTGTTATCAACCATTTTGCTATGACTGACAGTTCCTGGACCACATCAAAGACAGTTAAGTGCTTTGTGCAGAGAAAAAGAGGAAGTGAGAGCACCTAAAGCACTTAACCGGTTCGTTTCACAGCTGACTGCTTTAAAGCCACTTAAGCAGGAATTGGGATGAATTTCACAATGCAAACAGCAGAGTGTGTGTGTGGAAGCTGTCAATCACCTCCTGGTTAAAGTAGTTTCACAAGATCTGAGTGAAAGGCTTGCAGATCAAAAATCTGAGGGGGTTTAAAGCCAGCTGACTGGTTTCTCTTCCCAGGATTTTAAAAATAAGTATTTTTATTCCAAATTTGCAGCATTTTACAAAAAAATAAACGCATTAAACCCCCCACGTAGCAAAATCCCCCCTCTGCCCAATCCCCTCAACAGTCAATGGTAATCAACTCTCCAAAATGCAAAATGAACAAACCCCTCGCCAACCTGCCTCAGGGCAAATTTCACCTTCTCCAGAGTTAAAAATTCCAGCAGGCTCCCGCCACACCGAGGTACATGAGAAGTCTTTGGCAGGTAGGATCAAGGATAACCCTAAATCTTCCTATAGATATGTCAGGAATAAAATAATTACTAGGGTAAGAGTGGGGCCAGTCAAGGACAGTGGTGGGAAGTTGTGCGTGGAGTCCGAGGAGATAGGAGAGGTGCTAAATGAATATTTTTCATCCGTATTCACACAGGAAAAGGACAATGTTGTCGAGGAGAATACTGAGATACAGGCAACTAGACAAGAAGGACTTGAGGTTCTTAAGGAGGAGGTGTTAGCAATTCTGGCAAGTGTGAAAATAGATAAGTCCCCTGGGACGGATGGGATTTATCCTAGGATCTCTGGGAAGCTAGGGAGGAGATTGCTGAGCCTTTGGCTTTGATCTTTATGTCATCATTGATTACAGGAATAGTGCTAGAAGACTGGAGGATAGCAAATGTTGTCCCCTTGTTCAAAAAGGGGAGTCGAGACAACACTGGTAACTATAGATCAGTGAGCCTTACTTCTGTTGTGGGCAAAGTCTTGGAAAGGTTGATCAGAGATAGGATGTACAATCATCTGGAAAGGAATAATTTAATTAGAGATAGTCAACACGGTTTTGTGAAGGGTAGGTCGTGCCTCACAAACCTCATTGAGTTCTTTGAGAAGGTGACCAAACAGGTGGACGAGGGTAAAGCAGTTGGTGTGGTGTATATGGATTTCAGTAAAGCGTTTGATAAGGTTCCCCACGGTAGCTATTGCAGAAAATACCAAGGCATGGGATTCAGGGTGATTTAGCAGTTTGGATCAGAAAGGGAGGTGGAGGGAGCTTATCGAGTTATGACGCGAAGACCGAGGGCTGGAGAAATTCCTCGAGCCATAGTGGTGAGATTTCTCCGATATAATGACAGAGAGATGGTCCTCAGATGGGCGAAGAAAACTCGGAGCAGCAGGTGGGAGAACGCGGTGATCCGCGTATATCAAGATTGGAGTGCGGAGGTGGCGAGAAGGAGGGCAAGTTTTAATCGGGCCAAGGCGGTGCTTCACAAAAGGAAGGTCAAATTTGGAATGTTGCAGCTGGCAAGACTGTGGGTCACACACCAAGTGAAGCACCACTACTTTGAGACGGCAGAAGAGGCGTGGACATTTATTGTGGAGGAGAAGCTGGAATAGGCGGGCCAGAAAAAGAACGTTTGGGACAAAGTGGTGGGGTGATTATGTGGGGTGAAGGGGGGAAAAAGGGGGAAGGGATGATCTCTCAAGTTGTTAATCTTGCGACCCTGTAACTTTTCTCTCTTCCCCATGTCGTGGGGGAAGGGGGGGAGGGAGGATGAGGAATTGTGGGCGCCGGCCATTAGGGGTGGGGCCAAGTGGGAAACGCGGGCTTTGTTCCCGCGCTATGGTAATCATGGCGGGAACAGGGAAGCAGGAAGGAGGGGGCCTCGCACAGTGGGGGCCGAGGTCACGGGGGGAAGCCGAGGTCAGCCAGTTTGCTGACTTCTGGGAGCAACATGGGGGGTGCAATTACGCTAGAAAGGGATCTAGCGGGGGGGGGGGGGGGGTTTAACTGGGTTGCTGTTGCTGGGGAGAAGGGGGAGCTGGTACGGGGTGGGGTGGTCGAGGCAGGATGGGCGCCGTCGGGGGGAGATACGGCTACCTGGGAACCGGGTGAGGAGCTGGATTAAAAAAGGGGATGGCTAGCCGACGGGGAGGGGGGGGGGGGTAAAGAGCCCCCCAACCCGGCTGATCACGTGGAATGTGAGAGGGCTGAACGGGCCGATTAAAAGGGCACGGGTACTCGCACACCTAAAGAAACTAAAGGCAGATGTGGTTATGTTGCAGGCGACGCATTTGAAACTGATAGACCAGGTCAGACTACGCAAAGGATGGGTGGGGCAGGTGTTTAATTCGGGGTTAGACGCAAAGAACAGGGGGGTGGCTATATTAGTGGGGAAGCAGGTACGGTTTGAGGCAAAGACCATAGTGGCGGATAGTGGGGGTAGATACGTGATGGTGAGTGGCAGATTGCAAGGGGAGGCGGTGGTACTAGTGAATGTATATGCCCCGAACTGGGAATGATGCCAATTTTATGAGGCGTATGTTGGGACGTATCCCGGACCTAGAGGTGGGAAAGTTGGTAATGGGGGGAGACTTCAATACGGTGCTGGACCCAGGGCTGGACAGATCGAGGTCCAGGACCGGGAGGAGGCCGGCTGCAGCTAGGGTGCTCAAGGACTTTATGGAGCGGATGGGAGGAGTAGACCCCTGGAGATTTAGCAGGCCTAGGAGTAAGGAGTTTTCGTTTTTCTCCTGTGTCCATAAAGTATATCCACGGATAGACTTTTTTGTTTTGGGAAGGGCACTGATCCCGAAGGTGACAGGGACGGAGTACACGGCTATAGCTATCTCGGACCACGCTCCACATTGGGTGGACCTGGAGATAGGGGAGGAAAAAGAACAGCACCCACCCTGGTGAATGGACATGGGATTATTGGCAGATGAGGGGGTATGTTTAAGGGTGAGGGGGTGCATTGAAAGGTACTTGGAGCTTAATGACAATGGGGAGGTTCAGGTGGGAGTGGTCTAGGAGGCGTTGAAGGCAGTGGTTAGAGGGGAGCTGATATCTATCAAGGTACATAAAGGAAAGCAGGAGGGCAGGGAAAGGGAGCGGTTGCTGAAAGAACTTTTGAGGATGGACAGACAATATGCGGAGGCACCGGAGGAGGGACTGTACAGGGAAAGGCAAAGGCTACATGTAGAATTTGACTTGTTGACTACGGGTAATGCAGAGGCACAATGGAGGAAGGCACAGGGTGTACAGTACGAATATGGGGAGAAGGCGAGCCGGTTACTGGCCCACCAACTGAGGAAGAGGGGAGCAGCGAGGGAGATAGGGGGGGTGAGAGATGAGGAGGGAGAGATGGAGCGGGCAGCGGAGAGAGTGAATGGAGTGTTCAAGGCATTTTATGAAAGATTATATAAAGCTCAGCCCCCAGAAGGGAAGGAGAGAATGATGTGCTTTCTGGATCAGCTGGAGGAGCAGGTGAGGGCGGGACTGGGAGCACAGATTGAGATGGAGGAGGTAGTGAAAGGGATTGGGAGTATGCAGGCGGGGGAGGCCCTGGGACCAGACGGATTCCCGGTGGAATTTTATAGGAAGTATATGGACTTGCTCGCCCCGCTTCTGACGAGAACCTTTAATGAGGCTAGGGAAAGAGGGCAGCTGCCCCCGACTATGTCAGAGGCAACAATATCGCTCCTCCTAAAGAAGGAAAAAGACCCGCTGCAATGCGGGTCCTATAGGCCCATTTCCCTTTTAAACGTAGATGCTAAGATTCTGGCCAAGGTAATGGCGACGAGGATAGAGGACTGTGTCCCGGGGGTGGTTCATGAGGACCAAACTGGGTTTGTGAAGGGGAGACAGCTGAACACGAACATACGGAGGTTGCTAGGGGTAATGATGATGCCCCCGCCAGAGGGGGAAGCGGAGATAGTGGTGGCGATGGATGCCGAGAAAGCATTTGATAGAGTGGCGTGGGATTATCTGTGGGAGGTGCTGAGGAGATTTGGCTTTGGAGATGGGTATATCAGATGGGTACAGTTGCTGTATAGGGCACCGATGGCGAGTGTGGTTACGAATGGACGGGGGTCTGATTATTTCCGGCTTTACAGAGAGACGAGGCAGGGGTCTCCGTTATTGTTTGCACTGGCGATTGAGCCCCTGGCCATAGCACTGAGGGGTTCCAGGAAGTGGAGGGGAGTGTTTAGGGGAGGAGAAGAACACCGGGTATCTTTGTACGCGGATGATTTGTTGCTGTATGTGGCGGACCCGGTGGAGGGGATGCCAGAGATAATGCGGATACTTGGGGAGTTTGGGGATTTTTTGGGGTATAAATTGAACATGGGGAAAAGTGAGTTGTTTGTGGTGCATCCGGGGGAGCAGAGCAGGGAAATAGAGGATTTACCGCTGAGGAAGGTAACAAGAGACTTCCGGTACTTGGGGATTCAGATAGCCAAGAATTGGGGTACCTTACACAGGCTTAATTTAACACGATTGGTGGAACAGATGGAGGAGGACTTCAAGAGATGGGACATGGTGTCCCTGTCACTGGCAGGTAGGGTGCAGGCGGTTAAAATGGTGGTTCTCCCGAGATTCCTCTTTGTGTTTCAGGGCCTCCCGGTGATGGTCACGAAGGCTTTTTTTAAGAGAATTGAGAAAAGTATTATGAGTTTTGTGTGGGCCGGGAAGACCCCGAGAGTGAGGAGGGGGTTCTTGCAGTGTAGTAGGGATAGGGGGGGCTGGCACTACCGAGCCTAAACGAGTATTACTGGGCCGCCAATATTTCAATGGTGTGTAAGTGAATGGGAGAAGGGGAGGGAGCGGCGTGGAAGAGATTGGAGAGGGCGTCCTGCAAGGGGACCAGCCTACAAGCAATGGTGACGGCACCGTTGCCGTTCTCACCGAAGAAATACACCACAAGCCCGGTGGTGGTGGCAACATTAAAAATTTGGGGGCAGTGGAGACGGCATAGGGGAAGGACGGGAGCCTCGGTGCGGTCCCCGATAATAAATAACCATAGGTTTGTTCCGGGGAGAATGGATGGGGGATTTGGAGCATGGCAAAGAGCTGGGGTAGTACAATTGAGAGATCTGTTCGTAGATGGGACGTTTGCGAGTCTGGGAGCGCTGACGGAAAAATATGGGTTGCCCCAAGGGAATGCATTTCGGTATATGCAACTGAGGGCTTTTGCGAGGCAACAGGTGAGGGAATTCCCGCAGCTCCCGACGCAGGAGGTGCAGGATAGAGTGATCTCAGAGACATGGGTGGGGGATGGTAGGGTGTCGGACATATACAGGGAAATGAGGGACGAGGGGGAGATCATGGTAGATGAGCTGAAAGGGAAATGGGAAGAAGAGCTGGGGGAGGAGATTGAGGAGGGGCTGTGGGCTGATGCCCTACGTAGGGTAAACTCGTCGTCCTCGTGTGCCAGGCTAAGCCTGATACAATTCAAGGTTCTACACAGGGCGCATATGACTGGAGCACGGCTCAGTAAATTTTTCAGGGTAGAGGATAGGTGTGGGAGATGCTCGAGAAGCCCAGCGAATCACACTCACATGTTCTGGCACTACAGGGGTTCTGGGTGGGGGTGGCGAAGGTGCTTTCGAAGGTGGTGGGGGTCCGTGTCGAGCCAAGCTGGGGGTTGGCTATATTCGGGGTTGCAGTAGAGCCGGGAGTGCAGAAGGCGAG
This sequence comes from Scyliorhinus torazame, assembly GCF_047496885.1. Taxonomy (NCBI): domain Eukaryota; kingdom Metazoa; phylum Chordata; class Chondrichthyes; order Carcharhiniformes; family Scyliorhinidae; genus Scyliorhinus; species Scyliorhinus torazame. The sequence goes on along the minus strand of NC_092716.1, from coordinate 145,573,540 downwards.
AGAGGCTGATGTTTTGGCCTTTGCGTCCCTAGTAGCCCGGCGCAGGATATTGCTTTTGTGGAAGGAAGCCAAACCCCTGGGCGTGGAGACCTGGATAAACGACATGGCAGGGTTTATAAAGTTAGAACGGATCAAGTTCGGATAAGGGGTTCGGCTCAAGGGTTCACCAGGCGGTGGCAACCGTTCGTCAACTACCTCACAGAACGATAGAGGCAATGAAAAAGAAAGAAGACAACAGCAGCAACCCAGGGGGCGGGGAGGATCCGGGCGGGCTCTCAGGGATGTCATTGTACATGTATAGACAGTTGTTATCGGTAATGTATATTGGACTGTTGGAGTGTATCTTTGGAGAGTAACTATTTTTGACAAGGCAGTTGCCATTTAGTTTTGTTTTTTGTTTCTGTTTATATATTATTTATTTATTTGTTTAAAACTGGCCACTGTTATTTATATTGCGTTATTGTTGTTTAAAAGAAAAACTATGTACTGTTATGTTTGGCCAAAAAATCTTGAATAAAATATATTTTTTTTAAAAAAGAAAGTTGCCATGTGATGTCCTCCCCAGCACCATTCAACGTCCTGGTGGAGAAGTTGATAAAGCGGTCCAGTGACCTCACTATAACATGGGATAAATGTGGAAAGATAATTTGTCATACCAAGACAGCACTGCAAGGCCTGCTTGCCCACAGGAATGGGCATCTTTCGCATGCCTTTCTCTCATCCTGATTGGGCTTTACAACAGTGGAGATCCCATCTAGTAGTGGCCTTACGTTCTGGTCCACTGTATGAAACTTGAAATTTCACTGTGTGCAGTGGAAGGTATCTGTGAAAGATTGTATTGATTCATCTTCTCTTTGGTTTGTTGAATGGAACACATGTCTATCGAGCATTATGTTTTTTATTGGGTGACAGATATTCTCGGACATTTTTAGGATTATTTCAGGGTCCTTTTTTTCTCCTCTGTCTGGAAATCAAATGACTTGAATCTTTTGATGATCTCGGGACCCGCTAAATTTCATAGAGCACAAGCCTGTACCTTTTTCAACTTATCAGACAATGCAGCACCACAGTAAATATGCCACTTTTTCCCAACTATCCATAATATTTTTGCGGCACGGTGGCACAGTGGTTAGCACCGCTGCCTCACAACGACAGGGACTCGAGTTCAATTCCGACCCTGGGTTACTGCCTGTGTGGAGTTTGTACACTCTTCCCGTGTCTGTGTGGATTTCTGTTGAGTGCTCTGGTTTCCTCCCACAGTCCAAAGATGTGCAGGGTAGTTGGATTGGCCATGCTAAATTACCCTAAGTGTCCAGTAGTTGTGTGGGGTTACAGGGATAAGGTGGGGGATTGAGCCTAAATAGGGTGGCCTTTCGAAGGATCGGTGCAGAGTCAATGGGCCAACTAGCTTTCTTCAGCATTGTATGGATTCTGTGATCAAAGTCAAGTGCATCAATGTGACCAAGTCATTGTGCCATACTGCCAACTCCTGACACCGTGCAGATGTGTTGTGTTCCCGAATCACTGACAGCAAGGGGCTATCTCAACACTTTTGCTTTGCCTACCCTCCCAGGGATAACTCCCACCACATGATCTCCTTTGTTGCCGTGTCACCACTTAGTCTACAGGTTTTGTCCAAAAGATCGCACCTCTGACACTGAAGCACTTGTAAATTACATAGTAGATTGTGAATAATATGTTTGTCAAGTTTGTTATGATGATGTTAGATAAACTCTATGATTTCATTTTGTTCTTTAATTGTAGATGAATTCAGCAGATGGCAAATCAAAAGATCTCTCGATGAGATTGCTCTTTTAACATGCGTAAAGTTTTACCGTAGTCATAAAAAAGAAACTGCCTATATTTCTGTTCATTCAGAAGTAGGGTAAGTTACAAAATGCAAATCTGTAATGAACGTTTTCTTGCATTCAGTGAAAATTTTAAATGGCAGATTAAAGTTTACGAGAGTACATGAATGGGAGCACAGAATGAGTCTAGGATAGAGCGCTTTGAAATCTGAGTGCTAACTTTGGAATTTTGTGCAAATGGGATATGTCTCACGTTATGATCTAGGTTAATTGCCAGAGTCTGATCTATACTAGAGTTAGTTAAAAAGCCTAGTTAAACAGAATGCGAAAATTTAGAAACCAGCAAAAGATGAGTTAAAACATAAGGAAGAGAGAAAAATAACAATAAATATGAAAATAGACAGTAAAAAGGAAGTGAGACAGTGAGTGTTGATCTCTTTGAGACTGTGAAATTACCCATGGAAAACAAGGAAACGACAGAGACTTTAAACAAGTATATTGTATCAGCGTTTAGTAGAAGACAAAAAAAGAAAGAATAGAAGAGATTCAGGTAGCAAAAGGGAGAGGGGAACTTAAAACATCTACGAAAGAAAACATGCTAGGAAAACTAATGGCTGGCAAGACCCCTGGACCTGATGGCTTGCAACTTAGGGTCCTGAAGGATATGCTGCAGAGATAGTTTAACCCCTGTTATTGGGAAAATTATAGAATCCATTATCAAGGGGTTAGGAGCAAGACAAAATCCTTAGTTAGCTAGGAAGGACCTAAAGAGAGAGCTAAGAAGAGCCAGGAGGGGACATGAGAAGTCTTTGGCAGGTAGGATCAAGGATAACCCTAAAGCTTTCTACAGATATGTCAGGAATAAGAGAATGACTAGGGTAAGAGTAGGGCCAGTCAAGGACAGTAGTGGGAAGTTGTGCGTGGAGTCCGAGGAGATAGGAGAGGTGCTAAATTAATATTTTTCGTCAGTATTCACACAGGAAAAAGACATTGTTGTCGAGGAGAATACTGAGATTCAGGCTACTAGACTAGAAGGGCTTGAGGTTCATAAGGAGGAGGTGTTAGCAATTCTGGAAAGTGTGAAAATAGATAAGTCCCCTGGGCTGGATGGGATTTATCCTAGGATTCTCTGGGAAGCTAGGGAGGAGATTACTGAGCCTTTGGCTTTGACCTTTATGTTGTTGCTCTTATTAGCCTTAGTTTTATTATTCTCTGATTATGTCACCTTTGCTCACGAGTCGCCAGGTATCTTTCTGATACCGCCACGTGGTTCAAGCTCGAGTTATGATTAATAAGTCAGCACACCACTTAGTAAGATTGAAATCAATGGTCATTTATTATATACAACAAGTAATGCTTACACAATAATCCTACTATCTATATAGAAACCTACCACTACTAGCCAATACTTAACTTTAGGAAGGGCCCACCAGCTCAGGGAAATGAATGGCTTATCGAATCAGATCTGGCCCGCGGGATTCAAAAAGGCTGATACGGGTCGATGGCTAGGAGTCTTTATCGGGTAGCGATCGCTGGAGTCAAACTTACAGTTTCTGGTTGATGTTCTTGCGAAGGTCTCGAGCAGGAGAAGAAGGGAGAGAGAGCGCGATCTGAACTTGGCCCCTCACTTTATAGGGTCCCGGGGCTTCCCGCCTCTCGGGGTGGCCCTTGACCCTGAGTCCCAAGTGATTGGACTTGTTCCCAATCACTGGGTTCGATATATCCAATAACGGGGCGATTCCTCAATCGGGGGGTGGTCGTTCACCTGTCTTTGTTTCGGCCACTGCAGGCGCCGACAGGTCTGGCCCGGCATTCAATTGCTAATATGTTGCAATTGTTCCCGGGGATAGCCGATTAAACTGCAGATGTCTGGGTTGATGTGCTGCTAATGGTCTTGAGTATCGATCTGGGCCGACTTCCCCAGAGCCTAATACTCGATTCTGTCTGCAGCTGTCTGTTTGTGTCCTGTTGGCTTCTTTTCCCATCAGCCTTTTCGGTTAGCCATTTTAAATCGGGTTTTGGCCAAATTAATAGGGAATCAGCCATTTTAGGTGGCTACAATGTCATCTTTGTCTACAGGAATAGTGCCAGAAGACTGGAGGACAGCAAATGTCCCCTTGTTCAAGAAGGGGAGTAGAGACAACCCTGGTAACTATAGACCAGTGAACCTTCCTTCTGTTGTGGGCAAAGTCTTGGAAAGGTTTATAAGAGATAGGATGTATAATCATCTGGAAAGGAATAATTTGATTAGAGATAGTCAACACGGTTTTGTGAAGGGTAGGTCGTGCCTCACAAAATTCATTGAGTTCTTTGAGACGGTGACCAAACAGGTGGATGAGGGTAAAGCAGTTGATGTGGTGTATATGGATTTCAGTAAAACGTTTGATAAGGTTCCCCACGGTAGGCTACTGCAGAAAATACAGAGACATGGGATTCAGGGTGATTTAGCAGTTTGGATCAGAAATTGGCTAGCTGGAAGAAGACAAAGGGTGGCGGTTGATGGGAAATGTTCAGACTGGAGTCCAGTTACTAGTGGTGTACCACAAGGATCTGTTTTGGGCCCACTGCTGTTTGTCATTTTTATAAATGACCTGGAGGAGGGCGTAGAAGGATGGGTGAGTAAATTTGCAGATGACACTAAAGTCGGTGGAGTTGTGGACAGTGCGGAAGGATGTTACAAGTTACAGAGGGACATAGATAAGCTGCAGCGCTGGGCTGAGAGGTGGCAAATGGAGTTTAATGCAGAAAAGTGTGAGGTGATTCATTTTGGAAGGAATAACAGGAAGACAGAGTACTGAGCCAATGGTAAGATTCTTGGTAGTGTGGATGAGCAGAGAGATCTCGGTGTCCATGTACATAGATCCCTGAAAGTTGCCATCCAGGTTGAGAGGGTTGTTAAGAAGGCGTACGGTGTGTTAGCTTTTATTGGTAGAGGGATTGTGTTTCGAAGCCATGAGGTCATGTTGCAGCTGTACAAAACTCTGGTGCAGCCGCATTTTAAGTATTGCGTGCAATTCTGGTCGCCGCATTATAGGAAGGATGTGGAAGCATTGGAAAGGGTGCAGAGGAGATTTACCAGAATGTTGCCTGGTATGGAGGGAAGATCTTATGAGGGAAGGCTGAGGGACTTGAGGCTGTTTTCGTTTCGGGTGGACAGTGAGAGCCTTTTTCCTCGGATGGTGATGTCTGGCACGAGGGGACATAGCTTTAAATTGAGGGGAGATAGATATAGGACAGATGTCAGAGGTCGGTTCTTTACTCAGAGAGTAGTAAGGGCGTGGAGTGCCCTACCTGCAACAGTAATGGACTCGCCAACACTAAGGGCATTCAAATGGTCATTGGATAGACATATGGACGATAAGGGAATAGTGTAGATGGTCTTTAGAGTGGTTTCACAGGGCGGCGCAACATCGAGGGTCGAAGGGCTTGTAGTGTGCTGTAATGTTCTATGTTCTTATGCAACCAGGCAGAATCAACATGTTTTTTGTGAAGGGGATATGGTTTTTGAAAAATTTATTAGAGCATTTTGAGGATGCAACAAACAGGGGATGCAGGGAAACCAGTAGATGTAGGCCAGGAGTTTCTGCACACCTCGGCGGTTTGCATTCTGACAGCAAAGATGGCTCTCCATTAGTTGCCCACAGGACCTTCCAGTCCTGCTGAAGTCTACAGTGATTTTCATGGCTCGCCTGGCCCACCGTTAGGGAACACACTGCAGAAAGAAAGGCTGGAAAATCCCACCCATAGTGTATTTGGATCCCCAAATGACATTTGATAAAGCTCCACATAAAAGGTGGAGACAAGACAAGACCACATGGTATTGGGATGATATATGCTAGGTGGATAGAGGAATGGTTAAATAACTGAAAACAGATGAGAATTTCATGTCAACACTGCCCCCTCCAAGCGAGTTTTGAAATATGGAGGGTAAAATTGCATGGACGGAATTTCCTCTGGGAACCCACCCGCCCCAAGTTACATACAATTTTACGGTGGCATGGGCAGGGCCTCAGATGGGAGGCCACTCGAGGGCCTTTTCCCACCCAGCCTCACTTTTTTTTAGGTTGGTGGGCTCCGGTTAGATCGGATGCCAAATAGAAAAGTCTTCACACTTGATCTTAGGTGGGGTGGGGGTCACCTCAATCTGGCGCCCTTCCCTCAGTGATCATGGAGCTTCAGCCTTCTGCCCTCCTCCAGCCTACCCCTGATACCAAGATCAGCCCCCGGGGTCCCTGGCACATCCCTGAATTGCTGTCTCAGGCACAGTGCTGCAGTGGCTGGAAGAGGTACTGTAGTGCTGTGCCTGGAGGAGCTGGAGAATTGTGGATCAATCAGATTGGTCGACGAATACCGAAGGCAGGACTTCTATCCAAGGAAAGATGGAAGTCACACCTGCTACCAATCAATGCTCAATTGAGTGTAAAATGGCAGCGGGCATGTCAGAGTTGGCAAGAATGTGTTGCCCACGGACTCTTGAAGATGGTGGACGCCAGGCTTGCCATCTTGAAAGTTCAGCCCAAAGAGTCAGGCTAAATAGGTAATTTTCAGGGTGGCATTAAATTTTGATCTGCTAAGCTTTCAGTCTTTCTAGTTCAGTGACTTTTTTCTCCTGTTCTAACTTATCATTTTGGAGTACCATAAATATGTGGAAATCTTCTTTAACTGTTTGCACTTGAAATAGTTCTCTTTCTCTTTAGTCAAGAGCCCTTTGTGTCTTTCAAAATTGGCAATTGCAAAGCTGAATATTTGAGTGCAATACATTTTGCATGTGAGGACCTTCCCATAACAATGGCCCGTAAATTCATGTAGGATTCGCGACTTAAGTAGCTGATGCCCACACATTTGTGGCGTGATGGCCCAGAAGTGTGGGCATACGGGCATGCGCGCTGGAAGCAGGCGGCGTTTAAACTCCCAGCCATTTTTATTTCCCTGCTTGAAGCCATGTCCTGCGCTGGAGCTGCTGAGTGAAAAATCCAGCTACAGCACAAACTTGGATCACTTGCCTGGGTTTTTGGTGAGTTTTGGTTTTTAATAATCTGTTTATTGGAAGCATTTTCAAATATAAACATAACAACAAGAAAAAAAACACCAAAACCAACTGCAGCAACAGCAAACAGCCTAAACATCCTTACACCGCCCCCCCCCCCCCCAACCATCTCGCCCCCCTGTCTCTACCTGCTGCACCCCAGTTGCCTGCCCTTTCTTTTTTAACTTTCAACCCAACCTGAACAGAAAAATAACCTCCCCAGCTGATGACTCAATACTCCTTAACGAAGTTGATGAACAGCTTCTACCTCAAGATGAACCCCTCCTGTAATAACTTAGACCAGGCCTTTGAGATTGGCCAATTGGAATACGAGTTCCCTGAATGGTGGACCAATCAGAGAACTTCTTCTTTGTATATAACAGGGAGTGTCAGATCCTCTGCACTCCCAGTGTAGACAGCAAGCTGAATGCACATAATAATATGGAGCAGGCCATCTGGCCCCCCGAGCCTGCTCCACCATTCAATGAGATCATTGCTGATCACATGGTTGTACTGCTTTTGGTTTCATTAGTAAAAGGGATTCTGGTGAAGGGACTTCTGCTCCATGGATTTATTACAGTGGCGAAGAGGAAAACGGAATGACCCGTAAGAACCTGCTCGTTATCAGCCACCACATATTGAGGGTAAGCCACCGACAAGCAAAATGCCTTTATTTGGGAAGCTTTTGACCCTGCAGTGGAAGACTGGGCTTAACATGTAGAGCGGGTGAAGTACTTTTTCAGGGCTTGATATAGTTCCGGTTGAAAAGCAACAGGTCATTCTGCTGTCTGCGTGTGGGCCGACATTACACCTCCTCTGCACCCACAATGGCAAATTTGATTATCTCTAAGTGCAGGTGCAGGAACTCTGCCAAATCGTGCAGCCACACTCCTATGCTCGGTGGCTTAGACTCCCGTCAACACATCAAAATCTGTCTCTGGGCTATCAAGGAGGCAAAGGTGAAGAAATTGGCCTCTCTCCCCAACTGCACTCCTGGTCCTCTGACACTCCAAATATTACTACCTCTGGACTGGGAGCTACCGTTGCACCCATAATCATGACATCATATCTGCAAATACTGTCCAAAACTCCCTCAACCTCGGACAGACCCAAAATATATGAAAATGGTTCTCCGGCCTCCCTGCACACCTCCCACACCTATTCTCCACCCTTGAAAAGAACTAACTCATCTTGGACACTGTCATGTAGGCCCTGTGTACCACTTTAAACTGGATGAGACTTAGTCTTGCACATGGCAAGGGCGCATTAACCTCTGCAAAGACTCATTCCACACTCCAGCCCCCAGTGCTACCCCCCAGCTTCTCCCATTTCGCCTAACCTCCTCCATTGGGGCACTCTCTCTCGCTTCAACAGCTCCCATATATGTCTGCGACCGTTCCTCCTCGGACAGAAGTTTTTTCTGCAACAACAGGGTGACAGCGCCGGAAACGAAGTCACCTCCTTCCTCATAAAGCTCCTAACCTTATACGTGAACCCATTCCCCTTTGATAGGTGATATGTCTCCTCCAGGTCTGCAAACTTCCCTCCCATAAATAAATCCCTAAAGCAGTCTATCCCCACCTGTTGCCAGTCCCGGAACCTCACATCCCATCCTGCCAGGGCAACCTATGATTGACGCAAACCAGTGCCCACAGGGACATGCCTTCCATTTTAAAATGCTGCCAACATAGGTTCCATACCCTCAACACTGAATCCACCGGGCTCTGGAGTACCTGGCCTGGCGAGAACGGGAGGGGCACCAGCAAAAATGCCTCAAACTGGTCCCAGCAGAGAAACTAACATCAAAGGGTAATCTGACAGATATAGATGTGGGGGGAAGGGGAAGCAGAAGCAAAGGGGGGATAAGATGGGGTGGGGGGAAATATATATAAAGAAAGAACAATTGCAATGGAGGCGAAGGAGCTGAGAGAAAGGGATGGAGTCCTTACAGAATGTAGGGTGTGAAGAGCATCTGTCATAGTTTACCCTCTGATGTTAGTTTTGCTGCTGTTTGGTCTTTCACAATTTGTTCTTTCTGGCGACTGCCATTATCACTCTGTTCCCTTGTGCACGTGGAGATGGACTTGACCCTGTGCAGTGCTTTGCTCGAGAGTCCCCACCCTATTTCAAACCCCAGGTCCTCCTCCCACTTCTCCCTTGTCTCGTCCAGTTGGGTGTTGGCCTCCCTTAGCAGTCGCCCATGCATGTCACCATTAGATTAGATTGGATTGGATTTGTTTATTGTCACGTGTACCGAGGTGCAGTGAAAAGTATTTTTTTGCGAGCAGCTCAACAGATCATTGAGTACATGGGAAGAAAAGGACATAAAAGAAAATACATAATAGGGCAACACAAGATATACAATGTAACTATATAAGCACCGGCATCGGATGAAGCATACACGGTGTAGTGTTAATGAGGTCAGTCCATAAGAATTTCATTTAGGAGTCGGGTAACAGCGGGGAAGAAGCTGTTTTTGAGTCTGTTCATGCGTGTTCTCAGACTTCTGTATCTCCTGCCCGATGGAAGAAGTTGGAAGAGTGAGTAAGCCGGGTGGGAGTGGTCTTTGATTATGCTGCCCACTTTTCCCAGGCAGCAGGAGGTGTAGATGGAATCAATGGATGGGAGGCAGGTTCGTGTGATGGACTGGGCGGTGTTCACGATCCTCTGAAGTTTCTTTTCGGTCCTGGGCCGAGCAGTTGCCGTACAAGGCTGTGATGCAGCCAGATAGGATGCTTTCTATGGTGCATCTGTAAAAGTTGGTAAGGGTTAATGTGGACATGCCGAATTTCCTTCGTTTCCAGAGGAAGTAGAGGCGCTGTTGTGCTTTCTTGGTGGTAGCGTCGACGTGGGTGGACCAGAACAAATTTTTGGAGATGTGCACCCCTCGGAAATTGACACTGCTAACCATCTCCACCTCGGCCCCGTTGATGCTGACAAGGGTGCGTACAGTACTTTGCTTCCTGAAGTCAATGACCAGCTCTTTAGTTTTGCTGGCATTGAGGGAAAGATTGTTGTCGCTGCACCACTCCACTAGGTTCTCTATCTCCCTCCTGTATTCTGACTCGTTATTCGAGATCCGACCCGCTATGGTTGTATCGTCAGCAAACCTGTAGATGGAGCTGGAACCAAATTTTGCCACGCAGTCGTGTGTGTACAGGGAGTAGAGTAGGGGGCTAAGTACGCAGGCTTGCGGGACCCCGGTATTGAGGACTATTGTGGAGGCGGTGTTGTTGTTCATTCTTATTGATTGTGGTCTGTTGGTCAGAAAATCGAGGATCCAGTTGCAGAGTGGGGAACCAAGTCCTAGGTTTTGGAGCTTTGATATGAGCTTGGTTGGGATTATGGTGTTGAGGGCGGAGCTGTAGTCAATAAATAGGAGTCTGATGTAAGAGTCCTTGTTGTCGAGATGCTCTAGGGATGAGTGTAAGGCCAGGGAAATGGTGTCTGATGTGGACCGGTTGCAGCGGTATGCAAATTGCAGTGGATCAAGGCGGTCTGGGAGTATGGAGGTGATGCGCTTCATGATCAACCTCTCGAAGCACTTTATTACGACTGAAGTCAGGGCCACCGGATGGTAATCATTGAGGCATGTTGCCTGGTTCTTCTTTGGCATCGGTATGATGATGGTCTTCTTGAAGCAGGTGGGGACCTCGGAGTCGAGTAGGGACAGGTTAACGATGTCCGCGACCACCTCTGCCAGCTGGTCCATGTGCTAGTCGGTATTAGGGGTATTACGGTACCCAGGTTGATGCTGTAAGACCATTGGTGTGGGAGGTACCTGAGACAGCAATATCATTGGTGAAGCCTGCCTGCTGGTTCCACCCAGTAAGGCGGAGTATAAGAGCCTGTGTCTCCCGAGCAGCTGCATTCTGTACCTACGCTGCTGGGGGAAACATCTAGTCCAATAAAGCCTTCAATTGTCTTCCAATCTCGCTTCTGGAGTTATTGATTGAGCATCAATTTATTGCACTAGATTTTAAAGAATGGAGCTCCGAATCAAGCCTGAGTGTCTGCAATTCAGCCCCCACGCGGCAAACTCAGCGGCAACCTTCAAACACTGGCTGGCGTGCTTCAAAGGGTACCTCAGGACGGCCACGACCGAACCTACGGAGGACCAGAAACTGCACGTTCTCCACTCGAGGGTGAGCCCAGAGATCTACACCCTAATTGAGGTTGCGGATGATTTCGAGGCCGCAATGACCCTGCTGAAAGGACTCATTATTCGCCCAGTAAACCAGGTCTACGCCTGACATCTGCTAGTGACGAGGCGACAAATCCCTGGGGAATCGCTGGAGGAATTCTACCATGCGCTTCTGGTGTTAGGCAGGAACTGTGAATGCCCGCAGGTTTCAGCCAGCGGCCACACTGAACTTTTGATCCGGGACGCATTCGTTGCCGGTATGCTGTCCTCCCAAATCCACCAGTGGCTGCTGGTGAACGAGACACTAGGCCTCAAGGAAGCACGGGCCCTTGCTAGCTCCCTGGATGTGGCCTCCCGAAACGCCCGCGCTTACGTATCCGACCGCGCGGCGGCCCTCTGGGCAGCGTGGAACCCCCCCACTGCCGACTCCGATGCATCCATCGTCCCCCCACAAGCTTGCGCGACTACGAGGCAACCCCGGGGGGCCCCACTGCTATTTTTGCGGGCAAGCCAAGCACCCCCGGCAGGGTGCCCAGCCCGCTCCTCCACCTGCAAAGGATGCGGCAAAAAGGGCCATTTCGTGGCGGTTTGCCAGGCCTGGGCCGTCGTTGCGGTCTCCAGGGGCGAACCGGGACCGCCACCCCAACCCCCGCCACGAGCCACGTGCGGCCAGCGGGCGCCGCCATCTTCCTGTTCCTGAGCCACGTGCGGGCCTTGGGCACCGCCATGTTGTTCCCTGGGGACAACGTGCGACTGATGGGCGCCGCCATCTTGCACATCCCCAGCCATGTGCGACCAGTGGCCGCCATCTTGGCTGGAGTCTCAGTACCCCGGTTCGGTTGACCACACACCACCCGAGGAAAACCTCCATTTTCTGCCACAACTTGCCTCGGTGACCCTGGACCAGTCTCGGCCCCGAACGCTCTCGACCGCAACGACGACCGTGCTCATCAATGGGCACAAAATATCCTGCCTGATCGACTCCGGGAGCACAGAGAGCTTCATACGCCCCAACACGGTAAGGCGCTGTTCTCTTCCCATCCACCCAGTTAATCAAAAAATCTCCCTGGCCTCCGGGGCTCACTCCGTAGAGATCAAAGGGTTCTGCGTAGTGAACCTCATGGTCCAGGGAAGGGAATTTAAAAATGTCCTCACCTCTGCGCTGCCACGCTCCCAGGGTTAGATTTCCAATGTAACCTGCAGAGTCCCCCCTGCCCTCACTGTCTGCAGCCTCTCGACCCTCCAGGTCGATCCGCCTTCCCTTTTTGCGAACCTCACCACGGATTGCAAACCCGTCGCCACCAGGAGCAGACGGTACAGTGCCCAGGACCGGACCTTCATTAGGTCGGAAGTCCAGCGGTTACTGAAGGAAGGTATTATTGAGGCGAGCAACAGTCCTGGAGTGCTCAAGTAGTGGTTGTAAAGACCGGGGAGAAGCATAGGATGGTGATCGATTATAGTCAGACCATCAACAGGTATACGCAGCTCGACACGTACACTCTCCCCCGCATATCTGATCTGGTCAATCAGATTGCACAATACAAGGTCTTTTCCACGGTGGATCTAAAATCCACCAACCATCAGTTCCCCATCCGCCCTAGCGACCGCAAATACACTGCATTTGAAGCAGATGGGCGGCTCTACCACTTCCTGAGGGTTCCTTCGGTGTCACAAATGGAGTCTCGGTCTTCCAACGGGAGATGGACCGAATGGTTGACCGGTACGGTTTGCGGGCCACGTTTCTGTACCTCGATAACGTCACCATCTGCAGCCACGACCAGCAGGACCATGACACCAACCTCCGAAAATTTCTCCATCCTGCAAAAATCCTTAATCTAACCTACAATAAGGACAAATGCGTGTTCAGCACCGACCGTCTCGCCATCCTCGGCTACGTAGTGCATGATGGAGTTATAGGCCCAGATCCCGAACGCATGCGCCCCCTCATGGAGTTTCCCCTCCCCCACTGCTCCAAGGCCCTGAAACGCTGCCTGGGATTTTTTTCATATTATGCCCAGTGGGTCCCCAACTATGCGGACACGGCCCGCCCACTAATTCAATCCACGGTTTTTCCCCAGTCGGCAGAGGCCCGCCAGGCCTTCAGCCGCATCAAAGCGGATATTGCAAAGGCCACAATGCATGCAATCGACAAATCACTTCCATGCCAAGTCGAGAGCAACGCGTCCGACGTAGCTCTGGCGGCCACCCTCAACCAAGCGGGCAGACCCATGGCCTTCTTCTCTCACACCCTCCACGCTTCAGAAATTCGCCATTCCTCAGTTGAAAAGGAGGCTCAGGCCATAGTAGAAGCTGTGCGGCACTGGAGGCATTACCTGGCCAGCAGGAGATTCACTCCTCACTGATGAACGGTTGGTTGCTTTCATGTTCGATAATGCACAGCGGGGCAAGATAAAGAACGATAAGATCTTACGGTGGAGGATCGAGCTTTCCACCTACAACTGAGATCTTGTATTGTCCCGAAAAGCTAAACGAGCCTCCTGATGCCCTAAACCGCGGCACATGTGCCAACGCACAAGTGGACCGACTCCGGGCCCTCCACGAGGACCTCTGCCAACCGGGGGTCACTCGATTCTTCCATTTCATTGAGACCCGCAACCTGCCCTACTCTATCGAGGAGGTCAGGACCACCACCAGGAACTGCCAAATCTGCGCGGAGTGCAAGCCGCACGTCTACAGGCCAGAGAAAGCGCACCTGATAAATGCTTCCCTTCCCTTTTGAACGCCTCAGTATGGACTTCAAAGGGCCCCTCCCCTCCCCTGACTGCAACACGTACTTCCTGAACGCGATTGACGAGTACTCCCGGTTCCCATTCGCCATTGCCTGCCCCGACATGACCGCAGCCACCGTCATAAAAGCCCTCCACAGTATCTTTACACTGTTCGGTTTCCCCGCCTACATACACAGCGATAGGGGGGTCCTCCTTTATAAGCGACAAACTGCGTCAATTCCTGCTCAGCAAGGGCATTGCCTCGAGCAGGATGACCACTTACAACCCCCGGGGAAACAGACAGGTAGAGAGGGAGAATGGAACGTTCTACTGGCCCTACATACCAGGAATCTCCCAGTCTCCCGCTGGCAGGATGTTCTCCCGGATGCTCTCCACTCCATCCGATCACTGCTGTGTACCACGACCAACCAGACACCTCACAAACGTCTCCTTGTCTTCCCTAGGAAGTCCTCCTCCGGGACCTCGCTCCCAACCTGGCTGGCAGCTCCTGGACCCATCCTGCTCCGCAAACACGTGCGGGCGCACAAGTCAGACCCATTGGTCGAGAGGGTCCACTTCCTTCCCACTAACCCTCAATACGCCTACGTGGCGTACCCCGACAGCCGACAAGATACAGTCTCCCTTCGGGACCTGGCATCCGCTGTGTCCCCACCCACACCCCCACCCTCCCTCCCACCGGCGCACCCCACAGCCGCCCCCTTCCCAGGTGGATCGGTTCTCCCACTGGTCCCATCTAGGGGTGATGAAGCTGCCGAAGAAGCCGAAGCCATGCTCCCGGAGCCACGGATGCCCGAGCCAGCGCCTGCATCACCGCCGAAACTGCGCCGATCGCAGAGGACGGCCAGGGCCCCCGACCGACTAATTGCTTCATTTTGAATGTAAATGCATACTGTAAATAGTTGCGACATGTAACGAGGCAAAACACTGTACTAATGTATACCGGGTACCACCGTAACCTCAACCTCTACCATTGTATAATGCGAGACCACCACCCCGCCGGACTCTTTTTTTTTTAACAGCGGGTGAATGTGGTAGTCGGTATTAGGGGTATTACGGTACCCAGGATGATGCTGTAGACCATTGGTGTTGGAAGTACCTGAGACAGCAATATGATTGGTGAAGCCTGCCTGCTGGTTCCGCCCAGTAAGGTGGGGTATAAGAGCCTGTGTCTCCCTAGCAGCTGCATTCTGTACCTGCGCTGCTGGGGGAAACATCTAGTCCAATAAAGCCTTCAATTGTCTTCCAATCTCGCTTCTGGAGTTATTGATCGAGCATCAGTCCACGCAGGCTCTGAGTGCACGACTAGGGATCCCGTCTGGGCCTGTCGCCTTCCGAGGGTTCACTTTCAGGAATGCCGATATGACTTTGGAAGCTGTGTTGGTGGGTATGGGTGAGTTATGGGCTGCTGGGGCACTCGACAGCGGATTGTTTGGTTACCTGCTCGAACCAAGCATAGAATGCATTGAGTTCACTTGGGAGGGGTGTGCTGCTGCCGGAGACACTGCTCGGCTTAGCTTTGTAGTCCGTTATGTTGTTTAGTCCTTGCCACAACCGCCGAGAGTCTGTCTGTGACTCTAGCTTGGTTTTATAGTCTCTCTTGGCATCTTGGATGGCATTGCAGAGGTTATACCTGGATTTCTTGTATAGGTCAGGGTCGTCTGACTTGAACGCCTCAGATCTGTCCTTCAGTAGGGAGTCAATCTCGCAATTGAGCCATGGTTTCCGGTTGGGGAACGTACGTACTGCTTTCTTTGGCACGCAGTCGTCCACACATTTGCTGATGAAGTCTGTGACAGTGGTTGCATACTTATTGGCTGAGTTCTTAAATATGGACCAGTCCACTGTCTCTAAGCAGTCACGTAAGAGCTCTTCTGTTTCCTCGGACCAGCACTGCACGACAAACTTAGCTGGATTCTCCCGCTTGAGTTTCTGCTTGTATGCCGGGGGAAGGAGAACCGTCTTATGGTCTGATTTCCCAAAGTGCGGTCGGGGGATGGAACGGGAGGTGCCCTTGATTTTTGAGTAGCAGTGGTCGAGAGTGTTGTCGCCCTGGTGGGACAGGAGATGTGCCGGTCGAATTTTGGCAGTACACTCTTGAGGTTGGCCTTGTTCATCGTGGCCGGAGACTTCTGTTTCGTAGTTGTTTATAACTGTAGTTTGTCCAGCGCTTCCTCACTTCTGCCTGAGGTGGAATGTAGACTGCTATGATAATGGCTGAAGTGAACTCATGTGGAAGATTGTATGGGCGGCACTTCACGGTCAGGTATTCCAGGTCCGGGAGCAGTGGGTCGCCACATCCAAGCACCAGGAGGTGTTGATGTGGGGGCACACCGCTCCACCCTTTGCCTTGCCTGATGACGCGGTGCAGTCCGCCCGGTGAATTGAGAAGCCTTCAGGTGAGGCGTGGTGAGCCATGTCTCTATAACAGAGCACACAGCAGTCTCTTACTTCCCTCTGAGAGGTAAGTCTGGCGTTAAGTTCATCCAGCCTTCGATCCTTTGGACGTTTGCCAGGAGTATGCTGCGGAGAGGAGTCTTGAAACCGCGTTGCTTCAGTCTAACCTGCAGACCGCCGTGTTTTCCACGGTCTGCGGTTGAATGATCCTGTGATCCGATGGGAGAAGTCTGACGTTGTGGAAGGTAGGTGGTTGCGTCTGGCGGTGTCCAGGGCACTAGCGGGGACCAGGTCGCTGGTTACGTTTCCGGGGTCGTGTCTGGCAGGGCCCCGGACGCTGGTTGAGGTAGAGGGGTTGCTAGGGGGGCATGTTTGCGATCCGGATGGGTCCTGGCGTTCTGCGGGCACGGGAATAACTTGCAGCGCGTTCGGGTCCTCGCGCGGGGTCTCCGCCATTTCGAGGGTCGTGGGCAGAAAGGGAACCACAGTTAGATCAGAATGGATCTAAACAAGAAGGGGAACCTGGGCAATTTGTTCATTTTGATAGTCTGCACCCACCCCGCCAGTGAGAGTGGGAGTGTGTTCCATTTCTGCGGGTTCTTCTTAACTTCCTCCGTCAGGCTGGTCAGGTTCCACTTGTGAGCAATTTGGATCCCCAGGTTGCGGAATTTGTTTAAATGGCAGCCCCTCCAGCTCTGCCCCTCCCCTTTGCAGTTTGACTGGTGATATGCCATCAATAAACACACGACAAGTGATGAACTTAACTGAGGCTTTAATACACTAAACAGCAAGCCTCCTGCCTCTGGACCCGAACTGGGTCGGAGGCGGAGACTTGCCACCTTTATACATAAGCTCGAGGGGAGGAGCCACAGGCGGAGCCAGCCTGGACAAGCCCAGGCATGTACAGCACAACACAATGCAATACCATGGTTTACCACAACTCTACAACTGGGAAGATCTTGCTTTTGCTCAGGTTGAGTTTGTAGCCTCAGAAGGTTCCAAACTCTTTCAAGGGTGCCATGATTCCTTCCATGCTGCTTCGTGGGTCCGAGATGTAGAGAAGCAGGTCATCCGCATAGAACAAAACACTATACTCTCTGACTCCTCTCTGGATCCCTTTCCAATTCTTTGCCGCCCTAAGCGTGATTGTTAATAGTTCAATCACTAGGGTGATAATGGGCATCCCTGCCTTGTGCCTCTATGAAGCTGGATGTACTTGGAGCTACTGGTGTTTGTTCGTATGTTCGCCGTGGGAGCGTTGTACAGGGGTTTCCACCCTGTTCCTAGCCCGAACCGCTACAGTACCTCCTTGAGGTTAGGGTTAGGGTACTTCCATTTGACTCTGTCGAAGGCCTTTTTAGCGTCCAGGATGTTCTCTCCCCGGATGGGGTCATGATCACATTCAGCAGGCGCCTGATGTTCAATGTTAGTTGTCTATCCTTGACAAAGCCCGTTTGGTCTTCTACAACCACCTCTGGTATGCAGTCTCTAGCCTTTTGCCTCTGATCTTAGCAAGTATTTTTCCGTCTACATTTAGCAGCGAGATGGGTCTGTAGGAACCATGGGCGGGATTCTTCCATCTGAAGGCAGAGTATTGACGCCGTCGTAAAAACTGGAGAGTTTACCGACGGCGTCATCGGACCGCTGAGTGTACCGATCCACTGCCCTACAGGAGGCCACCACAGCATTGGAGCGACCCATGCCGCTCTAGCTGCCGATACCGGCGTCAAATGGGTGCCGTGGGTCAGCTCATGCGCGTTGTGACCTGCGTGCATGCACACTGCAACTGGCGCGCATGCGCGGTAGCTTCCTTCTCCGCGTCGGCCCCAACGCAACATGGCGTAGAGCTACAGGGGCCGGCGCGAGAGGCCAGCCCGCCGATCGGTAGGCCCTGATTGCGGGCCAGGCCACGGTGGAGGCCCATATTCTTTTGGGTCTTTATCTTTTTTAGGTATCAGCGAGATTGAGGCTTGTGCTCGTGTAGGTGGCAGTGTGCCCCTCGGCAATGAATCTGTGAACATCTCCCGCAGGTGTGGGGCCAGTGCTGTTGCAAATATTTTGTCGAAGTCCGCTGGGAAACCGTCTGGTCGGCTCCTTCCCCGCCTGCATGGAGCTAATACTCTCCATGACCTCTCCCAGTTCTAGCAGGGCTTCCAGGCCCCCTTTCCTGTCCTCCCCCATAGAATCATAGAATTTTTAAAAAAGATTTAGCGTACCCAATTCATTTTTCCAATTAAGGGGCAATTTAGTGTGGCCAGTCCACCTACCCTGCACATCTTTGGATTGTGGGGGTGAAACGCACGCAAACACTGAGAGAATGTGCAAACACCACACGGACGGTGACCCAGAGCCGGGATCGAACCTGGGACCACAGCGCCGTGAGGCTGCAGTGCTACCACTGCGCCACCGTGCTGCCCGAATCATAGAATTAACAGCACAGAAGGAGGCCATTTGGCCGATCGAGTCTGCACCAGCTCTTGGAAAGAGCACCACGCCCACACTTCCACTCTATTCCCGTAACCTCACCCAATCTTTTTTGGACACTAAGGGCAATTTAAAATGTCTAATCCACCTAACCTGCACATCTTTGGACTGTGGAAGGAAACTGGAGCACCTGGAGGAAACCCACGCAGACATGGGAGAATGTGCAGACTCCGCACAGACAGTGACCCAAGACAGGAATCGAACCTGGGAGCCTGGAGCTGTGAAGCAACTGTGCTAACCACTGTGCTACTATGCCGCCCTTGATTGCCTGGCACGTTCAGTTCATCAAGGAACTGCTTCATCCCCGAGTCCCCTACTGGGGGCTCCAAGGTGCACAGCCCCTGTTCGAAGGTCTCAAAAACTTTCTTGACCTTTTCCGGTTCCGCTATTAAGTTCCCTCTGCTGTCCCAGATCTGTGCTATTTCCCTCTTGGTTGCCTGCTTTCTCAGCTGGTGAGCCAGCAGGTGACTAGCTTGTCTCCGTGCTCGTACAGGGTCCCCCGCGCATGGCAGAGTTGATGCATTGCTTTCCTCGTGGTGAGCAGGTCAAAGTCCATTTGTAGCTTTTTCCTCTCCGCCAGGAGCTCTACGATCAGGGCCTCGGAGTATCACCATTCTACTTCCAGTGTGGAGTCGACTAGCTGTTGCCTAGCCACCCTCTCTTCCCTATCTTTTTGTGATTACAGCCTTCAGCGCTTCCCAGAACGTGGAGGTTGAGACCTCCCCGTTCTGGTTATTAGTAATATACTCGTCAATGGCCTGTGATATGGCCTTGTCGGCCAACCTCCATAGGAAGCGTTGGGTACGGCCCGTGCCCAATCTCACATCCACGCAATGTGGAGCGTGGTCAGAGATTACGATCCCAGAATATTCCGCCCTTTCTAGTCCTGGAAGCACGATTGCCCCACTACAAAGAAGTTGATACATGAATAGAAATTTTGGAGAAGAAGAACTCCTCCCTTCGGTGGGTGAATTGCCATGGGTCCACCGCCCCTATCTGTTCCATGAATAGGTTGAGTTCCTTCGCCATGTTGGAGGTCTTTCCTGTTTTGGTTTTCGACCTGTCTGTCCGTGGGTCCTGTACACATTAAAGTCCCCCCCATGATTAGTGGGGTCGCTATGTCGGGAATTTCCGACATGGTCTTCTTCATAAACTCTGTCGTCCCAGTTGAGAGCATTCACGTTAACGTGGACTATTGGTGTCCCGTTTAGGACACCGCTGACCATGACATACCGCCCCCCTGGTCCGTAACTGTCTTTGTCGCTGTGAACGTCGTTGTCTTACTTTGCAAAATGGCTCTCGTCCCGTAGCTGGAATGGTAGGTCTGTCCCACCCAGCCCTTCCTTACCCGCAGTCAGTCCTTCTCCCTCTGATGCGTCTCTTGGAGGAAGACTATGTCGGCTCTCATGTTTTTCACATCGGCTGATCTTTTCACTGGGCCGATAAGTCACCAAACATTCCAGGTGATTATCCTGATGATTTTTTTTTTGTCGGTTTCCCTTTGTTGGGGGGCCGTTCAAAATGGCCGCGGTCACTGTTCTCCCCATAAAGTCGGGCCCCTGCGCTCCGGGGTTTCCCTTTGCCCAGGGACCGCCCAACATGGCCGACGACTGTGGGTTTGCCATGTGGATGAGCCCCTGCCCTCCGAGGTTTCCCTTTGTCCAGGAATCTTCCCAAGTGGTTGCTTGCAGCGCCATTTTGTTCCAAGTCGCCACATGTGGTCTGTTGCCACCAGTTTAATGCCCAACATCTTTCTTCACCTACCTCTCCCTTATGATGTCTCCCCCCCCCCCCCCGTCTTCTTTTCCCTCATCCCATAGATAAACCTCCCACCTCCCTTTCTCCACTGCTTCTTCCCCTGGTTAACCCTCTGCCTGTTACCTGCCCTCCCCCGGCCAGGCGCCTTCCCCTTTTTGGGGGACGGGCCGCGGCCTCTCTTCTTGGTGAATCCTTGTTAGTGTGGTGGCCCCCCTCCCGGGGCTTGTTTCACTTCCTCCCGTTGCCCGATCTCTGGGCCACCATTTCACTCACCTTCCCCTGTGCTCAGCTGTACTTGATCATTCTTTCCTCTCTTACTGCTCTTGGGCGAAATTCTCCAACCCCCCGCCGGGTCGGAGAATCGCCGGGGGCTGGAGTGAATCCCGCCCCCGCCGGTTGCCGAAGTCTCCGGCACCAGAGATTCGGCGGGGGCGGGAATCGCGCCGCGCCGGTTGGCGGGCCCCCCCGCTCGATTCTCCGGCCCGGATGGGCCGAAGTCCCGCCGCTAAAATGCCTGTCCCGCCGGCGTAAATTAAATCACCTACCTTACCGGCGGGACAAGGCAGCGCGGGCGGGCTCCGGGTTCCTGGGGGGGGCGCGGGGCGATCTGGTCCCAGGGGGTGCCCCCACGGTGGCCTGGCCCGCAATCCGGGCCCACCGATCCGCGGGCGGGCCTGTGCCGTGGGGGCACTCTTTCCCTTCCGCCTCCGCCACGGTCTCCACCATGGCGGAGGCGGAAGAGACTCCCTCCACTGCGCATGCGCGGGAAACTCAGCGGCCGCTGACGCTCCTGCGCATGCGCCGCCCGGAGATGTCATTTCCACGCCAGCTGCCGGGGCACCAAAGGCCTTTTCCGCCAGCTGGCGGGGCAGAAATTCCTCCGGCGCCGGCCTAGCCCCTCAATGTTGGGGCTCGGCCCCCAAAGGTGCGGAGCATTCCGCACCTTTGGGGCGGCGCGATGCCCGTCTGATTTGCGCCGTTTTGGGCGCCAGTCGGCGGACATCGCGCCGTTTTTGGAGAATTTCGCTCCTTGTCTCCAAAACTAGGCAGTGTTCCCCCACGTAAAGCGATCGCTGTGGCAATGGTCTACTGTTTGCTTTAAGGCTAAAGTAGTAGCATAGCTAGAGGATTGGTTGATTTATCGAAAGCAAAGAGGGGGGATTAATGGGTGTTTCTCCAGTTGGCAATCAGTAGCTAGTGCTGTCCCTCAGGGATCAGTGTTGGGCCCACTATTGTTCACAATTTACATAGATGATTTGGAGTTGGGGACCAAGGGCAATGTGTCCAAGTTTGCAGATGACACTAAGATGAGTGGCAAAGCAAAAAGTGCAGAGGATACTGGAAGCCTGCAGAGGGATTTGGATAGTTTAAGTGAGTCGGCTAGGGTCTGACAGATGGAATACAATGTTGACAAATGTGAGGTTATTCATTTTGGTAGGAATAACAGCAAAAGGGATTATTATTTAAATGATAAAATATTAAAACATGCTGCGCTGCAGAGGGACTGTGGTGTCCTTGTGCATGAGTCGCAAAAAGT
Organism: Scyliorhinus torazame; assembly: GCF_047496885.1. Lineage (NCBI taxonomy): Eukaryota > Metazoa > Chordata > Chondrichthyes > Carcharhiniformes > Scyliorhinidae > Scyliorhinus > Scyliorhinus torazame. The sequence continues at coordinate 145,551,639 of NC_092716.1, read as the reverse complement.
TGGTTTGCAGGTGCAGCAGGTGATTAAGAAGGCGAATGGAGTTTTGTCCTTAATTGCCAGAGGGATGGAATTTAAAACTAGGGAGGTTATGCTGCAACTGTATAAGGTGTTAGTGAGGCCACACCTGGAGTATTGTCTTCAGCTTTAGTCTCCTTACCCGAGAAAGGACGTATTGGCGCTGGAGGGTGTGCAGAGGAGATTCACGATTTTAATCCCAGAATTGACAGGGTTGGATTACGAGGAGAGGTTGAGTAGACTGGTACTGTACTCATTGGAATTTAGAAGGCGATCTTACAGAAACATATAAAATTATGAAGGGAATAGATGGGATAGATGAGGGCAGGTTGTTTCCACTGGCGGGTGAAAGCAGAACTAGGGGGCACTAGCCTCAAAATAAGGGGAAGTAGATTTAGGACTGAGCTCAGGAGGAACTTCTTAACCCAAAGGGTTGTGAATCTATCGAATTTCCTGCCCAGTGAACCAGTTGAGGCTCCTTCATTAAATGTTTTCAAGGTAAAGATAGATAGTTTTTTGAAGAATAAAGGAATAAAGGGTTATGGTGTTCAGGTGGGAAAGTGGAGCTGAGTCCACAAAAGATCAGCCATGATCTCATTGAATGGCGGAGCAAGCTCGAAGGGCCAGTTGGCCTACTCCTGCTCCTAGTTCTTATGTTCTTATGTTGGCTACACAGACTGTAAAAGAGAGAGAACTTTTTTTTCATTAAGACATTGCATTCTAAGAGTCTGATTCTGCAGGTTCTTCATTGCTGCCCCTGCTGCTGCTTCTCCAGTCCGTTCTCTGCAATTAACTTGTCAGCATCTGCAGGGACAGTAAAAAATGCTCCCTGCCTTGATACATGACCCAGAGCTTGATTGGGTACAGCATTCCAAATCTCATGCCATTTCTGTACAGCACGGCCTTCACTTTGTTAAATTAGGCCCTCTTGTGACCTTCCCAGCTGCAGTTTTTGGACTGCCTGGCCCATCCCAGGATTCTCTCCTGGTCCTGGTACCAGTGCATTCTTGCAATTATTGCTTTTGGCTGTTCCCAGGTTTTGGGCTTTGGTCGGAGCGACTGATGTGCTCTGTCGATTTCTGGTGGGTTGGGGAAGCTGTCCCTTCCCACCAGGTTACCCAGCATTTGGCCACATAGTCTGTGGGATTCCTACCCTCGATCCCTTCCGGTAGGCCCACAAATCGTAGGTTGTGCCGCCTCAATCGGTTCTCCTGATCCTCAACCTTTCCTCTCAGGTTGCCTTGTGTCGCGACCAGCCTTGTTCCAGGGCGACGATCTGATTACTCTGGTCCGTTGCAGCCCTCTCCAGATCTTTAATTGTTGCCTCCCGGGCCTACAGTTGTTTTTTGGCTTTGTCCAGGGCCACCTGCATGGTTGCCAGACCTTCGGCCACCGCACCATTCATCGCAGCTTGTATGTCTGATTTTGTTTCTTCTCGGTGTTCCTTCAACTCTCTTGAGAGGAACATCCTCCATCCCCTGGTGTGGGAGCTTCTCATGCGGCGGATCGGTTCCTCTCGCTTTGGCGAAGTCTGGGTTTCGCCGCCTCGTTTGCTGGTCGGTTCAACTGATTGTTGCTTGTCCAGGCTTTTACCACTCCTGGTCTCCACTCGTTCTCTGGGCTGGCTGTTGTTCGGCATATTTCCTTCTTTCTTTGTTTTGTTAGTGGTGTGGGGATGATTTGTATCGTTTGCGGGTGTTTTTCGAGCAAAACGTGTCTATTTTACAGGTTTGCGGGAGGACAGCCACCTGATGTGCGACTTCATAGTACATTCCCATCACCAGAGGTCCACAGCCTCTTCTCTGAGCATCCACTAATCCAACTGTCCTTTCCTTTGTTCTCTAAAAACCAACCCACTTGGGTAGTACCCAATCACTGCCTGTTGCCAGGCAGAAGACAACCTTGTGGCCAATTAAATGGTCACAAGTCAACCAATCGAACTGAGTCCCTCCGATTTCTCAGGTGCCAAAAAGTGAGTTCTGCTATTTGAAAGCTAGCACAGTATACTACTTTGTAACTTTCAAACATAAACAAAGGGATGCTGAAAAGGTAATAAAAAGAACTAAGGCAAATCACGAAAAGAAAACTAGCGCGGAAGACCAAAAAGGATAGCAAAAGCTTAAACAGGTACATAAAAGGGAAGAGAGTCGCTACGGTGAATGTTGGTCCCTTGGAAGATGAAATCGGTGAGTTAATAGCGGGGAACACAGAAAAGATGCTAAATCAATACTTTGCTTCAGTTTTCACGAGGAGGACATAATACCATTCCTATAGGAACGGGCAATTCAGAGGTAACAGAAAGAGTGGAACTTGGAACAATCAGCATCAATAGGGAAACAGTACTCAACAAACTCTTGGGCTTGAGGGCAGACAAATCCCCAGGGCCTGATTGCCTACATCCTAGGGTGTTAAAGGAAGTGGCAGCAGAGATAGTGGATCCATTGGTTATAATATTCCAAAATTCACTGAACATGGAAAGGTACCAGTGGATTGGAAAAATGCTAACATAACGGCCTTATTCAAAAAGGGAGGGAGGCAGAATGTGGGAAATTAGAGTTTAACATGTTGTTGGAATCAATTATCAAGGACATAATATCAGGACATTTGGAAAGCCAAAGCGTTACCCATCAGAGCTAGCATGGTTTTATGAAGGCCAAATCATGTTTGACTAATTTGCTTGAGTTCTTCGAAGATGTAACAAGCAAAGTGGATAATGGCGATCCTGTAGATGTAGTGTATCTGGACTTCCAGAAAGCGTTTGATAAGGTGCCGCACAGAAGGTTAATTCACAAGATGAGATCACATGGGATTAGGGGTAACTTATTAGCTTGGATAGAAGACTGGCTGACGGACAGGAGACAGAGAGTCGGGATAAATGTCGAATCCCTGGGGTGCTGGGGATGATCGGGGTGGGGGGGGGGAGGCAGGGTGGGGAGCACTGTCTACCCACGAAGCCTGCACTGATCCTCTACCTCCCACTCTCCCCGATCCACACCCATCAGACAGAGCACCGAGGCAGGTTTCAACGATGTTAACAGGTGTTAATTGTGAACAGATATACACAGTTTACGCCCTAGCCCCTATAATTTAACTGTGGCCTGTACCCGTGCCAACTTAACTGGTGTCTAACGTTGTGGCCTTGCGGACCCTAACACTACGCCTAGGTAGTACCCCAGACGGTACAGCAGAAATGGAGGCAGCCTGCTGTGACTCTAGCCCTGCGAGAAGAGACCCCGTTGGCGCACGTCTCCTGGGGCGACCCGGCCTGGTGCGGAACTACAGGCAGCAACTGCTGGACATTTGGGTCACGGCTGCATCGCAACAAAGAAGAGCAAGGTTAGGACTGTTTCAAAAATGTCACTGTTCGTTAGACTCGATGCTTTTGACAAGAGCGTGGAAGACTGGGCTCGGTACACGGAGCATATGCGCGATTTTTTTCACAGCGAACGTTATTAGTGGGGATGACCGCCAGAAGGTGATTCTTTTGACTGCCTGTGAGGCCACCACTTTCAGCGTCATAAAGAGCCCAAGCTATCCTGCGGCCCCAGACCCCAAGACGTTTGATGAATTGATGGCGCTCCTAATGAACCACTATGACCCCAAACTGTCGGTCATTGTCCAAAGTTACCAATTCAATACAGACAAGATAACCCTGTGGGAGTCTATTTCTGAGTTTTTTCATACTTCCGTAAATGTACGCAAGAGCACTGCGACTATAGGCCATCCCTACTGAAAATTTTATGAGATAGCCTTGTGTGTGGAGTTAACCACAGGGTGATCCAGCGGAAATTGCTGGCATAACCATCTACAGACCTTAAAAGGGCATTGAGATTTCCTTCACATGGGAGAGTATGGAGAAGGGTGTCCAGGGTACAACAGGGATGGAGGTGAATAGCGTAGGATGTCCTCCATAGGTGGCGCCCCCCAGGAACCGAACCTCTGGGATCCATCCGTTGCCTAAACACCATCAGGGTCAGGCCTGTTGGCTGAGGGCCGCTGCAGCCGGGAGAGACATAGTTTCATAGGAGTTTCATAGAATTTACAGTGCAGAAGGAGGCCATTCGGCCCATCGAGTCTGCACCGGCTCTTGGAAAGAGCACCCTACCTAAGGTCCACACCTCCACCCTATCCCCATAACCCAGTAACCCAACCCAACACTAAGGGCAATTTTGGACACTATGGGCAATTTAGCATGGCCAATCCACCTAACTCGCACATCTTTGGACTGTGGGAGGAAACCGGAGCACCCGGAGGAAACCCACGCACACACGGGGAGGATGTGCAGACTCCGCACCGTTCATCTCCCCTGAACAACTTGAAAAGGATCCATAGAGGTGTGGCACCAGTAGCTGGAGGAACCGCATGGACCCAGCAATGGCAGGTCAGCCAACAAGCGCATCACCCTGGTCAAGGGACACACCCGCCCAGAGCAAGGACCATAAGATGAAGGACCATAATTAGGCCATTTGGCCCATTGAGACTGGTCCACCATTCGATCAAGGCTGAAATGTAGCCCATCTCCATTCTCCTGCCTTCTCCCCATAATCCCTCATCCTCATTAATCAAGATATCCCCTTCTTAATCGAGAACATCGAAAGAGCCTCTTATCTCTTACTCAGGATAAGGTACTCAGTCCGGTTTGAGATGCCCAAGCACTCTTTATTTTCAATAATTCACTTGCACAGCATGAAATCGAAAAACATTTAAGAATACATTGAAACGGTCTTGAGATACTGAAGAGCTTCAAGATAGAAGTAACCCCAGATTTATAAAATAACAGTCATTTCAACAAAGGCCTTTTTAAAAGTAATTTTCACGAATGCTTCAAGGCTCTTGGATGGCTAAAATTCTTCTCCTAATCAGTCATACGGACCACATTCTTAAGGGAATCTTTATCTTTAGTTTAGTCCCTTATTTACTTTCATTGGTTCCAATTCTCAGCTGAAGCTTTCTGATTTATTCAAACAACTGTCTACCACTTAGAACATGATATGTTATCAGGCATTGGTCATGACTCAACATTCACTAATGTCCATCAAATTAATTAAATGTCTACGTGCATCTGCCATGTATGCCATTTCTATAAAGATATGCTTGCACTAACCTTGTTTTTGATACAATTTTATGACTAAATGTGTTGTGGAACAATGGTCTATTCATTATGAAGGCCTTCTGAAAGTGTCTTTTGAAACAATATTAGCTTTGTTCAGCAATTCTAAAATTTATAGCTGAAACCATGACTTTGGCTTTGTGGATATTTCATTTTCTGCCTTAGTACTGAATTTAAAAATTATATGGCAGCTCTTCTTAAAGGTCCCAAATAAATCAATGAAGCAATCAGTAAATCAATAAATCTAATCAATCAGCACCAAGGATCCTCCACCTAGAGCAACCCGACGAAGTCAAGTGCATACAATTGATTTGCATCATCTCACTGCGGGTTTCCCACATCAAAGTCACCATCCAGGTGAATGGTCACCCACTGGTAATGGAACTGGACACAGGTGCTGAGGTCTCAGTGATAGGACGGTAGACGTTCGAAAAAATCAGGACGCGAATCCAGGGTTTGAACGTGAGTGACACCGGCTCAAGTCTGCTGGGCCATGATGGGCTGCAGAGGCTCCTTGTGGACTGGCTGTGGATTTTTTGGATGGGCACTGGAGGTTCATACAAAGTCCTGGGGAAGTATCGGAGGTTTTCCAGGAGTTCCTGGGTGAGATTAAAGGTACCCTGGCCAAGATTCATGTAGATCCTGAGGCTCAACCGAAGTACTTAAGGGCCCGCTCAGTTCCCTACACATTGATGACAAGGGTAGATGATGAGCTCAACTGCTTGGAATGCAATGGAATCATCCGGCTGGTACAATTTGCAGATTGGGTAGGCCTGTAGTCTCAGTACTGAAACCAGATAAAACCATTTGCCTGTGTGGGGATTACAAGCTAGCAGTGAACAAGGCTTATTTCTTGGACAGATACCTGATGCCGTAAATAGAGAATTTCTCTGCAAAGCTGTCTGGAGGACACTCTTCCTAATCTCGACATGAGTCACGCATGCCTCCTCGAATTGGATATAGACATGGCTTCCATAGAATTTGTGACCATTAATACCCACAGAGGGCTCGATGAATATACAAGGTTGCCATTCAGGGTGTCATTGACTTGCGCTATTTTCAGAGAGTCATGAAGAACATCCTCCAAGGACTACTGCGAGTAGCAGTTTACTTGGATGGCACCCAGGTCACCGGAGCCACCAAAAGTAGCACCTGACCATCTTGCGGGAAGTACGTCCATTTTCCAAGACCGGTGTCCGTCCACCTTAAGACATCAAAACCAAAAGGAAAATGCTGGAAAATCTCAGCAGGTCTGGCAGCATCTGTAGGGAGAGAAAAGAGCTAACATTTTGAGTCCAGGTGACCCTTTGTCAAAGCTAAAGACAGAGAAAGTGGGAAACATTTATACTGTGGAGTGAGAATGAAAGACCAGTCATAGCCACAGAAACCCAGGCAAACGGGGTGCTAATAACCAGAGAAACCAAGGGGAAAGAGTGCTAATGGCAGTCCCCAGAGAGAACAAAAGGTGTGAAAGGCCAAACTGCAGAGAAACAAACATCAGAGGGTAAACTGTGACAGATGTAGATGTGGGGGGGGAGGGGCAGGGGGAAGCAAAGGGGAAAAGAGTAACGAAAGATGGATAAGATGGGATAAGATAAGTGAATATATATAAAGAAAGACGAGAGAAAGAAATGGTAAAAAACAGTTAAAATTAAATTTGATGAAAACAAATGGGTCGAGGTGGGTAGAGCTAATTAACTGAAGTTGTTGAATTTGACGTTGAGACCGGAAGGCTGTGGCGTGCCAAACCGGAAGATGAGATGTTGTTCCTCCAGTTTGTGTTGAGTTTCACTGGAACATTGTAGCTAGCCAAGGACAGACATGTGGGCATGGGAGCAGGGTCTTGTGTTAAAATGGCAAGCAACGGGAAGGTCAGGGTCCTGAATGCGCACGGACCGAAGGTGCTCAACAAAGCGATCACCCAGTCTGCGTTTGGTCTCTCCGATATAGAGGAGACCACATTGGGAGCAGCGAATGCAATAGACCAAATTGGACGAGGTGCAAGTGAAACGCTGCTTAATCTGGAATGTGTGTTTTGGGCCTGGGATGTTAAGCATGAAAGAGGTAAAGGGGCAGGCGTTACACCTTCTGGTCCCATGGGTGATGGGAGAGGTGTTTGGTATGGTGGAAGAGTGGACTAGATTATCTCTGAGGGAACGGTCTCTACGGGTTGCTGATCAAGACCACTCCCTCCGCAGACACCGTTCACTCCCAGAGCAAAATGTGTTTTAATGCAAAAGAGGTCATGTACTTAGGGCACCATGTTATCCAAGATGGCTTGCACCCAGTATAAGAAGGTGCGAGCAACCAAACAAGCCTCCACGCTTGAGAACTCAACCTAATTGCGGTCGTTCTAAGGACTTGTGAATTATGTTGAGAAATTTATCCATAACTTGGCCACCAGCCTCGAACCATTGCATGCGCTATTGAAAAAACACAAGGGGCGAAATTCTCCGGAAACGGCGCGCTGTCCGCCGACTGGCGCTCAAAACGGCGCCAATCAGACGGGCATCGCGCCGCCCCAAAGGTGCGGAATGCTCCGCATCTTTGGGGGCCGAGCCCCAACATTGAGGGGCTAGGCCGACGCCGGAGGAATTTCCGCCCCGCCAGCTGGTGGAAACGGCCTTTGGTGCCCCGCCAGCTGGCGCGGAAATGACATCTCGGGGCGGCGCATGCGCGGGAGCGTCAGCGGCCACTGACAGTTTCCCGCGCATGCGCAGTGGAGGGAGTCTCTTCTGCCTCCGCCATGGTGGAGACCGTGGCGGAGGCGGAAGGGAAAGAGTGCCCCCACGGCACAGGCCCGCCCGCGGATCGGTGGGCCCCGATCGCGGGCCAGGTCACCGTGGGGCACCCCCTGGGGTCAGATCGCCCCGCGCCCCCCCCAGGACCCCGGAGCCCGCCCGCGCCGCCTTGTCCCGCCGGTAAGGTATGTGGTTTAATCTATTCCGGTGGGACAGGCATTTTAGCGGCGGGACTTCGGCCCATCCGGGCCGGAGAATCGAGCGGGGGGGGCCCGCCAACCGGCGCGGCGCGATTCCCGCCCCCGCCGAATATCCGGTGCCGGAGATTTCGGCAAGCGGCGGGATTCACGCCAGCCCCCGGCGATTCTCTGACCCGGCGGGGGGTCGGAGAATGTCGCCCAAGGTCTGGGCATGGAGAACACCGCAAGAAGAAGCTTTCGCCAAGGTGAAGCAGTGACTGTCGTCATCAGGGTTGTTAACCCACTACGACCCCTCAAAGCATATTTTGGTCACTTGTGGTGCCTCCCCAAGAGGAAGCCAGCATCTAGGATGGTCCCATTTGGGACCTGGAGTGTTGCCTTGTTGGTGTATTTCCTAACTGTGAGTAGGAAATAAACTACTTTTGACTTACCTTTTCGGGGCTCCGATAAACTTCAAAAGGGCAAATTTTCAAAAGGAAAAATTGGTGGAGTGGACAGATGCATGAGAATGCAGAGAAGTGTGAGGTAATGAATTCTGGTTGGAAAAAATAGACTATCAAATTATGGTTAAAATTCTTAAAGGTAGTGGAGGAGCAGCGGGACCTGGATGCAAATGTGCATAAATCATTGAAGGTGGCAAGACAGGTGGAGAGAGCAATTAATAAAACATATAGTATTCTGGGTTTTATTATTAGGGGAATAGAGTACAAGAGCAGGGAGGTTATGCCGAAAGTATACAAAACACTAGTTTGACTTCACCTGGAATATTGTGTGCCGTTCTGGGTATCCTAATATAGGAAAGATGTGAACGCATTGGAGAGAGTGCAGAGGAGGTTCACAAAAATGGTTGCACAGATGAGCCTTTTCAATTATGAGGATAGATTGAAGAGATTGTGACTCGTCCCCTTGGAGAGGAGATGCATTACAATAGATCTGATAGAGATGTTCAAAATCATGAGGGGCCTGGACAAGTAGATAAGGAGAAAATGTTCCCACACATAAAAAGGACCAAGAATGAGAGGGCAAAGATTTAAAGGGACTTGCAAAAGAAGCAAATGCAAAGTGAGATAGGCACTTAAGTCATGTTGGTCGTTTGAAGACCTGGTGCAGGCACGATGGGCCAAACGGCCTCCTGCACCGTAACAATTCTGTGATTCTGTGTGAAGCATCATCGTGAAGCCTGTGTTTAATATAAATAGAAATAAGGATGAGTTGCTGCTTGTCAAGAACAGGAACAGGTAGTTTTTTACTCAATGTTTGGGAACTGTCAAGGCATTTGTAGTTCCCATCACTGGACATAATCACAGAGTAGGCAATAAACCAGAAATTCTTGTGGTTTGTATGAATTAATTCCAACATCATGTGTATTTGCCAACTCTCCTATTGAGATGCACAGATTAATTTTGTCAAATTTTGGTATTGTCTTAATATCTGTTGCACCAAAATCCATTTGTTTTTAACTCCTTTCTTAGGTGCTTTGCATCTGTTGGATACAGAGGAAGTGCACAGACAATATCACTGCAAGTACCTCAGTGTATATTCTTTGGTGTGATACAACATGAATTTCTACACGCAATCGGTTTCCACCATGAGCATTGTAGGAGTGACCGGAATAAATATGTCAGGATATTTTGGGAGAATGTCATGCCTGGTAAGAAAATTTAAATATCCAGTTTCATTCTTGGTATATATTTACCGAACATTTGTGCACATTAACTTAAATTTACTACAACTTAATTTATTTTTGCTGTTGAATATTCGGAACAGGCAAAACTCGAGAATAGAATCATAGAATCTCTACAGTGTGGAAGGAGGCCATTCGGCCCGACGGGTCTGCACCGGCTCTTGGAAAGAGTACCCTACCTAGGCCCAGATCCGACCCTATCCCCATCACCCTATCCCCATCACCCAGTAACCCCACCTAACCTTTTGGACACTAAGGGGCAATTTTTGCACAGCCAATCCACCCAACCTGCACTTCTTTGGACTGTGGGAGGAAACCGGAGCACCTGGAGGAAACCCATGCAGACACGCGGGGGAGTGCAAACTCCACCCAAACAGTTAGCCGAGGCCGGAATTGAATCCGGGTTACTGCCGCTGTAAGGCAGCAATGCTAACCACTGTGACACCGTGCGCCCAAACAATGATTTTATTTTTTTTTCTTATTCGTTTATGGGATGTGAGTTGCTGACTAGGCCAACACTTATTGCCCATCCCTAGTTGCCCTTGAGAAAATGGTGGTGGACCACCTTCTTGAACCGCTGGAGTCCCTGTGTAGGCACACCCACAGTGCTGTTAAGCAGAGAGTTGGGTTCTCTCTTGGTGTGGGTTCTCTCTTGGTGTGACCTGAATGTTACTTGCTTTGTTAATACACGCCTGGATACTATACGCCTGGATACTATCCAGGTCTTGCTGCATTTGTACATGGACTGCTTTAGTATCTGCGGACTTGCAAATGGTGCTGAACGTTGTGCAATCATCAATGATCATCTCCACTTTTGATCTTATGACGGAAGGAAGGTCATTGATGAGGCAATTGAGGACACTACCCTGAGGAACTCCTGCAGTGATGTCCTGGAGCTGAGAAATTTACCCTCAACCACCACAACCATCTTCCTTTGTGCAAGGTATGGCTCCAACCAGCAGAGTGTTTTCCCCCTGTTTACCATTCTCTCCAGATTTGGTCGGTTTCCTTGATTCTACAGTCAATAAATGACTTAATGTCAAGGGCCGTCACTCTCACCTCATTTCTGAAGTTCAGAATTTTATTCATGGTTGAAGTCTGTATTGAGGTGGAAAGCTGAGTGTTCCTGAAAGCACCCAAGTAGGTTATTGTGAACCAAATGCCCGATGGTAGCCTTTTTACTGACCCCTTCCATCTCTTTACTGATGATTGGTAGTAGACTGATGGGACTGTAATTGGCCGGGTTGGATTTGCACTGCCTTTCGTACCTGGATAGTTTTCTACATTGCCTGGTAAATGCCAATCCTGCAGCTGTACTGCAACAGCTTGGCTAGGGATGTTATGCGCCAGGGTTTAGACAACCCCAAAGTGTATCATGGAGTTCACCTGACCCACAACTTTTAATAGATTGTGGTATGGGGAACACACGGCTCACTCTACAGGCGTGGTAGAGCAGAAATGAAAAAGTATTTTTTAAAGAAAAACAATGTTTATTCTATGAACTCAAGTTAACCTTTTTAAAACATACAGTGAGCATCTCAGCAACCATTAATTCTGTTATGGGCGAGGTGTTTTCAGAACCCCAAAATGTATCATGGAGTTCAACCAACCTCTCCCTTTAATGTATTTGTTGCTTTTCCTAGCACACGGCTTGTTCCCTAGGTGTGGGATTACAATTCTGGACACGTGGGTTTCTAAACACAAAACAATGTTTATTCCATGAACTCAACTTATAACATCTTAAATAAACATTGAATCTCTTAACACCCCTTACTTCAAAGATAACTCAGAAAATATTGCAACAGTAAATAATTCCTCAAAATGTTTCTTCAAACTTCCAAGAGACTTCACACCTTCAAACAGAACCACATCAGGTTAAAGGATTTACTATTATGAGTTTAAATCACCCAAATGATCCAGAGATAGTCTTTCATGGCAGATATCACAGCAAATCCAGCTCACTGCAAAACACAGACACACACCCAGCTCTTTTCCTCCAAACTGTAGCTCTCTGGAAACACACAGACACACACAAGTTATTTTTCAAAACTGAAACTAAAAACTGTAAAATGGCTGATCTAAAGCCCAGCTCCACCCACACTCTGACATCACTGTTTTCTGAAAGGTACATTGCTTAAACATCCATGTCTTAAAGGTACACTCACATTACACCTCCCCCAAGAAAAGAAAATAACCCATCAACTTCAAGATGGTTTCATTTTTCACTTTTGCACCATCCACTAAGAAATGTACACAGTAAATATACCTTTTTGTTTCACAAAAAAAACCACACGCAAACAGGCATAATAATATAGTCCATTTTTCTTTGTTCTTCTTCCTCCAAGCAAAATCCTTCTCGATTGACAGTCTCTTTGAACAAAGTCTCTGCACGATCCATCCATTCCTCTACTCCTTGGCATTTCTCTTTAGAATCAGATAATTTAGTTCAATCTGACCACAGAGTCCCTTGCAATTCTCCAATACAGGAACATTGGTGATCACAGCTTTCAGGCAGTCAAATGCCTGTTGAAAGTCCGCTGTCCATTGGAATTTTTGATGTTTCATTAGCAAGTCCATCAGTGGAGCAATCACGCCACAAACCTTTTGCATAAATGTTCGATCAAATCCACTCATGCTAAGGAATCGCATTATTTCCCTTCGGCTTGAGGGTATCGGAAACTCCTCCAGGAAAGTGATTTGGGCTTCTCCAAATTCACTTTCGGCTAGGTTCATCACCAAACCCGCCTCCTGAAGTCGATCGATGAACTCCATACAATGTTTTAAATGTTCTTTCCATGTCTGGAAGTTGAAAATAAAAGCAGATTATCCCAATTTCTCAATGCAATCCTCCAAACGCGGGATAGGTTAAGAGTCCGTTCTTGTAACTGCATTCAACTTTCGATAGTCCACACACAACCATTGGGTACCGTCTGATTTAGGTACCATCACTATGGGTGAGCTCCATTGGCTGCAACCCACTTAAATTATGCCATTTGTAAGCATACTCTCAATCTCTTTGTTAACCTGTGCCAATTTTAAAGGATTAAGTCTACATGGATGTTGTTTGATAGGAACAGCATTTTCCACATCTATATCATGTATAGCCATTTTAGTACTTCCCAATTTATCTCTACAAACATGCCCATGTGATATCAATAACTCTTTCAGGTCAGTTCGTTTTTCCTCTGGAAGGTAACTTAACAATTCATCCCAAATTTTAAGAACATCCTCATTTTCCAATTTAATTTGAGGTATGTCAAATTCACAGTCATTTGGATTTGGTTCGTCACTTTGAGTTAGAATCATTAAAACTTCCTTTTTCTCTCCTTCCCTTTCAAGGTACCTTTTAAGCATATTCACATGACACACTTGGTGAGTCTTCCTTCTTTCTGGTGTTTTTACCACATAATTCACCTCACTTAATTTCCTTTCAATCTGATACAGTCCACAAAACCTAGCTTTTAAAGGCTCCCCTATCACTGGTAACAACACTAAAACTTGATCCCCACTGGCAAAACTACGAACTTTGGATTTCTTGTGCGCTACCCGTTTCATCACATTTTGTGCAACTTTCAAATGTTGTCTAGCCAATTCACCTGCTCTATTTAATCGTTCCCTCAAATTTGACATGTAATCCAATAGTGTAATTTCCGATTTCTCACCCACCAATTTTTCCTGAATCAATTTAAGTAGTCCTCTTACCTCATGACCAAAAATTAGTTCAAAAGGATGCATCCCTAATTGCAAACAATACGAATGGAATTCCTTTATCCCAATCCTCTGGATAATCTTGACAATACGTCCTCAACATTGTCTTTAATGTCTGATGCCACCTTTCTAACGCTCCCTGCGATTCTGGATGGTACGCAGTTGATTTAAATTGTTTTATTCCGAAGCTATCCATAACTTCTTTGAATAACTTTGAAGTAAAACTTGTTCCTTGATGCGATTGAATTTCTGTGGGTAGTCCATATCTAGTAAAGAATTTAAGTAACTCCTCCACAATCCTTTTAGCTGTAATATTACGTACTGGAATGGCCTCTGGAAACCTAGTCGACACATCCATTGCAGTCAAAAGATATTGATTCCCACTTTTTGTTTTAGGAAGCGGTCCTACACAATCGATTAGGACCCTTGTATAAGGTTCCTCAAATGCTGGAATGGGTATTAAGGGCGCTGGTTTTATCACTGCTTGAGGTTTCCCTATCACTTGACATTCATGACATTTTACATAGATCGAATTTACAGTGCAGAAGGAGGCCATTCGGCCCATCGAGTCTGCACCGGCTCTTAGAAAGAGCACCCTACCCAAGTCCACACCTCCACCCTATCCCCATAACCCAGTAACCCCACCCAGCACTAAGGGCAATTTAGGACACTAAGGGCAATTTAGCATGGCCAATCCACCTAACCTGCACATCTTTGGACTGTGGGAGGAAACCGGAGCACCCGGAGGAAACCCACGCAGACACGGGGAGAACGTGCAAACTCCGCACAGACAGTGACCCAGCGGGGAATCGAACCTGGGAACCTGGAGCTGTGAAGCAGTTGTGCTAACCACCTTGCTACCGTGCTGCCCTAATTGACAAAATTTAACTACATCTTTATGTAGTCCAGGCCAATAAAAATGTTTCTGGATTTTAGCTTGAGTTTTCCTTATTCCCAAATGACCTCCCACTGGTACCTCATGTGCAACTCGCAACACCTCCTTTCTATACCCTATCGGCAATACTACTTGATGAACTTCTGCCCACTCTTCATCCGCCTACATATGTAAAGGTCTCCATTTTCTCATCAAGACATCATTTTTACGGTAATAACTCTCTGGTAACTCTCAGATTCCTCTTCCGTATATGCTTTCTGATATATCCGTTTTATTTCTGCATCTTTCTGTTGTAACTCCGCCAATTTTCCTGAACTAAAAATGTCCGCCTCATCCTCCCTGTTCTTGTTCTTTTTCAACCATCTGATCAAAAATCGTTTCTGATAATTGCACTTCAGCTTCATCTTCACTCTTTGATTTCTCCTTGTCTTAACCTGTGACTTTGCGACCTTGTTACTACACAATCCGAAAAAATCCCAGGATATTCGTCCTTCAACACATAAGTTGTCTGATTTTCCACTGGCTTATCAACCACAGTAGGCATCACTCCCACCTGCGATCCATCTATATATTACCCAAGCCAAACTGTATTCCTAGACAAGGTAGTTTAACTATTACTCCTACTACCACTTCACCACTCTTCACTGGACTTTCTAACCTTACCTTGTATCATAGATTATCATAGAATTTACAGTGCAGAATGGTATATAATGGAACGCTACTCCTCTCACCCTGAATTCCACATGTCACCACCTTTCTATACCCTATCGGCAATACTACTTGATGAACTTCTGCCCACTCTTCATCCGCCTACATATGTAAAGGTCTCCATTTTCTCATCAAGACATCATTTTTACGGTAATAACTCTCTGGTAACTCTCAGATTCCTCTTCCGTATATGCTTTCTGATATATCCGTTTTATTTCTGCATCTTTCTGTTGTAACTCCGCCAATTTTCCTGAACTAAAAATGTCCGCCTCATCCTCCCTGTTCTTGTTCTTTTTCAACCATCTGATCAAAAATCGTTTCTGATAATTGCACTTCAGCTTCATCTTCACTCTTTGATTTCTCCTTGTCTTAACCTGTGACTTTGCGACCTTGTTACTACACAATCCGGAAAAATCCCAGGATATTCGTCCTTCAACACTTAAGTTGTCTGATTTTCCACTGGCTTATCAACCACAGTAGGCATCACTCCCACCTGCGATCCATCTATATATTACCCAAGCCAAACTGTATTCCTAGACAAGGTAGTTTATCTATTACTCCTACTACCACTTCACCACTCTTCACTGGACTTTCTAACCTTACCTTGTATCATAGATTATCATAGAATTTATAGTGCAGAATGGTATATAATGGAACGCTACTCCTCTCACCCTGAATTCCACATATCAACACCTTTTCTGGCAACATTCTTCCCAAACTACATAATTCCTCATCTCTTACCATTAAAGATTGACTAGCCCCTGTATCTCTTAAAATTGTGACTTCTTTACCTGCTCCTCCTGATACACATGTGTAAACTTTACCCACACAAGTAAATTCCTTAAAGACATCTGGCACCTACTTAACAATTACTTCTTGAACAGGCTGTGCAATCGTTTGCACCTCCTTCATTTCCCTTGGGCTTTCCTTTACCACTCTTAACAAATCCCACTGTCTTATCCTGTTTTACCACATCAGACTTCACAGTGCTTTTCTTCAACCACCAACACTGTGACTTCACATGGCCTAGTTTATCACAGTGAAAACATTTGAAACTTTTCATTTCTTTTCCACCCTCCTGGATTTCTTTTTTAATTTGAGGTACACTCTCTTTATTGTCTCCCATCAGATCACCTTTACCTTTATCACTTGAGTATTTCTCATGTCCCCAGTTTCTACCCCTCACCGGCTGAAACTGATGTCGGAAACCAGTCTTTGATTTATGAACTAATTCATAATCATCTGCCATTTCTGCTGCAAATCCCGAAGTTTTAACCCTCTGTTCTTCCACATGAGTTCTCACTACATCAGGAATTTAATTTTTAAACTCCTCCAAAAGTATAATTTCTCTGAGAGCTTCATACGTTTGGTCTATTTTCAAAGCCCTTATCCACCTATCAAAATTACTCTGTTTGAGCCTTTCAAACTCCATGTAAGTTTGACCAAATTCTTTCCTTAAATTTCTAAACCTTTGTCTGGAAGCTTCAGGCCCTACCTCATATGCACTTAAGATGGATTTCTTCCCCTCCTCATACGTTCCAGATACCTCGTCCGGTAGTGATGCAAACACTTCACTAGCTCTACCTACCAGCTTTGTTTGAGTCCGTAATACTCACATGCCCTGTGGCCATTTAATTTGTTTAGCTACCTTCTCAAATTATATGAAAAAGGCTTCCACTTCCTTCTCGTCAAACCTTGACAGTGCTTGGACATATTTAAATAGATTCCCACCAAGCCTTCGACTATGACGCTCTTTCTCACTGTCCTCATCACTATCATCCAACTGTACGTTTCCCTTTACATCTGCCAATTTTAACTGATTATCATGTTTCATGGCCATTTTCTGAAGTTCAAACACCCTCTCTTTATCTTTTTCCCTGATCTGTATCTCCCTTTCTTACTACTTATTGCAAGCCCGTCGCCACCAGGAGCAGGCGGTATAACACCCAGGACAAGACCTTCATCAGGTCCGAGGTCCAGCGACTGCTTCGGGACAGTGTCATCGAGGCCAGCAACAGCCCCTGGAGAACCCGAGTGGTAGTCATTAAAACTGGGGAGAAACACCGAATGGTCATGGACGACAGCCAGACCATCAGTCGGTACACGCAGCTCGCGCGTACCCACTCCTACGCATATCTGATATGGTCAATCAGATTGCGCAGTACCGGGTCTTCTCAATGATTGATCTAAAATCCGCCTACCACCAGCTCCCCACCCATAAATCCGACCGCCCATACACTGCCTTCGAGGCGGACGGTCGTCTCTACCATTTCTTAGGGTTCCCTTTGGCGTTACTAATGGGGTCTCGGTCTTCCAAAGGGAGATGGACCAAATGGTTTTCCGGTACGGTTTGCGGGCCACGTTCCCATACTTAGACAATGTCACCATCTGCAGCCATGATCAGCAGGACCATGATGGCAACCTCGCTAAATTTCTCCGCACCGCCACTTTCCTCAATCTTACTTGTAATAAAGAGAAGTGCGTGTTCAGCACGACCCGCTTAGCCATCCTCGGCTATGTGGTCCAGGGGCAGCACGGTAGCATTGTGGATAGCACAATTGCTTCACAACTCCAGGGTTCCAGGTTCGATTCCGGCTTGGCTCTCTGTCTGTGTGGAGTCTGCACATCCTCCCCATGTGTGCGTGGGTTTCCTCCGGGTTCTCCGGTTTTCTCCCACAGTCCAAAGATGTGTGCAGGTTAGGTGGATTGGCCATGCTAAATTGCCCTTAGTGTCCAAAATTGCCCTTAGTGTTGGGTGGGGTTACTGGGTTATGGGGATAGGGTGGAGGTGTTGACCTTGGGTAGGGTGCTCTTTCCAAGAGCCGGTGCAGAATCGATGGGCCGAATGGCTTCCTTCTGCACTGCAAATTCCATGATAATCTCTGATTTATTTTTCTTTTTGTTCTGCTAGGGCTATTCTTTCTTTTCTCCTTTCTTCTCTCTCTTTTCTTTTTCATCTCTCTCTCTTTCTTTTTTCTCTCGCTCTATTTCTCTTTCTTGTTCCTCTCTCTCACTCTCGTATTCAAGCCACTTTAATTCTTTCCCATGTTCCATTTGTTTCATTTGCAACTGAAGTTTTGCCATTTTCAATGAGTCAAACTCTATCTCAGGCAACTTTAAATGCTTAACCACTGCCATAATTACCTCACCTTTTCGCATTTTGTCAGGTAATGTTAACTGCAATATTCTTGCCAAACCTAACAGTCTGCTTTTCATTTCTGTCCGTAAAGTACTACGTGTGACATTCTCCACCCCCAAAAACCTCTGAGCCTCTGAAAGAGCCATTGTTCACAACACTCTCCCCACTTAAACTAAAATACCACAACGGTAAAGCAACAATCCTTCACTGTCTTTAAGTTCACAAAAGCCAATCCAATAGATAGACTTTTATCCCCCTTGAGCCCCAAATTGTTATGGGAGAGGCGTTTTCAGAACCCCACAATGTATCATGGAGTTCAACCAACCTGTCCCTTTAATTGTATTTGTTGCTTTTCCTAGCACACGGCTTGTTCCCCTGGAGTGGGATTACAATTCTGGACACGTGGGTTTTTAAACACAAAACAATGTTTATTCCATGAACTCAACTTAACACCTTGAATAAACATTGGATCTCTTAACACCCCTTACTTCAAAAATAACTCAATGTTCCTTCAACCTTCCAAGAGACTTAACACCTTTAAATAGAATCATATTGGGTTGAAGGCTTTACTATTATGAGTTTAAATCACCCAAATGATCCAGAGATAGTCTTTCATGGCAGATATCACAGCAAATCCAGCTCACTGCAAAACACAGACACACACCCAGCTCTTTTCCATCAAACTGCAGCTCTCTGGAAACACACAGACACACACACAAGCTCTTTTTCAATGAAACTAAAAACTGCAAAATGGCTGATCTAAAGCCCAGCTCCACCCACACTCTGACATCATTGTTTTCTTAAAGGTAATTTGCTTAAACATCCATGTCTTAAAGGTACTCTCACATAACAATTCAAATACAACCCCCAAAGAATACAACACTAAGTAATCCTTTAAGCCTTCCTTTTAACATCCATAAGACATAAATCACCTTTTACCAGAAGCACATCAGGTTAAAGTCACGACTGTCATTAGTTTTGAATCACCAGGATCGATTTACAGTCTTACGATTACAGAGCGAGACTCTAATACACCTTCTGGCTGTGACTGCACCTATCCAGCTCTGAAAACTAAACTAAAACACTCTCTGCAGCAAACAGCCTAAAACAAAAGTAAAATGCTGACAGACAGCCCAGCTGCACCCACTCTCTGACATCACTGCAGTAATAAACACCCATTTCTTAAAGGTACCCTCACTCCAGATACTTATATACACACCCATTTATAAACACCCATTTCTTAAAGGTACTCTCACATGACAGGGGCACAGTAAGTTCTGGAGCTCATGTCTTCAATCGTATTGCCAGAATACTGTCAAGGGCCCATAACCTTTGCAGTACCCAATGCCTTCAGCTGTTTCTTGGTATAATGTGAAGTGAATCAAATTGGCTTAAGATTTACACTTGTAATGATGGGGTCCTTCGGAAGAGGTCAGGGTGGATCATTCACCCGGTACTTCTCTCTGATGATTGTTGCAAATGCTTCAGCCTTATTTCTTGCACTTTTGTGCTGAGCTCTCATCATCGAAGATGGGGATATTAATGCCACCTTGTCATCCAGTGAGTTGTTTAGTTGTCTGCCATCATTCACAACTGGATGTAGCAGGATCGCAGAACTTGGATCTGATCCATTGGTTGTAGAATTGCTTCTCCCTGTCTTATCACTTGCTGCTAATGGTGTTAGTGACACATGTAGTACTGTGTTACAGCTTCACCCGTTTGACACTTCCTTTTTAGATATGCCTGGTGCTTCTGGCATCCTCTCTGCATTATTCATTGAACCAGGGATGACCTCCTGGCTCACTGGCAGGGAATATGCAGGCCATGAGGTTACAGATTGTGGTTCAGTACAATTCTGGAGTCTGCTGCAGATGGCCTATAGTGCCTCATGGATGTCCAGCCTTGAGTTGCTCAGTCTGTTCGGAATTTAGCATGGTGATGGAACCATATAACACGATGAAGCGTATCCTGAATTTGAAGATGGGACTTTATCTTCACAAGGACTGTGCAGTGGTTACTCCTGTCAATACTATCATGGATAGATGCTCTGCAGCAGGCAGGCTGATGAGGATGAGGTCATGTGTGTTTTTCCCTCTTGTTTTTCTGATATCACCTACTACAGACCAAGTTTAGCAGTTATTTCCTTCAGGAACCAGCCAGTTTGGTTGGTAATCGTATTACCAAGGCAGCCTTGGTCATGGACATTGAAGTCCCCCATCCAGAGTACATTATGAGCCCCTTGCTGTGCTCAGTGGTGATCCATGTGGAGGAGTACTGATGCATCAGCTGAGAGGATGTGGTTCATGATTATCATCAAGAGGTTTCCTTGCCCATGTTTGACCTGATACCATGATCCGGAGACATTCTTCCCTGGTTAACTCCCTTCTGTGTTACCACCTTGCTGGGTCTGGCACGACGTTGAGAAAGGACATACTGAGGGATGGTGATGGTGGTATCTGGGGCATTATCTGTAAGATGTGATTCTATGAGAATAACTTTGTCAGGATGTTGCTTGCATTCATTTAGCCAACCCATCTAGCCTCCAAATGCTCATAAGAAGGATTTCACAGGGTCAGCAGAGTTGAGTTTGTTGTTTCCGTTACATGTGTCGATGTCAGGTCATCCATCGAGTTTAGTTCCTTTTAGACTTTTTAGCGATTTGATACAACTAAGTGGCTAGCTAGGCCATTTCAGAGGTCATTTAAAAGTCAACCATATTGCTGTGGGTCTGGAGTCACATGTAGAACAGACAGGTGAGAATAGATGGCAGAATTCATTTTCCGACGGTCATAAGTGAACCAGAACCACAATCGACAATGTTCATCATTAGACTTTTAGTTCCAGATTTTTATTCTAAATTTGGGAGATAAATCCAAAGCTGCAAGAGGCTGTGTGCCTGGGTTTAGCCATGGCGAATGTTTAGACTTGTCATACTATGGAGAGGAGTCTTTTCTATAAGTATGTTTCAGTGAAATGAATCTGAAATGAATCATCAGAGTTGGATTCTTGTGAGACTTTAGTCAAGAGTTGGATTCTTGTAAGACTTCAGTGCAGTGGATATTCAGGCTAATGTAAGTTGCATTTTAACTTAAACATAAAGAAATGGCTGTGTCGGGTACCTTCCTGATGTGTGTAGATTTTGATAACTAGGCTATCATACATAGAATCATAGAATTTCAGCTACTGTTAAGGAGCTAGCACCGGCGCCATGTGGAACATTATTGATTCCAATGAAGACTAGTGGTGGATTTGCCAGGTCTGAAATTGACACTTAGGAGGCTGAGAAGCTGCAGCCGCATGTACACATTTTCAATTCCCACACACATAATAATCTTTATTAGTGTCACAAGTAGGTTTACATTAACACTGCAGTGAAGTTACTGTGAAAAGCCTCCAGTCGCCACATAACAGCGCCTGTTCGGGTACACTGAGGGAGAATTTAGAATGTCTAATTCACCTAACAGCATGTCTTTCGGGACTTGTGGGAGGAAACCGGAGCACCCAGAGGAAACCCACGCAGACACTGGGAGAATATGCAGATTCCACACAGACAGTGACACAAGCTGTGAATCGTACCTGGGATCCTGGAGCTGTGAAGCTACTGTGCTACCGTGCTGCCCACATCATCCCCGCCAACGAGATGGCAGCAAGGAGAGTAGCACCCCGTTTCATGGACTCCGAGTTGGAAAGCCTCTTAGACGCGGTGGAGGAGCGGCGGTTGAATCTGTACCCCAGCCCGGTGAGGATGCTGACCGTGCCTGCGTGGAGGTGGCAGAGGCTGTCAGAGACGTGAATAACACCGTCCGGACCAGTCAGCAGTGCCGGAAGAAGCTTCACGACCTCAGGGCAGCCTGAGTGAGTAAGCAACACTGTGCCCCTGGCACGAACCCTGCCCAACACTACCCCCATACCATCCTCACCTTTACCCCCCCACGACCCTCACCTCTCACTGCCCTCACCCCCACACCACCCTCACCTCCACCACCCCCCAGCCCGTGGTATAATTATGTGTTTTGTCTTGTGTGTTGCAGGACCTGCTGGTGATGGGGCGGGTCCATCCGGTGTCCCTTGACCCCAGCCAGTGCCATAGCCTGAGCAGTGATGAGGAGAGCAGCTTGGATGGCAGCCCTCGACCCGAGACACAGGACACCCCAGAGCTCGACTCCTATGTTTACACAGTTCTCCCAACACAGCTGTCTCCAACACCCTCCACCATCCCAGTGACACTCTGCTCGGTTGGGCACTTCTGTGAAGCGGCTCCTGGGATACTATCTGGTGCACACCACACAGCTGCCCCTGTACATCAGGTGGAGGCAGGAACTCCAGAGGACGGGCTGTCGGAGGGAGGGCCGACCCCATGGACTTGCTGCCATCCAGACAGGTTTTGGGCTTCTGGAAAGGACAGTCCCATCGATAGTGGAGATGCAGTCGCAGAGCCAGGAGGGGTTGTCGGCGAGCATCCAGCACCTGCAGGCACAGGTGGAGGAGTCCAACTGTGTGCAGGAGCAGGAGGTAATGCCAACGATGCGTGCCACCCAGGTCAACACCACACAGATGGCGTTTGCGGTGACGGTATTGAGGGTAAAGGTTTTGGCTATGGATCAGCATGTCCAAGGCCGAGGGCATTCTGTGCAGGAACTGGCCGAGGCCCAGGCAGGGTTCCCGCCTCACAGGCAACCTCATGTGTCACACCCACCTGGACATTGCAGCGGCGCTCCTGAGCGTGGCCCAGTCACAGCAGGCCATGACTGGGAATGTCGGCAGCATTGCCCAGGCGCTTGCCGAAGTGGCTCAGACTCAGAGGGAGGTATCCCAGTCCCAGAGGGAGTTGGGGCAGTCACAGACCCAGAAGGTGGTAGCACAGTCAATGGCTGATGTGGTGCAGTCCCAGATGGAGATGGTGTGCTCCATGATCGCGAGCATGCAGACCCTGGTTGAGAACAGACTGGGTCTCCAGGACTGCAGTGCCAGGTGATGGGAGAGCCTCAGGCAATAGCTCCGCTAGCAGCTCTGTCCTATGGAGTAGCCTGGGGCCACCGGGCACCCCAAGGGAGGAGGAGGTGATGGGACCTATGCCAGTGACTTCCGCAAGGGAGGTAACGGAACTCCACAACACCTCAGACTCCCCCCCCCCCCCTTCCCCTGCTTCCTGTCCTTGGTGCATGTTGGATGGAAGAAATGCTCAGAGTCTGTTTGCGACCGCGTGGTGTTGATAAAACTTTTGTTTATTCAAAAAATGGCTGTGTGCACAACAGGAGAACCAGAAGATGCTGTTGCCTTCAATTACCACGAGCTTTTTACAGGGATTTCATGCATATATATTGTAAGTTCGCTCACAGTTACAGATAAGCATTGACGTCATCGATCAATTTCATACAATACAATCTAATCCGTAAGTATTGGTAGAGATGTATCCTGAGCCCCTTAATGGGAAACCGATTTACTCATATAATGGATTTTACAAGTTACCAGATCATGTTCAAAATGTTCCCCTTAACCTGAAATAATGCTGTTAGTCCTTGATGAGGCGTGAATGGGTTTGTATTCCCTGCTCTGGGTAGAACAATGAATCTCCTGCAGACAATCTGGGGCCATAGTTTTGTGACGTGGGTTCCCCATTATTATTATAATGTCCCGTAAAATAATTAAATTATTCTAAAGTGAAGGTTTTCTTAAGGTTTCTAGCTGATCCAACAATTTAACCCTTTGCCTATCGGTTTCCCACTCCCCATGTGCTGCTTTTAACCTAGAACATCTTTTTATTAATCTATATATTTATTTTCTCGCTAATAGTTCCTCCTGATGGCTCTTGGTCACACACCCAAGAAAGCCACCAGAGGTAATCACCTTTTCCCTGTGTGTCTCTTTCAGTTGAAAAACATAATTATAAAACAGATCTATTTTGTGGATATCATGCCCGGCTCCTCTGGAGGACTTCCTGCTGTTTTAATTATTCGTTGAACACACCAACCGTAACTGATCCCATCGGGTGGCCAGCCCTCCGGTTTCAAGGAACGTGTCCTAAACAACATGGCTGTAAATACCAGCTGCTTCTTTTTCCTACCCTCCCCCATCTCGGCTGAATGCCATTGTGATGTGCTGAGGGGCAATTGACTTTTTTCCCTTTTTTCCTTTGCTTACAGCACATAACTGTTGTCCAGATCAGCATAACACATATACCAGACTTCCGGTTGCGGCGATGCACTGCTAAGCCGCACTTTTCGGCAGCTCCCGTTCTAACGGACTTTTGGGCTCTTTTCGGGAGCCCCAACGGAAATTTTATCGGACCAAACCCAGTGTGGGGTGGCGAAGGAAGGTGTCCCCCCGGGTGTGTATGGAAAGGACCGGTGATAGTGGCCAGATTGCGAAGGATCCTCTGGAGCAGCGGCAGAGAAGAGAAGGAAGAAGCAAGATGGCGGCGGATGGAGCCCAGACGACATGGGGCCCGGACCAGCAGGAATTCCTCCGACGGTGTGTGGAGGAACTAAAGAAGGAGGTGCTGGCGCCGATGTTATTGGCAATCGATGGGCTAAAAGAAACACAAAAGGCCCAGGCGATAGAGCTCCGTGGGGTGAAGGCAAAGGCAGCCAAAAACGAGGATGAGATACAGGGCCTAGTGGTAAAAACGGTGACGCATGAGGCGCTACATAAGAGGTGTATTGAAAGGCTCGAAGTCCTGGAGAACAGCTCGAGGAGGAAGGACCTCTGGATTCTGGGTCTCCCCGAAGGAATGGAGGGAGCTGACGTTGGGGCTTATGTGAGCACGATGCTCCACACGCTGATGGGAGCTGAGGCCCCCTCGGGCCCCCTGGAGGTGGAATGGGCTCACCGGGTCCTTGTGAGAAGACCAAAGGCTGGAGAACTACCAAGGGCGATAGTGGTGAGATTTCACCGCTTCACTGACAGAGAGGCTGTCTTGAGCTGGGCCAAGAAGGTACGGAGTAACAGGTGGGAGAATGCGGTGATACGAGTGTATCAGGACTGGAGCGCAGAGGTGGCGAGAAGGAGGGCGAGCTTTAATCGGGCCAAGGCGGTGCTTCACAGGAAGAAAATAAAATTTGGGATGGTGCAGCCGGCGCGATTGTGGGTCACGCACCAGGGCAAGCACTACTACTTTGAAACGTCGGATGAGACATGGACCTTCATCCAAGAAGAGAAACTGGACCAGAACAGGGACTGATGTTGGGGGGGAGACAACGAGGTTGATGTACAGAAATGTAAATTGGGGAATGGGCGGTTCATAGTATCGAGACGATAGACGGGGATTTTTTCTCCTCTTGATGGGAGGACACTGAGAAATGTGGGCGCCGGTGGGAAAAAGGGACTGAGAGAGGGGATGGGGAATGGGGGAGCTGCGCCATGGGGGGGCGGGGCCGATCCAGGAAAGCGCGGGGTTTTTCCCACGCTAGGGAGATGATGGCGGGAAGATAGGTGCAGGAAGGAAGAGAGTTCCATGCATAGGGGGGTCAAGGAGAGAACGGGGGAAGCCGGGGTCAGTTAGAGTTAGCTGACTTTCGGAAGCATCATGGGGGGAGTAACCATGCTAGATGGGGATCTAGCGGGGGGAGGGGGGGGGATTAACTGGGTTGCTGCTGCTGGGAGCGAGTGGGAGCTGGCAAGAGAAGAGGTGGTCGGGACGGGAGGGCACCGCCTGGGGGACGGGTGGGTGCACGGGACCCGGATCGGGGGGATGGCCTAGAACAGGGGATGGCTAGTCGGCAGGGGGGGGGTACAGGTGGGCCCCCCATCCGGCTGATCACGTGGAATGTAATGCGAGAGGCCTAAATGGGCCGATTAAGAGGGCCCGAGTGTTCGCGCACTTAAAAAGACTGAAGGCAGATGTGGTCATGCTTCAGGAGACGCATCTGAAGGTGGCGGATCAGGTTAGGTTAAGGAAAGGATGGGTGGGACGGGTGTTCCACTCAGGGTTGGATGCAAAAAATAGGGGGGTGGCGATATTGGTGGGGAAACGGGTGTCGTTCGAGGCTCGGAATATAGTGGTGGACAACGGGGGTAGATTGCAGGGAAAGGTCGTGCTGGTAAAGGTATATGCCCCGAACTGGGATGACGCGGGATTTATGAAGCGGACGCTGGGACGTATCCCGGACCTGGAGGTGGGAAGCCTGGTAATGAGGGGGGGGGATTTCAACACTGTGCTGGATCCAGGGCTAGATCGGTCTAGATCCAGGACCGGAAGAAGGCCGGCAGCGGTCAAGGTGCTTAGGGGGTTCATCGAGCAAATGGGGGGAGTGGATCCGTGGAGATTTGCTAGGCCGTTGGCCAAAGAGTTCTCCTTTTTCTCCCATGTCCACAAGGTATACTCCCGAATAGATTTCTTCGTTTTGAGCAGGGCACTGATCTCGAAGGTGGCAGGAACGGAGTATTCGGCCATAGCCGTTTCAGACCATGCCCCGCACTGGGTGGATCTGGAATTAGGAGAGGAGAGGGAGCAGCGCCCACTCTGGCGACTGAATGTGGGATTATTGGCGGATGAGGGGGTCTGTGGAAGGGTGCGGGGATGTATTGAGAGGTACCTGGAGGCCAATGATGGTGGTGAGATCCAGGTGGGGGTAATATGGGAAGCGCTGAAGGGGGTGGTTAGGGGAGAGTTGATCTCCATTAGGGCTTACAAGGAGAAAAAAGAGGGCAAAGAAAGGGAGAGATTAGTAGGGGAGATTTTGAGGGTGGATAAAAGATATGCGGAGGCCCCGGACGAGTGGACTATATAGAGAGAGGCGAAGACTTCAGATGGAGTTTGACCTGCTGACCACTGGTAAGGCAGAGGCACAGTGGGGGAAGGCACAGGGGATGAGATACGAATATGGGGATAAGGCGAGCCGGCTGCTGGCCCACCAACTTCGCAAGAGGATAGCGGCGAGGGAAATTGGGGGAGTCAGGAATGAAACGGGAACTACGGAGCGGAGAGCAGGGAAGGTAAATGAGGTGTTTAAGACCTTTTATGAGAGGCTATATAGGTCCCAACCCACGGAGGGAAAAGAGGGAATGCAGTAGTTTCTGGACCAACTAAGGTTCCCGAGGGTGGAGGAGCAGGAGGTGGCAGGTCTGGGGCGCCAATTGAGGTGGATGAGGTGACTAAAGGGCTGGGGAACATGCAGGCAGGGAAGGCCCCGGGACCAGACGGGTTCCCGGTGGAATTTTACAGGAAATATGTGGACTTGTTGGCCCCGCTGCTGGCGAGAACCTTTAACGAGGCCAGAGAAGGGGGGACTCTACCCCCGACAATGTCGGAGGCGACGATATCACTAATCCTGAAGTGGGACAAAGATCCGCTGCAGTGCGGGTCATTTAGGCCTATCTCACTCCTGAATGTAGACGCCAAGCTGCTGGCAAAAGTGCTGGCATCGAGGATTGTGTCCCGGGGGTGGTGCATGAAGACCAGACAGAGTTTGTAAAGGGGAGACAACTGAATGTCAACGTGCGACGGCTGTTGGGGGTGATAATGATGCCCCCAGCGGAGGGGGAGGCAGAGATAGTGGTGGCGATGGATGCAGAGAAGGCATTCGACAGGGTAGAGTGGGAGTATCTATGGGAGGTGTTGAGGAGGTTTGGGTTCGGGGAGGGGTTTGTCAGTTGGGTTAGACTCCTATATGTGGCCCCAGTGGCAAGTGTAGTCACAAATCGGCAAAGATCGGAGTATTTTCGGTTACATCGGGGAACAAGGCAGGGGTGCCCCCTGTCCCCATTACTGTTCGCGTTGGCAATTGAACCACTGGCCATAGCGTTGAGAGACTCTAAGAAATGGAGGGGGGTGGTTAGAGGGGGAGAGGAACATCGAGTGTCACTCTACGCAGATGACCTACTGCTATATGCGGCGGATCCTGTAGAGGGGATGACAGAGGTTATGCAGATATTGAGGGAGTTTGGAGATTTTTCGGGATATAGGCTAAATATGGGGAAGAGTGAGCTTTTCGTAATACACCCTGGGGATCAGGGACGAGGAATAGACGCCCTGCCATTAAGGAGAGTGGAAAGGAGCTTCGGATATTTGGGGATTCAGGTAGCTAGGAGCTGGGGAACTCTACACAAACTCAATCTGACGCGACTGGTGGCGCAGATGGAGGAGGATTTCAAGAGGTGGGATATGCTGCCGCTCTTACTGGCGGGCAGAGTGCAGGCGGTAAAAATGATGGTCCTCCCAAGGTTTCTTTTTGTGTTTCAATGTCTCTCCATTCTGATCACTGAGTCCTTTTTCAAGAAAATAGACAGGAGCGTTATGAGTTTTGTGTGGGCAGGGAAGACCCCGAGGGTAAGGAGGGGATTCCTGCAGTGCAGCAGGGACAGAGGGGGATTGGTATGGCCGAATCTGGACGACTACTATTGGGCTGCCAACGTGGCGATGGTTTGTAAGTGGATGAGGGAGGGAGAGGGGTGTCGTGGAAGAGGCTGGAGATGGCGTCCTGTAAGGTACGAGCCTAAAGGCGCTGGTGACGGTGCCGCTGCCGCTCTCCCCGAAAAGGTATACCACAAACCCAGTGGTGGTGGCACCCTTAAGGATCTGGGGGCAATGGAGGCGACACGGGGGTGACGGGTGCCTCGGTGTGGTCCCCGATCAGGAACAACCATAGGTTTGTCCCAGGAAGGATGGACGGAGGGTTCCAGAGCTGGCATCGGGCAGGAATTAGGAGAATTGAGAGATCTGTTTATTGACGGGACGTTCGCGAGCCTGGGAGCGCTGGAGGAAAAGTATGAGTTGCCCCCCCGGGGAATATCTTTAGATACATGCAAGTGAGGGCGTTTACGAGGCAACAGGTGAGGGAATTTCCGTTGCTCCCGACACAGGGGATCCAGGATAGAGTGATTTCCGGGGTATGGGTCGGGGAGGGCAAAGTGTCTGAAATATATCAGGAGATAAGAGACGAGGGGGAGGCGCTGGTAGAGGAGCTGAAGGGAAAGTGAGAAGATGAGCTGGGGGAAGAGATTGAGGAGGGGCTGTGGGCTGGTGCCCTAAGTAGGGTAAATTCCTCGTCCTCGTGTGCCAGGCTTAGCCTGATACAATTCAAGGTTTTACACAGAGCACACATGATGGGAGCAAGACTGAGCAGGTTCTTCGGAGTGGAGGACAGGTGCGGGAGGTGCTTGGGAAGCCCGGCGAACCACACACACATGTTCTGGTTGTGTCCGGCACTGGACGAGTACTGGAGGGGAGTGGCAAAGGTGATTTCAAAGGTGGTGAAGGTCCGGGTCAAGCCAGGCTGGGAGTTAGCTATATTTGGGGTAGCGGAAGAGCCGGGAGTGCAGGAGGCGAAAGAGGCCGATATTCTGGCCTTTGCGTCCCTGATAGCCCGGCGAAGGATCCTACTCATGTGCAAGGAAGCGAAATCCCCCGGCGTGGAGGCCTGGATAAACGATATGGCAGGGTTCATAAAACTGGAACGAATGAAATTTGCGCTGAGAGGATCGGCTCAGGTGTTCTCCAGGCGGTGGCAACCGTTCCTTGACTGTCTCGCGGAACGTTAAGGGAAAATAGATCGTCAGCAGCAGCAGCCCAGAGGGGGAGGGGGGAGCACTAAAAATTTTTTTTTTTTTTTGGTTGCCACTTTGTTAGCTCACCATTTTATTTAAATAATGTTATTTATCAGCTATTGTGTTATTTTTATGTTGATTTGTAAAGTGGAAAAATTCTGTTTGAAAACATTAATAAAATATATTTTTTTAAAAAAAATAACACAGATACCCATGGTCATCCCTGTCCTCACTATCTCCCATACGCTTGGTAACTGACCCCCTCCGAATATGTCCCACCAATGGTGTGCCCCTGAGAGTCTAATCTTGATGGCGGTCTGGAGCGCTAAATTCACCTGGATCCTCCCCCTGCTACTTTGTTCTGCAGACTGCCTGATATAATCTTGGGCTAATTCTGTTGCTTGCTTCACTGCTTCACGAATTATACTGCCCGGTGTCTTGTCAATGAACAAGGAATCGTCCCACCAGGCTCCGAATAAGTGCTGCCTGGGAGGTGAAATTCTCCCACTGTTCTTTGTTCTTTGTTTGTCAATGAGTCTGTTACTTGCAAACAGAAGCTATGGCTGCTACCACAGAGTAAACCACCCGAGATCTCCGTCTCCGGTGTTGTGAAGCACCATTGCGTCGGGCCCACCTGTATGGCTTTGAAGGCTTCCTGCAAAGGTAGAATGTTGACCATCACTTTGCTGGTATTGGACAGGGGCTCAAGGGTTTTACATGCACACACTATGTAATGAATCGATTCTGAACAGTACTCTGCAGTGCATATGTATCCCAGACCTTCGTTGTGTGCAATGTACCCCCTGGATCCAGTTCGATAGACCCAGCCCTGTACTGTCGCCAAGGATTCAAACCTGTAGCTGTCCTCAAAGGTTCCCTTTGATCGACTCTCCTGGGGGATTGCCATTATGAATCTCATCCCTCCCTCTGCTGGTTCGTCGCCTGGCCTGGTGACCACAAGTTCATGCCTGTCCCCATGTATTATTATATTTAGGAGATTTATTCTGTGTAGGGAGGCGAACAGATGTCAGTTGATGGTTCCAAATCGCAAGTCCGTGATGTCAGCTTTGATACCGTCAATTGAATCCCTTGCCAGTGTGTCGCAAGCCCTGCCTTTTGCTTGCGCTTCTGTGGTGTTAATCAGCCCTGCTGATGGCACATCTAAGGCTCGCAGTTACCCTTCACCTTGCAGGTTTAGGGCAGTCAGTGCATATTCAGTCCCATAGGCCTGGTACTGCAGCCCCTTTCCTACTTTGGCTGCTACCCAGAAGGCATAACTATTTGATTCAGCTAGCTGTGCTGAATTCATGATTGAATTTGTGCTGCCAAACAACCCGCCAATGTCCCCTAGGATACTTTGTTTGCTTTGCTTGTGTAACCTTGATTCTTATAGGTATAGTCATCTATTGCTCCCTGCAGTCTGGTCTCTGCCCAAATTATAGCTCTGGGGTGATCATAGTGTGGTGATATGCATCACTGTATATACACAAGGGGTTAATGTAAATACACTACAACTAAGTAACCATTAGAGGGAGCACGAGAGATGTCATGACATGCAGACATACAGCCAGTGGGTCATTACAATAGGACACAACCAATGGGTAATCAGGACACCCAGAGGTGGCATTACCACAAGGGGGCACTTCACAACCCATATAAAAGGACAGGGCACACATGCTCTGCCTCTTTCCAGACAGACATCGAGAGAGTACATCAGGGTTGATCAACAACATCACACCCGACACGTGGCTTAGAGCAGGCTGCTAAAGATAGACTGAGTTACTCCAGCTAGATTAGCAGAGAGTCAAACTCATTTAAGAACTGGTATTAATAGTTCAATAACCAAGTTGAACTAATTTCATAGTCTGGAGCTTCCTTTGTCAAAGCATACATCAAGGAAGCAGCTTATGCTACACGAAGCAGCATAACACAACACATAGAATTTGGAGCTCAAAATGTCCAATAACCTTGTAACATTGTAGGTGATTTCTAGCGACACCATGGTGACATCATGTAGTAGCATTTGTGGCTGCTCAATTCTAACTAACCCGTCCGGGGGAAGTTCAACCATGTGGGGACATTTTGTAACTTTTGATATCCACGAGTGCTGAGATTGTAGCATCTTATATCTTTACATCCTAATCTCTCTATCACATGTGTACTATATTTCTGACAGTACAACCCTCCAAGGCCAGGCTCCCACACAAAGGGGGGCAGACTGGCCCATCCGGCTATTCAAATACGGACCAAATACCCAAGCTCCCGCTTGTGGTCCTGTTACATTATATGTATATTCCCAAACCTGTGTGGACATAATATGTGCCCTTTATGATTAGATGTCCCTCCGAGTCCAGTTCCGTTTTTAGTCCCAAGTCAAAAGGGGTGGTAAACCACCCTCCTCTCATACGTGTCTTCAGAAAATGCTTGATACTGTCTGTTCCCCAGTCGGCGTTGGCCCAGTCGCAGCTTGGATCCTTATCCTGATGGGTGTACTGGGTCTTTCAAGGGGCACCGAAACTGTGCGCTCTGCCACCGTCCTTCCCCCTATGGGCGTGAACATTGAGTTCGGTGGCTGTCTGGTGTGACCCTCTCCGAGATACATGCGGTCGATATCTTTATCCACTCTCCCGTTCCTTTACGTACTGGCCAGGGTGTAAGCACGTGTGGTTGCTGATGAAGGCCGTGGGTGCCTCCCAGGCCTCCCTGATGTGGATCCATGGAAGCAGAAATCGATACCAAAAAGTGATATGAACCCCTCAGAACCGGGGGACGTTAGACATCTTCGGGTCCCTTTTACATCTTAATTTGGGTATAATGCTTCCAGTTCGGTGTGCCTTTCATCTCAATTAAGGCACATATATCCTCCGCAACAATCACTCCATGCGGTCCTACCCAGCTGGGCTGCAAGCCAGCCCTCTCCGGAAGCACCTTAATCATGACTCTATCCCCTGCCTTTAGGGTCTGGCTGCGGATGCAATCCCTTTCTTTCTCCCAATCTCTCACTCTCTGTGTGTCATCACCTCTCCCTTTAAACTATGCAGCTGCTCCGCTAGGAGCTTGATAAATTTAAACACTCTTTTCCCTGCATTACAGATCTGTGCGCCCCTGTTACTATGTCCTCTGGGAGCGCCATAGCTCTCCCACTCATTAGTTAGAATGGTGTCAGTCCAGCCACTCTTGTGGCTCGCATTTTCATGAGTATGGCGGGTAAAACCTTTACCCAACCCTGTCCAGTTTCCACTAATGCTTTTGTCAGGCTGTTCTTAAGGGTCCAGTTTGTCCTTTCAATCATGCCTGAACTCTGTGGGTGGTAAGGGACGTGAATTCGCTGTTTGACTCCTGGCAGGGCACAAGCCTGCTTCATTACCTTGCCCTTGACATGAGTGCCCTGATCTGAATCTCCCACTGCGGAATTACCTCTTTTGCTAATATCCTAGCCACTGTCCCTGCTGTACAATCCCTGCAGGGTAATGCCTCCACCCACCGGGTAAATCTGTCTATTATCACTAGGCGGTATCTTTTATTCTGTGACTGAGGGAGTGGTCCGGTGAAATCCACCTGGCCATGGCCCCTGCGGTCTGGGCTGAAACCTCATTCTTAGCTTTGAGGATTTCCCTGGCTCGCACTGGGCGCAGACTATACACTGCTGACAGTGTATGGCTATCTCTCTACCCATCCCTTTCCACCACCAACACCTATACATTTGTTCAATCATTTTGTCCCTACCAATATGAGCTATTCCATCGTAAACCTTTAGTAATGTCTGCCGTATACACCTGGGTGCAACTATGTGCCCCATCTTTATCCAGATTTCATCTGCATCTTGTTTTGTCCCCTCGCTTCCATTCCTCTCTCTCCTCTTCCCCGGTGTTGCCTGTACCCTTCCCATGCTGTCTGGGTCTGGTTCATATGCCGCAATGGTTGACACTACTTCCTTCTGTCCCTCGGGGATCTGCTCGGTGAGGGCCTTTGCTTCCCTGTCGGCATAATCATTGCCTTGCTGTTGCGGGGTTTTAATCTTTTTATGGGCGCCAATTTGATGACGGCGACTTCTGCCGGGGCTCTGGCTGCTTCTACCAAATCTCGTATATGCCGTTCATGTTGCACGTGTCCCCATGATGAAGTTATGTAATCCCGTCTAGCTCAAGCTACCATATAATCGTGAACCGCTCCAAAAGCATACCGGCTGTCTGCATATATATATATTCACCCTCTTTCCTGCTGCTAATCTCAATGCTTCTGTGAGGGCTATTCATTCTGCTACCTGAGCTGACCAAGTCCCAGGAATCTGGCTTCCCCTTAGTACCATGCTCATTTTATCCACTACCATCCATGCGGTGCGAGGCAACCCCTCATCATATTTCCTGGACCCATCTACAAATAATTCCCATAAAACTTCCCCTTCCAAAGGTTTCTCTGCTATCCCACCACTCTCGCTTTCATCAACTTCCTCTACACAATTATGCTCTGTACCTTCTTAAACAATCATGAACGCAGGGTAAAGGGATGAATCTTTTACTATCTGGATTCTTTTGTCTGCAGGGAGTAGAATGCTCTCCCATTTAGCTCGGCGACTATTTGAAACTGCCCTTATTTTCCCTGCTTCTAATAGCTGTCCTGTGGAATGAGGGGAGTGAAGGATAACTGATTTTAAAAGAGTCACTGCTTCTGCTGCCTCTATCGCCCATGTGTCAAACTCCAGGGCCTGCACACATCGACTTAAGCCTGCCACTACGGGACCCCATCTACATGAGTAATATGCTACTGGCTGCATCTTGTACCCGTGTTTCTGACCTACTACTGCTGTGTAATGCCCCCCCCCCCCCCCCCGATTGTCACAATAGAATGAAAGGGATTAGTCGAATCTGGTAGTCCCAAGGCTGGAGCTAAAGTGAGGGTCTGCTTTAATTTGTTAAAGGCTGTGTCCTGCTCTGGGCCCCACTCGACTCGTTCCCAAGACTGCCTTCCCACCCCATATAAATTCTTGCAATGGCTCCGCAAGCTCGGAGTAATTCTCTATAAAATTCCTACAGTAGTTGAATAGCCCCAACGCCTGCCTAACTCCTTTTATGGTCTGGGGTTTTGGCATTTCTGGAATGGCTTTCTTCCTATCTCCTGGAATTTTCCTCTCCCCTTGTTTAATGTGGTATCCCAAGTACACCACCTCATCTCTCCCTAACTGCGCCTTCCTGGGGTTGATCTAAGGCCAACTCGCTGTATGATTGCTAAGGTCTGGATGAGGGCAATTATGTGGTCTTATTCCCCTACTGAAGCTATTAGGATATCGTCCACATACTGGAGTATGGTACTCGTGTGTCCCGCTAAGATTCACTTGGGCAACCACCTCCGCCATGTGCCTATGAAAAATGGGCGGACTATTGTGAAACCCTTGAGGTAGCCGAGTCCAAGTAAACTGTTTTTCCCCTATGGTAAAAGCAAATTTATCCTGATGCTCTTCCCACACTGGAATGGACCAGAACCTGTTGGCTACATCTGATACTGAGAACACATTCTGTTTTGGGAAAAGGTTATTCCAAATAGTGGTCAGATTTGCCACAATGGGGTATTCCCTCACCGAGTACTTGTTCAGGCTGGTGTAATCTACCATCAGTCGGTACGAGCCGTCTGGCTTCCTTGTCGGCCAAATTGGGGAGTGAGTGGATGAGTGGGTCTCTTTTACTATCCTCTGAGCTTCTAATTCGTGCACTATCTCCCTTACTGCCTCAGTCGCTTCCTTTTTTATGGGATACTGCTTATGTGGTGGGTGTGGGTCTCTGGTGATGGTGACTGGAGTCACCTCCAGGCTCTCACAATCTTGCTTGTTTTTTGCCCATTCTGCTGGATATGCCTGTGCTATTATTCCCCACATCCCCTACTGCCCTCACATCCCCTATTGCCCCCAATCAGTTGTGACAGAAGCCATGATATGGACATAATGCCGGACTTTTCTTCCCCACCTATCCACATTATAATGCCTTTTCCACTCAGTGGCCTCTGTTTTGGTGTTTATTACTGCTCCCAATTGCTCTAGCCAATCTATCCCTAATATATTTCCCTCAGCAGTCTTACATACCCAGATTTGGATTCTTACAGTAAAATCCCTCATTTCTAAAAGGGTGGGTTCGCTTAATGTGGCTACACGGACCCCACCCCCCTGATCTGAATTGTTTGACCAGTTAGGGGTAAGTCTATATCGGTGATGGATATTGCGGCCCCGGTATCTATTAACATTGTGCATGGCTGGCCCCCTAACAGCGTATCAACAAATATCCCGGAGTCCCTTTCTCTACCAGTGAGGGCTGAAATGTATCATTGTTTTAGTGCACTGAACATCTTGGGTAAATCCTCAGCTGAAACCTGTATTGCCGATCCTGGGGCACTCGTCCCCCACTGTCCTTTATGGCTTTGGGTTCCGTGACCTTCCTTGACCCCTGCCTTTGCCCAGCAAATTTCCTGCCCGTGTCCTGTTCCCCTACAATTCAGACACCTCAGGTGTCCCTGCTTGTGTCCTTTCTTGCTTCTGCACTCCCTTACGAAATGCCCTTCCTTTCCACATGTGCAACACTGCCTTCCCCCTTCTAATTTTTCTAAGGGGCTTACCATGGACCCTTTTCCTAAATTAGCCCATGCTAAAACCTGATTAAAGTCATTCCCTACCAGAAGTCTCATATCTACGATCCTAGTCAGGTGTGGACCCATTCCATCTGTTAACATTTAAAAAAAGATTTCATCATCTCTGCTGGGGGCTACTGTCCCTGAATGATGCTCAAACGCCTCAAATTTCTTCTCTGCATAATCTTCGACCCTTTATTTTGTTCCCTGTTTAAGTAAGATGATCAATGTCCAATTTGGGCTACCTCTCCCTAGGCTGGTTCGCACTGCCGTTCTAAAGGTTGCAAAGCGGGGTCCTTGTTTCCCCTCCCCTCTGCTTGACCCACGTGTGATCCCTATATGGTTGTGGCATGCTTGCCCATACCGGTGCGGGGATCTTTGCCCTTAATAATAAATGGATATCATCATTGGTTAACCCATGAACCTCCGGTAATTCTTCCAGTTTATCCAAAAAAGGGCCCTTATCGTCCAGTCATTTTAGAGAGGGCAGTTCATTCAGAATCATTTGTTTTTCCCCAGCTGCAAAAGGTGTTTGGATATGTTGCTCAGTGGTATGCTCATCCACTGTTTTCCTTACTACACGAACAGGCAGTAGTTAATCCTTTTCCTCATAAGGAGGGGGAATGCATAATCCTCGGACCTTCCCTCCTCAAAACTGACCCTGTCATCCCTGTAGTCACTCTCCCCCATGGCACGTGGTGCTGTCGGGTCACAGTCTCTACAAATCTTCCCTGCTGTTTTCTCTCGTCCCCTTCCTGCGCGCATCTTATAGCTGCTACTCTTGCCTCCTGCAATTCATTAATCCCTTGGTTCTTTAAAACCACAGTCACAATTATAGCCCCTTTTCATATTTATTTTTGGTTTGGCCTGTCCACCAGGCCTTCTGCTCAGCCGCGGGTGCGTCTGGGTTATATCCTTTCTCCCGCATCTTTTTGATTAACTTAATATTGTGGGTTACAATCATCTGTACGATCGATCCCTCGGGTCCCCATCTATCCTCCCCTACCGTTTTATCAGATCCGGTCATCTCTGCCGTTCACACACACACACACACAATACTCCTGCGGGGTTCCTACTCTGCGACTCTATCCTCTCGTGGTTACTCCTGCGGCTACTCCTGTCTCATACAGATGGGGCGTGGAATTACAGCAGGTCACCTCCACTCCTGATGTACCGTCTTGGGTCTACCAAGACGTTGCGGTACGGCCCGTAAGGCCAGAAAGTTAGACACTAGTTAAATTGGCATGGAGGGCACAGTTTAGTGATAGGGGCTAGGGCACAAATCTGTAAATATTTGTTCACATTAAACACCTGTTACCACTGACAACCTGTCTCGGTGCTCTGTCAGATGGGTGTGAGGGGTGGATTGGTCTGGGCTGGCCAGAGAGAGGCAAACGAGCAGATGTTGATGGTGGCCCGGAATTTCCTGCCTCCCTCACCCCCAATCGTCACGGTCACCCCAGGGATTCGTTGGCACCGTGTGATTGAATGGCTTGCTCGCATGCAGGGATCACCTAGGTGGATGGTGGAAAGTGCTAATGTGTGCAGGAGTCAGACATTGTTGAATGATGCGGAGCACCAGAACTCATCGCAGAGCGGGTTGTCATCATCCTTCATCCCATGGACCAGATCTGGTGTTATCGCCAATCCAGCGCCAGCACCTTGTAGTGTGGCAGGTATGTATCGTGCAGGGGGTTGCAGATGGGGCGTGGTAGTTGGGGAGGGGGATGAGGTGTCCACGTCCCTGGCCAGTTTCCACCACCCTCCACCGGACAGTAAACACATAGGGGCTAGAGTGGGCATTGCCCTTGAGTGGGCTGTGTGATGCCCTGCCGGCAGGTAGCGGCTGAGTGTTGCCTGTAGGAGCTTTCGGCACGTGCCCCATCGCCTCCTCCTCCCTCAGGATGCCTGATGGCCCCTGGGCTACTCCTTGGGATGGGCGTGTGGCTGGAGCGAACTCCGGGGGCTCCCCCGCTACCTGGCGCTGCCAGCCCTGGAGGCCCGCTCTCTTTTTGATCAGGGTCTCAATGCGCGTGGAGAGGGAGTCCTCTGGGACTGGACCAAGTCACTCAAGGACCGCCTCAGACCAGCCAACGCAGGCCAATGCCCTCGACGCCTGCACCCGTTATGACTCGGTCAGGCTCTGGAGTGCTGCTGCAATGTCCATGTGGCCCTGGTACATGGCTGCCTGTGACATGGCCACCCTGTCCTGTGCCTTGGCCACCGCCCGCACAGAGGGCCCCAAGCCTTGGACATCTTAACCCATGGCGGTAACTTCTGCCCAAGGCCTCCATCCTGGACGTCACCTGTGCAGGTAACTTTGCATCAGTATTCACCAAAGAGAAGGAATTGGTGGATGTTGAGTCTGGCGAAGGGTGTGTAGATAGCCTGGGTCACATTGAGATCCAAAAAGACGAGGTGTTGGGCGACTTGAAAAATATTAAGGTGGATAAGTCCCCAGGGCCTGATGGGATCTATCCCAGAATTCTGAAGGAGGCAAGAGAGAAAATTACTGAGGCCTTGACAGAAATCTTTGGATCCTCATTGTCTTCAGGTGATGTCCCGGAGGACTGGAGAAGAGCCAATGTTGTTCCTTTATTTAAGAAAGGTAGCAAGGATAATCCAGGGAACTACAGGCCGGTGAGTCTTACGTCAGTGGTAGGGAAATTACTGGAGAGAATTCTTCGAGACAGGATCTACTCCCATTTGGAAGCAAGGGGTCGTATTAGAGAGAGGCAGCACGGTTTTGTAAAGTGGAGGTCGTGTCTCACTCACTTGATAGAGTTTTTCGAGGAGGTCACAAAGATGATTGATGCAGGTAGGGCAGTGGATGTTGTCTATATGAACTTCAGTTAGGTCCTTGACAAGGAACTTGCCAAGGTCCCTCATGGTACAAAAGGTTAAGTCACACGGGATCAGAGATGAGCTGGCAAGATGGATACAGAACTGTCTAGGTCATAGAAGGCAGAGAGTAGCAATGGAAGGGTGCTTTTCTGATTGGAGGGCTGTGACTAGTGGTGTTCCGCAGGGATCAGTGCTGGGACCTTTGCTGTTCGTAGTATATATAAATGATTTGGAGGAAAATGTAACTGGTCTGATTAGGAAGTTTGCGGACAACACAAAGCTTGGTGGAATTGTGGATAGCGATGAGGACTGTTAGAGTATACAGCAGGATTTAGGTCGTTTGGAGACTTGGGCGGCGAGATGGCAGATGGAGTTTAATTCAGACAAATGTGAGGTGATGCATTTTGGAAGGTCTAATACAGGTAGGGAATATACAGTGAATGGTAGAACCCTCAAGAGTATTGACAGTAAGAGAGATATTGGTGTACAGGTCCACAGGACACTGAAAGGGGCAATGCAGGTGGAGAAGGTAGTCAAGAAGGCTTACAGCATGCTTGCCTTCATTGGCCGGGGCATTGAGTATAAGAATTGGCAAGTCATGTTGCAGCTGTATAGAACCTTAGTTGGACCACATTTAGATTATAGTGTTCAATTCTGGTCGCCACACTACCAGAAGGATGTGGAGGCTTTAGAGAGAGTGCAGAAGTGATTTACCAGGATGTTTCCTGGTATTGAGGGCATTAGCTATGAGGAAAGGTTGAATAAACTCGGTTTGTTCTCACTGGAACGAAGAAGGTTGAGGGGCGACTTGATAGAGGTCTACAAAATTATATGTGGCACAGACCGAGTGGATAGTCAGACTTTTTTCCCAGGGTAGAGGGTTCAATTACTAGGGGGCATAGGTTTAAGGTGTGAGGTGCAGGGTTTAGAGGAGATGTACGAGGCACATTTTTTTACACAGGGTAGTGGGTGCCTGGAACTCGCTGCTGGAGGAAGTGGTGGAAGCAGGGACGATAGTGACGTTTAAAGGGCATCTTGACAAATACATGAGTAGGATTGGAATAGAGGGATACAGACCCCGGAAGTGTAGAAGATTTTAGTTTAGACGGGCAGCATGGTCGGCACAGGCTTGGAGGGCACCCACTACCCTCTGTGTAAAAAAACTTGCCTTGTACATCTATTCTAAACCTTGCCTTGCCGGGTCCGTCGCCTTCCGAGGGTTCACTTTCAGGAGTTCAAGTTCTTGACTACCTTCTCCACCTGTGTTGCCTTTGCTTCCTGAAGTCAATGACCAGCTCTTTAGTTTTGCTGGCGTTGAGGGAGAGATTGTTGTCGCTGCACCACTCCACTAGGTTCTCTATCTCCCTCCTGTATCCTGGCTCGGCGTTATTCGAGATCCGGCCCACTATAGCCGTATCTTCAGCAAACTTATTGGTGGAGTTGGAACCAAATTTTGCCGCGCAGTCGTGTGTGTACAGGGACTAAGTACACAGCCTTGCAGGGCCCCGATATTGAGGAGGATGTGTTGTTGTTCATTCTTACTGTTTGTGCTCTGTGGGTCAGAAAGTTGAGGATCCAGTTGCAGAGTGGAGTGCCAAGTCCTAGGTTTTGGAGCTTTGATATGAGCTTGGCTGGGATTATGGCGTTGAAGGCGGTGCTGTAATCAATAGATAGGAGTCTGATGTAAGAGTCCTTGTTGTCGAGATGCTCTAGGGATGAGTGTAGGGCCAGGGAAATGGCGTCTACTGTGGACCGGTTGCGGCGGTATGCGAATTGCAGTGGATCAAGGCGTTCTGGGAGTATGGAGATGATGCGCTTCATGACCAACCTCTCGAAGCACTTCATTATGACTGAAGTCAGGGCCACCGGACAGTAGTCATTGAGGCACCGATGAGGCACCATTTGCTTGGTTCTTCTTTGGCACCGATGGTGGTCTTCTTAAAGCAGGTGGGGACCTCGGAGTGGAGTAGAGACAGGTTAAAGGTGTCTGCGAACACCTCTACCAGCTGGTCCGCGCAGGCTCTGAGTGCATGACCAGGGATCCCGTCCGGGTCCGTCGCCTCCCGAGGGTTCACTTTCAGGACGGCCGATCTGACTTCGGAAGCTGTGTTGGTGGGTATGGGTGAGTTATGGGCTGCTGGGGCACTCGACAGTGGATTGTTGGTTACCTGCTCGAACCGAGAATAGAATGTATTGAGTTCATCGGGGAGGGGTGCGTTGCTGCCGGAGATACTACTTGGCTTCGTTTTGTCGCCCATTATGTTGTTTCGTCCTTGCCACAACCACCGAGATTTTGTCTGACTTGAACGCCTCTGACCTGTTCTCCAGTAGGGAGTCAATCTC
This sequence comes from Scyliorhinus torazame, assembly GCF_047496885.1. Lineage (NCBI taxonomy): Eukaryota > Metazoa > Chordata > Chondrichthyes > Carcharhiniformes > Scyliorhinidae > Scyliorhinus > Scyliorhinus torazame. Next base: position 145,510,156 of record NC_092716.1, on the reverse strand, counting down.
GTGGGAAAGTACGTACTGCTTTCTTTGGCACGCAGTTGTCCACGCATTTGCTGATGAAGTCTGTGAAGGTGGTGGCATACTCATTTAACTTGGTCGCTGAGTTCTTAAATATGGATCAGTCCACTGTCTCTAAGCAGTCATGTAAGAGCTCTTCTGTTTCCTCGGACCAGCACTGCACGACAAACTTAGCTGGATTCTCCCGCTTGAGTTTCTGCTAGTATGCCGGGAAAAGGAGCACCGTCTTATGGTCTGATTTCCCAAAGTGCGGTCGGGGGATGGAATGGCAGGCGCCCTGGAATTTTGAGTAGTAGTGGTCAAGAGTGGTGGGACAGGAGATGTGCTGGTGGAATTTTCACAGTACACTCTTGAAGTTGGCCTTGTTGAAGTTTCCGGCCATGATGAACAAGGCCACCGGGTGTTCTGTTTCGTAATTGTTTATAACCAGTTCGTCAAGCGCCTTCCTCACTTCTGCCTGGGGTGGGATGTAGACTGCTGTGTAATGGCTGAAGTGAACTCGAGTGCAAGATAGTATGGACGGCACTTCACGGTCTGGTGTTCCAGGTCCGGGGAGCAGTAGGTCGCCACATCCAAGCACCAGGAGGAGTTGATGAGGAGGCAAACCCCTCCACCCTTCGCTTTGCCTGATGACGCGGTGCGGTCCCCCCGGTGAATTGAGAAGCCTTCAGGTTGTATGGCACAGTCCGGTGAGGCGGGGGTGAGCCATGTCTCTGTGAAACAAGGCACACAGCAGTCTCTTACTTACCTCTGAGAGGTAAGTCTTGCGATAAGTTCATTCAGCTTGTTTCTGACCGCTTGAACGTTTGCCAGGAATATGCTGGGGAGAGGGGGTCTTGAAACCGCGTTGCTTCAGTCTAATCTGCAGACCGCCGCATTTCCCTCGCTTCCTCGGTCGGCGGCTGTGGCTAGATGGTCCTGGGATCCGATGGGAGAAGTCTGACCTTGTGGAAGGTAGGTGCTTGCGTCTGGCGCCGTCCAGGGCACTGGCGGGGACCAAGTCTCTGGTTATGTTTCCGGGGTCACGTCTGGCTGGATTGTGGGCGCTGGTTGAGGCAATGGCATTTCGGGGGGGGGGGCATATTTGCGATCCGGATGGGCCCCCGCGTTCTGCAGACACGGGAATACCTTGCAGTGCGTTCGGGTCCTCACGCGGGGTCTCCGCCATTTTGGAGGCCTGGGTTGTGGGCAGGGGCTTCCTGAGGCAGGTTGGGCTGGGTCTTGTGGTCTGTTCCCTTCTTGGGTGCTCCTGGGGTTGGGTCTTGAAGTTGGCCCGGTCGGTCCTCCACGTGCATTTTTCTTCCATCTCCAGATAGGTCGGGTTGCTGGGCGGGCCTCTCCGGGTCGGGTCACTGGGCGGGCCTCTCAGGGTCGAGTTGGGCCGGGTCTCGTCGGCGGCGGTTGGGTCGGGAGCTCCGGCGACAGGGCCGGGCGATCCAGGGGCTGGCGTCGGTTGTTAGGCCGTGTTGGCATGCGGCAGCCCCCTTCTCACCCCGGGGAACAGGGTGTCCCGCCTATCCTCCACGGCATTAGCAGTGTCTCAAGCCCTGGTTTGGTGAATCTCGGTGCCACTGTTCGGGGTGGCATCTTCATGGCTGGAATGAGAACTGCTACTGCAAAGAAGTACACCGACAACTCAACAACCAGGAACACGACAGACAGTTACCCGCAGATCCGACTAAGGAACACATCCGCCAACTCAACAGACTGATCAAGACCTTGGATCCAGACCTTCAGAGCATCCTACATGCTCTCATCCCACGCACTCCCCGCATTGGAGATCTCTACTGCCTCCCGAAAATACACAAGGCCAACACACCAGGCCGTCCTATCGTTTCAGGCAATGGGACCTTGTGTGAGAACCTCTCTGGCTACATCGAGGGCATCTTGACACCCATCGTACAAGGTACGTCCAGCTTCTGTCGCGACATGAAGGACTTCCTACAGAAACTCAGAACCCATGGACCAATTGAACCAGGAACATTCCTCGTCACAATGGACGTCTCGGCACTCGGCATCCCCCATGACGACGGCATTGCTGCAACAACCTCAGTACTCAACACCGACAACTGCCAATCTCCAGACGCAATTCTGCAACTCATCCGCTTCATTCTGGATCACAACGTCTTCACCTTTGACAACAGGTTCTTCATCCAGACGCACAGAACAGCCATAGGGACCATATTCGCACCTCAATATGCCAACATCTTCATGCACAAGTTTGAACAAGACCTCCTCACTGCACAGGACCTTCAACCGACGTTATACCAGATACATCGATGACATTTTTTTCCTTTGGACCCACGGCGAAGAATCACTGAAACGACTACACGATGACATCAATAAGTTCCATCCCACCGTCAGACTCACCATGGACTACTCTCCAAAATCAGTTGCATTCTTGGACACACTCATCTCCATCACGGACGGTCACCTCAGCACTTCGCTTTACAGCAAGCCCACGGATAACCTCACGATGCTCCACTTCTCCAGCTTCCACCCTAAACTCATTAAAGAAGCCATCCCTTATGGACAAGCCCTCCGTATAGACAGGATCTGCTCAGACGAGGAGGAGCGTAACAGACATCTACAGATGCTGAAAGATGCCCTCATACGAACGGAATATGGCGCACTACTCATCGATCGACAGCTCCAACGCGCCACAGCAAAAAAACGCACCAACCTCCTCAGAAGACAAACACGGGACACAACCGACAGAGTACCCTTCGTCGTCCAGTACTTCCCGGAGTGGAGAAACTATGACATCTTCTTCGCAGCTTTCAACACGTCATCGATGAAGATGAACATCTTGCCAAGGTCATCCCCACACCCCCACTACTTGCCTTCAAACAACCGCGCAACCTCAAACAAACCATTGTTTGCAGCAAACTACCCAGCCTTCAGAACAGTGACCACGACACCATACAACCCTGCCATTGCAATCTCTGCAAGATGTGCCAGATCATCAACATGGATACCACCATTACACGTGAGAACACCACCAACCAGGTACGCGGTACATACTCGATCGATTCGGCCAACGTTGTCTACCTCTTACGCTGCAGGAAAGGGTGTCCCGAAGCGTGGTACATTGGTGAGACCATGCAGACACTGCGACAACAAATGAGCGGACATCGCGCGACAATCACCAGGCAGGAATGTTCCCTTCCAGTCAGGGAACACTTCAGCAGTCAAGGGCATTCAGCCTCTGATCTCCGGGTAAGCGTTCTCCAAGGCGGCCTTCAGGACGCGCGACAACGCAGAATCGCCGAGCAGAAACTTATAGCCAAGTTCCGCACACATGAGTGCGGCCTCAACCGGGACCTGGGATTCATGTCGCATTACATTCATCCCCCACCATCTGGCCTGGGCTTGCCAAATCCTACCAACTGTCCTGGCTTGAGACAATTCACACCTCTTTAACCTGGGGTTACCCCTATCTCTGGATCTGTAATGATTTAATTACCTGCAAATGCTCGCATTCTAAGCATTGTCTTGCATCTTTGAATTTGTCTATATATATGTTTCTGGAACATACCTCTTCGTTCACCTGAGGAAGGAGCAGTGCTCCGAAAGCTAGTGTTTGAAACAAACCCGTTGGACTTTAACCTGGTGTTGTAAGACTTCTTACTGGAATGAGAGTTGTGTGGGGAGTGAAGTGCTCAGAGAAGCCTTCAGATTGTAGGCTGTCGTGTGAGAATCCTGACCCCAGCGAATCACACGCTGGCGTGCATTAAAATTGCACTAGTTCCACATGGTGCCGGTGCATGTTCTGAATGGTTCTGGGACTGGCACTGCTGTTAGGACCATAGAACACCCGCAATTCAGTCCCGGCATCAGCAGTTAGTTTCTCAAATGGAGAGTCCTGCCCAACATCTTGGAAGTTGTGTTGTTTAATTTAATTCCCAGCTCTTCAAACTGTCCATGCAAAACCTCTTTCCTTAGCCTGCCCACGCCTTTAGCCTCCACATGGACCACAACAACATGATCCTCCCCCTCCACTGAAAGTTTCTCTGAAGCCTGGAGTCCCAAACTCGTACCAGGCAAGCAACACAGTAGCTCCTTGCTTCAAAGAACAGTGTCAATCCCCCTCCATATACTGTCCCCTATTACCACTACCTTCTAATGTGTTTCCCCCATTGGATGGCTTCCTGTACCACAGTACCATGGTCAGTCATGTCCCAATTGAAAGAGACTGAATTGTGAAAAGTTGGCTCTCTTGTGATCCACACTGGACTATGGTTGGCTGCGAGCAGACAGGCAGAAAGGATGAACAACTTGTACTTGAGGAAGGAGAATGTCCCCCCTGGGATACTTGGACAAACAGCCGCAAGAGTGATAATGTTGCTTCCTTCAAACCTGTGAAACTGGACGACAAGAACACAGATTGTACTTTGTAGAAACACGGCAAAATCGTGTTTGGCGATCGGGCGGAGGAGAATGAGCTCCAACACCGAAATTGGGACCGGCGCCAGTTTGACGTCGATCAGCCATGCTCCGTCCCCTCCGAAATGGCATCATTGTGACACACACCGTATACAGTCGCAGTGCCCTTGGCGCCTCATCGGCCAGCTCACCCGCGATGCTCCGTCCCCGATGGGCCGAGTTCCTGACGGCGTGGGACACGTGTGGTCCCAAAAATCATGAACCCAGCATGTGGCTGCGGACTGTGTCTTGCGCCACAACACTCGGCCGGGATCCGTGCCGCTGGCCGGGGGGGGGGGGGGGCGCGTTGATGGGGGGTGGCCACGGGGTGGGCTATGGGCTCGCGGATGGCAGTTTGAGTCCGCACACGGCCGCGCGACCGCTGCAGTTCGTCAGCCGTGCGCATGCGCGGCCTGGGACCCGTCCTCTCTCCAGCTGTTTTCGGCGTAGGAAGCCGGAGTTTCAGTCGGCGCTGGTGCTAGCCCCTCACCGGCGCCAGAATCGTTGAGGGGTTCGCACTGGTTTTTCAGTTGTAGAAGACCACACGTGCTCCGCTGGCACCGGCACTTAACTACTGAAACGGAGCACCCAGCCCCCGAACTTTACTGGAAAGAAAATAGAAATTATTGATGACGATATAACAAGTTTCCATGCTCATGGATACCAGGAAAAAGTGTCATCCATTCAGAACTCGAATGGAACATAGGTTGGATACCAGTACGCAGGCTACAGAGGTTACCAGTACCTGCTGGTCAGCCAGCTCATCCACCCTGCAGCCCCCACACTCATCCAAACAAGCTAAATCTTTTGGACAATTGCATTGGCTGACACTTCTGCCCCCAGGTCCCCTTACCTGCTTCAGCTGCGGTCACACCCTCCTGTCCCTGACCTCTTTCCAAACCAGACGATTCTGTCCTAAGGGGTGTGACCGCCTCCTGAAATAAAGTGTCCAGGTAACTCTCTCTCTCTCTCCCTCTCTCTCTCCCTGATGTGTTGCAGTATCTGCAGCTCAGACTCCAGATCAATTACTCTGAACCAAAGCTCCTCATTCCACAGATAATTACTGCAGACGTGCTTGTTCTGGATAACACCAGTATCCATGAACTTCCACATGCTGCAACCTTAACACATGACCTGTCCTGCCATACTTTCAATATTTAACTAATTACTTCATTATTTTATTCAATTATTTATTTTCTTGTAAATATTAATTTATCACAAATTGCAGGACAAATTTAAACCTTTGGAAAATAGACCTTGACCGCTTAGCGTATATTCACCAACAGCTCACCTCCTCCCCTGAAGAACAGCAGGAACCAATTCCTACAGGGTGGAAAAGTTAGAAAAGCAAACGAGTATTGCCCTCCCTCCTGCATCAAACTCCTTCTCATCAAACTTTTACACTCTGTCCTAAGCTGCACACCATTTGAGGAAAGAGCCCTCAAACTTGTCAGAGAGGAGCAGGACTGCACCAGTGCTGAGGCGAAGTGGGAGCAAAAGCAAAAGACAAAAGTGAGAATCGCCAACAAATCCAGCCTTGGCACCGTCCTTTTTTTAATTAAAATTTTTTTTTTTAGAATACCCAATTAATTTAGCGTGGCCAATCCACCTAAGCTGCACACCTTTGGGATGTGGGGGCGAAACTCACGCTAGCATGGGGAGAATGTGCAAACTCCACACGGACAGTGACCCAGAGCCGGGATCGAACCTGGGACGTCGGCACAGTGAGGCAGCAGTGTTAACCACTGCGCCACCGTGCTGCCCCACCATGGCACCATCCTCACGTGACTTCAGCTTCTGCTTTCTTATGTCCCTGTACATTGCTAGCTCACCTCCCTCACAGGTCAATCAGTTGATCAGCCCAGCCCATCTTCTTGTCCTCTGAACATGATGAACCTGTGCAGCTCTGAGAGAAATATCTCAGAGAATAACATCAGAGATGCGTCACAGCTGTCATCCACATCCTCCATCAGTGCAACTACTCGCACCTCAGTGGGTATAATTAGTAGGCAGGCTTATAGGCCTGCAGGGATATTGTTCTAAAACCTTTTGTCTGTCACATTTTATCCCCATCCTGCTGCCTGCTTGGATCTGCAGTCTTCTGGTTAGCTGCTCCAACATTACTGCGTCATTTGGGACTTCTGTTTAAATTACAATCTTTGGACACTGGAATACCCCTGTCCTGATGGACCAAGCCAAGATGTCAGCTTTAGGTTCTGTGGCAGAACCTGTGATGTTGATTTGATAGACATGGTAAGCAGTCAATCGGTGTATGTAGGAATCTCAGCCAGTTCTTATTATTGCCTGTGATTGGTGAAGCCAGTCAGAAACTTTCAGGAAAGAAGGCAGATCTTCTGCAGAGCTCCATTTGACTTCAGTTCTGAGAAGGTTTCAGCCAGGTCACAGCTGGAAGGCACTCTCTCTCCCTCTGCTGTTCTTTCTCTCTTTTGACCAGGAGATATCTAAAACATCCAAGCCAGTTCACCAAGGCTCTTCTCGTGAGAAGGCAGACAGCACTCAAGTTTGTGGAAGTCCTCTGGAGTAAGAAAACAAGCAGTCACTGATCAGGTCTGTCACCTTTAAAGGCTGGGAAGAGCTCAAAATTGAAGCTTAAGATGAGAGCATCTGTGATAAAACCGCCAGAGTCTTGTACAGAAATCAGGCAAGTGAAAGACTGCTAATTCCAGGGTCAAAGCTGTATTAATCTCACAGGGAGGCAAAACCTCCTATCTGGTGACAGAAGAGTAGAAGTGCAGTGATCTGTCCATTCTGTGTACAGTGCCATCTGGTGGATGGCGATTGGAATCGTACTGACCTGAAAAATTCCTGTACCTAGCTCCAACCGGTGGTGGAAACACGGAACTGCGCCAACCTGAAAATCCTTGAGCAAATCTATTCCCAGAGGCTGCAATGATAGCAGCAAAGAGTCATCTCAAACCTACCCTTTAATCCCCATTTTGTATCCTCACCAACCTGTACTTTGTATCTGTCTTGTGCCTATCTGGGTGGAGGGTGAGACGGGGTTTGGGGATTAGGTAGACTGGTAGAGCATTGTCCTGTTATTTCTTTACATAATCCATCTTTTCCTTGTTTTATTAGTGAACAGTTTGTTAATGTTTTACTTATAAACCTAGTGTCTGTAACTTATCGAAACAGTCAAGGGTTAAAGATCTTAGGAAAACACAAATTATTGGTTAATTGACTTATGTTGAGATTCTGGGGTCTGTGGGGCTGGAATTGTCCACGCACTCACCAAGGTTGTCATAATAGGCCACTCATTGGTGAACATCTCAAAGCTGATGATCCACAGCAGGCAAAAGCAGGACTCTGATCAGGTGATGTGCCCCTGGGCTAGGTCGTTTCATAGCTGCTGAAGCTACAAAGACTGAGATGCGAGCAGCAGGGAGGGACAACAGCATCCCTCAGACTGCAAGGTCAACTGGAGAAGTTACATCGCCTTCGGTCTGAGGAGCTGATGCTGTCACTTTGAGGCAAACAAGTCAACACTAGAAGGTAGTGTTTGCAGTGGAGACCTTAGTGCAGGATCTGCACTCCATAGTGGAGGATATCCACTAAATGGCTGAGGGTGTGAGCAGCATGTGCATGACATAAACTGCATGCTGCAGGTTCTTGTCAGTGCCATTCTAGCTTCCCCTCCATCTCATCACAAAGAAGTGGATCATCTGGTGCACAGCCCAGGGCCTTCAACCAGAAGTCTCTGGGGATGTCCAGCCAATCTGACTCCTCCTTCCTGTGACCAAAGTCCTGCACATAGAGGAGGGTAGCACTACAATACCCATGCTGCCCGAAAACAGTCCCAGTCCCTCGAGGACCCGATTCTCCAGAGGATGTCTGCCAAAGTCATCTCAGGCAACAGGTTGTGACAGTCAGCTGGCCTCTACATCTGTGGATCCTGGGGAGACATCTAGACATAGTGGTACAGTAGTGAATGTTAAGAGATTCTACTCGCAACGTGTGCAAGAGTGAGTTTAGACACAAGTAGACATTAAGCACCAGTACTAATATCATTTCATATACTAAAAGTCACCTTATGCACCCTTAAAGTGCCTCCCTGATCTCATTTAATTGCAGCTTGAACAATGAGCCTCCACGTTTCGGCTGGACATATAACGCTGGCGCATACTCAAATCTCCTCTGAGGCGATGGTAGCTTAATGGTTGTCCGCCCTTCAACTTTAATAATACAGTAATACTGGTGTAATCCTGATCATGGGCACATGCATGCATCACCATTCCCCTGCCCACCACCCGGCCCCGGCCAAAGCACAGGCCTTTATCTGTGGAGATCAGTTAAGATGTGTCACTCAGCATCTAATCACGCACAGATCATCCTGTTCAGTGGCAGTTTGTGCTCAGGGGCGAGATTCTCCGACCCCCTGCTGGGTCGGTGAATCGGCGGGGGCTGGCGTGAATCCCACCCCCGCCGGTTGCCGAATTCTCCGGCAGCGGATATTCGGCGGGGGCGGGAATCGCGCCACGCTGGTTGGCGCCCCCCCCCGGGATGGGCCGAAGTCCCGCCGCTAAAAAGTCTGTCCCGCCGGCGTAGATTAAACCACCTACCTTACCGGCGGGACAAGGCGGCGCGGGCGGGTCCTGGGGGGGGCGCGGGGCGATCTGGACCGGGGGGTGCCCCCACGATGGCCTGGCCCGCGATTGGGGCCCACCGATCCGCGGGTGGGCCTGTGCCGTGGGGGCACTCTTTCCCTTCCGCCTTCGCCACGGTCTCCACCATGGCAGAGGCGGAAGAGACGCCCTCCACTGCGCATGCGTGGGAATGCCGTCAGCGGCCGCTAACGCTCCCGCGCATGCGCCGCCCGGAGATGTAATTTCCGCGCCAGCTGGCGGGGCACCAAAGGCCTTTTCCGCCAGCTGGCGGGGCGGAAATTTGTCCGGCGCCGGCCTAGCCCCTCAAGGTTGGGGCTCGGCCCCCAAAGATGCGGAGCATTCCGCACCTTTGGGGCGGCGCGATGCCTGACTGATTTGCGCCGTTTTGGGCGCCAGTCGGCGGACATCGCGCCGATACCGGAGAATTTCGCCCCAGGTTTCTGTCAGACAGGAGTTACGCAATTATGGGAGGTATGAGGAGCATTACTCAGACCTCACTGAAAGTCATCATTCTCCTGCATTGTCTCAATATTGGACTTCTGCACCCTACCCTATGAAAGGCTATGTAAGGAACTGGCTAAATCAGTGTTTCTCTTTTTAAGTTCCCGTCCTGCGCAACATTAGAGCCTTTTGGTTTGAGCTGAAATCCCCCTGCTACAAGCTGCCATTGGGACTGATCCAGCAGACCCCTTTGATTCAGTATACTCTGTGGCATAGCCCGTGATGTAATTTTGATGGACTTTGCTAGCAACCAATCAACTGCACTGCAATCCCGGGGTTAAGCAGAACCTCAATGTGCATTTGTGCTTTTTGGTTTGGAATGCCCAACTGGGTGACTCTTTGTGTGTTTGGTTTCAGTTTTGTTTGGAGCTGCAGAGCGAAGCAGAATTCTTTTTTAATCTCTCCCAGAGGAGAGGAATTCTCTCGCAAATCTTAGCTGGAACTCCCTTCAAGTAAACATAACAGTGAGTCAGCACTCAAAGCCTGAAGATAGGGCTGAGGATGGGGAACTTTCCTGATTCCTCTCCCATTAAAGTTACTGGACTACTCAAAGGCCTTGTGAAAACTGCTGCTCTGACATTCTGTTTATGAGCTGTTGGTGAGCCTGCTGAAGTTGACCACATATCAGAAATTGAACAAACCTGAAGTGCATCTTCCGTGGGTAAGGCTCAGCCCAACACAAGAACTGTGTTCCTGGAGAGGATCCCACAGCCTGAGAATCCAGCCTGAGTGGCGCAGCTTGAAGATCCAAACTAACCGATGGTTCAACACCTCGCATTCTGAAGAGATCACTGCCTACAAAGATCTCAACCCGAGCAGCGAAGATCCTCAAATCATTCATACCTCTTAATCCCTGTCATTTTGTACCTTTCCTACGCTCTCCATCATGTATCTGTCTTGTGTGTGTCCAGGTGGAGGGTGGGATGCGGTTTGGGAAATAGATTAGCAGACCATTGATCGATTCTTACCATTATAAGTTCATCTTTTTCCATGTAATAAATAAACCAGTTTTTAGGGTGCAATTTAACCAAAATGTTTCTAAGTGTGGTAGTAAGCAGGAACTGACGTGAGCTTCCCGACTCTCGGCCCAACGAGGCCATTATTGCTATCAAATGTCAATTGGTCCACTTAACAAGGCCTCACGGAATTCACGCCGCAAATCATGCTCCGCCGCCCTGTGCCATACAACATGACCAAGAGGTCTGGCACCCAGTCAACGACCTCCACCGGCCTGTTAAGTGAGTTTGCACCGGGCACCTAACCCTCTCCCCACTCCGCTTGGATACTATTGGCCCCCCTTACCTCTCCCCCCACAATACTTCCGATCATTCCCCCTCCACATATAACCCATCTCCCAAGCCCTCTCCCATAACACCAAAGACCCCCACCTCATGGATAACCACGTGTGTGGCTAACGATGCCCCCTCTGTGTCCCGGCAGGAAAAGTTGGCCCATAACCGCAGAGAGAGAGGGCCCAGACAGGCAGCGGGGTGCCAGACATACGTGTCCTCACCGCCTATGAGAAACAAGGCATGGAGGTCGCGGGGGTGGCTGAGGACAGAGCGGTGACTGCCATCGAGGTCGACCTGCGGCGCAGAGGTGAGGGTTCACCGGCTCCCACCCAGGTGACCTGTCACACATGAGTAGTTGTTGTCATATAGACTAACCCATCACTCCCACTGACCACATGTCCATTCTCCCACAGGATGTGCAGCCAATCCGGGGTGACCCTCCCCCAACGCCTGCCTCCCAAGAGAACAGCTCAGAGGAGAACTCTGAACGCACCACTGAATTCATGTCACAGCTATCTCCCCCACTCTCCAGCCCCACAGAGAGAGACACCTAGGTGGGAGAATGTAGTGGTCATGCTTCTGGGCGCAGTTGCAGATGCACATCAGATGGAGGCAGGAGCACATCAGGTGGAGGCAGGAACACCCAGGCAAGACAGCATTGGAGGTCTGCTGGATCCCAGGACTCAGCTGAGTCCCAGTCGGTAAACCTTTGGACCAGGTTTACCCAGAGCTGATGCAGTCGATGGGGTGTGGCTGCAAGATTCAGAGGGGGGTGTCAGCGACACTCCAGCAGGTCCATAGCCGATTGGAGGAGTCCCAGAGGCTACGGGTGTATGAGATGATGTCGGCTATGCATGACACCGAGGCCAACACCACTAGGGTGGCGGCCGCAGTGGAGAGCCTGGTATACAACATGAGCAGTATGAGTGGAGGTATCCAAGGCGTGGCTCAGTCAATGATGGCCATGGTTGAGGGCCTTAACAGCATGTCCGGGTGGCTGGGTGACGTAACCCAGCAGCAGGTGGACCTTGATGAGGCGCTGCGGAGCATGTCTCAGGCCCCGGCGGGCATAGCGGAGGCCCTCCAGAGCATGTCCCAGTCACAGCTGGGCATTGCCGAGGCACTCCAGAGCATGTATCAGTTGCAGGGGAGGTCTCCCAGTCACAGAAGGACATTGTCATGGTGCTCCAGAGCATGTTCCATTCAGTGGCAGACATGTCCCAGTAACTGAGGAGCATCTCCGAGGATGTCAGCACCATGGTGCAGACACCGGGAGCTGCCAGGGCTGGCAGATCCAAACAGCACAAGGGCATCAAAGGCCACAGGACCTGGCAGCCAACAGGCTCCCTTCACTCCTAACGTGCATCATGGGGACACACGGATGCATCATGGGGACACACGGAGACGTAGTGATAGAGCACAGAGTGTTCAGTAGGTGGAGGATCACTGAGAGGGCAAGGGGGAGGGGCTTATGGGGTATGGGGGGTAAAGGGGTTAAGTGGGGTGCTGGGAGGTATGGGGGGTGTCGGGGAGGCATTGGGTGAGTGGGGCTGCACCATCGGGAGAGTGGGGCAGTTGGGGGCATATTTGTACACCATCAAAGTCTGTTGGCCTCAATCAGCATGATGCCTCTGTCACTTTGTTCAGCAATGCAGGCCGAGCATCAATCCCAAGCCCCATTCCCCCGGCCAGGTGTGTTCTGGGCTTCTGCCTCACCCCCCGGCTCACAATGTGCAGGTGATGGGTGTGAGCGAGCACTCAGCTGGCAGGCAGGGGTCAGACTGGCATTGAATGAGGAGCTCCAGTACTGCCACTCAGCGGGTTATCATCACCCCCCTGCCCTCGACAGTGTCCCGCTGACACTGGCGACACAGACCCATCACCCTGAAGTGACGTTACACAGACCTGAGGAGGGTGGGAATGGGAGGGGGGGGGGGAGGTGGATGGTGAGGGGTGAGGCAGACGGATGGGGGGAGGGGGATTCTGCCCATCATCTGTTCGAAAGACCAGGAATATATGTATACCTTGGGCCGTCACCAGCCTCCCTCTCTGGGGTCATTCCCTAGCCTATTGCGCGGCCGGTTCTGCCGTCACCCACTTCGGGGCTCTGCTGCCATCTCCTCCGGTATCTGGCCGCCTAGCCTGCCAGTAGCACCACGAAGGCAGGTTCGGCAGGTCCAAGATATCGTCCATCCTGTGTAATATCTTTAAGGAACTGGAAGAGGGTGAGGGACTGACAATCAGTGGTGCTTTCCACCCAGAGACCCTGCAGTCCCCCATCGCTCCCACCACCCGGCATGCCTAGCCAACCGCAGTGGAGGTCCTAACTCACCGAACCCTAGAGCCGGTACCCCAGACATCTGCACGCCACATTACCTGGATTAGGCGCTGGTCCCCACGCTGGTGCTCACACGCACCTTCAGGCCATCGTTCTGGCCTGTTGCTGGGCCCCGGCTCCTGGGTGGTCGGATGCAGCCCATTGCATCTGTGGTGGAGCTTCCAACAGTGTCAGGCACATTGTCCAGGCACCATGGTCTGTTTAGGGTGCTAGATAATAACCCCTACATGCAACATGGCACGTCTGTCCATGGGGGTCCACTTGAGAGGTAAATTCTCACTTTTAAGTACGATTATCAATTCCCAATTGGCAGAGCCTTCAGCTGTGCAGCCAGCAGAGGTTATGGGTGGTCTGTGGGGCAGGTGGACAGGGTCTGGGGTTGCCCCTGGAATGGGAGTGAACAGTCCAGGGGTTGGCATGGCGGACCCGTGGGCAAAGGAGCAACCGTCTCCACTCAAACCTATGCTCAGCTCCTGGGGGTTCCCCTCCAAGCAATGGGGCAGTAGCACTAGTGCCCCCGGCCTCCGTGCCTGTGAACAAAGATGGTTGCTCACCTCCTCAGGTCCATGCAACAGGCCTTCCGCCCGTTCCCGCTTTTGAAAAGGTGTACTAATCGGCACCTGTGTGACCACTCGTTAGGGAGTCGGTTCAATTGTGGGAGGTTGTTCGATATGGGGTGGCTCTTGTTAATTGTATGGAGATTGGGCTTAAGTGGTGATAATTGGTTTCTCACCACGCTCAGGTGAGATCCTGATTTCGCGCACGAGCACGGGTTAGATTGCAAACCAGTCGACGCCTGGAGCGGTTTCCATTTTGGCATCTCTTACCGTGCTGCATGAGGGAAGTCTTGCTGACAGCGGTTATGACATCCTGGGACCGTACGCAGGCGAATTCCAGACCCAGAGTCCCAACACAAGTGAATTATACAATAATTTGTGTATTTTCCTGAAATCTTTCATCCTTGAATGCTTCAGTGAGTTACAGGCACCAGATTTGTAAGTAATACATTAAGGGTGCGATTTTGTGGCTGCATCTTCAGCAGGCCTATCGTCTGCCCCATCAGTGCATGTTCAACAGCATGAACCCCGGAGTAAGTTTCGGCAGGTGTTTGTGGCCTCCACACTGGCGTCATTAGCCACATCCTGAGGGCGTACCTTTTGCCCCTGAGGAGCCATCACTCAAGCGTGATCTCCCTCCAAGATGGCCAGGATGCGAGAGCGTACGAGAATGTAGCTTTCATGGGTGATCTCTGAGAAATATGCACCTGCATAATGCACTTCACATTGTCGCAGGCTATCTGCACATTGAGGGAGTGGAATCCCTTGTGATTCATGAAGGGGTGATTCATGAAGGGTGCCCCATGCTGCCATGGACAATGCAGAGCCACGTGTGTGCAGTCAATCTGACCCTGCACTTTTAGGGCTTAAAGTGTGGCCAGAGTTCCGGTGCAGAGTTCAGACAAAGGGGAATAAAACTGTTTACCCAGGAAGGAAGCTGTGGTAACTTCACAGGAGGATGGAGCTCCATCTGGTGGCAGAGGAGTGGAATTAACACGGATCTGAGCACCCTGGTACTACACCATCCAGTGGCCAATGATTGGAATTGCACTGACCTGAACATCCTGTATGTACCCAGCTCCATCCGGTGGTGAAAAGACGGAACCCATAACCATTTTAGGAGACACAGGGGCTACTCAAACTCTTGTGCTGTAGAAGGATTTGGTCTTTCCTCTAGAGAGCTCAGTGAAAGCTGAGGTATTTGTGACTGGGGTGGGTGGAAGTTGTATCCCAGTTCCATTGTACAAAATGGAGTTGGAATGTAATTTATTGTCAGCGCCCAGTAGTTGTTGGAGTGGTTAAGGAATTCCTAGTGGAAGGAATAGATTTAGTTTTGGGGAACGATTTAGCAGGAGTGAAGGTTGCAGCTTCATCCATGGTTACAGAGAGGCCGAAGGAAGTTCTGCAATTAGCGCCTGAAATGTCGACTGATGGGCATGAGGGAGCTAGGAAAACTCATTGGGCAATAAATGGCTCAAAGAGAGAGATGTTGACGGCCGTTGAGCCTGTTTCAAGTGACCATGGTAGTGAACTAGGTCCTGAGCATTTTCAGACTAAAGGTGACCGTAAGGATGAGGAATTAGACAAGAGTCTTGACTTCAATTTCGATTCTGATTATCAATTGCTTGAATGTTGATAAGGAGGTGGAGGCAGACACAGATTTTGACTTTGTCCTACGTCCCGGTTACGAGGTGATGGTGAATACTTGTTGCGAGTGTCATATGAGAGTACCTTTAAGAAATGGGTGTTTATAAAATAACTGTAGTGGATGTACCTTTAAGAAATGGGTGTTTATCAGTGATGTCAAAGTGTGGATGGAGCTGGGCTGTCTGTCTGCTTTTACTTTCGCTTTAGGCTGTCTGCTACAGGGTGTGTTTAGTTTCGTTTTAGATTTGTAGAAGCTGCAGTCACAGCAAGATGTGTATGCATCTCTGCAAGCGAAAGAATGTTCATTTGGTGATTTCAAAGTGGTAACTGCTCTCAGTAGAGAAGTTAAACCTGATGTATTTCTGTAAAAAGGGTTCTTTTTTGTCTTATGGATGTTGCAAGGAAAGATTAAGAGTTACTTATAGAGTACTGTATTCTTTGGGGATTTATTGGTGTTGATAGTTATTAAGATGTTTACTGTGTGTTTATAAAGTGTTAACTGATTTCATAAATAAACATTGTTTTAATTTAAAAGTACTGTAACTCTCTGTTGCACTACACCTGTAAGGTAGGCCCGTGTGCTCCCCATAACCACAATCTATTAAAAGTTGTAGGTCAGGTGAACTCCATGAAACACTTTGGGGTTCTCTAAACCCTGGCCCATAATACGAGAGTGTTAGGCGCCGGAATGTGGCGACTAGGGGCTTTTCACAGTAACTTCATTGAAGCCTACTTGTGACAAAAAGCGATTTTTATTTTCATTTCCTAGTAGGGAGGAAGAGTCAGATGACAGTCTTGTCTTTGATCTCGGGTCTGACTGACCCGTCACCAATTGAACTTGGACCACTGCCAAGCAATTCTTCTAAAGTTATTAAAGGAGGTAGTAACCGAGAGGATGTAGGTGAATTGGACTTGCCAAAAGGTAATTTGTTACTGCCACGTGTGATAACTCCAATGCCATTCCCTTCAGGTGAAAGAAGTTCCCGGAGCAGGTTTTTCCTTCCTGCACAGCGTCAGTTAGTCAGGACGAGGACGGTAGGGACTGAGGAGAGACACCGAGCGAGTGGTTGGTTGATCCACATCCTTTTGAAGGTTTACCACACCTCTTCGAGGTAGCTGAGATGATAACCAGGAAGGTGAAGTAGTTGGCCATCAATCTTTTTGGGGAGTTAAAAGGAAGGTGGTTGCCAAATCCTATAATGGTTCTGCAACCACAGAGATCAGGAAACCCCAAAATGTTCACGGAATCAGCAGTGTCCCATACTCTTATTCCAACAATGGAGATGCTGGCAGTGGTTATGAAAACTCAGCTGAGGGGATAACAGTTTTCACACAGGGAATAGTGCCTGTCGAGTCGCCATTAGCCGTTGTTGCTGATAGTGACCCTGTGAAGGCCAAGAGAGAATGTAAGACGGATGTCGTGAGAAGAATCTATTGGTGAACAGTGAACCCACTACACCATTCAGTGTTGACAACTCTACTCCTAGATTAGTTGTAGGAAACATTCAAAGTTTGTGTAGAAGTTCATGAGACAATCAGGAAGGCTCCTTAGCGTTATCTGAGTGTCAGCAAGAAACCGGTATAATGAAGGTGCCAAAGGAGTATGGACTAAGTTGCATGGAAGCACCAGAAGTCACTCCATTAATTACCCCTGGTGAGGACCTCAAACCTTTTGATTCACCAAAATCACCTTTGTCTCGACCAGAACCACAGAGACTGGTTCAGTTAGAAACTGAAGAGCGATGCATGTTGGGCATGCTGCAGGAACTCACAAGCCTGTTGTAATTCATGGAACGAAGAGGAGATTTTGGGAAGTCAACAGCCAGGTTGGAGCGCGAATCGGAGCTGGCCGTCCTGAACTGTTCACTCCTTGCATTTCCGGAGACATTTTAAACCCGGAACGCAAGAGGTTTTTGTCAGATTCATTGTTGCAATCGTTTGTTGTAAAGACTGTGTATATATTTCTTGGAGACCATAATGTGAGTGAAAGTATTTTATCGTGTGTTTAAAAGTTAGATTATACTAATGCCAAAACCTGGCAGGGGGATTGTATTGGGGCTAGGTTAGACAGGTATGTGTGGATGTTGTGTGTCTTGCATGCCTCATAATGAAACGCCCATGTCCTGATGTTTCATTCTTTCAGGGGGAGGTATGTTAGGACATTGTAATAATGTTCTAACATTTTGTCTGTCTTGTGTTCCCTTTTAATCCCCATCCTGCTGCGTGATTGGATCTGCAGTCTTCTGGTTAGCTGCTACAACATTACTGCCCCATTTGGGATTTCTGTTAAACTACAAATTTTAGGTAGAGCTGGAACGTCCCTGTTCCGATGGACTGACCCAAAAGTGTCCCTTTGTGAGATGTGATGTCGATTTTAGATTTTGCAAGCAGCCAATCGGTGAATGTAGGATACTCAACCAACTCCTATTGTTTCCTGTGATTGATGGAGCCAGTCAGATATGTCCAGAAAGAATAATAATAATCTTTATTGTCACAAGTAGGCCTACATTAACACTGCAATGAAGTTACTGTGAAAAGTCTTGAGTCACCACATTCCGGTGCCTGTTAGGATAAACCGAGGGAGAATTCAGAATGTCCAATTCACCTACAGCACGTCTTTCGGGACTTGTGGAACGAAACCAGAGCACCTGGGGGAAGCCCACACAGGGAAAACTTGCAGACTCCGCATAAACAGTGACCCAAGCCAGGAGTTGCACCTGGGGCCCTGGTGCTGTGAAGCAACAGTGCTACCCCCTATGCTACCATGCAGGTCTTCTGCAGAGTTCCATCTTTAGTTTCAGTTCTATGAAGGAAGCTCAGCAGAAAGGAAATGGAGAATCTCCCTGTCTCTCTGTCTCTATACCTGACTATTTTTACAGACTAGCTAAATCTGTGAAGGCTCTCTTAATTAAAAGACACAGAAGGAAAACAGACCTGCACAAGAGATCTCTGGAAGGATAGGTCACAACCACAGCAGTGAAGATACATCTCAAAATGTTCCTTTAATCCCTTTTTTTCGATCCTCTCCAGCCCTTACCTTGCATTTGTCTTGTGTGTCTGGGTGGAGGGTGGGACCAAGCTTTGGGATTAGGTAGACTGGTAAACCATTGTCCTGTTATTTCTTTATGTATATATATTCATCTTTCCCTCGTAATATTAATAAACTGTTTGTTAATGTTTTACTCAGTGTCTGTAACTCATTGGAGCAGTCAAGAGTTAAACACAAATTATTGGTTTATTCACTTATGTTGGGATTCCAGGATCTGTGGGGCTGGAATTGACGATGCAGTCACCCAGGGTGTCATAACAAACTAAACAGATTGATTTTAATGAATGCTGAATGTGTTTTCTTCACAGATCTCCAATATAATTTTAACTTGTTGCAGACGAATAATCTGGGCACAGAATATGATTACGACTCAGTTATGCACTATGGCAAGTGAGTGTGAGGCTAACTGTTTGCATCTTTATATACAAAATCACGCCCTTCCCTCTCTCTCACCTCTTCCTGCATGGAAATATTTTAACTGCTAAATCTTTCACAAGATTGATTAATCTGATAGGTACATGGCTTTTAATGTGGATATCAGGGAACAATCCCTTTATTCCTCTCTAATTGTCCCTTTGCAGGCAGTCTTACAGGGTTATCTCAGTGACAACTTATGTGAAGCATATGCTGCTCTGTTTCAGTCATTAACAAATGTTCAGGACTTCAACAGTATTTTAATCTGTTCACTGTAATTTTGTTTTGAAATTTATTTAGATTTTGATGGGGAACAAATAACAGAAAGGGTTGATAGGGTAATGAGGTTGATATGTTGTATGTGGGTCTCCAAAACGTCTTTGATCAAATGTCACATAATAGGCTTACCAGCAAATTTGAACCCTTTGGAATAAAAATAACAGTGGTAAAATGGATGCAAAATTGACTGAGTGTCTCTCAGACTGGAGGAAAATACACAGTGGGGTTTCCCAGATCAGTATTAGGTCCAATTATTTTTCTTTGGAAATATTAATGAAATCGACTTGGATGTGCAATTCTAAAAGGGTATCAGGAACAGAGAGACTCGGGGGTATATGTGTACAAATCATTGAAGATGATAGAGCAGGTTGAGAAAGTGGTAAAAAATATCATATGGGATACTTTGGGCTTTATAAAAGAGGCATTGATTGCAAAAACAATAAGTTATGGTGAACAACAGAACCTTATTTTGATATACCAATATAAATATGCTGAATGTCCCAATGCAGGAGCATTATTTAAAAAATAGCATTATCCCATGCCACATGAGGGGATATTAGGTCAGATGACAAAAAACTTGGTCAGAGAGGAAGGTTTTAAGGAGTGTCTTAAAGGAGAGATGGGCAAAGAGATGTGGAGAGGGCATCCCAGAGCTTGGGGTCCAGGCAATCTAAGTAAAGGTCACCTTTTTAAAACACTTGTTTGACCTCAACTGGAATTTTGCATGGAATCGTCCCAGTTCTTTGGAGGTAGACTTTAAGATGGGGTTGGGAACCAATTTGGAAATTTACTACTCGGGCAGAAGTTTATTATGATGTTTCAGGTCCTGATTGTGAGACAGGATGTCCGCAGGACTTCTGCTTGCGGGTGGAATGTTGGAACCAATTAAACATGCAGAGGTGAAGGCATTCAGTGAGTATCCTTAGCATTTGCGCATCCAGGCACAATAACCTGTGATTATCCCTCTCTCCAGTTGCTCCGTTTGGACCTGTAAAGATTTAATTACCTACAAAGACTCGCATTCAAAGTATCGTCTTGCATCTTTGACTTTGTCTACATATATGTTTCTGGAACCCACCTCTTCATTCAACTGAGGAAGGAGCAGTGCTCCGAAAGCTAGTGATTCGAAACAAATCTGTTGGACTTTAAGCTGGTGTTGTAAGACTTCTTACTGTGCTCACCCCAGTCCAACACCGTCTCCACACAAAGGAAGGTGGTTGTGGTTGTTTGGTGTCAGTCCTCAGCTCCAGGATATCACTGGAGAAGTTCCTCAGGGTCGTGTCCTCAGCTCAGCTATCTTCAGCTGCTTCACCAATGACCTTCCTGCCATCATAAGGCCAAAAGTGGGGATGTTCACTGATGCTTGCACATATGTTCAGCACCATTCGCAACTCCAGACACTGAATCAGTCAATTTCTAAATGCTGCAAGACCTTGGAAATATCCAGGCTTGAGCTGACAAGTAAAATTCAGACCACACAAATTCCAAGCAGTGATCATCTCCAACAAAAGAGAATCTAACTATCCTTCTTTGAAATTCAATTGCATTATCATTACTGAATTCCCCACTATCAATATCCTGAAGTTTAACATTGATAAAAACTGAACTGGACCAGCCATATAAATACTGTGGCTATCAGAATAGGTCAGAGGCTCAGAATGAGGTGGAGAATAGCTCACCTCCTGACTACCCAAAGTCTGTCCACCATCTACAAGGCAATTGGGAGCGTGATGGAGTACTTCTCCACTTGCCTGGTTAAGTGCAGCTCCAACAGCCCTTAAGCAGTCTTACGTTGTCACACCCACCATGCAATTGGTGCATGTGCAGGACTGGTTTTCTGAAACAACCAGTCTTGGATTGTGCAAATTAAATGTATTTACCCCAAGCAAAATCCCAATGATCATTGCTGCCAGATCGTGTGCCTGCTGGCCTCCAGGTCCCCGACCACTGATTAATTTTCTCAGTTCCAGATTTCAAAGCCCCAACTCCAACCCTCCAACCTTTGTTTCAGACTACAAACCCCTGACTAACACCCGATCACAACTCTAATCAGCTAACCATTGATCCGTTGCTCAAATGCACCCAATCCAGACTTCAAACTCTGTTCTCCTTTCTGCTGGCATCCAATCCCGACTGTAAAGCCCTTACTTCCAAGGGAGGTGGTGACGTAGTAGCAATGTCACTGGACTAGTAATCCAGAGACCCTGGATAATGGCCGGGGCAAATGGTGGAATTTAAATTCAGTGAATAAATCTGGAATTTAAAAACATGTCTAATGGTGACCATGAAATCATTGTTGATTATTATTAAAAAATCTGGTTCACTGTTGTCATGTAGGGAATGAATTCTGCTGCCCTTACCTGTCTGACCTACATGTGAATCGAGACTCACAGCAATGTGACTGACTCTTAAATAGCCGAGAAAGTCATTCAGTTGTATCAAATTGCTGCAAAGTCTAGAAGGGAGCATACTACCACCTTTTCAAGGGCAGTTAGGGATGGGCAATAAATCCTCACCTAGCCAATGAGGCTCACAATCCCATGACCAAATTAAAAACATTCCAGATCCAATAAGTTATAATTATGTCCTTGATGTGGAAAGGAGTTCAATGACTTTAAGGTAGAAAAGTGGAGGATTCAAAAATAATGGAATGAAGATAACCGGGTTGCTGGTGCAAGAATATCTATAAGAGTATCTCAGTGGAAGGATAGGTAGAGAAAGAATTGTCTTAAGTGAAATGCTGTGCTTTGAGAGGTTTTTTGGATCTTGTGTCACAAAATGTTCCATATATGTCTAGCATGTCCTCCAACATTCTCCTCACCATCATTTTCCTTATTATATGATCAATCTCGTATGCTTTCTTCCTCCTTCACATCTAGTCCCCTGAACAATGCTATACTGAATGTGACATGTCACTATTATTCTAAAGACTCTACCTGTTGAGTATTGTAGGAAGCCTCCTGATCCATCAAGGAATGCAGATTTCAATTTCATTATGACAATTGTCTGTTCCAAAACATTGCTTTTACTGAAATGGCTGCAATGGCATTTGTTCATTTAAAACATAGTGAGGCTTGAAAAATATCTCATTAATAATGGAAAAAGTAAGTCTCACCCACACAAGGTTCTGCAGTTTGCAAGCAGTACATAAAGCCCAGTTGCTTATTCACAATGGCTTCCTAAAATGTACCCAGTGGAAGCGAGTAGCCTTGCAAGTTCCAAAGTCTATCCCCTGGGGAAACCTAGGGAAAGATGATGAAAAGGCATGGTTTAAGAGTTTGCCATTACTCCTGTTCATGAAGGAACAATGATGAATTTGTCATTTATACCAAATTTGCTGCTCTTGTTTAAATTTGTAGTGAAGTGGGATAGTCTGGTCTGAAGGAAGATTATCACATGGTTATGCTACGTGTGGTAGCGATAAGGATTATTGGACTGGAAATGGACGGTTGACTGGGGTGAAGTGTTCTTTGATGAACTCCTCTCTGAAATCTGTGACAGCTAGGGGCTTTGAGAGTTGACACTTCTCCTGTTCTTCCTTTCCGTCTTGCTCCTCCTCCTCCTGTTTCTTGTTACTCATGTGGTGGTAAGGATGGATCGTTCAATAATCCTGCTTCGCTACCTTACAGGTTTCATGAACCATATCCAGAGCGGATAGCTGTGGTTGCCAAGTAGCCAACGTATAACTTGACGGTTGAGTGGAACAAAGGCAGGACAGTGAATTGATTAAGGGGGAAGTGGTCAAAACTGCCGTCAGCATACCTAGCATGGACCATTGGGATGTGCTACATGTGGTTAAGTGCAAGCTGTGCATTGAGGAGTGGAATCCATTACAATTCATAATCGCGTTAAGCAGGAAATAGGGAGTGTGGAAGGCTGATGTTTTTGGTTCCATCACCCTCCCTGGCCAGAATGTGAGAATTAAAGAAACTATTTTGAACTTGGCAACCTATTGACTAAGAGCTAATCTTAAAAACACATGTCCTCTCCATTCATAAGGCCATCTACTTTTTTGGCCGACTTCCCAAATTACAACCTTTGTAAAATTGAACTCTTCCAAAATTATAGCTCACTGTTTCCTAATTATCACAGAGTGCCATTAACCAATCACCTTTTTAAAATTTATTCATGGGATGTGAGAACTGTTGCCTAAGCCAGCATTTATTCCCCGTCCCTAATTGCCCGTGGAAAGATGGTAGTGAGTTGCCTTCTTGAACTGTTTGGCGTCCATGTGTCGTAGGGGTACCACAATACTGTTAGGAAGGAAGTTCCAGGATTTTGAGCTATTAACAGTAAAGGAGTGGTGATTTATTTCCTCATCAGGATGGTGTGTAACTTGAAGAGAAACTTGAAGACGGTGTTCCCATGTTTCTGCTGGTTTGATAGATGCTGTCTGAAGAGCCTGGCGAGTTGCTTTTGTGCATCTTGCAGATTGTTTCTATTGCTGCTACTATGTACCGGTGGTTGAGGGAGTGAATTTTTAAGGTGGTGAATGGGTTGTCAGTGAAGCAGGCTGCTTTGTCCTGAGTAATGGTGAACTTCTTGAGCATTGTTGGAGCTACACTAAACCAGGAAAGTGGTCAGTGGACAAAGATTGGGGAGTAGGAAGTGAGTTACTCTGCACCAAATTCACAGCCTTTTACCTACTCTGTTAACCACAATATTTATAGGCCTGGTCCAGTTCCGTTTCTGGTCAATGGTAACCCCCAGGAATTTGATTGCAGGGAATTCAACAATGGGAATGCAATTTAATGTCAATGGCAATGGTTAGAGTCTCTCTTGTTGGAGGTAGTCATTGCCTGGAATTTGTGTGGCACAATCGTTACTTGACACTTGTCAGCCTAAGCCTACATATTGTCCAGGTCCTGCTGCATTTGGACAAGGACTGCTTCAGTATCTGAGGAGTTAGAAGTGGTGTTGTGAATTGCACAATCATCAGCAAACAACTCCACATCTGACCTTATGACGGAAGGTCATTGATGACGTAACTGAAGGTGATTGAACCTTTAGGACACAACTATGAGTAACTCCTGCAACAATGATCTTTGAGATGATTGATCTCCATCTTCAGAACCATCTTCCTTTGTGCCAGGTATGACTCCTGTGGAGAGTTTTCCCTCTGATTCCAGTGACGTCAATTTTGCTGGGACTCCTTGATTGCCACATTTGATTAAACACTGCGTTAATGTGAAATGATGCTCACTATCTTATGTTCAGTAATCTAGACTCCTGGCCTGACAATGCCTCAACTTTAAAAAAAACTCTTTCTTAATTTTTATATTCCTACAAGGCCCTTTTCTCTGTAACCTCATCAAGCCTACAACTCTCAGAGGAAAAAGATCCCTGTGCTCTTCTAATTTTGGCCTTTGCACATCTCAGATTTTAAGTAATCCACCATTTATGGCAGAATTTTCAGCTTCCCAAGCCCTACGCTCTGGAATGTTCTTCCTGATCCTGGCCACATCTCTATCTCCTTCTCCTCCTTTAAGTCACGCCTTAAAACCTATCGATTTGACCAAGTTTTAATCAACATCTAATACCTACTTATGTGGCTTGATAATCAAAATGTGTTTTGATATATATTTCTACATTAAAGGTCATGCAAGTTGTTATTGAAACATGCGTCTTATTGAAACATATAAGATCCTGAGGGGACTTAACAGGCTGAATGCTGAAAGGATATTTCCCCTTGTGAGAGAACTAGGGGAGACAGTTTAAAAATAAGGGGTTTTCCATTTATAACAAGATGAGAATTTGTTTTCTCTTAGAGGGTCTGGGTCTCTTCCTCGGAGAGTCATGGTCAGTTAATATTATTAAGGGAGTGATACACATATTCTTGAATAATAAGGAGTGAAAGATTATTTAATGTAGCCAGATTTGTAGAGTTGAGGCTACAATCAGTGCAGCCATGATCTTATTGAAGGCCAGAACAGGCTTGGGGGCGGGGTGAGGGGTGCGACTGCCTAACTCTTGTTCCTAATTTATATGTTCACATGTTCTTATGCTGGAAGGCCTAACTCTAATGTTGCGTCACACGATTTTGATTCATCTACCAACAATAGTTTATCCAGCTTTACCTTATCAAATCCCTTTAACATTTGAAGCACCATGATTAGATCACCCTTCAATATGGCCGAATAGCCTGTTCTCGTAAGCCATGGTATCATTCTGGTGAATCTATGCTGCACCTCCTATATTCTTTCTGAGCTGCAATGCTCAAAACTGAATGCAATATTCTAGATGTGCCCTCATCATAGGTCTATAGAACTTGAAACATAACCTCAATCCCTTTCTATACTCGCCCCTTGACATTTAAGTCAACAATTCATCAGTTTTTTTGGTTCCTTTCTGTACCCGTTCGCAGGGTTTCAGTGATGTTCACATTTGTACTCCAAAATGTTTTTGCTCCACGACAGTTTGTAGTTTCTCATCATTTAGAAAGTATCTGATTTACCTTTCTTGAATACAAAGTGGGTGACCTCACACCTGTCCAAATTGAACTGCCTTTGGCAACCCAAGTCACCCAAAAATTCACAATTCTTCCACTGAAGATCAAAGTAAGAGCATAAATAATGATATGCAAATAACTTTATTATTTTCTATTCTAGAACAGTTTTTTCCAGAAATGGGTTTCCAACTATCTTACCAATACCAGATCCAAGAGTTGAAATTGGACATATGCGAGGGCTTTCCAACAAAGATGTTGCAAAGATTAACAAATTGTATAACTGCGGTATGTGTAAAATTTAAGGTATACTCATTGAAGTACATTTTCTGTCAGATGTGTGGAACCGGTGTAATTTTCACAAAAGGAGCTACAAAACTCTTATCTATCTATATATCTGTTGGTCTGTCTAACGATCTATCTATCTGTCTGCCTGTCTGTCTGTAGACTGTCTGCCTGTCTGTCTGTAGACAGTCTGTCTGCCTGTCTGTCTGTAGACAGTCTGTCTGCCTGTCTGTCTGTAGACAGTCTGTCTGCCTGTCTGTCTGTAGACAGTCTGTCTGTCTGTAGACAGTCTGCCTGCCTGTCTGTCTGTAGACAGTCTGTCTGCCTGTCTGTCTGTAGACAGTCTGTCTGTCTGTAGACAGTCTGTCTGCCTGTCTGTCTGTCTGCAGACTGTCCGTCTGCAGACTGTCTGTCTGTCTGTAGACAGTCTGTCTGTCTGTCTGCAGACTCTGTCTGTCTGTCTGTAGACTGTCTGTCTGTCTGCAAACAGTCTGTCTGTAGACGGTCTGCCTGTCTATACCTTTAATCTTGCACTTATCAGGCCAGCTATGCATGAATAGCAATTGTAAAGGGAACAACAATTTGAACTGCATGAGAAAGGAATACTAATTGCTGGCAAGTGAACTTTGATTGGCAGAGGCATTGCCAAGGAGAATACTCCATGGAACTGTAACTGTCAAGCTTTTGTTTAAATTCATACCAGACAGATTATCAAGACATTTCCATGGATTGACTCTGATTGGTTAAGGTATTTCCATGAGGAATGAACCGGAGAATGGTGGTTCCCCCACTCTTTTGTTCAGCTGAAAAAGACACAATATATGGAAATGCGCCATTTGTCTGCAAAGGACAGGATCCTGTGTTCGTCATAGAATTTATCATAGAATTTACAGTGCAGAAGGAGGCTATTTGGTCCATCGAGTCTGCACCAGCCCTTGGAAAGAGCACCCTACCTAAGCCCACACCCCCATCCTATCCCCGTAACCCAGTCACTCCACCCAACTCAACCTTTTTGGACACTAAGGGCAATTTAACATGGCTAATCTGCCTAACCTGCACATTTTTGGACTGTGGGAGGAAACCGGAGCACCCGGAGGAAACCCACGCAGACACAGGGAGAAAGTGCAAACTCCGCACAGCCAATGTCCCAAGCCAGGAATCGAACCTGGGGCCCTGGAGCTGTGGATCAATTGTGCTAGGCACTGTGCTACCGTGCCCCCCGACATTTGAATATGTGTAGCTTTTAACTCGTGTAAGTGAATTGCAAGGTGAACTGATAATCCGAAACTGGTCAGTGCCATTCTTAGCACAATCTGGATTGTTCAGCAAGTGTTGTCCAAACATAGAATCACACTTGAGGTTGGGCAATATGGATGGAATATTCCCATCCCTCTCGCAGCATGTTTTTTTGTGGGTGGGAAAGCAGAATCTAGTGGGGACCAAAAAGTCACAAACTCCCCAATGTAAAAACAGTTTGCAATTCTGCCTTTGGAGGGTTAATGGCTGGTCAGTTATCCCACTAACTAGTGCATGAATGCAATTTGCATGCATTAACATCTAATGAATGCTCATTAATTCAGCTGCTTACCAGAATCTCGTGACGTCTTCCAGTGGGCATCACACCAGTGGGAAATTACATTGGCCTGAAGCCTGTGTGAAAATGAGTGGCATGCATAAGTCAGGACTCACCATTAGGACGTATGTGGTCCCTGAGGGATCATAAGCATCACATAATGAGTGGTGCTTCACACACTTGGCACCTCTGTGAAGCAGCTTTAGAAAGGTGGGCAGTTTCATCCCCATTGAGGCTTTGGTCTCTGAGGGACATTACTGAGGCTTCGGACCATCTAATAGGGAGTTTGGCATGGACTTGAGCATTCTTCTCGGGACATAAACATGGACGGAATAGGATCCTCGAGATGTGGAATGGAAGGTACATAGAAACATACATCGAAAATAGAAGCAGGAGCTGGATATTTGGCTCTTCGCGCCTGCTCCGCCATTCGTTATAATCATGGCTGATCATCAAGTTCAATACCCTGATCATGCCTTCCTCCCATATCCCTTGATTCCTTTAGCCACATGAGCTATATCTAATTCCTTGAAATTATGCAACATTTTGGCTTCAACTACTTCCTGTGGTAGTGAATTCCACAGATTCACCACTCTCTGGGTGAAGAAACTTCTCTTCACCTCATTCCTAAAAGGTTCACCCTTATCCTCAAACAATGACCCCTAGTTCTGGACTTCCACACCTCGGGAACATTCTTTCTGAATCGACCCTGCCTAGTCCTGTTAGAATTTTATAAGTTTCGATTAGATCTCCTCTCACTCTTCTAAACTCCAATGAATATAATCCTAACTGACATAGTCTCTCCTCGTATGGCAGTCATGCCATCCCAGGAATCAGCCAGATTAACCTTCGCTGCACTCCCTCCATAGCAAGAACATCCTTCCTCAGATAAGGACACCAAAACTGCACACAATACTCCAGGTGTGGTCTCACCAATGCCCTAATAAATTGCAGTAAAACATCTCTATTCCGATACTAAAATCCGTTTTGCTATTAAGGCCAACATGCCATTTGCCTTCTTCACTGCCTAGTGTACCTGCGTGCTTACTTTCAACGACTGGTGCATGAGGACATCAAGGTTTTACTGAGTATCCACCCCTCTCAATTTACACCCATTCAAATAATCATCTGCCTTTCTATTTTTGCTATCGAAGTGGATAACCTCATATTTATCCACATTATATTGCATCTGCCATGAATATGCCCACTCACACAGCCTGTCCAAATCCTGCTGAAGCATCGCTGCATCCTCCTCCCACCCAACTTTGTTCATCTGCAAATTTGGAGATAATACATTCAGTTCCTTCATCCAAATCATTAATATATAATGTGAACAGTTGGTGTCCAAGCACAGATCCCAACAGTACCCCACGAGTCACTGCCTGCCAGGTGGAAAAAGACCCATTTATTCCAACCTTTTGCTTTCTGACTGCTAACCTTTATCTCAAGACACGACCCCCAATCACAAGTGCTTTAACTTTACACAGTAATCTGCTATGTGTGACCTTGTCGAAAGCCTTCTGAAAGTCTAAATAAACCACATCCACCGGTTCTCCCAGGTCAACTCTACTGGTTCCATCTTCAAAGAATTCTAGCAGATTTGTCGAGCATAACTGTCCTTTTGTAAATCCATGCTAACTTTGTCTGATGATACCAATGCTTTCCAAATGTGTTATGAAATCCTTGATAATGGGCTCTAGCAACTTCCCGACTACCAACGTTAGGCTCACTGATATACAGCAGAAGCGGGAGGGTAGCAGGAGATACTGATGGGTGACAAAGTCAGGTGCAGAGTGTTGATAACTTTGGTTGGCTCTTAATTCGTTGCCCGTTGGGTCTTTACTGAATTTGCTCTGTTTCCATAACCTTTTCTCTAGAGTCGCCAGGTATCTTTATGATACCGCCACGAGGTTCAAGTTCAAATACTGATCAATAACTCAACACCAATTAGTAAGATTCAAATCAAAACACATTTATTATCCACAGTAAATCACTACTCATGCATACACTCTACTTTCTAGACTATTCTCTATCACTAAAAGGCCTATACTTAGCTTCGGAACTGGCCCACCAGGTCAGGGGAACAAATGGCCTTTTGTTCGATCTGAGTCTGCAGGGTTCAAAAGCTGGTATGGACTGGTAGCTAGGAGCGCCTATCTCGTAGCGTGCATTGACTGGAGACTTACTTGGTTGTTGCGGCAGTTAGGAAGTTCACTCTCACGGGTTGATTCGAGTTGCTGTGTGACCCTGCCAAGAAGACCGATTTGAACTTGGGGGCTTTACTTTATAGTCGCCAGGGACTTCACGCCATTCGGGGCGGACCACGTATCTGGTTGCAAGTGATTGGACTACGTTCCGATCACTTGGAACGATTTCTCCAATACTGGAGTTGTTCCCTGATCGCTGGGCAGTCCCTGAGTGTCCGTTGGCCTTCCTTTGTCTTGGCTCCTGCTGGCACCGAGGAGTCTGGCTTGGCCTTATTCACCTTAAATGTTTCGATTGTTCCCGGGAATCTCTCATTAGTATGCAGATGGCTGTGAGTTTCAATGCCGTCTGGGCTTTTGCAAGTTCTAATACACAGGATTTCTGCACTTGCTAGTTTTTTGCCTGTGTTGGCTGAATTTCCCTGCGATTCTCCATTTTAAGTCGGGAAGTGGCCAACCCAGGTGGCTACTCTCCCTCCTTGTGATCCCTAACGCGAAGCATGAAGGATGACATAACTGCGTTGTCTTCACTTCCTGACCCAGCGAGCACTCTTCCATGGCCTCTACACTGACCATAACTATGTATGAAAAATTTTCAACTAACAATTCTAAGTGCTGCTATGTCAGACAGGGACATGCATTACAACAAAAAAACGGGACCTCTAACTATCTCTCATAAACTACACTCACTCAAACATTCAGTCATACTAACTTCCCAACAATACAAAAATAATAGCAGCATTCACATTTTTCCTCTGGCTTGGCAGTCAAGCACAGAGGTGTACAATATTTCCATTGTAAACGAAACACATTTCTTTATTTACAAAAGGTGCAACACAAATGTTCTTTATTGTAGATCAAGGGGTTTGGGGTCCTGGTGATAACCAGAAATAGGGGATCTTATCCTGTATACCGGGGTGCGAGAGCGGTAGGCTCTCCTTCGCCATTTCCTCATGCGGATAGTCTGCACGATGCTGCAGAGTATCGCCAATACTAGAAGGAATTCAATTACGTATGATAATGAATACCAGGTTATGAACGTATCACACCATGATGGTGTGTCGGTGACTATCTCGGGGTTAACTCTTTCAGGGTGTAGTGTATGGTAGGGGTGGGAATCATTCACCTGTGTGGTAGGGGTCAGGAGGTTCGCATTCGCGCAGAACTGGATACAAATTACAATAACGACGAAAAACATGTTTGACGTCTTCATTGTTGTCTTCTTTCCTTTTCGTCTCTTCCTTTCCGTTTCTTCTCTCTTCCTGGAGCTTCTGGAATTCTGTGGATCAAGCATAGTTTCTGTCACTATCTTGGTTAATATCTCGGGCGTTGGCATGTCTGTCTTGTAGTGCCAATTTCCCTTTACAATTGGTCACCATGTGTGACTCCCTCATTTTTTTTTAAAACCAAAAATTTGGACTAGACACACTTAAAAAAAATACTGTAACAGTGCGAGCTGTCTCTCAGGCTGTGCGAATTACCATCCAAATGTTTGAGGATGTAAATAGCATAGGGATGGCAAAAAACAAAACAAAACAACATTTTGAACCAAGAGGGCCGAAATGAGGTGCGTATGGGCCGCAACGGGTAAGATTTGGATGGAATCCCCGGGTAGGACGGTGATCAATGCCGTATGTGCTCTACCCGAGTGTAGCTGACCAGAGGGAGGGGGTCCTCAGCAGGGCGGAGACCAATGCCGTTTCTCCACTGCCTGGGCAACCGGCAAGAACGGGCAAAAAATGTAGTCATAGTGGGGGGTTGCTGTAAAGCATCTACCGTCGAACCAGAAGAACAGTTATGAACGGGGGCTGGCAAGCTCTCAGCGGTTTCTGCCGATAAGCGTGCTGGCAGGTTTTCACAGGTTTCTGCCGACAAATATGGCGTGTGGCCGTGAAACTTCCGAGTGTAAAAACAACACTTGACAATAACACTAACAAACAACATTGAACAACATGCTGCAGGTTCCATCAGAAAGGACATTGTTTCTCCAAAGCAGTTACTTTTAAAACATCATCTGGACTCCTCAGTTATCAGTTGCGAACAGGGTCGCAAAGGGGTTCTTGTTTTGGGACTCAGACTCAAAGTCATCCTCTTCTCCCGGATGCCATACTCTGGAATGGATGAGGGTTGATAAAGCTGCATGGTGTGACTTCGGGTCCATCTCGTCGTTTCGGACGAGCCTGTATGAATTGTCACGGTGCCAAAAAGTTTTGTCTAATTCTGTGGGGACGGAGTCGTCATCGTAGGGCGGTGGTCTTTGGTGGGGTTTGTTGAGGAATGTGATCAGAAGGGATCACTTGAATCGTGTTCAGATTCGCTGGGTGTGGGTCCTGTTGCATGGGGATAGTAGGGAGTCGTGCTGTGGCTGTTGCCTGTGTCACAGTCGCTGTCTCTGCTGCTGCTGTCTGTGGGCGTTCCGGGGCAGAGTCTAGAGTTCGGGGGTGGAGTCGAGGGCAAGTCCGTGGGTGGGGTGGACGTGTTGGGGGAGGGTAGGGATACATTGGGTGTGGGCGGGGTATGGTCTGTTGCGTCGAGCATGACGTGGTGTGCGTGGTTAGACTGTGGGCCATATGCCTTAAGCTGGTTAATATGGAGCCACGCAGTCTTTCCGTTGGGGTACTTAATTTTATACACGGAGGGGCTTACTTTGTCCGCAATGGAGTACGGACCCATATAGTTCGGTGACAGGAATGTGCTGGGGTTGTAAATGGAGAGCTGTCCTACCTCAAACTCAGTCGCATGCACTGTCTTGTCGAAACAGGCCTTGCGGACGTCCGGGTGCGGCGATGACCAGCTGAGTCGCACGTTTCTGCAGCTCCCGGTGGAACGGACTTTTGGGCTCTTAATAAGAGCCCCAACGGCAATTTTAACGGCTAAAAGTACTGTGCGGTGAACCAGAAGGGAATCCCCCCTGGATACGGATGAAGAAAGGAGAGGAAGGTGGCCGGATTGCGGTGGATCCTTTAGAGCAGCGGCAAGGAAGGCAAGCAAAAACCAAGATGGCGTCGGAAGGTGGCAGTTTAATATGGGGCCCTGAACAACACGAGTTTTTGAAACGCTGCGTGGAAGAACTCAAAAAGGAAATGAAGAAGGAGCTGTTGGCCCCGATATTACAGGCGATCGAAGGGCTAAAGGAGGAGCAAAAGACCCAGGAGCGGGAGCTTCGGGTCGTGAAGGCAAAGGCTGCCGAGAATGAGGACGACATACAGGGCCTGGTGGTGAAGACGGAGATGCACGAGGCACACCATAAACGATGTGTGGAAAGGCTGGAGGCGCTGGAGAACAACGCGAGGAGGAACAACCTAAGGATTCTTGGTCTTCCTGAAGGTGCAGAGGGAGCGGACGTCGGGGCATATGTGAGCACGATGCTGCACTCGTTAATGGGAGCGGAGGCCCCCGCGGGTCCGCTGGAGGTGGAGGGAGCATACCGAGTGATGGCGCGAGGACCGAGAGCAGGAGAAATTCCTAGAGCCATAGTGGTGAGATTCCTCCGTTTTAAGGATAGAGAGATGGTCCTTAGATGGGCAAAGAAAACTCGGAGCAGTAAGTGGGAGAACGCGGTGATCCGCGTATACCAAGACTGGAGTGCGGAGGTGGCAAGAAGGAGGGCGAGCTTTAATCGGGCCAAGGCGGTGCTTCACAAAAAGAAGATAAAATTCGGAATGCTGCAACCGGCAAGACTGTGGGTCACATATCAAGGGAGGCACCATTACTTTGAGACGGCGGATGAGGCGTGGACTTTTATCGTGGAAGAAAAATTGGAATGAGCGGGTTATTAAAAAAAGAACGTTTGAAACAAAGTGGTGGGGCGAGTATGGGGGGCGAAGAGGGGGGTAAAAGGGGGGGAAAGAGGAGCTTTATGTTATTAATCCTGTGATGTGGTAACTTTTCTCTCTTCCACAGGAGGTGGTGGGGGGAGGAAAGGAGGTGGAGGAGATGGGGCGTTGGCCATTGGGGGCGGGGTCAAGGGGCAGCGTGGGCTCGGTTCCCGCGCTATGATAATCATTGCGGGAATAGGGAAGCAGGAAGGAGGGGGCGTCGCACGGTGCGAGCCGAGGTCACGGGGGGAAGCCGAGGTCGGCCAGAGTTTGCTGACTTCTGGGAGCAATATGGGGGGTGTAACTACGCTAGTGGGGGATCTAGCGGGGGGGTGGGAGGGGGAAATTATTGGGCTGCTGCTGCTGGGGAGAGGGGGGAGCTGGCATGGGGTGGGATGGGCGGGGGGACACCGCCTGGGGGGGGCACAGCTGCGTGGGAACCGGGTGAGGAGCTGGAAAAAGGGGATGGCTAATCGACAAGGGGGGGGGTAAAAAGCCCCCCAACCCGGCTGATCACGTGAGAGGGCTGAACGGGCCGATAAAGAGGGCACGGGTACTCGCACACCTTAAGAAACTTAAGGCAGATGTGGTTATGTTACAGGAAACGCACTTGAAACTGATAGACCAGGTGAGACTACGCAAAGGTTGGGTGGGGCAGGTGTTCCATTCGGGGCTAGATGCGGAAAACAGGGGGGTGGCTATATTAGTGGGGAAGCGGGTAATGTTTGAGGCAAAGACTATAGTGGCGGATAGCGGGGGCAGATACGTGATGGTGAGTGGCAAACTACAGGGGGAGACGGTGGTTTTGGTAAACGTATATGCCCCGAACTGGGATGATGCCAATTTTATGAGGCGTATGCTAGGACACATCCCGGACCTAGAGGTGGGAAAGTTGGTAATGGGGGGAGATTTCAATACGGTGTTGGAACCAGGGCTGGACAGGTCGAGGTCCAGGACTGGAAGGAGGCCGGCAGCAGCCAAGGTGCTTAAAGATTTTATGGAGCAGATGGGAGGAGTAGACCCGTGGAGATTTAGCAGACCTAGGAGTAAGGAGTTTTCGTTTTTCTCCTATGTCCACAAAGTCTATTCGCGAATAGACTTTTTTGTTTTGGGAAGGGCGTTGATCCCGAAGGTGAGGGGAACGGAGTATACGGCTATAGCCATTTCGGATCACGCTCCACATTGGGTGGACTTGGAGATAGGGGAGGAAACAGAAGGGCGCCCACCCTGGAGAATGGACATGGGACTAATGGCAGATGAGGGGGTATGTCTAAGGGTGAGGGGGTGCATTGAAAAGTACTTGGAACTCAATGATAATGGGGAGGTCCAGGTGGGAGTGGTCTGGGAGGCGCTGAAGGCAGTGGTTAGAGGGGAGCTGATATCAATAAGGGCACATAAAGGAAAGCAGGAGAGTAGGGAACGGGAGCGGTTGCTGCAAGAACTTCTGAGGGTGGACAGGCAATATGCGGAGGCACCGGAGGAGGGACTGTACAGGGAAAGGCAAAGGCTACACGTAGAATTTGACTTGCTGACAACGGGTACTGCAGAGGCACAGTGGAGGAAGGCACAGGGTGTACAGTACGAATATGGGGAGAAGGCGAGCAGGTTGCTGGCCCACCAATTGAGGAAAAGGGGAGCAGCGAGGGAAATAGGGGGAGTGAGGGATGAGGAAGGAGAGATGGAGCGGGGAGCGGAGAGAGTGAATGGAGTGTTCAAGGCATTTTATAAAAAATTATACGAAGCTCAACCCCCGGATGGGAGGGAGAGAATGATGGGCTTTCTGGACCGGCTGGAATTTCCCAAGGTGGAGGAGCAGGAAAGGGTGGGACTGGGAGCACAGATTGAAATAGAGGAAGTAGTGAAAGGAATTAGGAGCATGCAGGCGGGGAAGGCTCCGGGACCGGATGGATTCCCAGTTGAATTTTACAGGAAATATGTGGACTTGCTCGCCCCGCTACTGATGAAGACCTTTAATGAGGCAAAGGAAAGGGGACAGCTGCCCCCGACTATGTCTGAGGCAACGATATCGCTTCTCCTAAAGAAGGAAAAGGACCCGCTGCAATGCGGGTCCTATAGACCTATTTCCCTCCTAAATGTAGACGCTAAGATTCTGGCCAAGGTAATGGCAATGAGGATAGAGGATTGTGTCCCGAGGGTGGTCCATGAGGACCAAACTGGGTTTGTGAAGGGGAGACAGCTGAATACGAATATACGGAGGCTGCTAGGGGTAATGCTGATGCCCCCACCAGAGGGGGAAGCGGAGATAGTGGTGGCGATGGATGCCGAGAAAGCATTTGATAGAGTGGAGTGGGATTATCTGTGAGAGGTGCTGAGGAGATTTGGTTTTGGAAATGAGTATGTTGGATGGGTGCAGCTGTTGTATAGGGCCCCAGTGGCGAGTGTGGTCACGAATGGACGGGGATCTGCATACTTTCGGCTCCATAGAGGGACAAGGCAGGGATGCCCTCTGTCCCCATTATTGTTTGCACTCTCGATTGAGCCCCTGGCAATAGCATTGAGGGGTTCCAAGAAGTGGAGGGGAGTACTTAGAGGAGGAGAAGAACACCGGGTATCTCTGTATGCGGATGATTTTTTGTTATATGTAGCTCACCCGGCGGAGGGGATGCCAGAGATAATGCGGACACTTCGGGTGTTTGGAGAATTCTCAGGATATAAACTGAACATGGGGAAAAGTGAGCTGTTTGTGGTGCATCCAGGGGAGCAGAGCAGAGAAATAGAGGACTTTCCGCTGAGGAAGGTAACAAGGGACTTTCGTTACTTGGGGATCCAGATAGCCAAGAATTGGGGTACATTGCATAGGTTAAATTTAACGCGATTGGTGGAACAAATGGAGGAGGACTTCAAGAGATGGGACATGGTATCCCTGTCACTGGCAGGGAGGGTGCAGGCGGTTAAAATGGTAGTCCTCCCGAGATTCCTCTTTGTGTTTCAGTGCCTCCCGGTGGTGATCACGAAGGCTTTTTTCAAAAGGATCGAAAAGAGTATCATGAGTTTTGTGTGGGCCAGGAAGACCCCGAGAGTGAGGAAGGGATTCTTACAGCGTAGTAGGGATAGGGGGGGGGGCTGGCACTACCGAGCCTAAGTGAGTACTACTGGGCCGCCAATATCTCAATGGTGAGTAAGTGGATGGGAGAAGAGGAGGGAGCGGCGTGGAAGAGATTGGAGAGGGCGTCCTGTAGGGGGACTAGCCTACAAGGTATGGTGACGGCCCCATTGCCGTTCTCACCGAAGAAATACACCACAAGCCCGGTGGTGGTGGCGACTTTGAAAATTTGGGGACAGTGGAGACGGCATAGGGGAAAGACGGGAGCCTTGGTGGGATCCCCGATAAGAAATAACCATAGGTTTGCCCCGGGGAGAATGGATGGGGGATTTGGAATATGGCAAAGAGCAGGAGTAACGCAACTGAAAGATCTGTTTGTGGATGGGAAGTTCGCAAGTCTGGGAGCGCTGACCGAGAAATATGGGTTGCCCCAAGGGAATGCATTCCGGTATATGCAACTGAGGGCTTTTGCGAGGCAACAGGTGAGGGAATTCCCGCAGCTCCCGACGCATGAGGTGCAGGACAGAGTGATCTCAAAGACATGGGTGGGGGACGGTAAGGTGTCAGATATATATAGGGAAATGAGGGACGAGGGGGACATTATGGTAGATGAGCTGAAAGGGAAATGGGAAGAAGAGCTGGGGGAGGAGATTGAGGAGGGGCTGTGGGCGGATGCCCTAAGTAGGGTAAACTCATCGTCCTCGTGTGCCAGGCTAAGCCTGATTCAATTTAAGGTGTTACACAGGGCGCATATGACTGGAGCACGGCTCAGTAAATTTTTTGTGGTAGAGGATAGGTGTGCGAGATGCTCGAGAAGCCCAGCGAATCGCACCCACATGTTCTGGTCATGTCCGGCAGTACAGGGGTTCTGGGTGGGGGTGACAAAGGTGCTTTCGAAAGTAGTGGGGTCCATGTCGAACCAAGCTGGGGGTTGGCTATATTTGGGGTTGCACAAGAGCCGGGAGTGCAGGAGGTGAGAGAGGCCGATGTTTTGGCCTTTGCGTCCCTAGTAGCCCGGCGCATGATACTGTTGATGTGGAAGGAAGCCAAGCCCCCGGGGGTGGAGACCTGGATAAATGACATGGCAGGGTTTATAAAGCTGGAACGGATTAAGTTCGTCCTAAGGGGATCGGCTCAAGGGTTCACCAGGCGGTGGCAACCGTTCGTCGAATACCTCACAGAAAGATAGAGGGAATGGAAAAGAAGAAGGCAGCAGCAGCAGCCCAGGAAGGGGGGGGGGGGGGTGCAGGGGGGGGGGGGGGGAACCAGAAGGACTCTCAGGGCTGTTAATATATATGTAGAATATGTATAGGTCGTTGCTATGAATAATTGTATATTGGACTGTTAAATCATATTTTTGGAGAGTGTTTATCTGAGACAAGGCAGTTGCCATTTAGTTTTAGTTTTCGTTTTTGTTATATATTATTTATTCTTTGTTTATAAAACAGGTCATTGTTATTTATACTGTTATATTATTGTGTAAAGGATACACAATGTACTGTGATGGTTGACCAAAAATTTTCAATAAAATATTTAAAAAAAAGAAACAGGCCTTGCTCTGTTTCTTTCTCGTGCCTAATCTTACTGCGGCTGCTAGCTGAGCCGTTTTTACATTTTTGACTAACTGTTTTACTGCGTTCTCGTGTGTGAGGGCCGTCACTTCGGGGCTGGTCAAGTCAAGTCCCAAGAAAAATTCTGTGTCTTTCATGGGGCGTCCGGTCATGAGAGTGTGTGGGGTGTATCCTGTGGATGTCGAAACAGTATTTCTCAAAAACATCAGCGCAAAAGGGAGGACTGAATCCCAAGTGCTGTTGTTTTGTTGGACCATTTTTCTGAGGGTTGCTTTTAGGGTCCGATTCATTCGCTCCACAATACCCCTTGACTGGGGGTGGTATGCGATGTGGAATTTTTGGGTAATGCCAAATATTGTGAGGACGTTCTTCATGACCCGTCCCGGTCGGAACCTTGGTCGGATTCAATGCTGCGGGGGAGTCCCCATCTCGTAAAGATGTGGTTGGTTAAGATCTTGGCTGTGGTCTTTGCCGTGTTAGTTCTGGATGGGAATGCCTCTACCCATTTCGTAAAAGTGTCTATGATGAATAACACGTACTTGTAACCCTTCCTGCAAGGGGGCAATGGTTCTATAAAATCAATCTGGAGGTTAGTCCATGGGCCATTAACGGGGTTAAAGCTAAGCTGAGCTTTCTTTGCATATCTGTCCGGATTGTTTGGGGCACAGATAAGGCAATTCTCAACGTAGTGCGTTACGTCTTCTTTTAAACTTGGCCACCAACAGAGCTGCCTGAGGTGGGCTGTAGTGAGATCAATTCTCTGATGCCCATGACTGTCATGGAACAAACAAATAAGCTGATTTAGTCCTGTTCAGGAACCACATAAAGGGTGTCTTTTAGGACCACACCGTCATGTGTGGTTAGTGCATTTTTAAATCTAACGTAAGGTGCTGGAAATTTTCTTTTCAAAATCTCCCTGAGATTGCAATCTTGCTTCTGGGCCTGCACTAAATCCTCGATATTAGTCTGTGAGACCTGAACTGCATTCACTGGGGCGCTTTCGGGGGGGTTCCAAAAATATCCATGCCTGGAACCTGCTTTAGCCAGTGCGTCGGCTTTTACATTTCCAGGTGGAGAGGAACGGTGGTGACTTCAGACTTTAATAATGCCAAAAATCCTGTCCTGTGCTTTGTCCAAAATGTGCCGGAGCAATGGGGCTGAAGGGAGGCGTTTTCCATCCGGAAACAAATCCTCTTGTTTTCTACAGGGGTAGGAATTCTGTGAGGCTGTTGCAGACATAGAGGCTGTCCGGGTATATGTCTGCTGGGCTGGGGAAGGAATCTAGGTGATCTATAATGTATGCAATGGCTGCTAGTTCTGCCACATGCGCGCCTAAGTGTCCTGGCAGTTTTAAGGAGATTTCTTCGAGGGCGGGACGTCAACATAGATGCGACATAGTGAGATGCAACATAGTGAGATGATTTCACATTTGTGGGGGGTGCCTGGGTACTGAAGTTTGTTGGCTAGGAAAGCGTGGGTCTTGGTCCTTTTAACAGTGATGTCCCGTGCCTGCAAAAGAAGCGTCCATCTGGCTGCTCTGATCTGGCTTACTGTACCATCCTTAAGTCGTCCATCTAGTAAAAGTTGGGTGGGGGTGTGTTCCATGAGGATTGTGATGGGGTTTAGTCCGGTGATGTATGAAAAATACTGAACAGCCCAGAAAACTGCGAGCAGGTGCCTTTCACAGGCTGAAAATCCCTGCTCCACAGGATCTAAAACTCTGGAGGCATAAGCCATGGGTCCTAACTGTTCGTGCCGTTCCTGGAGGAGCACGGTCGAAAGGGTACGGTCTGTGTTAGCTATCTCTATAGCATAGGGGGAAAGCGGGTCTGGAACCTGTAGTGCGGGGGCTGCAATGAGGGCTCTTTTCAAAGCATCCACAGCATCCGTATGCTGCGGAAGCCATTCCCAAGGGGCTCCTTTCTTTAGGAGTTCCGAGAGGGGTGCTGCCTTGCTGGCGAAACCATCATTATGGTTTCGGCAGTCGCCAACTAAAAACGACCGGAGGGCTGAAACATTTTGGGGAAGTGGCAATTTGACAATCGAGTCAATTCTTTTATGCTTGATCTCACGTTTACCATGCGTGATAATCGTACCCAAATACATCACTTTGTTTTCCAAAATTTGGGCCTTTTTGGGTTTACTTTGCATCCAATTTGCCGTTGGAGTTCCAGGAGTTCGGACAGAAGCTCGATGTGCTCTGCCTTGGTGTCTGTCTGCAGTAATAGGTCGTCCACATACTGGACCAGACATTCGGGGCTAGAACATTTTGATAATCCTTTTGCCAGCTGTTGGTGGAAAATGGAGGGGGAGTTGTGGAATCCTTGTAGAAGGCATGTCCACGTGTACTGCTGACCTTTAAAAGTGAAGGCAAATTTGTATTGGCACGTTTTTGCCAATGGAATGGACCAGAATCCATTACTGACGTCCAAAACCGTAAAGAATCGGGAATTGAGTCCCTGCTTGAGCATGGTCTCGGGACTTGTTGCTTCAGTGGGGGCTGCTGTGGGGGTGACTTTGTTGAGTTCCCGGTAATCGATGGTCAGTTGCCATGATCCATCGGGCTTTCTCACTGGCCAAATCGGGGCATTATTAGTAGAGGCTACTGATCTAAGTACGCCCTGCTCCACTAAGCTATCGATAACTTTTGAGATTTCACCCTCTCCCTCTTGGGAAATCCGTATTGCTTTTGGGGTCTAGGGTCAGGTCTTGTGATTTGAACGGAACCAGTCCTCCGGCCACAGTCGTGTTTGTGGGTTGCGAATGCTGTCCTGTGCTTCTGCAGAACTGCCCTAACCTGCTTGTCTGTGCTAATCGTGGTCGGGTCAAACCAGAAATCGCCGACTGCGCTAATCTTGTTTGCATACTCACCTACTGTGAACGTTCCGGGGGCTCGTGCGGATTTTCCAGACACATTGGTTTACTGGATCAAATGATAGGTGGTGGGAGTTCATAAA
The DNA here is from genome assembly GCF_047496885.1 of Scyliorhinus torazame. Classification (NCBI taxonomy): domain Eukaryota; kingdom Metazoa; phylum Chordata; class Chondrichthyes; order Carcharhiniformes; family Scyliorhinidae; genus Scyliorhinus; species Scyliorhinus torazame. The sequence goes on along the minus strand of NC_092716.1, from coordinate 145,469,097 downwards.
ATTAATGCCCAAAATGTGTTCTGCTGTGTGGGGTAGATCGACTAAAACTATGGGGTGTCTTGTCGTAATATTGCCAATTTGAATGGGTACAGGGGCCGTGATGTGTCCCTGCTGTGAGTGGCCTGTGAAGCCGCTGAGGGTGATTGTGGCTGTAGTGGGCCACGTGTCTTTTTGGAACATGATGGAGGAATTAATTGTGGTGCGGGACCCTCCTGTGTCCCAGAGAAATTCGATGGGCTGTCTCCCTACTTTTGCTTCAACTACTGGCCGGACCTATCCCAAAGGGTGTCGCAGAACCAACTGGGGAAGCCCGAACACCGTCAGTTAGTTCTGTTCATTTCTGTCTGGTCTGAACGGGTGCTCACATTATGTATGGGCTCTGTCCTATCCTTATTCAGAGTGCCTGTCTGCTGGGCTCTCTGTGGCTTTCGTGGGGCATTGCACTCTCATGCAAAATGTCCTAATTGTCCACAGTTGTAACACTCCTGTGGTTTCTGTGGGGGCCTGTTCCTGCCTTCGTTCACCCATGCGGGGTTCTGGTGCGTCTTAACTGCGTGGATATCCGCCTCTGCCTGCTGTTCTTCGGGTTTCTTAATTACGGGTTTGTTTTGGACAGATTGCTCCCAGGAGCGGGACAGTTTTTAAAACCCACTTTTCATTGTGCACTTCTTCTGAGGGGTCATAGTTGGTACAGGCCTTTTGTCCTGCCTCTGTGGCATGGGAGATAAGGGTGCGGTCCATTTGGCCATACCGTTTTGGGACAAATGGAGTTCTAAGGTTCCAAAAACTGCTGTCAAATGGACCCATAGGCGTCCAGCAAACGCTGTGGGGTGTTCTGTCTTTTTCTGCCTGCACTTATTCAGTCCTTCTACTGGGTTACCTCTGTTGTAACTGATCGCGTCCAGGATCGCTGTGTGTATCTCTGCAAGGGTGCCTCCTCCTACATTCTGTGGGTCGGGAAGGACTGCTACGACCGAAAGGTCTCAGCTCAAAACTGTGAGCTTCACTTGCTCACGCTCACCCAGGCCGTACATGGTCGCCTGCTGCTTCACTCTAGCAAAGAAGTGGTGGGGGTCTGAGGTGGGGAGGAACGGTGTGATCTTTTCGCACGCGTCCCGTAATTGGGTCACGGTTAAGGGGGTGGTGTAAAGGAATTCTGCGTCTCCTTCCGATGTGACTGCGCGGTGGGTGGTTACTAGATTCATGGGTGCCTGATCTATCTGCTCTGTGGGGGGTTGAGCTGCTTTTCTCCTTTGGGGCTTTTCTTGCGCACATGTTCCCTGAACATATCTATGCGCGGTTTCATTTAATTCTTGCCAATCAGGGCCGTCTTCCTCATGTAATTGGGATCCAAAGATGCTATGAAACCCATTTTGCACTGAAAGCAAAGACTGCAGTTCCGCAATCTGCTTCCTGCATTTCGCATGATCAGCTTTGTCTGTGCTCCGTGGTAGCAGCATGGAGTGCTCTTAATGCTGCCTTTAGATCGCTGCACTGCCTTTGTAATGCCTCTACCTGTTTCTCTGTCTCTTCTCTTACCAGGACTGCAAGTTGCATGTCCTGATATGCCTTATCATATTGGGTTTGGAAGCTGCTCAGATGCGCTAGACAAGACTGGTGTGCCCGCTTGGCATCATCCACCTCTCCGTCCTTTGCTTCCAACTTCCTTCTTAATTCTGTATTCTCTTTCTCGATCTCGCTAACATCGACCTTGCTCATTCGATGTGTCTCCTCTATCTCTTTGCAGAGCATCCAAACGACCTCCTCTGTGCCTTGCAATTGTGCCAAACAGGACACGATTGCCATCGGCTTGCGAGCTTTTCCCAAGCTTTTCTTATGGATCTCTGACAGGTTCTCCCACCAAGTATGTCCTATCCGCCCGGGACCTGTTTCCTTATTATCACAGAATTCACTCCAAAGGGGCCATCCTTTGAGATATTTTCTGATCTCTTCTTCCCAAACGGGACACTGACCTACTCTACTGCTGGTCGCTGTGACCACGAGTTCCTCAGGGTTCATGAGGCGTTGCATTGCCTGCATTGCCATCTTTCCTCTCTAAATACTCTCTTAAAATTTGGAATGAGGGGTACTAAGGCGGTGCTGTAATTACGGGTACGGCTTTCACTATTTTCCGGAATACAAACTCCCGACAGTTTTTCGCAACAAAAATCTTATCAGTTTTACCTTATAACCCTGTTAGTTACGCATGCATTAACACACTTTCGAATTATGAGGATTGATCAGAACTGCTTGAACACTTGTGGTTTTTCTGTTCCCAATTGAATTCTAATTCAAATTTTGGTTCTCCCGGAGTGGTTAGGCCACTTCTCAGTCGGGTCCCAGCGGAGTCGCCAGTAATATGTTGCTAACTTTGGTTGGCTCTTAATTCGTTGCCCGTTGGGTCTTTACTGAATTTGCTCTGTTTCTATAACCTTTGCTCTAGAGTCGCCAGGTATCTTTATGATACCGCCACGAGGTTCAAGTTCTAGTACTGATCAATAACTCAACACACCAATTAGTAAGATTCAAATCAAAACACATTTATTACACACAGTAAATCACTACTCATGCATAAAATCTACTTTCTAGACTATTCTCTATCACTAAAAGGCCTATACTTAGCTTCAGAACTGGCCCACCAGGTCAGGGGAACAAATGGCCTTTCGTTTGATCTGAGTCTGCAGGGTTCAAAAGCTGGTATGGACTGGTAGCTAGGAGCACCTATCTCGTAGCGTGCGTTGACTGGAGACTTATTTGGTTGTTGTGGCAGCTAGGCAGTTCACTCTCAAGAGTTTATTCGAGTTGCTGAGTGACCCTGCCAAGAAGACTGATTTGAACTTGGGGGCTTTACTTTATAGTCCCCAGGGGCTTCGCGCCGTAAGGGCGGACCCCGTATCTGGTTCCAAGTGATTGGACTACGTTTCGATCACTTGGATCGATTTCTCCAATACTGGAGTTGGTCCCTGATCGCTGGGCGGTCCCTGAGTGTCCGTTGGCCTTCCTTTGTCTTGGCTCCTGCTGGCGACGAGGTGTCTGGCTTGGCCTTATTCACCTTAAATGTTTCAATTGTTCCCGGGGATCGCTCATTAGTATGCAGATGGCTGTGAGTTTCAGTGCTGGCTGGGCTTTTGCAAGTTCTAATACACAGGATTTCTACACTTGCTAGTTTTTGCCTGTGTTGGTTGAATTTCTCTGTAGTCTTTGCGGTTCTCCATTTTAAGTCGGGAAGTGGCCAACCCAGGTGGCTACAAGAGCGAATGTCTTTGTCTAAGGGGTGTGCCAATGTCCAGGTGAATCTCTTCACAGGATGGGGTTGTTGGAGTCAATTGCTGAATTTTGGGGTGTGAATTCAGCATGAATGTGAAAGGAGGGTATGGTTAAGGTAACGAGGCAGAAGCAGCTGGGAGGGTAGGTGAGAGTTTAAAAGTGTGCTTGCTTGAGGCTTCGAAAGGCATGCCACAGATGCTTCATACAGGCTCCGATGTGGGATCGGCTGCATTCCTTGGGTGCGGATAGGGTGCGGGAAAGGGAAAGGAGTTCGGAAAGGACGTTGAAAGAAAACAGTTGACAATATGTAATGAAAGTGAATGGGCGGGATTCTCCGTCAGCAGACGCCGAAATTGCAAAACATTGCGTGGCAAATACGTTGTGACGCCAAAATTGCCGGATGCACATCAGAATGCCATGCTCTGGTGCCTCAACAGTTGCGTCAATGCATTCTACACCACACATACAGTAAACGCATATCATTAGCCAGTATTCTCTGGAGCCTCCGGAATGCTACGCCGCCGAAGGGGGGATTTACCAACGGCGAGTTTTACTTGTCATTTAAAAAATCGGGAAACAGGCGCCATCGCGGATGAGTGACAGAGAGGAGGGAGGACATACAGAGGCGCGACCGTAGGCTGCCGGTCCTGCAGCTGGCAGTAGAGGGCCTTCCGCCATGCTAGGGGCGGGGGCAGTAAAGGGTGATGAGGGGGTGACCAGGGGATGGGCCGTGGGTTCATGGTGACCTCGCGTAGGACCGGGGTGTCCAGGCATGGACCGCATTGCTGGGGCCTGTAAAGCAGCCATTTTGCTGCAAACCCCACTGAACACCAAGGGTGGCCCCTGGTTGTGCAGAGTGCCACCGGCCGTATGGGTGCCACCACCCCACCAACCCCTGCACCACAGCCCCCACCTCACCAACTCTATCCACCCTCTCAACCAGCTACCACCGCCAGCGGAGCAGCACACAGCCCATCCAAGGGAAGCGGCCACAGTAGTCCCTGCAGGAGGGCGCTGGAAGGGGGTCGCAGAGCGTACTGCTGGCATGGGTAGCGCCAGTCAACGGTACACCTGCCAGCAAAGATGGGCATCAGGGTCAGAGACCCCCCCCCCATGGGGCTGGGCATCAATGGGGTCTGGTGTGCGGAGGGCAGAGTGTGAGGGGATCAGTTGGGTGCATGTGAGGATGCGGGAGGGGGGCATCTGGGGGCAGGGTCTCCAATGCAGAATGGGGCCACAGTAGCCTGGGGGACCTGGTCAGGCACGGGGGTACGCACCATGCTAACATGTCTACTTTGAATGTGCTAAATTGGGGGAACGCTAATTATAACAATATTAGGCGGGAACTGAAGAACCTAGATTGAGGGCAGATGTTTGAGGGTAAATCAACATCTGACATGTGGGAGGCTTTCAAATGTCAGTTGAAAGGAATTCAGGACCGGCATGTTCCTTTGAGGAAGAAGGGTAAATATGGCAAATTTTGGGAACCTTGGATAACGAGAGATATTGTAGGTTTCGTCAGAAAGAAAAAGGAGGCATTTGTGAGGTCTAGAAGGCTGGGAACACACAAAACCTGTGTGGAATATAAGGAAAGTAGGAAGGAACCTAAGCAAGGAGTCAGGAAGGCTAAAAGGGGTCACGGAGAGTTATTGGCAAATAGGATTAAGGGAAATCCCAAGGCTTTTTACACGTACATAAAAAACAAAAGGGTAGCCAGGGAAAGGGTTGGCCCACTGAAGGACAGGGTAGGGAATCTATGTGTGGAGGCAGAGGAAATAGGCGAGGTACTAAATGAATAATTTGCATCAGTATTCACCAAAGAGAAAGAATTGGTGGATGTTGAGTCTGGGTAGTCTGTGTAGATAGCCTGGGTCACATTGAGATCCAAAAAGATGAGGTGTTGGCCATCTTGAAAAATATTAAGGTAGATAAGTCCCCAGGGCCTGATGGGATCTACCCCAGAATACTGAAGGAGACAAGAGAGGAAATTGCTGAGGCCTTGACATCAATATTTGGATCCTCACTGTCTTCAGGTGATGTCCTGGAGGACTGGAGAATAGCCAATGTTATTCCTTTGTTTAAAAAGGGTAGAAAGGGTATCCAGGGAACTACAGGCCAGTGAGCCTTACGTCAGTGGTAGGGAAATTACTGGAGAGAATTCTTCAAGTCAGGATCTACTCCCATTTGGAAGCAAGTGGACGTATTAGCGAGAGGCAGCATGGTTTTGTGAAGGGGAGGTAGTGTCTCACTAACTTGATCGAGTTTTTCGAGGAGGTCACAAAGGTAATTGATGCAGGTAGAGCAATGGATGTTGTCTCTATGGACTTCAGTAAGGCCTTTGACAAGGTCCCTCATGGCAGACTGGTACAAAAGGTGAAGTCACACGGGATGAGAGGTGAGCTGGCAAGCTGGATACGGCTGCTACTGTGCGTCGGTGGTGGTAGACGTGAATGTTTATTGTGGTGGATGGAGTGCCAGTCAAGTGGGCTGCTTTGTCCTGGATGCTGTTGATACAGAACTGGCTAGGTCATGATGGATACAGAACTGGCTAGGTCATAGAAGGCAGAGAGTAGCAATGGAAGGGTGCTTTTCTTTTTTTCTCTTCCTTTAAAAAAGATAAATTTAGAGTACCCATTCATTTTTTTCCAATTAAGGGGCAATTTAGTGTGGCCAATCCACCTACCCTGCACATCCTTTGGGTTGTGGGGGTGAAACCCACGCAAACACAGGGAGAATGTGCAAACTCCACACGGACAGTGACCCAGAGCTGGGATCGAACCTGGGACCTCGGCGCCGTGAGGCAGCAGCACTAACAACTGCGCAACCGTGCTACCCTAGGTGCTTTTCTGATTGGAGGGCTGTGACTAGTGGTGTTCCGCAGGGATCAGTGCTGGGACCTTTGCTGTTCGTAGTATATAGAAATTATTTGGAGGAAAATGTAACTGGTCTGATTAGTAAGTTTGCAGACAACACAAAGGTTGGTGGAATTGCGGATAGCGATGAGGATTGTCAGAGGATACAGCAGGATTTAGATCGTTTGGAGACTTGAGCGGAGAGATGGCAGAGGGGCAACACAGTTGGAGAACATAGTCAAGAAGGCATATGGCATGCTTGCCTTCATTGGCTGGGGCATTGAGTATAAGAATTGGCAAATCATGTTGCAGCTGTATAGAACCTTAGTTAGGCCACACTTGGAGTATGGTGTTCAATTCTGGTCGCCACACTACCAGAAGGATGTGGAGGCTTTAGAGAGGGTGCAGAAGAGATTTACCAGGATGTTGCCTGGTATGGAGGGCATTAGCTATGAGGAGAGGTTGAATAAACTCGGTTTGTTCTCACTGGAACGACGGAGGTTGAGGGGTGACCTGATAGAGGTCTACAAAATTATGAGGGGCATAGACAGAGTGGATAGTCAGAGGCTTTTCCCCAGGGTAGAGGGGTCAATTACAAGGGGGCATAGGTTTAAGGTGCGAGGGGCAAGGTTTAGAGGAGATGTACGAGGCAAGTTTTTTTACACGGAGGGTAGTGGGTGCCTGGATCTCGCTGCCGGAGGAGGTGGTGGAAGCAGTGACGATAGTGACGTTTAAGGGGCATCTTGACAAATACATGAATAGGATGGGGAATAGAGGGATACGGACTCCGGAAATGAAGAAGATTTTAGTTTAGACCGGCAGCATGGGCGGCGCAGGCTTGGAGGGCCGAAAGGTCTGTTCCTGTGCTGTACTTTTCTTCGTTCGTTGTTCTTTCACCTCCTGCAGACAGTGGACTCCGGCATTCAACCAGGAATAGTGGCCTTCATCCTAGTTGCCACAGTTGGGGGCTGCACTGAGGCTGTACGAGCTGGAGCTGCTCAGGGAGTACTGTGTCACGGCAGAGCCTGCCCCAGAGAAACAGGAGCTAGCCAGTCACGATGGAAGCCGACCCCCCAACAAGCCAAGGAGGAGGAAGTGGGAAGGAGGCACCACATGAGGCTCCCTGTGTACCAGCAGCGCGTTTCATCCGAGGACCTGCTGGACGGCGCATGCTGTCAAAAACTCTGGCTGAATAGGGGAACAGTGTGATACACCCACCACATCATGGCGCACCTGGCACCGTGGGGGTAAGGGGGAGGACACCCGCTCCCAGTTGCCGTCAAGGTTACGGTCGCCCTGAACATTTACGCCACGAGGTCCTTCCAGGCGCAGAGTGGGAACCTGTCTGGGATCTCGCAGACCTCGGTGCACAGGTGGTCTGAGATCCCAGACAGGCCCAACACTGAAGCCTTGTATGCCTGGTCGGCACAATACATCAAATTTAATGTGGACTGAGCCCACCAGGACGTCCGGGCATCGCCGAGATGCCCAGGTCCAGGAATGATTGATTGGATGCATGTCACCGTCCGAGCACCAACACATGACAGGCCAGTCTTCGTAAACAAAGGGGTTCCATTCCATCACCATGCAGCTGGTGTGTGACCACAAGCTGTGCATCATGCACGTGTGCGTTCTACGCCCGGGCAGTGTGCACGACGCATTCATCCTGGCACACTCGACGGTTCCTGACCTCTTCGAGGCTGACAGGTTGGCACCTGGTCGACGGGTCATCCACTGCTTCTGTGGCTGATGTCGCCAATCCGGAGGCCACAGAGCGAAGTGGAGACCCACTACAGCGACGCCCATGCGACTACCAGGAGCAGGATCGAGTGGTGCTTCGGCATCCTGAAGATGCGGTTCTTCAATTGTGGTGGCCTGCTGCGGCCTCCACATGATCATGCAGCAGATGGGCAACCTGCTGAAGAGGAGGATGAACACCAGTCCCCGTCCAATGGGGAGGATGCAGGTGAGGGCGATGTTGGACAGGGCATAAGGCTGGGCAGGCACTGAAGGCCACACAATGTGTGCACCTGGGCCGACGTGCAGGGGACAGTCTAATCGCCTCCAGATTCACCATCTAGGGGCCGGGCCAGAGACACGGACTTCCCTTCACCCCCATGAACATCCTCCCTGCAACTCCCTCCCTGATTCCTACCTGCCTCGCTACAGTTGCAGGTCCAGGGTTGGCAGTAACAGCCACAGTCCATGGGATGAAGGACGATGGCATCCCCTCTGCGATGAGCTCTGGTGCTCCGCATCATTCGACAAAGTCTGATTCCTGCCCAGCGTAGCACTTTCCACCATCCACCTGGGTGATCCCTGCATGCGAGTTGGCCAATCCATCGCATGGTCCCACCAAATCCTTGGGGTGGCGGAGATGGGGATTGGTGAGAGGCGTGGACAGTGATGGGGATGGGACACTGGAACGGAGAGCGCTGGCTAAACTGAAGACCCTGTGCCAAACCCACCCTGAACGTACGCCCCTCCCGCCCCTGCACCCTCTGCAGACAGCCCAGACCATCCCATCCCATCCATCACACCCTTCTGACAGAGAACGGAGGCAGGTTGAAACGTTGTGAGAGGTGTTTAATGTGAACAAGTGAACATATATAAATACAGCTTGGTGTCCATATCTCTATCCTATATTCTGCACCCTTGCCAACCTAACTGGTGTCTACCTTTCTGGCCATACGGGCCCTAAAGCTACGCCTAGGTAGATCCCAATGTCGTGGAGGCGACCTGTTGCACTTCTCACCTTGTGACCTGGGTCCCCTTTGGTGCCCCTCTGAGGTGACAAGGCCTGCATGGGCCGGTCTGCTGCAAGGGTGTCCCTGGTGGTGTGGTGCCACTCTATTCTGCCCACTGCCCACCAGATGCACCAGGGACAGGAGGTGGGGGGGGGGGGGGGAGTCTGGACACGATGGTGTTCCGCCTCTTACCCTGTGGGAGTAACCCGCATGGGTAGTCACCTCCTCCTCCCTTGGTGTGCCTGTTGGCCCCCTACTCCAGTAGAACTAACTCCTGAGGCTCCCCTGACACCTGGCGCTGCCAGTCCTGGAGGACCAGTGTAGCCACCTGGGTTGGCCACTTCCCAACTTAAAATGGAGGTCCGCAAATAATGCAGGGAAATTCAGTCAAGCCAGGAAAAACTAGCAGGTGCAAAGTTTCCTGTGTATTAGAACTTGCAGAAACCCAGACAGCACTGAAACCAACAGCCATCTTCATATTAATGAGCGATCCCCGGGAACAATTGAAACATTTAAGGTAAATAAGGCCAAGCCAGACTCCTCGGCGCCAGCAGGAGCCAAGACAAAGGGAGGCCAACGGACACTCAGGAACCGCCCAGCGATCAGTATTGGAGAAATCGATCCAAGTGATCGGAACCTAGTCCAATCACTTGGAACGAGATGCAGGGTCCTCCCCGAACGGCGCAAAGCCCCTGGGGACTATAAAGTAGAGTCCCCAAGTTCAATTCGTCCGTCTTGGCAGGGTCACTCAGCAGCTCGAAACAACCCTTGACAGTGACCTGCCTAGCTGCTGCATCAACCAAGTAAGTCTCCAGTCAACGCACGCTACGAGATAGGCACTCCTAGCTACCAGTCTATATCAGCTTTTGAATCCTGCAGACTCCGAATCGAACGAAAGGCCATTTGTTCCCCTGACCTGGTGGGCCAGTTCCAAGCTAAGTATAGGCCTTTTAGTGATAGAGATAGTCTAGTAAGTAGAGTTTTATGCATGACTAGTGATTGACTGTGTAATAAATGTGTTTTGATTTGAAACTTACTAACTGGTGTATTGAGTTATTGATCAGCACTTGAACTTGAACCTCGTGGCGGTATAATAAAGATACCTGGCGACTCTCGAGCAAAGGTAATAGAAACAGAGCAAATTAAGTAAAGACACAACGAGCAACAAATTAAGAGCCAACCAAAGTTAGCAACATTTACTGGCGACATCCTGACGAAACCCGACTTAGAAGTGGCCTCACCACTCCGGGAGAACCCAAAATCTGAATTGAGAATCCAATTGGGAACAGAAAAACCACAAGTGTTCAAGCAGTTCTGATCAATCCTCATAATTCGGAAGTGTGTTAATGTATGCTTAACTAACAGGGCTATGAGGTAAAACTGATAGATTTTGTTGCGACAAACTGTCGGGAGTTTGTATTCCGGAAAATAGCGAACGCCATACCCGTGTTTACAGCACCGCCTTAGTACCCCTCGTTCCAAATTTTAAAAGAGCATTCAGATAGGAAAAATGGCAATGAAGGCAATGGAACGCCTTATGAACCCCTAGGAATTCAAGGTCGCAGCGACCAGCAGCAGAGATTTAGACAGTGTCCCGTTTGGGAAGAAGAGATCAGAAAATATCTCAAAGAGAAAGGATGGCCCCTTTGGAGTGAATTCTGTGATAATGAGGAAACAGGACCCAGGAGTATAGGACATACTTGGTGGGAGAACCTGTCAGAGATCCATATGAAAAGCTTGGGAAAAGCTTGCAAGCTGATGGCAATCGTGCCCTGTCTGGCACAATTGCGAGGCACAGAGCAGGTCGTTCGGACGCTCCGCAAAGAGATAGAAGAGAGACATTGAATGAGCAAGGTCGATGTTAGTGAGTTTGAGAAAGAGAATATAGATTTGAGAAGGAAGTTGGCAGCAAAGGACGGAGAGGTGGATGATGCCAAGTGGGCACACCAGTCTTGTCTAGGGCATCTGAGCAGCTTCCAAACCCAGTACGATAAGGCTTATCAGGACACGCAACGTGCAGTCCTGGTAAGAGAAGAGACAGAGAAACAGGTAGAGGAATTGCAAAGGCAGTGCAGCGATCTAAAACCAGCGTTAAGAGCACTCCATGCTGCCACCACGGAGCACAGACAAAGCTCAGTGGATCATGCAAAATGCCGGAAGCAGATTGCGGAACTGCAATCTTTGCTTTCGGTGCAGAATGGGTTTCAAAGCACCTTTGGATCCCAATTAGATGAAGAAGACGGCCCTGATTGGCAAGAACTAAACAAAACCCCGCATAGATATATACAGGGAACATGTGCGCAAGGAAAGCCCCAAAAGAGAAAAGCACCCCAACCCCCCACAGAGCAGATAGATCTGGCACCCATGAATGCAGGAACCACCCACCGCACAGTCACATCGGAAGGAGACGCGGAATTCCTTTACACCACCCCCTTAACCGTGACCCAATTACGGGACGCGTGCGAAAAGATCACACCGTTCCTCCCCACCTCAGACCCCCACCACTTCTTTTCTAGAGTGAAGCAGCAGGCGACCATGTACGGCCTGGATGAGTGTGAGCAAGTGAAGCTCACAGTTTTCAGCTTAGACCCTTCTGTTGTAGCAGCCCTTTCCGACCCACAGAATGTAGGAGGAGGCACCTTTGCAGAGATGCACACGGCGATCCTAGATGCGATCGGTTATAACAGAGGTGACCCAGTAGAAGTCCTGAATAAGTGCAGGCAGAACAAAATCGAACACCCCACAGCGTTTGCTGGACGCCTGTGTATCCATTTTACAGCCATTTTCAGAAATGTAGACCGCGCCCATTTGTCCCCAGACAACATGGCCAAATGGACCCGCATCCTTATCTCCCATGCCACAGAGGCAGGACAAAAAGTTTGTACCAATTATGACCCCTTGGAAGAAGCGCACAACGATAAATGGGTTTTAAAAAGGTTATCCCGCACCTGGGAGCAATCTGTCCAAAACGAACCCGCGATTAGGAAACCCGAAGAACAGCAGGCAGAGGCAGATATCTAAGCAGTTAAAGCGCACCAGAACTCCGCATGGGTGAACAAAGGCAGGAACAGCCCCCCACAGAAACCACAGGAGTGTTACAATGTAATGGAACCTACGAGGGAACAAGTGGTCCTAGATATGGTTGTGTGTAATGAGACAGGATTGATTCAGGATCTCACAGTTAGGGATCCTCTCGGAAGGTGCGATCACAATATGGTGGAATTTAAAATACAGATGGAGGGTGAGAAGGTAGAATCAAGCACGAGTGTTTTGTGCTTAAACAAAGGAGATTACAATGGGATGAGAGAAGAACTATCTAAGGTAGACTGGGAGCAAAGACTTTATGGTGAAACAGTTGAGGAACAGTGGAGAATCTTCCAAGCGATTTTTCACAGTGCTCAGCAGAGGTTTATACCAACAAAAAGGAAGGACGGTAGAAAGAGGGAAAATCGACCATGGATATCTAAGGAAATAAGGGAGACTATCAAATTGAAGGAAAAAGCATACAAAGTAGCAGGAAAGATTAGTGGGAGACTAGAGGACTGGGAAATCTTAAGGGGGCAACAGAAAGCTACTAAAAAAAGCTATAAAGAAGAGTAAGATAGATTATGAGAGTAAACTTGCTCAGAATATAAAAACAGATAGTAAATGTTTCTACAAATATATAAAACAAAAAAGAGTGGCTAAGGTAAATATTGGTCCTTTAGAGGATGAGAAGGGAGATTTAATAATGGGAGATGAGGAAATGGCTGAGGAACTGAACAGGTTTTTTGGGTCCGTCTTCACAGTGGAAGACACAAATAACAAAGACTGATGGAAATGAGGCTATGACAGGTGAGGACCTTGAGAGGATTGTTATCACCAAGGAGGTAGTGATGGGCAAGCTAATGGGGCTAAAGGTAGACAAGTCTCCTGGCCCTGATAGAATGCATCCCAGAGTGCTAAAAGAGATGGCTAGGGAAATTGCAAATGCACTAGTGATAATTTACCAAAATTCACTAGACTCTGGGGTGGTCCCGGCGGATTGGAAATTAGCAAACGTGACACCACTGTTTAAAAAAGGAGGTAGGCAGAAAGCGGGTAATTATAGGCCAGTGAGCTTAAGTTCGGTAGTAGGGAAGACACTGGAATCTATCATCAAGGAAGAAATAGCGAGGCATCTGGATGGAAATTGTCCCATTGGGCAGACGCAGCATGGGTTCATAAAGGGCAGGTCGTGCCTAACTAATTTAGTGGAATCTTTTGAGGACATTACCAGTGCGGTAGATAACGGGGAGCCAATGGATGTGGTATATCTGGATTTCCAGAAAGCCTTTGACAAGGTGTCACATAAAAGGTTGCTGCATAAGATAAAGATGCATGGCATTAAGGGGAAAGTAGTATCATGGATAGAGGATTGGTTAAGTAATAGAAAGCAAAGAGAGGGGATTAATGGGTGTTCCTCTTTGGCAATCAGTAGCTAGTGGTGTCCCTCAGGGATCAGTGTTGGGCCCACAACTGTTCACAATTTACATAGATGATTTGGAGTTGGGGACCCAGGGCAATGTATCCAAGTTTGCAGATGACACGAAGATAAGTGGTAAAGCAAAAAGTGCAGAGGATACTGGAAGTCTGCAAAGGGATTTGGATAGGCTAAGTGAATGGGCTAGGGTCTTTCAGATGGAATACAATGTTGACAAATGTGAGGTTATCCATTTTGGTAGGAATAACAGCAAAAGGGATTATTATTTAAATGATAAAATATTAAAACATGCTGCTATGCAGAGAGACCTGGGTGTGCTAGTGTACGAGTCGCAAAAAGTTGGTTTACAGGTGCAACAGGTAATTAAGAAGGTAAATGGAATTTTGTCCTTCATTGCTAGAGGGATGGAGTTTAAGACTAGGGAAGTTATGCTGTAATTGTATAAGGCGTTACTGAGGCCACACCTGAAGTATTGTGTTCAGTTTTGGTCTCCTTACTTGAGAAAGGACGTACTGGCACTGGAGGGTGTGCAGAGGAGATTCACTAGGTTAATCCCAGAGCTGAAGGGTTGGATTACGAGGAGAGGTTGAGTCGACTGGGACTGTACTCGTTGGAATTTAGAAGGATGAGGGGGGATCTTATAGAAACATATAAAATTATGAAGGGAATAGATAGGATAGATGTAGGCAGGTTGTTTCCCCTGGCGGGTGAAAGCAGAACTAGGGGGCATAGCCTCAAAATAAGGGGAAGTAGATTTAGGACTGAGTTTAGGAGGAACTTCTTCACCCAAAGGGTTGTGAATCTATGCAATTCCTTACCCAGTGAAGCAGTAGAAGCTCCTTCATTAAATGTTTTTAAGATAAAGATAGATAGTTTTTTGAAGAATAAAGGGATTAAGGGTTATGGTGTTCGGGCCGGAAAGTGGAGCTGAGTTCACAAAAGATCAGCCATGATCTCATTGAATGGTGGAGCAGGCTCGAGGGGCCAGATGGCCTACTCTTGCTTCTAGTTCTTATGTTCTTATGTTCTAACTGTGGACAATTAGGTCACTGCAATGCTCCACGAAAGCCACAGAGAGCCCAGCAGGCAGGCACTCTGAATAATAACAGGACAAAGCCCATACATAGTGTCGGCACTCGTTCAGACCAGACAGACATGAATGGAACTGACTGACTGTGTTCGGGCTCCCCCACTTGGGTCTGCGACACCCTTTGGGATAGGTCCGGCTGACCAGTCGTTGCAGCGAAAATACGGGGACAGCCCATCGAATTTCTCTGGGACACAGGAGGGTCCCGCACCACAATTAATTCCTCCACCATGGTCCAAATAGATACGTGTCCCACTACAGCCACAATCATCCTCAGCGGCTTCACAGGCCACTCGCAACAGGAACACATTACAGCCCCTGTACCCATTCAAATTGGCAATACTACCACAAAACACCCCATAGTTTTGGTCGGTCTGGACCACACAGCAGAACACATTTTGGGCATCGATTTCATGAACTCCCACAACCTTTCATTTGACCCAGTAAATCAATGTATCTGGAAAATTAACAAGTCAGCAAGAGTCCCCGCAACGCTCACAGTAGGTGAGTATGCTAATAAGATTAGCGCAGTCGGCGACTTTTGGTTTGACCCGACCACGGTTAGCGCAGACAAACAGGTTAGGGCAGTTCTTCAGAAGAACAGGACCGCATTTGCAAGTCATAAACATGACTGCAGCAGGATGGTTGGTTCGGTTCAAATAACAGGACCTGACCCTAGACCCCAGAAGCAATATGGATTTCCCCAAGAGGCCGAGGGAGAAATATCAAAGGTTATTGATAGCTTATCAGAACAAGGCGTATTTAGATCAGTAGCCTCTACTAACAATGCCCCGATTTGGCCAGTGAGAAAGCCCGATGGATCATGGCGACTGACCATCGATTACCGGGAACTCAACAAAGTCACCTCCGCAGCAGCCCCCACGGTAGCCACAAGTCCCGAGACCATGCTCAAACAGGGACTCAACTCACGATATTTTACTGTTTTGGACATCAGTAACGGATTCTGGTCCATTCCATTGGCAAAAGCATGCCAGTACAAATTTGCCTTCACTTTTAAACATGAGCAGTACACGTGGACATGCCTTCCACAAGGATTCCACAACTCCCCCTCCATTTTCCACCGACAGCTGGCCAATGGTCTATCAAACGTTTCTCGCCCCGAATGTCTGGTCCAGTATGTAGACGACCTACTACTGCAGACAGACACCAAGGCAGAGCGCATCGCGCTTCTGTCCGATCTCCTGGAACTCCTACAGCGAATTGGATGTAAAGTGAACCCCAAGAAGGCCCAACTTTTGGAAAACAAAGTGGTATATTTGGGAACGATTATCACGCATGGTAAACGCGAGATCGAGCATAAAAGAATTGACTCGATTGTCAAATTGTCCCTTCCTCAGAATGTTTCAGCCCCCCGGTCGTTTTTAGCACTGGTTGGCTACTGCCGAAACCATATTGACGGTTTCGCCACCAAGGCAGCACCCCTCTCGGAACTCCTAAAGAAAGGAGCCCCTTGGGAATGGCTTCCGCAGCACACGGATGCTGTAGATGTTTTAAAGCGCGCACTCATTGCAGCCCCCGCACTACAGGTTCCAGACCCGCTTTCCCCCTATGCTATAGAGATAGCTAGCACAGACCGCACCCTTTCGGCCGTGCTCCTCCAGGAAAGGCACGAACAATTAAGACCCGTGGCTTACGCCTCCAGAGTTTTAGATCCTGTGGAGCAGGGATTTTTGGCCTGTGAAAGGCACCTGCTCGCAGTTTTCTGGGCAGTTCAATACTTTTCATACATCACCGGACTAAACCCCATCACAATCCTCATGGAACACACCCCCACCCAACGTTTACTAGACGGACGACTTAAGGACGGTACAGTAAGCCAGATCAGAGCAGCCAGATGGACCCTTCTTTTGCAGGGGCGGGACATCACTGTTAAAAGGACCAAGACCAACACTTTCCGAGCCAACAACCTTCAGTACCCAGGCACCCCCCACGAATGTGAAATCATCTCACCGCACCACAACACAGGCCCCTTTATCGTAAAAACACCCCCCAGAAAGATAGGTAGTTCACCCCAGAGCCCCCAGCACACAGACACGTGCGCACCTTTGAGAATATATGTGGATGGTTCTTCCACTGTTTTAAACGGGAAGCGCATTACAGGATGCGGCATCTATGTTGAGGACCCGCCTTTGAAGAAATCTCCTTAAAACTGCCAGGACACTTAGGCGCGCATGCGGCAGAACTAGCAGCCATTGCATACATTATAGATCACCTAGATTCCTTCCCCAGCCCAGCAGACATATACTCGGACAGCCTCTATGTCTGCAACAGCCTCACAGAATTCCTACCCCTGTAGAAAACAAGAGGATTTGTTTCCGGATGGAAAACCCCTCCCTTCAGCCCCATTGCTCCGGCACATTTTGGACAAAGCACAGGACAGGATTTCTGGCATTGTTAAAGTCTGAATTCACCATCGTTCCTCCCCACCTGGAAATGTAAAAGCTGACACACTGGCTAAAGCAGGTTTCAGACATGGACATTTTTGGAACCCCCCCGAAAGCGCCCCAGTGAATGCAGTTCAGGTCCCACAGACTAATATCGAGGATTTAGTACAGGCCCAGAATCAAGATAGTAATCTCAGGGAGATTTTAAAAGGAAACTTTCCAGCCTCATACGATAGGTTTAAAAATGCACTGACCACACATGACGGTGTGCTCCAAAAAGACACCCTTTATGTGGTTCCTGAACAGGACAGGAATCGGCTCATTTGTTTGTTCCATGATAGTCATGGGCATCAGGGAATTGATCTCACTACAGCCCACCTCAGGCAGCTCTGTTGGTGGCCGACTTTAAAGGAAGACGTCACGCACAATGCTGAAAATTACCTTATCTGTGCCCAAAACAATCCGGACAGATATGCAAAGAAAGCTCAGCTTAGCCACATCCGCCCTGTTAATGGCACCTGGACTAACCTCCAGATTGATTTTATAGGACCATTGCCCCCTAGCAGGAATGGTCACAAGTACGTGTTAGTTGTCATAGACACGTTTACAAAATGGGTAGAAGCATTTCCATCTAGGACAAACACGGCAAAGACTACAGCAAAGATTTTAACCCACCACATCTTAACGAGATGAGGACTCCCCCGCTGCATTGAATCCGACCAAGGTTCCCATTTTACGGGACGTGTCATGAAGAACGTCCTCACGATGTTTGGCATTACCCCAAAATTCCACATCGCATACCACCCCCAGTCAAGGGGTATCGTTTAGCGAATGAATCAGACCCTAAAAGCAACCCTCGGGAAAATGGTCCAAAAAAACATCACCACTTGGGATTCAGTCCTCCATTTTGCACTAGCGTAACACTGTTTCGACATCCACAGGATACACCCCACACACTCTCATGACCGGACGCCCCATGAAAGGCACAGAATTTTTATTAGGACTTGACTTGACCAGCCCCGAAGTGACGGCCCTCACACACGAGAACACAGTAAAACAATTAGTCGAGAATGTTAAAACGGCTCAGCTAGCAGCCCAGGAAGAAACAGAGCAAGGCCTGTTTCGACAAGACAGCGCATGCGACTGAGTTTGAAGTAGGACAGCAGGTCATGCTCTCCACTTACAACCCCAGCACGTTCCTGTCACCCAAGTATTCAGGTCTGTACTTCGTTGCGGACAAAGTAAGCCCCTCCGTGTATAAAATTAAGTACCCCAACGGGAAGACCGCGTGGTTCAATATTAAACAGCTCAAGGCATATGGCTCGCAGTCTAACCACACACACCACCTCATGCTCGACGCATCAGACCACGCCCCGCCCACAGCCAACGTGTCCCCACCCTCCCCCAACACGCCCGCCCCATCCACGGACTCGACCTCGACTCCACCCCCGCACTCTAGACTCCGCCCCGGAACGCCCACAGACAGCAGCAGCAGAGACAGCAGCAGCAGAGACAGCGACTGTGACACAGGCAACAGCCACAGCACGACTCCCTACCAACTCCATGCAACAGGACCCACACCCAGCAAATCTGAACACGATTCGACTGATCCCTTCCCGATCACATTCCTTGACAAACCTCACCAAAGACCACCGCCCTATGATGACGACCCCGACTCAGTCCACACAGAATTAGACACCATTATTTGGCACCGTGACAATTCATACAGGCTCGTCCGAAACGACGAGATGGACCCTAAGTCACACCATGCTGCTTTAGCAACCCTCATCCATTCCAGAGGATGGCATCCGGGAGAAGATGATGACTTTGAGTCTGACTCCCAAAACGAGAAGCTCTTTGCGACCCTGTTCGCAACTGAAAACTGAGGTGTCCAGATGATGTTTTAAAGGAACCACTTGGGAGAAACGGTGTCCTTTCTGATGGAACCTGCACCATTTTTGTTGAATGTTTGTTCGTTCGTGTTAACATTACGTGTTGTCTGAATGGAACAGGTTTGTCCCAGACAATAGTTCAGAGGAACTAATCTGTTGACAGAAACTTGTTAGACGATCAAGTTTGTCCCAGACAATAGTTCAGAGGAACTAGTCTGTCGGCAGACAAAAATCATAACTGCTCTCCTGATTCAAAGGTAATCAAGAGAGGCAGCCCCACGACGACCACATTCTTACCCTTTCTTGACGGTTGCTCAGGCAGTGGAGAAACGGCATTGGTATCCGCCCTGCCTGAGGACCCCCCTCTGGTCAACTACGCTCGGGTAGAGCACATATGGCATTGACTACCGTCCTACCCGGGGATTCCATCCAAATCTTACCCGCCGCGGCCCATACGCACCCCATTTTGGCTTGTTAAGTTCAAAATTCCTTTTGTTTGGTTTTGGAAACCCTTCGGTTGCTTCCCTATGCTATTTACATCCTCAAACACTAGGATGGTAAATCACACAGGCTGCGAGATGGCTCGCAGTACGGCAGTATTCTCTTCGATGTCTAGTCCAAATTTTTGGTTTAAAAAAAAATGAGGGAGTCACACAATTCTAAAGGGAAATTGGCACTAAAAGACAGACATGCTAACGTTCAAGATATTAAACAAGATAGTAACAAAAACTATGTTTGATTTGCAGAATTCCAGAAGCTCCAGGAAGAGAGAAGAGACGAAAAGGAAGAGAAGAGAAGAAAGAGAACAATGAAGACGTCATACGTGTTTTTCGTCATTGTAATTTGGATTCGGTTACACGTGGACATGAACCCCCTGACCCTAAACCCCCCCAGCCGTCAATGATTCACTTCCCCATAGCACCCACAGCCCAGTGACAAGTAATAACGCACCATCATGGTGTGATAGGTTTATAACATGGTACTCCCTTTCATACGTAATTGAATCCCTTTTAGTATTGGCGATACTCTGCAGCATCGTGCAGACTATCCGCATGAGAAAATGGCGAAGGAGAGCCTACCGCTCTCGCACCCCGGTATACAGGATGAGATACCCTATTTTTGGTTTTCACCAGGCCCCCGAACCCCTTGATCTACAATAAAGGACATTTGTTTTGCGTCATTTGTAAATACAGAAAGATGTCTCATTTGCAACTGAAAGATTGTACAACTCTGTGTTTGACCGCCAAGCCAGAGGAAAATGAATGCTGCCATTATTTTTGTATTGTTAGGAAGTTAGTATGATTGGATGTTTAAGTGAGTGTGGTTTATGGAAGATAGTTAGAGGTTCCGTTTTTTAATGTTGTAATGCTTGTCCCTGTTGTAACATAGCGCCACTTAGAACTGTCAGTTAAAAATTTCTTACATAGTTATGGTCAGTGTAGAGGCCATGGAAGTGTGCTCGCTGGGTCAGGAAGTGAAGAACGACGCAGTTATGTGATCCTTCACGCTTCGCGTTAGGGATCACAAGGAGGGAGTGTAGGCACCTGGGTTGGCCACTTCCCGACTTAAATTGGAGATCCGCAAAGAATGCAGGGAAATTCAGTCAAGCCAGGAAAAACTAGCAGGTGCAAAGCTTCCTGTGTATTAGAACTTGCAGATACCCAGACAGCACTGAAACCAACAGCCATCTGCATATTAATGAGCGATCCCCGGGAACAATTGAAACATTTAAGGTAAATAAGGCCAAGCCAGACTCCTCGGCGCCAGCAGGAGCCAAGACAAAGGGAGGAAACGGACACTCAGGAACCGCCCAGCGATCAGGGTACGGCTCCAGTATTGGAGAAATCGATCCAAGTGATCGGAACCGAGTCCAATCACTTGGAACCAGATACGGGATCCACCCCGAACGGCACGAAGCCCCTGGGGACTATAAAGTAGAGTCCCCAAGTTCAATTCGTCCTTCTTGGCAGGGTCTCCCAGCAGCTCGAAACAACCCTTGACAGTGACCTGCCTAGCTGCTGCATCAACCAAGTAAGTCTCCAGTCAACGCACGCTACGAGATAGGTGCTCCTAGCTACCAGTCTATACCAGCTTTTGAATCCTGCAGACTCAGAATCGAACGAAAGGCCATTTGTTCCCCTGACCTGGTGGGCCAGTTCCAAGCTAAGTATAGGCCTTTTAGAGATAGAGATAGTCTAGTCAGCAGAGTTTTATGCATGAGTAGTGATTGACTGTGTGTAATAAATGTGTTTTGATTTGAAACTTACGAACTGGTGTATTGAGTTATTGATCAGTACTTGAACTTGAACCTCGTGTCGGTATCATTAAGATACCTGGCGACTCTAGAGCAAAGGTTATAGAAACAGAGCAAATTAAGTAAAGACACAACGAGCAACGAATTAAGAGCCAACCAAAGTTAGCCACACCATGCCTGGGGCAGGGGGCACCAGAAGGACCCAGGACTGAGTTTTGGTGATGTGCACACCTAGGAATTTGAAGCTGTCAACCATCTCCATCTTAGCCCCATTGATGCAGACAGGGGTGTGTGCAATACTTTGCTTCCTGACGTCCGGTGGCGGCTATGAGGGAGTAGGTCGCACATTTGGTGGCTCCCGTTTCGGTCGGACTTTTGGACCTTTTCCCCCCGACTTTTTTGCACTTTCGAGCGCGGAATTGGAAAGCAATAGTATTCAGGCATAGGACCCATACAGAATTGTATGGACCTATGAAGCTGGAGGGACTGTAAACAGAAGAAGAAGTGGTCGAGTAAGGACACAGTGGAGGCTGTGAGAGAGACCAACATGGCTTGTGTGCAGAGCAAGGCGTCGACAGCCCAGCCCACAATGGGGCAGCTGCTGCAGACTATGCAGGAGGGCTTTTTGGCCCTGTCGCGTGACAACTTGGAACCGCTACAGAAGTCGATTGACCGGATGGAAAAATGGCTGGATGATCAGGCTGAGAAGCTCCAGCAGTTAGAAAAGTCAGTGGAGGAGCAGGCTGACTTTCAAACGGTGGCGGATGTGGAGATTCGGAGGTTGAGGGACCAGCAAAAAGTGCTTCTGGAAAGGCTGGAGGACCTGGACAACAGATCTCATCGGCAGAACGTGAGCATCGTGGGCCTCCTGGAGGGGGCAGAGGGGCTGCACGCTGCCGCAATTGTGGAGGGTATGTTTCAGAAGTTGCTGGGGAACGAGGTGTTCCCGCGCCCGCCGATGGTGGACAGGGCACACAGAGTGCAGGTGAGGCAGCCGCGACGAGGGGGTCCCCCACGAGCGATGGTGGTACGCTTTCACAGGTACCTGGACAAGGAACGGGTGCTGCAATGGGCAAAGGGCACACAAAGCTGTACTTGGGACAATACCACCCTGCGTGTTTACCAAGATTTGAACGCTGAGGTGGCCAGGAGGAGGGGTGGCGACAGGCAGGTGAAGGAGATACTGTATTAAAAACAAGGTGAAATTCGGGCTGCTTTTTCCGGCGCGACTGTGGGTCACGTATGAGGGTCAGCACCACTATTTTGAGGAACCCGGAGAGGCGATGAACTTCGTTAAGAAGCAAGGGTTGGCCCTGAGCTGAGAACATTTGGACTCATGTCAGAACTTTTAAGTACATGTGGTGTCTCTCCCGTTTTGAAAATTGCCTGTATGTTTGGGTCTGTTTTTGTCGTTCTTTTTTTTTACCTTTTTAGGGTGTTGGAAGGTGGTAGAGATGTGGTTTTTTTGCATGTTTTTTGCGTGGTTTACCTGAATGTTTCCTTTTTGGGCTCTTTGATTAGTTGGAGTTTGGCTGGGGGGAAAATAATAAAGAAAACAGTTAAAAGGGTTGAGTTAAGATGGATGCTTCAGGGGAACTTTGTGCAATCTTTTTCTGTGTCTGTATGGGAAGGACTGAATGTGCCTGTTATTTCTTATCTCTTTTCTTGTTTAACTTGAATTGTGCAATTGTGGGGGTTGTTTATGACTTTTATAGAGTAGGGCTTAAGTAGGGCTGATCTGGGCAAATCGTATGGATGGGTCAGGGGGGGGTGACTGGGAACAATGGGTGGGAGACGCGCTGGCGCCGAGGCTGGGAGCCCCAGGCCAGCTGAGTGGGGCTAGTCAACGGTAGCCGAGGTGGGGGATGTGCATATAGTTAGATTAGAGCAGGGGTTAGGTGATAGGATGGTGTTGCTGGGGGGGAGGGGAGTTGTTCTGCTGACGGGGATGGAAACTGGGCATGGCAACAGTGAGGAGGTCATGGGTGGAGCCAGTCAGGAGGCGGGCCAGATGAAGCGTGACACACGGCTGGGGGGCTGGCCAAGGAAAGGGGGTGGCTGATCGGCAAAAAGGGGGGGGCAAAGTGCCCCCCAACCAGGCTGATCGCCTAGAATGTTAGAGGGTTAAACGGGCCAGTGAAGAGGGCGCTTGTGTTTGTGCATCTGCGGGTTCTGAAGGCGGACATTGTTATGCTGCAGGAGACGCACCTGAAAGTGGCAGACCAGGTTAGGTTAAGGAAGGGCTGGATCAGTCAGGTCTTTCATTCGGGGCTTGATTCTAAGACGAGGGGGGCTGCGATCCTGATTAATGAAAGGGTAAAAAATTGAGGCGGAGGGCACAGTCGTGGATGGAGGTCGCAGGTTTGTTATGGTGAGGGGTAAGCTCAAAGGGGTGAGAGTAGTCCTGGTTAGTGTGTATGCCCCTAATTGGGACGATGTGGATTTTATTAGGAGGATGCTGGGGCAGATGCCCAACTTGGACTCGCGTAAGCTGATCATGGGCAGGGACTTTAATACACTCCTTGACCCGAGACTGGACCGGTCATGTTCAAGAACAGGCAGGTTGCCAGCGATGGCAAAGGAACTGAGAGGGTTCATGGAGCAAACGGGGGGAGCAGATCCGTGGAGATTTAGCCGGCCGACGGCGAGGGACTTCTCGTACTACTCCCACGTCCACAAGGTGTATTCCCGAATTGAGTACTTTGTTGTGAGTAGGGACCTGCTGGCCGGAATGGTGGGGGCAGAATATTCGGCAATTGCCATATTGGACCATGCTCCGCACTGGGTAGACCTGCAGTTTTGTAAGGACAGCTTTCAGCTCCCACCATGGAGGCTGGAAGTTGGATTACACGCGGACGAGGAGGTGTGCGAGAGGCTGAGGAAATGCATGCAGAATCCAGTAAGTGAACGATACTGGAGAAGTCTCGGCAGCGGTGCTCTGGGAGGCACTGAAGGCACTGGTGAGAGGGGAGCTGATTTCAATCCGGGTGTACAGGAACAGGACAGACAGGGCAGAGATGGACCGACTGATTAAGGAAATTCTACGGACGGACAGGAGTTACGCGGAATCACCGAGGCCAGAGTTACTCAGGAAACAACAGAGGCTGCAGGCCGAATTTGGGGTGCTGACTACAGGCAAGGCTGTAGAGCAGCTTAGAAAGGTAAAAGGCGCGATTTATGAGCATTGGGAGAAGGCCAGTAGAATGCTTGCGCAACAACTAAGGAAGAGGGAAGCGGTTAGGGAAATAGGGAGGGTAATCTAGTGGGTGACCCGGCAGGGCTGAACAAGGTCTTTAGGGACTTTTATAGGAAGCTGTACACTTCGGAACCCCCTGGGGGACCGGGGGGGGGATGAGGCGATTTCTGGACGGACTGACCTTCCCAAAAGTGCACAGTACGAAGTCTTACAACACCAGGTTAAAGTCCAACAGGTTTGTTTCGATGTCACTAGCTTTCGGAGTGCTGCTCCTTCCTCAGGTGAATGAAGAGGTCTGTTCCAGAAACACATATAGACAAATTCAAAGATGCCAAACAATGCTAGGAATGCGAGCATTAGCTGGTGATTAAATCTTTACAGATCCAGAGATGGGGTAACCCCAGGTTAAAGAGGTGTGAATTGTCTTAAGCCAGGACAGTTGGTAGGATTTTGCAGGCCAGATGGTGGGGGATGAATGTAATGTGACATGAATCCCAGGTCCCGGTTGAGGCCGCACTCATGTGTGCGGAACTTGGCTATAAGTTTCTGCTCGGCGATTCTGCGTTGTCGCGGGTCCTGAAGGCCGCCTTGGAGAATGCTTACCCGGAGATCAGAGGCTGAATGCCCTTGACTGCTGAAGTGTTCCCCGACTGGAAGGGAACATTCCTGCCTGGTGATTGTTGCGCGATGTCCGTTCATTCGTTGTCGCAGCGTCTGCATGGTCTCGCCAATGTACCACGCTTCGGGACATCCTTTCCTGCAGCGTATGAGGTAGACAACGTTGGCCGAGTCGCACGAGTATGTACCGCGTACCTGGTGGGTGGTGTTCTCACGTGTAATAGTGGTATCCATGTCGATGATCTGGCACGTCTTGCAGAGATTGCCATGACAGGGTTGTGTGGTGTCGTGGTCACTGTTCTGAAGACTGGGTAATTTGCTGCACACAATGGTTCGTTTGAGGTTGCGCGGTTGTTTGAAGGCAAGTAGTGGGGGTGTGGGGATGACCTTGGCAAGATGTTCATCGTCATCAATGAGGTGTTGAAGGCTGTGAGGAAGATGACGTAGTTTCTCCGCTCCGGGGAAGTACTGGACGACGAAGGGTATTCTGTCGGTTGTGTCCCATGTTTGTCTTCTGAGGAGGTCGGTCCGGTTTTTCGCTGTGGCGCATTGGAACTGTCGATCGATGAGTCGAGTGCCATATCCCGTTCGTACGAGGGCATCTTTCAACGTCTGTAGATGTATGTTACGCTCCTCCTCGTCTGAGCAGATCCTGTGTATACGGAGCGTTTGTCCATAGGGGATGGCTTCTTTAATGTGTTTAGGGTGGAAGCTGGAGAAGTGGAGCATCATGAGGTTATCCGTGGGTTTGCGGTAAAGCGAAGTGCTGAGGTGACCGTCCTTGATGGAGACGAGTGTGTCCAAGAATGCAACTGATTTTGGAGAGTAGTCCATGATGAGTCTGATGGTTGGATGGAACTTATTAATGTCATCGTGTAGTCGTTTCAGTGATTCTTCGCCGTGGGTCCAAAGGAAAAAAAATGTCATCGATGTATCTGGTGTATAACATTGGTTGAAGGTCCTGTGCGGTGAGTAGGTCCTGTTCAAACTTGTGCATGAAGATGTTGGCGTATTGGGGTGCGAATTTGGTCCCCATGGCTGTTCCGTGCGTCTGGATGAAGAACTTGTTGTCGAAGGTGAAGACGTTGTGATCCAGAATGAAGCGGATGAGTTGCAGAATTGCGTCTGGAGATTGGCAGTTGTCGGTGTTGAGTACTGAGGCTGTTGCAGCAATGCCGTCGTCATGGGGGATGCTGGTGTAGAGTGCCGAGACGTCCATTGTGACGAGGAATGTTCCTGGTTCAACTGGTCCATGGGTGCTGAGTTTCTGTAGGAAGTCCGTCGTGTCGCGACAGAACCTGGGTGTACCTTGTACGATGGGTTTCAAGATGCCCTCGATGTAGCCAGAGAGGTTCTCACACAGGGTCCCATTGCCTGAAACGATAGGGCGGCCTGGTGTGTTGGCCTTATGTATTTTTGGGAGGCAGTAGAGATCTCCAATGCGGAGAGTACGTGGGATGAGAGCACGTAGGGTGCTCTGAAGATCTGGATCCAAGGTCTTGATCAGTCTGTTAAGTTGGCGGATGTGTTCCTTGGTCGGATCTGCGGGTAACTGTCTGTAGTGTTCTTGGTTGTTCAGTTGTCGGCATACTTCTTTGCAGTAGTCCGTTCTCTTCAGTACGACAGTGGCCCCCCCTTTGTCTGCTGGTTTGATGACGATGCTGTGGTTGGTCTTGAGAGCGCGGATGGCATAGCGTTGTGCTTGGGTGACGTTCGGGGTTGTCTTGTGAATGCGACTGATGAATCTGGCATTGACGCGACTCCTGATGGCTTGAGCATACATGTCGAGTCTAAGGCAGCGGCCTTCCGGAGGGGTCCAATTCGACTCTTTCCTCTTCGGTTGCCGCACCGCAGATCTCTCGGTCTGCTGTTCCGGTTCATTGGTAGTCTGCTTGGGTTCGCTGTTGGCCTCTTGGGGTCTGTGGAAGAATTCCCGGAGCCTCATTCGCCTGATGAATTCCTCCGTGTCTGCCGCGAGACTGATGGGGTCCATTTTGGTGGTGGTGCAGAAATTAAGCCCTCTGCTGAGGACTTCGATTTCGTCTGGTTGAAGGGTGTAGTCTGACAAGTTGACAATAGATTTCCCTGTATTGTTTTCTACTGTGACACCGGGGGTGGCTTGGTTGCTGCCGGTGGTGATGCCAAGTTTCTCAAGCTTTCTGTTCTTGGTATGCATATACGTGGCATAGTATTGTTGTCTCATCTGTTTGGCGGTGTTCCGCAGCTGGTCTGCTGCATCCTGAGTGCAAGTTGAGAATATGGCCTCTATCTTGGTTTCCAGGTTGCGTCGTCTGCTGTAGAGCTGGCGGACGAGGTGGTTGAGGAGTGTGAGAGAGGTGCGACGGCAGAGTCTCTCAGCGAAGTCTGTGTTGTAGGTCGACTTGAGTGGGTTTGTGATCTGTAGCCCTTTCGGGATCTTGTCTGCTTTCTTGCATCTTTGTAGAAACTTAATGTCAGTGTCTATATGCGCGATCTTCCTGGAGTGGGGAGGGGGTTGGTGGACGGACTGGGGGCCCTGGTCAGGATCGAAGAGGTATTGGGGGGCCTGAAGGTCATGCAGTCAGGTAAAGCCTGGGGGGGGAGTTTTACAAAACATTTGCCGGGATAGTGGAGCCGGTGCTGGTCAGGCTCTTTAACGAGGCAAGAGACAGAGGGAGTTTACCCCCCGACGATGTTGCAGGCCTCCATCTCGCTTATTCTGAAACGGGATAAGGACCCGGAGATTTGTGGGTCATACAGGCCGATTTCTTTGATCAACGTAGATGCCAAGTTACTGGCCAAGATCTCGGCGACTAGAATTGAGGACTGTGTACCGGATGTAATTGGGGAGGACCAAACCGGGTTTGTAAAGGGGAGGCAGCTGGTGGCCAACCTAAGAAGACTGCTTAACGTGATTATGATGCCGCCGGAGAGTAGGAAGTAGAGATAGTGGTAGCCATGGATGCTGAAAAGGCTTTTGACCGGGTCGAGTGGGATTACCTGTGGGAGGTACTAGGACGGTTCGGGTTTGGGGCAGGGTTCATCGACTAGGTTAGGCTATTTTATCAGGCCCCAGAGGCAAGTGTAAGGACGAACCAGACGACATCGGACTATAGACTGCACCGTAGGACAAGACAGTGCTGCCCTCTCTCCCCACTGCTGTTTGCGCTGGCCATAGAGCCGCTGGCAATTGCACTGAGAGCTTCTAGAGGCTGGAAAGGGCTGGTCCGGGGGGGAATGGAACATAGAGTCTCGTTATACTCAGATGATCTGCTGTTATATGTATCGGACCCAATGGTGGGGATGGACGGTATCATGGCAACCCTGAGGGAATTTGGCCGGTTCTCCGGATGCAAACTGAACATGGCTAAGAGCGAGTTGTTTGTAATTCAGGGGAGGGGGCAGGAGAGTAGGCTGAAGGAGTTGCCGTTCAGGCTAGTGGGAGAGAGTTTCCGATATTTGGGGATTCAGGTGGCACGGGACTGGGGCAAGTTGCTTAAGCTCAACCTGTCCCGACTGGTGGAACGAGTGAGGGATCAGGTCCGGAGGTGGGATGCGCTCCCGCTGTCATTGGCGGGGAGGGTGCAGACTGTTAAGATGACGATTTTCCCGCGATTCTTGTTTGTTTTTCAGTGTCTCCCCATCTTTGTCCCGCGGTCCTTCTTTAAGAGGCTAAATGAAATTATTCTGGGAATTTGTGTGGGCCGGGAAGTCCCCGCAGGTGAAGAGGGTGATGCGTGAAAGGAACAGGAGAAGGGTGGCTGGCATTGCCGAACTTCAACTATTACTCGGCAGCCAACATAGCGATGATAAGGAAATGGATGGTGGGTGCGGGGTCGGTTTGGGAGCGGATGAAGGCTGCTTCGTGCAGGGGCACTAGCTGAGCAGCCCCGGTCACGGCGCCACTGCTGCTTCCGCCGGCACGGTACTCCACCAGCCCGATAGTGGTGATGGCTCTTCGGATCTGGGGCCAGTGGAGGAGGCATGTAGGGAAGGTAAGAGCATCGGTGTTGACCCCAATCTGCGGCAACCACCGATTTGCCCCGGGGAACGTGGACGGGGGGTATCGACTGTGGAGGAGGGTGGTGATTGTGTGGATGGAGGATCTGTTCCTGGAAGGGAGCTTTCCGAGCATGAGGGCGCTGGAGGAGAAGTTTGGGCTGGTGAGGGGGAACAAATTTAGATACTTACAGGTGCGGGATGTTGTACGCAGACTGGTGCCGTCCTTCCCACGTCTCCCGCTGAACGGGAGGCAGGACAGGGTAGTTTCTAGGGGAGAGGTGGGAGCGGGTAGCGTCTCAGACGTCTACAAGGAACTAATGGGAGCTGAGGATACGCAGACCGAGGAAGCTTAAGTGGGAAGACGAGCTCGGGGGGAGATGGAGGATGGTATCTCGGATGGTCATTGACTACAGTCAGACCATCAACAGGTTTACGCAGCTGGATGCGTACCCTCTTCCCCGCATATCCGACCTGGTGAACAGGATCGCGCAATACAAGGTCTTCTCCATGGTGGATCTCACGCCCGCCTACCATCAGCTACCCCTCCGCACTAGTGACCGCAAGTATACTGCCTTCAAAGCAGATGGGCGGCTCTACCAATTTTTAAGGGTTCCCTTTGGTGTCACTAATGGGGGCTCGGTCTTCCAACGCGAGATGGACCGAATGCTTGACCGGTACGGCTTACGTGCAATGTTCCCGTATCTTGATAACGTCACCATCTGCGGCCATGACCAGCAGGACCACGACACCAACCTCCGAAAATTTCTCCAGACCGCGGAAATCCTTAACTTAACGTACAATAAGGATAAATGCGTCTTTAGCACTGGCCGCCTAGCCATTCTCGGCTACGTAATGCGAAATGGAGTTATAGGCCCCGACCCTGAACGCATGCGCCCCCATATGGAATTCCCCCTCCCTCACTGTCCCAAGGCCCTGAAGCGCTGCCTCGGGTTTTTCAGTTATTACGCACAGTGGGGTCCCCAACTACGCAGACAAAGCCCGACCCCTAATCCAGTCCACAACCTTCCCCCTGTCGACGGAGGCCCGCCAGGCCTTCTGCCGCATCAAAGCAGACATTGCAAAGGCCACGATGCATGCCATCGACGAGTCCCTCCCCTTCCAGGTCGAGAGCGATGTGTCCGACGTAGCTCTAGCCGCCACCATCAACCAAGCTGGCAGACCCCTGGCCTTCTTCTCCCGTACCCTCCATGCTTCAGAAATTCGCCATTCCTCGGTCAAAAAAGAGGCACAAGCCATAGTAGAAGCTGTGCGACACTGGAGTCATTACCTGGCCGGCAGGAGATTCACTCTTCTCACTGACCAACGGCCCGTGGCGTTCATGTTTGATAATGCACAGCGGGGCAAGATAAAGAACAACAAGATATTGCAGTGGAGGATAGAACTCTCCACCTACAACTACGAGATCTTGTACCGTCCTGGGAAGCTAAACGAGCCTTCCGATGACCTGTCCCGCAGCACGTATGCCACCGCACAAGTAGACCGCCTCCGAGCCCTCCACGAGGACCTCTGCCACTCTGGGGTCACTCGCTTTTTCCACTTCATTAAGGCCCGCAACATGCCCTACTCCATCAAGGAGGACAGTCACCAGGGACTGCCAAATCTGCGCGGAGTGCAAACCGCACTTCTACCGGCCAGAGAGGGCACACCTGATAAAGGCTTCCCGTCCCTTTGAGCGCCTCAGTATGGACTTCAAAGGCCCCCTCCCCTCCACCGACCGCAACACGTATTTGCTGAACGTGATTGACGAGTACTCCCGGTTCCCGTTCGCCATCCCCTGTCCCGACATGACCACAACCACTGTCATCAAGGCCCTCCAGGGTATCTTTACACTGTTCAGGTTCCCCGCGTACATACACAGTGACAGGGGGTCCTCCTTTAAGCGATGAACTGCGTCAATTCCTGCTCAGCAAGGGCATCGCCTCAAGCAGGTAGAGAGGGAGAGGGAGAACGGAACGGTCTGGAAGACCATCCTACTGGCCCTGCGATCCAGGACTATCCCCGTCTCCCGCTGGCAGGAAGTCCTCCCGGAGGCCCTGCACACCATTCGGTCGCTGCTCTGTACAACTACCAATCAGACACCTCATGAATGTCTCCTTGTCTTCCCCAGGAAGTCCTCCTCCGGGACCTCGCTCCCAACCTGGCTAGTGACACCCGGACCCATCCTGCTTCGGAAGCACGTGCGGGCGCACAAGTTGGACCCGTTGGTCGAGAGGGTCCACCTACTGCACGCTAACCCCCAGTATGCCTACGTGGTGTTCCCTGACGACTGGCAAGATACAGTCTCCCCCCGTGACCTGGTGCCCGCCGGAACCCCACGCGCACCCGAACCATTACCCACCCCCCCCCCCCACTGAACCTCACTGGGGAGTCGGTCCTCCCGCCGCTCCTACCTAGGTCATCCCACCCACCGACGCCCTCTACAGGCGCCCCCCCTCTCGTGTCAACCGTTTGCCCCACCAGCGCCGTCGAGGGGTGACGAAGCTGCCATGGACGACGAAGCCACGCTCCCGGAGTCGCAGACGCCCGGACCCCCACCAGAACCACCACAGAGGCTCAGACGATCCAGGTGGACGACCAGGCCACCCGACCGTCCTGATTGCTACACTGTAACTGTAAATGAACACACTGTATATATCTTCCACGCTTGTAAATACTCATGGTACCTCCATATCTGATCATACCATGTTCAATGCAATTGTAACCACTGGCCACCACCCCTGCCGGACTCTTTTTTAACTTGGGGTGAATGTGGTAGTATCAGGTATTGCAGTACCCGAGAGGCTGTAGACCATTGGGTAAGCCTGGCAGCTTACCATTGGCTGTTGGTATGTGGCTCCGCCCTGACAGGCGGGGTATAAGAACAGGTGCCATCCCAGCAGCCCTCATTCTGTACCGAAGCTGCTTGGGAACAGATCTAGTCTATTAAAGCCTTCAGTTATGATACAACCTCGTCTTTGAGTTTAATTGATCATGCATCATGCTCTACCCGGCAAAATTGTTTATAACTGCTCATGATGGTTCATTCGCCGAGGCTTCTGCGGGAGTGTTCGATGGGCTCTCTCCAGCTCTGGAGGGAATGCCAGTACACTCTTCCCCACCATCTTACCAAGCATCTGCGAAAAGTATACAGTTGGATTCGGGCCCTCCGGCAACCTCACAATCCTGAGGTTTTGTCTCCTTGATCTATTTTTCAGGTCATCTATCTTTGCCCTCAGATTCTTATCCTTATCCGCCACCATCGAGATCTCAACCTCCAGCAAGGAAATTTAATTGCTGTGCCTCAACAAGGCTGCCTCCATCCTCTTGCTCCTTGTCATGCTTCTTCACAGCTTCTGAAGTCCTCGCCACCGTTTTGGGGACAGGGCCTAGCGCCTCCTCAATGGATTTACGGAGAGTATCAAATATCACACTCCACTGCCTGCCTCCCAAAGTGTTTTTCAAACTGCTTCTCAAATTCAAGAGCAAGTACCCTAGTTAACATTCCTACCATGATCAGGGTGACCACAACCGCTGGAGCCACCATCTTCCCTGCTAAAGTTCGATGCAAAGCCTCCGAGTCCGTTGAAGAATTTCCATTTTAAACTTCTTAGCTGTAGCCTTTTTTGACATATTTCCACCCTCGGATCCCACTACTTTCTTGTAGGAAGAGTGTCCATCAAAAAATCCAGGGAGCTGAGCAAAAGGGCAAAAAACAAGTACCCTGTTGGCAGCTACCAAGTACATGACCTCCCCTACATACCATCAACAGAGGTCCCTACATTAGGAATGTTGGTAGTAACCAGAGGTGGTAACTGGAAAAAATATTTTTTTGGAAACGTTTTTATTAAAGTTTTAACATGTTATGCAAAATTACAAAATAATACAAACAACAACCTTTAAACCAAATACAAACCCCCAAAACAACCCTTCAATCCACGAAACAAAAATCCCCCCTACTCACTACCCCCTCCCCCCTCCATGTATAGGCAAAGACAAGGACATCTGTCGATTCCGCAGCTCGAGCATATCCGAAACACCAAAGATAGCCGCCAAAGAACAGGGCTCCAGCTCAATATTTAGGATCACCGACATGGTGCTAGAAAAGGACCTACAAAAACCCAACAGCTTGGAACAGGACCAAAACATATGTGTGGTGTATGGGCCCTCTCGAACAGTGCTCACATCTATCTTCCACCCCCTCAAAAAACTGACTCATCCTAGCCTTAGTGAGGTGCAATCGAAACATTACGTTCAGCTAGACTCGGCTCATTCTTGCACATGATGACGTGGCGTTCACCCTCCGCAGCACCTCACTCCATTCCTCGTCCTCCACTATTGGCCCCAATTCCTCCACCCAATTTAGCCTTTATCCCTTCCACCGAACTCAATTCTTCCCCCCTGATCCGTTCACACATGCCGGACCTACTGCCCTTCTCTGACCCCGAACAGGAGAGAATCCTCGCCAAGAAGGATGATGTTAGCATCACCAGGAAATCTGGGAACAATCTATTTTGCTTTGAATAATTTTATTAAGGCATTTGTATGAACACTAAACACAAACCAACACAGGAGTAAGAACAAACAGGTTCCCCATAATAAATACATAACTACCCATATGCCCCACCCTCCCTGCCATTCTGCTCCTCCCATCCTGCCGTCTCCATTTTAACCTCCCCCACCCGCTGACACCTCAATTTTGCTTGAAGGAATCGATGAATGGCTTCCATCTCAGGTCAAACCGATCAACTGACCCTCTTAAGGCAAACATGATTTTCTCCAGCCTTCGGAACTCCACCAGGTCACTCACCCATACCTCCGGTTTCAGTGGCTCTGAGTCCCTCCACTCCAGCAAATCTGTCCCCAGGTTACAAGGGAGGCAAAGGTCAGAATATCGTCCTCTCTTGCCCCCTGGACTCCTGGGCCTTCCGACACACCAAATACCACCACTTCTGGACTACCTTCTGTTATGGGCCAAGGTTTAGAAAACTCCAAAGTATGTCATGGAGTTTACCTGACGTACAACCTTTAATCGATTTTGATTAAGAGGAGAACAAAGGCCTACTTTCCAGGCGTTATGCAACAGGGACCTTAAGTATTTTTAAACAAAACAATGTTTATTCTATGAATTCAGTTAACATTTTATAAACACACAGTAAACATTTTATCAACTACCAACACAACTACCCCCCACAGATACGGTACTCTATATGTAACCCGTAACAACTTTCCTCACAACATCCATAAGCCAAACACCCTTTTTAACAAAGCAGTAGGTATAAATTCTTTACACAAGACAGTGATCAATTTTAAATTATCAAGTGATCTGGACACCTTTTAGCATGCAGAGAGAGAGACAAAATGAACCTTCCTTGTCTGAATTCAGCTTTCAACTGCCTAAAACGAATGTAAAACACAAAGCCACAAACAGCTTCCAGCTCAAAACGAAAGTAAAAGCCAGAGACACAACCCAGCTCCACCCACACAATTACATCACTGCAGCTATTTGATAATCAGCCATTTCTTAAAGGTACACTCATTACACCTCACCCTCAGCACCTTGTACATTACGTCTGCGAACCCCTGCCAGAACACCTTAATTTTCAGACATACCAAAACATGTGAAAATGCCGTGCACTTCCCACACCTGCCCTCGACCCCTTCAAAGAACCTGCTCACCATGGCCACCATCATATGTGCCGTTTGAACTACCTTAAACTGGATAAGGCTGACCAAGATGCATTCACCCTCTTCACAGCCTCCTCCCACAACCCAGCCTCCATTTCACACACACACCCCCGTTCATCCTCCCATTTCCGTTTGGCTTCCCTGATCGGGGATCCCTCCCCGTCCATTAGATGCTTGTAGATATCAGACACTTTGCCCTCCCCTATTGTTTCCTTCAATACCACCTTATCCTGTAATCCCGGGAGTGGCAAAACGGGAAAGGACAGCAACTGCTTCCTCATAAAATCCCAGACCTGTAAGTATCGGAACCTGTTCCCACTGGGCAGCTCATATTCCTCCTTCAAGTCCTCTAAACTTACAATGCTTACCCCCCCACAAACAGGACCCCAAACCGCTCGATCCCTGCCTGTTGCCACCTTCGAAACCTTCCCCAGTGCAAATCTGTGATTACCGCAAATTGGTGTTCACACCGAGGCACCTTCCAACCTCAGATTCTGCCGCCACGGTCCCCACACCTGCAGGGCTGCCACCACCACAGAGCTCGTGGGGTACTTGGCCGGCGAGAACGGCAGAGGTGCAGTCAGCAATACCTCTTGGGGGGGAACAATTTATTGACAAAACTCCGCACCTGAAGGTACCTAAACATGTCCGAGCTGACAA
This sequence comes from Scyliorhinus torazame, assembly GCF_047496885.1. NCBI lineage: Eukaryota > Metazoa > Chordata > Chondrichthyes > Carcharhiniformes > Scyliorhinidae > Scyliorhinus > Scyliorhinus torazame. The sequence continues at coordinate 145,433,991 of NC_092716.1, read as the reverse complement.
CCCAAATTTTTCCTTCAATTCCCCCAGGTTTGCAAACCGCCCCTCCAGGAATAAATTGTTCACTCTCTCCAGCCCTTTCTCTTTCCATTCCCCAAATATGCCATCCGGCCTTACTGACTCAAACAGGTGATGAGCACAAATGGGAGCCAGCCTTGAGGTTGCCACCCAGCTTAAAATGCTGGTGGAGTTGCAGCGCTAGACCCCTGCTGGTCACTCCCTCTAAAAGACCCCCTCTGAATCCCTATCTGCCCAAATAAAGCTGGGAACAAGCCGCTCAACTGTTCGAAAAAACGACTTGGGCAGGAACACCGGGAGACATTGAAATAAAAACAAAATTCTTGGCAAGATATTTTAGACCCAGCCCACCAAAGATAATGAGAGACTATCCCACCTCTGTACGTCACCTTCACTCTACTCACCAGGCTTGTATAATTCACCTTCCAGATCCTTGGACCCCCAAGTATTGAAAACTAGTTCCCACTAACTGAAATGGCAACCCCCTCCCTAATCTAGTATTCCTTTGGATGCACCAACCACAAAATATTCACTCTTCCTTATGTTCAACTTCAACGGGGCCGCATACAGCAGCGTACCCATGACACAAACCCAGGACCGAACCCAAACCTCTCCAGCACCACAAAGAGTGTCCCCATGTCCCCACTCCACCGGTCAAAAACCTCCGCATCAAATGATATGTTTATCTTTGATTCTGGCCCGGCCATATGGGTAAGCACCACATTCAACATCTACCTCACTGGATGACAACTTCCGTCCCTTCACAATCCTTGTCTGGTTTTCACCCACCACCTCTGGAAGGCAAGGCCTGAATGCCAACATCTTGGCCAATAACTTGGCATCTGCATGCAACAGGGAGATCAGACGATACAACTCACACTCTGTGGGGTCCTTATCCTTTTTCAGCAAAAGAGAGATAAAAACCTGCCCTGGTGTCTCCGAAGGGCGCACTCTGAAAGAATCCCTAAATATGCCCAGCAAGAACGGAACCAAACTTCTTATAAAATTCCACCAGAGACCCATGTGCCTCCTCCAAACCCAGTGGCACCTACAGATCCTCCTACAATTGCTCCCCCACCTTGGGAAACTCAAAACCACCCAGGAACTCTGCCATTGCCCGCTCATCCTCCGGTGGCTCCGACTTATACAACCTCTCATAAAAGGCCCTGAACACTTCATTCACCTTATCCGGGACAGTGACCAGCTTGTCCTCCAAATCCCGAACCTGAATTATCTCTCTGGTCATCTTCTGCACCTTAGCTGGTGAGCAAAGAGACAACTGATCTTCCCATACTCATACACCATTCCTTTTCCTTGCCTCATTTGGGGCACCACCCTGTCCGTGGACAACAGGTCAAACTGCAATTGCAGTTTATTTCCTGCCTGCCAAGAGCTCCAGGATTGGGTCCCTTGCATATCTACGATTACCCCTTGAAACCCATCCACCAGTTTCTGTCACTTCTCCCTCATCTCCCCATCCACATGTGCCTTATATGATCTCTTCTCTGATCACCGCCTTCAACCCTTCCCACAAAGCCGAGGGTGAGACCATCTTGCTATCGTTGTGTTGTACATAATCCCGTATGGCCCTCAATATCTTCACCCCGAACCCCCAAGACCGACAGCAGCCCTACGTCTAACCTCCACCCCCTCCGATGCTCCCGGCTGTCGCCCCGCTGACCACCCACAATGGCCCATGGCTCTGCGGAATACCATCCCCATACCACAGTCCCTACACTCCACCCCTGCACCCCACCCCCAATCCCAGCACCCCAACCCCCACTCTCCAACCCATCACCCCTGCACTTTACCCCAGCCCCACCCTCCACCATACCACTACCACCCCCCAAACGGACGCCACCTGCTGGAGAGGCAGCATGCAGCCCACCTAATGGAAAAACCCACAGGAGCCCATACAGGGGAGTGCTGGACGGGACTACGAAGCGTATCGCTGGCAAGGGCAGTGACAACCGCCGGTACCCTTGGCAGCAGGGGTGGGGGCGCCCGCCACGCTGCCGGGCACCGATGGGGAGGGAGCGACATGCGGGGCCACCATGTAGCCCATTGGACCTGGTTAGGCATGGGGGTACGCACCATGCTAACATGTTGCCCTTCCACCCCCTGCAAACAACGGATATTGGAATTCAACCAGCGTGGTGACCTTCCTCCTTCCTCGTCGCTGCAGTGCTGGGGGATGCACTCCGGTTGTACGACCCGGAGCTGCTTAGGGAGGAGGACCCTGCGGCAGCAGAGCCTGACCCAGAGGAACAGGAGGCAGTTGGTGAAGATGGAGAGCCAGCCGTCCAAAAAGCCGAGGAAGAGGAGGTGCAAAAGATGCGCTCGCTTGAGGCCTCCCATGTGCCGGCACATATCCGGAGTCCGCAGATTGACTTGGAGACCCGTTACAATGATGCTCAAGCAACGACCTGGGGCGTGATCGAGCAGTGCTTCAGCATCCTGAAGATGCGGTTCAGGTGCCTGGATAGCGCGGGAGGGTTGCCCACATCGTGTTGGCCTGCTGCATCCTCCACAGCATCGCGCAGCAGAGAAGCAATGTGCTGGAGGAGGAGGATGACTGTCAGTCCTCATCCGATGAGGAGGATGCAGGGAAGGGTGAGGATGGGCAGGACATGGGGCCCGGGCAGGCACGGGAGGTCGCACAATGTGTGTACTTGGGCCAACACGCACAGGACGCTCGTCTCCAGGTTCACCAAGTAGGGGGGGACTGGACAGGGGCACAGACACCGCATCGCTTGCACAGCACCCCGCCGCCCAACCTGCCTCACCATGGCGTGCGGGCCCTGGGTTGGCAATAACCGCGAGTCGGGGCCCATGCGATGGAGGATGATGACAACCAACTCCTGGATGAGCCCTGGTGCTCCGCATTGTTCGGCAATGTCTGGCGCCTGACCACAGTAGCACTTACTACCGTCCACCTGGGTGGTCCCTACATGAAAGCTGGCCATTCCGTCACGTGGTCCCATCAAATACTAGGGCTGGCGGAGGAAGGTCGATGATGGGGGGGGGGGCCGGGGGGGGGGGGGGTGGGATACCAGAGCAGTGAGCGTTGGCTGAACTGCGGACCCTGGGCCAAGCTCACCCATAACCCCCAACCATTCCACCACCCCCCCTCCTCTGCGGCCAGCCCACACCTCACACCCTTTCGTCAGAGCACCGAGACAGGTTGTAATGTTGTACACAGGTGTTTAATGTGAACAAATATATGCAGGTTTGTGCCCTAACCATTAATGCTATACTGTGTCCTGCACCCTTGCCAACTTAACTGGTATCTACTTTCCTGGCCTTCGCTCCCAGCACTAAATCTAGGTGGATCCCCAGTCTTTACATCAGGAATGGAGGCGACCTGTTGTGATTCCCGTCATTGACCTGGGTCCCCTGTGGCAACCGTCTTCTGGGACGACTGGACCTGGATGGGCCCAGCTGCTGCTTGGGTGTCCCAGTTGGCATGGTGCCTCCGAGTTCTGCCCGCTGCCCATGTGATGCGCCAGGGGAGCCCAAGGCGCTGGGGTGTTCTGGCACCTCCCCTGTGGGAATCACCAGTAGGGGCCCCATCGCCTCATCCTCCCTCAGGGTGCCTGATAGCTCCCGGGCTACTCCTTGAGAAGGGGATGCGAGCGGAGCTAAACCATGAGGTTCCCCCGTCACCTGACACTTCCTGTCCTGGAGGCCTGCTCTCGTTTTGACCAGGGTCTGCATTCTCGTGGCAATGGAGCACAGGGAGTTGACCACACCAGTCTGAGACTGCACCACATCACGCTGCGACAGAGCCACCACCTTTGGGCATGTGGCACATCAGCCAGTGACTGTGCCATTTCTCTCTGGGACTGGGCCACCTCCCTCTGGATTTGGGCCATGTTGGCCAGCACCTTGGCAATGCCACCAATGGCCTCAGCCATGGCCCGCTGCATTCACCGCCATCGCCGAGTTCCTCAGGGTCCAAGGGGTGATCAACGGGGCGAATATTGCCCTATGGGCACCTGCAGATAACAGCCGACTCTTCACAAACCGAAAGAGGTTCCATTCAATTAACGTGCAGCCATTAGCTGTGCATCATGTATGTCAGTGCCTGATACCACCTAGGCAGTGTACGCGGCACCTTCATCCTAACACATTCAGACTCATCGATCGACAGTTCCAACGTGCCACAGCAAAAAACCGCACTGACTTCCTCAGAAGACAAACATGGGACACAACCGACAGAATACCCTTCGTCGCCCAATACTTTCCTGGAGCGGAGAAACTACGACATCTTCTTCACAGCCTTCAACACGTCATCGATGAAGATGAACATCTTGCCAAGGTCATCCCCACACCCCCACTACTTGCCTTCAAACAACCGCGCAACCTCAAACAAACCATTGTTTGCAGCAAACTACCCAGCCTTCAGAACAGTGACCACGACACCACACAACCCTGCCATGGCAATCTCTGCAAGACGTGCCAGATCATCGACATGGATACCACCATTACACGTGAGAACACCACCCACCAGGTACACGGTACATACTCGTGCGACTCGGCCAACGTTGTCTACCTCATACGCTGCAGGAAAGGATGTCCCGAAGCGTGGTACATTGGCGAGACCATGCAGACGCTGCAACAACGAATGAACGGACATCGCGCGATCACCGGGCAGGAATGTTCCCTTCCAGTCGGGGAACACTTCAGCATTCACGGGCATTCAGCCTCTGATCTCCAGGTAAGCGTTCTCCAAGGCGGCCTTCAGGACGCGTAACAATGCAGAATCGCCAAGCAGAAGCTTATAGCCACGTTCTGCACACATGAGTGCGGCCTCAACCGGGACCTGGGATTCATGTCGCATTACATTCATCCCCCACCATCTGCCCTGCGAAATCCTACCAACTGTCCTGGCTTGACACAATTCACACCTCTTTAACCTGGGGTTACCCCATCTCTGGATCTGTAAAGATTTAATCACCTGCTAATGCTCGCATTCCAAGCATTGTCTGGCATCTTTGAATCTGTCTATATATATGTTTCTGGAACATACCTCTTCATTCACCTGAGGAAGGAGCAGCGCTCCGAAAGCTAGTGACATCGAAACAAACCTGTTGGACTTTAACCTGGTGTTGTAAGACTTCTTACTGTGCTCACCCCAGTCCAACGCCGGCATCTCCACATCATGACTAACACATTCAAGCAGTGTTGACCTGCGTGGCACGCCTTGTCAGCACCACCTCCTGATCCTGCAGGTGGTTGGAACCCTCCAACTGCACCTGCAGGTGCTGAATGCTTGTCGACAACCCCTCTTGTAGTTCCTGGCTCCACGACGGCATTTCCACGATTGATGGAACCGTCTGTTCCACAAGCCAGAAATCCGTCTGGACAGCAGCCGCCCTCTGACCGTCTGCCCCTCCGGGAATTCCTCCCTCCACCTGATGTACCGGTGCATCTGTGTTGTGTTCACCAGATGTTGCCCCAAGAGCCTCACTAAATTGCTCAACTGAGGTGAGTATCTCTGGAAGGGTGGAGGCTGTTGGAGACAGCTGTGACGGGAAGTCATTGTCAGCCCCGAACTCGAGCTCCAGGGTGCCTAGGGATGCGGGGTGAGAGCTCCCATCCTAGTCAGCCTCGTCCTCATCACTGGTCGACATACAGGATTCTGGCTGTGGCTGGAATCGGGGGAAGGGGACAGTTTGGCCTGCCCCATCACTAGCAGCTCCTGCAAGACACAAGACAAGATGCATGATTGCATTGTGGGCCGGCGGGGGAGAAGTAGGGATATATTGGGAAGTGGATGGTGGAGGGGGTTCTGCGGTTGGTGGTGGGTGTGGGAGTGGTGTGAGGATGCTGGTGTGGGAGGGGTGAGCAGGTCACACACGTGCCATAGGGAACAGCAACTCAGTGGGGTCTCACTTTCTCGCGTGATTTCGACCTCTGCCCTGGCGACTGCCCTTTCTTCGGGGCCACTTACCACGTCCAGTGCCCTCTGCTCTGTTGCAGTGAGGGTCCGGCGGTCCCCCTCCAATTTCCATCCGCTTCCGGTGGTTGTGCGCGGCCTTCTCCTGTGGGAGGAAGGTGTGGGGCAGAAAAGGTACAGCGTTAGACTGTCTGACGCATGCAGCCCAGGAGGTGGGTAGTTGGTGGCTTCAGTGGCCAGGGCAGCCGACCATGGTGGCCGGTATGATGCTGGCATGTAATGCAGGGTGGTGGTTCGGTCGTCCTGCAGGTGGAGGGGGGTGGGGTTACGGGCGTGTTCGACGGAGATTAGTGCCAGGGGCTGACTACACACCCTGGCCGCCCTGAGGAAGTTGTGCAGTTTTTTTCCTGCAATCTGGTCAGTCTGGATGGTTTTGCCCATGGCGTGACCTCCTCTGCCACCTGCAGGCCCGGTGAACATCAGTGGCTTGCGGTCTCCTCCCTACCCGGGGTACAGAACTGCCCGCCTCTCCTCCACGGCGTCCAGCAGGGTCTCCAGTTCCGCGTCGGTGAACCTCGGGGCCGCCTGTATTGCTGCTAGTTTGTTGGCTGGGGTGGTGTGTGTGTGTGGAGTGAAGTTTGTAGATGTGGCTGCAGCTTGTCAGCCTCCTGAGTGTCAATCCTGGACCTGGCGAATCCTGCACTAGTTCGCATTGGAATCGATTGTGTTCCACGTGGTGCCAATGCTAGCCCCTGAACAGTCGTTGAATTGGTCCCAGTGCGGCACCAGTTTTGCTGTCGTCGAACTCCATAAATTCAGCCCCGTCAACACTTACACTCATGACGGAGAATCCAGCTGCATGTCAGCTCCCATATTTAAATGTGCAAAGACACTTGCCATCTTTACTGGCAACCCAACTACCTTGTAAGGGGTCTCTCAGCACCTCACCCCCCCCGCCCTCGAGTCAGCCATTACCACCATGATGCATCATACCTTCACCACCAATTCTTGGCCCCAGGCCCACTTATGATGGCCACCTGCCCCACTAAACCCGTGAGACAAAGAAAATCCCCTGGTCACTGTTAGCTCCCAAGCCCCCCCATCTCCCACTCCTACTCCCTCCCTCCCCAAGCTGGCAGACTGTCTGCCTCCTCAGCTAACCCTTCCCCTCAAACAAACATTCTGGACTCATCGAGCTTTGCCAAGCCGGCCCAACAAGTCGCAGCTCCTCCACAATACCACTCCCGTCCACTAACCTACCTCTTAGAGCTAGCAAGGTCCCACCCACAAAAGGCCAACCACACCATCCCCCTAGCCCATTCCCCCTACACCCTTGTCCAAATTTCAGCATCATTCTCATGCTCTTCCTTCCCTCCAATCACCATATCAATCCACCTACTTTACCATCCCCCATGACCCTGGCCCCAAGAAAAGTCCCCCCACCGACTTCCATGAAAAAGAAGAACAAAGTTATAACACAATATATTGTAATATTTACACCAACCTGACCTAACTTTCATATATACAATTCCACCAACCCTCCTGAAGCTAGTCCCAGTCCTTTATCCTTGATGAAGGCCTCAGCCTGCTCCGATGTCACAAAATAGTGAACCTTTGAGTTCAACAGGACTCTCGGTGTCGCTGGATACACCACCCCAAACTGCACACCCTTGTTACACAGTACCGCCTTCGCCTTATTAAAGTCCACCTGCTTCGCCAGCTCCTTGCCAATGTTCTGATTGATGTGCACTGTGTGCCCATCCCAATCAATGTGCCTATTCTTCTTGGCCCAGCCCAGGACCCACTTCTTCCTCTGAAACTGTGAAAGTTGACGATCACCGTCGTGGAGGTTCGTTCGGCCGTGGCTTCTGCCGCAGAGCCGGATGAACCCTGTCCAATTCCGGAGAGGAGAACACTTCATTTCCCCCGCCATACCAATCGAGAGAACCTCTCTGCAAAATACTTGGTTTAGTATCGGGCTATTTGCTCCCTCCGCCCGGCAACCCACCACTCTGAGATTCAGGCGCCTGGACCCGTTCTCCAGATCGTGAACTTTAGTCTTGAGGCCTTCATTCCTCTCCACCACAACCAGCATTTCAGCTTCCAATGTGGCAAGCTGAACTTCATGCCTCGACAAGGCCTCCTACATGCCCTTCAGGATTTACCCTAGCTCTTTCACAGTTTGGGCCACCTTGCCCAATTGCTCTCGTATTGGGCCCAATACCTCCTTGATGATGATTTTAAATGACTCTTTAATCTCCTTTCCTTGCTGCTCAAATTGCTGTCCATCTGCCTTCCAAACTTCTCCAACTCCTGCACCATCACCCCTGCCTGCGTTTCTAACGTGATGGGCGTTGCCACCTCTGCCATCTTTTCTTTCCCCTGATTTCTTTGTTGGGCTACCTGCCAGGAGTTTATGAATTAAATGAATGAAAATCGCTTATTGTCACAAGTAAGCTTCAAATGAAGTTACTGTGAAAAGCCCCTAGTTGCCACATTCCGGCGCCTTTTCGGGGAGGCTGGTACGGGAATTGAACCGTGCTGGCCTGCCTTGATCTGCTTTGAAAGCCAGCTATTTAGCCCAGTGTGCTAAACCAGCCCAGTTTATTTCCTGTGGCCTTTTTCGCCGAGGCTTTTAACATTCCTCTGTTGACTATCTTCTCCACACCAACCTGCTGGGTTGAACACAAAATCTCCCAAAAAACAGGCAAAAAGGTTCAAAATACAACGCCCCTGGCAGGGGCCACTTTTCGTGTAACTTGCTTTCGCATGACGTCACCGGAATTCTCCACCGGGAATAATTTTAAACCAAAGTGATTCAGTATCTTGGGTCGTGAGACTGCAACATGAAAAAGTTGTTCGCAGACCAAGAACATATTCATTTACGCTATGACTGAGTCAGAAATGCAGATAATATGTCAGAAGGTAATACTGCTGTGGGCTTTCACCAGGAAGTTGTTCCTGTGTTTCCGTGTTTTCTCGTTGACTCTGCTGGAGGAGTAGAAGAGGAAGGTTCATGTTCAGATTCTCAATCTACTTCTTCACCACTGATTCCAGCTCAACCATTACAAGATTAACCAGAGGTATTGCGTAGATCGCGACACAATCGCAGTGCTCCTGGCAGTCTTCCATACAGCTAAGACATTACTTTTGTTGTATTTCTGTCCTCATGAGGGATTGAAATATAAGGGTGGAGGAGTGTTACAGATTGTCAGTTTGATTATAGAGTGTTCTTATAAGCCTTTCTCCTATATAATTTGTTTACTGGTATCTTTTAAGGGTTCTGAGCATGTGCGAGCTTCGGTGGGCTTTTCAGTCTGCAAGGGTGACATGTAAGCAAGACCTGTTTTTCAATTGCCCCTGTTTACATACGTATTACTGTTACTACTGTTCTGCTGAGCTACCATTATTGTCAAACTTTATTATTTATTTATTTAAAGAAGTTTATTCTTTTGAACAATGCATTCAACTACCTTCTTTGCGGTCTCAAGTTACCACAGGTGGGATTTGCAATGCGTGATTACCCTACACCTAGCCCCAATGAGGCAAGTAACATACAAAATCTGGGCTTCCTGACATCAACTTGATTGCAGAGTGCAACCCAGCATGAAACATGCTGCTGAATTGTAGCATGTTCAGCCCAGGTGCATGTATGGTTAGCATGACACGCAGCTAGCCTTTATTTCTTAAAGGTCTGCCACTCTTGAAGGGGAACTGCAATTATGATACAGCAGATACGAGAACAGTGTCAGGAAGAGTTGGGAAAAGAGGACTGGTCATAGAACAGCAGAGCAGAGATAACCTTGATAGAGGTGTTCAAAATCATGAGGGGGCTGGACAGAGTAGATGGGGAGAAACTTCCTGCTCATAAAAGGGAAAAGAACAGCAGGCACAAATTTAAAGTGATTTGCAAAATAAGTAAATGTGCTGTGAGAAAATGCTTTTCCACACAGTGAGTGGGTTCGGTCTGAAATGCACTGCCTGTAAGTATGGTGGAGGCAGGTTAAATCGAGGCATTCAAGAGGGCATTAGATGATTATCTAATTGGAAACAATGTATAAGGGGGAAAAGGCATGAAAGTGACACTAAATCATATGGCGGCAGAGTGGCACAATGGTTAGCACTGCTGCCTCACAGCTCCAGGACCCGGGTTCAATTCCAACCTCGGGTGACTACCTGTGTGGAGTTTACACTTTCTCCTGGTGTCTGCGTGGGTTTCCTCTGGGTGCTCCGGTTTCCTTACACAGTCCAAAGATGTGCAGATTAGGTGGATTGGACATGTTAAATTGCCCTTGAGTGTCCAAAACGGTTAGATTGGTATATGGGCATAGGGTGGAAATGTGGGCTTAATGTGGACTCAATGGGCTGAATGGCCTCCTTCTGCACTAGGGATTCTATATGGATTCTATAATGCTCATTTGCAGCCACAATTGGCCAAATGGCCTTCTGTGTCATAACAGTTCTGTGCTATATGGCACATACTGAGAAGGGAGCAGTTGGCCAAGGAAAGTCGATTCCGAAGATCTAGCCCTGAGGGCCTGAATAAATTACTGGAAAAGATTCAGTGACCTCACACATGTGATCATACATGCATCTTCAAATTGTGATGAATGTACGAATTGCAGGTATATTGGGCTGGATGCTATGTTTCAGCGGCTAAGTTCCCGCTCGAACGGAGAATTCGTGGGCATTTTATGACAAAAAAATCTGTGCCGACCCTTCACCGATTCCAGGACCGGCTAGCAGCGGGGCCAGGTGAAACTCCCAGCTTGCGCACCGAAAACGTCCGGAAAATAGCCACGTCCCTGCAGCGGTCGCGCCATGCGGACCTGACTCGCCATCCCCGACCCCACAGTCAATCCTCTGGCCACCCCCCACCTGCCCCCCCAGCCCTCGCGGAAGTACCCTCCCCACCGGCCAGCAGCATGGATCCCGGCCGAGTGTGGCGGCGTTGGACACAGTCCGCAGCTGCCACTCCGGGTTCCCGACCGCTGAGACAACAAGTGTCCCGCGCGGTCAGGAACTTGGCCCATCAGAGGTGGAGCATCATGAGAGGGTCTGCCAATGATGCGGCAACGCCGTCGCAACAGCGCGTGACACGATGTCGCCATTTCGGAGGGGGCGGAGCATGGCTGACCGGCGTCAAACCTGCACCGGCCCTGATTTGAGCGTCGGAGTCGATTCTCCATCCGATCGCCGATTACGATGTCGGCGTCGGGCAACGGAGATTCCCGCCCATTGTATTCTATGTAGTTGGTGCAGTAAGGATTAAAATCCTGGGTTAGTATATGACTGCTGCATTCATGTTTTAAAAAACCCTGGTTTGAAAGGCAGCTGGCTTTTTGAGACAGAGGTGCAATTAAACCATTGTAATAGTTGGTCTAATGGAATTTTGTTCATATAAAGAAGGTTCCCTGGAGAATAGGTAATTGGAGACGATGATTCTCCATTGGCCGACGGCGGAATCGTGAAATGCAATTAGGCGGAGAATTGGTTCCGACGCCGAAATTGCAGCAGGTGCTGATTTCATACCAAATCGCAATTCTCCGTCGCCTCGACAGGGGCGTCAGTGCGTTTCAGACGCACGTACAGTAAACGCTGTTTGCATATCATTAGCGGGTCTGACCCGGTATTCTCCGGGGCCTCCACGATTCTCTGCCTACAATGGGCCGAATTCTTGACTGCGAGGTTCACTTGTGATTTTCAAAATTGTGGAACAGCATCCTGGCTGATGTGGGAGAGAGAGGGGATACGGAAAGTGTCCAACATCGTCACAGTTTGCTGACAGTTGTGCCGCTGGCCGGGGGGACTTCTGCCAAGGCCAGGGGGGAGTAGTGGGGCCTGGCCAGGAGGTGGACTCTGGGGTCGGCGTGGACGGGCACAGAGCACCATTGACGCAGCCTGCAAGGCAGCCATGCAGCTGCACATGCCACTGAAGGCCCACTGTGAACTTAGGGCCACAGGTCATTTCGGTGTCCCCCCCCCCCGGGCACTCCCCTAGGTGCCCTCTGGCCCCAGCCGACCCGTCACTAGGATGGGCACACTCCAGCGCAACCAGTGCCATCTTGTCAGCTGGAATGAGCGTGTGTGAGGGTTGTAATGTGTATATGCGGCTGCAGCTTGTCAGCCTCCCTAGTGTCAATCACGGACTCAGCGAATCCCACACCATTTTTCATTGGAATCGATTGGTGCTAGCCCCACCACAGTCGCTGAATTAGTCCAGGATCGGCGCCAGTTTTGCTGTGGTGAAAGTCCACGAATGCTGCCTCGGCGTCAACAGGAATGGAGAATCCAGCCCATTGTGTTCAGCTTAGTAAGATGATGTACTTAGTGGAAGGAGCCAGGGACTGAAGCAGTCACGGATGAAGTTTTCAGTTTTGAAATTCAGTTTTAGATTGGTATGTGGACAGACCAGCACCTGCTATCAAAACAGTGAGTTTTGATCTGTCTGTGAATAAGAGCAGTTTCTCTCAAAACAGGGAATTAAAAATGTATCTGTGAAGAGGACAGGAGCAATGTCCCAAATGCTGGCACGTTACCAGTAGTTTGAGATCGGCAAGAATCTGGAAGTTGGATCCTGAAGGATATCTCTTTCTCAAAGCAGGGTATCCAAGATATATCTATTAAGCAAGTATACCTGGATCTGCTGTGTTTAACAGTGGATTTTGCCCTGAGCTGGGTGTTGTTTGAGTGGAGATAAAGATAGCAGTTAGGAGTTCTTGTGTGGTTGTAATGTTAAGCATTGTTTAATTTTATCCTATTGTCTTTATGTTATTAAAGCTAGTAACACTGTGTAGTGATAAAGTTTGTTTTAATATACCGTGGCGGGACTCTCCATTGGCTGATGCCAGAATCGGGAAATGCAATTCGGCGGAGAATAGGTTCCAATGCCAAAATCGCGGCAGGCTCAAAATTGTACGCCAAATCTGAATTCTCCATCACCTTGAGAGTGGCGTCAACGGAATGCACATGCAGTAAACACCGTTTGCATATCATCAGCAGGCCCGGCCCGGTATTCTCCAGGCCCTCTGGGATTCTCATTCCCACAATGAGCTGAGTTCCCAACGGCTTGGTTCATTTGTGCTTTTAAAAATCGTAAAACTGGTGCCATGGTTGATGAGGGAGAGAAAGAGAAGGTAGGACATAGAGAGGCGCGACTGTGGGTTGCCGGACCGGACACTGGCCAGGTTGGCTGGCGAGGGGGGGCCTTGCGGGGGCAAGGGTGGGGGGAGGGCAGGGGAATGGCCAGGTGCCCGGGTTGACACCCCATGGGACTGGGGCGGTGTCTAGTCACGGACTGCCCTTCGCCCTTACCGCAACCTGCAAGGCAGCCATCTTGCTGCACACCTCACTGACTACCCATCTTTCCCCTGGTTCTGCAGAGTGTCACCGGCCATATGGGTGCAGGTGGTTGGACTCCTCCAATTGCACCTGCAGGTGCTGCATGTTCAACAACAACCCCTCATGCACCTTCACAATTGATGGGACTGTCCGTTCCAGAAGCCTGAAACCCGTCGTCACCTTCCCTCCATCGTCCACCCCCTCGGATGTTCCTACTTCCACCTGCTGTACCGGATCAACTGTGTGGTGCACACCAGATAGTGTCCCAGGAGCATCTTCACTAAAGTGCCCAACCGAGGTGAGTGTCTCTGTAATGGAGGAGGGTGTTGGGACAGCTGTGACGGAAAATCATTGTCATCGTCTGACTTGAGCTCCGGGGTCTCCTGAGCTTCGGGAGATGGGCTGCCATCCAAGCTGCTTTCATTGTTGTCCGGTTCACGGGGCGACTCCGGCTGTGGCACTGGTTAGAACACAGAACATACAGTGCACAAGGAGGCCATTCGGCCCATCAAGTCTGCACCGATCCACTTAAGCTCTCACTTCCACCCTAACCCCGTAACCCTAATAACCCCTCCTAACCTTTTTGGACTCTAAGGGCAATTTATCATGGCCAATCCACCTAACCTGCACGTCTTTGGACTGTGGGAGGAAACCGGAGCACCCGGAGGAAATCCACGCAGACACAGCGAGAACATGCAGACTCCGCACAGACAGTGACCCAGCGGGGAATCAAACCTGGGACCCTGGCGCTGTGAAGCCACAGTGCCATCCACGTGCTACCGTGCTGCCCTGGGGGCGGGCAATGCCAGATGGACCCGCCCCATCACCAGCAGGTTCTGCAAGACAGAAGGCAAGATGCATGATTAAACTGCGAGGGATGGTGGGGGTGTGGGGGGACTGGTGAGGGTGGTGTGGGGTGAGGTTGGTGTGTGGGGTTGAGGTTGGTGTGGGAGTGAGGGTGGTGCTGGGTGGTGTGGGGGTGAGAGTGCTGTTGGTTGGGTGAGGGTGGTTTGGAGGTGAGGGTAGTTGGGCAGCGTTGACAGTTGTTGCAGGAAACCGCAACTAAGTGGGGCCTCACTTTGCCCGCGGCCAAACTACCTCAGCGACCTCCCTTTCCAATGGGCCGCCGACCACAGCCAGGGCCCTCTGCTCAGAAACAGTGAGAGGCCGCAGGTCCGGCGGCCGCCCTCCTGTCTTCTCTCACTCCCGGTGATCGTGCGTGGTCTTCTCGGAGGGGGGGGGGAATAGAAAACTACAGTTGTCAGACAGTTCGACGCATGCAGCCCATGTGGTAGGTAGCTGGTGGCTTCAGTGGCCAGGGCACCCGGACCTGGCGGCTGGTATGGATACCAACATGTGGGTGGGGTGGGGATTGGGGGGGGGCAGTGGTGTTGGCTTTCGGGGTATGTGGGACACCGCTGCCTACTCACCCTGGCTGCCCTGAGGAGGCTGTGCAGTTTTTCTATGGCATTGCTGGCCGGTTTGGATGACATTGCCCATGGCACTGACCGCCTCTGCCACCTGCGCCCAGGCATGGTGAATGACAGCGGCTGGCAGCATCCTTCCTAGCCCAGAGTACAGGACCTCTCCTCCATGGCGTCCAAGAGGGTTTTGAGCTCTGCATCCGTGAACCTTGTTGCCGCACTCCTTACTGCCACCTTGTTGGCTGGGATGGCGTCTGTGGGGGTTGAAGTGTGTCTCTGCTGCTGCAGCTTGTCAGCTTCCTAACCGTCAATTGCGAAACCGGCAAATACGGCACCATTTCTCATTAGAATCGATTATATTCCATGTGGCTCGCTTGCTCGCGCCTTAACAGTAGCAGAATCGGTCCAGGTGCACCGCCAGTTTTGCTGTCGCGAAAGTCCACGAATTCTGCGCCGGCGTCAACATTTAGTCTCAGAAACGGATATCTCTGTGCATGGAATCACTCCTGGAGCGAAGTATCTTACAAATTAACTAAAATATTAGGGTTTCTGTCTGATATCCTAGAAGCTGCTGGGGTCTGGTCTGGGATCGTAATAAAACGGTGTTTCCTGACCACTGCATCACCAAATCTCACACTGCTCAATTAACCACAGTCCCATCACTCACCCACCAACAATCAGGGATCATGCTTAATATTAAGCTGAGGGGCAGCATGGTGGCGCAGTGATTAGCACTGCTGCCTCACAGCGCCGAGGACCCGGGTTTGATTTTGGCCACGGGTCATCGTCCGTGTGGCATTTGCACATTCTCCCCGTGTCTGCATGGGTCTCACCCCCACAACCCAAAGATGTGCGGGAGAGGCTAAAATGCCCCTCATTTGGAAAAATTTTAAAAAACATGCGGCTCCATTTGCACTTGCTAAGAATGTCAACCTCAGACCCACCATTTACAATGTCTACATGTGGCATGGTTCAATGAAAATGTAGAACTTAAATGGGACCCAGAAATTATCCAGGTATCAAGTTTCCTAACCAGACTTAAGCTCAAGCCAATGGTGTCGTGAACACATTTAATTTTCTTGTTTTCAGATGTTTGTGGGTACATGCTGGCAACCAGAATTGGAAGTTTTACCTCTCCAAATTTCCCAGGACTTTATCCTAACAATGCTGACTGCAAGTGGCTAATTCGGATTGCTCGCCGTTACAAGGTATGTAAAAGTTGAAAAGCAACGTCATCAGAAATTTAAAAAAATATTAAGCCACCTCGGCCTTATAGTGAGTTAGAAAGCTTCGGAAGGGAAAGGAGATTCAACTTAAAGGAGTTGAGAATTTTTCAAGTGCAACCTGGTGGGATAATTGTGATGAAAGTGGTTTGTTTGGATGTCATACCATGGTAAGGGAAATAACAAAAGAGGAAATATTAACAGATCTCGCAAAACATCAGCTATTCTCTGTATTAATTTAATACAGAATAGAAAACCAATGTCCAAATTTGCTAAAGACACAGATATAGGTATTATAGTAAGCACTGTAGCTGATAGGATGAAATTGCAAAGTATTACCATCCCCAGACCAGACCCCAACATTTGGTAGGATGCCGGACAGGAACCCAAATATTTTATTTAATTTTTAAGACCGTGAGAAAAGGATACTTCGCCCCAGGAATGACTCGACACACAAATAGAGATATTCTACATTAAAGCAAACTTTATTATGAATACAGTATTAAACTAACAATAATATCATACAAGAAATAGCTTATAATTACTAGTTGTTAATGCTTAACAATAAAGTGAGACGCTAACTTCTAACTGCTATTTTTTTTACCTCCAATCAAGCAAAATCCATCTCAGTTCAAAATCTACTTTCAAATACTATTAGCAAACACAGGAATACTTGCTCTATCAAGATGTCTTGGAGAAACTGCTTTGAGAGAGAGAGACCCTTCAGGAAACAGCCTGTGGATTCGTGACTGTGCCAAACTACTGTTTAACTTGCCAGCATTTGGCAAAAAGTTCCTTTACCTATAATCTCAACACCTGACTGCTTCAACCCCTGGCCCTTCCTATTAACTACATCATCTCTATCCCACTAATTGGGTGATGTCCAAGTTATTAATCTAAACGCAATTGGCAGAATTCTCCATTTGGGAGACTATGGGCGAGATTCTCTGTTTCCCGACGCCGATTTCATAATTGGCGATCAGGTGGAGAATCCATATTTACGATGGAATTGGGGGTGGCGCCTGTTTTACGCATGTTGCGCTTGCTCAGCCCGCTCTGAAATGGTTTCATCGTGGCGCGCTCCGCAGACCGTTGGGAGGGCCTTAGAATGTCACCTGAAGGCCCTCCCCTGATGCTCCGCCTCCAATGGGCTGGATTCATGGCAGTGCGGGGGACATGCGGGAACCTGGCATGGTGGCTGCGGACTGTGTCCAGCGCTGCCACAATCGGGCGGGAGCAATGCTGCTGGCCGGGGGGTGGGGGCTTCAGCGAGGACTGGGGGGACTGGTGAGGGTTGGCGAGGGGGTGTCCAGAGAGGGGCACTACCTGGCAGGCCGGGTCCGCACACAGCCGACGCCATGGACCATGCAATTCTCCGGCCATTTATTTTGAGAAGGCTGGGCATTTTAGGTGGCGCGGCTGCTAGCCCCTCATAGGTCGGAGATCCGGGCAGCGACGATCCCCTCCCCCTCTCACACCCGCACTGCTCAGGAAACCCCAGCTCCAGATTGCCTGAGGGCCCTCCCTTAGTGTGTTCCAAGCACTCAAGTGTGATTTCACTGCATTACCTCACTTTGATGTGGTCAATGTTCAGAAACATTTGGGTTTAACCATGTAGGCCACAGAACAATGAAAGGAGATGAATGAATCAAAGCTGCAGATGGTTTGTAGATGCTGTCAATCACAGACCAATACTAGAAAGCTATGAATGGCTTGCAGTTAATGGATCTGTGGGAGCCAGACGCAGATCACAGTTCCTCTCCTCCCAGGAGAGCTGCCAGATAAGTGTAACAGCTGTTCTCACTGCCCCCATCTGGACAGCTCTCTAGCTTCCAGAGGTTTCTTTTCTGGGTGTGGGGTCTTTGTGGGGGGGGAGTCAGTTGGGGGTGGGGGGGGGGGGGTCCCTTTTGGTCTCCATATTACACAAGTCCCTGGAGGGGGGTTCCCCTATTAGAGGGGTCTCTGGGAGTCCCCCTATTAGAGGGGTGCCTGTGGGTGGGTGTCCCTATTACAGGGGTCACGTGGGGGGTCTCCCTATTACAGGGATCCTCCTGGGGTCCGTTTATTACTGGGGTCCCTTGAGAGAGCTCCCTATTACAGGGGTCCCTGGGTGGGGGGTCCCCTATTGCAGGGATGCCTGTGGAGGGTCCCCCTATTACACGGGTCCTTGTGGAAAGGATGTGGGGGAGTTTGGTAATGGAGACACGGGCAGGCAGGGCATTGCTGGAGGGGGAAATGGCCCTTAAATGGGGTTGGGTGGTCTCTGCCAGTATGACCCTGGGGTGGTGGACCTTGCGGTGGGCCAAAGGGGCAACCGTGATTCCAGGCCACAGGGACTGGAGAATCATGGAAAGCCGGAGCACAGGTTGCCGGGCTCACTAAATGGATGCAAATGGGTTATTAAGACCCATTTTCATTTATGTCCATGCTCCCATGGCGTGTGGCATGGATAGTTCTCGCCACCAGAGGGGGGGTGGGAGCACAGTGATTCGGTCGGCAACGGGCATCGATCTCGAATTTTCCCCGACCCCTGGGTTTCTGTCCCATCGGGGAACCTGATCCGGCATCCCGGGACGAAGAATCCTGCCCAACGTCTCTCATTATCTACTCCCCAGGGAAGCTTCTTTCCAGAAACAAAATTCTATTTGCCCTATTTAGGTAAATGATCTACATGGTTAGAATGAACAAAGAACAAAGAAATGTACAGCACAGGAACAGGCCCTTCGGCCCTCCAAGCCTGTGCCGACCATGCTGCCTGCCAAAACTAAAATCTCCTGCACTCCCGGGGTCCGTATCCCTCTATTCCCATCCTATTCATGTATTTGTCAAGATTCCCCTTAAACGTCACAATCGTCCCTGCTTCCACCACCTCCTCCGGCAGCAAATTCCAGGCACCCACTACCCTCTGTGTAAAAAAACTTGCCTCTTACTTCTCCTCTAAACCTTGCCCCTCGCACCTTAAACCTATGCCCCCTAGTAATCAACCCCTCTACCCTGGGAAAACGCCTCTGACTATCAACTCTGTCTATGCCCCTCATAATTTTGTACACCTCTATCAGGTCGCCCCTCAACCTCCGTCGTTCCAGTGAGAACAAACCGAGTTTATTCAACCTCTCCTCATAGCTAATGCCCTCCATACCAGGCAACATCCTGGTAAATCGCTTCTGCACCCTCTCTAAAGCCTCCACATCCTTCTGGTAGTGTGGCAACCAGAATTGAACATTCTCCTCCAAGTGTGGCCTAACTAAGGTTCTATACAGCTGCCAATTTTTATACTCAATGCGGCCAATGAAGGCAAGCATGCCGTATGCCTTCTTGACTACCTTCTCCATCTGTGTTGCCCCTTTCAGTGACCTGTGGACCTGTATACCTAGATCTCTCTGACTGTCCTCTTGAGGGTTCTACCATTCACTGTCTATTCCCTACTTGCATTAGACCTTCCAAAATGCATTACCTCACATTTGTCCGGATTAAACTCCATCTGCCATTTCTCCGTCCAAGTCTCCAAACGATCTAAATCCTGCTGTATCCTCTGACAGTCCTCATCGCTATCCACAATTCCACCAACCTTTGTGTCGTCTGCAAACTTACGAATCAGACCAGTTACATTTTCCTCCAAATCATTTATATATACTACGAACAGCAAAGGTCCCAGCACTGATCCCTGCGGAATCACAGTCACAGCCTTCCATTCAGAAAAGCACCCTTCCATTGTTACTCTCTGCCTTCTATGACCTAGCCAGATCTGTATCCATCTTGCCAGCTCACCCCCGATCCTGTGTGACTTCACCTTTTGTACCAGTCTGCCATGAGGGACCTTGTCAAAGGCCTTACTGAAGTTCATATAGACAACATCCACTTGTCATGTGAGAGCACCTTCCAGATGTTTAAGCAATGTACCTTTAAGAAATGGAGCTGATCCTATTACTGAAGTGATGTCAGAGGGTGGGGGGAGCTGAGCTCACTTCTCCTTTTTGAGTTTCAGTTTGAGAACGCAGCTGGGAGTGTATGTGTGTTTTGCTGTGAACTGCATGAAGAAACACAGAGCTGGTCTGTTGATTTCTGCAATCCAAAGACTATAAATATATTGAATGTAACCTAATGTGCTCCAATTTTTGAAGGTTTGAAGTCTTTTGGATGTTTAAAGGAACAGTTTGAAGGATTATTTAGTGTTGTAGTCTTTTGGGGTTATCTTTGAAGTAATGGGTGTTAAGATATTCAATGTTTGTTTTTAAAAGGTTAACTTGAGTTCATAGAATAAACATTGTTTTGTTTTAAAAACCACTTGTCCATTTCTGCTGTATCACACCTGGAGAGAACGCCGTGTGCTTTCCACACCGCAATCTATTAAAGGTTGTGGGTCGGTTGAACTCCATGAAACACTTTGGGGTTCTGTAAACCCGGACCCATAACACACTGCCCTACCTGCATCAATCATCTTTGTGAACTCCTCGAAAAACTCTATCAAGTTAGTGAGATTAGACCTCCCCTTCACAAAACCATGCTGCCTCTCGCTAATACGTCCATTTGCTTCCAAATAGGAGAAGATCCTGTCTCCATAAGACCATAAGACATAGGAGCGGAAGTAAGGCCATTCGGCCCATCAAGTCCACTCCACCATTCAATCATGGCTGATTTCAACTCCATTTACCCGCTCTGTCTCCATAGCCCTTAATTCCTCGAGAAATCAATTTATCAACTTCTGTCTTAAAGACACTCAACGTCCCGGCCTCCACCAGCCTTCTGGCCCTGACAAATGCCTCCTTTTCCTTTTTGACGAGATCTACAATATCTCTCGTTATCCAAGGTTCCCGAAATTTGCCGTATTTATCCTTCTTCCGCACAGGAACATGTCGGCCCTGAATTCCTTTCAACTGACATTTGAAACCCTCCCACATGTCAGATGTTGATTTACCCTCAAACATCTGCCCCAATCTAGGTTCTTCAGTTCCTGCCTAATATTGTTATAATTAGCCTCCCCACAATTTAGCACATTCACCCTAGGACCACTCTTATCCTTGTCCACCAGCACTTGAAAACTTACTGAACTGTGGTCACTGTTTACGAAATGCTCTCCTACTGAAACTTCTACCACGTGTCCGGGAACATTCCCCAAGACCAGGTCCAGTATAGCCCCTTCCCTAGTTGGACGATCTACATATTGTTTTAAGAAGCCCTCCTGGATGCTCCTCACAAACTCTGTCCCATCCAAGCCCCGAGCACTAAGTGAGTCCCAGCCAATATTGGGGAAGTTAAAGTCTCTCATCACAACAAACCTGTTGCTTTTACTCCTTTCCAAAATCTGTCTACCTATCTGCTCCTCTGTCTCCCACTGGCTGTTGGGTGGCCTGTAGTAAACTCCTAACATTGCGATTGCACCCTTCTTATTCCTGATCTCTACCCATATGATGAAATGAATGAAATGTAAATTGCTTATTGTCACAAGTAGGCTTCAAATGAAGTTACTGTGAAAAGCCCCTAGTCGCCACATTCCGCGCCTGTTCGGGGAGGCTGTTACGGGAATTGAACCATGCTGCTGGCCTGCCTTGGTCTGTTTTCAAAGCCAGCCATTTAGCCCTGTGCTAAACAGCCCCTATAGCCTCACTGCCCTCTGAGGTGTCCTCCCCCAGTACAGCTGTGATATTCTCTCTACCCAGTAGCGCAACTCCTCCACCCCTTTTACATCCCCCTATATCCCACCTGAAACATCTAAATCCTGGAATGTTTAGCTGCCAATCCTTCCTTCCCTCAACCAGGTCTCTGTAATGGCAACAACATCATAGTTCCAAGTACTAATCCAAGCTCTAAGTTCATCTGCCTTACCTGTTATACTTCTTGCATTAAAACATATGCACTTCAGGCCACCAGTCCCGCTGTTTTCAGCAACATCTCCCTGCCTGCTCTTCCTCAGAGCCATACTGGCCCTATTCCCTAGTTCTCCCTCAATTTTTGCACCTTCTGACCTATTGCTGCGGTACCCACCCCCATGCCATACTAGTTTAAACCCTCCCGTGTGACACTAGCAAACCTCGTGGCCAGGATATTTATGCCTCTGCAGTTTAGATGCAACCCGTTCTTCTTATACAGGTCACACCTGCTCCCAGTGGTCCAGATAACAGAAACCCTCCTTCATACACCAGCTGTTTAGCCACATGTTTAGTTGCTCGATCTTCCTATTTCTAGCCTCACTGGCACGTGGCACAGGGAGTAATCCCGAGATTTCAACCTTAAAGGTCCTGTCTTTTAACTTTCTGCCTGGCTCCCTGAACTCCTACTGCAGGACCTCATGCCCTTTCCTGCCTATGTCGTTTGTACCAATGTGTGCGACGACCTCTGCCTGTTCGCTACCTGTTCGGAGACATCCTGGAACCTGGCACCAGGGAGGCAACATACCATCTTGGAGTCTCTTTCACGTCCACAGAGCGCCTATCTGTGCCCCTGACTATAGAATCCCCTATGACTGTTGCTCTTCTAAGCTTTGACCCTCCCTGCTGAACGTCAGAGCCAGCTGTGGTGCCACTGCTCTCGCTGCTGCTGTTTTCCCCTGATAGGCTATTCCCCGACAGTATCCAAAGGGGTATATCTGTTTGAGAGGGGACAACCACAGGGGATGCCAGCACTGACTGCCTGCCCCTTCTGGTGGTCACCCATCTCTCTGCTTGCACCTTGGTTGTGACCAATTCTCTATAACTCCTATTTATGACGCTTTCCGCCACCTGCATGCTCCTAAGTTCATCCAATTGCTGCTCCAACCGAACCACGCGGTCTGCGAGGAGCTGCCCTTGGTTACACTTGCTTCAGATGTAGTCGACCGGAACGCTGGAAGTGTCACAGATCTGCCACATCTCACAATTGGAGCACTGCACCCCGCTGAGTGACATTGAAGCACTAATTAATTAATTTAAAATAAACACTTGAATTACTGTTAGATTGAGTTACAATTAACTATATGGCCCTGACGCTAGATGATTTTTACTATAAAATTTACTGTAAAATCTCTGCCCTCAGATGAATGATGATCTTACTTTTACAATCATTTAATTACACTTTCAGCAGTAATAGTGTCCACTTGTCTTTAAAATAATAATTACTGCAGCAGTCACATGCACACCATCGCCCAGGCTTTTAACCATTACTGCACCAGATACAGATAGCAATATATGTACCAATTCCTACATTCATCACAAAAGAAACATTGCTAGATCAGTTGATCAGGAAGAGACTTGTTATGGGCCAGGGTTTAGAGAGCCCCAAAGTTCACCTGACCCACAACTTTGAATAGATCATGGTTCTGGGGAGCACATGGCCCGACTGCAGGTGTGATGCAACAGAAATATACAGCCAACTCTAAAAGCCTGTTTTAGTCTCTGTCCATAAGGTACTGCATGTGACCGTCTCCACCCCCAAAATCTTCAGAGGCTCTGAAAGAGCTATTGTCCACCACAATCCCCACTTAAACTGAAATACCACACCTGAAAAGCAACCACAATATGCTCACCCCTCACTGTCTTTAAGTTCACTAAGCCAATCCAATAGATAGACTTTTATCACAGACGAGCCCCCAATTTGTTATGGGCCAGGGTTTAGAGAGCCTCAAAGTGTATCATGGAGTTCACCTGACCCACAACTTTCAATAGATGGGGGTTATGGGGAGCACACGGCCCTACTCTGCAGCTGTGATGCGACAGAAATCTACAGTACTTTTAAATTAAAACACTGTTTATCTATGAAACCAGTGAACACTTTATAAATCCACAGTAAACATCTTAACAACTATCAACACCAATAATTGCCCCAAAGAATACAGTACATTCTAAGTAACTCTTAATCTTTCCTTGCAACATCCATAAGACAAAAAGAACCCTCTTTACAGAAAGACATCAGGTTTAACTTCACGACTGAGAACAGTTACCACTTTGAATTCACCAAATGAACATTCATAAGCTTGCAGAGATTCATTCACCTATTGCTGTGATTGCAGCTTTTTCAAGTCGAAAACAAAACTAAACACACCCTGTAACTGCAAGCCCAAACTGACAGTAAAAGCAGACAGACAGCCCAGCTCCACACAGACTCTGACATCACTGATAAACACCCATTTCTTAAAGGTACATCCACTACAGATATTTTATAAACATCCAATTCTTAAAAGTACTCTAACATGACACCTCCCCCCAAGAAAAAGAAATAAACCATCAACTTCAAGATGGTTTCATTTTTCACCTTTTCACTTTCCTTGAAGAAATATGGACAGTGAATATACATTTTTTTAACAAAACAAAACATGCAAACATTTAATAATAACATAGTCCATTTGTGTTCTTCCTCCAACTGGAATCATTCTTGATTGACAGTCTATTTGAACAAGAAGGTCATTGCATGATCCATCTGTTATGGGCCAGGGTTTAGAGAACCCCAAAGTGTATAAAAAGACCCACAACTTCAACAGATTGTGGTATGGGGAGCACACGGCCCACTCTACAGGTGTGGTACAGCAGAAATGGAAAAGTACTTTTTTAAAGCAAAACAATGTTTATTCTATGAACTCAAGTTAACCTTTTTAAAACATACAGTGAACATCTTAGCAACCATTAATTCAAATACAACCCCCAAAGAATACAACACTAAGTAATCCTTTAAGCTTTCCT
Source organism: Scyliorhinus torazame (assembly GCF_047496885.1). Taxonomy (NCBI): domain Eukaryota; kingdom Metazoa; phylum Chordata; class Chondrichthyes; order Carcharhiniformes; family Scyliorhinidae; genus Scyliorhinus; species Scyliorhinus torazame. The sequence continues at coordinate 145,409,438 of NC_092716.1, read as the reverse complement.
TTTAACATCCATAAGCTTTAAAACACCTGTTACCAGAAGCACATCAGGTTAAAGTCACGACTGTTATTAGTTTTAAATCAGCAGGATCAATTTACAGTCTTTAGATTACAGAGAGATTCATACACCTTCTGGCTGTGACTGCAGCTATGCAGCTCCGAACACAAAACTAAAACGCTCCCTGCTGCCTGCTCAAAAAATAAAGTAAAAAGCTGACAGACAGCCCAGCTCCACCCACACTCTGACATCACTGATAATACCCATTTCTTAAAGGTACATTTCTTAAACACGCATTTCTTAAAGATACTCTCACATGACACATCCATTTCTCTACGCCTCGGCATTTCTCTTTAATGTCAGATACTTCAGTTCAATCTGATCACCGAGTCCCTTGTAATTCCCCAACACAGGAGCATTGGTTATCACAGCTTTCAGGCAGTCAAATGCCTGTTGAAACTCCGCTGTCCACTGAAATGTTTGACGTTTCTTCAGCAGGTCCATCAGTGGAACAAGCACTCTGCAAAAATTTGGCACAAATGTTCATGCCAAGAAATCGCATTATTTCCCTTCATGTCACGAGTATTGGAAACTCCTCAATAACTTTTGTTTTCACATCCCGTGTGACCATTCGACCCTGTCCGATTGTACGGCCAAGGAAAGTGACTTGGGCTTTGCCAAATTCACCTCTGGCTAGGTTTACCACCAAACCCGCCTCCTGAAGTCGATTGAATAACTCCATCAGATGTTTTAAATGTTCTTTTCTTGTCTGGCTGAAAATTACCAGATCGTCGCTGTATACCGTACAATTGGCTAATCCTGAAATGCCTTTCTTAGTTAACCGTTGAAATGTGGCTGGGGCGTTTTTCATGCCAAATGGCATAACTTTGAATTGGTATATACCATCTGGAGTCACAAAAGCTTAAATCTCCTTTGCCATTTCGGATAAAGCTACCTGCCAGTAACCTTTAAATAAATCCAATTCGGAAATATAAGCAGACTGTCCCACTTTCTCAATGCAATCCTCCAAACGTGGTATAGGATAAGAGTCCATTTTTGTAACTGCAATAACCTTTCTATAGTTCACACACAATTGTTGGGTACCGTCTGGTTTAGGCACCATCACTATGGGTGAGCTCCATTGGCTGCAACCCCCTTCAATTATGCCACTTTTAAGCATACTCTCAATCTGTTAACCTGTGCCAATTTTAAAAGGTTACATCTATATGGATGCTGTTTGATTGGAACAGCATTTCCCAGATCTACATCATGTATAGCCATTTTAGTACTTTCCAATTTATCTCCACACACTTGTCCATGTGATAGCAATAACTCTTTCAGGTCAGTTCGTTTTTCCTCTGGAAGATAACTCTACAATTTATCCCAATTTTTAAGAACATCCTCATTTTCCAATTTAATTTGAGGTATGTCGAAATCAGTCACCTGGGTTTGGTTCGTCACTTATGGTTAGAATCATTAAAACCTCCTTTTTCTCTCCTTCCCTTTCAAAGTACCTTTTAAGCATATTCACATGAGACACTTGGTGATTCTTCCTTCTATCTGGTGTTTTTACCACATAATTCACCTCACTTAATTTACTTTAAATCTGATAAGGTCCACAAAACCTTGCTTTTAAAGGTTCACCTACCACTGGTAACAACACTAAAACGTTATCTCCACTGGCAAAACTACAAACTTTGGATTTCTTGTCCGCGACCCGTTTCATCACATTTTAAATGTTGTCTAGCCAATTCACCTGCTCTATTTAATCGTTCCCTAAAATTTGACACGTAACCCAATAATGTAATTTCCGATTCCTCACCCACTAATTTTTCCTTTATCAATTTAAGTGGTCCTCTTACCTCATGACCAAAAATTAGTTCAAAAAGACTAAATTTGGTTGACTTATTAGGTGCATCCCTAATTGCAAACAGTACAAATGGAATTCCTTTATCCCAATCCTCTGGATAATCTTGACAATAAGACCTCAACATTGTCTTTAATGTCTGATGCCACCTTTCTAATGCTCTCTGCGATTCTGGATGGTACGCAGTTGATTTGAATTGTTTTATTCCTAAGCTATCCTTTACTTCTTTGAATAACCTCGAGGTAAAATTTGATCCTTGATCCGATTGTATTTCTGTGGGTAGTCCATATCTTGTAAAGAATTTAAGTAACTCCTCCACAATCCTTTGAGTATCTCTTCAATCTTACGTACTGGATTGGCCTCGGGAGACCTAGTAGACAAATCCATTATAATCAAAAGATAGTGATTCCCAGTTTTTGTTTTAGGAAGCGGTCCTACGCAATCAATTAAGACCCTTGTGAAAGGTTCCTCAAATGCTGGAGTGGGCATTACGGGCGCTGGTTTTATCACTGCTTGAGGTTTCCCTATCACTTGACATGTGTGACATGATCGCTAAAATTTAACTACATCTTTATGTAGTCCAGGCCAATAAAAATGTTTTTGGATTTTAGCTTGAGTTTTCCTTACTCCCAAATGACCTCCCACTGGTACCTCATATGCAACTCGCAACACCTCCTTTCTATACCCTCCCGGCAATACCACTTGATGAACATCTGCCCACTTTTCACCCGCCTGCAGATGTGAAGGTCTCCATTTCCTCATCAAGACATAATTTTTACAGTAATAACGCTCCGGTGTATACTCTTCTGTGTATGCTTTCTGATACATCCGTTTTATTGCTATATCTTTCTGTTGTAACTCCGCCAATTTTCCTGAACTAAAAATATCCGCCTGATCCTCCACCTCTTCTTGTTCTTTTTCAACCATCTGATCAAAAATCGTTTCTGATAATTGCACTTCAACTTCATCTTCACTCTTTGATTTCTCCTCTTGTCTTAACCTGTGACTTTGCGACCTTGTTACTACACAATCTGGAAAAATCCCAGGATACCCATCCTTCAACACTTCAGTTGTCTGATTTTCCACTGGCTTATCAACCACAGTCGGCATTACTCCCACCTGCGATCCAGCTATATCATGACCCAAGATAAACTGTATTCCTGGACAAGATAGTTTCCCTATTGCTCCGACTACCACTTCACCACTCTTCACTGGACTTTCCAACCTTACCTTATATAATGGAACACTCCTCTTCTCACCCTGAATTCCACAAATTACCACCTTTTCTGGCACATTCTTCCCAAACTACATAACTCCGAATCTCTTACCATTAAAGATGGACTCAGTCCTGTATCTCTTAAAATTGTGACTTCTTTACCTGCTCCTTTTGGTGCACATGAGTAAACTTTACCCACACAAGTAAATTCTTTAAAGACATCCGGCACCTTCTTATCAATCACCTCTTGATCAAGCTGTACAACCTTTTGTACCTCCTTCGCTTCAATTGGGCTTTCCTTTACCACTTTAACAAACCCCACTGTCTTATCCTGTTTTACCACATCAGCTGTCCCATCGCTTTTCTTCAACCACCAACACTGTGACTTTACATGGCCTAGTTTATTACAGTGAAAACATTTGAAACTTTTCATGTCTCTTCCACCCTCCTGGATTTCCGTTTTAGTCTGAGGTACACTCTCCTTATTATCTCCCATCAGATCTCCTTTACCTTTATGACTTGAGTATTTCTTATGTTCCCAGTTTCTATCCCTCACAGGCTGAAACTGATGTTGGAAACCAAACTTTGATTTATGTACTAATTCATAATCATCTGCCATTTCTGCTGCTCATCTCGCAGTTTTAACCCTCTGCTCTTCCACATGAGTTCTCACTACATCAGGGATTGAATTTTTAAACTCCTCCAAAAGTACAATTTCTCTGAGAGTTTCATACCTTTGTCTTTAGGTTTCAGTCACTAGTTCATATTCACCTAAGATGGATTTTTTCACCTCCTCATATGACCCAGATACCTCCTCCGGTAGTGATGCAAACACTTCACTCACCCTACCTATCAGCTTTGTTTGAACCCGTAATACCCACATGTCCTGTGGCCATTTTATTTGTTTAGCCACCTTCTCAAATGAAATGAAAAAGTCTTCCACCTCCTTCTCGTCAAACATTGGCAATGCTTGGACATATTTAAATAGATCCCCATGACTCCTTCGACTATGACGCTCTTTCTCACTATCCTCATCTCTGTTATCCAACTGTACATTTCCCCTTACATCCATCAATTTTAACTGACTGTGATGTTTCATGGCCATTTTCTGAAGTTCAAACTCTCTCTTTATCTTTTTCCCTGATATGCATCTCCCTTTCTCTTTCTTTTTGTTCTACTGGGGCTATTTGTTCCGTTTTCCTTTCTTCTCTCTCTTTTTCCTCTGTATCTCTTTTGTATTCAAGCTGCTTCAATTCTTTCTCATGTTCAATTTGTTTAATTTGCAACTGAATTTTTGCCATTTCCAGTGAGTCAGACTGTATCTCATTAAATGCTGTATTTTAAATCCTTAACCACCATCATAATTACCTCATCTTTTCGCATTTTGTCAGGTAATGTTAACTGCAATGTTTTTGTTAACCCTAAAAGCCTGTTTTTAGTCTCTGTCCGCAAGGTACTGCATGTGACAGTCTCCACCCGCAATAACGTCTGAGCCTCTGAAAAAGCCATTGTCCACAACGCACTCCCTCTTTAAACTGAAATACCACACCTGAAAAGCGACCACAATATGCTCACCTCTCACTGTCTTTAAGTTCACTAAGCCTGTCATGGAAATCATAGTAAAGACTAATTCCTCGAGGTTCGATTTAAGGAAATTAGCACAGGGCTAAATCGCTGGCTTTGAAAGCAGACCAAGGCAGGCCAGCAGCACGGTTCAATTCCCGTACCAGCCTCCCCGAACAGGCGCCGGAATGTGGCAACTAGGGGCTTTTCATGGTAACTTCATTTGAAGCCTACTTGTGACAATAAGCGATTTTCATTTTCATACTTGTGGAGAGAGAGTGTTTCAGCTGCAAAGCCAAGGCACTGCACTCTGAGTTATGCAGTCAAAAACCATTATATTTATAGTGTGAAATAAACAACTTTGAAGAGATAAAGCTTGGGAACATACGCAAGCGGAAATATGAATGTTTTGCCCTTGGTTTAATAACAACTCGAGTACGCATTTTGTTGTCCTTTGGAAGAACAACTTATTATCATAATAATGCAGAGTACAAAATACTAAGCAATATTTAGTTTACATTTCTTGACCTACTTATTTTCACGAATAGCAGTGTTAACGTATAGTCAATATTCCCAGCATGCTTCTAAATTGGTAACTCATTAACTTCCCTTCCACAATTCCCTCCTTGTTGATCTTTTGATCAACACCTTTTAATAAATTATCGTGTCCTCCATAGAGAAGGGTGGTCTATAATGTAAGGGGAACGGACGTATGACAGTTCCCTGCGTGTTATGAGCTGGTAGCAAGGAGGCAAGGCGACTAGGGCTGTTCTCCCGTGTTAGTACTATAAAAATATCTTGCACAATATTAAAACAATAACCATGCGACAATCAAGATTGCAATGGCGATTATAATCCAGAACACAATCCTCTGTTCTGACAATCCTACCATACAAAGCCAAAGTCCCATCCCTCATTTTCGTGTAATCTTGTTACCTCTCTACGAATGTGATCCACCAGATTATCAATTTCTCTGAGTTATCAGGGATGTATGTGCAACAGTCACTTCCAATCAGGGCACAAGTGCCTCCCTTTCCAGCTAACAAGAAATCTATAGCCATTCTATTCTGCAGGGAAACCGCTCTTATAGCAACCATCTCAGTTTCTATATGATTAACAGCTTCTGCAGTGTCATTAGCTACCTGCTCAAGGATGTCTCGTAGTTCGCGTAGTTCGTATGCCTTCGTGGCTATTCCTAATGGTGGTATCATTATTCCCAGAATTTGTGCCTATGTCATAATACTTTGTGCCGTCCTATGATGGGGATGGTCCTGCAATTGCTGAATGTGATGCACATAAGCGACTATGCATCCAAAATAGCAGGAGCCTTCCCAATTTTCTGGTATGGCCACAGATAAAATGTGTGCCGTTATATGCGGTCAGGTTTCCTTTACGATCAGAATCAATAGTCTAATCGATCCCCATCCCAGGAGCCTCCACTAGTTTGATTTTCAACTCCTGACCAATCAAAGATGAATAGTCCTTTAGCTGTAAGGTGGAACATAGAGGGTTGCCAATTCAAGGTCTGATCACACTGACTTGTGCCGACTGGGTAGGTCCCATATATTTTATGTTTCCTAAAGCATATGCTACCCTTTGGGATTCCAGTGTAATTGGGAAGGATCAAACAGGGCATTTAATGTGTTACATTAAACCTAGGCCCCCACCATTCCTCAAACCTATTCGTATCGTATCCAGCTAATCTCCAATCGAACATATTCTATGTATCTTCACCACGTCCTGTACTATTTTGTCTTAGAGCCCATTCTACTATCTCTTTACTGGCGAATGGGATAGGTCGCACAGGGAAGCCCTCCCCAAGCATCTGGGAATTTGTGGACAAACCCAACAACTGAATTTATTTACCCTCTCTGCGTATGAGTGAGACATGTATATTAAGGTGTTAGTATGCAGTTTACCCTCTACATGATGTTGGATTAATATGATAATATAAAAACATCAACACCGTCATTCTCTTCTGGTTAGCGTTTCGCTAGTACTCTCAATGTTCCGTATGATGTAGTTTACATGAGTTGCGTGGATCCCATCTGGCTTTTCTTTTACTTTAACAGCTGTTCGGATTGTTAGCAGTACTTGGTAGGGTCCATTTCAGATATACTTGATCTCCAGGTTTAAAGGGTGTGTATTTCCATATGTTTTTTTTCAGCGGTTTCACACATGGCCTGGGCATATTTTAGTGATGCCTCATCTGCCCATATTAAGGCTACTGCCGCTGGAGTCTTTGGGTGTTTAGTTCCAGTTGTCATGGGACGTTCCATTAATATCTCATACGAGGTTAAACCCGTATTACGATTTCTCTGATTTCTCAGGGCATACATTCCTATGGGCATGGCATCTGGCCATAGCAGCCCATTTTGCTGATACACTTTTGTAACTGCAGTTTTAATCATTCCTTCTGCCCTTTCCACCATTCCTGAGGATTGTGGCTGATATGGTATTTGCAATTTCCAATCAAATCCCATGGCTTCTGTCAGGGCTTTGGTCAATTTGCTAGTGAAATGAGTTCCCCTGTCACTGTTAATACACATTGGTATCCAAAACCTAGGTATTATTTCCTTTAACTATTCTCTGCTACCAGAATATTTACCATTGTTCTAGCATCATCTCTTTTGGTTGGAAAAGCCTCCACCCACCGTGAAAACATGTCCACGATCACCGATTATTCCTTTGACAAATCATACATGCACTTCAACTTCATCTTCACTCTTTGATTTTTCCTCTTGTCTTAACCTGTGACTTTGCGACCTTGTTACTACACAATCCGGAAAAGTCCCAGGATATTCGTCCTTCAACACTTCAGTTGTCTGATTTTCCACTGGCTTATCAACCACAGTAGGCATCACTCCCACCTGTGATCCAGCGATATCATTACCTAAGATAAGCTTTATCCACACAAGTAAATTCTTTAAAAAGATCTGGCACCTTCTTATAAATCAACTCTTGATCAGGCTGTACAATCTTTTGCACCTCCTTTGCTTCCCTTGGGCTTTCCTTTACCACTTTTAACAAACCCCACTGTCTTATCCTGTTTTACCACATCAGCCTTCCCAATGCTTTTCTTCAACCACCAACACTGTGACTTTACATGGCCAAGTTTATTACAGTGAAAACATTTGAAACTTTTGACACTCTCCTTATTATCTCCCATCAGATCACCTTAACCTTTACCACTTGAGTATTTCTCCTGTCCCCAGTTTCTATCCCTCACATGCTGAAACTGATGTCGGAAACCAAACTTTGATTTATGAACTAATTCATAATCATCTGCCATTTCTGCTGCTAGTCTTGCAGTTTTAACCCTCTGTTCTTCCACATGAGTTCTCACTACATTAGGAATTGAATTTTTAAACTCCTCCAAAAGTATAATTTCTCTGAGAGCTTCATACGTTTGGTCTACTTTCAAAGCCCTTATCCACCTATCAAAATTGTCTTGATGGCAACATGCTTTTAGCCAAGAGCGATGCTCCTGTAGAGAGGCTTGCTCCTGCGCATGTTTTAACTTTGTCAGAGGCAACAATATCGCTCCTCCTAAAGAAGGAAAAAGACCCGCTGCAATGCGGGTCCTATAGGCCCATTTCCCTCCTGAATGTGGACGCTAAGATTCTGGCCAAGGTAATGGCAATGAGGATAGAGGATTGTGTCCCGTGGGTGGTTCATGAGGACCAAACTGGGTTTGTGAAGGGGAGACAGCTGAATACAAATATACGGAGGCTGCTAGGGGTAATGATGATGCCTCCACCAGAGGGGGAAGCGGAGATAGTGGTGGCGATGGATGCCGAGAAAGCATTTGATAGAGTGGAGTGGGATTATTTGTGGGAGGTGCTGAGGAGATTTGGTTTTGGGGATGGGTATATCAGATGGGTACAGTTCCTGTATAGGGCCCCGATGGCGAGCGTGGTCACGAATGGACGGGGGTCTGACTATTTTCCGCTCCATTGAGGGACGAGGCAGGGATGTCCTCTGTCCCCGTTATTGTTTGCACTGGCGATTGAACCCCTGGCCATAGCATTGAGGGGTTCCAGGAAGTGGAGGGGAGTACTCAGGGGGGAGAAGAACACCGGGTATCTCTGTATGCGGATGATTTGTTGCTGTATGTGGCGGACCCGGCGGAGGCGATGCCAGAGATAATGCGGATACTTGGGGAGTTTGGGGATTTTTCAGGGTATAAACTGAACATGGGGAAAAGTGAGTTGTTTGTGGTGCATCCATGGGAGCAGAGCAGAGAGATAGAGGATTTACCGTTGAGGAAGGTAACAAGGGACTTCCGGTACTTGGGGATCCAGATAGCCAAGAATTGGGGTACATTACACAGGCTTAATTTAACGCGGTTGGTGGAACAGATGGAGGAGGACTTTAAGAGATGTCCCTGTCACTGGCAGGTAGGGTGCAGGCAGTTAAAATGGTGGTCCTCCCGAGATTCCTTTTTGTGTTTCAGTGCCTCCCGGTGGTGATCACGAAGGCTTTTTTCAAAAGAATCGAGAAGAGTATTATGGGTTTTGTGTGGGCTGGGAAGACCCCGAGAGTGAGGAGGGGATTCTTGCAGCGTAGTAGGGACAGTGGGGGGGCTGGCACTACCGAGCCTAAGTGAGTACTACTGGGCCGCCAATGTTTCAATGGTGTGTAAGTGGATGGGAGAAGGGGAGGGAGCGGCGTGGAAGAGATTGGAGAGGGCGTCCTGCAGGGGAACTAGCCTACAAGCAATGGTGACGGCACCGTTGCCGTTCTCACCAAAGAAATACACCACAAGCCCGGTGGTGGTGGCTACATTGAAAATTTGGGGGCAGTGGAGACGGCATGGGGAAGGACGGGAGCTTCGGTGCGGTCCCCGATAAGAAACAATCATAGGTTCGTTCCGGGGAGAATGGATGGGGGATTTGGAGCATGGCAAAGAGCTGGGGTAGTACAACTGAGAGATCTGTTTGTAGATGGGACGTTTGCGAGTCTGGGAGCGCTGACGGAAAAATATGGGTTGCCCCAAGGGAATGCATTTCGGTACATGCAATTGAGGGATTTTGCGAGGCAACAGGTGAGGGAATTCCCGCAGCTCCCGACGCAGGAGGTGCAGAATAGAGTGATCTCAGAGACATGGGTGGGGGATGGTAAGGTGTCGGACATATACAGGGAAATGAGGGACGAGGGGGAGATCATGGTAGATGAGCTGAAAGGGAAATGGGAAGAAGAACTGGGGGAGGAGATTGAGGAGGGGCTGTGGGCTGATGCCCTACGTCGGGTAAACTCATCGTCCTCGTGTGCCAGGCTAAGCCTGATACAATTTAAGGTGTTACACAGGGCGCATATGACTGGAGCACGGCTTAGTAAATTTTTGGGGGTAGAGGATAGGTGTGCAAGATGTTCGAGAGGTCCAGTGAATCACACCCACATGTTCTGGTCATGCCCGGCACTGCAGGGGTTCTGGGTGGGGGTGGCAAAGGTGCTTTTGAAGGTGGTGGGGGTCCGGGTCGAACCAAGCTGGGGTTGGCTATATTTGGGGTTGCAGAAGAGCCGGGAGTGCAGGAGGCGAGAGAGGCTGACGTGTTGACCTTTGCGTCCCTAGTAGCCCGGCGCAGGATATTGTTAATGTGGAAGGAAGCCAAACCCCCGGGTGTGGGGACCTGGATAAACGACATGGCAGGGTTTATAAAGTTAGAACGGATTAAGTTCGTGTTAAGGGGTTCGGCTCAGGGGTTCACCAGGCGGTGGCAACCGTTCGTCGATTACATCACAGAAAGATAGAGGGAATGGAAAAGAAGTAGACAACAGCAGCAACACGGGGGGGGGGGAATCGGACGGACTCTCAGAGATGTTATTGTATATGTATAATATGTATAGGTATTTGTTATAGGTAATTGTATATTGGATTGTTGGATTGTATTTTTGGAGAGTATTTATTTATTTGTTTAAAACTGGCCACTGTTATTTATATTGCTTTATTGTTGTTTAAAAGAAACACTACGTACTGTTATGTTTGGCCAAAAATCTTGAATAAAATATATTTTTTTTAAAAAAGAGTGTTGCAGGGTTGACAGCTGGCGCTCGCTTGTAGTTAAAGTTGGTTTTAGAGAGGATTACTTCGTACCCAGTGTGTCGACCGCAGTAAAATGCTACGTTGCGGATGAATTAAGCAGCAGAAAACTGATATTTTCTACTATGGCCGCTGTGGCTGCTACTGCTCTTAAGCAACTTGGCATACCCTGTACCACAGCACATAAGGCCACCGAGTAATAGGCAAGGGGTCTTTTCCCTCCTCAATGCTCTTGCAAATCCCCCTGTTTCATTCACATAAAGAGTAAAGGGCTTGCTGAAATTAGGACGTCCCAAGGCAGGGGCGCTAATCATGGCTTGTTTCAAATTACGAAATGCTTGCTCCCTCTCTGGTAATAACTGAAGGGGCGTCCTGTAGGGTAGCCTTGCGCAGTACTGCGTCCATCTCCCTGCAGTCCGGTATACATTGCCTGCAATAGCCCACCGTTCCGAGGAAGGTAAAGTTTTCCTTTTCGTGCGCGGAGTTGGAACACTAACTACAGCCTGTACGCTTTCAGACCCAAGCCTTCGCTGTCCTTGCTGCAGCTGAAATCCCAAATACTGAACTGTCTCCTGACAGAATTGCAGCTTGTCCATTGAGACCCTATGCCCTCTTTCTGCCAGATGTGATAATAACAAAAGGGTATTCTGTTGACAAACTAGCCCTACCTTTGAGGCTATCAATAAATTGTTATCATATTGAGGGAATGTTGAGCCTGCAGACAACTGGCACTCGTCCAAGTCTCTTTTAATACTGTTAATTCCGATATGTAAAGGCAAATAGATATTGACTTTCCAGGTGCAATGGTATGGAGAAAAAGGCTGAGAAAGTATCCGTTGTTGGTGGAAAAGAAAACAAAATGACATCCAGTGCCAACCTGTATAGTTTTAAGTAGGGCAGGGCAATGTTCTTCTGTAACTGCACCCTATGCGCTGGGGCAGAATGTACTTTTCCAACATGATTTTTATGTTGGGCCCATAGATGTGGCAGTACCTGGGCCAGGATTGAAGGGAGTAAATGATGGTTCTCTCGGGGAGGTTGTTGTCTTTCAAATGTAGCGGGCCATTGCTCCTCTTTCCAGGTCACTTTGCCCTCCTGTTTGCCATAAAATTCTATCAGGCAATTTTGTTCTCCCTTTCAATATATATCCCCTGTATTACTTTTTTCCTTTGGCCTCTTTGACCACTTCTCCTATTTGCTTTGCCTTAGCGGTATGTCTTGCGGCCAATGTTAAATGGGGTTCTGAAGTTAAACCCATTCTAAATAGGTCCCTCTGACTGTAGGTCACTATATATAGGTGACTAAAGGTACTAACATTCCTAATCCCACAACACCGAAAAATAAAAAGGGGTGACATGCAATGATGTCAGCTTTCCTAAGTGACATTGCGCTTGTAAATTGTCTGCGTGCTCATCCTCAAGAGCATACCAAGCTGTGCAATGGGTCACTATATTCTCTCATCGGGACTCTATCAGGTGTTTTAATAGCTGTGCCCAAGGTTCATTAATCTTTTGTAAGACATCCTGCAGTTTAAAAACATTTTTTTTAACAGTGGTACTGTAAGGGTTAACGTTCAACTGCCAGCATAGATCGGGCGTAGGCTCAGAAATTATTAAATTTTGCAGCTGGTGAACTCGTATTTGAGACAGTTCTACAAACATTCCATTATCAATGCAATGTATTACCGATCCTAATTTGCAGAGTGTCTGTCTGCCTAATAGGGTCAGGTGTCGCTAGTTGCGGTACATCCTTCCTGGGGGTTAAATGCTTCTTGGCCCCTTGCATGATAGCCTCTTTCCCTCTATTTTCTAACCAGTGTTCGAGGGACTCATTTCCTTCATTCAAATGATTATCATTATTGGGAACCCAGCCCCCATTTATGCCGGGTGGGATCCCATCCTTCAAAGCAAAGATGCACCATAAGAGTATTTTAGAAGCAACAAAACATGCCTTGGGAGGGGGCTATGAATAGCACACATTTAAGTCAATTTCCAATGATTGATTTTCTTGGCATTAGCTATTCTTTGAGACGTATATTTTTTCTTTGTCAATTCAGAAAAGATCAACTGTCTGCTGAAATGGTAATGTTTCCTGCAGAATCTAAGGTGCGGAGAACTTGGCATGATGCCATTTACGTTTTTTCACATAATAAAAAAACATTCATATTCAATTACTTTTATTCGTAAAGGCACTTCCTGTCTTTTAAACTGATCGTACTTTCCAATGTTTCCGTTCATTAGAGAAATCTCAACAAACATTATTTAAGTTATAATCTCTGACTCACAATGACAAGCGATAAAAAATACAACCCACTTCATGCTTTGACTAAAATTAATTGATTAAACAGAACACAGATTCTCACAGCTCACAAATATCACAGTTAACCATTAGCCTTATCTCACGGCTACAGAAAATCTGAATTCCCTTTCTGTCCAGGAACTCATCTGTTACGCTTTTACCTTAATCTTCTATTTACTTTTACTCCCCTGTTTTTTTTTCCGAAAGGGGGTCAGCTTCATTAGATTCCTCTGCGTGACATATAGGTATTCCTACCTCATTCCATTGCTTTATGATTGTTTCTTTTCATTTTCTTACTAATTTTGACTCCCTTATCTGTCCTCTTTAAGAAGTTCACCTTCTTTCTCTCTCCGGACATCTTTACCGAGGCTTCGGGATGACCTGTGAGGGGGCGTCGAGTTTAGTGCTCATCGTTCCTTCTGCAAAATACTTTAGAACATATATATAACAATAACAACGACCGCGGAAATCATTTACAAATACTACAGGGAGTGCACACCGGTGTTTATCCTTTCACGAACCTCAGTCTTTTTTAAAATTTTAGTCTTGAAGACAACAGAAATCTACAGTACTTTTAAATTAAAACACTGTTTATTTATGAAACCAGTTGACACTTTATAAACCCACAGTAAACATCTTAACAACCATCAACACCAATAAATCCCCCAAAGAATACAGTACTCTCTAAGTAACTCTTTAATCTTTCCTTGCAACATCCGTAAGACAAAAAGAACCCTCTTTCCAGAAAGACATCAGGTTTAACTTCACTACTGAGAACATTTACCACTTTGAAATCACCAAATGAACATTCATAACCTTGCCGAGATTCATTCACATCTTGCTGTGATTGCAGCTTTTCCAAATCTAAAACAAAACTAAACACACCCTGTAGCTGCAAGCCCAAAGTGAAAGTAAAAGCAGACAGACAGCCCAGCTGCACCCACACTCTGACATCACTGATAAACACCCATTTCTTAAAAGTACATCCACTACAGATATTTTTATAAAAACCCATTTCTTAAAGCTACTCTCACATGACACTGCAAATGGATTTCATCCAGGCAATGGTAAGTGGCTGGATTCTCCATTTCTGAGACAAAGTGCTGATGGCGGCGCGGGAACAGTGGTGTTCAACAACAGGAAAACGGCGCAACAGCTGCACTGATTCAGCAACTCGACATGAGCTAGCACCATCGCCACTTGGAACACAACCGGTTCCAAGGGAAACGGCGCCGGATTAACCAAGTCCATGATTAGCGCACATGAGTCTCACACGCTGCAGCCACATTTAAACGATCCATCCCCCCACACACACCATCCAAGTCAACACGATGGCAGCAAGGAGAGCAGCGCCACAGTTCAGGAATGCTGAGCTGTACACCCTCCTGGATGCCGTGGACAAGAGGCAGATGATCTTGTACCCCAGCCCAAGAGGAAGGCCGCCAAGCATCACCGTTTGCCGTGCCTGGGTGCATGTGGCAGAGGCGGTCAGCACTGTGGGCAACATTGTCCGCACTGGCATCCAGTACCGGAAAATCTGCATGACTTCCTCAGGGCAGCCAGGGTGAGTAGGCAGTGCTGTGCCACTGACACTAACTCAGACCCCCCCATTCACCCATTACCCGGCCACCCTGCCCCACATGCCAGCAGCCATGCAAACCGCAATGGCCAGGTGCCCTGGCCACTGGTGCCATCATCTACCCAATCCCAGGGCTGCACGCGTCGGAACATCTAACACTGTCGTTTGTGTTTGTCCCTCCCGCTCGCCCCCAGGAGAAGGACGCACACAACCGCCGGGCACGGGAGAAGACTGGCGGGGGACCACCAGACCTGTGGCCCCTCACTGTGCCTGAGCAGAGGGCACTGGACGTGGTCGGCGGCCCGGAGGAAAGGGAGATCGCTGACGTGGAGGTTTGCGGTGGGCGAACAAGTGAGACCCTGCTTATTTGCGGATCCCCATGACACGTGTGGAAACCACCCCCGCACACCTCGCTCAGCCCATCTCAGACCCCTCGCCTGCCTCAGCCCCTTCACCTTGACCACACACTTCCCAGCCCGCTCTCTAACCATATATGTCACCTTGTGTCTTACAGGACTTGCCGAAGATGGGGCCAGTTCATCCAGAGACCCCCGCCCCCAGCTAGTGCCAGTTCCGGTGCCCCCCAGATGACTGAGCGCTGACAGGGAGAGCAGCCCAAACACCTGCCCTCTGCCCGAGACTCAGGAGAACCCGGAGCTCTAGTCAGAGGAGGACACAGACTTTCCTTCACAGCTGTCTCCAACACCCTCCACCATCTCAGAGACCATCACCTCGGTTGGACATATTAGTGAAGAGGCTCCTGGGACAGTCTCTGGTGCGTACCATACATCACATCCGGTACAGCAGGTGGAGGTAGGAGCAGCTGAGGGGCCGGACGGTCGGAGGGCAGGCCGGCCCAAGGAACAGATGCCGTACAGACGGGTCCCAGGCTCCTGGAAGATCCAATCCCAGCCAGAGTGCAGGTGCAGTCAGAGACGCAGGGACTACAGGAGGGGATGACGGCCGGGTTCCAGCACTTGCGGGTGCAGGTGAAAGAGTCCATCCGTGTGCAGGAGCAGGGGGGGTGCTGGTCATACGTGCCACCCAGGCCAAAACCGCATGAGTGGCGTCCACGGTGGAGGCAATGGGGATGGCGGTGTCGGATATGGGTCAGAGTATACAAGGCCTGGGACATTCTGTGCAGGCAGGGGCCGAGGACCAGGACAGAGCTGCCCTCTCACAGGCAGCCATGTGCCAGAGCCACCAGGACATTGCAATGGCGCTCCTCAGTGAGGCTTGTCAGAGCAGGCCATGGCTGACAATGTCGGAGGCATTGCCCAGGCGCTGGCCGGCGTGGCGCAGACACTGGGTGGGGTGGTCCAGTCTCAGAGGGAGGTATCGCAGTCCCAGAGGGAGGTGGCCCAGTCACTGGTTGATCATAGAATCACAGAATTTACAGTGCAGAAGGTGACCATTCGGTCCATCGAGTCTGCACCGGCCCTTGGAAAGAGCACCCTACCCATGATGTGGCACAGACACTCAGGGTGGTGGCACAGTCCCAGACGGAGATAGTCCACTCCCTGTGCTCCATGGCCGTGAACGTGCAGACTCTGTTCGAGACCAGAGCAGGCCTCCAAGACTGGCAGCGCCACGTGGCAGGGGAGGGGAGGCACAGGGGATGGCTCCGCTCGCACCCCCGTCCCATGGAGTAGCCTGGGGCGATCGGGCACCCCGGGAGAGGAGGAGGTGCTGGGCCCGTGCCGGTGACCCCGGCAGGGGAGGTGCTCGGAACAGCACAGCACCTCAGACTCCCCCACCACCACCCCCCCCACCTCCTGTCCCTGGTACATCTGGTGGGCAGTGGGCAAACAGAGTGGCACCATGCCACCCGGGAGCCTGAGCAGCGGCCAGCCCCATCTAGGTCGCCCCAGGAGATGTGCGCCAATGGGGACCATTGTCATATTGCAGGAGTCACAGCAGGCCGCCTCCACTCCTGCTGTATCATCTGGGGAGCCACCTAGGCGTAACGTTAATGTTCCATAAGGCTGGAAAGTTAAACACCAGTTAAGTTGGCATGGGTGCAGGGCACAGTTGAGTTATAGGGGCTAGGGCACAGACTATATATTTCTCAATCATAAACACCTGTTAACATCGTTCATACCTGCCTCGGTGCTCTGTCTGGTGGGTGTCGGGGTGAGCCGGTCAGTACTGGTCAGGGGGAGTGGGAGGTGGGGCACCAGTGCAGGCCCAGTGTGTGGACCCTGCTCCCCACCCTCCCTCTCTTCCCCCCTGCCCAGACCATCCCAGCACCCCAACCCCAGGGATTCGACAGGACCATGTGATGGACTGGCCAGCTCGCATGCAGGGATCACTCAGGTGGAAGGTGCTATTATGAGCTTGAGTCAGACATTGTCATACGATGTGGATCACCGGAGCTCATTGCAGAGCGGGTTGTCATCATCCACCATCCCCTGGACCATACCCTCTGTCACTGCCAAACCAGTGCCCCCACGTCATAGCGCCGCAGGCATGTGTCATGGAGGAGGTGTGCACGCGGGCGGTTTGATGGAGTGGGAGGTGAGGGGGTATGGGTCTGTGATGGTGGTGTCCTTGCCCCTGGCCAGAGACCCCCTCCTGTCGGTCAGTGGCCTCTGGATAGGCATCATCAGCCACGACCAAAGCGGGTAACCCATGTCGCTCAGCAGCCAGCCCCGCTGTCCGGTGATGGGGAGGGGGAGAGGGCCTCAGACATATCGGGGCCCCGCCCCTCAAACATATCGGGGATCACCATGAGTGCCAATATGAATGAGTCGTGCACGCTGCTAGGGTATCGGGCGCAGATGTGCATAGATGCGCATCTGTTGGTCGCAGAGCGGCTGGACGTTCATGGAGTGAAACCCCTTTCTAGTCATGTTCAGGTGCCATGCCATCAAAGGTTGGGTGGGGTTACGGGGATAGGGTGGCGATGTGGGCCGGTGCAGACACGACGGGGCCGAATGGCCTTCTGCACTGTAAATTCTATGATTCTGTGATCATCCCCTGGACCCTGGGCACCCCGCTGATGGCAGCGAACCCCGTTGCCTAGGCATCCTGGTGGGCATGGTCCACATGGAACAGGATGTACTGGTCCACGTGTGCATATCGGCCATCCGTGATGGCATGGATACACCTGTGCACCGATGTCTATGATATCCCGGAAAGGTCCCCACTTGCTGACTGGAATGACCCCGTCGCATAGACGTTGAGGGCGACCATCACCTCGACGGTTGCTGGGAGCGGGTGTCGTCCCTCATACCCCCGCGGTGCCAGTGTGCCATGATCTGGCAGATGTGTCTCACAGTCCCTCTGCTCATCTGCAGTCTCCGTCTGCATGCCCGGTTGGGCAGATCTTCAAACGACATGCGGTTGCGGTACACACGGGGCCTCATGCGGCGCCTCCATAGCACCTCCTCCTCCTCCTCGGCCTCTAGTTTGCACGGCTGCCACCTGCCCCTCTGCAGTCCGCTCCTCTGCTGCAGCTTCCCTCTCTTCGCTGAGTAGCACCCGCTATTGTGGCCGCAGAGCATCTTGCAGAGCTGCGGCCATCACCATAGCGGCCAGCATCGCGGTTTGGTGTCCGTATGCCATTCTCTGCAGGAGTGAAAGGCAAACATGTTAGCATTGTGCATACTCCCGTGCCCATCCAGGTTCCGTGGCTTACATGGTGACCCCGGTTGACACTGCGGGCCCCTTCCACAGATGTTCCCCCCACCTCTGTCCTGTCGGTATCCGGCCCCGTCAGAGCCGCTCCTCCTGGCACCCATCCCTGCTGCCAGGGGCAACGTTGGCTGGCACTACCCTCACTGGGGGCTGCCTTGGGTGTGGCCCTGGGTAGACCCCAGTTGGTGGCTGTCGGTTGGGCAGGGTGCTCGGGGCCGAGGGGGGGCGGTGGGACACAGTTTGCCAGGGAGTTGCGCACCCGCAGTCACTGTGTAGAACCAGGGGCCGGGGTGGGTGGTCAGCAAGATGGCCACTGTAATGGCGGTGGGCGCCTGTGGGGAGGGTGGCAACCTGGGTGCTCGGCCTGTTCACCCCTCCCTTTCCCCTGCCGCAGACAGCACGACCGGTGTCCAGCTCAGCAGTCCGATGTCACTCCACGCCATTTCCTAGCACCTCTCTCTCGCTCAGCCGCCAGGTTCACGGGTTTTATAACCACAAGTGATTACTGCCGTCAGAAAATCGGCCCATCGGAGGCGGTGAATCGCGGAGGCCCCGGAGCATCAGGTGTCAGGCCTACTGAACTTTTAGCCCACGCAGCAAGCGATGCATTTATGCCATTTTCGGGGTGCCGGAGCATCCCAATTTGGCATCAAACGGGCAACAACCACGATCTTGGCTTCGGAAGCTAGTCTCCGCCCAATCGCGTTTCACAATTTTGCCGTTGGCAAGCGGAGAATCCCGCCCCATAGTGTTGATGCCAACACTGAATTCGTGGACTTTATCGACAGCAAAACTAGGGCCGCACCTGGACCGATTCTGCGACTGGCACCGGCTACCACCGGAGCCACGTGGCACACAATCGATACGAATGAGAAATGAAGCCATTTTTGCCGGTTTAACGATTGACACACAGGAGGCTGACAAGCTGTATCTGCATTTATACACTTCACTTCCCACAGACAGCACCCAAGCCAATAAGATGGCAGTGAGAATGCGGCACAAAGGTGCAGAGCTCGAGACCCTCTTGGACGCCATGGAGGAGAAAAGGAAGACCCTGTACCCTGGCCCAGGAAGGAGACTGCCAGCCGCCACCGTTCATCGCGCCTGGGCGCAGGTGGCAGAGGCAGCCAATACCGGGGGCAACATCATCCGGATTGGCAAGCAGTGTCGTAAAAAACTGCATAACCCCCCTCAGCACCTGCAGATGCAGTTGGAGGAGTCCAACCACGTGCAGTAGCAGGAGGTGGTGCTGACATTTATGCCACCCAGGCCAACACCGCACAGGTGGCGTCCGTTGTGGAGGCATTGGGGGCAACGGTATTGGCTATGGATCAACATATTCAAGGCCTGGGACTTTCCATGCAGGTGCTGGCCAAGGCCCAGGGAAGGGTTGCCATCTCACAGGCAGCCATGTACCAGATCCACCGGGTCATTGTAGCGGAGCTCCTGAGTGTGGCCCAGTCACAGCAGGACATGGCTGGGAACGTTGTCGGTATTGCCCCTGTTCTGGCCGATGTGGTGCTGGCCAATGAGGACTAGACACAGAGGGAGGTGGCCCAGTCCCAGAGGGAGGTGGTCCACTTCCTGTGCTCAATGGTTGCGAGTGTGCTGACCGAGGTCGAGATCAGAGCGGACCTCCAGGACTGGCAGCGCCAGGTGGCGGTGGAGCCTCAGGGGTTACCTCTGGCACCCACGTCCCATGCAGTAGCCCAGAGGCCATCGGGTACCCCAAGGAAGGAGGAGATGATCTGGGGCCATGCCGGTGACTCCCATAAAGGAGGTTCCAGAACACCGCAGCACCTTGGACACCCCCCCCCATCTTTGGTAATCTGGTGGGCAGCGAGCGGTGCAGGACGGTACCACGCCCCCTCCACTGGGCCAAGCTCTGGAGAGGCGCTGCAATATCCAGATAGCCCTGGTGCATAGCTGCCTGTGACAAGGCAGCTCTGTCCTGTACCTCCGCCACCACCCACACAGAGTGCTCCAGGCCTTGGACATCTTGACCCATGGATGATACCTTCACCCCCAAGGCCTCCACCACGGATGTACTCGTGCGATGTTAGCCTGGGTGGCATGCATGGCCACGGCAGGTAGTTTGACTCCTCCAACTGCACCTGCAGGCGCCAGGGTTGCTGACAGCCCCTCATGCAGTCCCTGGCTCTGTGCCTGCATCTCAGTTATCAATGGGACCACACTTTCCAGAAGCCCAAGACCAGTCTGGACAGAGCTAGTGTTGGGATTAGGCTGCCCTCCAAACGTCCGCCCCCTCAGGGGTTCCTAACTCCACCTGATGTACCGCTGTGCACCAGATGTTGCCCCAGGAATCTTTTCACTAACATGCCCCATGTACCGCTGTGCACCAGATGTTGCCCCAGGAATCTTTTCACTAACATGCCCACCAGGGTGAGTGTCTCTGGGATAGTGGAGACTGTTTGTGACAGCTGTGACAGAAAGTCAGTGTCGTCCCTGGATTGGTGCTCTAGGGTGTTCCAGTCTGGCATTTGGGGGCTCGTTTCGCTGTCTGTTGCCGACTCCTCACTGGAATCCGTTTGTCGTCGGGGGTGTGGGACACCAGGTGATCCGGCAATACACAAGACATGACACATGATTGGATCGCGGGTTGAGGTGGTGTGGGGGTAGAGGGGTTGGTGTGGGGGTGGTGCGGAGGAGTGTGGGGGTCATGTTGCACCTGCAATATGGATACCACAACTCAGCAGGAGCTCACTTGTTTGCCCGATGTGGACTACCGCCTCGGCGACTGCCCTCTGTCCATGCCAACCGATCAGGTCCAGTATTCATTGCTCCGTGACGGTGAGGGCCGCAGGTCTGGCAGTCCCCCTCCAGTCCTCTCTCTCTCTCTGCAGTTACGCGTCACTTCCTGACGTGGCGGGGGGCTACAGAAAGTGCAGAGTGTTAGGCAATCGGATGCGTGCACCACAGGGGCTGGGCAGCTGGTGGCCTTTGTGAACGGCAGGGGGTTGCAGCCTCCTTCCGTTCCTGCGGAACAGAGTGGCCCGCCTCTCCTGCACGCCGTCCAGCAGGGTCTCCAGCTCTGTGTCCGTGAACCGGGGTGTCGTTCTTTGTGCTGCCGTCTTGTTGGCTGGGATGAGTGTGTGGGGGGAATGGAGTGCCACTATGCAGCTACCAATTCTCAGCCTCTCGAGTGTCAATCCTGACCCGGCGAATCGGACACCGTTTTTCATTGGAATCAATCAAGTTTCATATTGCTCCGGTGCTAGCCCATTAGCAGATCATGAATGCTCTGGCACCTGCGCCAATTTAGTTGTCGCAGAAGTCCAGCGATTCAGTTCAGGTTTCAACACTTAGGACGGGATTCTCCGTTAGCCGACGCCGAAATTGCATTCTGCGATTGGGCGGAGAATGCCTTTTGACACAAATCGGGAGCGTCAGCCCCCTCCAAAAGTTCAGCATCAGGAGTACGCAGCACGCTGTTGGGATGGCCTCAGGACGTCACCTGAAGGTCCTCCCCCCGATCTTCCGCCCCCAATGGACCGAACTCCCGACGGCGTTGATCACTCGTGCTCTGAGTTTTCGTCGACCTCGCGTGGCAGCTGCGGACTGTGTCCAGCGCCGCTACAGTCGGGAGAGATCCGTTCCGCTGGCCGGGAGGGCTTTGGCGGGGGCTGGGGGGACTGATGGGGGGTGGTCCGGGGATGGCGAGGGGGGTTACAAGGGGACACTATCTGACGCGGCCGGTGCCATGTTGTACGGCACGCTTGCTGCAGATCGCCACCGTGTGCATGCGTGGACATGGATCCAGCAATTCTCTAGCAGCTTCTGTCAGGATCACCGGAGTTTTACGTGGCGCGGCTGCAAGCCCCCCACCAGGCGGAGCATCGGTGCGGGGACGGTGCCTACTTTTCCATCGTAAGACTAGACACATAAGTATGGACTGGAGCATGGGGAAATATTTAGATACATGCCGGTTCAAGACTTTGCCAGAAAGGAGATACAGAACTTCCCGGTAGAGCCGGCCTCCCATTGCTGGAGGAGGTGCTGATGACAGGGGGACTGGAGAACGCGGTAGTGTCGGTAGTTTACGGGACTATTTTGGAAGAGGAGAAGGCACCACTGGAGGGGATCAAAGCAAAGTGCGAGGAAGAGTTGGGAGAGGATATGGAGGGTTCTGGTGTGAGGTGCTCCGGAGGGTGAATGCCTCCACCTCGTGTGCGAGGTTGGGGCTGCTCCAGCTGATGAAGATGAGCCGGCTCTTTGAGGGGGTTGAAGATGTGTATGAACATTGCGGGGAGAGGCCCCGCAAACCACGTTCGTGCGTTTTGGTTCTGTCCCTGGAGGATTACTGGAGGTAATTAGGGTCATCTCTAAAGTGGTGCACGTGAAACTGGACCCTGGCCCTCGGAAGGCCATATTTGGGGTGTCAGACCAGCCGGGGTTAGAACCGGGTGTGGAGGCAGATGTTGCCTTTGCCTCGTAGATCGCCCAAAGGCGGATCCTGTTGGGATGGAGGTCAACCTCTCCACCCTGTGCACTGGCGTGACAGGGGGTGGGGGGGGGGGGGGGAACGTGCTGGAATTCTTGACTCTTGAGAAGGTCAAATTTGAACTGGGGAGAAGGATGGAGGGGTTCTACAATTCATGGGCATTATTCATTATGCACTTTTGAGAATTGGATTACAGCGAACATTAGGGGCGGTGGTGGTTGGGAGGGTTGTGGGGAGGGGGACTGTGTGTGTTCATGGTGACTGGGTGATTCCTGATTCCTTTTTGTTATTTGTTTATGTTAACATGCGGGCTGCTGTTTGGAGGTTTGGTGGGAGGATGGGATTGTTGTTGTTAATATGGGGATTGAGATTGCATTTGTTACTAATTATTGTTTATTGTTGGTGAGTGTAAATTTGGGAGAAAATGTGAAAAAGGAGAATAAAAATATTTATAAAAAAAAGACTAGACACGTGTTCCAGACATAGCCTCAAAATCGGAGAATCCAGCCCTTAGTTACTGAAACGGAGAATCCCGCCCGAGATGTTTGTTGAATTAGCAGGGTGCATTCTTACAGCAGAAATAAGTACCCATTAATCTGAACTAAAAATCATCTTTGTCTCAAATGTCGCATTAGAGATTAAAGATGATAAAGATAATTCGATGAAATGTGCCACTGTATACAATAATGGTTCACTGTATAAATTGCAAATTTTTCTTACGTGATTTCATTTTGTTATTATAGATTTTCTTGGAATTTACTTTCTTTAAGATACGAGAATTTGCAGGGTGCAGCGCGGATCAGTTAATTATTTATGACGGTGCCAATCATCATTCACCAATCCTTGATGGGCCAATTTGTGGTGCAGAGAATCCAGCTGTGATGTCGAGACGAAGTGAACTATTTATTACATTCACCTCCAACCGGAAATTACAAGCGTCTGGTTTTGCTGCCCGCTATAGATTCAGTAATATTCTTAAAATGCAGTCTTACACACTGAATTATAAATGTATTTGTGTACTTCTGCACATTTTGTCATAACAGATTTTCATATATTTTATTTTCCAGTTCGATGTGGGCGGATGGTGAAAACCAGAACGGGAAAAATTGAGGGTAGATCTTACCAACGCAAAGACATTTACTGTTTTTGGGTCCTGCTGGTGAAAAGAAAGTATCAGGTCTGAATCGAGTTTACTGAAAACTTTAATCATGAAGAACATTGCTTCCTTCTCAAATAAGGGGGCCGTTATGGTTGGGAGATAAAATTTTACCTTCAAGCAGCTTTGTTGCGAAATCACTGGCAAGTTAATTGTCTACCTACCAGAGCACATTTGGGAATTTTAACCACCAGGTCTAATTTAAATGTTGCTAAATAAGTTGAAATAAGTCCAAAATAAGTTGAACTAAACCAGTTTACAGTTAAGTAGCAGGGCAGTTTTCAGGAAGCATTTGTAGGACGTAAGCTCTTGTGGCTGCTAAGAGCAGGCATATCTGGGATTGGATTGGATTTGTTCATTGTCACGTGTACTGAGGTACAGTGAAAAGTATTTTTCTGCGCGCACTCAACAGATCATTAAGTACATGAGAAGAAAAGGGAATAAAAGAAAATACATAATAGGGCATCACAACATATACAATGTAACTACATAAGCACTGGCATCAGATGACGCATACAGGGTGTAGTGTTAATGAGGTCAGTACATAAGAGCTCATTTAAGAGTGGTGACAGTGGGGAAGAAGCTGTTTTTGAGTCTGTTCGTGCGTGTTCTCAGACTTCTGTATCTCTTGCCCGATGGAAGAAGTTGGAAGAGTGAATAAGCTGGGTGGGAGGGATCTTTGATTATACTGCTTGCTTTCCCCAGGCAGCGGGAGGTGTAGATGGAGTCAATGGATGGTAGGCAGGTCCGTGTGATGGACTGGGCGGTGTTCACGACTCTCTGAAATTTCTTGCGGTCCTGGGCCGAGCAGTTGCCATACCAGACTGTGATGCAGCCCGATAGGATGCTTTCTATGGTGCATCTGTAAAAGTTGGTAAGGGTTAATGTGGACATGCCGAATTTCCTTAGTTTCCTGAGGAAGTATAGGCGCTGTTGTGCTTTCTTGGTGATAGCGTCGGCGTGGGTGGACCAGGACAGATTTTTGGAGATGTGCACCCCTAGGAATTTGAAACTGCTAACCATCTCCACCTCGGCCCCGTTGATGCTGACAGGGGTGTGTACAGTACTTTGCTTCCTGAAGTCAATTACCAGCTCTTTAGTTTTGCTGGCATTGAGGGAGAGACTGTTGTCGCTACACCACTCCACTAGATTCTCTATCTCCCTCCTGTATTCGGACTCGTCGTTATTCGAGATCCGGCCCACTATGGTCGTATCGTCAGCAAACTTGTAGATGGAATTGGAACCAAGTTTTGCCACGCAGTCGTGTGTGTACAGGGAGTAGAGTAGGGGGCTAAGTACGCAGCTTTGCGGGGCACCGGTGTTGAGGACTATTGTGGAGGAGGTGTTGTTGTTCATTCTTACTGATTGTGGTCTGTTCGTCAGAAAATCGAGGATCCAGTTGCAGAGTGGGGAGCCAAGTCCTAGGTTTTGGAGCTTTGATATGAGCTTGGCTGGGATTATGGTGTTGAAGGCGGAGCTGTAGTCAATAAATAGGAGTCCAATGTAGGAGTCCTTGTTTTCGAGATGCTCTAGGGATGAGTGTAGGGCCAGGGAAATGGTGTCTGATGTGGACTGGTTGCAGCGGTATGCGAATTGCAGTGGATCAAGGCATTCTGGGAGTATGGAGGTGATGCGCTTCATGATCAACCTCTCGAAGCACTTCATTACGACTGAAGTCAGGGCCACTGGTCGGTAGTCATTGAGGCACGTTGCCTGGTTCTTCTTTGGTACCGGTATGATGGTGGTCTTCTTGAAGCTGGTGCGGACCTCGGAGTGGAATAGGGACAGGTTAAAGATGTCCGCGAATACCTCTGCCAGCTGGTCCGTGCAGGCTCTGAGTGCACGACCAGGGATCCCGTCCGGGCCCCTCGCCTTCCGAGGGTTCACTTTCAGGAAGGCCAATCTGACTTCGGAAGCTGTGATGGTGTGTATGGGTGAATTATGGGCTGCTGGGGCACTCGCCAGCGG